>NC_140953.1:86370649-87755649 GCF_014529385.1 Adiantum capillus-veneris | reverse complement strand
AGCATATGGAAGGTGCTAGTGTACAACCAGAGGGGCTTATGGAGGAGACAATGAAAGAGCCAAGTCAGCTAGTGGAGGAGCCAAAAGAGCCTATGGATGAAACCCAAGATGAGGGAAGCAGGCCAATGGATGAGCAAAAGGATATGGATGAGGAAAGCACGCCTAGGGATGAGCAAACTGATATGGGTGAGGCGAGGATGGATGAGGCAAGCCGGTCAACCAAGGCAGAGGAAAAGACCTTGGAGGAAACCGTGAATGAGGCAGAAAGAGCCATGGGGGAGACCCTTGATGAAGATGTGAATGATGACTATGAAGATGTGAATGATGAAGCTAAATCAGAGGAGAGCAACAACGACAACAACACTACAGAGACCCAGTACGGACCCTTGCTACCTGTAGATACGGTTGTTCCGCTAATGTCTATTCAAGTATGGAAAAATATGTTCAGCTTCTAACTACTTATATGTACTTGTCAACTTTTACAGAGGTTGATTATCTTGGACCTCAATGGATTGCTGCTGATGCGCGTGCCTCTCGGTGACACAGAACCCTTTGAGGATTTGCAAACGTTTCGGATGGGATCTTGTCGAGTCGTGGTTCGTTCAGGAACCAAGGAATTTATTCAGTTTCTTCTTCCGCGCTGCAGAGTTGCCATATGGTCTTCAATGCAAAGGCAAAACTTGTCGCCACTAGTTACAATAGTTTGCGGTGTATGTGGTGCTCACACGTCAGATTTTGCCTTTTTGTATGATCAAAGAAAATGTGTTACCGTCGAGGGCCACTACCACCCTAAAAAACCACATTTACCTCTTTTGTACAAACCATTTAGCCAAATCGGTGTACCCTTTGATGCAACTAATACACTACTAATTGATGATACTCCTGAAAAGGGAGAACTAAATCCACCGGGAACAACTATCTCACCACCTTCTTTCGAGGGGCATTCCTTTGATTTTTACCTTGAAGACATTCTGATTCCATACTTACAGAAATTGTATCTGAGTCCATTGTTCACGGACGAGTTTGTACTTTCTAATGAATTAAGATGACTCTTCTATCATGTCTTTGTCTTGTCTAACATTGAGAGAGAGAGAGAGAGAGAGAGAGAGAGAGAGAGAGATTTGACATGCTAAAGAAATGTATTTCAAGCACACTTATATTCACAGGGCACAATTGACAAATGAACTCAAAAAACTTCATGTATTGAAAGTCATTCGTATACACTTGGGTTCACAAGAATCTCTGTTACATTGACACTATTTCAACCCGACCATCCAACTCTTTGCACAAAATATCTTTTTCCCTTCGCCGCATCACCTTACGGCCAGCTAGGAAAAAGGAAAAATCTGATAGGTCCCTGTCCATTGACTCTTCAATTATGTCATGCCGCAACTGCAGAAGACTGCATAGCTCCCTTATTGTAACCACCAACATTAGGCCATGCTCTTTATCAATCACTTCCACATCCACAGCAGGATTATCTTCCAAACCTGCAAAAACCTGGTCCATAGGAATGTACTTACCATTGAGCATTTGTGATCGCATATACCAAAAGGAGAGTAACAGTGATTGTCTTGCAATCATGTACTTGACAACTAGAGTATCAAGCGCGACCTCGCACCGTAAGCCAATCTCTTCCTTTACATACCATCCTCTGTTGAGAAGTTTGTCGTAGGATGACTGCTGAAATGACTTGCACATGAACATAGTTTTCGTAACACGGATATTGTAGCTATGAAACAACTCTATGAAGAGTGCAGCAGGACAAAAGTTTGCAATTCTAACCACTTTGGTGGGAATAGAGCTACGTAGAGACCTTTGTATATCCTTGTAGAGCTTACTTCGCATTGCCTCCACCATTGTTTCCTCAGGAACTGGCCAGTCCACAGTGTTCCAATCAGTTGGTAGAGACAGTTTCACCAAGATGCCATTCTTATTCCCTGAGCTGAGTTGGTAGAAATGGTCATAAAAAAATATTCCTTCATCAGCCAGGCTTTTGCTGCTCCTCCCTGAATACTGTAGAGAACCAATGTGGGCATGAACAACAAGGAAGAGGCCTATTATGCACTCCACAGGCTCCCATTGCTCATAAGAAGAGGGATAAACATCTGCAATATATATAAGAAGAGTTAAACTAAGAGTATCAATAAGTAAAAATGAAAAATCTAATGTAGTTGAGTTGTGAAGAATGGAGACATTGCTCATAAGAAGAGGGATAAATGTTGCAAAATATATAAGAAAAGTTATAATGAGAGTATCAGCAAGTGAAATGACAAATCAAACGAAGTTCAGATGTCAAGAGTACTTACAATTGCAACGTGGTTGATGTATATCTGATACATTTCCACCATTTGCTATCACATCTGGATGGGTAAACACATGCTGAACAAGAACTTCCTTTACAGATCTTTTGCCGATTTCAACTTTGAAATCCAACACTTTGGCCTTCCATGCTGAGCGGTAAACATTGATACCACTAGACTTCTTGGGTCTTCTTGGTTGCATGAGGACCCATGAACCTTTGTTTATCATTTGTCCAACCCATTGGTTCTCTGCACTTATTGAAGTTGATATTGTAATTGAGGATATGCTACTACTTGGCCTTCTAGGAAAAGTGCAGCTGTTGGTTGTTGGTGTGAGAGACAGTAAACACCTAGAGCTTCTTGGGCGAGAAGACGTGGAAGCCATAGCTCGCAGAGAAAAGCTTTAGTGGAGGGAGATTCACTTTGAAAGCATTCTAATGGAGGGAAAGTGTTTTAGAATTCCAATATCTTGTGCGGGCTTAATGGTCACCCTCCAGTACGTTAATGACCATAAGAGAATATCAGTAGTGGGACCATTGGCAAGCACCTAATAGCTCGGTAAAAGCAAGGAAATTACGATGCCACAATCCAAGGTTTTAGGCTATTTTCCTATTTTTTGAGTCTTTCCACGTACTTTTCTACGTAACGTAGCCCTCATGCTCATTGGACGCGCTCTATTTTTCTCTGTCTTCATATGGCCCTCCAAATGACCTCCGAAATTTCCTAATGCAACCTCATCTTAATTTAAAAAGTTTAATCTTGTGGTTGTGGTGTTCGCTTTCATCTCCTTCACTACTATCTCTCTCTCTCTCTCTCTCTCTCTCTCTCTCTCTCTCTCTCTCGACATTCTGTGCTCTCTCACAACACATAGGGCAATTGATGGTAGCGACACAAATTCTCTCTTTCATCTCTCTATAAACACACGAAGTGCCATTCATTACACTTGAGAGGATAGGCACGCAGAGGCGCTCACTTCTTGCACAGGAAATCTTTCTCTACTTTCTCTCTCTAACACTCAATTGCAAATACAAACTTCAACTTCGATGACAACTCTCTCTCTCTCTCTCTCTCTCTCTCTCTCTCTCTCTCTCTCTCTCTCTCTCTCTCTCTCTCCCCACTCAGAGAGCATTGCCAAAAGGGCGTTGGACTCAAGAAAAGCCACCATGTGTTGCTGGGGGGGAGGAATCTCCCCCTTGTATAGATAGATTTCAATTTGATGAGGATCCATAATGGGGTCTTGTCCCTTCATTCTAGTCTTTAAAGACACTTTTCTTGTGTCTGCCAAGAAAAAGTCACGTGGATATGATTTCAGTATATTGTATGCCATCATTTGCATGAATTAGCTCTCTCTCTCTCTCTCTCTCTCTCTCTCTCTCTCTCTCTCTCTCTCTCTCTCTCTCTCTCTCTCTCTCTCTCTCCACTCAGAGAGCATTTCCGAAAGGGCGTTGGACTCAAGAAAAGCCACCATGTGTTGCCGGGGGGGGGGGGAGGGATCTCCCCCTTGTATAGATAGATTTTCAATTTGATGAGGATCCATAATGGGGTCTTGCCCCTTCATTCTAGTCTTTAAAGACACTTTTCTTGTGTCTGCCAAGAAAAAGTCACATGATTTCAGTATATTGTATGCCATCATTTGCATGAATTATAATTAAAATTTATGACGACATGCATATGGGGGGGTCCTGTCTCCCTCTATATACACATGAAGCTCAGATCATTGAGATTTGGGGAGAGAGAGAGAGAGAGAGAGAGAGAGAGAGAGAGAGAGAGAGAGAGAGAGAGAGATGTTTATCCTCGAAAAAATGAAAGCACTCTACTATAGTCCATTGTATCATATCGAGCGAAGACCTGCCCAAGGTCTCTCTTTACACCAAGAAACTTGCTATCATCCGAAATCCATTTGGGACTTTGATCCTCTGAGGGTCCATGCATGATTCTGGATCCCCATTGTTAGCCCTTGTGATGGACGCTGTAGGAGCTAACACTTGTGAGAACTACAATGTGAAGCATGTTCTAGAATGAAGAGAAAAAGTTTGTGTTGAAAGCTTACAAGGAGCGTGCACATGTAGCAGAACAAGCCTTGATAGTAGGAGGGTGCCTAAGGTTACAAAAGCACCATTAAATCACTGAGGGTGCCACATCATGGGAGCAACAACTGTGTGTGTGTGTGTGTGTGTGTGTGTGAGAGAGAGAGAGAGAGAGAGAGAGAGAGAGAGAGAGAGAGAGAGAGAGAGAGAGAGAGAGTACAACAAACCTCCATTCATTCCTCCTATGCATATTCTCCAACATGAGGGTGTCATGGAGAAGAAAGCCCCATACTCGACTTGGTGGCTTTGCTTTCCGAGTTGCCAGGTGGGCCTATGTAGATTCCATTGCGAGATTTTGATAATAAAAGCAAAAGCACTAGAGAGGGACACACACAATCCCATGTAGTATTGTTTCCATTCTACAACAGAGCTGATTTCAAGCTCCTCCAATATTGCCAAGTATTTCAAGAAACCATGCATGGCCGCCCATCCAAGGTTGGTTTTTGACATCACCATTGGTGAGAAGCTGATGGGAGTGCATCATAATGGAGCTTTATATTGATAGTACCATACCCAAAATAGCCAAAAACTCTAGAGACAGGAGTGCAATTTTGGCAAGCCTCTACACCAAGCTTGATATGCTCTTCATTGCTAATTATGTCGCGTCAAGCACTAACTTTCATAATTTTTCCTTTGCACTGTCTAGACCTTGCAATATATGCTCGCAAGAGAATCCAAAGGCAGAGAAGAGGAGGGTGAGGAGTGTACGTGGCCACCAAACCAAACCTATCAGTATCTTCTTGTGTTATTGAGTGTACCATTACCCTTGGCAGCTTATCCTTGTGTTAGGAAGCATGCAAGTTGCTAATTACACATGGCATCATCATTGCCGTGAATGGCTATTAAGCATTGGGAACCTTGCTCTGACCAAGACTATTGAGCTCCCTAGAATCACTTTCCTATGCCCATGTGGTAGCTAGCCGAAACACCACACTCTTACTCTTTTTCCATTGTAGACCTCTTGTGGATCACAAACTGGTTCCATTACTATAGAAGATACCACGTTGTAAGCTTGAAAAATGTGTCTATAGATTCCGGGCATAGCGGCACTGTACTCTTAAATTCTGCGTGAGTGGTGGGTCCCCACAACTCAAGGCCCCTATTGTTTCAAGTTGCAAGATGAGGTCGAGGGCAGCACCGAGTTCTTGCAATTCAAGGATAGAAGAGGCCAATAGTGCCTACAATTCAAGACCAATGAGGGGTGTGCTACCTTGGAATTGTCAACGTGTGCATGCCTCTGTAATTCAAGGGCAGATAGGGGTAGTGCCCACAATTCAAGACCAGACAAGGCGTAGCTACCACATCGGCATTAGCATGTTCTTTAGTAGAGATAGGGGAGGTAAAGGCCATGGCTGCAGGAATTTATAGCCACATGGAGGAAAGTTCAACGATGTGCGAAATATCTAGGTTCCCCAACTTGAGAAGATGCCTTATATGTGATCTCCATTGCCGAGGTAGAGTGCAAGAGCCTTTTAGCTGACAAATCCCTTGATGCTCTCCCCCCCCACCCCCCCCCCTCTCTCTCTCTCTCTCTCCTTCCTTCCTTCCTTAAGGATCTTTTTAATGGGGACTTGCCTGCTCCACTTGTTATTGGTCCTCTTTGAAGACAAAAACAAATAAGAAAAAATATAATCATCAGCCACTCAAAACGATTCAAGTCACCCCCACATGTATCCATAGCTCATAATAGAAAAAAACCAAGAAGCATCTACTATGATTCTTATAGCACCATCAATCCAAGAACCCCTACATGTATCCATAGCTCATAATACAAAAAACCAAAAGCATTCAACATGATTCTTGTAGCACCATCAATCCAAGAACCCATATTCTTATTGATCTTTTGTCTTCTAATTTGTTTGCGAGCTCAAATGACTTGAATCATTAAAATAATAATAAACAGTCGCAAGAAAACCTCCAATTACAAAGATGCCCAAGATTGGAGCATAAAATGGGCTATTTCAAAGCACGATCACTTCCAAAGCAATTTTCTTGTAGAAGTACTTAAAGATAAACCCTACTACGGATCTCGAGGGGTTCACCGTTCAATTCCTCTCTATATAACGTATGTTCGTAGGATATTAAAAAACCCTCTCTTTTAACATGTTTAAATGAATAAAATGACCCTTTATTTTAATGTATCTTTGTTAAATTGCTTAATCTTTTTGCATTTTAAAACCCCTCCTTTTCAACTCATGTTATACATTAATATGATTACATAGTGCACCCCCCGAGCTACGGATACAAAAACCACCATGGACGTGAGTAAGATAGGCATAAAAAGGCACCATAAGAAAGTTGGTCAACGAGACATGTTGCTCCTCGGATGACACATTGGAGCTTTATGCAACCGGTTCTACTCGGAGTGTTCTACAGAGGTGAGACTTGTCCAAACTTTGTGTATGTTTGTAGGTTGGAAGCTGCCTTCTACACAGGCTTCTCTTCCATCCTGCTTCCATAGTCAATAGTAAAGGAATTGTAAGGTCGCCATTGCTCTCTCTCTCTCTCTCTCTAAAATAAAAAAAAAACTTCAAGGACCTTTTCACATTGGAAGCCTCTTCAAGGGCATGCAATAGTAGCATTGCAAATCTTAATAAATAAACAAAAAACATCCCACTTGCAACTTGCTCACCATAGAGCCAGTGTGCATGGGTCTCTGTTTGTGAGCTTGATCGATCCTACAATGGAAGTGGAGCATCATTGCATTGTAGAAGAGGAGGAAGCCTTTTGAGTGAAAGCTAATCATTAAGCATGGCACTTACTAACATTTGGAGTGCACCTTTTTGGATGTGCAAAATAACACATATGGCTGTCTCTCTCTCTCCAAGTCTCCGTTCCCCCCTCTCCTTCCCTCCCCTCTCTCTCTCTCTCTCTCTCTCTCTCTCTCTCACACACACACACACACACACACACACACACACACAATCTAGAGAGACTGAGTTGACGATCCTGCAAGAAGACAGATGGTGAGTAGCTAGTGAAGTGAAAGCAAGGAGCAAGTGGAGAAGTATGTGAGCACGGATTAGATAATCACAATGATGGATGCTTGATTCAAAAAAATCACGTTATACATTGTTGTCAGGCTTGGAAATGTGATTGTTTTTGTGCCGACTCTCAAGCCAAGATCAGATCCTACGATCCTTAGCATGTCATGTTGGTCTTTTTTGTCTTATTTGCTCTCTGCTAAAGCCCAAAAGTTGGTTGAGTCACTCCTATTGTTGTTGCTTCAAGTATCATATGGGAATCCAATGTTTGTTGCCTATCCATTAGGCACTACCGATGGGACCACACATTGGCTGCAATGTTCAAAGCCACTTGCACTCTTGGCATGCTGCATCCTTGCTTCTTTGTACATATTCATATCTTCATCAACGTTCAACACCCCCCTCCCCCCCCCCTCGGGCGGCACAAAACATAAAAACACACACTTGCACGTACCTCTCTGTCAGCCATGCCGTTATTGCCAGCTTGCAAGAAAGGAAAGCTAGTATGGCTTTCCCACCCTCCCATGATAACACACACACAAACGCATACAACTCTCTCTTTGTCATGCACTTATCATTCTGTGAGGCTCATGTTAAATATCGGCCAGCTACGCGAGTGTAAGTGGAGCTGACCAGGGGAGCCGATCACAACACTTCTTTTGGGGGGGGGGGGGGGGCAATTTTTTTAAAAGCTATGTAAGGCAGGCTATAAACTTCTTGCAGATGTCCGTGCGTAGTGTAGTGGTTCACCTCTTGCCCTTGATTGGGAGCTCAAGATGCAAACCTTCTAAAGCTTGACCTTTTAGTCAACTCCACCCAGCCGATTTCACTTGACCGACAACCATCCCGCAATTAGAGCGTGAACTTTGGTTGAGAGCAGAGCAAGGTTGAATGCATATGCGCACAAAATGGGTGGGAGAAGAACGTGTGTTGCAAGGGGCGGAGAGTAGATTGGCGGCGCCCAGCCCCACTACTGTCGTTAAAGGTGACGAGCCTCCCACAGTTCAAGCGGCGCATACCGTGTAAAGTGCCTTGAGAGAGAGAGGAGACAAATTTAGAGGTTGAAGTTTGCTAAGGGAAACGTTGCCGACATATCAAAGGCATAGGCTACCGCGCAGATGCAAAAGAAGAGGAGCAGCCTACTTTTGATGCTGAGTACGGAGGGACGCGAGGAGGAGGAGGAGAAAGAGGTGGGGTACGTAGGTGAGCCTGCAACATCGACAATGGTATTCTTGAAAAAATGATTTTTCGCGAACACTGGTACCACTTGAAGAGAGGAAAAGGATGTGGCTGTTGCGAGCTCTGCCTACAACTTGCAGAGGTGGGAGCTAATACGTGGCCCGCAACTTGACGCTTGGACTCGCGTTTGAATCCCTCATTTGCCCACTACTCAATGCACTGTCCACTAATCAAGGCAAAGGACCCTCGATTTGTGGGGTGCACATCGCAAGAAGATCCAACTCGTCCATGCAAGAGCTTACTTGATTCCACATCCGCTAGATGTCGTGGGTGCATGGAGTAGCAGCCACTTGGATCACGATTCGTTTCTTTTTGGCTTGCCCCAAAGGAGGAGTGAGGCCTTAGTGATGCCTCTTCTTTTTGCTGGAAGAGATTTTTTTTAAAAAAATACCTATTTTTATTAATTAGTGGAAAGTCATTGTGAGGGGGACACTCTCAAGAAATGATGAAGCGAGATGGGTCCATGATCTGGTCGCTCGAGAGTCGAGAGACATGGGTTCTGCATGCAGTGTCTAGAGTCTAGGTGTGGTATAGACAGTTCGCCTTCTCTCTCTCTCTCTCTCTCTCAATGGGCCACCGACATGGACGCTCGAGGCATTGATGTTGTTAGACTGGGTTCACGTTGAGGAGGCATAAGAAACACTCTAAAATGTGCTTTTCTAGGTGGAAGAGTTACAAAATGCACACTTCCCCCACATAGAGGGTGGAAGAAAAAGTGACTCTAATTTCTTCCACCGTCTACTATGAACATTGGATGGCGGTGGAACAAAGAGTGAAATAAAGAAGCATGTACCAATTGCATCAACAAACCATAGCATAATATTTTATTAAATTGAGGCAAGTATATCTAAAAACTATGAAGCAATTCGTTCACAATTGTTTTATTTTTGGAAATATTTAATCTCACAACGAGGTATTTTGTGAATTTTGAAAAATTTGAAGGGTATTTTGGGTATTTATGAGAAAATAATGAGGGTATTTCAAGTTTTTTGGAAAATATTTAATCTCACAACTAGAGGTATTTTGGGAATTTTGAAAATTTTGAAGGGCATTTTGGGAATTTATGAGAAACTATTGAGGGTATTTTGTGAGGGGTTGTATACTTGTTTTTTTTCATGACTCTCATATTGATCATCATTCGGAGGGGGTGTCGATGCAACTCATTCATGTGCGTTTCTGAGATGGGCACTTTAGGACCTGCCATGATCTTAGCGTCAAAATTAGACTTGGGATTAGAGCTTGAATATTGCTTACAATAAAATCCTCTTTAATTCCTTTTTCCGGTTGAAGCTACCCTGCCATGGCCATTAGGATTGCTTGAATTAGCAAGACCATCAACACTTTTTGCCTGCTTGCTGGTTATACTCTGGCTGGCAATATAGAGAAAATGAGGAAATTTGTGGTAAAATATGGTGAGCC
Organism: Adiantum capillus-veneris; assembly: GCF_014529385.1. Lineage (NCBI taxonomy): Eukaryota > Viridiplantae > Streptophyta > Polypodiopsida > Polypodiales > Pteridaceae > Adiantum > Adiantum capillus-veneris. The sequence continues at coordinate 87,745,617 of NC_140953.1, read as the reverse complement.
TAGTTGCACTACACTTCCCCCCTCTTGTAGGTATGCTAGGGGATGAGACATAGCAAAATAGGAAGATGGGCAACTGGAAGAAGCCGACATGGATGCAAATAGTGCTTAGTGACATATGGCTAGGGTGGAGTAGGCGTAGTAGCATGAAAAGTAGGCAATCCATAGCCACTAGCAAAACCATACGATGATGAGAACCTTGCACTAGAGGGGCATGGGGTGGGCAATGAATGCTCATCCATAACACCAAATTTGCTCCATAATCCTTGAAGGTGTGATAGTCTCCTTGAATGAGCCTCAGAGTAGACCATTGCGCCAATAGTTGATGCGGCTCCGAGTGAAGGGTACACAATCTATGAGTGACTCTCTCTCTCTCTCTCTCTCTCTCTCGTCTTCTTTTTGGAAGTGGCTTAAGGCTACAAACATGAATGTCATGGGGCGGACGGCTACATCCACCACATGGACTTCAAAGACCTAGGAGATGCTCTTAGATTAGCATGAGATCCACATCAACTTGGCTCTACAACAAGCTAGGATACAACTCGCATCTTTCCTGGCAGTGATATGGAGGGTTGTATCTAGCCAATGCCTAGCTCAAAGTAGTGTTGTAGCAATGGCAGCGAGGCTCAACACTAGCATGCTGGTCATACATATTGCAAATAATACCTCTATATAGTCATATGCAGATATGTAGGTGGCTAGTGGGCCTCATTCTGGTAGGGGCATATGGAGGGCTTTGATCACTTCATCAATGATCGAACGTTAATAGCAATAGATGGCTTGATGCAAGTATTTATCATGAGCTACTACATACATCACAAGTTCTTTGCTTGCCAATCCCATTCTCGTTCCACCCGACCTTAACGCGGTCACCTACCTCTCCCCCTAACCTCTACACATCATTATTATTAGTGCCTTCCCTTTGTTGATGGTTTTGCAGGTCTTGAAAAAAAATAGAGAACCAAGAGATGCACCTTCTTTTTGTTATTTGTAGCTGCAAAACTAGTCGTTACATATTATAAGGGGTCAAGTTAATCAGCTGCCACACCACCTTGGAAGTGGTGAGAGACAGATAGAGAATGTATAGGGGTGAGAGCGACATTAAAAATCACAACTAGAGGAGATTTTGTCCTTTAATGAGTGCAAGATAGTGAGTTGTGTTGGCAAAGTACAGGGTGGCTAATGTGCCGATTGAAGTTGATTTCCATTTAAGTGATTGTTGATTATTCATGGTGTTGTGTATTGTAAATAGGTGGAGCTATTTAGCTACTCACCTTCATGTTGGGCTCCCTAGTGTGCATGCTCAAGATGCATGATATCCTGCAGGTTGAGATGGATGATGATGCTTTGGTACTATATCACAAGCATGAAGTTCGACTAGATGGTAGGTAGGGGTTTACACACCTAGGTTCCAAGGTCATTATGGGACAAAACTACCTAGTGACAGATTACAAACACAAGAAGAGAAATTCTAGTACTAATGACAAATATTAGTACAAAAAATGGTGTTTGATCTTGTGACATCGGTAGGTGCTATTTGTGTTCAGTGTAAAGGGTAGTGTGCTAGGTGGTCAACAAGGTGCCTTGTAGATTGTAGCATTCCAATGCATGGGCAACATTGATCTAAGGTTGTGAGGAGTCAAGAGGGCAATGTGACACACCACTTTGAGGCAAACATAGGGAGTCTAGGTACACATCCACGACAAGATGGTTCACTAAGAGGCATTGAGAAGTCAAGTGGGTCTCTATTCCTCACTGCATTAGCATCAAAGGACCTTTAGTGATGATCACTTGAATGTGGACATTCAACTAGTGGCAAGGTTGTGAGAACTAGCTTTGGGCATTTGAGGATAGTTAAACCCCACCCCCCACCCCCCACCCCCCCCCCCCCCCCCCCCCCCCCCCCCCCCCCCCCCCCCAAAACCAACCCACACAAAAAAAAAAAAAAAAACTCCACCAAGCTTGGTAGGGTTAACACCTAATGGGGACTTTGTTCATGATTTAAAGAACATTATACAAAGATCATCCACAGCATGTCTTCTTTCCTTACCCATTGTGTCTACGACTCTCATTGGTTTGAGGTTGCAGAGAATTGGGTGAGTGTAGGGTTTTGAGAAATAATCCTTGATACTATAACATGCACATTCTTTTGTGCCTTCCCCTTGCTACCCTAGCCCTTATAGGCAGGCATTGTGATTTTATCCCTTGTTAATATAGATATTAGATACTCCAACTTTACTTGCTCTTATTTGCTTGTTTCCTAGAACTTCTATTAATTTTCTCATCTAGATTTTGATTTTTGAGGCAAAAAAGCATGCAAGGCCTATTCACATGCCCCTCCTCCTTTGTGCTTGAGATGAGGAGACTGCCTTGCAATCCCTCTTGCTTGCACTATATACCTTGCACACTCTGCCCCCACCCCTCCATATCCCTTTTGTCTCTTTGCCTCGTGTGCTTCATGCCCTGTATTAGGACGCACACTGGCAAACCTTGCAATTGCGTTCAGTCCTCCACAACACATTCTCTGAGTCATCCTAGAAGATGTGCACAATCCTCTAAGCTAAAAAAGCACCTTCGTATCACCTCACACGTGCTACAACCCTGTTGCTCCTCTTGCCACTTGCCATCAAGCACCATCAAGAAAAGAGTAGGCTACACTCATGAGAGAGAGAGAGAGAGAGAGAGAGGCCCTATGATGGCCCCACCCGATGTCCACACGCTTCTTCCCCACATTCGTCGATGCATTTGGTGCTCCTCTTCTCATCAAGCACACAATAATAAAATCTCCCTTCTCTCTCTCTCTCTCTCTCTCTCTCTCTCTCTCTCTCTCTCTCTCTCCACGTGCCACCTTCCCCCCTTTTTCACCTCAAAGGTAAGAAAGCATATTGTTTGATTTCTGTTAATCAAGCAGGTCAAAAGCTTTTGTTCAACTTATATGCTCCATTCTCATTTCCTGCGTTAGATGCTAGATACCCTTATACTTATGCGTTCACCATGTCCATTCCTTAGTTTTTCCGAGCGAATACCTATCAGCTCCTTCTTCCATCCTCAGATATTTTCATGCTTTCTATTAGATGGAATCTCTGTAGACTCGATCTAATTCGTAGTTCAAGCTTGGGCTGCTAAAATGAGCATGTGTGCGATCAATCTTGGGAATCTATTGCGGCTAGAGAGCATTCTCTCTTGGCCAACGTCCCACTTGCAAGTGGGACGTTGCATGTAGGGCAAACGCGGTTCTCAACCTTAAAAAACAAGGTAAAGATTTACGACGGCCTACAAAAAAGACACACACACACACACACACACACACACACACACACACACACACACACACAGAGAGAGAGAGAGAGAGAGAGAGAGAGAGAGAGAGAGAGAGAGAGAGAGAGAGAGAGAGAGAGAGAGCGCTGCCTCGACTCCGAGAGTGGGGTGGCACTCCCATATGAGGAATCCCAAATCCCGAGCAAAATTTCCCGATCTAATGCAAGACCGAGCAAAATCTAGCAAAGTGTCTTAGCATACCATAAAGAGGAGAGAGACATAGCCTTGCAAAAGCATACTCCAATAGTTAAGATAGCAACCAGGGGCCTCTTGGAGGGGCATTTGGACGTTGTCATTAAAAAAGAGCTAGTCAAACCTATTTCCAAACCCCTATCTCAATGATGACAGTGGTGTACAAGATCATTGCCAAGGTTGTAGCTCCAATCTGGAACAAAGTCATCACTCCTCATCAGCATGGCTAGGTGAACAATTTCTTGCAAAGTTATTTGCATACGATTTTTTTTTCTCAAAGCCAATCCAGAAGTGCTACGAAGAGCCCTTGAGATCGTCCAGATATTTGCCACGACTTCCGGGTCAATGTGCAATATTAAGAAGCCAAGATTAATCTCCTTATCTAAAAAACGACATGTTTAACTCCATCGACTGGTAAGGGGAAGTTATTGGGAACGGCATTGCTTTCAGGCACCTGGGTGCCCTCCAAGGGGTGGGTCTATTGGATAAGCAACATTGTGACTAGGTACTCAACAAGATTAATAGAAAAATGAGAAGATGGGATTTTGTGCTCCTTCCCTTCCATGATAGAGCCACTGTCATCAATGTTCTTATGATCCCTTACGTCTCTTTCATTTTGCCTCTCCTTAAGCTGAGCAAATCCAATTAAAAAGAGTTTCTAAAGTCTATTAAACAATTCTTGTGGAAGAGCAACACTAAGACCACGTCCCCTTGTCAATAGGCAAAATGAGAATGGTTAGCAAGACCAAAGAAACAAGCCATCATTGGGATCCTGGACCCCATGCTACATGCGGAAGCTTTGAATGCCAAGCTAGTTGTCTCATTGACGGAGCAAAAGAAAGAATGGGCCATCATGACCTAGGATATGATAAGCAAAGTAGAGCTTACATCAAAAGGGGGAAAATGGAAGGAGGCCACATTGCATGAAAAGATTCTAGTCCCTCTCTATATGTTTCTTAAGCTTGGCGACATGACATGGGAATTGACTTGAAAGGGTAACAAAGCGGCCTTAACCCTAGAATGGGAGGAGAAGTCCATGCATTTCAAGGGTTCCTCTCGGAAATGGTCCCCCTAGATTTCTAAACATGGAAGGAGTTCTTTAAACCCTTTCTAGAGGGAAGTTGCCCGCGAGGTCAACAACAAAGGAGTTTCTAACCTTTCTCACCTCTGGGATGATAGAAAGCTCTACTGAGAGGATGTGGACTTTTTAGCACAACAACATAATTTGGGCCTCTTTGAAAGACTCCTGACCAATAGACTCCTAGAAACATTATCAACGGCCTAGTTGCTCGTTTGCGGGGTGGAATCAGACTGAAACCTAGCATTGGCCAAAAGATAGAGTATTTTTACTCCCCAAGATCCAAGATACATATCATGTGCTAGCTTTCAAAGCAGACTGGTCTGCCCCACTCACCATAATACTGAAGAAAAATTGGTCGAAAGAGCATTGGTAAAGAAGCGTTATTGACATATGGGAGATCAAATGGCCGATTTATATGAAGTACTTTATGTGGAAGGTGTTGTGGGGCCATGCCAATTGGGATTAAGGTTCGTGCTAGAGAGATCCCCGCTGACACTTGCTCTGGCTATAGGGCGTCTTCTGAGCACCCTCTTCATATGTTTAGCAAGTTCCCAACCCCGCAAGTGTTAGGAAATATGACGTAGCTAAATAGATATTTGAGTAGATTACTTAATGGAGAGAGATAGATTTCACACACATGAGATTATAGAGTAGAGAGAGAGAGAGAGAGTACACACGATATATGTGGTTCACCCAATGTGGGCTATATCCACGGGAAAGCAGCCACTCAATGGCTTTAGTACTTCAAAACAAGAAGTAGTTTACAAAGGGATTATACCCTTAATAGAGCTCCCGCCTTGCTTCCCTCTCACCACCTCACACTCACCTTGTTACATCAACTTCACACTATGAAATGTGTGTATAAATGGCCTCCTTTTATAGGCCAAAAGGGCTGCCCTCTTTCATGAGAGGCAGCCATGTGTAGCCGCCCTTGTGTAGATAAGTCCAAATCGGACCCTCCAATCCTCCCATGTGTGGCCGCCCTTGAGAAAACAAGTCCACTTTTGAATTCGGCCACCGGCCACCGGCTATTGACTTCCAACCACTGGCCAACCGGCCGGTCTTTTTCTGACCGCTTTCCGACCGACGGCCCGCCATAATATTCCGGCGAAAATGAATATTTCGGCGAAGGAAAAAAAGTCTCGAGGGCTTTCGCCCCCGAGGCCCCTAAAGTTGCCCCTGAATTTTGGCCGTGAAAATTTTGGTTTCCGGTGAGTGATTTTCCTTCACTCATGATGGCTTCTCCTCATAATGGGAGCATTACAAATGTGCGCTTTTACCACAGCAAATTACAAGGGGTAAATCAGGCTCCATACTTAACAGCAAGGACAAGCTGCCAAAGTATGCAAATGGGTACGAAGGACTTGAAGATCAACACTTTTACCAATGACCTAATTTTGGAGGGCGGAGCTATCATAACCAAGCCATTCTAGTCTGCACCCAAATCATCAAATTTTTCTACATTAATCAAGTGTGGAAATCAAGGAACCTTCGGGTTTTGGAGGAAAAACTGATGGTGGCCTAATTTGATGATATAGCACATCTCAGCACCAAGCTCATCCATATTGTTGTAGGAGTTGAAAGAGGGGCAATAAGTAGAGACAAAGAATGACGGCATGTACTAAGCTCTTAGGAGTAGCGTAGCATGTTTTGTTTTAGTTGGGGCTAAGCTCATACCCTAAGGAATGAATGACTCCTCAAGGCACATGTGGAGCTTGAGGTCGATTGTATTCTTTCCAAGCTAATATATTTTCTCTCCACTAACAATTGTTAGTATGATAATATAAAAAAAAGAAGCCTTATGTTGAAAGGAAGAAAGAATGCAAATGCAAATTTTTTCATACATTTGGGCATGGCCTATGTCCCTTACGATTTTGGGGCTCTTGATTAAAGCGAATCTTTGCAATGGAAGAAGGAAATGAGGGTGACTGCTAGATGACAGGTAGCAACACGAAAGTGTCCAAGCTAGGTTTTTGGCCTTCAGAAGGCCATAGGAGAGTGGGTGAAGAATTGGTGCACTTTTTGGACCGTTGATTAAGAATCACGGATTGGAGACACATGCCAAGTAAGCTTGTTTTATAATGTATATGGGTCTTTCCATCATTTCAACTTGGTCCCTTCTTTTAATGCTCAATTGACTTCCTTGTTTTATAAAGGTTATATTTTCTTTTTAGAATATAAATGGGTCTTTCTATCATTGTAATTTGGTCCCTTCATTTAATGCTCACTTGATTTTTTTTATATTTTAAATTTTTATTTAGTTTATAAATTTTATAAAGGTTATATTTTTCTTTTATAATATAAGTGTCATTGTAATTTGGTCCCTTTATTTAATGCTCACTTGACGTTAAAAAAATAAATCTTTGTTTAGTTTATAAATGGGTCTCTTGATTTAAGAATTTCGATGACTTTCTTGTCAACTTTTTGATTTATAACATACTTTTTTGTTTAAAAAGTTTTCTTTTCATTTACAAACAATTTCTAATTAAAAAAAAAAATCTTTTTGTTTTGATATGTAAATATCACCTTGCTACTTTAGTGCATGTATTTATTATTAGGGATTAGGTTTAGACATTTTCAATATTCATTTCTATCCTAAAGCTATTATGGAATTTTTTCATTAAATAGCATGCATCATTTTATTGTGTAAGTTGTTTATTGATATTTTTATACAAGAATTAGATCAATTCCTAAACTCTCCCTAATATTTTATATGCATTATGTTTTCATGAGGTCAATTAATATAACACTCATACATAAGGGCGTAAGGAAAATAAATTTTTTTTGGTGCAATTCCTTTACCATTGAATTGAATTGTTGGATGTTCTCCATGTGGCATTTGAACATTTTTTTAAAAAAATGTGTGCAAATGGGAGAGTCTTACCATGTGGCGAGCAAATATTTTCGAGCAAGGCAATTATCGAGCGAGAATTTTTAAAGAGAGACACAGAAAAAGATAGAGATAAAGAGATTTACAAGAGGGTATATTATAGATTCATACAAGTTACAAATTTACACCTACAACTGGGTCATTTAAACTTGATTTTTAGAAAATGTTAAAGGTTTGTGAAGAAACAGGGCTGGGGTACAAAATGTGTAAAGGGGGGCTTTTATTGGGCTTTAGTTGTAGAATGTCAAATATTACAAAAGAGAGAATGATGGATATCAAAGTAGACATGATTGACACAATGATGAAGATTATAGTAGACATGATCGGCATGAAATTGTCATGATCGAAAAAGTTGCAAAAGAGATGATGATGGAGATCATAGTAGACATGATCAATGCAATGATAAAGATCATCATAGTAGACATGATTAACATGAGACAAGGTATGAAGCCAAAGCGACCATGACAAAAAGGATGAATACAAAAGGGACTTTCAGCGTTAAGACCAATAATAACAGAAGGAGAACCAACACGAGCTTGAGGACGAGGGTAAGTTGAAAGAAGAGGAACAACACACAAGTAGTGGTGATGGTAGACATGACAACCAAAGTGATCACGAAAATCTGTACGATGGTAGAAGTTGCTAAAGAGCTGATGGTGGAGATAGCAGGAGAGATTATTGACACCATGATGGAGATCGCAGTATGCATGATGAACCTAAGGTATAAATCTAAAGAGATCATCAAAAAGAAATTAATACAGAAGGGATGGTACCCACATGGATGGTGATCGATGGACTCTTAGACAACATGATGACCACAACAATAGATATAATGGATATACTAGTAGTGATGATGATGATGCACATAAAGATCATTGTATCAAGACAAAGGAGCTTGAAATTGAGCTCAATGAGAATGAACCAAATTTCTTAAGAGGTCAAACAAGGTACTCCACGTATGTATCACCAATGAAATTATAAGAAATTTTTATGACTCATTTGATACAGCTCCAATGACACATTCTACTTCAGCCAAAGAGAGGAGAGAGTGACGAGATCAGTAGAAAATGACCCTGGCTAATTCTATCCCAAAGGATCTGATTTGTCTTTGGGAAGATCCCATGCGAGAAATAAGAGAGAATCATGAGAAGATTATTTATAGACTTAAAATAAAGAATGAGGCAGTGTAAACACACACAGTTAAGGCCCAAGATGATAGAGTGAGAACCAATAAGAGCTTGAGCATGAGCTTGAGATCATAAGGCTAAGTTGAAATTTGCTAACTCTTATTTTCTCTATTGTTGCAAGGTTTGGACATTGAATAAACCGTAACCAAACAATCAAGGATACAACTACAATGCAAAATTTAGGTACAATTTATTTCCATCAGAACATACCATATTCAATGCTAGTTTGCATTATGGAACGATCATGGGATATAGTTTTGAAGGACGAGGCCATGTGGCTCTATATTTTTTTGAATAAAAATTATGTGAGGACTTAGACTTGCACTCCACAATTATTTATGGGTTGAATTGAGCAAGTTCATAGTAAGTAATCATGGCACACCGCTTCTGTCTTGAGCCATCCAGACAGATAGAAATGGCTAGACATAGATTTTGGTGCATAGACAATGCTACTTAAGAGTTGAGTCACAATAGGACGAGTGGGTTTAGCTAGGGTTAAGTGGATGTACGCTTTGTACTAGGTCGCCCTCTCATGGTGATCGGAACTCATAGCAAACATAAAGGAAAATCTTTCTAGAATTTCTTTTTCTCATTGGCTCGTCTTCTTATATGAATGAGGAGAGACTGCTCAACAGAATTCTCTTTCAATTTTCAAGGCTGAGCTTTCGGATTTTTTGTTTTTAGGCAAGACTTTCACCTCACTGTCCCCGAGTGCAACTCATTAGCTCTAATATCAATGCAAAGGGGTCAAGAACCTGAAAGTCTTTAGATTTTAAAATCTTTAGACCTTGTGCAATGTCAAGTTCACTTTGTAGAGGAGTGGTTTGTCCTTTTTTGGCTAATCATTTAAAAGCTACTTCTTTTCAAGCAATATTCTAGAGAGAAAATTTCCATTTCTTGCATGGCCCTCCAAAAAAGCTCGAAAATCTCCTTCTACCTTGAAGGCTTTTGTGTACATAACCTTTTAGATTACAAATTATTAATTTGTACCGTTTAGATTACAAATTCCTAATTAATAAACAAAAAAGAACTGTTGAACATGCAAAGAGGATGGACGGTTGGGAATCCCAACTGGCCTATTTCTTGGATTGGCTGAATAATGACATGCTTACCAACTAAATCCAAAGGCAGTCGACTCTGTAAATGGGGATTGTAGAAATGTAGTGCACTCATTGATTAAATTAAGTTGCTAATGGACGTAAGTGTGTACGGTCAAAAGCAGTGCTTTCTAGTTGGCCTCAACCACTTCCACTTATGGAGGGCCATTTTCATGCAGGGAAAGTGGCAAAGGGGGTCATGATGAGGAGCCATATTGACGGATAGAGTTGGCCAAGGCAATATTGCCAGAAGATGAGAGATCCATGAAGATAACCAAGGTTTACACGTTTGTGCATCAGAGAAACTCCACGTGCAGAATATTGGAATTAAAAAATGATTAACTCCAGCCTAATGCCTCGAGAATTCAAGAGACGTGAGTACCCATTCAAACCTCACGTCACAAGCCTATTTAACTACCCTGTAATCAATCAAACAACACAACCAATCATTCACACCCTATCATGTCTTGCGTCTCTCTCTACCTCTGTGTATCTTTCTCTCTCTCTCTCTCTCTCTTTGTCTATGTTACACACACACACAATAATGTAATCTCTCCTTTTCTAATGCCCTACCACGCTGCCTTTGATAGAGGACGCCCTCCTGGGCCATCTTGTCAACATGGTATCAATCGTCGGGACGGGCTGGATACCGTGGGCATGCGCACCAATATGCAAGCAGCTCCTCCTTTTCCCATTGCCATCAGCCTGCTTGCACAACCCACTCTAGCCCTTGAGGCTGATGTCAAACTCAAGAACGTCCCTACCTTGCTGCCTATCATAATGCACACAACCCAATCTGCGCCTACTACTGCCAATGGCCATGCTCCTATGCAGCCTGATCTTTTGTCCTGATGGCGAACCATACTTGAACATGGCATGTCGTGCAAGATCCATCACCAAGGGCACCTTCTTGTTGCAGATGCCACCAAGCCAGATGTTGCCAAGAATGTCGTCATCAATGCTGTTGCAGCCCAATCTGCTGCCACTCCTGTGAATTATTCACCTGCTGCCTGCGCTACTACTGAACATGCAATTTTAGTGCGTTCTGTTGTCGAACTCAAGAACGTTGCTACTACTTAGTGTGTGAATAACTCCTCTGACATCTGCCGCATCTGCAACAGTGCGCTTGATGCCCGCATCGAGTACCCCAATTGCTAGATCCACTACGAAGACATACTTATTTTTTGAAGAAAGCAGCTGCTTGTAGCCATCCGCGCCGGCGCGAATGGCTAGAGGCAGGTTTCATTTAGACACATTCGGACTCGCCACGCTCTGCTGCCTATACACGCGGAGCTTCCACATCCACGTCTAATTTGAGTGCCTGCGGGTCAGGTGAAGAAAGAAACTGCTTGTAGGTGTCCGTGCCGGCGTGGATGGCTACGGAGAGGTTTTAAATGGAAATCCCTCTCTCATTCGGACGCATTGGGTATCTGTGTGGTGCTCAACACCCTTAAAATTCAAAGCGACCAAGTGATTAAATTTGGACGCATTGGGTATTTGCGTGATGCTTCTTAAATTGCTTCGAACTTCACACGTGGCCTCGTGCGTGAGAGAGAGAGAGAGAGAGAGAGAGAGAGAGAGAGAGAGAGAGAGAGAGAGAGAGAGAGAGAGAGAGAGAGAGAGAGAGAGAGAGAGAGAGAGGAGAATCTTTGTCTTCTTGCAGTCAAATGTATGCAGCACTTCATGTTGATTTAGGATCTTTGCAGCACTTCATATTGATTACAAACGTTTTTTGGTCTTGAATAGAAGCTCCTCAACCTCCCTAAGCGGTAGGCCCACTCTACAGGTTTGTGAGTTTTGAGGAAGACGAAGGCTTATTGATCCAAGAAGGAGTAGCATAATTAGCCAAAGAACGTTGAAGAAAATATCCCAAGAGACCTTAAAGATCTATTTGACGAGGAGAGTTGAGCTCAAGACCTGTTGTATAAGAGGGAAATGGCATAACCAATCCACCACACTTGGGTGATAGAAAGGTTATATCATTTTCCTCTTTGTATTAGCGTGCATGCACACACACACACACACACACACACACACACACACACATACACAGATAGAGAGAGAGAGAGAGAGAGAGAGAGAGATGTCTAAATGTACCGCATTTTTCCTGCAATAATCTACTAGTGTTTTCCACATAAGTACAAGGTGTGCGCATTGTCTACCTAGCGAACATGAATATCTATTTGGATGATCCAACAACAAGGGATCCTTGAATATTGAGTGGACAATGGAATCTCCATTTACGTAAATGAAACCCATGTCTTTTATTTGACCATGAAGGGATTGTTTTCAAAGTGGGTCGCTTCGGGTTAAAGAGCAAGTAGAGTTACGACCACTAGTGCTATGACGGATCACATTCCACTTATTGGATAATGTGGGATGAATAGTAGCATGGAGAAGTGGAAGTTGAATGGTTAGATCATTTGAAATAGAGACACCTTACTGGCATGGCATGGTTTCAAGCCTTTGTGGATGCACCTTACTCTTTTGAGCCCTAAAGGGCATTCTCCTTGGCCCCCAATGTTTATGCAGCGGATTCTAAACATCGTACCATAATTATCAAATCCAAAAACTGACAAACTCACAAATTATTTTCATGAAACCTCATGGCAAGACGAATGTAATGAGATAGCTACTATGGACTCAAAATTGAGCTTGAAGGAAGAAGATTGAAGCTCCCCAAGTTAAGCCTTCCGCTACTGGCCCCTTTACCCTACAACGTGATGATTTCAAATCTTGAATGATATGCATGAAAGGATTTTGTTTTTAAAATGTCAGTAAATGAATCACATTCATGCCTTAAAATTTTCCTTGTCATGGGTTGCTTAAGGTGCTTGGATTGTACTCTCAAGCTCATGGAATTTTATATCATCCTCTTTAACAAAGGTTGACTTGTTGGAAGGACTAGAAACATAAGGATGAATATGCAATTGTAGCATTGCACATGGGGGAGGGATTTGCATGGAAATAGAGTCGTGTCTCGTTGTATTGAGTAGACATTGCTTTTGATCTACATATATTTATATGGTGGGTCATCTATTTTGGCATATACTTATTGATATGCATGGATGTTTTGTATCAATCCAAAGAACATCGACGTGGTAGGTGTATTCTCCCCAAAAAATATATTCTTAGTTTGCCATCAAGCATGGCACATTGTTAATGACTAATTTTTTCCTTATAGTCTCTTTTTATCAATGTGTGAGACAAGTCTTGCATATGTTGGTAGGAAAAAACATGTGCTTACTGTAATTTTAGTTGAACTGCAAGTTTAACAACAAACACAAAACTTTGATGCTTTCAATAGGTTTGGAATATGCTTTTGCAAGGCTATGTCTCTCTCTTCTTTATGGTATGCTAAGACACTTTGCTAGATTTTGCTCGGTCTTGCATTAGCTTGGAAAATTTTGCTCGGGATTTGGGATTCCTCTAACTATTGGAGTTTTTGAGATCCTCCCAAAACTTTTTGAAGAATTTGATTGTGAGCCCACCCCACCGAGGGGACATTTCCTTCCCCATTACTTGCAAGGCATTCTAGCATTCGTCGACTAAAATTGATTTCTCAAATGCTATTGCTTCAACGAGCAACACACTACACTTAATAGTACTAAGCAGTTAGGCTTTTGCCTCTTCAACCTCCTGTGAGCATACTTTTGGCTGACCAAAAATTTGACTAAGATGGTCAAGCATGAGGTTGGACATAGCATTCTAGTTACTTACAATGTTTCCCTTCTTGCTAGTGATAGTTGTGATATAGTCCCTTCTTCTTAGATAATGATCCACTTCTCACCTTTCTTTGCAGCATGACTAGTTTGTTTCACATCATCTTCTTTATTATTTCATATACATACTACTACTAGCTCCTCTTGCGATTTATTCATTACTTACCGAGGTGCTTCCACCCCCAGGATCTTTACTCCCTGCCTTCTTTGGAAGCTTTTCACCTTCTAAAAGTGAAGGCATTTTGCATGAGGTTCGACCTCATCGCCTACAAAGCATTAACTACTTTGTTAGTAATGTAAACCACTTTGGCAACATGAACTCGGTGCTTATCGATGGAATCGCTTCTATAATAAATTAAAAAAACGCATGGCCACCCCCCACCCCCCACCCCCCATGGGGCATGCGCAATTTTTTGCCAGGTCCATCGTGTGTGTGCTCCCTCTCAGCAATAGACTCGGTCCTCTTTCTTGCATGCAATTGAACCATCCTACCTTCCGTACTCACCTTGAAATGGAGAGAGCATTTTTCAAGATTCTCGTTATTTTTTGATTTTGTTTCAGCCGGTACCCCCTACGTACTCCCTACTTGCTCTATCTCCCTTTGATTAGGAGGAATCTTTCTAGATCCCATCTTTGTTATCTCTCAATGCCTTGCAAAACGTCAACTATGGTGGCCTAGCCAAAACATGCACTCCTTGTAGCACCTACTTTGTAGCGATGTGCTGCACATTGCCCTCACACACAACCTTTTGCAGACCCATCCCTTCTTCACCAACCAAGTTCGCTCATCCCTCCTTCCCCAAAGGTAGAGAGCACCCTGCAGGCCCTCCATGATGCCGAGGCTGCCAATCCTCATCAGAGAGACGCTGGGCTTGTTGCCATCATGGCGAACACTCCCAAAAACCTTGCAATGGTCTTCGCCTAAAATTTGCATGTTTTTCTGTTCCTTCACATTTGAACAGAGATCTCAAACCATAGCAGCATCTCGAGAAGATCCTCCTTAAACAAATGGCTCCAAAATTTGTCCCACATACTCAATGCAAGAGTTATCTTGTGCATCAAGAGATCGATCTCAGAACCTCATCACAAAGAGGGCTTGATGAGAGTCTGACGAGCAGTTTCCATTTTTTTAAAAAAGCTGTCCAGCTTGACTTGCATCCACGCCTGTATCGCACGCCAAATTAGCTTCAAGCCGCCCACGCTAGCTCCACCCCTCCCTACCTCTGCTCGCTGCTTTTTTTTTCTCTTGTTGTCGTGCGTATTTACTTTTGCAGCATCTTCAAAAGATTCCAATTACTGTGTCTTTTTCAAAATGGAGAACACATACTCAATGCAAGAGTTAGAACTGGAAGTGACTTTTTATGGTTGCTCTTCCTTCTGCAAACAAACAAGGTGAAAATTCACTATGGCCTACATAAGGTTATTGAGAAGAATTTCATAATAAGAGGCTTCTTGTGAGAGAGAAAAATAAAAAGTGATAGTGGACATTAGTATCTCACAAAATAGAAAGTGACACTAGCATTTTAAAACACGTACTATCAAAAGTGTCACAATAAACTATTTAGATTATGATATCTTCCAAAAACATTAAAAATAATTATTTGAAAAACACTTGGAAGCATTGTAAGAAATTGAAAAAAAATAAAGTGAAAGAGGATGAAAAAGATTGTGTTTTGACACAATACTCAATGCCCCTCTTTTAAGAGAGAGGCACCTCTCGGTCAAATTATCTCTTAAAGAATGGTGTTTTGCCACCTTGTGGTCCCACTTGGGGTGGGAAAAGCAAATGTTTAAGTGGGTCATGGTAAAAATTAGAAGCAAGATGAAAAGATAGGAATATGTGCTCCTTCCCTTCCATAAAAGAGGGAAGGTTGGAAGCAAGCACTATTCAACATCGACAGCTACTCATAAAGCGCTAATTATAGGCTCCCTATTACTAACCATAACACAATTTTTTTTTTTTGAGGAAAAGTTGAAAAGTTAAATTAAAAGGAGAAAATACAAGAGAAGGTCCTCAAGGTAAGGCAGAGGAAGGGCCCACATGTACAACTTTACATCTCATGTATGCATGCAAACATGTTGATTCTAGGGACAGAGTACATTTGGCTGAGACAAGCTTCCACTTTTGCCAAGGCAGGAACCTTTGTATCTCATGTTGGCTTAGTTGAGAAACACTGTTCATATTAAGAGTACATTATTTGGCAAGACATTTGATTTCATACAAAAAGGAATAGGCTTGGGCCAGACAAGCTATTGGGTTGATCAAATGTGGATTTGCTGCGCCAGATGTTCCAAATGTAGGAAGCTCTTATCTGGGACCAAAGATAGATGTCGAGGCCCTGGCACTTTCCCAGCAAAAGTTCTTCCCAATTGAATGCATGTGTACGTAAAGTGTGGACAGCTCTCTGGAGGGTCTTCATAATCTGTTTGTTTCTTGGAGAGTTGATAAACAAGTGATCTAGATTCTCCTCTTCAGTGTTACATCTATCACAAAGGTTCTGGGTACCTCTGATTTGTTAGCGTTGGCTCCAGTCCACACCCTTTGATTCATGGACACAGGAAAAGACCATATACATCTGAACCTGTAGCTCCACTGCCTTTTGCTCCAAGATAATTTCCATCTGGAGTTAAGATTCATATGGAGGACATCAGAGAGCTCTTTATCCTGCACAAAGGTCTTATAATACAACAAAAGAGTGCTAGTAATACTTTTGGCTTGGTGACAAGGTCTGGGAGTAATTGAGACCTGCTGATGGAACTTGATTAGAATAGGGCCAAACCACAAGGCAGTAGCCACTGGCAGTTGAAAGGATTCTTGGATATTTTGTATGTCCATCCATTTGTGATTCCTGTATAGATCTCCCCAGGTTCTAATCCCCTTCTGAAAGCAGATAAGAGCTCTCCTGGAGAGTTGTATGCCCAGTTTGTGGGAATGGTAGCCAAACCAAATAGAATCCTGCATTACAAAATTAAGGTCATAGACAAGTTCAGGGGGTAAGGACTTGCCCTTCTTTATGTCCTGCCAGGATTCCCAATACTTGCAGATAAGATTAGTTCCTTTAAACTTCAGATCCAGCTGGCATAGAGTAATTCCCTTAGGGATAAGCCTGACCAGGATTTGGAGTGCTGCACACAAAAACAGGTGAGAGACCTTTGAATTAGTTTAGCCCAATAGTCATCACAACCAATAGATCTAACAATCCATTTTGCAGCCAATTTCTTGGCAAGGAACTCCAGATTTAAGATGCCCAAACCACCAGCTTCTTTCGGTTGACAACAGGTGGACCAGGCCACTTTGGGAACTCTGGGTATGTCCTCATTCCCTCCCCATAAAAATCTTCTAGCTGTAGAGAAAACCTTGTTCATCTGAGATTTGGTAGGCCTCCAACAAGCCAGAAAGTAAACCAATGATAAAAGAATATAATGGTTTAGAACAAACACCCTGGCTGGTAGAATTGACTGCATATTATGCCATAAGAACACTTTCCTCTTGAACCTATTCAAAACCCATTCAAATCTCTGATTCATGCTGACTTTGAATCCCATGGGAAGAAGCCTGAACACTTTGCCATCTTCAATCTGTTGACATCCAGCAGAACCACCAAGGGAGGGGAAGAACCAGATGAAGCTTTATAACCAATTTTACCATTATTTATCTGTGAGCCAGATGCCAAGCAAAAGGTGGTGAGGCATTGCCAAAAGCTCTCAATGGATTTGTCATCATTGCTCAGTAAGCTATTAGTGTCATCTGCAAACTGTTGCAGACAAAGTTCCTTCTCCATATTAGGAATTATGATGCCTTTAATAGCTCCTTGACTAAGGCAATCTTTGACCAGCCATCCTAATGCATCTGAAGACATAGCATACAGTAGAGGGGAGAGTGGGCAGCCCTGTCTGATGGATCTAGCCAGCTTAATGTCAACAGTCAATTCACTATTAAGTGCAATTTTGGCAAATGAGTTTCCAAACAAAATATGCACATATCGAATGAACTGTTTACCAAAACCAATATCATCTAAAGACTGCAATATAAAATCCCATTCAATTCTGTCATAAGCTTTGTCAAAGTCAATTTTAAAGAATATGTATTCCTGCCCTGACTCCATGGCATACTCCATTGCTTCCCATGGAGTTATGATTGCATCTAGTGAGGCGGTCCGGGGTGGGCAACAAGAAGAGTGGCCTCTAAGCACCCTTCTAGGTTCCCGTGCTGCTCAATTGGGTTGGGGTTGGAAAAAAACAAACAAACACACAAACCCGCAACCTAACCTTACACGAATTTGGGGCACCACCTAGTTTTGGATGCGAACTAGGACGCGTACGCAGAGAGAGAGAGAGAGAGAGAGAGAGAGAGAGAGAGAGAGAGAGAGAGAGAGAGAGAGAGAGAGAGAGAGAGAGAGAGAGAGAGAGAGAGAGAGAGAGAGAGAGAGAGAGAGGCTGCTTTGAAATGTATCGGCTGTGATCAAGCAAACACAATTATATATGTAAAAAAGAGAGAGAAGGGGGAGGGGATGCTTGTTTCATTAATACCTTCTTACAAATCTGTCACGACCAATCAAAGTGAGATTAGTATTTTTTCAACATAGCTTGAGTAAATTACACCACAACACATCACAAGAAAAGCCACCCCAATCACTGTCTTAAGGCCAGGGGAGTCCTCTCCACCCTGTCGCCCTCTTAGAGTATGTGGGATTTATGGCTAAATTGATGACAACACCCAGAGACAAGCTATCAAGAACTTTTTAAAGAAACACCAAGACACTTACACATCATTGCTGTCCATTACTTCACGTTGGAAGAGAGACAAAGTATCCAAGCTTAGTCCAAATCCACCCTCCTTGATTTAGTAAATGTTAAGCTTACACTAGTAGGAGAAATGATAGATTTTCTACTCTCAATTGAATGATCACTCTCTCTTACAATGGCATAGAGTTCCCTTGCTAATCACCAATAATACAACACATGCATATGCATAAGACAATGAGCTTCCACTCAAGAGCTCCTTCTAGAGAGGTTGAGCTTGGCTTCTCAAGCTATAGCATAGTGCTCTTGCTTATGGCTCCCCCCCTTTTGTGCTAGCTACACCCTCCTCTTATAGCAATTTTGAGGGCTAGGGTTACTCCTCTAACCATGGTTGGGTTAGATTTTCAACACTTATCTAATTTCTTTTGCTTGGAATTAGCAAGAAGTTGGTGTGGATAGATGAAGAAGAGAGAGAGGAGAGAAGTGGAGGTGACAGGACTTTTCATAGTAGGTTAGTGTTAGTAAACTAGTAGAGTTAGTATTTTTATTGATTTACAAATGGAATTGTATATTTACAATGGGAGTATCCATGTAGGGTACAAATAAGGAAGAAAAAACTCTTAGTAGGTAAGGAATTATGGATTTCTTACAATGTTGATGCTCCAAGTGTCTTGAGTAGGGTCAATTTTGACGCTTGTTGACGGTCCACTAGTTTTGACGGTATGTTTTTTCTCCACTCTTGACCTTCCTTGGGAGCCAAGGTAAGTGAACATGAGTAATCAATCACCATGATGCTGTCTTTCAAGAGAAGAGGCTGAATTTTGTGGTTTTTTTGATAGATATAGGTAATATGGAAGAGGAAAAATGAGACTAGGTGGTCAATTTTGGAATAGAAGTGTGTGTAGGAGACATGAGTTCACCATGGTTTCTCTTATTCTTCAAGGTTGAGAAGAAGGTGAGTAGGGTGCAGAGAGGAGTGGTGAGAGAGGTGGGGATGATGAGTGGAGGAGTGTGTGTGAAAGAGGAAAATGATAAAGTGGAAGAGGGAGTGTGGCTGCATAGCATAGGCAAAATGGGGTCCACCAATAAAATCATAGCTCACAGCTCGTAGCTCAAAAAAAAAAGAGAAAATTTGAGGTAAAAGTTCAGCTCACGAGCTACAACTTTTGTTTGTATCACCTTTTCAAATTCGGGGAGCATGTGATCTTTAAAAATTCAGCAAAATCGACTGTTGTTTTCCACTGCACAAAGTCCTTGTGAGGTCCTTCTTTGGATGATTCTTTTGAATACCTCCAAGAGTGAGCCCCCCATAGTGCATGGATGCATGCCACATACCCTTGACCTTATTTGGTAGGTCTATAATTGAAGATATTGTTGATATCATGATATAAGTGAATAGTACAACTAAAAAAATCAAATATTGAGGGGTCTTAAAAAATATATACATGTCAAATATAAATAATATAGGTGGAAAAAATATAAAGGGGTCAAAATAAATCTCTCTTATTATAAGTCTACCATAAAAAGATGAATATTTTTGGTGGTTTAATTTATGAGAGTAATAGAGAATAGATGTAGGAAGGAAAAAATCACAATAGTGAAAAAATATACACATAAATAGAACTAGTTTTTTTTGGATTTTTGTTGGGATGGAGTTACACCAAAAATAAGAGAAGCTTGCATGAAATTAGTTTTATATGGAATAAAGAGTATGCAAAATGGTAAGAAAAAATATGGTAATTGTGAGTCAATGTACATAGCATCAATAACACACCATAGGTAGAAATATTTAAATAAATACCAAAATAATTATGAAAAATCCTTTTATTTAGGCCCTATATACAATGAAATATTTACACACAAATGGGCCATAATATACTTATAATTTTTATTTTTATATATTTTTTATTTTTTTGGCTCAACTAGCCCAGCGATTAGCTAATTGAGGGTTTTTAAGAAGATATGGGAAAAGTCCCCTAACTCACACACACCTATATACAGTGAAAGGGTGAGGGTAACCACAGTGTTTGAGTGATTTAATAGGGTGAGGTAACTCGCTATGGAAATTACAGAGAGCCGAAAAATGGCTATCATTAGCCTTCCCTCAGGATGATGGTATATTCATGTACCATCATAAAGCATCTTTTCCCAAGAGAGTGCTTCAGAGTCCTTGACAAGCTCTTTATTGTTTGGCCCCTTGGAATTCTGGTTTGAGTTACACTCATGCTTCACGGAACAATACTTACATGAGATAGCTGCCTTCTGACAGATCTTTGGTAGATCCTCTGGTAGAAGGCGACTCAAATAAGGCTTCAAGCGATACCCGTTTACCTTCTTGGAGTGCTCTTTCCCATTCAAGTCCATAAGTTGATAGTAACTTGAATTGAAAGCCTTCTTGACTATGTATGGGCCCTGCCATCTAGTTTCAAACTTGGCATCAAAATGATTATCGACTCGATTGTCATACCTTCGCACAAGATCTCCTTCATTGATGTCTTTTCTCTTCAGTTTCTTGTCAAGCTTTTCCTTCGTCTGTGTGGCTTTCCTCTTGTAGCACTCGTATGCTGCTTCTCTTTTCCACTCAAGCTCAACTAAGGTAAGAAATCGATCCATCCATGCTTCTTGATCATCTTGTGCTGCTTTGCCATGAAGTCGCATTGTTGGGATGTTGAGCTCAATTGGTTGTAAAGCCTCTTGACCATAGACCAAGTGAAATGGTGTGAACTCCGTGGCTTCCCTATATGTGGTTCGATATGCCCACAAGGCACCATCCAAGAAGTCATCCCACAACTGTGTCTTGTTTTTCACCATCTTTCTAATGATGCCTCCAATGACACCATTAGCTTTTTCTACCAAACCATTTGATTGGGGACAGTAGGGTGTACTATGATGATGTAGAATGTGAAGTTCTTCACAGACTTCTGTGAGCAAGCCTTTTCTAAACCTTGGACTATTATCAGAAACAATCTCCAAAGGTGTGTCAAATCTACAACAAATGTGAGTGTAGACAAATTTGCTCACTGTCCTCTCATTTACCTTTGCCACACTTTGTGCTTCCACCCACCTAGTCATATAGTCTACAACCACTAGAATGTAGAGTTTACCATTTTTTGTCCTAGGCAGAGGACCCATAGCATCAATGCCCCACTTTTCAAAGGGTCCATTTGCAAGCACGATTTGCCTTGGAACATAAACCAATCTTCTATTTCCATTTACCTGACAATTGTGACAACTTTTACACCAATGTTGGACATCCACATGCAGACTTGGCCAAACATACCCCGCAAGCAAAATCTTCTTCACAGTTAACTCTTGGGCAAAATGACCACCACATGCCTCTTCATGAAAACCTTTCAGAATGGCTGGAATCTCCTCAATAGTT
The DNA here is from genome assembly GCF_014529385.1 of Adiantum capillus-veneris. Classification (NCBI taxonomy): domain Eukaryota; kingdom Viridiplantae; phylum Streptophyta; class Polypodiopsida; order Polypodiales; family Pteridaceae; genus Adiantum; species Adiantum capillus-veneris. The sequence goes on along the minus strand of NC_140953.1, from coordinate 87,724,008 downwards.
GGTACTCTTCTGCACACTTGATCCTTCCCTCTTTGGTAGAGGGATCTTTCTAGGAAGAGATACACGCTTGCGTTCTTCATGAGTCTCCTCTTCTGAGCCTTCGTGAAGTCTTGTGGAAACTCACCCTCCAAAATGTAGCCAATAATGGGAGTCAATGACTCCAATCCCTGGTATCTTGGTTGCTTCACAGCAGTTGCCACCATGATGACCTGCACTTCTTTCACAACACATGTAACTGCTTGTTGTGCAAGTAAATCGGCATCTTCATTTTGTCTCCTAGGAATATGATATAGTTGCACTTCTTCAAACTGATTAAACAGCCTACGAATGGCATGAACTTTTTTCCTTAGGTTTTCATTCTTGCATGCCCAAATGCCTAAAATCTTCTTCACAATGAGAAGTGCATCTCCCTTTACCATGAGACGTTCTATACCTTGGCCAATGCATATCTTTAAACCATGAAGTAGTGTGTCGTATTCTGCTTCATTGTTGCTAGTTAAACCTGGTAGATTGACCTTCTCTTTCATGACCACCTCCCCACTTGGGTTGAGAAACACTAGCCCTCCCCCTGATTTTCCTTTGGCTCGTCGAAAAGCTCCATCAAAGAACAAGGTAAAAGCATTAGAAATACTTTTAGGTGGTGGCAATGGTAGGGCCTTTACCTTAGGCACCTTAATTTCCTTCTCATGTACCTTATAAGTGAGAAAAAGACCCACATACACACCAAATCACACATATTTACATAAATACTCTATCTCTCTCTATCTCTCTCACACATACATATACACAAAATACAAATTCTAATTCTTGCTCTATTTGGCCTACTTCTGTATGTGCATTCATCGGTAATAATGTAGTGTATGCATGTTGTGAATATGACTGGTAGTGTGTTTGCTTTGCCTATGTATGTAGGTACATATGTTTATGTATATGTGTGGTAGAAATGTATACTATCTCATTGTGATATACATACAGAACATACAAATACATATGCTTGTACATGACATAGTATGGATACATGACATACATACATATATACAGAATTTCCTTTTGTACATAAGCATGTAAATTTCAGTAGTTGACTTACTTGTGTCTTCCAGTGAAGTTACTTTCTTTGATATTTTGCTGCTTTCTGTCTAACACCTCTGTAAATGTGATTCCTTCTTTAATTTCCGTAGCTTACTGAAGTTTCTAATGAACATGATAGTTGAAACTAGGAAAGGCTCATAGATAATACATGAAATGACAATTTACCTACGATTGGGATGAAATATGATATGTTCTCAGTATAAAGAAGGTTATAGATTGAGGGTGGACAAGTGGTGGACCTTGCTCTAATGTATGACATCTCCCTCAAGTAGAAAATTTTGAATTGAAGCGGGAAAATTTTAATTTAGGCGATAAATTTTGAATTTTCAATACAAGCGGGAAAATTTAAATCCAAGCAGGAAACTTTTAATTTAGGTCAGACAAGTGGTGGATCTAGAAACCAAGCAAGCCATGTTGCTAGATATAATAGCCAATGATAGGTTGTACATGTGGTGGACCTTGCATCGATTCTCCATGCTTAGCTTAGACTATAATCCTTGTGGCTCTCTATGCTCCAATGGAGCTTAGATTGGACAAGTGGTGGACCTTGCATCAATTCCCCATGCCTAGCTTAGATTGTAGACCTTGTGGTTGTCTGTACTTTAATGAATCTTAGCGTGGACAAGTGGTGGACCTTGTGGCTATCTGTGTGTCAAGAATAGACTTTAGCTTGTAAAAGTTTCTAAGATTTTCACTCTTTTTGCTTCAATGATAGATTTTGCCTTCAATGATAGACCTTGCATCATTTCAACTTAGACTAAGGATCTTGTGGCTTTGTATTGTTCAAATGAGCTTAGCTTGAACAAGTGGTGGACCTTGTGGCTCTCTATGCTTTGATGGGGCTTGGACCCATGCATTTTTCTTCCATGCTAACTTAGACTATGGACCTTGCATCTCTCTATTCTTGACGGACCTTAGCTTGGATAAGTCATAGACCTTGTTGCTTTTTATGCTTTAATGGGAATTTTCTTAGACAAGTGGTGGAACCTTGCATCCATTCTTCATGCTTACATTAGATTGTGGACCTTGTGGCTCTCTATGCTTCAATGGATCCTAGCTTGTACAAGTGGTTGACCTTCTAGCTATCTATTCTACAATAAAGTGGGTCTCTATGCTAGAATAAATCTTAGCTTAAACAAGTGGTGAACCTTGTGAACCTCTATGCTTCAATAGAGCTTAGGCTACGGTAAATAGTGGACCTTGCATTAGTTCTCCATGCATATATTAAATTATGGACCTTGTAAGTATTTATGATACAATGGACCTTGTGGCTCTCTATTCTTCAATATAGCTTAAGCTTGAACAAGCGATGGACGTTCCATCATATCTACATGCTTAGCGTAAATTGAGGACCTTCTGTCACTCAATGCTTCAATAGGCATTATCTTGAATAGAAGATGCACATTATGGCTCCCTATTTTTCAATGAAGTGATGCTCAATGATTCAATGGATCTTTGGTTCAAGAAGCGGTGGACCTTACATCAATTTTCCATGCATACCTTAGATTGTGGACATTCTAGCTCTATGTGCTCTAGTTGGCCTTGTGGCTCTATATGATGTAATGAAGATTGGCTTGTACAAGTGGTGGACCTTGTGGATATCTATCCTTCAATAGAGCTTAGCTTGGATGAGTGGTAGACCTTGTGGATCTCTATACTTCAATAGAGCATATGTTTGGAGAAATGGTGGGCTTCACACCTACTTTCTAGTTCTTAGTCTAAATGGCCAAGTGGTGGATCTAGGATCTACTCATCCCACCAACATTCTGTAAAACTATAAGTGTAATGATGGCCAAGGGTTGAATGCACCTACCTTTAAGACATGGCTAGAATGACCAAGTGGTAGATCTAGAAGATACAAACAATTGGATCCACATTTAAAGACTTTGTTATAATGGCCAAGTAGTGGATCTTTGATGAACCTACTTCCCAATTCTTCGTCTAAACGGCCTTGGTGGATCTAGGATCTACTCATCCCACAAACATTGTATAAAATTACAAGTGTTATGATGGCCACCTACGGAATGCACCCACCTTTAAGACATGGCTAGAATGTCCAAGTGGTGGATCTAGGAGATACCAACAATTGGATTCACACTTCAAGTCTTCCTTCTAATGGCAAAGTGGTAGATCTAGGAGATACCAACAGTTGGATTCACACTTCAAGTCTTCCTTCTAATGGCAAAGTGGTGGATCTAGGATCTATTCATCCCATAGACATGGTGTAAAATTACCAGTTCTTTGATGACCAAGTGCTGAATGTACCTAACTTTAGGAAATGGTTAGAATGGCCAAGTGGTGGATCTAGGTGACACCAACAACTGTATCTATAATTCAAGCCTTTGTTATAATGGACAAGTGGTGGATCTAGGATCTACTCATCCCACAAACATTGTGTAAAATTACAAGTGTTGTGATGGCCAAGTCTTGAATCCACCTAACTTTAAGACATGGTTAGAATCTCCAAGTGGGGGATCTAGGAGACACTAACAATTGGATCCACATTTCACGCCTTTGTTATAATGGTCACGTGGTGGATCTTTGATGCAGCTACTTCCCAATTCTTAGTCTAAAGGGCCAATTGGTGGATCTAGGAGACACCAACAATTGGATCCACATTTCAAGCCTTTTTTATAATGGACAAGTGGTGGATCTTTGATGCACATACTTCCCAATTGTTAGTTTAAATGGCGAAGTGGTGGATCTAGGATCTACTCATCCCAAAAACATTGTGTAAAATTACAAGTGTCATGATGGCCAAGTGCTGAATGCACCTATCTTTAAGACATGGCTACAATGCCCAAGTGGTGGATCTAAGAGATAGAAACAAGTGGATCCACACTCCAAGTCTTTGTTCTAATGGCCAAGTGGTGAATCTTTGATGTATCTAATTCCCAAATTTAGTATAAATGACCAAGTGGTGGATCAAAATCGAGTCATCCAATAGACATTGTGTAAAATTACCAGTGTTATGACGGCCAAGTGTTTAATGCACCGAATATTAGGACATGGTTAGACTGTCCAAGTGGTGGATTTAAGTGACACCAACAATTGTATCTACAATTAAAGCATTTGTTATAATGGTGAAGTGATGGATGCACCTAACTTTAAGACATGGTTAGAATGGCCAAGTGGAGGATCTTGGAGACACTAACAATTGGATCCACATTTCAAACCTTTTTTATAATGGCCAAGTGGTGGATCTTTGATGCACCTACTTTCCAATTCTTAGTTTAAATGACCAAGTGGTGGATCTAGGATATAGTCACCCCATAAATATTGTGTAAAATTATAAATGTTATGATGGCTACATGCTGAATGCACCTACCTTTAAGACATTTATAGAATGGCCAAGTTATGCTGAATGCACCTACCTTTAAGACATGGATAGAATGGCCAAGTGGTGGATCCAGGATCTAGTCATCCCACAGACATTGTGTAAAATTACCAGTGTTATGATGGCCAAGTGTTGAATTCACCTATCTTTAGGACATGGTTAGAATGGCCAAGTGGTGGATCTAAGTGACACCAACGATTGTATCTAACTGACACCAACAATTGTATCTACAATTAAAGCCTTTGTTATAATGGTCAAGTGGTGGATCTTTGATGCACATACTTACCAATACTTACTCTAAATGGACAAGTGGTGGATCTAGGATCTACTCATCCCACAAACATTGTGGAAAATTACAAGTGTTATGATGGCCAAGTGTTGAATCCACTAATCTAGCCAAGTGGTAGATCTAGGAGACACCAATGATTGGATCCACATTTCAAGCCTTTGTTATAATGGCCAAGTGGTGGATTTTTGTTGCACCTACTTTCCAATTCTTAGTTTAAATGGCCAAGTGGTGGATCTACACTCTACTCATACGACAAATATTGTGTAAAATTACAAGTGTTATGATGGGCAACTGTTCAATGTACCTACCTTTAAGACATGGCTAGAATGGCCAAGTGGTGGATCTAGGAGATACCAACAATTGGATACACACTTCAATCTTTCGTTCTAATGGCCAAGTGGTGGATCTTTTATGTATATAATTTCGAAATTTTGGCCAAGTGGTGGATCTAGGGTTAACTCATCCCAGAGACATTGTGTAAAAATACTAATGTTATGATGGCCAAGTGCTGAATGCACCTAACTTTAGGACATGATAAGAATGGCCAGGTTGTGGATCCAGGATCTAGTCATCCCACAGACATGGTGTAAAATTACCAGTGTTATGATGGCCAAGTGTTGAATTCACCTATCTTTAGCACATGGTTAGAATGGCCAAGTGGTGGATCTAAGTGACACCACGGATTGTATCTAACTGACACCAACAATTGTATCTACAATTAAAGCCATTGTTATAATGGTCAAGTGGTGGATCTTTGATGCACATACTTACCAATACTTACTGTAAATGGACAAGTGGTGGATCTGGATCTACTCATCCCACAAACATTGTGGAAAATTACAAGTGTTATGATGGCCAAGTGTTGAATGCACTTTATTGGCCAAGTGTTTAATCCACTAATCTAGCCAAGTGGTAGATGTAGGAGACACCAATGATTGGATCCACATTTCAAGCCTTTTTTATAATGGCCAAGTGGTGGATTTTTTTTGCACCTACTTTCCAATTCTTAGTTTAAATGGCCAAGTGGTGGATCTACACTCTACACATACCACAAATATTGTGTAAAATTACAAGTGTTATGATGGCCAATTGTTGAATGTGCCTACCTTTAAGACATGGCTAAAATGGCCAAGTGGTGCATCTAGGAGATACCAACAATTGGATGCACACTTCAATCTTTCGTTCTAATGGCCAAGTGGTCGATCTTTTATGTATATAATTCCCAAACTTTGGCCAAGTGGTGCATCTAGGCTTAACTCATCCCAGAGACATTGGGTAAAAATACGAATGTTATGATGGCCAAGTGTTGAATGCATCTAACTTGAGGACATGATAAGAATGGCCAAGTGGTGGATCTAGGTGACAACAACAATTATATTTACAATTCAAGCCTTTCTTATAATGGCCAAGTGGTGGAACTTTTGATGCCCCTACTGACCAATTCCTACTTTAAATGGACAACTAGTGTATCTAGGATCTACTCATACCATAAACATTGTGTAAAATTACGAGTGTTATGACGGCCAAGTGCTAAATGCATCTAACTTTAGGACATGGTTAGAATGACCAAGTGGTGGATCTAGGTGACACCAACAATTGGATGCACATTTCAAGCCTTTTTTTAATGGCCAAGTAGTGGATCTTTGATGCAACTACTTCACAATTCTTAGTCTAAATGGCCGAGTGGTGGATCTAGGATCTACTCATCCAACCAACATTTTGTAAAATTACAAGTGTTATGATGGCCAAGTGTTGAATGCACCTAGCTTGAAGACATGGTTAGAATGGCCAAGTGGTGGATGTAGGAGACACCAACAATTGGATTCACACTTCAAGCCTTCAATTTAATGTCCAAGTGGTGGATCATTTGATGTATCTAATTCCCAAATTTTAGTCTTATTGGACAAGTGGAGGATCTAGGTTCTACTCATCGCATATATATTTTTTACATTTACAAGTGTTATGATGGCCAAGTGTTGAATGCACCTAACATCAGGACATGGTTAGAATGACCAAGTGGTGAATCTAGGTGACACCAATAATAGTATCTACAATTCAAGACCTTGCTATAATGGACAAGTGGTGGATCTAGGATCTACTCATCCCACAAACATTGTGTAAAATGAGAAGTGTTATGATGGCCAAGTGTTGAATCCACCTAGCTTTAAGACATGTTATGTTGGCCAAGTGTTGAATCAAGCTAGCTTTAAGACATGAATCCAGCTAGCTTTAAGACATGGTTAGAATGCTCACGTGGTGGATCTAGGAGGCACCGACAATTGTATCCACATTTCAAGCCTTTGTTATAATGGCCAAGTGGTGGATCTTTAATGCAACTAATTCCCAATTCTTAGTCTAAATGGCGAAGTGGTAGATCTAGGATCTCCTCGTCCCACAAACATTGTGTAAAATTACAAGTGTTATCATGGTCAAGTGATGAATGCACCTACCTTTAAGTCATGGCTAGAATGGCCAAGGGGTGGGTCTAGGAGATACCAACAATTGGATCCACACTTCAAGCCTTCGTTCTAATGGCCAAGTGGTGGATATTTGCTGTATCTTATTCCGAAATTTTAGGCAAAATGGCCAAGTGGTTAATATAGGATCTGTTCATCCCACAGACATTATGTAAAATTACCAGTGTTATGATGGCCAAGTGTTGAATTCACCTAACTTTTGAACATGGTTAGAATGTCCAAGTGGTGGATTGAGGTGACACCAACAATTGTATCTACAATTCAAGCTTCTGCTATAATGGCCAAGTGCTGGATCTTTGATGCACCTACGTACCAATTCTTACTGTAAATGGACGAGTGGTGCATCTAGGATCTACTCATCCCACAAACATTGTGTAGAATTACAAGTGTTATTGTGGCCAAGTGTTGAATCCACCTAATTGGCCAAGTGGTGAATCTAGGAGACACCAACAATTTGGTATACATTTCAAGACTTTGTTATAATGGCTAGGTGGTGGATTGTTGATGCACCTACTTTCCAATTCTTAGTCTTAATGGCAAAGTGGTGGATCTAGAATCTACTCATCCCACAAAAATTGTGTAAAGTTATAAGTGTTATGATGGCGAAGGGTTGAATGCACCTACTTTTAAGACATGGCTAGAATGACCAAGTGGTGGATCTAGAAGATACAGACAATTGGATCCACATTTAAAGCCTTTGTTTTAATGGCCAAGTGGTGGATCTTTGATGCACCTACTTCCCAATTCTTAGTCTAAACGGCCTTGGTGGATCTAGGATCTTCTCATCCCACAAACATTGTGTAAAATTACAAGTGTTATGATGGCCAACTGCGGAATGCACCTACCATTGAGACATCTCTAGAATGACCAAGTGGTGGATCTAGGAGATACCAACAATTGGATTCATACTTCAAGTCTTCCTTCTAATGGAAAATAGGTGGATCTAGGATCTATTCATCCCATAGACATGGTGTAAAATTACCAGTTCTTTGATGACCAAGTGTTGAATGCACCTAACTTTAGGAAATGGTTAGAATGGCCAAGTGGTGGATCTAGGTGACACCAACAACTGTATCTACAATTCAAGCCTTTGTCATAATGGACAAGTGGTGGATCTAGGATCTACTCATCCCACAAACATTGTGTAAAATTACAAGTGTTGTGATGGCCAAGTCTTGAATCCACCTTACTTTAAGACATTGTTAGAATGGCCAAGTGGTGGATCTAGGAGACACTAACAATTGGATCCATATTTCAAGCCTTTGTTATAATGGTCACGTGGTGGATCTTTGATGCACCTACTTCCCAATTCTTAGTCTAAAGGGCCAATTGGTGGATCTAGGAGACACCAACAATTGGATCCACATTTCAAGCCTTTTTTATAATGGCCAAGTGGTGGATCTTTGATGCACCTACTTCCCAATTCTTAGTTTAAATGAAAAAGTGGTGGATCTAGGATCTACTCATCCCACAAACATTGTGTAAAATTACAAGTGTCATGATGGCCAAGTGCTGAATGCACCTATCTTTAAGACATGGCTACAATGGCCAAGTGGTGGATTTAAGAGATAGAAACAAGTGGATCCACACTCCAAGTCTTTGTTCTAATGGCCAAGTGGTGAATCTTTGATGTATCTAATTCCCAAATTTAGTATAAATGACCAAGTGGTGGATCAGAATGGAGTCATCCAATAGACATTGTGTAAAATTACCAGTGTTATGACGGCCAAGTGTTTAATGCACCGAACATTAGGACATGGTTAGACTGGCCAAGTGGTGGATCTAAGTGACACCAACAATTGTATCTACAATTAAAGCATTTGTTATAATGGTGAAGTGATGGATCTTTGATGCAGCTACTTACCAATTCTTACTCTAAATGGATAAGTGGTGGATCTAGGATCTACTCTTCCCACAAATATTTTGTTAAATTACAAGTGTTATAATGGCTAAGTGTTGAATCCACCTAACTGGCCAAGTGGTGGATCTACGAGACACCAACAATTAAATCCACATTTTAAGACTTTGTTATAATGGCTAAGTGGTGGATCTTTGATGCACCTGCTTCCCAATTCTTAGTTTAAATGGCCAAGTGCTGGATCTTGTAATTTTACACAAACATTGTGTAAAATTACAAGTGTTATGATGGCTACGTGCTTAATGCACCTACCTTTAAGACATGGCTAGAATGGCCAATTGGTGGATCTTTGATGTATCTAATTCCCAAATTTTAGTATAAATGGTGATGTGGTGGATCTAGGAGCTAGTCATCCCACAGACATTGTGTAAAATTATCAGTGTTATGATGGCGAAGTGCTCAATGCACCTAACTTTAGGATATGGTTAGAATGACCAAGTGGTGGATCTAGGTAACACCAACTATTGTATCTACAATTCTAGCCTTTGTTATAATGGCCAAATAGTGCATCTTTGATGCACCTACTTACCAATTCTTACTCTAAATAGACAAGTTGTGAATCTAGGATCTACTCATCCCACAAACATTGTGTAAAACTACAAGTGTCATGATGGCAAATTGTTGAATCCACCTAACTGGACAAGTGGTGAATTTAGGAGACATCAACAATTGGATCCACATTTCAAGCCTTTGCTATAATGGCCAAGTGGTGGATCTTTGATGCACCTACTTCTCAATTCTTAGTCTAAATGGCCAAGTGGTGGATCTAGAATCTACTCATCCCACAAACATTGTGTAAAATTACAAGTGTCATGATGCTGAAGTGTTGAATGCACCTAACTTTAAGACATGGTTAGAATGGCCAAGTGGTGGATCTAGGAGATACCAACAATTAGATCCACATTTCAAGCATGTGTTATAATGGGCAAGTGGTGGATCTTTGATGCACCTACTTCCCAATTCTTAGTCTAAATGGTCAAGTAGTGGATCTAGGATCTACTCATCCCACAAACATTGTGTAAAATTACAAGTGTTATGACGGCCAGGTGCTAAATGCATCTAACTTTCGGACATGATTAGAATGGCCAAGTGGTGGATCTAGGTGACACTAACAATTGTATCTACAATTGTAGCGTTTGTTTTAATGGCCAAGTAGTGCATCTTTGATGCAACTACTTACCAATTCTTACTCTAAATATACAATTGGTGCATCTAGGATCTACTCATCCCACAAACATTGTGTAAAATTACAAGTGTCATGATGGCCAACCATTGAATCCACCTAACTCGCCAAGTGGTGGATCTTCTATGCACCTACTTCTCAACTCTTAGTCTAAACGGCCAAGTGGTGGATCTAGAATCCAGTCATCCCACAAACATTGTGTGAAATTACAAGTGCTATGATGGCCAAGTGTTGAATGTACCTAACCTTAAGACATGGTTAGAATGGCCAAGTGGAGGATCTAGGAGACACTAACAATTGGATGCACATTTCAAGCCTTTGTTATAATGGCCAAGTGGTGGATCTTTGATGCACCTACTTTCCAATTCTTAGTTTAAATGATCAAGTGGTGGATCTAAGATCTAGTCACCCCAAAAACATTGTGGAAAATTATAAATGTTATGATGGCTACATGCTGAATGAACCTACCTTTAAGACATGGATAGAATGGCCAAGTCATGCTGAATCCACCTACCTTTAAGAAATGGATAGAATGGACAAGTGGTGGATCCAGGATCTAGTCATCCCACAGACATTGTGTAAAATTACCAGTGTTATGATGGCCAAGTGTTGAATTCACCTATCTTTAGGACATGGTTAGAATGGCCAAGTGGTGGATCTAAGTGACACCACGGATTGTATCTAACTGACACCAACAATTGTATCTACAATTAAAGCCATTGTTATAATGGTCAAGTGGTGGATCTTTGATGCACATACTTACCAATACTTACTCTAAATGGACAAGTGGTGGATCTAGGATCTACTCATCCCACAAACATCGTGGAAAATTACAAGTGTTATGATGGCCAAGTGTTGAATTCACTAATCTAGCCAAGTGGTAGATCTAGGAGACACAAATGATTGGATCCATATTTCAAGCCTTTGTTATAATGGCCAAGTGGTGGATTTTTGTTGCACCTACTATCCAATTCTTAGTTTAAATGGCCAAGTGGTGGATCTACACTCTACTCATACCACAAATATTGTGGAAAATTACAAGTGTTATGATGGGCAACTGTTCAATATACCTACCTTTAAGACATGGCTAGAATGGCCACGTGGTGGATCTAGGAGATACCAACAATTGGATGCACACTTCAATCTTTCGTTCTGATGGCCAAGTGGTGGATCTTTTATGTATATAATTCTGAAATTTTGGCCAAGTGGTGGATCTACGGTTAACTCATCCCAGAGACATTGTGTAAAAATACTAATGTTATGATGGCCAATTGCTGAATGCACCTAACTTTAGGACATGATAAGAATGGCCAGGTTGTGGATCTAGGTAACACCAACAATTGTATCTACAATTCAAGCCTTTGTTATAATGGCCAAGTGGTGGATCTTTTGGTGCCCCTACTGACCAATTCCTACTTTAAATGGACAAGTGGTGGATCTAGGATCTACTTATACCACAAACATTGCGTAAAATTACGAGTGTTAGGACGGCCAAGTGTTAAATGCATCTAACTTTAGGACATGGTTAGAATGACCAAGTGGTGCATCTAGGTGACACCAACAATTGGATGCACATTTCAAGCCTTTAATTAATGGCCAAGTAGTGGATCTTTGATGCACCTACTTCCCAATTCTTAGTCTAAATGGCCAAGTGGTGGATCTAGGATCTACTCATCCAACCAACATTTTATAAAATTACAAGTGTTATGATGGCCAAGTGTTGAATGCACCTAGCTTGAAGACATGGTTAGAATGCCCAAGTGGTGGATGTAGGAGACACCAACAATTGGATCCACACTTCAAACCGTCAATTTAATGTCTAAGTTGTGGATCATGTGATGTATCTAATTCCCTAATTTTAGTCTTAATGGACAAGTAGTGGATCTAGGTTCTACTCATCGCATAGATATTGCGTAAATTTACAAGTGTTATGATGGCGTGGTGTTGAATGCACCTAAGTTTAGGACATGGTTAGAATGAGCAAGTGGTGAATCTAGGTGACACCAATAATAGTATCTACAATTCAAGACCTTGCTATAATGGACAAGTGGTGGATCTAGGATCTACTCATCCCACAAACATTGTGTAAAATGAGAAGTGTTATGATGGCCAAGTGTTGAATCCACCTAGCTTTAAGACATGTTATGTTGGCCAAGTGTTGAATACACCTAGCTTTAAGACATGGTTAGCATGCTGACGTGTTGGATCTAGTAGGCACCAACAATTGTATCCACATTTCAAGCCTTTGTTATAATGGCCAAGTGGTGGATCTTTAATGCATCTACTTCCCAATTCTTAGTCTAAATGGCCAAGTGGTAGATCTAGGATCTACTCATCCCACAAACATTGTGTAAAATTACAAGTGTTATCATGGTCAAGTGATGAATGCACCTACCTTTAAGTCATGGCTAGAATTGCCAAGGGGTGGGTCTAGGAGATACCAACAATTGGATCCACACTTCAAGCCTTCGTTCTAATGGCCAAGTGGTGGATATTTGATGTATCTAATTCCGAAATTTTAGGCAAAATGGCCAAGTGGTTAATATAGGATCTACTCATCCCACAGACATTATGTAAAATTACTAGTGTTATTATGGCCTAGTGTTGAATGCACCTAACTTTTGAGCATGGTTAGAATGTCCAAGTGGTGGATTGAGGTGACACCAACAATTGTATCTACAATTCAAGCTTCTGTTATACTGACCAAGTGCTGGATCTTTGATGCACCTACTCACAAATTCTTACTGTAAATTGACGAGTGGTGCATCTAGGATCTACTCATCCCACAAACATTGTGTAAAATTACAAGTGTTATTGTGGCCAAGTGTTGAATCCACTTAGCTGGCCAAGTGGTGAATCTAGGAGACACCAACAATTTGGTATACATTTCAAGACTTTGTTATAATGGCCAGGTAGTTGATCGTTGATGCACCTACTTCCCAATTCTTACTCTTAATGGCCAAGTGTTGGAATGCACCTACCTTTAAGACATGGCTAGAATGACCAAGTGGTGGATGTAGAAGATACAAACAATTGGATCCACATTTAAATCTTTTGTTATAATGTCCAAGTGGTGGATCTTTGATGCACCTACTTCCCAATTCTTAGTCTAAACGGCCTTGGTGGATCAGGATCTACTCATCCCACAAACATTGTGTAAAATTACAAGTGTTATGATAGACAACTGCGGAATGCACCTACCTTTAAGACATGTCTAGAATGACCAAGTGGTGGATCTAGGAGATACCAAAAATTCGATTCACACTTCAAGTCTTCCTTCTAATGGAAAAGTGGTGGATCTGGAATCTATTCATCCCATAGACATGGTGTAAAATTACCAGTTCTTTGATGACCAAGTGTTGAATGCACCTAACTTTAGGAAATGGTTAGAATGGCCAAGTGGTGGATCTAGGTGACACCAACAACTGTATCTACAATTCAAGCCTTTGTCATAATGGACAAGTGGTGGATCTAAGATCTACTCATCCCACAAACATTGTGTAAAATTACAAGTGTTGTGATGGCCAAGTCTTGAATCCACCTTACTTTAAGACATGGTTAGAATGGCCAAGTGGTGGATCTAGGAGACACTAAGAATTGGATCCACATTTCAAGCCTTTGTTATAATGGTCCCGTGGTGGATGTTTGATGCACCTACTTCCCAATTCTTAGTCTAAAGGGCCAATTGGTGGATCTAGGAGACACCAACAATTGGATCCAAATTTCAAGCCTTTTTTATAATGGCCATGTGGTGGATCTTTGATGCACCTACTTCCCAATTCTTAGTTTAAATGGCCAAGTGGTGGATCTAGGATCTACGCATCCCACAAACATTGTGTAAAATTACAAGTGTCATGATGGCCAAGTGCTGAATGCACCTATCTTTAAGACATGGTTACAATGGCCAAGTGGTGGATTTAAGAGATAGAAACAAGTGGATCCACACTCCAAGTCTTTGTTCTAATGGCCAAGTGGTGAATCTTTGATGTATCTAATTCCCAAATTTAGTATAAATGACCAAGTGGTGGATCAGAATGGAGTCATCCAATAGACATTGTGTAAAATTACCAGTGTTATGACGGCCAAGTGTTTAATGCACCGAACATTAGGACATGGTTAGACTGGCCAAGTGGTGGATCTAAGTGACACCAACAATTGTATCTACAATTAAAGCATTTGTTATAATGGTGAAGTGATGGATCTTTGATGCAGCTACTTACCAATTCTTACTCTAAATGGATAAGTGGTGGATCTAGGATCTACTCATCCGACAAACATTGTGTAAAATTACAAGTGTTATGATGGCTAAGTGTTGAATCCACCTAACTGGCCAAGTGGTGGATCTAGGAGACACCAACAATTAAATCCACATTTCAAGACTTTGTTATAATGGCCAAGTGGTGGATCTCTGATGCACCTGCTCCCCAATTCTTAGTTTAAATGGCCACGTGCTGGATCTAGGATCTACTCATCCCACAAACATTGTGTAAAATTACAAGTGTTATGATGGCTACGTGCTTAATGCACCTACCTTTAAGACATGGCTAGAATGGCCAATTGGTGGATCCTTGATGTATCTAATTCCCAAATTTTAGTATAAATGGTGAAGTGGTGGATCTAGGATCTAGTCATCCCACCGACATTGTGTAAAATTACCAGTGTTATGATGGAAAAGTGCTCAATGCACCTAACTTTAGGATATGGTTAGAATGACCAAGTGGTGGATCTAGGTAACACCAACTATTGTATCTACAATTCTAGCCTTTGTTATAATGGCCAAATAGTGCATCTTTGATGCACCTACTTACCAATTCTTACCCTAAATAGACAAGTTGTGCATCTAGGATCTACTCATCCCACAAACATTGTGTAAAACTACAAGAGTCATGATGGCAAATTGTTGAATCCACCTAACTGGCCAAGTGGTGAATTTAGGATACACCAACAATTGGATCCACATTTCAAGCCTTTGTTATAATGGCCAAGTGGTGGATCTTTGATGCACCTACTTCTCAATTCTTAGTCTAAATGGCCAAGTGGTGGATCTAGAACCTACTCATCCCACAAACATTGTGTAAAATTACAAGTGTTATGACGGCCAAGTGCTAAATGCATCTAACTTTGGACATGGTTAGAATGGCCAAGTGGTGGATGTAGGTGACACCAACAATTGTATCTACAATTCTAGCCTTTGTTTTAATGGCCAAGTAGTGCATCTTTGATGCACCTACTTACCAATTCTTACTCGAAATAGACAATTGGTGCATCTAGAATCTACTCATCCCACAAACATTGTGTAAAATTACAAGTGTCATGATGGCCAGCCATTAAATGCACGTAGCTGGCCAAGTAGTGGATCTTTGATGCACCTACTTCTCAACTCTTAGTCTAAATGGCCAAGTGGTGGATCTAGAATCCACTCATCCCACAAACATTGTGTAAAATTACAAGTGTTATGATGGCCAAGTGTTGAATGCACCTAACTTTAAGACATGGTTAGAATGGCCAAGTGGAGGATCTTGGAGACACTAACAATTGGATCCACATTTCAAACCTTTTTTATAATGGCCAAGTGGTGGATCTTTGATGCACCTACTTTCCAATTCTTAGTTTAAATGACCAAGTGGTGGATCTAGGATATAGTCACCCCATAAATATTGTGTAAAATTATAAATGTTATGACGGCTACATTCTGAATGCACCTACCTTTAAGACATTTATAGAATGGCCAAGTTATGCTGAATGCACCTACCTTTAAGACATGGATAGAATGGCCAAGTGGTGGATCCAGGATCTAGTCATCCCACAGACATTGTGTAAAATTACCAGTGTTATGATAGCCAAGTGTTGAATTCACCTATCTTTAGGACATGGTTAGAATGGCCAAGTGGTGGATCTAAGTGACACCAACGATTGTATCTAACTGACACCAACAATTGTATCTACAATTAAAGCCTTTGTTATAATGGTCAAGTGGTGGATCTTTGATGCACATACTTACCAATACTTACTCTAAATGGACAAGTGGTGGATCTACGATCTACTCATCCCACAAACATTGTGGAAAATTACAAGTGTTATGATGGCTAAGTGTTGAATCCACTTAATTGGCCATGTGTTGAATCCACTAATCGAGCCAAGTGGTAGATCTGGGAGACACCAATGATTGGATCCACATTTCAGGCCTTTGATATAATGGCCAAGTGGTGGATTTTTGTTGCACCTACTTTCCAATTTTTAGTTTAAATGGCCAAGTGGTGGATCTACACTCTACTCATACCACAAAGATTGTGTAAAATTACAAGTGTTATGATGGCCAACTGTTCAATGTACCTACCTTTAAGACATGGCTAGAATGGCCAAGTGGTGGATCTTTTATGTATATAATTCCGAAATTTTGGCCAAATGGTGGATCTAGGGTTATCTCATCCCGGAGACATTGTGTAAAAATACTAATGTTATGATGGCCAAGTGCTGAATGCACCTAACTTTAGGACATGATAAGAATGGCCAAGTGGTGGGTCTAGGTGACACCAACAATTGTATCTACAATTCAAGACTTTGTTATAATGGCCAAGTGGTGGAACTTTTGATGCCCCTACTGACCAATTCCTACTTTGAATGGACAAGTGGTGGATCTAGGATCTACTCATACCACAAACATTGTGTAATATTACGAGTGTTATGACGGCCAAGTGCTAAATGCATCTAACTTTCAGACATGGTAAGAATGGCCAAGTGGTGGATCTAGGTGACACCAACAATTGGATGCACATTTCAAGCCTTTGTTTAATGGCCAAGTAGTGGATCGTTGATGCACCTACTTCCCAATTATTAGTCTAAATGGCCGAGTGGTGGATCTAGTATCTACTTATCCAACCAACATTTTGTAAAATTACAAGTGTTATGATGGCCAAGTGTTGAATGCACCTAGCTTGAAGACATGGTTAGAATGGCCAAGTGGTGGATGTAGGAGACACCAACAATTGGATTCACACTTCAAGCCTTCAATTTAATTTCCAAGTGGTGGATCATTTGATGTATCTAATTCCCAAATTTTAGTCTTAATGGACAAGTGGTGGATCTAGGTTCTACTCATCGCATATATATTTTTTAAATTTACAAGTGTTATGATGGCCAAGTGTTGAATGCACCTAACTTCAGGACATGGTTAGAATGACCAAGTGGTGAATCTAGGTGACACCAATAATTGTATCTACAATTCAAAACCTTGTTATAATGGACAAGTGGTGGATCTAGGATCTACTCATCCCACAAACATTGTGTAAAATTAGAAGTGTTATGATGGACAAGTGTTGAATCCACCTAGCTTTAAGACATAGTTAGAATGCTCACGTGGTGGATCTAGGAGGCACCAACAATTGTATCCACATTTCAAGCCTTTGTTATAATGGCCAAGTGGTGGATCTTTAATGCAACTATCTCCCAATTCTTAGTCTAAATGGCCAAGTGGTGGATATTTAAGTCATCATGGTCAAGTGATGAATGCACCTACCTTAAGTCATAGCTAGAATGGCCAAGGGGTGGGTCTAGGAGATACCTACAATTGGATCCACACTTCAAGCCTTCATTCTAATGGCCATGTGGTGGATATTTGATGTATCTAATTCCAAAATTTTAGGCAAAATGGCCAAGTGGTTAATATAGGATCTACTCATCCCACAGACATTATGTAAAATTACTAGTGTTATGATGGCCAAGTGTTGAATGCACCTAACTTTTGAACATGGTTAGAATGTCCAAGTGGTGGATTGAGGTGACACCAACAATTGTATCTACAATTCAAGCTTCTATTATAATGGCCAAGTGATGGATCTTTGATGCACCTACTTACCAATTCTTACTGTAAATAGACGAGTGGTGCATCTAGGATCTACTCATCCCACAAACATTGTGTAAAATTACAAGTCTTATTGTGGCCAAGTGTTGAATCCACCTAACTGGCCAAGTGGTGAATCTAGGAGACACCAAAAATTTGGTATACATTTCAAGATTTTGTTATAATGGCCAGGTGGTGGATCGTTGATGCACGTACTTCCCAATTCTTACTCTTAATGGCCAAGTGGTGGATCTAGAATCTACTCATCCCACAAAAATTGTGTAAACTTACAAGTGTTATGATGGCCAAGTGTTGAATGCAACTGCCTTTTAGACATGGATAGAATGGTCAAGTGGTGGATTTGGGAGATACCAGAAATTTGATCCACACTTCAAGCCTTCATTACAAAGTGGTGGATATTTAAGTTATCTAATTCCCAATTTCTTGTCTAAATGGCCAAGTGGTGGATCTAGGATCTAATCATCCTATAGACATTGTGTAAATTTACCAGGGATATGCTGGCCAAGTGCGGAATGCACCTAACTTTAAGACATGGTTAGAATGCCCGAGTGGGGGATCTAGGTGGCACCAAAAATTGTATCTACAATTCAAGACTTTCTTATAATGGCCAAGTGGTGGAGCTTTTGATGCCCCTACTGACCAATTCCTACTTTAAATGGACAAGTGGTGGATCTAGGATCTACTCATACCACAAACATTGTGTAATATTACGAGTGTTATGACGGCAAAGTGCTAAATGCATCTAACTTTCGGACATGGTTAGAATGGCCAAGTGGTGGATCTAGGTGACACCAACAATTGGATGCACATTTCAAGCCTTTGTTTAATGGCCAAGTAGTGGATCTTTGATGCACCTACTTCCCAATTCTTAGTCTAAATGGCCGAGTGGTGGATCTAGGATCTACTCATCCAACCAACATTTTGTAAAATTACAAGTGTTATGATGGCCAAGTGTTGAATGCACCTAGCTTGAAGACATGGTTAGAATGGCCAAGTGGTGGATGTAGGAGACACCAACAATTGGATTCACACTTCAAGCCTTCAATTTAATGTCCAAGTGGTGGATCATTTGATGTATCTAATTCCCAAATTTTAGTCTTATTGGACAAGTGGTGGATCTAGGTTCTACTCATCGCATATATATTTTTTAAATTTACAAGTGTTATGATGGCCAAGTGTTGAATGCACCTAACATCAGGACATGGTTAGAATGACCAAGTGGTGAATCTAGGTGACACAAATAATTGTATCTACAATTCAAGACCTTGTTATAATGGACAAGTGGTGGATCTAGGATCTAC
Source organism: Adiantum capillus-veneris (assembly GCF_014529385.1). Classification (NCBI taxonomy): domain Eukaryota; kingdom Viridiplantae; phylum Streptophyta; class Polypodiopsida; order Polypodiales; family Pteridaceae; genus Adiantum; species Adiantum capillus-veneris. The sequence continues at coordinate 87,704,553 of NC_140953.1, read as the reverse complement.
TCATCCCACAAACATTGTGTAAAATTAGAAGTGTTATGATGGCCAAGTGTTGAATCCACCTAGCTTTAAAACATGATTAGAATGCTTACGTGGTGGATCTAGGAGGCACCAGCAATTGTATCCACATTTCAAGCCTTTGTTATAATGGCCAAGTGGTGGATCTTTGATGCACCTACTTTCCAATTCTTAGTCTAAATGGCCAAGTGGTAGATCTAGGATCTACTCATCCCACAAACATTTTGTAAAATTACAAGTGTTATCATGGTCAAGTGATGAATGCACCTACCTTAAGTCATGGCTAGAATGGCCAAGGGGTGGGTCTAGGAGATACCTACAATTGGATCCACACTTCAAGCCTTCGTTCTAATGGCCAAGTGGTGGATATTTGATGTATCTAATTCCAAAATTTTAGGCAAAATGGCCAAGTGGTTAATATAGGATCTACTCATCCCACAGACATTATGTAAAATTACTAGTGTTATGATGGCCAAGTGTTGAATGCACCTAACTTTTGAACATGGTTAGAATGTCCAAGTGGTGGATTGAGGTGACACCAACAATTGTATCTACAATTCAAGCTTCTGTTATAATGGCCAAGTGCTGGATCTTTGATGCACCTACTTACCAATTCTTACTGTAAATAGACGAGTGGTGCATCTAGGATCTACTCATCCCACAAACATTGTGTAAAATTACAAGTGTTATTGTGGCCAAGTGTTGAATCCACCTAACTGGCCAAGTGGTGAATCTAGGAGACACCAAAAATTTGGTATACATTTCAAGACTTTGTTATAATGGCTAGGTGGTGGATCGTTGATGCATCTACTTTCCAATTCTTACTCTTAATGTCCAAGTGGTGGATCTAGAATCTACTCATCCCACAAAAATTGTGTAAACTTACAAGTGTCATGATGGCCAAGTGTTGAATGCACCTGCCTTTTAGACATGGATAGAATGTTCAAGTGGTGGATTTGGGAGATACAAAAAATTTGATCCACACTTCAAGCCTTCATTACCAAGTGGTGGATATTTGAGTTATCTAATTCCCAATTTTTTGTCTAAATGGCCAAGTGGTGGATCTAGGATCTACTCATCCTATAGACATTGTGTAAATTTACCAGGGATATGCTGGCCAAGTGCGGAATGCACCTAACTTTAAGACATGGTTAGAATGCCCAAGTGGGGGATCTAGCTGATACGAATTATTGTATCTACAATTCAAGCCTTTGTTATAATGTCCAATTGGTGAATCTTTGATGTCCTTACTTACCAATTTTTACTCTAAATGGAGAAGTGGTGGATGTAGGATCTACTCATGACACTAAAATTGTGTAAAATTACAAGTGTTATCATGGCTAAGTGTTGAATCTACCTAACTTTAAGACATGGTTAGAATGGCAGAGTGGTGGATCTAGGAGACACCAACAATTGGATCCATATTTCAAGCTTTTGTTATAATGGCCAAGTGGTAGATCTTTGTTGCACCTACTTCCCAATTCCTAGTCTAAATGGCCAAGCGGTGGATCTAGAATCTACTCATCCCACAAATATTGTGTAGAATTACAAGTGTTATGATGGCCAAGTGTTGAATGCCCCTAACTTTCAGACATGGTTAGAATGGCCAAGTGGTGGATCTAGCAGACACTAACAATTGGATCCACATTTCAAGCATTTGTTATAATGGCCAAGTGGTGGATCTTTGATGCACCTACTTCTCAATTCTTAATCTAAATGGCCAAGTGGTGGATCTAGAATCTACTCATCCCACAAACATTGTGTAAAATTATAAGTGTTATGATGGCCAAGTGTTGAATGCACCTAACTTTAAGATATGGTTAGAATGGCCAAGTAGTGGATCTAGGAGACACTAACAATTAGATCCACATTTCAAGCGTTTGTTAAAATGGCCAAGTGGTGGATCTTTGATGCACCTACTTCCCAATTCTTAGTCTCAATGGCCAAGTAGTGGATCTAGGATCTACTCATCCCATAAACATTGTGTAAAACTACAAGTGTTATGATGGAAAAGTGCTAAATGCATCTAACTTTAGGACATGGTTAGAATGGCCAAGTGGTGGATCTAGGTGACACCAACAATTGTATCTACAATTTTGGCCTTTGTTATAATGGCCAAGTATTGTACCTTTGATGCACCTACTTACCAATTCTTACTCTAAATAGACAAGTGGTGCATCTAGAATCTACTCATCCCACAAACATTGTGTAAAATTACAAGTGTCATGATGGCCAACCATTGAATCCACCTAACTGGCCAAGTGCTGGATCTTTGATGCACCTACTTCTCAACTCTTAGTCTAAATGGCCAAGTGGTGGATCTAGAATCCACTCATCCCACAAACATTCTGTAAAATTACAAGTGTTATGATGGCCAAGTGTTGAATGCACCTAACTTTAAGACATGGTTCGAATGGCCAAGTGGTGGATCTTTGATGCACCTACTTCCCAATTCTTAGTTTAAATGACCAAGCGGTGGATCTAGGATCTACTCATCCCATAAACATTGTGTAATATTACAAATGTTATGATGGCTACATGCTCAATGCACCTACCTTTAAGACATGGATAGAATGGCCAAGTGGTGGATCCAGGATCTAGTCATCCCACAGACATTGTGTAAAAATACTAGTGTTATGATGGCCAAGTGTTGAATTTACCTATCTTTAGGACATGGTTAGAATGGCCAAGTGGTGGATCTAAGTGACACCAACGTTTGTATTTAACTGAAACCAACAATTGTATCTACAATTAAAGCCTTTGTTATAATGGTTAAGTGTTGGATCTTTGATCACATACTTACCAATACTTACTCTAAATGGAGAAGTGGTGGATCTAGGATCTACTCATCCCACAAACATTGTGGCAAATTACAAGTGTTATGATGGCCAAGTATTGAATCCACTTAACTAGCCAAGTGGTAGATCTAGGAGACACCAATGATTGGATCCACATTTCAAGCCTTTGTTATAATGGCCAAGTGGTGGATTTTTGTTGCACCAACTTTCCAATTCTTAGTTTAAATGGCCAATTGGTGGATCTAGAGTCTACTCATAGCATAAATATTGTTTAAAATTACAAGTGTTATGATGGCCAACTGTTGAATGTACCTACCTTTAAGACATGGCTAGAATGGCCATGTGGTGGATCTAGGAGATACCAACAAATGGATGCACACTTCAATCTTTTGTTCTAATGGCCAAGTGGTGGATCTTTTATGTATATAATTCCCAAATTTTAGTCTAAATGGCCAAGTGGTGGATCTAGGGTTAACTCATCCCACAGACATTGTGTAAAAATACCAATGTTATTATGGCCAAGTGTTGAATGCACATAACTTTAGGACATGATTAGAATGGCCAAGTAGTGGATCTAGGTGACACCAAAAATTGTATCTACAATTCAAACCTTTGTTATAATGGCCAAGTGGTGGAACTTTTGATGCCCCTACTGACCAATTCCTACTTTAAATGGACAAGTGGTGGATCTAGGATCTACTCATCCCACAAATATTGTGTAAAATTACAAGTGTTATGACAGCCAAGTGCTAAATGCATCTAACTTTAGGACATGGTTAAAATGGCCAAGTGGTCGATCTAGGGGACACCAACAATTGGATGCACATTTCAAGCCTTTTTTTTATGGCCAAGTAGTGGATCTTTGATGCACCTACTTCCCAATTCTTAGTCTAAATGGCCGAGTGGTGGATCTAGGATCTACTCATCCAACCAACATTATGTAAAATTACAAGTGTTATGATGGCAAAGCGTTGAATGCACCTAGCTTGAGGACATGGTTAGAATGGCCAGGTGGTGGATCTAGGAGACACAAACAATTGGATCCACACTTCAAGCCTTCAAGTTAATGTCCAAGTGGTGGATCATTTGATGTATCTAATTCCCAAATTCTAGTCTTAATGGCCAAGTGGTGGATCTAGGTTTTACTCATAGCATAGATATTGTGTAAATTTACAAGTGTTATGATGGCCAAGTGTTGAATGCATCTAACTTCAGGACATGGTTAGAATGACCAAGTGGTGAATCTAGGTGACACCAATAATAGTGTCTACAATTCAAGACCTTGTTATAATGGACAAGTGGTGGATCTAGGATCTACTCATCCCACAAACATTGTGTAAAATTAGAAGTGTTATGATGGCCAAGTGTTGAATCCACCTAACTTTAAGACATGGTTAGAATGCTCACATGGTGTATCTAGGAGGCACCAACAATTGTATCCACATTTCAAGCCTTTGTTATAATGGCCAAGTGGTGGATCTTTGATGCACCTACTTCCCAATTCTTAGTCTAAATGGCCAAGTGGTAGATCTAGGATCTCCTCGTCCCACAAACATTGTGTAAAATTACAAGTGTTATCATGGTCAAGTGATGAATGCACCTAGATTTAAGTCATGGCTAGAATGTCCAAGGGGTGGGTCTAGGAGATACCAAAAATCGGATCCATACTTCAAGCCTTCGTTCTAATGGCCAAGTGGTGGATCTTTGATGTATCTAATTCCCAAATTTTACGCCAAATGGCCAAGTGGTTAATATAGGATCTACTCATTCCATAGACATTATGTAAAATTACCAATGTTATGATGGACAAGTTTTGAATGCACCTAACTTTTGAACATGGTTAGAATGTCCAAGTGGTGGATTGAGGTGACACCAACAATTGTATCTACAATTCAAGCTTCTATTATAATGGCCAAGTGCTGGATCTTTGATGCACCTACTTACCAATTCTTACTCTAAATGGACGAGTAGTGCATCTAGGATCTACTCATCCCACAAACATTGTGTAAAATTACAAGTGTTATTGTGGCCAAGTGTTGAATCCACCTAACTGGCCAAGTGGTGGATCTAGGAGACACCAACAATTTGGTATACATTTCAAGCCTTTGTTATAATGGTCAGGTGGTGGATCTTTGATGGAACTACTTCCCAATTCTTAGTGTCAATGGACAAGTGGTGGATCTAGAATCTACTCATCCCACAAAAATTGTGTAAAATTATAAGTGTTATGATGGCCAAGTGTTGAATGCACCTGCCTTTAAGACATGGATAGAATGGCCAAGTGGTGGATCTAGGAGATACCAACCATTGGATCCACACTTCCAGCCTTCATTATAATGACCAAGTGGTGGATATTTGAGTTATCTAATTTCAAATTTTTTGTCTAAATGGCCAAGTGGTGGATCTAGGATCTACTCATCCTATAGACATTGTGTAAATTTACCAGTGATATGGTGGCCAAGTGCGGAATGCACCTAACTTTAAGACATGGTTAGAATGCCCAAGTGTGGGATCTAGGTGATACCAATAATTGTATCTACAATTCAAGACTTTGTTATAATGTCCAAGTGGTGAATCTTTGATGCCCTTACTTACCAATTTCTACTCTAAATGCACAAGTGGTGGATGTAGGATCTACTCATCCCACTAAGATTGTGTAAAATTACAAGTGTTATCATGACTAAGTGTTGAATCCACCTACCTTTAAGACATGGTTAGAATGGCCAAGTGGTGGATCTAGGAGACACCAACAATTGGATCCACATTTCAAGCCTTTGTTCTAATGGCCAAGTGGTAGATCTTTGTTGCCCCTACTTCCCAATTCCTAGGGTAAATGGCCACGTGGTGGATCTAGAATCTACTCATCCCACAAATATTGTGTAAAATTACAAGTGTTAAGATGGGCAAGTGTTGAATGCCCTTAACTTTAAGACATGGTTAGAATGGCCAAGTGGTGGATCTAGTAGACACCAACAAATGGATCCACATTTCAAGCCTTTGTTATAATGACCAAGTGGTGGATCTTTGATGCACCTTCTCAATCCTTAGTCTAATTGGCCAAGTGGTGGATCTAGAATCTACTCATCCCACAAACATTGTGTAAAATTACAAGTGTTATGATAGCCAAGTGTTTAATGCACCTAACTTTAAGATATGGTTAGAATGGCCAAGTAGTGGATCTAGGAGACACCAACAACTAGATCCACATTTCAAGAGTTTGTTAAAATGGCCAAGTGGTGGATCTTTGATGCACCTACTTCCCAATTCTTAGTCTCAATGGCCAAGTAGTGGATCTAGGATCTACTCATCCCCCAAACATTGTGTAGAATTACAAGTGTTACGATGGCCATGTGTTGAATGCACCTACCTTTAAGACATGACTAGAATGGCCAAGTTGTGGATCTAAGTGATACCAACAATTGGATCCACACTTCAAGCGTTTGTTAAAATGGCCAAGTGTTGGATCTTTGATGCACCTAGTTCCCAATTCTTAGTTTAAACGGCCAAGTAGTGGATCTAGGATCTACTCATCCCACAAACATTGTGTAAAATTACAAGGGTTATGATAGACAAGTGCTCAATGCATCTAACTTTAGGACATGGTTAGAATGGCCAACTGGTGGATCTAGGTGACACCAACAATTGTATCTACAATTCTAGCCTTTGTTATAATGGCCAAGTAGTGCATCTTTGATGCACCTACTTACCAATTCTTATTCTAAATAGACAAGTGGTGCATCTAGGATCTACTCATCCCACAAACATTGTGTAAAATTACAAGTGTCATGATGGCCAATCATTGAATCCACCTAACTAGCCAAGTGCTGGATCTTTGATGCACCTACTTCTCAACTCTCAGTCTAAATGGCCAAGTGGTGGATCTAGAATCCACTCATCCCACAAACATTGTGTAAAATTACAAGTGTTATGATGGCCAACAAGTGTTGAATACACCTTACTTTAAGACATGGTTAGAATGGCCAAGTGGAGGATCTAGGATCCACTCATCCCACAAACATTGTGTAAAATTACAAATGTTATGATGGCCAAGTGTTGAATACACCTAACTTTAAGACATGGTTAGAATGGCCAAGTGGTGGATCTTTTATGTATCTAAATCCGAAATTCTAGGCTTAATGGCCAGGTGATGGATGTAGGATCTACTCATCCCACAGACATTGTGTAAAATTACCAGTGTTATGATGGCCAAGTGCTGAATGCACCTAACTTTAGGACATGGTTAGAATGGCCAAGTGGTGGATCTAGGTGACACCAACAATTGTATCTACGATTCAAGCTTTTGTTATAATGGCCAATTGGTGGAACTTTGATGCCCCTAGTTACCAATTCTTAGTCTAAATGGACAAGTGGTTTATCTAGGATGTACTCATCCCACTAACATTGTGTAAAATTACAAGTGTTATCATGGCTACATGCTGAATCCACCTAGCTTTAAAACATGTTTATAGTGGCCAAGTGGTGGATCTAGGAGACACCAACAATTGGATCCACATTTTAAGCATTTGTTATTATGGCCAAGTGGTGGATCTTTAATGCACCCATCTTTCAACGCTTGGTTAGAATGGACAATTGGTGGATCTAAGATGGATACAATCTTGAAAATTTATCTCAAATGGTTTAATTTAAATCGGATTCAAGATAGCCTACCTTGAAAAAATTATTCTAGATGACTTATGGGATTTATGATACACCTACTTTGGCTATCAAATGTCTCCATTGGATAAGTTTTTTGAGTTTAGAATCTAAAAGTCATAAAGAGTGTAATTAAAATGTTATGTGTCAATTTAATTTATACGCTTTCAAAGTGTTATAACATTCAATGTGTCATTATATATTTTAACTAGTTATTTGTATTTTCTTTGATTTTAGAGAAAAAATGTCTGAAAAACGAAAATCTGTGACGGTTCCTGTTGATAATGACTTTGCAAGTGATGATAAGTGAAAATGGTACTTAGAGGTTTATGGAGTGCAAGGTGCACAATTTCATAAAGTGCATATCTTTGTGGCTAGTGACAAATATGAGAATAGATTTGATGATCTAGGGTAGGTAGTTTATATAAGTGTTTCAACAATTGAAGGACATCCTGACATTGAGTGCATTAACATTGGGATACCTCGAAATACTGAGTACCAACTATTGACAAATTCTTATGTCGTTGAAAAAATGTTCAAAGACAAGGAAGAGACAATGTTTTCATGAGGTTGGGATGTTAATGAAGATCTATTTGATATCACTGCAGATAGGCTACAAGATGAAATTATTATTGCTTTTAAAGGCAAGAAAGTGAAGAATAAGAAATCAATTAAGAAGACCACAACCAAAAAGGAAAGGGGTGTTACAACAACTGGTGTTTTGGATGTAGATAAGGCCATTTTGAGATCAAAGGACACAAGCAATCAATCCTTATTAAGGTTTGTGGAGCCTGATCGCTTAGAGAACGAGGTCCAAAAAGCAAAGAAAAGTACTACAGGAGGCATGGGAAGTATTCGGCATACTTCCCTTTCAAGTATAAGGAATATGAGATTCCTGTCACTACTTGTTTCTTGCTCCTGATCATTATAATTGTCGTCAACAGCTAAAGCCTGATCAAGTACAAAATTGTATGCTCTTATTTGGAGCAAGTGCAAATCGGCCTTCATCATGTGCTTATCTAATTCCTCTAAAGAATTGTGGCCAAAATTTTGGAGTTCCAATGACACGTACTGAGGTAGAAGAAGAAAGACTTGTTGACTACAAGTTTTGGATCATTGATGGACAACACTCAATTTATGCAGCCAAAATGTTAAGATTTCAATAAATGAAAAAGGATGGTGGCTCCCAGGATCTAATACAAGTTTATGAGAAAATAAAGGCCTGGATTGTAGATCCATCCCCACAAGTTGCAATGGCCATATCAGCCATAGCAAATGAGGAGGCCAGGCGCTATATGTTAAGCAACCTTACAGTGACATTCTCAAGCATTTTCACAGTTAGTGGATATTTCAAAAATGCCCATCACGTCCAAACATTGGTGAAAAGGAAGGTGCAAAATCTCGCACACCTTCAGATGTAAGTTTTCTTTTCTTTCTCCCTTGTGGTTATATAATGATAAAACAACTAGATTTCTTAGATTTAATTTATTTTGGTTTTGGAGGCATTTCTTAAAATGGCAAGGATTTTTGTTGGTGCATCATTCATCACCAAACAAGCTCATACGATCACTTACTCTGATCCTATTTATGATCGATGGCTAAAAATCATAGAGCAACTAGAGAGAGAGAATAAGAAGTCAGCAGCCACAATTTTTAGATATTTGTGTGGTCTAGACGAAGATGAAGTAGAAAAGATTCAAGCAGAAATAGAGAGTGGAATGATTGTTTTGTCTAAGGGTGCAAAGGACACACCAGGTGTAATGGACATGACTGATCGTATCAAGCAACTGAAACAAGATCGAATTATTCAAGATGAGTTGCTTGAGCAATTCAATTTTCTCAATGAGGAGAATCCATGTGAAAATTGGGAGAAGCTTTCTACCACATACATCATTAATGATGTTGTTTACTCCCATTTCTTGACGCTCTGTGATACTTGGCTGACATCACAACTACAACGTGGTACAAAGAAGATTGATTTTCCTGAAGAGGCAAGAAAATATATCCAATGGACAATCAACATTGTGAAAGACAAAGCAGATTCAACTATAGATCTTCCATGGTCTATATATGTTGTCAGTCTTCAAATGGAGGGAAGATCTTACTTAGAGTGCCATCTAAACAACCATATCCCTATATGATTGTGTATCTTGGACAATACACGTGATTTGGAGAGAAATCTACAATGGTCAGCTGAAAGATTCAAAGATCTCATAGATGGAATTATGGCTATTGCAGGTGGGTCAACAAAACCACAATGTGCGATCCTTTCTTTTTGGAATAATAAAGACTATGTGCAATTACAGTCTTCTTTGCAAAGTATGACAAACATGGTCAAAATACAATTTGTTGGGGCATTGCACAATGTGAAGCATTTCGAATTTACTGGTGCTATAGAATTCTTCACCACACTTGTGGTCTTGAGCAAGGGAGATACCTTTGAGAGACTTATTAGTTCTTGAAATCTAGGGACAGAATCCATAATACTAGATGCAAGACACCTTGATCTAGATTTTGGAAGTGTGAGTCAATTGTCAGTTGTCGAGTTTCTACAACTCAAGAAGGAGATGAAAATCAAGCAATGCATTCAAAAGTATTGCAAAGAAGATTTAAAGCTTATTGACAAGTTCAGTGATGGCTACATAACAGAGTTGGGACTCATGCAGAAAAGGGAAGTGCTCTCCTTGTGGACAATACTGACAACCAAAGAAAGCTTAAAACAAGACTTTTGAGCTTTGCAAATCAGCATGATGATATCAAAAAATGGACAAAACTTCAAAGTGACCAATTAGATCAGCGCATTGATGACCAAGGAGTATCAAATACAGTAGGAGCATCAACAAGTGAGACACCCATATTAGTTACAGACTTTTGGACCTTGAAGCAAGTATGATGTAAGCTTCTATACCCACTTGTCATGTAATTAAGCTTTTTATTTTGAAATAAGTTTGATATCGTTTTTTAAAAATGTAATGATAGTTTCATCATGTGTATATTAATCATTGATTTAAGATCTTTGACTTAATTTTGCTCAAAAGTATCATGCAGTGAATCTTTTCTTGATAGTTTAAAATTGTAGGAAAGATAAATCATTAATTATTACATCAATAGTTTGAAGTGACATATCTAGTAAAAAATATTTTAATGTATTTTATTGTCATACAAAAAATTGATTCTTTACTACGTTGAATTGATACTTCGTGACATAAAAAACTTAACTAAAACATATAGTCTACAACGTTTATTTTTTGACCAAAATATGTTAAACATTTTTTTACTGTAGACTCAAAAATGATAAGAGATATTAAAAGACAATTTCTTTCACATTATGTGTGGCATGGTGACCCTCTTGGTATACAAAATTTTCCCATTCCAAAGGATTTAAAGTCTTTGAGATAAGTGGTATTATCTTTGAAGTACAAGCTTCCAATACACAAGGAGCTGGTTATGGGCTTTTTGTGCATACACATCTTCAAAAGGGTATGACTATTTTCCATTATGGGGGTGATAAGTATTTCCATGATACTTGGAAGAAATTGTGCAAGATATCTCCAAGGGCATCTAGGTACTCACTTCTGGAGGATCCAAATGTCAATTGTGTGGACAATGAGATATATATTCTTGGCGATGTAGAACACAAATTAGCTTGGATAAATGTGGCTATGTTTGTGTTGAAACCCTACGCCACATAGAAAGTGGTGAAGAGCTTCTTGCAGAATATGAATTTACCGGACATCACTCAAATATCATGAAAAAGTCCCTTATATGAAATTTATTGATAATCTATTTGAAACGGACTCATTACTGAGTATGTATCATGATAAACACCGTGGGTTGTGATGGCATTGCCATGTTATGCAATGAATACTTGATTTCATACAAAAATTTGTTCCTAAAGTGATATCCATAGAATTTCACAAGATTTTTGGAGCTTGCATAATAATGCTCTATTTCAAAATTCATGTATCATGTTAAACATAATCCATACAAGAATTTGTATCTCATTGTACATATTTTATCAGAGCATAAACTTATGCATTAGCAATTTATGCATGAGTTCATTTTAAATGCATTTTTTAAATTGTACCGTTAAGAATATCCCAATAGTGGATTTTGGATGTACCAAACCCATGTAAAACTTGTTTAGAATAGCTAAACGTTAAGTAAAGGATGCACTTTTCCATCCATACCTTTCTTAAAGTGTCTTGATGGTGGATTGAAAATTTCCTTGCTCCTCTCAAGAACTTTTTTAGATTGAACAACTGGCGGATCTAGGATGCACACATATTTACACAATGTTCTTTGAATGAAAAAGTACTAGTTTATTGAGTGTACCAACCACCCTTCCACAACTTGCTTGGAATGTTTGGTTTAAGATGCTACCACCTTCTAAGACTTGTTTAGAATGGCCAAATGGTGATTCTAAGTTTCACTCATTTGTCTTTTCGTTACTTAGAAGCACCAAGTTATGGGTGTACATTTCACCTCCCATTTTTAGGATGGACTTTGAATCTTCATTGGTTCTATACACACAACCAACACAACCAATTTCATTTTCAAGTACCATGTGCACATTTTTTCCAGATTCAAAGTCCATCCTAAAAATGGCAGAAGTGGTAGACCTTATTCTTGAATGATCCTTTATGATCGAATGGAGCATAGCTTGGACAAGTGTAGAAATTATGGTTCTCTATGCTTCAATAGAGCTTAGATTTCGTGGTGGACCTTGTGACTATCTGTGCTAGAATGAAAATTTGCTTGGACACGTGGTGGACCTTGTGGCTACCTATGGTGGAATGGAGCATAGCGTGAACAAGTGTTGGATTTAATGTCTCTCTATGATTCAATAGAGCATAAATTGGACAAGTGGTGGACCTTATGGTCATGTATGCTTTAATGGACTATAGCTTAGACAAGTGGTGGACCTTATGGATCTCTGTCTTTCAATAGAGCAGAGATTGGACATGTGGTGAGCCTTGTATCTTTCTATGCTTGAATGGGTTAGTTCCTTGGACAAGTGGTGGATTTTATGGCTCTATACCCTTCAATAAAGCATAGACTAGACAGGTGATGGAACTTGTGTTTTTCTATGCTTGAATCGATCTTAGCTTGGACAAGTGGTGGGTCTTGTGCCTCTCTATGCTTGAATGGAGCATACATTGGACAAGTGGTGGACCTCATGGCTCTCTATGCTTGAATAGATTATAGAATGGGACCTTATGGTCCTCTATGCTTGAATGAAACATAGCTTGGACAAGTGTGAAGGGGATCGGGGAGCACCACAGACGGAGAGTGAGAGAGAGAGAGAGAAGGAGACACACAACACACAGTGTGGGTGGGGAGACTCAAAGAGTGAGCAGCCCCCTATACACTTATGCTATGTATAAGGTATACAAGTCAGTGGGTGCCCAGACTCTGGACGGTCGGGCAAGGCACAGACGCCTATACCCCAACAACCTCCCACTTAAAGGCGACTGTGCCTTTAAGCAAGAGAACCTAGTCTAAAGACTACAAAAGGCGAGAGAAAACCGCTCTCAACCGATGCTCACTGGCTGGCTGTGATCGTGTGCATCCGGCTGTCCTGCTCCCGTGTAAGTCCATACACCACCAGACGTACCGCACACGTATTGCAAGTATGTACGCAATACCTGCATATCTCCCTCGTGCACTATGCCATCATCAGTCAACAAATGACTGACAACCACAACTGCAAATGCTCCCACTGTAGCTGCAATATCCGGTCTCAAGATCAACATCTCATACATGAGACCACCGAATGCTGATGCAATGCTAGCGGGCCCTGCTAGCTCTACGGAGCATGCATCAACATATATATCCCTAGCAATAGGCATCTCTGACTGACGAGGCGTGTCAGCCACATGCATCTCCTGACTGTCCACAAAAGACGCATCACCCTATCGTGCAACCTCAGAGCAAACCAGCTGCTCTAGGTGTCTGCTGGAAGACATATCCTGCACAACTATATCCCCATGCTCATTGTCGAGCATAGAAAGGAATGATTGCATAATCGCTGACGTCTCAGCCTCCTCTGCAATCATCCACTGCAAACATGACCACTCAATCTGCTGTGACTCACTAGAGCTCTCATGCTCTAACTCCGTATGCATAGACTCTTGCACAACGTCCTCCTGTCGTGACTCACTAGAGCAAGACCGCTCTACCTGTCTATCCTGCATAGAAGTATCTCGCACAACTGACTCTCTTCTTTGCTCAGTCACTAGCAAAGCATGCATATCTGACTCTGTCACCTCTCTGTGTGACTGCTCAAGTCGTGCCCCAACTGTGTGCACAACGAGCTCACTACTCTGCACTCCATGCAAAGTACCCTGCAACCCACAAGCAAAAGAGACTCGCCTGCTCTCTCGCTCTCTACCTGGTTGCGTGATCACAGAGACAACACCGTCTCTCTCGTGATCCACATGCAATGGGTAACATGTACCACTCCTGGCACCTCTCGCAATCACTAGCGAACCCAAATGCATCACAAAATCTCGCTCTCATAGCGAAATCTGACATCCACAATCTCTAAGCTGACCAATCGAGATCAAACTCACTATCAAATCTGGTACATAGAGCACATGTCGTAACAATTAAGATGCACCACTCAGTAATGACAGTCTCACATCTCCTGCACCTGCTATCGCATGCACCGATCCATCGGTCAAACGTACACTGCCAAGCATCCCGCTAGAATAGCTACAAAACCATGCACGATGTGGCGTGACATGAAACATAGCATCTGCGTCTAGCAACCACTGCGAAGGGAGTGCACTATCCACATGTATAGCATCTCGTGCATAGCTCGAGGTAAAAGTGACATCCCCGTCACTAGTATACTCCGACACTACATGTGCCTCAACTGTCAAAGCAACTGAGTCCATGGCATCACTACATACATCTCAGAGATTGCCATGTCTCCTACGATGTCGCATACGACGAAAACAATGCCGTCTAACGTGTCCAGAATGAACACAATACCAACATGTCACCTGTTGGCGTACTCATGAATGTACATGTCTCACACGAATCCTTGATGACTCAGATCTATCATACATATCATGTAATCTGCGCCAAAGTGCTCTCGAAGTAGTCTCATACATAACAAGAGCATATACAGATTCCGCAAGGTGCAAAGAGAGCGTAGATAGTGCCATCTCCTCTAGCTCCTGCCACTGATCGTCAGACATGTTTGAAGGTCTACCTGCATCACCACTCAATGGTCGATGCAACCCTCGCTGTGTCAATGCATCAAGCATACACTCTCTCCATGCCGCAAAGTTTGACCCATCAAACATGCGCATCTGTGAGAGGTCACAATCTGATCGATCACCTGTCTCTGCCATGAGCACAATGTAGCAAACTAGAAAGCAAAACCACCTCACCAACAACACTTGGAAATTGTCTACAAATATGGCCAGAAACACAATGTAAAACCTGTGAGACACACTCCAAAATAGAGCTCCCGCAATGTCAATACAAGCCTCGCATGCTCTAGTATCACATTGCAATCTGTGAGCTAATCACCAAGCCCACACTGTGCGGTATCGATGCATACACACGCACAAATCTCCCACCTGCAGAGAACACCGCACGCAAATGCTGAGTGCAACCTGCAATCTCTACCTAGATCGCATAAATGATACGCATAAAACTCCTGGGAAAATTTCGCCAGAGTTTCGACGCACAATGGCTATCAACACAAAATAACCATTGTCCTGCAAGCTCAATACAATGAGCAATCAATGCGCATCAAACTACACTCAACATACATGCATAAGCTCTGCAAAACTATGGCAAACAATGCTCGAGATCACAAGACTCTCCCACCCGAGAGCAAACCACTGTCTCAAGCAAAGAAAGATACACAACTCCTCACTCTTGCGAGAGTGGATACAAAAAACACAAAACTGGGTCCAAACTTACAAAACCTGTCAAAGTGAGATTAAACACTCGATCACAAACTATAGCGAGAATCTGGGAAAAATCCGATAGAATTTTCCCTGAAAACTGAGCAAAAAACTCAAGTACAATCTCTACCATAAACCATAACACTACTCAATGCCAATGAGTAGAAATGCCAAAATGGCTCCACATTTTCACATACAATGGCAATCCGCACTCGACGTACATCAACGGAGTGACCGCGCATAAGCAAGCGCCAAAAGATTTGCAATCCGGAAACTTATTCAATGCGAAAACAATGCTCTCAAGAGAGCTCACTGGCACTTGAAAGTGCTCGTCAAAATGCATGTATAATGGGCATCAACCATGCGCCATAACCATATGCAAACCATCCGCAAAGACCATGAATCCAAGCACAAAATCACTGCCAAAGTATTTTGTGAAAACCAGTGAAAGAAGCTCCACCTGTGTGCTCCAAAAAACTGCGTCTCTCAAGAGACCGCCTCGGTGGTGTGTAAACGCCTCCGTACTTCGTTGCCCAAGTCCACCAAAAAACCCTCAAACCACAAGCTTAACACAAGCTGCAATTGCATCTTCAGCTCAGAATTTATGCACTCAACTTCAAGCATCTCCTGTGCTTCCAAAAGTGCATCGAACTCGCACACAATGCGACAACAGAAAATCTGGAATTTCTGTATACAGTCAGTCTGAGCTGAATCTCAGCAAAACGGTGACGAATTTGCAAAAAGTTTCTTTTGCAAAGTTGTAGACCACGTTGAAACGTATGGGCAACGAGGACAAAATTCTCAGATCTGCATTCTAAAAGGAGAAAAGCGAATCTGAAAACTGTGCTGCTACACACACAGTTTTAGGGCAGCACCTTCACTTACACACAATCTTCCACACTCCTTTCTGAGCTTCCACAAGAGCATACATCACTCTCAACTGAGCTCACAAGCTCCCATTGCATTCTCACAAAGCTTCCAAGATTTCTTAATCTCTCCACCGCCGAGAGCGAGCGAGCTATCGTCTCGAAGCTCTCAAAGCCGTCGTGCTCTCCGCGGTCACCATAGCTCTGACACCAATTGAAGGGGATCGGGGAGCACCACAGACGGAGAGTGAGAGAGAGAGAGAGAGAGAGAGAGAGAGAGAGAGAGAGAGAGAGAGAGAGAGAGAGAGAGAGAGAGAGAGAGAGAGAGAGAGAGAGAGAGAGAGAGAGAGAGAGAGAGAAGGAAACACACAACACACAGTGTGGGTGGGGAGACTCAAAGAGTGAGCAGCCCCCTATACACTTATGCTATGTATAAGGTATACAAGTCAGTGGGTGCCCAGACTCTGGGCGGCCGGGCAAGGCACAGACGCATATACCCCAACAAAGTGGTGAACCTTATGGCTCTCTATGTTTCAATTGGGCATACATTATACAAGTGGTGGATCTTATGGTCCTCTATAACTCAATAGATCTTGGCTTGGACAAATGGAATGGAAAGATAGTGAATCTAGGATGCATCTTTTCTCTTACACCACCATGTTTAGAATGGTCTTGTGATGGATCTTGGATGCACCAAACCTTCCTTAATTTGTTTCAAAAGGGCAAGTACTAAATACAAGATGCAGGTTTCCTTCTCACATCTTGCTCGACGTGGCTTGGTGGCAGATTAAGATTTCCCTTAGTCTTCAACAAGCACTTAAAAATAAAATCTCCAAGTGATGCATCTAAGAAACAATATGCCTTCTATAACCTTTTAGAATGGACAAGTGGTAGATCTAAAATGGAACAAAGCTTCTATAAGTTGTTAAAAATAGTCACTTATTGTGGATCAAGGATGTGATAAGTGGTGAAAAATGTTTGTGGTGGATTTAGAATATACTCACTCTGACAGAAGCCATTAAGGTTGGCCAAGTGGTGGACCTTGGATGGATGGACAATTCAACAACTATGATTGAATCTTTGATTGAGCTAGTATCTACTCTTTCATGATATCTAGATTGGTCAAGTGGTTGATCTAAGATGAGTACTAGTCTTCCACAACATTTTTTGATTCAATATATAGGATGCACACCAACATTCAAAACTTCATTAGAACAACTTTGATTCATCCTTCATTCTCCCTTCATTGCACAAACTATATATAACGATAAGATGGTGGATTTAGGATCTAGGATCTAAATGTACAAATGGTGGATCTAGGATCTACTCATCACAACAAACATTGTGTATAATTACAATTGTTATGATGGTCAAGTGTTGAATGCACCTAACTTAAAGACATGGTTAAAATGGCCAAGCGGTGGATCAATGAGACACCAACAATTGGATCCACAATTCAAGCCTTCATTATAATGGCCAAGTGGTAGATCTTTGATGTATCTAATTCCCAATTCTTAGTCTAAATGGCCAACTCGTGGATCTATGATCTACTCATCCCACAAACATTTTGTAAAATTACAAGGGTTATGATGGCCAACAATTGTTTGAACCTAACTTTAAGACATGGTTAGAATGGCCAAGTGCTGGATCTTTGATGCACCTACTTTCCAATTATTATTCTGAATGGTTAAGTCATGGATCTAGGATCTACTCATCCCACAAACATGATGTAAAATCACAAGTGTTATGATGGACAAGTGTTGAATGCACCTAACTTTAATACATGGTTAGAATGGCCAAGTGGTGGATGTTTGATGCACCTACTTCCCAATTCATAGTTTAAATGGCCAAGTGGTGGATCTAGGATCTACTCATCGCACAAACATTGTGTAAAATTACAAGTGTTATGACGACCAAGTGCTGAATGCACCTAGCTTTAGGACATGTTTAGAATGGCCAAGTGGTGGATCTAGGAGACACCAACAATTGGATGCACATTTCAAACCTTTGTTATAATGGCCAAGTAGTTGATCATTGATGCATCTAATTCCCAATTCTAAGTCTAAATGGTTAAGCGGTGGATCTAGGATATACCCATCCCACAAACATTGTGTAAAATTACAAGTGTTGTCAAGTGCTGAATGCACCTAACTTTAAAGATGGCTAGAATGGCCATGTGGTGGATCTAGGAAACACCAGCAATTGAATCCCAAATTCAAGCCTTTGTTATAATGGCCAAGTGGTGGATCTTTGATGTATCTAATTCCCAATTCTTAGTCTAAGTGACCAAGTGGTGGATCTATAAACTACTCATCCCACAAACATTGTGTTGAATAACAAGTGTTGAATGCACATAACTTTAAGACATGGTTAGAATGGCCAAGTGGTGGATCTAGGAGACACCGACAATTGGATCCACAATTCAAGCCTTCGTTATAATGGCCAAGTGGTGTATCTTTGATGTATCTAATTCCCAATTCTTATTCTAAATGACCAAGTGGTGGATCTAGGATCTACTCATCCCACAAACGTTTTGTAAAATTACAAGTCATTAGGTGAAATTTGGACTCACAAAGGGGCCATTTAAGGAGTTTGACTTTACATCTCTGTACCAAAACAGGTGCATGGATAAATTTTGCAAACAAACTCCAAAGTTTGCGGAGGTTTGATAGTTAGAATGTTCTCTTCAAGCTCTATCTTACTGATATATAGCACGCCATGAAATTCCTCATATTTTAGAAGATTCTTTTTTTGATTCACTTATGATGTGACAACTCTGTCGGAATCTAAGTGAATCAAAAAAAGAATCTTCCAAAATATGAGGAATCAAATGGCGTGCTATATATTAGTAGATAGAGCTTGAAGAGGAAATTCTAACTGTCAAACCTCCACCAAATTTTGAGTTTGTTTGCAAAAAATTATCCATGCGCCCGTTTTGGTAGAGAGAGGTAAAGTCCACTTGCTTAAATCGCTCCTTTATGAGCCCAAATTTCACCTAATGGTTTTGATGGTCAAGTGTTAAATGCACCTAACTTTAAGACATGGCTAGAATGGCCAAGTGGTGAATCTGGGAGACACCAAAAATTGGATCCATGATTCAAGCCTTCGTTATAATGGCCAAGTGGTGGATCTTTGATGCCCCTACCTCCCAATTCTTAGTTTAAATGGCCAAGTTGTGGATCTAGGATCTACGCATCCTACAAACATTGTGTAAAATTACAAGTGTTGTGATGGTTACGTGCTGAATGCACCTAACTTTAAGACATGGCTAGAATGGCCAAGTGGTGGATCTATGAGACACCAACAATTGAATCCACAATTCAAGCCTTCGTTATAATGGCCAAGTGGTGAATTTTTGATGTATCTAATTCCCAATTCTTAGTCTAAATGATCAAGTGGTGGATCTATAATCTACTCATCCCACAAACATGGTGTAAAATCACAAGTGTTCTGATGGCCAAGTCTTGAATGCATCTAACTTTAAGACATGGTTAGAATGGCCAAGTGGTGGATGTTGGAGACAACAACAATTGGATTCACAATTCAAGCCTTCTTTATAATGGCCAAGTGGTAGATCTTTGATGTATCTAATTCCCAATTCTTAGTCTAAATGGCCAAGTGGTGGATCTAGGATCGACTCATCCCTCAAACATTGTGTAAAATTACAAGTCTTATGATGGCCAACTGTTGATTGCACCTAACTTTAAGACATGGTTAGAATGCCCAAGTGGTGGATCTTTGATGCACCTACTTTCCAATTCTTAGTCTAAATGGCCAAGTGGTGGATGTAGGATCTACTCACCCCACAAACATTGTGTAAAATCACAAGTGTTATGATGGCCAAGTGTTGAATGCACCTAACTTTAAGACATGGTTAGAATGGCCAAGTGGTGGATCTAGGAGACACTCACAACTAGATCCACAATTCAAGCCTTCATTATAATGGCCAAGTGGTGTATCTTTGATGTATCTAATTCCCAATTCTTAGTTTAAATGACCAAGTGGTGGATCTAGGATCTACTCATCCCACAAACATTGTGTAAAATTACAAGTCACGTTATGATGGTCAACTGCTAAATGCACCTAACTTTAAGACAAAGCTAGAATGGCCAAGTGGTGAATCTGGGAGACATCATAATCTACTCATCCCACGAACATGGTGTAAAATTACAAGTGTTCTGATGGCCAAGTCATGAATGCATCTAACTTTAAGACATGGTTAGAATGGCCAAGTGGTGGATGTAGGAGACAACAACAATTGGATCCACAATTCAAGCCTTCGTTATAATGGCCAAGTGGTAGATCTTTGATGTATCTAATTCCCAATTCTTAGTCTAAATGGCCATGCGGTGGATCTAGGATCGACTTATCCCACAAACATTGTGTAAAATTACAAGTCTTATGATGGCCAACTGTTGATTGCACCTAACTTTAAGACATGGTTAGAATGCCCAAGTGGTGGATCTTTGATGCACCTACTTTCCAATTCTTAGTCTAAATGGCCAAGTGGTGGGTCTAGGATCTACTCATCCCACAAACATTGTGTAAAATTACAAGTGTTATGATGGCCAAGTGTTGAATGCACCTAACTTTAAGACATGGTTAGAATGGCCAAGTGGTGGATCTAGGAGACACCGACAATTGGATCCACTGTTCAAGCCTTCGTTATAATGGCCAAGTGGTGTATCTTTGATGTATCCAATTCCCTATTCTTAGACTAAATGACCAAGTGGTGAATCTAGGATCTACTCATCCCACAAACATTGTGTAAAAGTACAAGTCACGTTATGATGGTCAACAGCTAAATGCACCTAACTTTAAGACACCTACTAGAATCGCTAAGTGGTGAATCTGGGAGACACCAAAAATTGGATCCACAATTCAAGCCTTCGTTATAATGGCCAAGTGGTGGATCTTTGATGCACCTACTTCCCAATTCTTTGTTTAAATGGCCAAGTTGTGGATCTAGGATCTACGCATCCCGCAAACATTGTGTAAAATTACAAGTGTTGTGATGGTTAAGTGTTGAATGCACCTAACTTCAAGACATGGCTAGAATGGCCAAGTGCTGGATCTAGGAGACACCAACAATTGAATACACTAATCAAGCCTTCGTTATAATGGCCAAGGGGTGGATCTTTGATGCACCTACTTCCCAATTCTTAGTCTAAATGACCAAGTGGTGGATCTATAATCTACTCATCCCACAAACATTGTGTAAAATCACAAGTGTTCTGATGGCCAATCTTTAATGCATCTAACATTAAGACATTGTTAGAATGGCCAAGTGGTGGATGCAAGAGACACCAACAATTGGATCCACAATTCTAGCCTTTGCTATAATGACCAAGTGGTGGATCTTTGATGCACATACTTCCCAATTCTTAGTCTAAATGGCCAAGTGGTGGATCTAGGATCTACTCATCCCACAAACATTTTGTAAAATTACAAGTGTTATGATGGCCAAGTGTTGAATGCACCTAGCGTTTAGACATGGTTAGAATGGGCAAGTGGTGGATCTACGAGACACCAACAATTGGATCCACATTTCAAGACTTCGCTATAATGGCCAAGTGGTTGATCGTTGATGCATCTAATTCCCAATTCTAAGTCTTAATGGCTATGTTGTGGATCTAGGATCTACTCATCCCACAAATATTTTGTAAAATTACAAGTGGTATGATGGCCAAGTGGTGAATGCACCTAGCTTTAATACATGGCTAGAATGGCCAAGTGGTGGATCTAGAGACACCGAAAATTGGATCTAGAACACAAGCCTTCATTATTATGACCAAGTGGTGTATCTTTGATGTATCTAGTTCCCAATTCTTAGTGTAAGTGACCAAGTGGTGGATCTAGGATCTACTCATCCCATAAACAATGTGTAAAATTACAAGTGTTATGATGGCCAAGTGCTAAATGCACCTAACTTTAAGACATGGCTAGAATGGCGAAATGGTGGATTTAGGAGACACCAAAAATTGGATCCACAATTCAAGACTTCGTTATAATGACCAAGTGGTGGATCTAGAATCTACTCATCCCACAAACATTGTGTAAAATTACAAGTGTTATGATGGCCAAGTGTTGATTGCACCTAACTTTAAGACATGGTTAGAATGGCCAAATGGTGGATCTTTGATGCAGCTACTTCCAAATTCTTAGTCTAAATGGCCAAGTGGTGGATTTAGGATTTACTCATCCCATAAACATTGCGTAAAATCACAAGTGTTATGATGGCCAAGTGTTGATTGAACCTAGCTTTAAGACTTGGTTAGAATGGGCAAGTGGTGGATCTAAGAAACAAAATGTGTTCTATAACTTTTTAGAGTGGACAATTGGTAGATCTAAAATGCAACAAAGCTTCTATAAGTTGATTAAAATATTCACTTATTGTGAATCAAGGATGTGATAAGTGGTGAAAAATGTTTTTGGTGGATTAAGAATACACTCATTCTGAGAAAATCCATTAAGGTTGGCCAAGTGGTGGACCTTGGTTAGATGGACAATTCAACAACTATGATTGAATCTTTGATTGAGCTAGTATCTACTCTTCCATGATTTCTAGATTGGTCAAGTGGTGGATCTAAGATGGGTACTAGTCTTCCACAACGTGTTTTGATTCAATATATAGGATGCACACCACCATTCAAAACTTCATTAGAATAACTTTGATTTTATTTAGGATACATCTTTCATTGCACAAATTGAGAAAAAGTAATGATTATGTGGATGTCAATAATCATGTCAAAATATCTTGTTTGTTAATATGTCATTTTCTAAGAGGCTATTGTGTTATCTTTCATTGTTTTTTTCTTAGATCCAGGGATTGAGGGTGGGATAGATAAGGAATGCTTCAATCTAGCAACCAATAATGAGAGCCTTCCACATGTATCCACATAGGTCTCACTTGAAGAATTGAATCCAATCATTTATACTCAAATGAAAATACCTGAGGCCTCTTTGCTACATCTTTCATCGAAGGAAACCATGGGTGAAAACTTTCAATCTATAAAAGATGTGCAAGAGAGTGTTGTTGATGCAGCTACTTTGGTTTCATCAATTCCCAACAAATCCATGTTGACATTAATATTGGACTTGAATGGTCTACTATTGAAACGAAGTCAACAACCATCATCTATTCATGAATCTATTCAATATGATTCACAAAGGCATATTGTGTTACGGCCAGGGTGCATCCACTTTTTAAATACCATATTAAAGAGATTCAATGTTGGGATTTGGTCAACAGCTAGAGAAGCTAATGTTTACCAGATGTTGAGAGCACTTCAAAGCACTGCAGAGGAGATATTGCCATTTTTTGTAGTTTGGTCTCAAGAATCTTGCTATGTTCCCGAAGGCGTGCAATTTTTTAGACCAGACAATCCTCAAGTTCCAGCTATGTTTAATCCATTGGCAAAAATATCTGCATGCTTTGAATGTGATCCACGTAGAACAGTTCTTATGGATGACTCTCCATACAAATATCGTGTTTCACCTACAAATAATTGCATATTTTCTTCAAAGTTTGATGAATAAAATATGGTTAATAATGTTCTCATAGAAGAGTTGCTCCCATTCTTGTTGCAACTTGACGAGAGCAAAGACGTGCGTGAGTCTATTGACTCTAATCGTTATGGACAAGCCCCAATATCCAATGACAATGAATACAAAGGACTCTGGACTATTGGAAAGATTGAAACTCAAGATGGTCGCAAAAGGAGATAACCACAAATAAGCTACCAATGTTTGAGAAGCTAGGAGACCTTTTTGGCAAGCAGGAGGAGTCAACTAATCCAAGCAGGGAAAAGGAGATTAGAAGGAACAAAATAGTAGAAATAATGGAAAAAGAAAAAACCAATATTGATATGATGAAGGGATCACAATTAATATCCTTAGCAAGGAAGCTGGGTTGTGCCACACCATCATTGAAGGCTATAACAGCTAAGGCTTTTGTGAAGAAGCTACTAAATGAGCACAATCTTCTCAAACACTAAGGTACTACTCACTAGAAATCATGTTGAATTTTCAATAAATAATTTTGCAAATGATATTTGTATTTTGATTCAGAACACTCACTTCATCATGGTGTCTTGCAGATTTCATCCAGATTATTCTTCGAAGGAGTATTTCATAGGGAATTTGGACCATTTCATTCAGATGAAAGAAGAAACCTCTAAGAACAACCAGGGGTTACTTTGCAAAATTTTGTGTCTTTGTGATCTAAAAACAATTCACACAAAGATGATTCTCTGTGTTTGAGTTTTTCTTGATATTGAACCATTGGTTTTTAGACCAATTTTCACCTAATTGTACTTCACCATTGGTTTTTAGACCAATTGTATCAATTGACTTGGAGAGCTTTAAAGTTTACTTATGTATTGATAAATTGCCCTACTTTTATAATCACATGGTTTTTTAGTATTGTGATACCAATTTAAGATTATTTTCGATGTTTATAGTGATCAAATGTTGAATGCTAAAACCATCAATTTTGTTTTAAGGTTTAAAAATGAATAGAAACTAAATATTTCGTGATTCTTTTCAAAGCCAAAAGAAAGAAATATGTTGTTTTTAGATTGGGATAATTCATTTGAAAGAGAAAATTCTTCTATTCAACCTTTTATGGGGCCTCATCGAAGCCATCAACCACCCCCTACTCAGTTACTACTTAACTTGAAGCAACAACGGAGGCTTCTTATCTTAGATATAGAGGGTTTACTACTTCATTCAGTTGAAATACGACATGGTGATATTGTTCCATCATGGGCCGATCACATGCAAATTGTGCTTGACAAAGATGAAGTTTATCATGTGGTGCGCCATGATGCTGAAGCTTTATTGGACTTTTGTTTTGATTATTTTGAACCTTGGATATGGAGTTGCTATAGCCTAACCAAAGCTCAACATATAATTGAGATGTGCTTTTCTAGGCATTGTTCAAAGTTCAAGATGTTTATGAGCAATAAGTATTGTCAAAATCCAAATATCATGATTGGATATAAAAGAGTTTATCATAAGAATTTGAATTCAGTTTGGGAGATGTTTGAGGATCTACATGCTAGCAACACGTTAATTTTTTATGATACTCCATATAGAGTGATGTGGAATATACCGGGAACTTATTTCATATTTCCAAAATTTTGGAAACAAACACCTGAACAACTTCGATGCTTCTTAGAAGGCACAATAGCTCCATGGTTAGTGGGATGGTTGTGTGCAAGAAACAAGAGGAGTTATAATTCCAATACAATTGTGAACAAGGTAGAGGATCCTGAGACAACTTATGTCATGAATGTCTACTTGTCAAGAAGACAGTGTTGAGAGTCACATGTTGAAGTTGTTTGGCAAGAATGTAGTGACAGAGATATCAATTGTACACAAAACCAGATATCAATTAGAACTGGTTCATTGTAAATTGTTATTCGAGGTGAATAAATATTGTGCATTTACTTGAAGTGTACCCTATTGTAAGGGGGTCTGTTCAATCTAATGTGTTTCACATGGAGTGCACCTTAACATTTGGGGTACTCTTTATTAATGGAGTGCATCCTTCTTATGGGTGCTCTTTTCCTTGTTGCTTTGAGTAGAGAATTATCTATATTGTGCTCATATCTTGTGTAAATGGATCCACTATAAATATTTAGACCTTGTTGTAACTTGGATATTTCCACAAAGTTCACCCTAGTGAAAGGGGACTTCTTTATTAATGGAGTGAATTCTAATTTAAGGATACAAATTTTTCTTTGTATTTTTAGTTTGGAATGATATCACTATTTTTGTTTACAATGTATAAATGTATTTAGTCAAGAGAACTCTTTTTGCTTCAAGACACAAGTACAACATGGACAATGTCCTTTTTTCTCAAAACATGAGTATGACTCCTTATGCTGGGTGAATGGGTGGTAAATATTATTTTGTACTTAATATAAGTTGTATCAATAGAAGACCTCTTTTTTTATACTCATTCAATATAAAAAATATTCATTGAACAATGTTGTTGTCATATTAGCATGGAGACTCATACAAGAATATGCCATGTTGTTGTGATATTGGCATGGGAATTCATATGCATGTATTCATGCACAAATAAAAAATTCTTATCTAAATTAATAAATTTTGAAAAATATGCATCATAACCCATTCATTTAGAACATAATATCAAAATCGTAACTCTTTATCATAAAATCCATTATTGACATTAGTTTAATTCTTCTTCCTTAAGACTTGTGTTTTCCAAATATGTTTAATGATAAGAACAATGTAATAAATACAAGAGGTTTACCTTTATTATAGTTGCAAATAGATTGAAATTTTTTGTATAGCAATTGCTTTTTTCTTGTAAATACACATAGAATAGCATTGATACAAGTAGCATGAAATTGATTAAATTTTTTAGAATGGCCAAGTGGTGGATTTAAAAACCCCTTTGTTATAAAATGTATAAAACTAGGATGACTTAATATAAATATCTAAAAACCTAAATATGTAAATATCTAAATATCTAAATACCTAAATATCGCTTATTGTCACTCCCACATGTTATAAAGTAGAAACCCTAACTAAGTATATTCACATTATAAGCGATCAAAGTTTAAATAGTCTGACTCACTATAGCCAAACTATACTATCTATATAGGATTATCTAAATTATATACGATATGGAATTTGTAACATAACATATATGACCTATTTACTATATAAAATGTACAAATGATTTATAGATTTTATAATATTAATAAATAATAATAAGTATATAACATATAGTACATGATATAGCTATATAATATAAGTATAGTATGTATAATATATAATATATATAGTATATAATATTAGCAGATAATATAACTATATATTAGTTATACGTATAGTATAAGTATAATATAGCTATATAGTATATAATATATATTCTACTATATATATTATAATATATTGATAGATATATAGTAGATATATAGATAGTATATAGTAAATACATTACATGAAGACCATTAGCATTACCTTCTTGATAATATCCTATCCTCAGTGTATTATATTCTGCATTCGGATGACTATGTTTATGTGTCTGACAGTTTATGTTTATGTTTATGGTATGGAGCACAAAGTATGATGTCACATTTTCTCTTGACCAACATCAACCAACATGATCATAGATTGCACAGTTCATTTGAGTTACTGTAGTGAAAGTCTTCAATGTTGCAGAGTGACATGCCCTTTTTACCTTGGTGAAATAAGATACAATGATGCCTTCTTTCATGGACATCTTGATAGACAAATCAACATAGTCTATCTTGCTAGTGAAGTTAAATCTAAAATATCATACCACTATTGTGAGAAAACGGTCACTTGTTCTTGAATGTAGTGTATGATCTATTATGTGATGCCAAAGGAAACCACAATAACATGTTTGGTGATCCATCTGGGGTGCATGGCCACAATATTTAGCCATGAAAAATATTGTATCAAATGATAAAGCTAAACAAGGTGAGGTTGTTGATGATGGATATGAAAATATACTATTGCTGTAGAAGCGGTGTGCTTTTTCATTCTTTCATGGAAGTCGTTCTCGTAACTAGGGTGGACCTATCAATAAATGTTTTGTATTCAAAAGGTCCACAAAAGGACCTAGTTCAAGAGTTGAACTAGTCAATCAAATGAGGTGAGGGGGGACAGGAGATTTGAGTAGTTCTTGGGTGTACTTTGATCATACTCATCAGATTGAACGATGGGAAACTATGTCTTGCTCAGTTTATGATCCTGGGTAAGTAAGTTTATAAAAACATGCTACATAACATATTTTGATATAAGTCACCTTTTTATACTTATTTGTACTATACATACAACATGCAATAATTGAAGGTGATTGAAATATGTGAATGTAAAGAGAAAGACAAAGAGATACAAATTTTGTTTTGGAGAAATTTAAACACAATGATGGAGAGATGTGGATATGAACCAACAAACTTTGCTGCATTTATGTTGGATGAAGCTGGAGCTAATTGGTTGGCAATACGTACTGTATACAATGGAGGAAGGCATAATGTAATGGAAGGGAAGGAGCACTCATGACTTATTCATTGGGAGCAGAGTCTACACAAACAAAAATTTAAACACAATGATGGAGAGATGTGGATGTGAACCAACAAACTTTGCTGCATTTATGTTGGATGAAGCTGGAGCTAATTGGTTGGCAATACGTACTGTATACAATGGAGGAAGGCATAATGTAATGGAAGGGAAGGAGCACTCATGACTTATTCATTGGGAGCAGAGTCTACACAAACAAAAAAAAGGCATGTCGCTTCAGATAGACAAATGAATCACATTGAAATGTGTGAAGCATGGTCCTTAGCACAGAAAACAAATGAGGCCTCCCCTTCCAGCTTATACAATACGAGAATGGTGTGTGAAAAATGTGACAGGGGATAGTATAAAGGCTTTAGAGTGATGGTTTGATTGGTGGGAGCAACAAATTGCACATTGGGGAAGCGATAAACCAATGGTATATCAATCTTTTCTTTTATCCATATAAT
Organism: Adiantum capillus-veneris; assembly: GCF_014529385.1. Classification (NCBI taxonomy): domain Eukaryota; kingdom Viridiplantae; phylum Streptophyta; class Polypodiopsida; order Polypodiales; family Pteridaceae; genus Adiantum; species Adiantum capillus-veneris. The sequence continues at coordinate 87,675,760 of NC_140953.1, read as the reverse complement.
ATAGATGAAAATAAATATTAACATATATATATTTTTTCTTGTAGTGTATTTAAAGGTCGGCAAGATTCCATGCAAGAAAGCTCAAATTCCAAGCATAAACTTGTCAGAGAGCATCCATGCAAGTTGGTTGGTAGGTGAAGGTGGAAAATGAAAATTTTCACTTTATGATGCATGTGTCATCAAAGTTTTGAATGCATATATTCAATGTGCAAAAGATTGGTTACATCACAAGCAGGTTCATGGGAGCTGGCCATTTCATAGAAGCAATGATGGCCAATGTCAAATGCAGAGAATCTCCAAATCCAACTCATATTGCAAGTACATTGAAACGCTTGGTTTTTGGCAGTCCTTTGTATGAGAAGCTTGTGATGGAAGGTGAGAAAGAGATTGTACAATATAAGAAGAAAACTAGTGTAGGTGGTACAAGTTCACATAAACTTGGACATGTAATGGAAGCAAGGCAATGCAAAACCAGAGGTAGACCATAAAGAATACAATCTAATAGGGAGGATAATGAAGAGGTATATATTGTCACTGACAATGAAGCAGGAGAGCGAATTCTAGTGAAGCAAGGGGAGAATTCAACAGGGTGTATTCAAGAGGTCAGAGTTGCATGCGAAGAGTGGGCTTTACAAAGGATTCCAACCAATTACGTGAGGAAATGTTTTGGAATGGAAGGCAAGAAAAATTGTGGTGACGAATTAGAGAGCCATCAAGTGGGATTGGTTGCACCATGTTTTTGTTCTGAGAGAACTTTCAAAGACAAGAGAATTGCACAGTGGATATGGTTCTGTAGTTATGAAGTAATCCACACACAAAAAGTACAGAGACAAGTTAAATTTTCACCTATTGTTCCTACATTCTAGTAGTGGGTATTGGAATCAACTTATCAAGGGAAGAGAGTGACAACTTGGTGCGAAGTGGATTTTAATTTGCAAATTTTTCAACACCACTATGAAACATGAACAATACAGCTATTGCTCTTACACAAGGAGGCTCCAGTAGCACAAAGCGTAAGTGGAGACGTGGTATTTCCAAAGAATTGCAAAAGAGATTGGAGTCAGCTCTACAAGTGTGGTTGCAAAATTCTTGGAAGAGAAACTACAAAGAAAACAACACACACTTTTTTGAGTTTAGAGAGTTTTTATGATGTACACATTAAGGTAGAACCTAGTTGCACCTACCCCAATGTTCAAAAGAGAGAATCCACACATAAAGCTTTTTTGGCATGTAAGCACAAGTTAACTATGTGTATGTGCATATACTTGGGCTTCAACCAAAAGATAACATGGTCATTCATCAACATGCACTAACTACCATAGACCTTGCATTTGTATTAGGGAAAACCTGCAGGATAACTGTAAAGAATGAGGATGCAAGAGAGCTACACAAGACAAGCACAAAGCACACAGAGATGGAAAGCTTCTTCTTCTTTTTTACAGAAAAGAGAGTACAAAATGACTAAGTGCTATAGCTGAAAAGTAGCACATATGTACATGCGGTCACTAAGTGTGAACTCGCTAGAAGCGTACTAGGCTGGCACTATAAGTGTAGTCCAGCTGTAGAATCACTGGCAGAGATCCTCCTTGTCGGTCACCTAACGCGCCAGTGAGTAAATGCCGTAAGCTGCCAAGACCCGTAGTGGATGCCAGCTCAAGGTGTAGAGCTCGACATCTCAACACTCCCCCTCGAGCTCTGCATGTCGCAGAGTCCAAGCATAGTCCGGAAACGTCAAAGCTTCTCAGCTCCGAGGGCCTTGGTAAAGATATCCGCTATCTGCTCCTCTGTGCTGACGTAGACCAAGTCGATGTCGCCCACCAACACTCGCTCTCGAACGTAGTGGTAATGGACCTCTATGTGTTTGGTCCTGGCATGGAACACTGGGTTCCTAGCCAACTGCATGCTGCTGAGGTTGTCACAATGAATGGCAATCTGCTGGTCCACCTGCACTCCCAAGTCCTCAAGTAATGTGCGTAGCCAAGCTACCTCGCACGCCGCAACTGCTGCACCTCTGTACTCGGCCTCTGTGCTCGATAAAGCAACCGTAGGCTGCTTTTTGCTGCTCCAAGTAACAGCAGCACTCCCAAAAGAGAACATGAAGCCACTCGTAGATCTCCTATCAACAATGCTACCTGCCCAATCTGCATCTGTATACCCATACAATGCTAATGGTGCATCTGCTGCATAGAACAATGCGTAGTCAAGAGTACCTTGCACATACCTAAGTGTGCGTCGTACTCCATCCAAATGTGGCTTCCTCGGAAGTTTCATGAATTGACTCTCCAAGCCTACTGTGTAGCTCAAGTCTGGCCTCGTGATAGTCAAGTAGATTAGACTACCCACGATCTTCTTGTACATGTTGACATCCTCAACAACATCACCCTTCTCTGCACTCAGCTTTGCATTCACATCCAAGGGAATAGAAATTGGCTTACAATCAGCCATACCATACTTTGACAACATGTCCAAAGCATACTGTCTCTGTGATAGCCATACACCCTCTGGAGTCCTGATCACTTCAATGCCAAGAAAGTAGCGCAACTCGCCTAAATCTTTCATTTCAAACTCCTGTTTGAGAAGACCCTTCACATGGTCAATCTCCATAACATTGTCACCAACAATAATAAGGTCATCTACATATATGGTAATGACCACAATCCCCACATCACTCTCACGTACATAGAGTGAATGATCAGCATGAGCTCTCCTAAAACCAATACTGACAAGATACTTGGCAATCCTATCATACCATGCTCTAGAGCCCTGCTTCAAACCATACAAAGCTTTGAGAAGTCTGCATACATAATCTGGGTAACCTGGATCGACATAACCAGGTGGCTGATCCATATACACTTCCTCTTGCAACTCACCATTCAAGAAGGCATTCTTTACATCCATTTGATGCATAATCCATCCTCTAGATGCAGCCACTGCTATGACAGCTCTCACAGTCGTCATCTTTGCCACTGGAGCAAAGGTCTCCTCATAGTCTATGCCATACGTTTGTGCATAACCCTTTGCGACCAGCCTTGCCTTGTGACGCTCAATGTTACCATCAGCCTTATTCTTGGTTTTATACACCCATTTACAGCCAATAGCTTCCTTGCCACTTGGCAATGGCACCAACTCCCATGTGTCGTTTGCTTCCAATGCAGCCATCTCTTCATTCATTGCATCATCCCAATGCACATTTCCAACTGCATCCTCAAAACATGTGGGCTCCACATCCTGTATCACCTTAGCCATGTAGGCTTGGTGATGTGCTAGATACCCATCATAAGTCAATTTCTGAACTGAATTTCTGACTCTATTAGATCTACGTGGTCCTGGGTCACTCCTTTGCCCTCTAGCATCTTCTTGTACTTTCCTTACACTAGGTGTCCTGATAGCCGGAATTCCAAATTCCTCATCAAGACTTTGTTCAGATCCATCTGAATCCATGTCTACATGTGAAAAACCTGATGATGCATCAACCATAAAGGGAGGTTCATCAACCTTTTCCTTTCCTTTTCGTGATACATTCCCTGTACCTGTTGGTGGAGTAACCTGCGTACGTAGTCTACCATTCCATGGTTTCTCAACAGAGCCACGAGAAGAGGACTCTTGTGGTCCACTCAAAACCTGTGACTGTGGCCTCACATTTTGTACAACCACATCATCTTTTACATCAGCCCCAATAGTGCCATGTGCATTACTGTACCAGCTGCTCATCTCATCGAAGACTACATCTCTGCTCACTCGTAATTCTCGTGTAGTAGGATTGTAGCACCTGTACCCCTTTTGTTCAAGGGAATATCCCACAAGAATACATTTCTCTGCTTTAGGATCCAATTTCCTACGCAACTCATCTGGTACATGCACGTAAGCTATGCAGCCAAACACTTTCAAGTGTGCCAAATCAGGCTTTGTACCTATAAACTTTTCCTCAGGTGTTACATCATGCACCGCAGCTGTAGGTGTCCTGTTCATAATGTACACAGCTGTATTTACGGCTTCATCCCAGAAATGATGAGGCATGTTCTTCTCATTCATCAATGCACGTGCAACCTCTGCAATGTGTCTGTTTTTCCTTTCTGCGACCCCATTCTGTTGTGGAGTATATCTGCATGTAAACTGCCTGCGTATACCATGCATTCGCAGAAAATCTGAAAAATCATTGGAGAAGTACTCTCCCCCTCCATCTGACCTCAATGTCTTGATTTGCATATCTGTCTCCTTCTCAATCATGACTTTGAAGTCTTGAAAGTGACCAAACACTTCACTTTTGTTACGCATGAAGTAGACCCATACTTTCCTTGTATGGTCATCAATGAAAGAGACATAATACCTGCAACCATGTATACTTGCAGTCTCGGTTGGACCCCAAACATCTGTGTGCACCACCTCAAGTGGCTTTTCACATACATTGCGCTCATGTGGAAATGAGCCCTTTGACTGTTTTCCAAACTGGCATGCTGCACACACTTTATGCATACCATCCACCTTGAATTTGGGCAAACCTTTTACAATCTGTTTTGATTGCATGCTGCGCAATCTCTGCTCATTGACATGGCCAATGCATTTGTGCCAAATGTCAACATCAGCCACAACACCTGTGCCCTGTGCAAATAATGCAGCTTTTACCTCAGGCATGTCTACATTCAGCGTAAACATTCTGCCCACACATTTGCCCTCTGTGATCAGCTTATAGCCATTCTGGAAATCTTCTACATAACAGCCATTTGGATTGAAGCGAACCTGCAAACCCTGCTCAACCATTTGTCCAACAGAAACAAGATTCTTTGTAATGTTTGGGACATGAAGTACATCTGCTAAGTACTTTGATTTCCCACTCTTCGTATTTAGAGGTATGTCCCCTACATGAGCAATGGGGTGAGCTGTGTCATCTCCTGTCTGCACATAGCCTGACACATCTGGTTTGCGCATATCTCTAAACCACTCTCCACGAGACGTCATGTGATTAGAGGCACCTGAATCCACATACCAAACATCATCTTGGGTGGAATTCTCTGCAGTCATTGTATTCATTACATGTTGCATAACAAACATGCGCTCGTTTTTGCTGTCATCTGCATCTCTGCTAGTAGATGCATAGTTGCCCTGTTCTCTCTTTCTACTTGCTTTTCCCTTTGGACAGTCACATGACATGTGACCTCTTTCACCACAAGTCCAACATTCTCTGCTATCTGGAGTATGTTGCTGCCTGCTTGATCCTGCACCACGACCTCTTTGACTCCCCCTGCCTTGAGACTGGTTTCCCCTGCCACCTGTATTGTTTTGATTTGATTGACCTTCCAGAAATTGGCCCCTGCAACCCCTTGGGCCTCGACCACGACCTCTACCTCTACCTCTGTTGGAGTTAGAATAGAAGGCCTGTTCAGAATTATTTCTGCCATGAGAAGAAGATGTGTCAAGGTTCTTCTCCTCAAGAATAAGCATAGAAATCAAATCTTGGAACACGGGGATGTCGTCTCTTGTATTCATGGAAGACCTAAAATGTACATACTCATCTCCTAGACCATCCAAGCATGCACGAACAATGTCATCGTCTTCCACTGAGACTTCAATAGATCCAAGAGCCTCAATGATACTCTTGATCTTCAAGGCATAATCATTGATTGAGAGGTTGTTCCCCTTAACCTGATTTAGCTCTGACTTTAGTTGAAGCTTCCTGGCCTAACCGTCAGACATCTTGAAGCACTAAGACAAAATAGATGCAATCTGCAAAAACCTGCAAATCTGCTGAACCTACTATCGTGGTACCTATAACGCTTTCTACACTCAACGAGTGTCCACAATCAAGCGTACATACAACCACTGTACTTGTACAGTAAATCTCTGTATACTGCACTTTGGAGACCTGTTCAGAAACTTGTGCGAAAAACCTCTCTTGGATTGCGAACGAAGGGATTGTGATGCTCTTGCTCTCTTAGCCTCTCTTGCCTGCACCAGGCTCTGATACCATGTAAAGAATGAGGATGCAAGAGAGCTACACAAGACAAGCACAAAGCACACAGAGATGGAAAGCTTCTTCTTCTTTTTTACAGAAAAGAGAGTACAAAATGACTAAGTTCTATAGCTGAAAAGTAGCACATATGTACATGCGGTCACTAAGTGTGAACTCGCTAGAAGCGTACTAGGCTGGCACTATAAGTGTAGTCCAGCTGTAGAATCACTGGCAGAGATCCTCCTTGTCGGTCACCTAACGTGCCAGTGAGTAAATGCCGTAAGCGGCCAAGACCCGTAGTGGATGCCAGCTCAAGGTGTAGAGCTCGACATCTCAACAATAACCATGTTGTCTAGTGAATCTAAACCTTGAAGAATGTCGAAGACATATCTTATGTATGAGCTGTGGAATTTTTTCCCCACCTTTTGAAACTTTTTTGAATCCCTTTTAGTTATAGAAGCATGCTTTGTCGTATCCATCTTGTCGAATGTACAAGCTCAAAACTAGGCCTTTTGGAAACTTGTACATGTTTTTGGTGTGTATCGTATGAGTAATGTCTCTTTTCTATGAACATTTTTTTGTGTTGTTAGAAAAGGCTCTAAATCTAAAGCCTAGCTGCTGCAAGATGATACATTTTTTTGGTGTGTATCATATAGTGATGTCTTTGTTTTGGATTAACATTTTTGTGTCATTAGAAAAGGCTCTGAAATTAAAATAAAAAAGCTTGGAAAACTAGTTTTGATTGCAAAAGCACTCAAAGATTATTTATGTTTGCAATGGGATTTTAGATCCTAAATAGTAGGTGATGTGTATTTGTAGGTAAAATTTGGTCAATGATTGCATTTTTTTTTTCAAGAACATAATATGGTTGGTACGCGTAAGATAGGGGGGATTTTGGAACCCGTAAGTAGGGATTTATGTAGGCTATATAATCTGTGTAGATAGGGGCTATATCATTATGAATGGTCCCATATATAGGTTTAGCTTCATACCATTTTCTTAGCTAATCATGGTCATTATAGTATATTGAGCATATGTACGGTATGCAGGAGGTCCCATATATAGGTTTTGCTTCAAACCATTTTCTTAGCTAATAATGGTCATTATAGTATATTGAGCATATGTACGGTATGTAAGAGGTCCTATCGGACTTACAAAGTCTATGCCCCACTTGGGAAAAGCCCTTGCTCCATCATTTGCCTTGAAACATTTCATATCTCCACATAGTTTTTTTTGTTCATTAATATTTGTCACACATCTTTTTAGGTATGCTTTTGCATCCATGAACAAGGTCATCCACTAGATTTCTATATTACAAGAATTGCTCTCACGGTTTCAATTACAAAAAATGGCCGCCTGCTGGTCCATCATGAGATTGCAATCAAAATGTATTCATCTTTTGTGGCACACATTCACAATTGATTGTTCTTTCCTCTCTTGTAGAGGTGATCGTTAATCGGCACGTAACTCTCCACCTTGGTGTGAATCTCAGGGCATGCACGAAGTAAAATTTTCTTATATCATGTGCGTTCACCAAAAATGAATTTTAATTATCCCTTATTACCCTTTTCTACACATGAATCTGTAAATTTATAAGAAACTAAAATCCCTTCTAATGAACTCACGTGCTATGTTACATACACATTAGTGAACTCCCGCGGTGTGAGTGGATTTCATTCTCACTTTCCTCAACCCCTATGGTAAGGTTTCTTTCATCACGAAATACACAATATATGACCTCCACTGAGGTGAAACCGTTTTTTTGAATAGTGTTGCATGTTCTAGAGGTGCCTGAGTTGTATAATTGTCGCATGAACTAATGTAGTCAGGAACACTTCTTTGCATTATAGGCCAACATACACCCAATGACATCAATGTTAAAAATGGAGTGTGTTTTTTTAGCGAGCTTCTCATTTTGAGCTTTTGTAATGAAAACCATGCTCTACACAATAGAGTGTATTTTACATGTTTTTCTCAACACAAGCATATAGAACTTGACTAGATATGAAACAAGCAAATAGCCAACTTTGCTTGATTTGTTTCATTGATCAATATTTGATCGTCACTTGGGCCTTGACATGATTTTTAGAGCCAAATCACATGTAGAACCATGCATTCTGCTAGCTCTTTTAGTGCAAGATTATTTTGTGATCATGTGAATTTCACTACAAGAGGTACTTTACATTAGCGACGCTCTCACTGCGACGCTCAAAAGTGAAAACCCACGGCGCCGGTATGAGTGTCACTATGGGCGTCGCTATTTTCATTGTTGCATAGCGATGCTGACAGGGATAAAAAATAAATCGAGAGCGCCGAAAACTCAGATCTCAGATCTGAGTTTCGGCGCTCAAGCAAAAGAGATAAACCCGTGCTCTCCCTCTCTCTCTCTTTCTCTCTTTCTTCCCCACACACACACACACACGAGGAGAGGAAGGAGAGCGAGGTATGATATTTCCCTCTCCTCTCTCTCATGTTCCCTTCCCTCTCTCTCTCTCTCTCTCTCTCTCTCTCTCTCTCACACACACACACACACACACACACACACACACACACACACATGGTGCCTTTGAAAGAGAGAGAGAGAGAGTACACAGATGCATAAACAAAAAACACATACACACAAACACACATGCATAAACAAAGAATGCATACACACATTGAGAGAGAGAGAGAGAGAGAGAGAGAGAGAGAGAGAGAGAGAGAGAGAGAGAGAGAAATAAAGAAAAGAGAAAGAGAAAGAGGGGGGGGGGGAAGAGAGAGAGAGAGAGAGAGAGAGAGAGAGAGAGAGAGAGAGAGAGAGAGAGAGAGAGAGAGCGAGAGAGAACCAAAGAGAGAGAGAAGGGGAGAAGATAAAAAGAGAGAGGTAAGGGGAGAAAACAAAGAGAGAGAGAGAGAGAGAGAGAGAGAGAGAGAGAGAGAGATAAGTGGAGAAAATATGAAATGAAATGTTATATTAATATTTAGGATTAGGTTACATTTAAAATTAAGTTAGATTAAGATCTAAGATTAAGTTAGATTACATTTAACTTATATTGAAAATTTACACTAAATTTAAAATTCGGTTAGACTAAGATTACATTAAGATTTAAATTAGATTTAAGATTAGGTTAGTTTACATTTAGGTTTAGGTTAGATTTAGATTTATGTTGAGTTTAAGATTAGGCTAGATTTAGATTTACGCTAGATTCAAAATCAGGGCAAGATTTAAGATTAGCTAGGTTAGATTTAAGTTAGATTACATTTAGGTTTAGGATTTAAGATTGGATTACATTTAGGTTTATGTTGAACGAGTTTAACATTAGATTAGATTTACATTTAAGTTAGATTACATTTAGATTTAGGTTAGATTTAAGATTATATTAGATTTAGGTTTATGTTGAGTTTAATATTAGATTATATCTATATTTATGTTAGATTATTCAGACTAGATTTAGGTTAGATTTTAGGGCATGTCAATGAAGGCTTCGCCCAAAGAGCAACACTAGGTACACAACACTATGTATATTCCCATCACAATCTGACACCTATTAACTCACCCACTAACCATGTTCAATTAGCTCAGAATTATCAAATGTTCAATTAGGTTAGATTTAAGTTTAGAGTTTGGATTTAGTTTTTATATTAAAGTCTACCTTCGGGATTATGGAAAAAAATTAGAGTTAGGCGAACAGTGATCCCTTTGTTCCTTTCTACGAATACGACCTTAAGTTGAAAAACTTTCAATGGTATGACACTCAGATTGGAGGCCAAGATGTAATGTGCTAAGTAATCCCTTGAACAAGGATCTATTAAGATGCTGTGAATTGCTACAGCTAGAGAAGAGGCAAAGGGGTTTTGTCCACTACATGCAGTATCATGTAGACGTGGATGTGTAGATTTCTCGTATCCACAAATATAGGCATTGACCAATAAAGACGAGATTATAACCCGGAGGTTCTGATCTCCGTGCACCTCTAGACCGAGGTGTGCGGGGATCGGACATGACTAGAGAATGTGAGGTAGTTTACAATGTGTGAATAGAGAGAGAGAGAGAGAGATAGAGATAGAGAGAGAGAGAGAGAGAGAGAGAGAGAGAGAGAGAGAGAGAGAGAAAAGACGGAGGATGCCAATAGAAGAATAAATTTATGTCCAACTTATAAGATTTTTACATTCATTATGAGTAGTGACGAGGATGTGGGGCCATCCAACCGAAACAACCTATCCCTCAACAAGGATCTTATGTCCTTGCAAGCATGTTGTGCGACGGACAAAACGCGTTTCTTTGCAACACGTTTGCAAATTTGGCGAGTTTGATCCATCTATCATAGATCAAATTGTTGCCAATTATAACTCGTCGGACTCTGACAGTGGCCAAGAGGCAGCAATCTTGCAACCCAATAGACGTGTTTGCAGGCGCTTTGGTCAAGCAGCATATGTGAGGCCACAAGATGTAGCCTCTGATAGCTCGGAGGATGATCATGCAACCCACATTCCCAACAAGGCAATGTTTGAGCCCGAGATCGATAAAATGATCGAGGCGATCATGGATTCAGAAAGGCTTATCTATGATGATATGAAAAGTGAAACTAATACGCCATTGTATGATGGAGCAAGTGTGTATAGATTGAAGGCACTCTTGGTTCTTCTCAACATGCAGGCAAAGTTTGGATGGAGTGACACTAGTGTCCCAATGCTTTCCAGGTGATCTATTACAATGTGTTTACTTCAATAAAAAACTCTAGATGTATAATGATCTGATAGATTACTTACACAAGTGTACCACATTTTTTTTGCTGTGTAGATTGCTCAAAGAGCACATACTGCCAGCTAATAATGTGATGCCAGATTCCAGAGAGGAAGCAAGAAAGATCTTGCAAACTTGGGGATGGATTACAATTGGATTCACTCTTGTCCTAAGGACTGCATTCTTTTCAGAGGGGAATACATAGACATGGAGAAGTGTCCGAAATGTGATTCCGAGAGATATCAAGTAGATCTCCACGGAACAAAAATTCCACAAAGGTTTTGTGACATTTTCCTCTGCTTCCTTGCATCAAGCATTTATTTGAATGTAAGTCCGTGGTCGCCCTAGCATCATGGCACGAGGAGAATAGATCTTCGGATGGTGTGCTATGGATTCCTGCAGATTGCGTAGCCTCGAAACATATAGACGATACATGGCCGGATTTTTCCAGGGAAGCTTGAAATTTGCTCATGGGCCTGGCTATGGATGCTATAAATCCATTTGGTCAGAGATCAACCTCTTACAATGTATGGCCCGTTGTCATTGTCAACTACAACATTCCCCCGTGGTTGATTATTAAGAAGGGGCACTTGTGGCTAAGCTTGATTGTGCTAGGGCGATATAAAGTGAAGAATTTGGATGTGTATATTCGTCCAATATTAAAATAGCTACAACAATTGTGGATTGGCATAGAATTGGTGGATATGAGCTGACACACAGGTCGACAGAATGCTTTGATCAGAGGCATTCTAATGTGGACCATACATGACTATCCCGGACTAACAGAATGCTCAGGTGATTTACACTCAAACTCAAACACTATAAATCTTGGTTTTTCTCAAGCTTATCTATTTTCATGTGTATACATGCAGGGATTCAAACAAGCGGATACAGAGCATGTGTCACATGTGGACCTAGACTTAATGCACGTCGGGCACCCTCATTGAAGAAGCAAATCTATGAAGGTCCTCAAGCGTATCTTCCAGATAATCATGTGTTACACAACAGCTTTTTGGGAAGAGAGCCACCGAGGATGTCTGCACAAGCATGGTTAGAGCAGAAGGAGATATGTGATGATGGTTTGCCCCCAGGGATGAAGAGACTCTCTCTATGGTACAAGTTATCATATTGGCCCAGACTCATGATCAATCACTTGTTTGATCCAATGCACATATTCAAGAATGTGGGTAATTTTTTGTGGGACCATCTGACCGGCAAGAAAGATACTTTGGGAGCCAAGGTTGACCTTAGAAATGTGGATCGTATGGAGAAATATTGGCCATAAACAGCATCCGATGGATCAATAAAACTACCTAAAGCACCATGGATTTTGACAGTAGCCCAAGAATGCAAAGTGAAAGAGACCATTTGATCTGTGCGAACCCCCAGTGGCATAATACACTGGCTCCAAATGTGTTTCATTAAACAAGGAAAGATTACCAGTTTCAAGTCACACGGCTCGCATAAAATGTGTCAGATATTAAGTGGAATATATCATAGTGGGAAATTCGTGTGTGGACTTTAATATCATTGCTAGGCGTGTTTTGCCGTTGATTTTACCTATGGCCATTGAGGGATGTTTGTCTCTTGACGTCCGTAACACGATCTACAAACTTGTGAAGTTGGTGCAATGGATCTCACAAAAGGTGATCAATGTAGACTCCATTCCATTCGCCAAACTAAATGCTGTGGAGGTTGTGTGCATGTTTGAGAAACACGTTCCTACTACTATGCTAACCATTCAGGTGCATCTTCTTTTTCACATAGTTGATGACATGGAAATAGCTGGCACAATACATTCCAGATGGATGTTCTTTTTTAGAACATTTCATGAAAATTATCAAGGGATCTATGCATTAGAAGGCACGTCCGGAGGGTAGCATGGCAGAAGGTTGGCTGGTATCAGAGTCCCTAGTATACATTGGAGAGTGGCTAGATGGATTTGATAATGCCCAAGACACGCTATGGCGAACCATAGATGATGAACACATATTTGGGATTATCATGTGCAATCTCGATGTTGAGAAGAAGATGACCGAAGATCTAGAGGCTAAAATCAACCGATTTTGCATGTTTCATAATCCAGTGATGTAAAAGTGGATTTCACAATACGAGGATGCAAAGCAAGAGCGACAAAGGGCACAAATTGAGATGGGAGAAGGTGCTCAGTCAGAAGCCGCTGAGGTGGTGCAAGATGAGCATCAAGCTGCTCTCTATGGGGTGTATGTAGAGGATCTACAAAATGAAATGCAGGACATTTGCCTAAACGAAGAGCTCTATATAGACATAGGGAGTTATGCCAGGCTATGCAAGGATGAGAGAGAGACCTCTTAAAGCCATAAACATTGTATTTGAACAATTTTGGTCCATTTTATAATATATATTACAAGTATTCACATGGATGTTTGTCCATTCTTGTCTATATGCTATACTTGAGAAATAAAAATTGTGTTTAATCGTCATTGCTTTCACTCCAAGTATGCTCCAGGTATGTTCTCACAAGAACGGACACTCCTCGGTGTGTCGTGAAAGTTTGATATGCCGACGTAGCACTACACTCCAAGTGCGATGGAGACTGAGGCTGCAATTGCAAAGGAGGTGATCCATCTCTACTCATAGATACTGCATCTATGAACAGGGATGGATCACCTCTTTTGTGATTGCAGCCTCAATCTCCATTGCACTAAGAGTTTCATCCTTTTACAAGATACGTAGAATGCACACAAAAGACAAACATAGAAGAACTTCACAAGAATCTCTCTACACAGGAATCCCTCCCCGTTTATAAGTCTCTCTCTCTCTCTCTCTCTCTCTCTCTCTCTCTCTCTCTCTCTCTCTCTCTCTCTCTACACAAGAATCCCTATCCCTATTATCTATAGTATAGATTATAACTTGTCCATGTTTTCTTCTCCATTCAATATTAAGATTAAATGTTCGTGTGTTTAATGCAGGTATGGATGATGATGAGTTTCTTTTTTCTTTGTCACCCCAGCAGAGGAGGTGGTACGAGGAGCATCATCACTCTGGAGCACCATCACGTCGTTTCACTCCTTCAACATCTCCCTCTATTTCAGAGCATTCAGCACGTTCCGAAGCTTCAATGTCAACATGACGATCTTCACAGTCGTCTCGGCACCGACGCTCTAGTGGTGCGGCGGCGGTTGCTGTGGGGATGCCTCCGCTAATGCCCCGACACCGCCGCGTGTTTGACAAGGCTCCTTTCCTTCCCCTTCTTTGCTCACCCCCACACCAACCACGACATTGCCATCTACACCAGGTTTTGCGCAGCTATCGACCGTTCGTGGCTACACACCACTAGCTACTCCTCTAGGAGTCACCCCTGTCAACACTCCTGACTTCAGGGCCCAAACTCCAATGGAGACACCTGACGTCCATATCCCCATTGAGATAACGCTAAATACCCATGCCGAGACACCCAAGTTTACGCGTCATAGGCGAGAGGGCTTACCGTACTCTATCGACATCAGCGGTGACATCATCTTGGATGACGAAGGCAACAAGGTGATCTCGTGCATGCGCGGTCTTTGCTCTCAGGTGTTTAGACACTACATACTAAACACCTAGAGTGAAGTGCCAAGTGAATTAAAAGACAGAGTTATCAGCATGCTACATGATGAGTTTCCCGTGTCAAGTCGTGATTGTTGGGGTATAAAACCCAATGTGGTCGCCCAGGTAAGTGGGCGGGCCGCCAGGTATGTACACATATTCTTTTGTAAAAACCTAATAAGAACTCACTATGCTCTACACATTACAGTAGAGCGAGTTCACCATATCGTCGTGCTCTTCTTCTCACACTCTCTCTCGCGTCACACTTTCACTTGTACTCCTTCAACTGCAGGAGGCTAAAGTCACCAGCTCAGATTGGAGTGAAATTCGACAAGCGAAGACACGGCCCCAAATCTCGTGGGTTGGCTCGTAGGGCTAGGTGTGCTCAGAATTTCATTCTGAGGTCATCTCGGTCATTGTTCGGCTTCGACAAAGTTCTGCGCAGGCCATTTTCGACTATGTGGTCTCGACAGGTGCAGATCCGACTCTACAAATTTGGGGTTTTCGACAAAGTCCTTTGAAACATACTCTCCACCATTGTCAGTGCGTAAGCATTTAAGCTTCTTGCCACTCTGATTCTCCACAAGTGTCACAAACGTTTTGAAAACACTAAACGCTTCATCCTTGTGCTTGAGAAAGTAAACCCATACTTTCCTCGAGTAATCATCTATAAATGTCATAAAGTAAGAAGCTCCCCCTAGAGATAGGTTACACATAGGTCCACACAAATCACTATGAACAAGTGCCAACTGTGTATCTCTTCTACTGCTTCTATGCTTCTGTGGCTGCTGTGTTTTCTTACCATACAGACAATGTTCACAGAATTCAAAATCATTAAATGAAAAGCCAGGCAAATAAACAGAACGAGACAAGATTTCCATTCCCTTCTTGGACATATGTCCTAACCGGCTATGCCACAAAGAAACGTTCGGCTGCTCGGTTACATTGATTACATTTTTAGAGACATTTGATACATAAATCATGTAAAGTCCTCCAGACTTTACTCCATGTGCTACTGTCATAGAACCCTTGGATATCTTCCACATGTTCTGTCCAAAAGTGGTGACGTAGCCACCATCATCAAGTAAACCTGTGCTGATCAAGCTCTTTGTAATTGCGGGAACATGTCTCACATTTGTCAGCGTGAAAGAAGAGCCATTCTGAAACTTCAATTGAACATCTCCAACACCTAAGATCTCACATGTCTGCCCATTGCCTAGCCGAACATGATCTTTAGTGGTCACATAAGAAGTAAACCACTCCTTGTTTGGAGACACATGAAGTGATGCCCCTAAGTCTATAATCCAGTCACTCAGTGCATTTCCATCAGATTTTGTAAGAAGAGCTGAGTCCATTGTATTCTTCAAGAAGTAGATGTCTCCTGACACTAGACTGTCATCCTCTGCAACAGTGTTTGTCACATTTATTTCTTGAATCTTCATTGAGGACTTGTTCTTCTCACCATGGTCTTCAGATTTCTCTTTGCCTTTTTCTACTTTCCATTCTCTGCAGTCTCTTTTCATGTGACCCTTCTTGCCACAATGGTAGCATTCTATGTCACTCTTGCCTTTAGCACTGCGGGACTTGCTACGAGACTGATTCCTCTTTCCACCTTTGTACTTTTCTTTGGTCCTTCCCCTGACAACTAAGGCTGTTCCTTTGCCTTTGTCCATTGTCTTTCTATTGTTTTCTTTAGTAAGCAGACTTCCTTCTACACCTGCTATGTTCAAACCATCTGGAGGTGCAGAATTACTCAAAGCTGTGCGAAAAGTGTCCCAACTTTCCGGCAATGTGATCAACAGGAACATAGCTCTAGCAGGTTCATCAAATTTGACACCTTGAGCTGACAACTGACTGTAGATTGTGTTGAATTCATTCAGATGATTGGACATAGGTGTCCCTTCTTTCATCTTCAAGTCAACAAGCTTCTTAAGCCAGTATACCTGTGAAGCTGCACTCTACTTCTCATAAAGATCACTCAGCTTTAACCATGCTTGATAAGCCGACATCTCGTCTGCTACATTGAAGTAAACGCTTTCTGCCCAAGTCAGCATAATGGTAGAAAGTGCCAATTCATCCATTTCGCTCCATTCATCTTCGTCCATATCTTTTGGTTTTATCCCCTTGAGCTTTATAGGTTTTATCTGCTTCTTTTGTACCAACACGTGCCAAATCTGCTTCTTCCACAATGGGAAATTGGTTCCATCCAGCTTCTTGATATTGTAAAGAGCAGTGTCCTATGATCCAGCCATAGCTACGCTTCACAGTGGTTTACTTTCCTGGGAAAAATTCGGCAGAGTTTCCCCTGTAAACTGACCTCTGAACCAATATCAACCTGTCAAATGAGCCAAGAAAGCTTCAGATTCTGCAGAAATTTTGGCAAAGTCTTCTTTGTAAAATGGCTCTGGTGTACTCAAAAACAGCTCAAAAAACACTGTCTCTCTGACACTGTAAGCTATGGGTAAACCTGTCCTGCACCTGTATTGTCTCTGACTGTCCTGTAAGCATAGATTGTGACAATGCCTCAACGGCAGTAAAGCAAAGATGCAATCCCAACTGTCTAACTCACAGTCAATACATCCTAGCTGCCTATCTAAGGGTGCTCGAGGGATCGCTCCAAGACTCGTATCACCGAAAGGATCTCAACATTCGAGAATCCCCCAGCTCAATAAAACCTCACTCGACCCTCAACAAAGGCTGCAGTAAATTTGACAGTACATAGACTTCCCACAAAGTCATACATCCACAAATTTCCCATTGTATGTTGTAACCGCTGCGGCGGTTGTTTGCTGCGTGACTCACAGCCAGCAAACCCTCAGCAGACATACATCATCTCTGACAATACATCCCATGTGGAAGTACCTGCAATGTCAGGATGAAATCTGGAATATCAAGGAGCAAACACAAGCTACCTGATGAACTAGTGGATGTCGCCTACAGTCTGTCTGTAGATGCGTCCGTGTCGTATGTGACACGCCTCCAAGAACTGTGAGCCGTCCTTGCCACTCTGGGAGTGTCGATATCCTCAGCACCTGCAGTCGTAGGACCTAACAAAAGAAGAAGAAGAGCTTTTGTTACGCTTACTAAAAGAATATCGAGATATTTTTGCTTGCTCTTACAAGGATCTCAAGGGTGTTGATCCATAAATCTATCAACATACCATACCCATGAGAAATGATGTGAAACCAAGTAGACAAAGGCCATACACATACAATAAAACATTTGCCAGAAAGATCAAATAAGAGATTGAAAAACTAAAGGAAGTTGAATTCATTTATGAAATTGAACACACAGATTGGGTATCTCCAATTGTGATAGTACCCAAGAAGAATGAAAAATTACGAGTGTGTGTCAACCCTAAGAAAGTGAATGCAGCTACCAGTAGAGACAATTTTCCTCTTCCAATCACTAAGCATGTTTTAGAATGAGTTGCAGTAAAAGAAGTTTACAGCTTCTTAGATGGCTTTTCAGGATACAATCAACTTTTGGTTGACCCAAAAGATCAGCATAGAACTGCTTTTGCAATGGAATGGGGTATTTTTGCCTATTGGGTTATGCCTTTTGGGTTAATAATTCTCTTGTCACCTTTTAACGATTGATGAGCCATGCTTTTAAAGAATATCTTAGGAAATTCTTGGAAGTATGTATGGATGATCTATGCGTGCATTCATCAATCGGAGAAGATCATTTTAAACACCTCAAAAAGGTATTCAAAAAATATATACTTTACAAGATTTGCTTAAATTTTGAAACACATTCATGGATAGACAAGGAAAAATTCTAGGACACATAGCGTCTAAAAATGGCATAGCTACTGATATGGATAAAATTCATATTATTGTTGATTTGCCTAGACCAACAACAGTCAAAGGGGTTCAAGCCTTCATGGGACATTATGGATATTACAGATAGTTTGTTTACATGTACGCTATAATTGCAAAACCCGTGTATAGCTTGATTACACACTTTGAATGGACTGATGAGTGCGAATAATCCTTCATGAAGCTCAAGCAAGCTCTCACCTCAGCTCCAATATTGAAAGCACCGGATTGGAATAAGATATTCCACATACATGTGGATGCTTCCAATTTTTCCATTGGGTGTATACTAGCTCAACACGAGACGGGAAAATCGATTTTCCTATTTCTTATGCTAGTCAACAGTTGAACATGGTGGAAAATAATTATACCACCACAAAAAGAGAAGGATTATGAATGATCTATGCCATTAAAAATTATAGACATTACCTATTAGCAAACAAATTTGTGTTCTTTGTGGACCACCAAGCCTTATTGTACTTGGTCAACAAGCCATGCAACACAGGAAGAATAGTGAGATGGTTCATCATTCTTCTAGAATTTGATTTCACTGTAGTTGTGAAAAAGGGCACCACTCATCAAAGAGCAGATCATTTTTCTAAGATTGTTTCAGGGGAACCATCTAAAGGAGTAGACGATGACCTACCAGATGCATATATGTTTTTTGTGTAAATGATACCTCGATGGTCAAAAAATATGGTATCATTGATGACCATAGCTCAAGTGGATTCCCAAATACCACTTTCTATTACAATCAGATTAATTGAGCAATCGACTATGTATCAATTACTAGCTGGTAGGCTATACAAAAGAAATTGAGATGGAATATTTCTCTTATGCATTTATCCTGAAGAGAAAACCCAATACCTAAGTCAAACACATATTACCATAGTAGGACTTCACTTTGCAGAAGACCAAACTATGCAAAGGATCTTGAGACTTGGAGTATTTTGGCCAACTATGAGGAGTGACGTTCGCTCTTTTGTAAAGGATTGTCCTCAATGTCAAAAACAAACACCCATACATCACGTAACATTGTTTCAAATGTCACTTGTTCCTAAGTGGAGTAACTATCTAGTCACTTACTTATCGAGCCGAACATTTCCTGAGGATATGAGTAAACGCCGTCAAAGAGCAATTGAAACAGAAGCAAGAGACTATGCTCTTACTGAAAACCAATTGTATTAGAAAGGTAGGGATCAACATTTGCATCTTTGTCCAAATGAAGACGAATATATTTCGATTATAGAACAAGCACATGTTGGATTAGCTGGAGGTCACTTTTCTAGTGAGACCACCGCAAGAGAAATCTTAATGGAAGGCATATGGTGGCCAACAATTTTTGTAGATGCCAAAGAATATGTTCGAAGGTTTGATGCTTGTCAACGAGATCAAAAATGCCAACACGAGTAGATAACATGCCCTTGAGACCAATGATGGGAGCTAGAGCTTTTGTAAAAGGGGGTATAGACTCTGCTAGGCCAATATAGCCATCTTCTTAGAGAACCCAAGCTCAATATATCATTGTAGCTACGGATTATTTGACCAAGTGGGCCGAGGCTAAAGAAACTCAAAAGAATGATGCCAGAACCACTCTCGCGTTCTTATACAAGTATGTATTCACAAGATATGGACTGCCAATAAAAATTGTTAGTAATAGGGGACCTCATTTCCTCAATGAGGTAATTGAGTATCTGCTTAATGAATTTATGGTCATCCATAACAAATCAACTCCCTATCACCCACAAGAAAATGACAAGCTGAACATATGAATAAATTTCTCAGCTCGGTACTGACAAAAGTGGTTAGTTTAGGAACTGGGAAATGAATCTCCATGCAGCTCTATGGGCTTATGGAGTTTCATTCAAGACAACTTTAAATGCTACACCCTTTAACCTTGTTTATGGTCTTGATGCCATACTGCCAAAAGAATTTCTATTGCCAACATTAAGGGTAGTTAAGGATCTTGAGTGGACTGGACATGACTTGTCAGAGAGACTTGAAGATTTAGAGAAGCTAGATGAGCAACGGCTAACTGATGTAGCTCACATCTATGCGCAAAAGCGGAAACAAAAACAGTTTTTTGATTCCCATTTAATCACAAAAAAATTTAAAAAAGGGGACTTAGTTTTAGTCTATTCCCTTAAGCAACACATTCCCAAGTTTAAGAAAATGGGAAACGGACCATTTATCATTAAAGATGTATCTCCAAGTGGAGCAGTTAAGTTGTCTACTCTAGATGGTGAACCAATGGCTAATTGGATTAGTGGATGTCGTTTAAAGAAGTACAATTTTCCGCTAACCAATGAATCGCTAGAAAGAATACATATAGCCAAGCAAAGGAAGATAAAATGATAGCAGGTTATTGATGAAGCCCAAGAGGAAGCTCGACTTTGGTTACTCAAAAGGAAATCTGCTCTCAAGAATCTACGAATACCTATTCCCATCAACACACTGGACATAGATGACCGACAATGAGAATTGCAGAAAGATGCAGTGTCAACAGATGATGAATGGACCTTCAAATCAAAGTACAACTCAACAACCATAGCACAAATGCATTGGTCGATACAGGAGCTAGAGTAAATGCAGTCTGTTATTCCACGTACAAGAAAGCAACAAGTCAGTCACTGACAGCAGGAATAGCGACTATCAAAGGATGCAACAAGAACCCAACACCAACATCGGAAGTAGTCAACTTGAATGTGATAGTACATTGGTGTTCATGTCCTCACTAGTTTTTATGCTAACCAAATGAACACATGAATGAGATTATGATTCTTAGAATTCCCCGGATGCGGACATACAAGGTAGTACGAGATTGGGATACCAATCAGCTCAAGCTATCACCTAAAGGAAGACAACTCATTGTTCCAATTGCACCAAGCAAGGAGGAATGGAAAGGCAATTATTAGCAAAGCAAACCACAAAGTAATCAAGCTTCTCCATCCTATCAACAAGCAAATGCTACAAGTAGCATGCAAGGAGTCAAGAAAATTTGGGTACCGAAAGCACAGCTTAAGAACAAGCCGATTCAAATTTGGGTGTCCAAAACATCATCAACAATACCAAAGACGGTTCCAACGGTCAAAACATAGAGACGAGCATCTCCGAGAAAGGAACCTAACACGAAATGGGTTTGGAAGAAAAAAGAGCAGTTATCTTCTTCACAAACTGGAAAACCAATCAAGCAATGGAGAGTTAAGTCTCAAAAATCTCAACCACACCATTCTGACCAAGACAAACCAAGATATCAATGGGGGGTAAAACCTCGACAACAGTCATTATTAATACCAAAAGCTCAGTAAATCATCGTGCTAAAGCATCCTGATGGTACAATCAAGCAAAGAGCACACAAGCTATAAGATTTGCTATTTGGAAGACAGCATCAACAAGCCTCGACATCAAAAACCCTTGAGTTAATTACTCAAGACCCAACTCTTGCGCAACATAATGGTTTGAACTGCATTGATCTTCAAAGCATGGTAGAGCCAATCAAGGCTATGCATAGACATGATTGTTCAACCCATGCACACAGTCGTCCCGGAGTACGCCATCTAGGAGGGGTGGAAGAGTACTAAGTAATTAAAGGCAATGTTTGAAGAGAGAGGAAAAAGTTTGATGTTAACGTGTGATTTTTTGCCAAATTACCTAACAATTCCCTTATAAATCATCAATAGGGAAAATTTAACTGATAATATCTCCTCGATGAGTGTAAATAGTGTATATGCTATCAGAAAATCATTAAAAAAATAGTCCTTTATTATTTTTCATCATTTTTCTCGATATTGAGACTTAAAAATGGATAAATCCAACAAAAAACAATAAGTCTGTGTATTTCAATGGATTTTCTTTATTATTAGATTTCCACTTTGCTTTTGTAGCGTATTTTGTAATTTTCTTTGATTTTTTTAATAAACAGGCCGAAAATTAATAATAAATAGCAAAATAGCTCAGATGGAAAAACTGAAGACACGGTGGTGATAAAAAAGACAAGGCGGCCAAGCACAAAAAATTTCAATCAAATTGGCAGATGAAAGCGGGAAGCCTAAATTAGGCGGCCATTCCTACTTTTGCACAATTCTTGCAGAATGAGCTACAAGAATCCGATGGGGAAATTTTTTAAAAATTGTTTGGAAAGTCTGAGTATCGATACCCAAGGTAGGCCAAAATCACCTCATTTCCACTTGTTGCCTTTGGAGAGAGCCTTTCGAGAGTCCACAGTCACCTGTTTTCAGCACTGTCTCACACAAGACATGAGGGGTAAGTTCTTTACTTATCAACGATCCATTTTGTACGGCAGGTAGCTAGTCTAGACCCCTAAAAAAAACCTAGAATCCGAGCAGTGCATGGAGACCTACGACCAAAAATTGACCATAGCGGCCTGTCAGCTCAACCAAATCGGATGAGAGTTAAATTGTAGCATGCCCCAACACAATAGAACACTTCTATAGCAACAATTGACCATTCGGCAAGGATCGAGGGGGTCCCAAGTAGAAAAGCAATTTTTGGCAGATGCCAGAATTGGATTCTGACTCCACAGACACCTTACCTATGAGGTCTATATACAATGTATATAATCGGTTTCATAAAGTCAATCAATCCAAGCCCTCGAAAAGCAAAAAACGGCTCTACAAAGCGCCAAATTCGACATATGAGGTCAAATCGACTCCAAATGGGCCAAAATTGGATTAGCTGCTTCACGACTATGTTGCGGAGAAGTCCATAGCCTCAAAAGTGACTAACCGACCCTACAAGCCATGTAGTCACACAAATCAAAGATTTCATAGTCGACAAAGCAAAGAGTGATGCCGGCAAGACCAAATTCAATTTAGGATTTGTTTTAGGTATATAGAATGTGTTTAGGTCAAAGTTTTCAAGTTTTGCAAGAAAAATGTGACTGCTGCTGTAAATAAGCGTGATTATTTACTTTTGCAATATTTTGGCTTGTAAATTGTATCATCACCTTACCTATCACTTGTACACATCCATTACATGCCAAATTTCAAGTATGAGCCATTGCACACTATCTATCTTTCCATTGCACACTAAGTAATACACTCTTTATTGTGTGCCTTGAGCTTCCTTCGTCTTCTCCAAGCTGTGTGCGTTTCTCTGCAACCCTAATTCCAACAATTGGTATCAGAGCAAGTCACGTCCTCTCGGGCTTACTCGCCAGCTGCTCCAGCACATGCCTACTCACTTTCTCCGATTTCAGTGAGCTTTGGCAAGCGTTCGCAGGTTGACAAATATTTTGGGTAAGCTCAAAGAGCTTGGTCTGCTCAGAATTTTGATTTGAGCTCATTTCGGCCTCCGTTTCCACTACAGGCAGTACTGCACAGGCTATTTTGTCATTTTGTGCAGAATTTTTGTCAGTGCCGTTTTTTGCATAACAGGTGTCTTATACTCTTCTACGGTTTGTGCTATATAGCACAGGTTGTTCCCGCTCCGTTTCTCCTATTTTTGGGTAGTTTTCACATCAGGTGCAGCATTTACCATGGCTGACAACAACAACACATATGTGTTCAAGAGGCTGCTGAGGACAGGTTGGATGGGGAAAACTACCCTATGTGGGCTTATATGATGCAACATGTTCTTGTGACAAAGGGTGTCTGGAACATTGTGCAGGGCATTGATGTACGTCCTGGTTCTGGGGATGTAGGCGATGTTGACGATGTTGCACGTCTTGCTGCAAGGATTGCAGCTATTAGAGTTGTTTTGCCTACGACAGAACAAGCTCGTTGGGATGTTAAGGATGCGCGGGCTCATGCATTGATTGCATTTTCTATGAAGCGCACCATTGTTCCTCACATCCATTCAGCAAAATTTGCAAAACAGGCTTGGGATATTCTAGCAGGTCTTTATGCAAGCCGCAATGAGGCTAAAATTGCTTTGCTGCGTAAAGAGCTGGAGTCGAAGATTATGTATGAGGAAGATGATATGGACACTTTCCTTTCTAGTGTCAAGGATATCAATGAGCAACTTATTTCTGTAGGTGAAGTCATTTCAGACAATTCCCTTGTGTAGACTGTTCTTGATGCCTTACCAGATTCCTACCAGATTTTTGCTAGTACTTGGAGACTTATGACCCAAGGAAATCCAGAAGTTGTCAAGTTTGATGCATTATGCACATTGCTGTTGCAAGAGTCACTTTCCAGAAAAAACAGGACTAGACAACGTGCAGTTGAACAAGCTTTTATTGCTTCTCAAAGAAACGGTGGTAACAGCAATGCAGCCACTTCTTATGGTTCTGCTGCGAGTGGCAAAAATTATGTTACTAATGCTTCTACTGGCAGCAATTCGTCTGGAAATTCTGGTGATAAGGGCAAAAAGAAGATGCGTTGCCATTATTGTAAAGCCAATGATCACTTGATCAAGTCGTGTCCTAAGTTGAAGGCCAAAGAGGCTAAGAAGAAAGAGGGTGGTTCCACTGCAAATGCTGGTTCCACTACAAATGCAGCCATTGTTGAGCCTTCTGTGAAAGAAGACTGTGTTGCTGATGTTGATGCAGAATGGGCTTTTAGCACAAAGTGCACTTACAATCCTGTTGTCCATGATGCATGCTTGTCAGTTGCTGCAGATTCACATGTGTGGTATTTTGACAGTGGTGCTAGAAAGCACATTACCTCATATCGTGAATTGTTTACCTCTCTCGAGTCTGTCCCTCATGGGAATTCAGTCACTTGTGCCAACAATGCCTCTTATCTAGTTCAGGGAGTTGGAAAGATTGTGCTCACTGCTGCTAATGGAAGCTCCTTCACACTTGTTGATGCACTTTATGTACCTGGGATAAAGAAGAATCTCTTGTTTGTATCCGCACTTGCTAGACTTGGACTTGTAGTCAAATTTGTGGATGACAGATGTACAGTTCATGAGCTCAGTTTTGGTGATGAAATTGTTGCATCTAGGCTTTTGTGCTGAGGGCTATATAAGCCCACTTTGTATGACAAGTGTGGACAAAATTTTGCAAATGTTGTTTTGCAGACTCAAGGGCTATTTCAGATGCAAAACTTTGGCATGCACATTTTGGTCATCTGAATTTTTCTTGTTTGCTGCGTTTGTAGAAATCTGATATGGTTGCTTCTTTGCTCCTCTTGAAGCACCTGTCAAACATGTCTGTGAAGGCTGTATTTTGGGTAAGACGCAGCATTCTAAATCTCCAAAGGATGGTTCATTTCAGGCCACATGTAGGTTGTAGCTTGTGCATAGTGATGTTTGTGGACCCATGCAAACTCCGTCCTTGGGCAATTACCTGTACTTCGTGAATTTCGTTGATGATTACTCCAGGCATGCATGGGTATTTCCGCTTAAAGCGAAGTCCAAAGTTTTTATGTGCTTCAAACGATTTCTGGCTATGGCTGAAAATGTCTCGAAATGTACTATGGGCACCCTCCATTCCGATCGAGGGGGGGAGTAAATGGCTCATGAATTTAATGCATTTCTGGCTAGTCGTGGGATAAAACACCAATGTCAGTGCCTTATACACCTCAGCAAAATGGTGTTGCTGAGAGGAAAAACAGGTCACTGACGGAAATGGCACGATGTATGGTCAAAAGTCAAGCTTTGCCGCATTCTTTTTGGCTTGAGGCCATCATGTGTGCCACTTATGTACTTAACAGGTGTCCTATGAAAGCTTTGCAGTCTATTACTCCATATGAAGCATGGCATGATAGAAAGCCTTCTATTGAGCACATGCGTGTTTTTGGCTGTTTGGCATATGCTTTGGTGCCACAAGTGCAGCGCAGAAAATTGGATGATAAGGTTGTCAAATGTATTTTTGTTGGTTATAGTGTTGAAAGCAAAGGTTACAGGTTGTATCATCCGCAAACAAAACGTATTCTGGTTTCTCGGGATGTAGTGTTTGTGGAAGATTCTGTTCAGCCCTTGCTGTCATGTACTAGAGACAGTAATGTAAGCTCACAGGACATTTATGACACTTTGTTGCCTCTTTTCAATGGAGGAAATACAAATGTAAGTTCCAATGAGGCAAATGTACAGCCTATGGGGGTTTCTAAAAATGTTTTAGATCAGCCTATACTGATGCAGATGTACATGATGTACTTGATGAGGAAAGGGCTGAAAATGAGCAAGCTAGAGGTATGCCAAAATGGCTGGTGCACACTTTGCGTGACAGTAAATTGGATGCACCTTTGTCTAGTCGTACTCATTCAGGCTCTCGCCATGCATCTTATGCATCAGATTGTTATGTTTTGGCTGTGTCTAGCTTACATGATGTTGAGGAGCCTCTGTCTTTTCATGAAGCACAGAATTCAGAAAATTGGATGGCTCCCATGCAATCAGAATATGATGCACTTATAGAAAATGACACATGGACTTTATGTGATTTGCCTCCTGGCAAAAAGGCCATTAGTACGAAGTGGGTTTACAAGTTGAAACGCAAGTCGGATGGTGAGATCGATCGCCATAAGGCTCGACTTGTTGCAAAGGGTTATGCACAACAAAAAGGCATAGATTATGAAGAGACTTTTTCTCCCAGTTGTCATATGACTACTGTACATTTTCTATGTGCATTGGCAGCTCATTTTGGTTGGGATGTACATCAATCAGACATTGTTACTGCTTTCTTGAATGGTGACATATTCGAGGAAGTTTATGTAACGCAGCCTCACGGTTTTGTCATAAAAGGACAAGAGGACAAAGTGTGCAAATGTAAGAAGGCTTTGTATGGGTTGAGGCAATCTCCTCGTGCTTGGTATGAGAAAGCTGACACTCATTTGGTTAAACGAGGCTTTCGTAACAGTCCAACAGAAAGCACATTGTATGTAAAGCGTGAGGGTGATGTACTTCTCATTGTGGTTCTTTATGTTGGTGATTTGCCGATCACTGGACCAAATGAGAGACATATTGCTGAATTTAAGGCTGATTTGAATGCTACTTTCAAGATGAAAGATTTGGGGCTGTTGCATCATTACTTGGGTATACAGTTTAAGCAGTGTGATGGTGGTATTGCCTTGCGTCAGAAAAGTTACATAGAGACATTGCTATGTAAGTTTGGACTTGAGGATTGCAAACCTATTGCCACTCCCACGGAAACAGGTTTGAAGTTGAGTCTACATGATGCTGGTGATCATGTTGATGTCACTCTTTACCAAATTGTTGTTGGCTGCCTCATTTATGTATGCAACACGAGGCCGGATATTCAGTTTGTAGTCTCACAGGTCAGCAGATTTATGCATAGCCTAGGGTCTAAGCATTGGCAAGCTATCAAGAGGATTTTCCGCTACCTTAGTGGCACTTTACATCTTGGCTTGTTTTATCCCAAGGGGGGATCATTGCCGCCAGACTTACATGCTTTTTCGGACTCAGATTGGGCTGGTTGTTTTGACACGCGAGTGTCCAGAAGTGGTTTTTGTTTCATGCTTGGGAGTTCATGTATATCATGGTTGATCAAGAAGAAACCTACTGTGGCCACTTCAAGTTGTGAGGCTGAGTACAGGGCAGTCTTCACAGCTACGGTTGAGTGTGTATGGCTCAGACGCCTTATGGATGATTTGGGTGTTGGACATGACACTGCCAACACTATCTACACTGACAGTCAGAGCGCACTGGCAGTTGCAAGGAACCCACTTTTTCATGCTCGCACAAAGCACATTGAGGTGCATTACCACTATGTCAGGGAGAGGCTCTCAGTAGGAGAGATCGGCTTGGCTTATGTGCCAACACAGGACACCCTTGCAGATCTTTTCACAAAGGCATTGTCTCGTGAGAAGCTTGAAGCTTTCCGCAAAGCTTTGGGCTTACTCCCCTTTGTGGACTAATCGTGTCCTCAGGGCATGGCACTTCCCTTTACTCATGTGCCAGCTCTCGTTCACCGCATCACTCCAGGGGGGGATTTGTTACCATATACATGTGGTAGTGATGTGTGTGAACACACTAGGACCGCCGGGGCATTTTTCCCTCTTTAGGAGGTTTTTTCCCCCCGTGCATTGTATATACGCCCATCACTCTAGGGCTACCTATCTTTCCATTGCACACTAAGTAATACACTCTTTATTGTGTGCCTTGAGCTTCCTTTGTCTTCTCCAAGCTGTGTGTGTTTCTCTGCAACCCTAATTCCAACAAGACCACTAGCCAAGTTTGAACAAATTTAGAGCTTAAAATCTCAAAATTTCTTTACAGCTATTGTTTTAAAGACCTGAAGCCTAAATCTGGCACCAATTTCACCCTGTACACCCAAATGAGCTCATAATTCACTCAAAGTATCTATTTGGTATATACTTCAAGCCTATAATGCCAAGTTTTCAAAAAGTTGAAAAAATTACTCAGTTGTGTAAATAATCGCAATTATTTACTTTTGTTGCATTTTTTTGTTGGACTTCTTAATTTTGCTCTTTACATGTTTTTATGCATCTATGCATGTTCAAAAATTGATTTGAAGCAAATTGGACGCAATTTGTCAGCATTTCAGACTGAAGAACATTACAGAGAAAAATCTGTCAAATTTGCTAACTTTGACAATCTATTCACTCAACAGGAGCCATGCAAGCAACGAAAAAGGCCAAGAAGAAGCTCACTCAAAAGGAAAAGTTGCAAGAGCTACCACCATACCAGTTGGACCCTAGTTCAATCAAAACTGACAAAGCGACCTACCTGTCAAAAGAATAGCTTGAATAGCATAACACCACAGTGTTCACAAGTAGATTCAAAAGTGAAGAAGGACATCAAATAGAACTGCAACT
Organism: Adiantum capillus-veneris; assembly: GCF_014529385.1. Taxonomy (NCBI): domain Eukaryota; kingdom Viridiplantae; phylum Streptophyta; class Polypodiopsida; order Polypodiales; family Pteridaceae; genus Adiantum; species Adiantum capillus-veneris. The sequence continues at coordinate 87,647,005 of NC_140953.1, read as the reverse complement.
TCTACCAAAAGAATTTTATGATGTCGTCGCAAAGCTCGAGATAAAAGAAGCCAACAGAAGGCTTGGGCTCAGAGAGTTTTACGAGCAAGAGCCATGTGGAGTGGATTTCCAAAAAGCTTATGAGCTTTTGTCCACGATCAAAGAGGATGGAACCGTCCAAATCTCTGACCAACAAGGGAACAAAGTTGAAGTGGTGATTACAAAAGAGATAGTGGCAGAAGCTCTCAAACTGCCAACAGAGGGAATGACCATGAGGGCACGAGATAGAAAGACGGTAGGAACCTTCACCAAGGAAACCGCCGCTGCCACATTTGCCGACCTCGTCCAAAAACAAGTGGAAGAGCCTGCAAGATTGTATCATCAGCACTTCCACTTCCTCGCCAAGAGACTGCCAAGGTATACGCACCCAATCATGCGGTTTCCACGACATTTACACAAGTTCTCAAATCAACAACCAGGTAACCAATTGACCATGCACAATACGTGTTGTCCACATTGAAGGGGACAAAGAAAGAGGGAAAAATAACATATCTAGGAGCACCAAAGGTTCTAACCAGAATTGCCTACCATGCTATCGGCATGGTTGACAATTTTCCGCTTGCCCTGGATCAAAACTCTTGGATAGTGTCCGCACAACCTTCCCCTCGAGCCACAAGATCTATTACGAGAACATATAAATCTAGTGAAGAGTCTGTTGAGAGCTCGCCAGAACAGCAAAGTAGTGAAAGTTCCAATAATGAACGAAAGAAGAGCACGAATCAAGAACAAAAAGTCTCCCTTCAAGCATGTTTGTTGCCTCCTCATTCAACTTTATGAGCATCTTGATAGAAGGAATCTCAACTTCAATGGGCAACAATGCTCCTTTCCAAACACCAAGTAAAATGGAGAAAAATCATGTTCTTGATTTCATAGATGCTCTATAATCCCACAAAGCACATGAAAGTTCAAGATCCTATGTTTTACTATGATTTTGAGTCATTTTGGTAAGTATCTTCATAAGCTCTCCATTGAATCTTTCATTCATTCCATTGCATTATGGATAATTTGGAGTGATGTACCTCCAAGTTCTCACATAAACGGTTGATCAACTCTCCATGAAAGTCCAGACTATTATCAGAGAGAAATTCCAATGGTACACCAAACTCACAACATATATCCTCATACACAAATTTTCCAACATCCTTGCTAGTGATATTCTTTATTGCCTTTGCCTCTGCCCATATGAACAAATAGTCAACTGCAGTAAGAATATAACACTTGTACTAGTCATAGGCAATGGCCCTATTGCATCAAGGCCCCATTTCTCAAACACATCATAAGCCAACATAATGTTACAAAATTCAGCTTTGAGTACTCTCTTACCCATACGTTGGCATGGTAAACATGACTTGCACCAATGATGGACATCCTTTTGTATGCTTTGCCACACATACCCTTCTTGTAAGATCTTCTTTAAAGTTACTTTCATTGCAAAGTGTTCACCACAAGATCCCTCATGGTTCCCTTCTAAAATAATACAAATCTCTTCCTTCCAAGGTACACGATGTAGCACCAAATCACTCCCTTTCATGAAAAGAACATCATCATGAAGCACATGTTTACCAGCTTTTCTCATGAATGCATACTTCTTTGATGCTAGAATGTCTTGTGGTAGAAGGCTTGTCTACAAAAAAGCTTGTTCTTTTGACAAGGTTTCTCTTCCATGATACATAGCCTCATCATCTTTAATGACAAACACTTCACTAATCATCTTCTATGCAACATTATGAGCTTCTTCATTTTGGGACCTATCAACATGTATGATGCTTCAAGCTTCAAATTGTTTCAGCAATTGCTTCACTTGCAGACAAAGGCCCTTCAATTTTGGATTTTGTTTTTTGTCACTCCCAAGACTTGCTTAACCCCTAGGAAGGCATCACCCCTTATCTGTAAACAATAGATTCCAAGTTTCAAACACATACGTAAAACACTTTGAAGAGCAATGTGTTCAGCCTCATTGTTGCTTTTTTCATCAAGCTTTAGGCCTTGTTTCCTAATCAAAACTCCTTTGGGATCATAAATTACAATGCCTCTACATGTTGCATCGTGACTTTTCCTCTATGATCCATCAAAATACATCAAGCATGCATTTTCAAGTTCTTGTATTCTCACCCTTTCTTGCTTCACGGCTTCCTCTTTGATCAAAACTGGCCTCCATAGTCATCATATCATCTAAATGCCATCTCAAGCTTCATATAATGATCTACTTGAGTACTATACACACAGAAATCATCGATAAAACCTTTGACAACTTTCCCAAGTATGGAGTGAACACCCTTGATGAGCTATTCTTTGGTACTCGCCAGTCCATTTGTAAGCCCAAATGGTAAGACACAATAACAAAATCATCCCCATGGAGTTATGAAAGTAGTCTTATTTTGATCTTCAAGATTAATAGACATTTGGAAATAACGTGAAAAACCATCGCACTCGATATATCATGCATTCCCTGCAACTGGGTCCAGAACTTCATCCTCAATAAAAGGCAAGGGATAAGGATCCTTATTTCTTACTATATTCAATGACTTATAATCAACACAGACTCTCCATCTTCCATCCTACTTGGGGGTCGCCGCAACAAGACTTACCCATTATGCATTATCAATAGGGCATATGAAACCTCCTTCCAAAAACATATTCATCTCTTCTCTTAAAGCTTCCATTTGCTCATGTACAAGCCTTCTAAGATTTTCCCTAATAGGTATTGCCCCATCCTTGAGTTCAATGTGCACTTATTTCTTGAAAGGAGGTGATAAAAATATTTGGGAATTTCTTTAACATCCTTAAAAATTCATTGCTTTCACCTTCAAAAAGATCCAAACATATAATCTTTTGTAACGTGTCTTCTTTGACCAAATGATCCACTCTTGGTTGCATAAGCTCTTTTAGTTGCTCATAACTACTTGACATACCTCCATCATCTGACACTTGAAAGACACTAGCATTATCATCCTTTTCCTCTTCAAGAAGCAAATAAGAGACATCAACTTCACTGTCAAAGCTAGAATTAGTATTACTACCCTTATCATTTGATTGCTCTCCACTTGAAGTTGAATATTATTTGTCTTCTCCTCTTCATCAATTTCTTGTGGGAAGCTTGTTGGTCATATCAAACTTCTTACTTCCTTTCTTGTTATAAATAGTAATGGTTCTATGTCCCCCAATCCTAGATAGCTCCCACTGTTCTCAGCCAAGGTCTCCCAAAAATAAGAGGAAAATCTCCAAGGCATGTAGGCATGACATGACAATTCACAAGTGTCTTGACATCAAATGCCTCTACTTCAAGGTTTTTGATAACTACCAAACATTTGACTTTAGCATGATCAAACAACCATATTCTAAACTTTGAGCCACTTGAAATGATAAGTCCCAACTTTTCCACATAGGATTGTGTGATTATGCATATTTGGGCACCAGCATCCATATAAGCCTCTCCCAATCCTTTCCCTTTATGACAAGCATCTACAACTAGACAATTGTTTGGCCACTCACCAATACATAAGACCCTCACAGATCCCTATCTAGGTTTCTTCTCAATTGGATTTACAAGCCCCTTCCATACTGTTTGAGTTTAGGAACCATGTTCATGAATTTCCCAAATGTGACATTTTCTTTCCTTCCAACAAGACCTCCTTAAGGTTATAAGCATGCTCGCCCTCTCCCAATGGAAGATCTGCAACTTGGAACCTCCTTCGTGTGTTTCTTTTTCTCTTAACTTTGGCATCTTCACCTTCTTTCTTCTTTCCCTTTTTCGTATTGGGACATGTAGCACTGCCTTGCCTCTCTGTTTTGCCTAAGGGCATCATGTCAGCTTCTTCGTCCTCCACACGAATGATTCCCACATTGCCACCACCACCAAGATCTTGGGCTTCTTGATGAAATTCATGAGAGCCTTGATCCCCTCTTATGTCCAAAGCAAAATCATTGGCTCTATTCAATAAGTTATGGGGAAGAGGATACATATCACCTCCATTCTTGGTGGTTGATCACAATGAGTGCTAATATTTCCAAGCTCTCCACAATTGTAGTAGGTAGGAATAAATATTCTACCAAGATACACACCATGTCCACATCCAAGCTTTCCAATAGTTGGTGGAGCTTCATATTGTTGAGGACCCCCTCTTCCCGCTTGTGGTGGAGCACCTCTAGAATAACCACCTCTAGCATTTTTTCTGTATCCATTTGCCTATGGGCTCCTTGTTCACCATGCCTCCATTTGCTTGAACTTCTTTCTCATCTCCCCTTATTTCCATTACATGATCCACAACTATTCCGTATTCACTTAATGGTTGTGTCTTTCACTCCTTCTGTCTGGCTATGGTTATTGCTTCTTCAAAAGTGGTTGGTCTCCTTAACTTCACTTTGAGCTTTAAACCCTTTGAGGTTGTCAATAAAAAGTTTCTACTTTAACATGGTTGGTGGAGTCTCATTTCCAATAGATAAACACCAACAATCCCAAACACGTGTAAAATGCTTCAAGTAATCATCAACACTTTGATTCTCCTTCTACACATGATTTAGGATCTCATGCCAAACATTATCTGGCTCCTCTCCTTCTCTGACTTCAAAAAGGCATGCTTAACTAGGTTGTAATCAAGCACAGTTGGTGGATTTTATGCTTGAGCGTGTGCCACAAAACCTTCCAACCACACCCTTGCATCACCTTGCAAGGTGTAACCAAAAAAATGCAGCGTAGCGGCAGGATCCTATATGCCACGTAGTAAGAATTCCACTTCAATATTTTCCACAAACGCATTAGCATCTTGATTCTTTGTGTGACAATCCATGAAACTTAGGAAAGCTTTACACCATCTTTGTCCACCCCAAAATCACTTACATGTGACGTCAAGAGGGCAAGGCATGTTGATGGATGGTTCCAGTACCTAATCCACCTCACTCTGGGGTAACCCAGTCCACAGTGCTTGGCTTCACAAAACCTCACAACCCTCAACAAAGGTTGCAATCCAATTCAATTACCACCTCAATTGCTGTCCACAAATTGCACATACATAGGTGATTGTCCCAAAGGACCCAGAACCATATACATCATCAACTACAAAAACTGCAATCCAAAAGTATGCACAGAGTCCTTGCCCTCCTCGGTGGGGGCACCAAAAACTAACAAGGAAGGTAGAAATCGTTTCACATCTATAGCATAGCCTGCTCTTGCAGCTTGCAATGGATACTCACACACCCAAATGGTAGAGACAATTCACCCAAATAGGTCCATCTTCACTCAAATCAAGAGGCAACTCGTGGGGATTACAAGCTCCTGCCTAATCAAATCAAGATGCGTGTAGAGAGTCGATGATGATGAGGCTTGGGATCACATCAGACGCCACCCAATCTGACGTGAAGGTCCTCCCAAGGTTATCAAAATTTCAGCCAACAAAGAAACATACTCCTATCCTCTCACACTCAACTCGATTCTCAAATCTCTCCCACTCTTCCTTATACACTCACTCCCAATGGCACACACACACACACACACACACACACACACACCCGCAGACTATGTAGAAAACACCTCTATCTTCTTCATCAAAACACCATGACATGGAAAAAATCCCAATCACAAAGCACCCAAGATTATTTCTAAAGATCAAATTGACAAGAGAAAGGTGTAATTCACTCTTCAAAGGTGGGGAAGAAGAGAAACAGTGCAACAAATGGGTGGAAGATTGAACAAACATGCCACCATGAATTGTCTTGGCTCCCTCTCCCAAAGTAACAAATTCTCTATTTGTTTACTTCAACAAGCAATCCCCCCTCTTCTTTTCCATGGAATGTGAGCTGATGTGTCAAAAATTGGCCTATAAAAAGCCATTTTTTAGTCATTTGACATATTTTTGCCTATAAAAAGCCATTTTTTATGGGAATTGGAGCAAACAATTACCAAAAATCACCAAATGTCTCATGGTGATTCCTCAAAGCATTTCAAAGCACTCCATTTTAGAATCCATCACTTTCTATACACAATGCATGTGATCTAGATAAAATCTGCAAGGATGTTGCCGAGGTGCACGGGCGACTATCACATTTTTGTGCATGAGAGAGGATTTCCTATGGTTCCACTTATTTTTTTGAGGCTCAAACACATATCTACATCATGTACAAGGAATTCTAGAGAACCATGATGCTGGAAACAAGGATCCAGTCCCTCCAGGGGATATGTACATAATGATGACCTTGAACGAGCACGCTTGAGTATGTACATGGCATATACATATGCAATTTTTTTCAAAAAATTGGAAATCATCCATAAAATTTCTAGGCATTTTCTTAGTTGCATTAAAAAACTTGTCAACGCATAGTCATAAATCATAGCAGAATCAACAATGAATACACTTGAATGACTTGCAATAGAGACAGAACACATTGCAAGTTTCAAAATCAAAATGTGATTACCATAGCTCAAGATATGAGGATTACAAGGTGCATGAGAGTAGCCGCTCTCAGTCGTATGCTCCAAAACTTAAAACTTTGATAATGATAAGGGTCCTTTTCCACTTTACAAAATGAGTATTATACCTAGGGCTCTCTTGGCAAGTGGCCAACTTTACAAGTCTTAGACTCAATTGCAAACTTTAAAACTCAACTGTAGCATAGAAGACTCAAGATGATCTGAATAAAATCATAGACTCTCATATGATTACAATTTCTTTTTAGAAAATAATAGGTATCAAATTTTGGGCTCAAAAATGAAGGGGTCGACTTGAAGGCCGCCCGTCGGGTTGGTTTGGCTCTGTTGGTTGCATGGCTGCCAACATTCCCCCCTTCCTAGTCTTTGCACATCCTCGTGAAAAATGTCTCTATCTTTAGTTGAAGTGACATAATGGTGTCTTTGCTTTGCTTGGGAAACTATTGGAGTGATCTAATTGTATCCTTCTTCAGTAATCTAGTGTGCACTTCTCTAGTGTGTGAGTGAGTAAATTGAATTTTTTTGCCCATGATTCAATCTCCACCTTTGATGCCAACTCTTTGAAAGTATTGTTACTTAGTGTACTCTGATAATCTATATGGCGGGTAGGCATAATCTTTCTCATGGGTTGAATATGGAAGAATCTAGTTCAAAGAACCTTGTCATGAATGCCTCTTTGAATGTTTGCATGTAGTGAGAGGGAAAGAACGTGACTCGGACATACAACCCCATGATCACATTGGGGCTTAAAATCTCTGTCTCTAGATTCTAGTACAAGCCTCTATAGTGCCTTTGAGGACCACTTGCCAAGGGTGTTCCACTGCTTCTATGTATTCAAATGTTTTGATGCATGTGATGAGCATTTTTTCAATCTTCACGAGAATTTGTCATGTCAAATCTAGAACATCCTTCATTTGGTATGACCCCTTGTAAATTGATGACCATATACCTTTATGATGGAGGGAAGTTACTAATTGGCTTTGTGAGAATTGGGTAGTTGAGCATCGTTGGTCTTTTGCTCTACCATGTGTAGAAATTAACCCACAACATCAGAAAGTTGGGTCGATCCTTAGATGTTGTGGTGCATTTCTGTAATATGTTTCATCAATTGGCCACTTTTCAAACCACTTTTTCTTCCATAGGGATTGATTTTTAAGAATAGCTAGTGCATGTTCAACTACCCCTACAGTCCCCTTGGTGATTTGGCTCTAATTTCAGCAACATCTTTCTTTCCACAAATGGGATTCCTGCTTCATCAATGGAAGAGATATCCTTTTATGCCCATGGTTTTTGACTACTTCATTAGGGGTGATGAAGTCAAAAGTGATGCCGACTCAAGTACCTTGAGTTCATATTGCATATATTCTTTGTGTGATGGGTCACGCATTTCTGATATCCATCTAGTTTGAATTTCTTCCTTTGCATCTATCCTATCTTTTGTGTCATCAACATCATGTAACCCTACCTCTGTAGACATGCTTGGCAGATCTACAGTGGGAAGGTCCATGCTCGCTCCCTCTTTGTCAATAGCGGTGGTGATGGGACTCCTAGTACAACTGAACCTTTATGGTAGTAATGGCCACATCTTTCTGTTGTAGTTCGCAAGTGTGTGCCATCAACTCTTCTTTTTCTTTAGCCAGTTGCTCTTTTAGCTTCTTGATCTTGTTGTCTTTTTTACTCTGAATTTCTGTATGGCCTGCATTCATGATCTGACAGTCATATCTTTCTTGATCCAGAGCCTCCTTGAGATCTTTGAGTTCTTGCATTGTTAAAGTAGCAGATGATGAAGTAGAGGCATGGCCTAGGGTGTCTTGCATCACCAAAAGATGAGTAAGTGTGCTCTTGATTGCCCCATATGACTCCCCTAGCTTGACATTACTTTGTCATTCTTTATCAAGCTCCTCTTCTAGCAGCTATTGTTCGACATCTAGCTGGGTGTTTACTTCATTGAAGTCTTGAGATTATTTATAGTAGTGGGTAGCATTTTCATTTTCTTTCTGTAGCTCAGCGAGTATCTCCAATTGTATGCTTTAGAGTTCTTCATTCATGCATTGTGGACCTTACTTTTCTTCTTTTACTATTGTTGCTTTGGCTTTGGCCTCTTCTAAGTCAAAATTGCCCTTTGACATTGGAATTGAAGTTGGATATGTTCGAGATGCTTGTCAATATCAAAAGATTGGACTGTCTTTCTTTCCATCCTCTATGATTGCTTTGGAGCGAGGAGATATTGTGTTTTTGTCTGATGTATGCAGGTGGCAGGAGGTGCCCGCTTCTTTATTTCTATCTTTTTTCTCCTCCCTAATCATTTCCTCTTCTTTCTCTTGTGTTGTTGGTGGGACCAGCTCTTCTTTTCTTGTTCCTTCATCTTTCCTTTGTCTTCAATTATTGGTGGCATTTTTGGCATTTGTTCTGATTTGGTCTCTAGTATTGTTGTCTCTTGCTTGTCATGCTCTTGCTTTGTAGGTTGATCAATAGATTCTTGAGTAGAAGGAGGAGTGGTTGGTTGGTTTGAGAGGGGTGGATCATTATCAACATGCATTTCCAAAGGCTCCACACCACTCTTCTCCTTGTTCTTTTGATCTTCACTCTGGTCTTTGTCCTCTTTTTGACACTGTGAGGAGTCGTCCGATGATTTGAGATCATCGACTTTCTGCCTCTTAGAATTTTGATGTTCTCTTTGAGTGGCTTTCTGCTTGAGCTCCTTTTGGATGCATTGCCTCATAGTCCCATCAAGCTCTACATTAGCAGTGGTAGTTCTTCTTTTGTACTGCTTGATTTTTTTCATCTGCTTTGCCTTTCATTGTTTGAGTGTTTTATGTGGGTCATCTTCACCTTCATCATTGACTTTTCTTCCATTGTCTTTTTCTCCTTTGCTATCTTCTTGCAGAGTTCCTCTCTTTGTATTTGTGTGTCTTCGATGGACCTTTGTGTTTGAGCGATTGGTATTTGTTCTCTACGCTAGCAAGTTTTCTCTAGTAGATTTTCTCTTGACTTGTATCCAACAAAGAGTATATTCCTTTTTTTATTTTGTCGTCTTCTTCCTCTTCAAAAGTCTGGTATTCTGAAGGTGTGTCTCTATTTTTGGGTTTTATTTCTCCACTGAGGTTAATATCAGATTTTGTTTGCTCGCTATTAGACTTTTTCCTTTTGGAGCTTTGTCTAGCTAATTTCTTGGGTGCTTGGGCTACTGAGGACCCCGCCATTGTTCTAACCACGTGCTTGGACTTGTGTAGTAGATCCAACTGTGATTTAGCCAGTGGTAGCTCATCTATCATCCCAGTGCTTGGTATGTGATCCTTGTTAGCACATGTCTACCATTCATGTGTGTCTTGTTTCTATTGCTATTTTTGAGATTAACTTCAACTAGATTTTCTAGATATAGGTGCCCTCATAGGTGCTCAGGTCATAGTGAGTCATGCTTTGCTCAGAGAGTCCAATGCCCATCACTATTGGAATATGCATGTTAAGCTATGTGTATCTTGGCAGCTTTTGAACCTTGACTCTTGAGGTGCCGTACCGTCTTTAAGTACATTCCAAATCTTTGTATGTGAACTTGTGTCCCTGGTACTTGACAAATGCTTGGTCATCGTCTGCATCTTTTTTCTTCAAAAGTAGGTTGTGGTTGCCTGGCGATAAATGGAGATCTTGATTTATCATATCTGATGTGATTCAAACTTTTACCTCTTTGCTGTCTTTATTAGACAGTGTGGCTTCCCCGTTGTACTGAATTGATGACTAAGTTCATGTGCCCTTTGGAGGTCTGTCCCCCACAACTGTAAGTAGAAAAATGTATCCATTTGTAGGCACCTTAATCCTTCAATCACTTTCTATTTTTGGTGCAAAGTCCACAGCTCCCTTGGGAATATGGTTTTTTGTACTTCAGTGCCATCCGCGGCTTCGAATCTTCCAGTGAATAAATTTTCCACGATTTCTGTGAGCTCCACCTCTCATATGTGAGCCTTCTTGTTCGAGGAGATTTCTACCACCTAGTATGTTGGGGCTTCCGACTGCTTCCTTGGTCATCTACGATGCATTTTGTCATCAAAACTTCAAGAGATTAGATCCAAAAATTGGCCATAAAGTTGTCAAGAAAGTTGAAAAATGCAAACTTTCCATAAAATGAAAGATGAGCATAAGTTGATCAAAACCAGTCCAAACTTCACTAGGGCATTGATGGTAGCTACAGGATAGTGATCCATGTTGGACAACATTTTCAACTTATGGTGGTATCATCTGATTAAGCATGAGTTGGGATGCCATGGTTCATTTCTTTTTTTAATTGGATTAGTGGTTGGGATTTCATGCCAAAATTTGGAATTTTTTTCAGACTTAGAGGTTTTTGGCATTTTGCAAAGGATTTTGAAATTCAAATGACTTGAAACTCTAGGGTTAGGTTATCCTTGATATTTGGGACCAAATGGTATGGTTTTTGCTTAAACAGCTTACGAGGGGTGGTCTGGATCACAATACATGTTGGTGGACAGCTTTTTAGGGTTAAACTTTGGGAGCTTATTTCTATAGTCTATCTAACACACTGGGAAGTTATTTTCAAATTTGGACAAGTTCCTCTCTAGTTTTCCCAGTTTCCGAAGCTATGAACTGATTTGGTCCGACTTTTCCATATTTTATTTTGATTGTCATCTTTGATCTTTGATTGGTGATCAATTTGTTTGACATTTTGACCATCATAAGCTTTGAATGCTGAAGAAGAACCTCAATCCCAGTTTTTTTTTGTTTTTCAGTGCACTTGGAGTTGGTTTGATCTCTTTAATTCTTGGTAAGTTTAGACTATTGTCCAAGCATTTTTTGGCATTTCTTATGCCACTAAAGGTTCACATGTTCTCTTTAACTTTTCCCTTAGACCAAAAATCTTATTTCAATCTCTACCTCTATGATATTGTTGATCTTTCACAATTGAAGCACTTTATAAGCTCAAAAACTCGAATACTGGCAAATCAAAAGTTCCCTAGCTTGCTACACACTTTGTAATAATTTTTGACAAATCCTGCATGTGGGGGTCATGGATTGCGATCCATGTTCAACACCCATTTTTTACAAAACTTCATGGGAAGATTCCAATAATTGAGCAAACAAGCCATGCCTTACAGTTTCCATAAGGGGTGGAACATGGATCTCGATCCATGTCCCCCATTCAATTTACAAAAGTAAGTTGTGCCAAAGACTTCCAAAGAAGTCGCCTACAAACTGATGGAATCACAAAAAAATTATGTGCCTAAACATGGATCGTGATCCCCCCAAGAGGCCAAAACTAATATTTTCTGTTATAGTCAGTTTGAACTTGCTTTAAGAAATGGGCCCAAAAAATTTAGTGAGAAATGGATTTCATAAGCACAAAAAAAATCAGTTAATGTAGCTAGGCAGCCAAAAATATGGTAGATGTAACCTTCAAGGGGCTATTTCCCTTCCAAAAGAAGTTTAGTCAATGTAGGGAGTGGTTGAAGAAGCCCCTATATTTGATGATAGAAAAGTTAGCTTGAAGCCGCTTCTTTAGAAGGGCCCTCAAGAAGCCTGAGAATGCATTTTTATTTTGGAAGCCTCCCTACTATCATCACTGAAAAATGGCCTATGGGAGAGCCTTCTTACCCTTCTCTATGGATGCATATTTTCATCCTCTTCTATTGACTAAATCTCACAAAAGGTAAAATCAATTTTTATAACTTAGCAACGTTGGTGAAGAATATTAAGGGAGTGATTGGTGAACAATCTAACATTGAATTTTGATTTACAAGTCTTAGTTTAGGTCAAAACAATCGATGCAACACAAAATTTTGATTTACAAGTCTTACTTAAGGTCAAAACAGTGTCTGCTAGACTTGTTGAAGTACATGAAGATTAGGAGAAATTCTTATCCTATGTATTTCTCCCACATTTTCAATGCTATAGTAAATCACTGTTTTCTAAGTTAGATGGACATACTAATGTGTTGGTCCTTCCATTTTTTGGCACATCAAATTCAACTATAGTCATTGTACTTGGCCTGGCTCTCATTCTATGGGAAACTCCCATGCATTGTGAATGATTGGGGGGCTGGCCTCTACAACACCTCAACCAACGCGAAGAAAAGAGGATGAAGAGAATATCTCTCTACAAATAATATGGGATGATCTTTACTTACAAATTTTGACAGCCTCACTCACACTTGACCTCAACTAGCTTTGACTACGTTCCCTCTACACCCCTACAACTCCCACTACACTTGGAAGCACTAAAGGAAGCAAAGGGATCAAGAAAATCAAAGAAAATAAGGAAAATTATCGTAAATTCCTACACTTTTCTTATAAAACCAAGGGGTTCACTTCTTTTCAAACGCCCTTCCATGTGCTAGGGACTCCATAGGCGCTTCCACATATAACATAGTTTGACCAAAACTCAACCAAATTAAGCCCAATTTTTAAATCCACAAAGTTCAAAAAAAAACTCATAACACGTGATGGAAAACCTGGGGAAAACCGTTTCCTTTTATATATGTACAAGCAAGTAGTTGCAACGCATAGTCTACCCTCGACTAGCTGCACCACAAGGAACTGCACACAACAGAGCTTGCATACCTCAGACCAAGATGAAGAGATGTCAATATTAAGATCTAAGCACCCACTCTCATCAGCCCATTGAGGAGATACACACTCTCAACTCACCACACCAGGATTTCATAAGGCAAGAGGGGCACCCCTACACCAAAGCTCCCACCCTTCATTGCAGGCTGCACAGCAACACATAGTTTCTTCTTCACAGCTGAATATCCCTCCTCACTCACAACCCCAAGGTGATAAAATTTCATTTTTCTTCATATTTCAAAGCACTTACTCTTTGAATTATTAACACTTCTATGTACAAAAACAACAAAACTATGTACCTTGCATAATTGGCCCGCATGTGTAGAGACAGCTGGCACATACCACCTTTGTACAATTTGAAAAGCATGCTTTATTTACATCCAAGGGTTCCAAAAGCATCAAAAAAAAAACTCTCAAAGGCTTTGGGGTGTCCCACACCATTCCTCCAAAACACATCACATACACTTTGTACAAGCACGCTTTATTTACATCCAAGGGGTCCAAAAGTATCAAAAAACATATCTCAAAGACTTTGAAGTGGCCCGCACCAATCCTCAAAAACACATCACATATTCCCTCTCCAAAAAGCACGGAACACTTTCAAGTGTTCCATATGTAGTTCTTTCTTCATCACATAATTATTGTGACATAAGGCTTGAGCCTGCTCCCATTAACTCATGACTTATGCATCTTCCTATCCAAGTCCTTGAGCTGATAGCTTCCATTATCAAACACCTCATGCACCACAAAAGGAACTTCCCACTTTGCCTTGAAATTTGTTTGAAAGGTGTTGTCCAAAGCACTATTATACCTCATAACCAACGTGCCCTCAAATAGCCCTTTTGCCTTTATCTTTTCATTGAATACATCATCCCTTCTTCTTCCCAAGTAATCATAGTATATAATAGCACTCTTGTAACCCAAAAAGAGGCTATGTATAGATGCCAATCTCTTCTTTACATGCTCCTTCTCAACCAAACTATGCTTCAAAATGAACTCCGATGAAGGAAGCATCACATTAACAGGCATAACACATTCTTCTCCACCATAAACCAAATGAAATGGAGTGAACCACGTGGTTGATTTCCGAGTCACTTTACATGCCCACAATTATCTCTCCAAATACATCTCCCAATCTTTTGGATGCTCTTCCACGAGCTTGAACAATATCTTTTGCAAAACTCCATTGAATGCCTCTACCAACCCATTGCATTGTGGATGATAAGGTATAGCATACCTATATTTGATCTCCAATTTCTCTACCATTTTGGTAGCAAGATCATTTCTAAACTCTTTACCTTGATCAATTACAAGCTCCAATGGCACTCCAAATCCGCAACATATGCAATCAAAGATAAAGTTGCATACATCTTTGCTTGTAGCCCCTCTACTAGCCTTCACTTTTGGCCATCTTGTCATGTAATCCACTGCACTAAGTATGTAGTGCTTCCCATTTCTGATTTCTTGGCATCCTCTTTATCATGATTTTCATCATATACATGTACCCCACAAAGATCTACATCAAGATCAAGAAGAATTTGATCATAAACCTCACATTAGTACATGTAGAGGACGCACTGGAATAGTTGTCACACATGTCATAAGTGGATGGCAATAAATCTTGATGCATAGCTGGTTCATCATCAATTTCTAGCACCTTACATGTTTCATATCAAATCTAATCCTCTTGTCTTTAGGCCTATCCACAAAGAGGTCAATGTATCCCATGTATTAGTCCTGCCATGACCTCATAGCAATCAACCATGGTCTACCCAGTATAATTGGACATGCCCCAAGATTTGTAGGAATCTCATGAATGTCCATGATATCCCTTTGACCCAAAAAATTAAGCTCCAAGTAATGAATAATTCCCAAGCATTTCACTCTACTACTATTTGCCATCTTTACACTAAACAAAGATTTGCATCTGAGCTGCAATCCCAATTGTTGTATTGTTTCCTCTATCATAACGCACACTTGGGCTCCACCATCCATGTAAGCCTTGTTCACCCTCCTTCCATGTATCCAAGCATCAACCATAGTCAAAACATCAGTGACTTTATGAAGGTGCACTACATGTGCACCATGCATCTTTACATTCACCCTGCTAACACTAGCTAGTTTATGACAGTGCCTTTGCATACTTGAGATCAAATGCAAGAGTTGCCCATATGATATGTTGGCCTTCTTATTCTTCAAGTCTTCTAAGAGGCTGTAGGCTTTTTGACCCTTCCAATTTGAAAATCATCCATGCCTACCTTCTTTCTCCTTGCTCTTACCTTTGCCTGCTTACTAATTTCAGGCTCTTCCATAGGTGCCTTTTCTTTATCCATTAGGAGAAAGTTGGATTCATTTTTGGGCCTTTCAGTTCTAGAGAGAGAGTGGCCCTCGACCAATGAGGAAGAGGCTTACGTTACATTGAGAATCAACATTTTGGAGCCAAGCTTAAAGTAATATTTGGTGGAGCATAGATACTAAAGTCTCTATCTTAACAACAATATTACGCTACTCAACAATATCCCTCTTGAAACTTTCTTCCCTTTTTCATCTTTGTGCTAACTTTTATGTGTATTGTAGTGCACACCATGACTACTTCTCGAAGGCCTAGCACTACTATTGACTCTGTTAGCATTTTTAACAGTTATACTACAGATGATCAAGCATGGATACATCTCAAATAACTATCAAAAATTGGGTACTACTACAAACTAGGAGGAAGAGGAGGCAACGCAATGATTTCGTGGAGGCTTTGAAGGGACAAGTTAAATAGTTTAAAGTGTGTGCACAAAGCAAGTGGGTGAAAGAGGTCCTCATACAACATGCTTTCCAGCATGCAAGCTTAAGGTTGCAAACATCTCCTCCAAGTTTTCCACGACATCGACCCAACTGTAAATTATTTTGAGTATCTGACTTAGTGCATGATTATATTCGAAGGTTAAGTGGTGGATATCATCTTTGGTATGTTTCAAATATTTATCTATCAAATAGGAAGGACTGGCAACTAGTTGAGAGCATAGTTGGGATTTTTGATGCTTTCCATGCATTTATTGGTGAGTAAATGTATTGAGGAAGACAACAAAAGGAACTTGAAGATAATGGAATTTTCTTTTATGATATGTCATATTTGGAACCGAGAACTTCCTTTGGTTGGGGTCGTGTAACTCTTTTGCCACTTCCATCATTTGACAGCAAGGATTGGTCTTTGCCAGCTTCGCAAACTAGTAAAAGCTTTAGGAATAGGTTGTTTCAAGATATACAAAAGTCCCTCAAGTATTCAATTGCCACAAAAATAGTTCGGCTCGCACTATTTATGCCTCTTGAAATGTTTGTAGATTTCTTCTTTGATGAGCAAATAAGAACTATCGCAACAATGTTCATTTGCAAGTCTGAGAGCTGTTTGGACTTTTTAGATGATAATTGGGATAGGAAACAGTCAAAGGAGGGCAAAATATGTGTTTTGCAAAAGAAGTCCATAATTTGCAAGTTTATTATAAGCTCTCAAAATTTCATAGTGTTGTTTTACTATTTTAGATATCATCTTCTGAGTGGGCGGCTTATTCCACTCGACCAAGATACAGAGTCTAGCCCTGAGAACAAACCTTTATCAATGAAGCTCTACTTTTAAGACAGCCTACTTACTGTGACGGAGACAATGTCAAGCACAACTCTTGCACAGCTCAGGGTAGATCTTACAAGTGAAGAACTTCCACTTTTGCTGGAATTGTATGCATTCAGTCTCGACAATATAAAGGTGCTTACTAAATGGATGAATTTTGATTGTCTTTAATACATTGAGACATAGAATCTAACTCTTTATTCTTCTCAAATTCCAAGACACAAAGAGAAAACAACATTGTGCAAGGAGTCCCTCTCAAGTACACTTCACTTAATTGCTTCCACCAGAAGCTAGGTCACATATATTGTGCACGCAATGAGCTTTGATGCCATGCAAACCATGATGTACTCTTCAAAATGACTAATACAGAGACAACATGTGTTGGTCAAGCAATGTTTAAAAAATGTACACTTTTCATTGTCTCAAAACTTTACAAATTGTGTTGTTTCTATCAAGATGTATACAAAGAGAGGTAGTTATTGCTCCCTTCCCTTGCTACTGCTCCCCTGCCCTCTTCCCCGATTGGTGGCACTGATCCCCTGCCCTATTCCCCGGTTGCTGCTTCTTCTCCATGGCCGATGCTGGTCTCGGGCATCATTTCGCATCGTTCAAAATCTGGGCCTCTTCCATAGCTTCCCATGCATCTTTCCCCTGTGAATCTTCCCTCTATTCTTGCTCTTGCCACTAATGTGTAGCCCATTCCTCTACTTCTGCAACGTCCACATAATATTGATTGATTGCTTCTTGCATATTTCAACCTCGTCTTGAGTCTGCTGGTAGTGTTGCATCATTTCGCCAATGCAAGCCTATTTGGACTCCTCAGCTCTCGTGCTTTCCTCTCTTGAACGTCTATTTACAGAGATTATAATATGTTGGATGGCCATTACAGAAAAATGTTGCACATCATTGGGGGTGTAGTTATGTAATTGAAGTTCCTATAGAAGCATGATAATAAGAAGTAAGTAAAGATGTTGCTTCTTTTAATACAGACATTGCAGAACAAAAAATGAAACAAAACGATTACTTATGTTTGGTACATCCAAAATTTGAATGAGGTGCAACAAGGCATTCAAACACGTTCACCAACCACAGCTATATTCATCAACCTGCACGGCACGATGGTGCAGCGAAAGTGTGTCGACTCTAGAAGGCGGCATGGGCAGGTGTGTACAGACAAGCAGAAGCATGGCAAACGGCTGAAGTAGGTAGGAAGATCATGGGATGGCAAGTGGCAGCGGAAGTGTATGCATGATGCGGCTTATAGGCTAGGGAAGGCTCCATGAGGGGCTAATTGGTGTAGCAGGTGTGAAGGAGATGAAAAGTGCAGCTTTTGGGTCCAGGAATGAAGAGCTTGAAGTGTTGAAGGAGCAGGTCCAGATGGCTCATCAAACCGAGCTACGGAGCCCAAGTTATTGAAGGTTAAAGCTTTAGTGGTTTGCAGATTCTTGCCAGGCAGGGCAGCTGGAGACAGGTGATCCAAGTGGAACTTGAGGTATAGATGTGTAGATCTCAATTCTTTGAGCCTACCCGTCTTTTCGGATTGCGGATCGGAGCCATGGTTTGCAAGATATGGTCATTTGAAGTTTTTTTGGGGGCCAGGTCTGAGCTTACTTGGCCACATTGGAAAATGTGCTATCTAGCATCTTTTGAGCCTCGACAAAGTTCTACAATAGGGTGTGCATCAAACAGAGCTAGCAGGAAGTGACTGCATGCCAAACGGAGTCCGGAGCAAGAAGTTGCAGCAGTCGGAAGCTAGAGTGCCTTTGTCCAAAATTGTTTGCAGATGTTTTTTTCCTTTTTTGAAGGCCCTGGTTCGAGGATGCCGAGGAGTCAAAATGCAGAGACCGAGGATGTGGTTAGAGCCGAGAAAGTGACATTTCAGTCGGTGGTTACGGCTTGGCAGTAGGAGGTTAGAGCAGTGGAAGAGAGCCAGGCAAAGGCAAGCTAAAAAGGTTTTTGGTTTTAAAAAGATGAAAAAGTAATGGGGTTTTTGTTTTTTTGAAGCCTTAAAAGGTAGTGGGCCTGTGGGCCCGCCAAATGGCAGTGAAGAAAAACCACATGCGCAGTAGACAGGAAGAATGCCGTGCTATATTGGCTGGGTCGTGGGCTCCTCATTAGCATCCAAGAAGTGAAGGGGAGATCCCCTTGAGCATGGCTATGGCGCGAGCGCTTGGGCGCTGCTCAGGCGGCCGTTGACGGACTTGGTGGCGGTTTTGAAGTGAGCCGGCGAGGCGGGGTGGTAGTGGCACCCCCCGCGGGTGGGGCGGTGGCGCGGTTCGCGGTGATGATGTGGCACGCGGTATGGGACAATGCCCGCGCCCATAAGGGGCCAAATTTTTTGAGGATAAGGGTTGTACCCCCCCCCCCCCCCCCCCCCCCAATAGCGACATTGCTATTGCCTTGAAGGGGAGGGGTCCCGCTGCAAGTGGAGGTTAGAGGGCAAGGTTAAGGGCACTCAAAGGCACCAAGGGAAGTCCGGGCAGCCAAAATGGAAGGGATAAGGACAAGAGGTGTAGCATGCAAAGGTTTCCAAAAATAAAATATGCCAAGTGGTGGCAATGCAATCAAATGCTAAAAGGAACTCTAAATGAAGTGCACGACATGGAAGATCACTCCATTTTTCTTTTTTGGGATTCCGAGGCACACCCCTATAAAAGGAGGTTTATGTTCATTTTTTAGGGTCTTTGGACCAGTTGGCTTTTTTGCCTGTGTGTGAGTGGAAGTTTGAAGCCTGTGTGTTGCTAAGCTTGCCATGGAAGCTGCATACTTGGTTGTACTACTCTCTATGCAAGAAGACCACTCGTTTGTCCCAATCTCTTGTGTTGCTTCTCCCCATCCCCTCCTTTTCTCTCGCTCTTCGTGTGTTGTCCATTGCTTGCAGAGGGTTTGTCTGCAGCTCAAAAGGTGCTACCAAGAGGGCAGATTAGGAGTGTTTTGTGAGTCGGAAAGGGTGAGTTGAGCAGTGTGGGTGCATTTGTGTTGTGGGTTTTTTTTGCAAGGCGTGAGGTAGTTGTTTTGTATGCTAGAGTGGAGTTGTTAGTGCAAATAAGCCAATTTGAAGGTGTTATTTGAGAGATAAGGGGTGCTGTGGAATCCCTGGGCTATAGAGAGGCAAGTATTTTGTGTGTTGGACATGTCCCCAATTCCCCCTCTCCATCTTCTGGTGCCCCCACTGAGGAATTGTTTGATGCTCCAATTTGAGGTTCAAAGTGGTGTTTTTCTGCTGACGAAACGGTTGGCTGATGGTCAAGATGTTTGATGGTTGAGGTTGAAGCTGACAAAGATGGTGGAGCCAGGTTTTGGCCCCATATTTACGGGCGTCGAAGATCCCGAGGATTGGTTAGCTGATTTCGAATTATGGTTGTTGTCGATGCGTATGTCGACGGATGCAAAAAGGTTACAGATGGTTCCGTTGTTGATGCGAGGACAAGCCAAGGTATGGTTTGATGGCTTAGAGATCAATGATCGAGAATCATGGCAAAGGTTGCAGAGTCAGTTTCTGGGACGGTTTCGAGAGGTGATTACGGCGGAAAAAGCGGGTGAAAGATTGAAGGCAGTACACCAGGATGTAAGTAAAGATTTCTCTCTTTTCATTGAGCAGTTTGAATCTTGTTGGAAGCGGTTAGAGATTGCTAATGGGGTCAAAAGCAATCAATCTTTGAAGGCGGTACACTAGGATGTAAGTAAAGATTTCTCTCTTTTCATTGAGCAGTTTGAAGCTTGTTGGAAGCGGTTAGAGATTGCTAATGGGGTCAAAAGCAATCAATCTTTGAAGCTGTCAAATCTGTTAGAGTGCTTGCATCCGAGGATTAGAGAAAAGGTCGAAGATGGCACCGATACCTATGAAGAGATGGTCTATTTGGCAAAGATAAAGAGCAGAAAGGTGAAGCAGAAGTTGGAGTTGGGAATGCTAAAGCCAGCAGATTATATGCATGTTACGGAGGTAGCGAAGTGCTCTTTGGTCCAACCAAAGGTGATTCTAGTTGTGCAAAAAGCAAGGCCTATGGAGGTAAGACCTACTATTGGTTATGTTCCTTGGAGGTTTCCGGTTTGTGATGTGCATGTGCCGAGGGTGGAAGAGCTTGTCAACGAGGAGGAGCTCCATGTCGAGGTGAACCAAGATGCAAAAGCAGTAGAGCAGATGTGGAGGTTTTAGTACATATTGAAGAGGTAAAGCATGTGCTTGTTGAAAGTTTGCATGAAAAGGTAGCAGAATGCAATCGAGATGTAGATACCGAGGGTTCAGAAGCTGATGAAGAAAGTTTGCAAAGTGGTGAAGATGGTCAAGCTTTTGTGGAGCAGCAAGTGGATGCAGATGCTGATATGGAGTCAGTATATGATGCCGATGCAGATGATGATACGAGCTCAATTTGTTGGGATACAAGAAAGGAGAATAATGATGAGTATACATCCTATGATGAGGAGACGGAATCTGATGAACCCGAACTGGTAAAGGTAAAGCTTCCCTCTTATATGTTTGATGATATGGTAATAGCACATGTGCAAGAAGAGCAGGGAACAAAGCAAGGCAAGATACTTGATGAAAGCCGAGTGGAACGGTCTAGGCCTATCGATGATGGTATGCAGGTAAAGATAGTGTGTGGTGCCATGCTAGTGGCTGTGCCGATGAAAGTAGTTTTGGAGTGTGCCATGGTGGTGCAACATGTGCAGACTTTTGCCAAGAGAGATAAAGTGATCATGTCTATGAAGGAACTAGAGATGGATGCAGTAGAGAACAAGTTTCTCTCTTCCTTAGAGGAGCATGATGCAGCGGTAGAAGAGGTGCTTAAAGAGCAAGAGACTGAAGAAAAAGAAAGAGGTGTTGGCCGACGTTGAAGGGCCTGTTGACGAGGAAGGGCTCGATGATGTTGGAATTGAGTGTGTGGCCAAAGAGGAGGTTGTGATGCCAAATACAGAGGAGATTCCGATGTAGCAGACATGTCCAATGGTGGAGAAGGGAGAATCTCAAGTAGTGGCTTTGCTTCCAGTGAAGGTATGTGAATTATGGTTGATGCATATGGTGGTAGGTACAACTCTATGGAGGCTAGTTTGGCAGGTGCAGAGTTCTATGCTCAAGGCCTCCACTTTATTAGGTTGGGAGGGAGGGTCAGACATGTGTTGTAGCTTAATGTCAGGTACTTGTTTTGTTGATGATGATATGTTTGGTGCTGCTTGGTATGGAGTAGACAGGTTGCAAAGGAGTGCATGGAATGTAGAAGATAGGCTATGGGCAGTCTACACACATGGTGGTGTAGGTGCTTGGGTAGGGCACTATGCGAGGTTGCTGCAGATGGATGAAAGTAAACAAATCCAGGTGTTTGATCCATGTGGAAGCTATGTTATGCAAGGGGTGGGGCAACCCACTTGAAGGTTTGGCAATAGGATGCAATAAAACTATGTACATATGGTTTTAGTTTTCTCATAGTGTGTGCCAGGTTTTGCAGTTTATAGTGAAATAAAGCTTTCGTGTGGTTGAGCATAAATGTTTAATAGGGGGTGGGCAATGATGGTGCATCCAAAGTGTGTCAACTCTAGAAGGTGGCATGGGCAGCTGTGTACAGGCAAGCAGAAGCATGGCAAAGGGCTGAAGCAGCTAGGAAGATCATGGGATGGCAAGTGGCAGCGGAAGTGTATGCATGATGCGGCTTATAGGCTAGGGAAGGCTCCAAGAGGGGCTAATTGGGGTAGCAAGTGAAGGAGATGCAAAGTGCAGCTTTTGGGTATAGGAATGAAGAGCTTGAAGTGTTGAAGGAGCAAGTCCAGACGGCTCATCAAACCGAGCTACGGAGCCCAAGTTATTGAAGGTTAAAGCTTTAGTGGTTTGCAGATTCTTGTCGGATAGGGCAGCTAGGGACAGGTGATCCAAGTGGAACTTGAGGTATAGATGTGTAGATCTCAATTCTTTGAGCCTACCCGTCTTTTCGGATTGCGAATCGGAGCCATGGTTTGCAAGATATGGTCATTTGAAGTTTTTTTGGGGGCCAGGTCTGAGCTTACTTGGCCACATTGGAAAATGTGCTATCTAGCATCTTTTGAGCCTCGACAAATTTCTACAATAGGGTGTGCATCAAACAGAGCTAGCAAGAAGTGACTGCATGCCAAACGGAGTCCGGAGCAAGAAGTTGCAGCAGTCGGAAGCTAGAGTGCCTTTGTCCAAAATTGTTTGCAGATGTTTTTTTCCTTTTTTGAAGGCACTGGTTCGAGGATGCCGAGGAGTCAAAATGCAGAGACGGAGGGTGGTGTTAGATCCGGGAAAGTGACATTTTAGTCGATGGTTACGGCTTGGCAGTAAGAGGTTGAAGCAGTGGAAGAGAGCCAGGTAAAGGCAAGCTAAAAAGGGTTTTGGTTTTAAAAAGAAGAAAAAGTAATGGGGTTTTTGTTTTTTTGAAGCCTTAAAAGGCAGTGGGCCTGTGGGGCCGCCACATGGCAGTGAAGAAAAACCACATGCGCAGTAGATAGGAAGAATACCGTGCTATATTGACTGGGTCGTGGGCTCCTCATTAGCATCCAAGAAGTGAAGGGGAGCTCCCCTTGAGCGTGGATATGGCACGAGTGCTTGGGCGCTGTTGAGGAGGCCGTTGGCGGACTTGGTGGCGGTTTTGAAGTGAGCCGGCGAGGCAGGGCAGCAGTGGCACCCGCGGGGCAGTGGCGCGGTTCGGTGATGATGTGGCACGCGGTATGGGACAATGCCCACGCCCGTAAGGGGCCGAATCTTTTGAGGATAAGGGTTGTACCCCCCCCCCCCCCCCCCCAATAGCGACATCGCTATTGCCTTGAAGGGGAGGGGTCCCGCTGGCAGGAAGGGGCTCGCTGCAAGTGGAGGTTAGAGGGTTGTGGAATCCCTGGGCTATAGAGAGGCAAGTATTTTGTGTGTTGGGTGTGTTCCCTATTCCCCCTCTCCAACGGTGAGCCGTTCGTGTTGGATAATAGTCCCTATATCATGTTCTAACAAAACTTGCTCTACATAGCATACAAATTTTTTCGCGGCACTACATACGTAAATGAAACAACCGACTTTGCCTAGAATTTGCGTAGTACACAATCTTATCTTCAAGGTCAAATAATAGCAGACTCCAATGATCACTACATCCAAACCATCAAGGATGAGGAGAAAGAAGATCCTAGTTTTTACAAGGCAAGAAGAAACTCACAATTGATGCAATGACCAAAAATCACGCTAGATCAAAATTGACTCTGCTAAACCAGCCCACCATAGCCAAAAAGGAAACTCCGTTGTTCTGAAGCATAGGCAAGATCAGTGGATCTATTACGTAGATTTTGTTCTGAACATCAGCAAGTAGAAGCAAGATAGCATGCCTAACATGAATCAATGGCAGAGATTAGACTTTTTAGCGGGCTGTCACACTGCCACAAACACATGGGTCAATACCAAGCGATTGGGGCACCTATCAAATTCCATAAGCCACTAACTCGCTTGGTATTGACCCATGTCTTAACGGTAGTGAGCCATCTAATGAAAAAAGCATGACTCATAAAGAGCTTGAGACATACCACATAGCAATGTTGACAACTGACGCAAAGACATGGGTCAATACCAAACGAGTTGTGTACCTATTGAATTCCATAAACCACTGACTCGCTTGGTATTGACCCATGTCTTAGCGGTAATAAGCCATATAATGAACCAAACGTGACTTATAAAGAAAATTTTGAGACATAACACATAGCAATGTTGATGACTGCCACAAAGTCACGCGTCAATACCGAGCGAGTAGTCTATCTATCCAATTTCATAAGCCACTGACTCGCTTGGTATTGACCCATGTCTTCGCGGAAGTGAGCCATTTAATGAAACAAGCATGACTTATAAAGAGCTCCAGAAGTACCACATAGCAATGTTGACAATCGCATCCATTGTGCTGGAGTTGGAGAAACTGCGCATGCACAGGAAGTCTTGTTGATCGAGATTGAAAATGCAGGATTCCTCTGACCTTCCATGCAGCAGTATCTGTGCATGCAGAGGTGATGATCTGATCAAAACTTGCAATTCCTCTTTATTTTCTTCGTTGATTTTCTCTAAAATAATCTAGTCCTCTGAAAAAGGCTCCTTGTTGGATGACCCTAGTGAATCAGAGGTTTCCCCTTGCCTTTCTTGAGCTTTATCCATCTCCTCCGATGCAAGCTCACGGTCCACCATGGCAGGATCATTCTCCATCCTGGAGGGCTCATTTCTCTTTGTGGCTAGCTCATTTTCCTCCCTTATTGGCACAAGCTCCTCCCTTACTACCTCAGGGTCCACCCTGGCCTGCTCATTTTCCCCCCTTCCTGCCTCAGGATCCATTCTAGCCTGCTCATTTTCCTCCCTTACTGCCTCAAGGTCCACCCTCGCCTGCTCATGCCCCTCTACGGCTGGCTCAACCTACCCATCTGTGTCGTTTCTCTTGACTTGTGATCATGTCCTTCTGCTATTTTGAGCCCTAGAAGGCTATGTCTATTGTGCTTGAGAATGGAGAGGAGGGATGTTAAGAATATCCATGGTTCTACTATCCCGGAGGTACTGGCTGAAGCAGTCCATTGTAGCGAAAGCGTAACCTCCAAAGAGTGTCAAAATCCCGTGGCATGATAGTAACGTAGTGTGCATGGGCAGCCAAGATATATCCATCACCGAAGAATTCAACGAGGTAGTCTTCTGCAATTTCTTGCAGACAGAGAAGTGCACTGCTGGCCCATTGCATGGCCACTATCCAATGCTCGTAAATCTCTTGCACTACTCGTTGGAAAGCAAGACGTGGAATGGCCAGTTGCATGTGTTGTTTGATCCTTCGTAGCTCTTGCCGGACACCTCTGAGCGCCTTGTATTGGTGTCTTCTTGCTTGAGCATGCAAAGAGTCACATGTTGCCCTTCTAGGCTTGGCCTTTGCACGAGACATCTCTACAAATAGCATAACAAAAAAAGATGCCATTATTAGCGAATGTGTAACAGTTAATGGCCTAGTAAATTGTGTGTAGCAGAAAATAGCATAGACATAGTGAGCATTTCATTAGAATAGATTCCTAGTGAGCATAGCAAGAGTGCTTGGGTGGAGAGAGCAACAAAAAGCATAACACCTAGTTAGATAGGCATGAACAATACTTCAAAAGAGAGAGAGAGAGAGAGAGAGAGAGAGAGAGAGAGAGAGAGAGAAATTAAGCTATTGACAACAATTGAGGACCGGATTTTCATGGAGCCGTTCCCCCCTCCAAAAGGCTTTGTATTATAGGTTTCCCCCATCAAGAGAGACATTCTACAATACAATTCTTTGTGTTCCTTCAATAACTAGCTAGTGCAATGAAGATGGAAGATTCAAGCACTAAAAAAAACACTCATAAAACACAACATCAATTCCCTCACAGTCTCAGACCCAAGACCTCACACACCTTAGAGGATGGTGAGAGCTAGCGGGGTATGAGAGTAGATTGAGAGGAAGAAGGAGTAGTCTTACGAGAAAGATGTACATCTCCTCACATAATCACTCATATTAGCATAGCATAGCCTAGTAATTAGCATGGTAGAGGATATGAGCATGCATTGAAGCTTGGCTCTTGGTTGGATTTGCATCACAAAGCCAAGATTTTTCGGTGTAGGCCTCCCTTCTCACAAGCTTGGAGTAGGTGATAAGCTTTCCATTAAAGCTTGAGAAGGGGAGAGAGAGAGAGAGTCTTCTTGCTTCACACATGAGCTAGTGTGAGTGTCTGTGGAATAATTCCTTGTAAAATTCAGCCCCCCCTCTCTCTCTTGGTCGATCCCTCTTGCTAATTACTCTTGCTAACACCTCATTGGACCTCTCCATGCTTAGCCAATGAAAATTGAGAGGCATAAGTGATAGCCTTTTCACGTTGTGACGTGTTTTGGAGAAAGGGTGCGGACCACCCCAAAGTCTTTGTGAGATGTTTTTTGATGCTCTTAGGCCTCTTGGATGTAAATAAATCATGCTTGTACAAAGTGTACAAAGGTGGTGTGTGCCAGCTGTCTCTACTCATGCGTGCCAGTTGTGCGGGGTACATAGTTTTGTTGTTTTTGTACATAGAAGTGTCAAGACTTCAAAGTGTGAGTAAGTGCTTTAAAAATATGAAGAAAAACTAAACTTTTATCAGCTTGGGGTCGTGAGTGAGTGGGAGTTTTCAGCAGTGAAGAAGAAAGCCTCTCTTGCTGCAGTCTGCGGTGGTGCGTGGGGGTTGTGTAGTGGAGATGCCCTTGTGTGTGTGCGAGGGCCTCGAGCCTTGATTGGAGAGTGTGTCTCTCATCAAGAAGGCCATGAACATGGGTGGTGACCTCTGCACTTTCACCCCTCTTCTCTCTTTTTGGTGATGGAAGCTGCGTGAAGCGAAGCTTTCTTGTATGTAAGTGCCTGCTACTCAGGTTTGGCAATGAAAGCCCCTTGTTATTGTTGTGAATGGGAGGTTGTTTCCCCATGTTTTCCATGGTTTTTTCTGAGTTTTTTGGCTGAGCATCATGATTTTTTGTATAACTCATGATTGGCATGGTTTTGATGGGTTTGTGTGCATGGTTGGGAGCGACTTTGGAGCCCCTTCCTGCATATGCAAGGGCTGCTGAGATGGTGTGAGGGAATGGTGTTTATGAACAAAAGTGCAGATATTTTTCTTTGTTTTCATTGGTTTGTTTTCCCAGAATTTAGTGCCTTTTTTGCTTCCTTGACTGCAATTGATCATAGCTAGGGCTATGACAGCATAGAGGGAAGCTAGTCGAGTGTAGGCGGGGTTTTGTGCATGCAAGGGTGAGTGTGTTTGTGAGTGGAGATTGGATCCTATCCTCTTGTGAGAGCTACTTTACTTTTCCTCATATATCTTGTGATTATGGAGGTGTTATAGAGGCCACCCCCCAATCCTTCACATGTTTTGGTGCCCCCTTTCTGAGGATCTATTTTGGCTCTCCGGTTGAGACTTTCCCTGGAGTCCACCTCAACCTTCTATTTGTAAGTTGTGTTCATGAGTTCTCCAAGTTTTACAGGTGAAGATGATAAGGACCCATGAAGGTTCTTGAGATAGGTACAATTGCAATGTTTACTGACAGGAAATGATTGTGAAGCAGAATGGTTGCGTATGTTTCCTCTCTTTCTTGAGGGTGATGCTTATGTCTGGTATAAGAGCTTGAATGATGCAAATAAGAGTTGTTGGTCACTCTTGGAATCATTATTTCTTCAAAGATATGTAGTGATTCCAACTCCAAATGAAGCTTGGTCAAGGGTGAAGAGCTTATCTATGCGCGAAGATGAGTTTGTTTCTTGCTTTTGGAAGAGGTTCAATGATGTATGGATGCAATGGGAAAAGTGTGTGAAGTATGCTAATGTGATGTCAGTGAAAGAGTTACATGGTACACACATGCAATTTGAGAGGTTGAAAATTTTGATAAGAAAGTTGAAACCTACCTTGCGTTCACATGTGGAATTGAAGAATCCAAAAAGCATGAAAGAAGCACTACAGGTTGCCTACAACAAAGAGAGGAAGATAAGGCTTATGGTAGGTTTGGATGCGCCACCGAAGATAGAGGATCTGCACTTGGTTGATTTACTGTATAAGGTTGTTGAAAATGGTCATGAACTTGAGAAGCCACTTTCTATTGATGAGGAGTAAACAAAGCATGAAAATGTAGCAGCATGTGATCATGTGGAAGAAAATGACATACATGTGGTGAATGCTTATGATGTAGACATAAAAAATTCTATGGATTCTTCTCTTGATGTTGGAGATGCTGATTTTTTTGCTTTGAAAAATGGTTTGAATCCCATGGTTAAGAGTGATGTTGATGTGGATGGAGATTATGTGTCTACATATGGCTTATTTGATGAAAATGCTTTGGTATGCGAAGTTGTGGGAGCATCTATAATGGATGATGTATGTGATGAGGGTTGTATAGACTCTCCTCTTGAGTATGAGGATGCTGATGTGGTTGAGTTTCATGGTCTACAAGAATCTCATGCTTCTCTTGTGGTTGATGATGAAGACTATGCCTCTACTCCTAGGTTGTTTGATGAGTTTCCTATGGCTGCCAATGATGATGTAAATGCTTTTGGTGATTTGGATTATCACTTGGATGTTAATGAGGTCAATATGGATTCATTTAATGTCACCAGAGAACCCATTGGTGAGGATGAGGTGGCTGATATCCAAGACTTTGTTTCCACTTATGACATGTTTGATGATATGCATATGGTTGCCAATCATGTGGAAGGTTGTGTTGCACAAGGTTCTATGGAGTCCCATGTTGAGCTTAAACGTAATGACTTGGATGCTTTGATTGGTTATTTTCAGCCTAAATTTTTGCATGATGATGTGGTCCTTGATGATGGCATATCTGTTAGTGGCTTGCTTGGTGAGCTACTTGTTGTTGGAAGCTCTAATGTCAACCACGAGAGAATATTAGAGGAAGTTTTGAGGCTAATGAAAGAGGGTCTTTGCTTTGGAAATTTTGATGATATGGATGGTCATATGCTTTGTGCTAGTGGCTTTGATATGCTTGCCAAGCTGGATGATGGCATGTCTTATGGTCTTAATTGTGATAGGCAAGAGAAAGTGCTCTTTTGTGGTTTGGCATGCAAGGACACTTTGAATATCTTGACTAGACAAATTATGGTTAAGAATGTAGAGGCTTTGATGGATATATTTGAAACCAGTGATTTGTATGAGTTGAAGCATGAAATTTTTGGCTTGGATTCAATGCAAAATTATGTGTATGATAGAGGGAAAAGACAAATGTCTCGTGTCAATAGCATATGGGATTTTGCTTCGGTGGGAGAAGCTCCTACTATGTTATGCATATGTTTATTGGATGCAACATGGAGGTGGATGGTAAGAGAATCTATGTTATTTTTAGCTCTCATCTTATATTTTGGGTCTTTTATGGCATGAAAAATAGGAGAATGTTTACAATGATGTGAAAGTATGCACATGAAACACTTGAAAGTGTTCCATGCTTGTTGGGGGGGCAATATGTGACGTGTTTTGGTGAAATGGTGCGGACCACCCCAAAGCCTTTATGAGATGTTTTCTGATGCTCTTAGGCCTCTTGGATTTAAATAAATCATGCTTGTACAAAGTGTACAAAGGTGGTGTGTGCCAGCTGTCTCTACGCATGCGTGCCAGTTGTGCGGGGTACATAGTTTTGTTGTTTTTGTACATAGAAGTGTCGAGACTTCAAAGTGTGAGTAAGTGCTTTAAAAATCTGAAGAAAAACTAAACTTTTATCAGCTTGGGGTCGTGAGTGAGTGGGAGTTTTCAGCGGTGAAGAAGAAAGCCTCTCTTGCTGCAGTCTGCGGTGGTGCGTGGGGGTTGTGTAGTGGAGGTGCCCTTGTGTGTGTGCGAGGGCCTGGAGCCTTGATTGGAGAGTGTGTCTCTCATCAAGAAGGCCATGAACATGGGTGGTGACCTCTGCACTTTCACCCCTCTTCTCTCTTTTTGGTGATGGAAGCTGCGTGAAGCGAAACTTTCTTGTATGCATGTGCCTGCTACTCAGGTTTGGCAGTGAAAGCTCCTTGTTATTGTTGTGAATGGGAGGTTGTTTCTCCATGTTTTCCATGGTTTTTTCTGAGTTTTTTGGCTGAGCATCATGAGTTTTTGTATAACTCATGATTGGCATGGTTTTTGATGGTTTTGTGTGCATGGTTGGGAGCGACTTTGGAGCCCCTTCCTGCATATGCAAGGGCTGTTGAGATGGTGTGAGGGAATGGTGTTTATGAACAAAAGTGCAGAGATTTTTCTTTGTTTTCATTGGTTTTTTTTCCCAAAATTTAGTGCCTTTTTGGCTTCCTTGACTGCAATTGATCATAGCTAGGGCTATGACAGTATAGAGGGAAGCTAGTCGAGTGTAAGCGAGGTTTTGTGCATACAAGGGTGAGTGTGTTTGTGAGTGGAGATTGGATCCTATCCTCTTGTGAGAGCTACTTTACTTTTCCTCATATATCTTGTGATTATGGAGGTGTTATAGAGGCCACCCCCCAATCCTTCACAACGTGTGTCCCCCTTTCCCCGTTTGTGAGAGCTTAGGTGATTAATTAATGCAACTAAGATCTCATTGGACCCCTTTGTCTCCTGGCCAATACGAAGCAGGCAAGCCATTGGGCTGTTGAATGCTCATTGGACCCCTTGGGAGACTGTCCAATAGTCTTTTAGAGAGCTTATTCTTATTTGGTACTTTTATTAAGTGTTTTTTAAATGAATTAAACTATATTTACTCTAGCCTAACTCTCGTTGGTCCACCTCCATGGCCATCCAATAGGATTTGAGTGCACCTTGTGGGCATCTAGGCTAGGGAGCTGACATGTGTCCCTCATTCCCTTTGCGTAAAGGAGGCTTGTGTGTGTGTGTGTTTTATGTACCACAATTGGAATCATATGCTTAAGTACAATTTAGATTGAAGTTTCAATACAAAATAAGTTATCTTTATGATCATAAATTACAAAAGAACATAGCATTAATCAGCTTTACAAAGATAAATTCACAAAGAAATTGGATTTTGTAGGAGATGCTTTCTGCCACAAGCATTCCTAGATGAGGGATGAGAGACTCACCTGCCAACCAACCAGACAACACATAGTTAGAATTAATCATGTTTTGAATGGGTGACAGGTGTAAAGCGCCCCCCATCCACGTGTTATAGTTGTCACATCTAGCAATGCATAGCATCTTGCATTCTCCAATAATGAGGTAAATTATCCATAGAGAGAGAGAGAGAGAGAGAGAGAGAGAGAAGGAGAGAGCAAAAAATAATCACCATTTAATAGAAATGAGTTTTAACTCCCAACAATCTCTTATTTTGTAATCACACAAGTTAAGAACATCTTCTCAAGATGTTGAATTCACAACAAAAATATTATTGTGAATATGTATGTATCCATAAATGTAGAGGGTGTGTCCATAAAACTTATAGTTTAAAACCATCACCACGTTTGTAGTATATAATCCCCTATTGTATTTATCACAAAACCCTACATTTCATTGTATGGATGTAACAAATAAACCAATATACATATGCACTATGTCAAAATTCCTTACTATGTGTTTGTGTGTGTGTGTCTGTGTATGTGTGTGTACACACGCGCACACATGTCGATTAGAAGTATATTTAGTTATAATCTCTAGCTTTGCTTACTTACATTTGAATGAGTGATTGTGTGTGCACACGTGCACACACGAACGCACATGCGCACAGGATTTTATACATGTGCATGCATTTTTGTAGGTATAGTGTATTTTCAAGTGAGGGTGTGTTTTGATTTGCTTTTGTGTGTGTGTGTGTGTGTGTGTGTGTGTGTGCATGCGCACATACATGCACACGCATGTATGTACTTATGGGTGTGTGAATACATATGAAAACATTTGTACAAAAATTGCAACAATTTCTTCACCATATTTAAAATTGATGACAAAACGATGAATTAAACAAGACCTATGAAGTTGTGGCAAGAAGTAATGCCATGTTGCAAATCACCTCCAAGATTGTGATGTCCAAGGGTACCTTGATGATTGATATAGTGCTACAATCTATACTTTGATTGGCTTCTCAACATATGTAGCTATCATAGAATATGCTAAATTGAAAGTAAGCAAATAGTCTTTCAAGCTCTACTGTGTATTACAACTCAAGCTTGTGTATACTCAAGGCTCTCTTGGTAGGCAGCCATCACTCTTCTTCTCCTTTTATCCTCATATGTCCTCAATCTGTTGAAGAGTAGAGTGACCTATTATTAGATACACCAATTTCTATTTTGCATAGAGACAATATTGTAAGAGTGTGTGTGTGTGTGTGTGTGTACATGTGAGAAGGAGAGAGAATGATAAAAGACAACAAAGCTGCAATCCGTTTCCTCCTCTTTTAGCAATACCCTTTTATTTAAAAATCAATGCCTAGGAGAGAGTTGTGTGTGTGTGTGTGTCCAAAACTTCTTTTGTTTGGTGTGCATGAGAGCTAGTGGGAGAAGTTTTTAGAGGGTAGGGAAAGTATTTTACCATCTTTTGTCTTTGTGTGGAAAGAAAAAGTATAGGTGATGGTCCTACATGTTTCCTTGTCAATGCATCCACTGCATTTTTAAACTAGTGAAAGATTTTCAAAAAAGTATTTGGATATCCTATTTGTACCCTTCCAATTTGTATAGAAAGAAATTGAGAGCTTTCTCAAGGCCTTGAAGGGCTGCACTTATATGACTTTCTTTTTTGTGCATGTAATGAAAAGGTAGTTTTAATGAGCTTTCAAAATGCAAACTAGGGCCACCATTCAAATTTGAGGGTTGGGTGAGAGTCACGCCCAAAAAACATTTTAAGCAAATAATAATAAGATACCCACCAAAAAAAAGGGGGGGAGGGGGGATCTCCTAACTTTGAGAGTGAGCGTGTGTGTGTGTGTATGTGTGTTCGTTTTTTTTTTTTTTTAATAATAAATACTGGAGCTTTGTAAAACATCAAAACCTAGTGTGTGTGTGTGTGTGTGTGTGTGTGTGTGTGTGTGTGTGTGTGTGTGTGTGTGTACATGTGCAAATCATACTCTCACCATTTTTTGTGAATCAAATAAATTGATATAAATTTAAAATTTATTGATACAATTTCATATAATAATAGTAAAAAAATTGGTGATGGTCTAACTCACTCTCTATAGAACATGGGTATGTGTGCATGTGCGTGATGCATTTTTGTACATGAGATCTTTATCAGCTTAGTGTGTGTGTGTGTGTGTGTGTGTGTGTGTGTGTGTGTGTGTGTGTGTGTGTGTGTGTGGCCCTCCCCCATCCCTAGGGAAAGGTCAACATGGTGGGGGGTGAGTCCACCATGTGGACCTCCCCCCCACCAAGAAATGCTATTAGCATATCTTTATCAATCTTTAAACAAGGAAATTCATTACGTTTCAAAAATTCAAGAATGTTATTTGTAATTTTATTTTGATTAAAACCATTCTTTGTAAACAATGATATAAGATGCATTACATCCATGTATGCTATTGAGGTGTGTAATGCATTATAAATAATTGGCATTACTTGAGATATACACACTTTATCTGCCATTTTCTTACGTCTATTGCTAAAAGCATGTATAAATAAGTCACTTAAACAAGGAAGCCTTTCTTTTTTCCAAGCTGTCGATGTTTCATAATTACCAATAAAGGGTCGAGTAAGTGAAATATAAGTGTTCAAGTAAGTGGTATCATAAGCGTTTGTGGTATTCTTTATGGTAATGATATCCAATGGGTATATGGTCCCCACATTGTGTGATCAGTGTGATTTGTAAGTCCTAAACTTTGCAACACAAATTCATTGTTAATAAACAACAAGTCATCCATAAACCTAAATGAGAGAAGGAAAGCTTTTAGTCTATTACTATAATTTAATCGCGATAGACGTCGAATAAAATCTAATTCAAACCATGCCAAATACAAATTACACCATAATGGGGAACAAGAATATCCCATAGGGATTCCCTTAATTTGTTTGACTATATTGAAACCTAATTTGGTATAGCAATTATCTAAGACAAATGCATTGATGCTAATAAAATCATCAAAATGAAATGATATCTCTTTTTGTTTCTTAGTGAGAATATAAGTGCTTCTAGATTTTTTAAACCCTTTATAACCTAAGGTATTTATTACTTTCAATATGTTTTTAAGAGACTCAATCAGGCTATTGGGACCATAATCCGGAATAGCTTCATAGCATGATTTTATATCGAAAGTATGTATGCTAAAGATTGTTTTAGGTAAATTAATTAGACAATCATATTGATTTTGAATAATCCAATAAGCATTGGGTATGAATATGTGTGAATGTATATATTTTGTTGTGTAAAGACTCAATGTATCCCATAAGGCCATTATTTATTGTCTTTAATAACTTAGTTATAACTGATGTAACATTGGAAAACATGCATCCATGTGCATTAGTGATCCAACGGAAGTCATTTTTATGAATTTTAAAATTTCCCATTAGGTATGGGAATGTATAATGCAAAGGTGAATCAATATTATTATTCAGAGAGAATTTACAAATTGCTTCAAATATAGTATTTTCCTCTACCATGGAGTATTCGAATTCACTAGAAGATATCCTTAATTTAGCGGCATTTCTAATGAGGTTTTTACAAATAAAAGTGGGTGTTTGGGCTGACTTATCCAATCCACAAATGAAAAGATGAGTAGTAAGATAAGCAATCTCGTCTAATAAATCTTTATTTCTATACTAAGATCTTTGATTCTGTCTATGATTGGGGAAAATGGCAGAGAATTCTCTCATAACTATCTTTGTTATAAATATATGATGTGCTACAGACTCATTGATGCACATTAATTTACACACTTTTGGCCAACAATCACATAATTCATTAATGATTGCTTTGGGATTCAATGGTTCATATGGAATATGATTTAAGCCTTTACTAACCACTTCTTTAAGCAATGGATGTCTACATATCTCTTGGTTTGTAGTTACTACATGGCAACCATAGTTATCAAAAGTTTTGAGAAATGGTTTGAATCTTTTTGAAGTGGAACAAATACATTCTACTAGTGGGAAAGAGAAGTTGCAAAAAGTTTCTAAGGGTTTGTATAGTAAGGTAATTAGAGCATTTAGAAGAATCTATATCAGAAAGCTTGATTTGGCTAAGCTCAAAAAAGAAATCAGAAGATAGTAAGTGCTTTGCTTGGATAGCAGTGGCTTTACAATTCTCTACAAGATCAGGGGAGATGCTACAAATCAGGGCTAAGGATTCTAGTGAGAAAGGAGCCCTATGATTGATGAGCTCAAAATCCCATAGCTTGTGATCAAGTCGAATAGAGTCCAATTCAACTTGTCTAGGAGGAAGTAAAGGAACTAAATTAGAGAAGGCTACAGAGATGTTTTTAGAAGGAGATAAGTCAGAAGAATGAAAAGCTAGACTAGACAATGCTTCTTTCTCTTCAGGGTCCAACAAGTCTAAATCCAAGAGAGGGTTGACAACTTCCACTTGAGATTTAAGCTCTATAGGAATAGATGGAATACCATTTATTTGTAAAATCTTATTTACAATATTAGGTAGGGAGGAAAAGTAAAAATTCAAATCACATGAATCTTGGCAATCTATTAATGATAACGAGATTAATAGCTTATTAAATGCCTCAAGACAATCTGTGGGGTTTTTTTGTGATGTTACGAGAAGAGAAATCCAATCATTTATAGATGCAATGTTAAGGGCAGACAGGGTTTTGTTTTCACATGATAATTTTTCAAAATCTAGGAGTTTCTTATGAAAATTAGGGCCCTTAAAACAAGATAAAATGCATTGTGTGCCAATGGGAGGAATGGGAATAGGAGCTTTAGTAGCGGCATATCCAAGTTTAACCAATGATGGAATCCATTTCTCCTAAATAATACATGTAAACAGTTAGATCTCTAAACAAATTTCAACTAAATTGACACTTAAGCATATGATACTAGCCGGACCAAAGGCTAGTTAGGAAACAGGGGTGTGTGTGTTTTATGTTTTAATCCTAACCAAAATTGGAATCATATGCTTAAGTACAATTTAGATTGAAGTTTCAATACAAAGTAAATTATCTTTATGATCATAAATTACAAAAGAACATAACATTAATCAGCTTTACAAAGATAAATTCACAAAGAAATTGTCTTTTGTAGGAGAAGATTTCTGCCACAAGCATTCCTAGATGAGGGATGAGAGACTCACCTGCCACAAGCATTCCTAGATGAGGGATGAGAGACTCACCTGCCAACCAACCAGACAACACATAGTTAGAATTAATCATATATTGAATGGGTGACAGGTGTAAAGCGCCCCCCATCCACGTGTTATAGTTGTCACATCTAGCAATGCATAGCATCTTGCATTCTCCAATAATGAGGTAAATTATCCATAGAGAGAGAGAGAGAAGGAGAGAGCAAAAAATAATCATCATTTAATAGAAATGAGTTTTAACTCCCAACAATCTCTTATTTTGTAATCACACAAGTTAAGAACATCTTCTCAAGACGTTGAAGTCACAACAAAAATATTATTGTGAATATGTATGTATCTATAAATGTAGAGGGTGTGTCCATAAAACTTATAGTTTAAAACCATCACCACGTTTGTAGTATATAATCCCCTATTGTATTTATCACAAAACCCTGCATTTCATTGTATGGATGTAACAAATAAACCAATATACATATGCACTATGTCAAAATTCCTTACTGTGTGTTTGTGTGTGTGTGTGTACACGCGCGCACACATGTCGATTAGAAGTATTTTTAGTTATAATCTCTAGATTTGCTTACTTACATTTGAATGAGTGATTGTGTGTGCACACGTGCACACACGAACGCACATGCGCACAGGATTTTATACATGTGCATGCATTTTTGTAGATATAGTGTATTTTCAAGTGAGGGTGTGTTTTGATTTGCTTTTGTGTGTGTGTGTGTGTGTGTGTGTGTGTGTGTGTGTGTGCATGCGCACATACATGCACACGCATGTATGTACTTATGGGTGTGTGAATACATATGAAAACATTTGTACAAAAATTGCAACAATTTCTTCACCATATTTAAAATTGATGACAAAACGATGAATTAAACAAGACCTATGAAGTTGTGGCAAGAAGTAATGCCATGTTGCAAATCACCTCCAAGATTGTGATGTCCAAGGGTACCTTGATGATTGATATAGTGCTACAATTTATACTTTGATTGGCTTCTCAACATATGTACCTATCATAGAATTATGCTAAATTGAAAGTAAGCAAATAGTCTTTCAAGCTCTACTGTGTAGTACAACTCAAGCTTGTGTATACTCAAGGCTCTCTTGGTAGGCAGCCATCACTCTTCTTCTCCTTTTATCCTCATATGTCCTCAATCTGTTGAAAAGTAGAGTGACCTATTATTAGATACACCAATTTCTATTTTGCATAGAGACAATATTGTAAGAGAGTGTGTGTGTGTGTGTGTGTACATGTGAGAAGGAGAGAGAATGATAAAAGACAACAAAGCTGCAATCCGTTTCCTCCTCTTTTAGCAATACCCTTTTATTTAAAAATCAATGCCTAGGAGAGAGTTGTGTGTGTGTGTGTGTCCAAAACTTCTTTTTTTTGGTGTGCATAAGAACTAGTTGGAGAAGTTTTTAGAGGGTAGGGAAAGTATTTTACCATCTTTTGTCTTTGTTTGGAAAGAAAAAGTATAGGTGATGGTCCTACATGTTTCCTTGTCAATGCATCCACTGCATTTTTAAACTAGTGAAAGATTTTCAAAAAAGTATTTGGATATCCTATTTGTACCCTTCCAATTTGTATAGAAAGAAATTGAGAGCTTTCTCAAGGCCTTGAAGGGCTGCACTTATATGACTTTCTTTTTTGTGCATGTAATGAAAAGGTAGTTTTAACGAGCCTTCAAAATGCAAACTAGGGCCACCATTCCAATTTGAGGGTTGGGTGAGAGTCACACCCAAAAAACATTTTAAGCAAATAATAATAAGATACCCACCAAAAAAAGGGGGGGAGGGGGGATCTCCTAACTTTGAGAGTGAGTGTGTGTGTGTGTGTGTTCGTTTTTTTTTTTTTTTTAATAATAAATACTGGAGCTTTGTAAAACATCAAAACCTAGTGTGTGTGTGTGTATACATGTGCAAATCATACTCTCACCATATTTTTTGAATCAAATAAATTGATATAAATTTAAAATTCATTGATACAATTTCATATAATAATAGTAAAAAAATTGGTGATGGTCTAACTCACTCTCTATAGAACATGGGTATGTGTGCATGTGCGTGATGCATTTTTGTACATGAGATCTTTATCAGCTTAGTGTGTGTGTGTGTGTGTGTGTGTGTGTGTGTGTGTGTGTGTGTGTTTCTCTCTCATCCCCTACTTGCAAGGCTCACCCCCTTCTTTGTAGGATTCATGAATACTTTTGGTACACACACAAAGCATCCAATTTTTACTAAGCTTTGACCATTGGACACAACCTTTGACTTTTGGAACCTTAGCATTTTGGAAGTCTTAATGGTCTGAGCCTTAAGGTCTTTAAAGCCCATTGTTGCACATTGCTCTTTTGCAAATGGCCCCCCCTTTGGACCCCTATTTTCCCTCCTTTGGATCCCTACTGTGGCTGGTCTGCTAACTTAACCAATATTCTAACTTTTTCTTCCCTGGCACTTCCCCATATTAAATGATCAGTTTAACATGAGAAAATCATTTAGGAGAATTAGATATTAGTTATTATGACATTACTTCTCTCTTCAAATCATAGTCGTCCTCGACTATGGGTAGAGAAGATAAAGCTTATTCATTAGTCCTTTTCCTAGCGGGTAGAGGGTCCCTATGTTACCCTACGACATTGTTCCAGAATGGATGACTAATCCATTTGGCACTTGAGAGCCTAAGGCTGCCACAAGCATGTCTGCACATTAGTCCTATCAATCTTCATAGCAAAGTGACAAGCTCTACTTGGTGTTTGCGAGACGTCATCTCCGCAAACTTGATTTAAGCATGCATACTACTTCATTTTTATGCACAATAAAGAAAAAGAGAGTCTTATAAGATAAAAACTTTGTTCATTTTAAAAATTTGTACATTTGCTTACTCTTGGGAAGCATTGTAAGCATTGACAAGGTTTAGGTTATCCTTTAATTGTATGCCTTGCATACATCTAGCATCTTCAAAAGGATAATTCTTAAACTTAATAAGATATCGTCGGATAGTCTAACCACCTCTTAATACCTTGTCTTCATGTCCCAGAATGGATTCGGGCTACAGCACCTCTTCTTCGTCCTTGATCTTTGGTGGGTCTTTAATAGTTGGTTCTTTAATAGTTGGTTCTTGAGATGGCTCTCCTTTGTAAGGATTTAGTAGGCTCACATGGAAAGCATTTTGTATGAGTGTTGGAAGGTGTTGTAGCACGACCTAATTGAAACCCACACAAAATTATCAAATCCGTGGATCGACAACCCGGCTAGGGCATGGAAGCACGAGCATCGGATGAATGGAATAGAGGATTCAAGAGATCACCTCTCCAAGTAGAGATTAGCCATGGCAAGACTAACTCTAAACCTACTGTAATCACTAATCAAACAACTCCTACACACATCAAGCCCACCGAAGTCCTACTTGCCATAGACTAGAAACCCCGAGCACACTAATGATAAGCACACACTAATTACCACATGTCAATTACGGCACTTCATCAATAGCTACACACACGAGATGAATGGTGCTAGAGCTTTATAAAACCTATCTACACACAAGCAAATAATAGGGTACACACACAAATTAGAAGATTAAGACCCAACTTAATCAGCCTAATTTGTGATGCTAAATATCACAAATCAATTGCTTATGGAAGAATAGGACTGGTTACTAGCAAGAAGTACATACATCTCTCAAATCTAAATAATGAAAATGTAATACTACTTCATGACAAGATGAAATTTAGAGAATAGTAGACTAATGAGAAAATAAAGATTAGATTAATCAAGAAGAGCTTACACTAATTACAATGGTTAGCACTAGTCTCTCAAGCATAAACATTAAGCTCAAGGCTAGGCCATAGAGTGAACACTTTCGAGAGAGGGAGCTCTCAAAAGTGGATCCTCAAGAGTGGATACTCAAGAATGAAGCCTCCTTGCCTAAAGGCTTCCTTTTAAGGGCTTTCACCACAATCCCATCTTCGATGGATTTAAGCTTGAGCCCTCAAACTACCATATACAACTTTGGAACTCCAAGTGAGCCCAAGACTTATACAAAGTGAGTGGGAAGTATTGGGTCACATCCATAGCATATCTCCCGCTTGATGCATAACCAGTGTAGCATGTGTTAGCCACTGCTAACATTCCCCCCTTCCTAATTTGGCACACGTCCTCGTGTGTCAACGGTAAAGCAAGACACGGTGACATGGTAGAAAGCTATTCCATGGAAGACATGTTGAGCTGCAAAACATAAGAACAAGTAATGAGCATCAAAGGCCACCAAGAATGA
Organism: Adiantum capillus-veneris; assembly: GCF_014529385.1. Taxonomy (NCBI): domain Eukaryota; kingdom Viridiplantae; phylum Streptophyta; class Polypodiopsida; order Polypodiales; family Pteridaceae; genus Adiantum; species Adiantum capillus-veneris. The sequence goes on along the minus strand of NC_140953.1, from coordinate 87,606,410 downwards.
ATAAAACATGAAGCACAATGAACAATCATGCAAAGTGAATTTTTTGCTTCTAAAAGATGGGTGAATCATAGTCAAAAACTAAACAACATAAAGCAAAAAAACACCTAAACTATGGTAAAGATTAAACCACTTGAAATTTCAGTTTTATGCATGAAACACAAGCAATCAGTTAAGACCCAGGCTAATGCAAGTTCATAAAGTTGCTAGACTAAAAACTATGTGACCAATTTTAATAAATCATTCAAGTCTATCATGTCTATGGGCTATAAAAAAGCTCCTAATCTATTAGTACATTTTCAAAGCTTTTTGAAGCTCATGGAATTTTTGTTTTTGTCATTCATTGAAGAAATCAAAGCACAATCACAAAGCTACCACCCCAAGGCAAGTCTAGGTACGACTCTTGGCTCCTTGAACCCTCAAGAAGGTGTTCCAAAAGCCTACTTATAGCCCACCAAGGCGATGGCTAACCCCTATCAGCCTAGGGCATCAGTTTAGGGCCTTCACCAAGCGAGCCAAGGTGATTCTCCTCGCCTGCCAAGTGCCAATAAGGGGCTAGGCCTCACATGGACACAACATAACATAAAGATTTTGATTTTCATGTGTCTAGTAGCATTTTTGCTACTTTTTCTTGACACTTTTTTGCTTCATTGTTTCATTTTTTAGCACTTTTTTTATTGCTTCCAACATAAGATGCTAATGGCAATTGGACTAAAGGACTAAAACCTAATCATAGCCCTAGGTCATGTTAAAAATGAATCGAGTATTAAGACTATCACTAAGAGTTTAGGACTAATGAGAAATGAACCTATATTAACCTAAGGTCAAGGCCAACTACCTATGATTAGCATACATAAAACCTAATCTTTTGATGAGTTAATTTTCACAAAGCAAAGTGTTGAAACTTTAGGATTCCTAGCCTTTGGACATGAAAGAACCATAGCTTAGAAGCAAAATTTCACTTAAGCCAAGCACAGAGAATAAAGAGATGAAAAAGAGAAAAATCATGGAAGGATTACACCTATTCATGCTCTCTGTGCATCCTTGAGCAAGCATCCCCTTTGTGTAGAGAAGCCTCTTGATCCTTTTTATTTGCAAAAGAAGCTTTTTGAAGCTAAGTGTAAACACAAGCTACAAAGCCAGTTATTGAAAGCCACACAAAAAACACACAAAACATTAATGAAAACCTAAAGCTAGGGTCTTGCATACCTCAATTTTCCAAAGGGAAAAAACCCAAGGGAAAAAAATGCCTTTCGTTATGCACATGATGCTCTTTAGTAGCAAATTTATGCATACATAACAACCATGAGAGATAAAATGAGCTTCTTCATAAGCAAATTTTGCAATTTTTACAACCTCTCATGCATGATTCAAAAGTTTGATTAATTTCTAGCTCAATGAAATATGGGAAAAACAAGCCAAGAGCTGAAAATAATGCAGCTTTTGAATGAAAAAAGTAGCTCTTGATAGCCAAATTTTACAATTTAAAGCTTTCCAAAAAGTTGGCTAACAACTAGCTCACATGAAATTTTACAATTTAAGAGCAATCTATGAGCTAGAGATGACTGTAACTTGATGAATTGAAAATGAATGGCTCTCAATAGCCAAATTTGTACTTGAAAGCTCAAAAAGTTGGCTAAACACTAACTCAAAATGAAAAAATTTAACTTTTGACCAAGGTATGAGCTAGCATGTATACAGCTTTTAATCCAAATTTTGGAATGGCTCTAAATAGACAAGTTTTGCAATATTTTACAATGATGACTCCTTCTTGGATCAATGAAATCACACTCCTGCCCACAACCCTTCAAAACAACTCAAATCATTAGTGCTCTTAAGCATTTGAACATCCAATACAAGCACTAAAAGCATACTCAATCACAAACCCAAAATTTTACTGCTCTCCCATGATCATTCACAGAATCTCAACTTTAGTGCTATGCAAGGAATTTTCATTTAGAGCAAGCACTAAAATGCACAGTCAATGCCAAGCCCAAATTTTAGTACATAGAATGTCTCGAGCAAGCATTATTGCATGTGCAATGTAATCTCAAAAGATGCCCAAACATATCATCGAGTTTTTAAGTTAGTGAAAAGAGAATCTTTCAATTAATCAAAGCACTAGATCATGCATAAGTCAAAAAAAATTGTGCAATGAAGTTCAACTATGCATAGGAGTGCTCATAATGTCTTCATACATATGACATACATATCAGAGAAACGAGTGGCCCCAAATAGTATGAACACCAGCTACAACGAGGTCAAGACAAGGCAAATAGGGGGTTGAATGGAGGCCCAAGAACTCTCATTGCTTGGTTCTGACTTTTTTGGATATGCCTTTGGTGAACGCCATTTGCAGCGAGGTCAAGACTAGGCGAATAGGGGGTTGAGTGACGGCCCAAGGTCTCCCTTCGCTTGGTTATGACTTTTTTGGATATGCCTTTGGTGAATGCCATTTGCAGCGGTGTCAAGACTAGGCAAATAGGGGGTTGAGTGACGGCCCAAGGTCTCCCTTCTCTTGGTTATGAATTCTTTTGATATGCCTTTGGTTATCAAATAGGCTCAATTTTAGTATTATGCGCGTGGTTTTCACATTCAAACTAAGGACTAAAATATAACAAGCAATGTCAAGCCCCAAAGTTACTGCACACTGATCTTTGAACAAGCATCAATTTACTTCAATGTATCTCAAGATGAAGCTCACATGTAGCTAATACATAACATCGCAGAGGAAAAGCATAGGGTAAACTTTTGTTTTCTCAGCTCTTTTGAGTAAATCCAAATGAATGTTTGTGTCGCAAAATAGCCCAATAATTAATGTACGAAAGCAGGTACTCAAAATAAGCATAAGAGTTGTCTTGGACAAGCAAAATCCCCATAATCCATGCATAAATTTATCAATGGGTATAGCAAGCTCTCATGTAGCTCATTTATCAATGGGTATAGCAAGCTCTCATGTAGCTCATTTAGCAGACAAGTAATTTAGTTCCGGGCTTCTTTTTTTACCGATAAAAGTTGGAAATTTTTGATAGCACGAAATAATGAATACAACAGCTAAGCAAGGCATTTGGCTCAACTCTGAGGTCCTTTGTCTCCAGCTCATTGCAGGAGAGCAAAGCAACAAGCTCTGCTTATAAAATTCGAGCAAGGCTCGAGCGCTTGCAGCTCAAACCATCAATATTTTGAAACCCTGATACTCTCGCTCTCTCTTTCTCTCTCACACACCACACAGGTCCAATGGAGCTCTCTTGCCTGACGTGATGTTCTGCTGTCAATTGCAATACATACAACCCCAAGCCTAGGAAGGAGCCAAGATGGACGAATATTGGGAAACAATCAGAGTTGTAGGATTTTGGGAAAAGGGAGTCGCAGGAGAGTGAAGAGGGAGCACACAACTAATATATATGGCGAGTTTGTGTTTCATTGTATTGGGCGAAGCTACAATAGATGAAGTTGTATGGTCTGCTCCATAACGAATTACTAGGCGGCACTGGCAGTAGGGAGCTGAAGCCATACACACAATAGGAGTGCAGGTAGTTGCGAGGGTGACTGATCATTTGAGTGAAGGTTTCTTTTGACGGTTAGCAGAGGCGAGGGCCAAGGTTTCTTTCAACCCAATTCAAAATAATTGCTTCATCTGCTCCTTCACAGCTTAGTGATCTATGCATGCAACCGGCTGCGGGACCTATATGGGAATGCAGTGCTACGGGCCAGGGCAGGACCAAGGAGCTTGAGGTAAGGCAAGTGAGATTGGTGAATTGTACCATGGCTGGAGCAGGGCAAAAAATGATGTGTGTGCGCCTTTGTATGTGTGTGTGGTAGTGCACAGTATCAAGGCCAAAATCAGTGTTGACTTGTGAGAGGCGGACTCGTTCTGTGAGCTCACAACTGCATAAGCCTGGGAGAACGACCAATTTTGTATGCAGTGTGGCCAGTGGTATGATTCTTTTGCTTGCGCCATCACTGGCAGATTGCATGTAGCGATATTATTGCCATGGAAGACAAAGCCACGGATCTTTGGCGGGACCCAGAAAATGAAGGTAGAACGAGACACTGTGTGCGGGCCCAGATCTGCGAGACTCGAGCAGCAAAATCATTTTTAAAAATTTAATTGGTTGTGATTCTGCGAGCCTAGCAAGTTTATTATCAAGCAAGTGGATGTTGGGGGCTCAGCAAACTTGCAGGTGGATGTGTGTGTGAGCTGGAGTTAGCCAACGGCGGTAAACCCCCATTAAGCTAGTTTGGCAGCAAGTGGGGGCGATTCCGAGAATCCAAGTGGGTGGTTTATTTTTTGGAAAAGTCGGTGTGGGGCCATGAACGTGCATGGGTGTGTGTTGAGGCAACTCATTGGGTGTGCCACGTTCCAGTGCAGGTGCCAAATGAGGTGGGCACTAAAGTTAAAGGAGAGAGTATGTGAGAGCAACTTTTAAATTGGCATGCAAGGGAACCAATGAGGGTAATGAAGAAGCCGACAATAAATCTCCCCTAGAGGCCATTCCTTCACCGTTTGTGTGTGCGGAGCTCGTTTACAAGCATAGCTCCCGTCACTAAACTCAAATGAGAATACCATCAATTTTGCAAGTAAATTCAATCGACAAAAGTAGTGCTCTTGAATTTTGGCAAAAATTTTCCTTTTGATCCTCTTTATTGATTAGGTATACCCCCTTGAGTACGATGCAAACTAGCACTAAAATTTGAATGTTGCAAATTGACACTATTTGTACACAAGGTTTAGTGCCCCTCTAGTTCTATTTATATGAGCAAAGTAATTAGGACATACATTCCCCAATTAAATCATAATGCAAGCTCAAAAAATTAAAGGTGATTACCGATCAAGCATTGCATACACAAAATGTAAAGCATAAATTCGTCCCTAATTGCAATTCCATAGACAATCATCAATCATTGCAATCTTCAATTGCTCATATCCTATTATCCAAATCATCCGAACCCAATCAGCTTGTCATTTGGTATGTGAGGCAACACATAATAAATTATGGCATTTTCACATGCAAAATCGTTGAAATTTTCACGTTTTTCAATCAAATTGGCACAGTGATTACAAAGATGATGCACATAAATCATCTTCAATTAAGTACCAATTGAATCATCCATAATTGGTAATTGCTACCAATTATTCATCCCTCATTTGGATACCGAATGCCATTGACTAGGCACACACATCCAAATTTAGACCGAAATTGTATGCAAAAATACATCAATTTCACATTACAATGCTCAAATTGCAAACTCAATCAAGCATAATTGAATGCATGCATACTCAATTTCTAAAATATTAACACTATTTTAACCCAATCAAGCAATGCACACAGTTAAAAATTAAGCACAAAAGTTCAAATTTGGCTCAATTGCCAATGCATTTAGGCTTACACCTAATGATTGCACACACTTTTTATGAATATTTCAAAATCAAAAATCATTTAGGTGTTTCAATTGACCATCAATCATTGAAAATCAAGTGGTCTAGGATAGGCAGACACACTTAGTTTTTGCCCAATTTTTTTGGCAATTAGGCTTATCCAATGATTGAATTAGCTTAACATACACATCATTTACATGATTTCATACTCATGTATCATCAATTCCATCACTTTATATGCATGCACACATTCAAGATTAGGTGCACACTTTTTGACAGTTTTTTCCCTCTTTGGTGTATGCACACACACAATGATTTTTATGCACACACATGAATTCTTGATGAGAATTAAGCATTATTTGGATACACACAAAGTTGATTAGTCACAAATTGACTATCAATTTCATTCCAAGTGTATCAAATTAGGTGCAAAGTGTAGGTCAATTTGTGTTACACACCTAATTTTAGCAAATAATTAGCACAGTAAACCTCATTAATCAAACAAGAATTGGCATAACAAGTGAGTGCACTTATATCATAATGACACTCCAAGCTATTCCTTTGCTCCACGTGAAGACGCATCATTGCACACACAAGTGTATGCACCATCAAATCGGCTCCAAAATTGACCATTTGTAGGCCAAAAATCAAACACCCAAATCATCAAATTATGCATAAATTAGCACAATTAACTTGATTAGAGTGATGATTCCACCTCTTCAAAAGGGGATTAATCATACATTACACTTCAATTGTTAGCGGTTAGGTTAGCAAGGTTAATCAAAATTAGTAAAAATTAGCATGAAATTAGTAAAATTAGCATGGAAACAAAGCAAAATTAGCAAGGGTTAGCAAAGATGTGCCCTATTCTTCATAAAACCTATCTACACACAAGCAAAGAATAGGGCACATACACAAATTACAAGATTAAGATCCAACTTAATCAACATAATGTGTGATGCTAAATATCGCAAATCAATTGCTTGTGGAAGAATAGGAGTGGTTACTAGAAAGAAGTACATACATCTCTTAATTCTAGAACATTGAAAGTGTAATACTACTTCATGACAAGATGAAATGTAGAGAAGAAGTAGACTAATGAGAAAATAAGGATTAGATTAATCAGAAGATCTTACACTAATTACAATGGTTAGCACTAGCCTCTCAAGCATAAACATTAAGCTCAAGGCTAGGCCATAGAGTGAACACTCTAGAGAGAGGGAGCTCTCAAAAGTGGATCCTCAAGAGTGGATACTCAAGAATGAAGCCTCCTTGCCTAAAGGCTTCCTTTTAAGGGATTTCACCACAATACCTTGTACTATGGGTTTAAGCTTAAGCCCTCAAACTACCATATACAACTTTGGAATTCCAAGTGAGCCCAAGACTTATACAAAGTGAGTGGAAAGTATTGAGTCACATCCATAGCATATCTCCGGCTTGATGCATAACCAAGGTAGCCTGTGATAGCCGCTGCTAACAATGAGCCAATGGCTTGGCAACTTGAGTTGGTAGGCCATCTCATTGATTGGTCTAAAAATCTAGAAGGGACCATAGTACCTTTTTGCTAACTTAGCATAGTACTTTTGGTGTCCCGTAGGATTCTTGCCATTCGTGTGCCTTAATCGAGTCTTGGGAAATTTAAGTAAGACCCAATCATTTTCTTTAAAGGCTTGGGCTCTTTTGTTCTTATAAGGAGCAGCCTTTTGCCTTTGCTGTGAGATAGAGATAGCATCCTTAATCTTTTGGAAGATTCTTGTAGGTCTCGGCTATACTCATCTACAACGAAGATCTTCCCATGTACCTTAAGTAGCAGGGGCCTTTTTGATCTTCCCTCAATTACCTTGAAAGGTGTTTTTCTCGTAGAAGTATGTACAATGTTATTGTAGGCATACTCCACTAAGGGTAAGTACTTCTTTCATTAAGACCTTTGATCTACTTCCGTTACATTGGCTTTTAGTAGATCAAGAATTGTTTAGGTTAGCTATTTTGCTTTGGCCATCCATTTGTGGGTGATAGGCCGAAGAGAAATTTAGCCTTGTCCCTAAAAGAGACCCTTCCAGAAGTTATCGGTCATTCTAGGATCTCTATCCGACACTATGGACATTGGCAAGCCATGGTACTTGAAGATTTGTGAAATGAAGAGGGTTGCCATTTGATGGTCTTTTATAGTCTTTTTGACAGGTATAAAATGAGCTTGTTTACTAAACTTGTCTACTATCTTCCATGTTTCTGTATTTCCATGGATAGACTTAGGCAATTTAAAGATAAAATCCATGGATATTCTCTCTCATGGTGAATTAGGGATTGGCAAGGGCTGAAGCAATCCAAGTTGCTTCCCTCTATCAAAATTCGTCTTTTGGCATACCACACATTTAGAAACATACTGTTGTATGTTTGCTTTCATGGTAGGCCAATAGAAATATGTTTTAATCCCTTTTCGGGTAGACTGGATCCCTCTATGCTCCGCATAAGGAGGAGCATGAGATTCATATATTACTTTCTCACATAGTGAGTTAGATGCATAGTCTATTTCCATAGAGAAGATAACCATCTTGTAAGGTAAATGGTTCCTCTTTCTTCCCTAGCGCAAGGGCTGAAATCGCATCTCTAAATTTGGGATCAATAGCATACTCAGAGAGACTACCCATTTACCCACTCCACAAAGAGAGAGAGAGACACACACACACACACACCCAAAAAAATAATCTTAGAAGAGGAGAATTTTTTATGTTTAGATACAATTGAGCTTGGGCCAACACCAATGGGAAAATAGCTCACACAATATGGGTAAAGTATGCCAGATACAATCACAAATTGGAGCAGAAGCTTCGCTTATAGGAGAAACTTACACAGCCAAAATAGCAAAAAAAATAGTGAGAAATTTGTCAAAATGGATAGCACCATTGCGTCCAGAACGGCCCAAAACCCCAGTCTACAATGTCAAAGTGCTCAAATTCGCCGACCTCGGATGAGCAGTTTACGGCCAAAACAGGCTTCAAAACCAGCAAAAACTCACTTGCGACTGTTTCTCCTCTTCTCTCCACGTTTTTTCTAGTCTTCTATCAGTTTTTTCAGTTTCCACACTTAGCTTTATTACTTGGGCACCCTTGGCCTTTTAGTTGACCTCAAACGGACCCTGAACAGGCCAAAAAGTGCCCTCACAGTGCATAGTTGTCACCCTGCTGCATCCATCCGCACACCTGTCACTCAGCCTTTTGCAATAATGCATCCCGCAACAACGTGAAGTGGCCCCCAGATACAGTTCTCATGATGACCTTTTTGCATAATTATCACAAGAAAATACCCACATTTTATCCGTACTTATCCACGTGCAAATATTGACCCCATTCGACCTCCTGACGCCACTAGATGCCATCTGACGCACCTGCTTACCTCATGTCATCGACCCATAGATAGCTTCCTCGAGAAGTTTTACGCGCTACCAACTCTTCATTATTATAGAAAAAACACACTGGTACTGGTGATTGTGAAAATCGATGCACTATGTACATGTTGTCCTACCTATACACATGTGGACCCCACATAACCACCTCGCTATGGAAAATGGGCAATCCTTTATTCGATGCACCATGCATGGGTATGTACATATGGGCAATCCCTTGCTCCGAAAAACTCCTAACACCGCGTTGCCATCGCCCTTGCCTTCACCTTTTTGTCCTCTTTCCCCTCGCCACCTTTTGGTTCTTACTATCAAACTGCAATGTCACCATCCACCTCGGCGCCATTGGATATTGCAGAGATAGTTTCTCTCTCTCTCTCTCTCTCCCTCCCCCCCCCCCGGGTCGCTCTTCTCTCCCTGTGTGTTGTTAATTATGTGTGCACCAAAGCCACTGCGTTATGGGGTTAGGGCACAAGGGGAACAACACGCCAAGGACCGAGAGTGGTCGTTAGGGTAAGATTAGAAGTCTCACAACCTCAAGATTGGGATAGTTACAAATCGTACGTATTAGTTGAGATTCTCCATGCAACATTGTGAGGTTCAAGGCATGGTTGGAATAATGAAGTACATTTCCTTCAATGAGGTGTTCTTGCTCACACACCCAGCACTTGCTTCACAACTAACAAGGCATCACCTTTTATGCTCAACCTTCTAATCCCATACTTCAAAAAAATGTGTAAGCCGGCTTCCAATGTAGCATATTCAGCCTCATTATTACTATGTGCATCTAATTTGAACCCTCTCTTGCATACTAGCTTCCCCTCTGGATCATAAAGTGCTATACCCCCTGAAGCCGCATCATGGCTCTTTCTTTATGAGCCATCAAAGAAGAGAGGTGTGGCGCCCGTGGGCGGCCTCATGGCATGGCAGTTGTTGAGTTCGTTGATGACATGGCAGGCAGCCAAGAGGCTGTTCCCGCGCTCGTAAGCGACAAAGTTTTTTGAGGGGAAGGCCCTCCCCCAATAGCGACATCGCTATTGCCTTGGTAGGGGAGGGGTCCCGCTACTGCAGCAAAGAGGTGTCGATAAAGGAAAAGGCTAAAGGCACTTAAAGGCCAAGAGAAAGGGAAGTCCAGGGGGCCGGATCGGATAAGGACGAGAGATGAGGCATGCAAAGCTTTCCAAAATAAACTAAGCCAAGTGTTGGCAATGCATAAAAATTCTAAAAGGAACTCCAAATGGAGTGCACGACATGGAAGACTCACCCATTTTTTCTTTTTTGGAACTCCTAGGCATACCCCTATAAAAGGAGGTTTTTGTTCTTTTTTTAGAGTCTTTTGACCAGTTGGCTTTTTTGCCTATGTGAGTTAGTGAAAGCTTGAAGCTTGTGTGCTGCTAAGCTTGCCATTGAAGCTGCATACATCGGTTGTACTACTCTCTATGCAATAATACCACTCACTTGCCCCAATCTCGTGTGTTGCTTCTCCCCATCCCCTCCTCTTCTCTCACTCTTCGTGTATTGGCCATTGCTTGCAGAGGGTTTGCTTGCATCTCGAGAGGTGCTACCAAGAGGGTAGATTAGGAGTGTTTTGTGATTCGAAAAGGGTGAGTTGGCAGAGTGAGTGTTTTTGTGTTGTGGGTGTTTTTGTGTTGTGGGTTTTTTTTGCAAGGTGTGAAGTAGTTGTTTTGTATGCTAAGGCGTAGTTGTTAGTGCGAATAAGCCAATCTGAAGGTGTTTTTTGAGAGGCTAGGGGTGCTATGGAATCCCTGGGCTATAGAGAGGCAAGTATTTTGTGTGCTGGGTGTGTTCCCTATTCCCCCTCTCCATCTTCTGGTGCCCCCACTGAGGAGTTGTCTGATGCTCCAATTTGCGGTTCGAAGTGGTGTTTGTTTGCCAACAAAGCGGTTGGCTCATGGTCGAGATGTTTGTTGATCGAGGTTGAAGCTGACAGAGATGGTGGAGCCAGGTTTTGGCCCCATATTTACGCGCTTCGAAGATCTCGAGGATTGGTTAGCAGATTTCGAATTATGGTTGTTGTCGATGCGTATGTCGACGGATTCAAAAAGGTTACAGACGGTGCCGTTGTTGATGCGAGGACGAGCCAAGGTGTGGTTCGATGGCTTAGAGAGCAGTGATCGAGAATCATGGCAAAGGTTGCAGAGGGTTTGCCTGCAGCTCGAGAGGTGCTACCAAGAGGGCAGATTAGGAGTGTTTTGTGATTTGGAAAGGGTGAGTTGAGCAGTGTGGGTGCTTTTGTGTTGTGGGTGTTTTTTTGCAAGGTGTGAGGTAGTTTTTTTCTATGCTAAAGCGGAGTTGTTAGTGCAAATAAGACAATTTGAAGGTTTTTTTTGAGAGGTTAAGGGTGCTGTGGAATCCCTGGGCTATAGAGAGGAAAATATTTTGTGTCCTGGGTGTGTTCCCTATTCCCCCTCTCCAATGTCTCCAATCTTGAACAGCTCCCACTGCACGTAACCATGGTCTGTCCAGTATAATAGGATATGCTCCCAAACCCGCTGGCATCACCATGAAAATCAACCACTGCCTTTGCATCATACGCCTCCACTTCTAAACTCTTTACAACACCCAAACATTTTACTTTTTGATGGTTTGTCAATCTAATCCGGAAGCCTGACACCCCAGTCTCACTGTAAGACCCATCTTCTCAACGCATGAGTGTGTTATGACACATATTTTAGCTCCACCATCAACATAACCTTGTCCCAAATTTTTTCTTTTGTGCCACACATCTACTATTGGAAAAATGTCTGGTAGCTTATCCATTGCCAACACCTTTATTGAACCTCTCTCTGGCTCTTTCTTCATTGGGTTAACCATCCTCTTCCACTGTCGCTTTAGCTTAGGCACCATCTCTATAAGCTGCCCAAAAGTAACATCTGCCTTCCTGCTTATCAGATCCTCCTTCAAGTCATAGCTTAATTGCCCATCCCCTAGTGGAAAATCTGAAACATGAAACTTGCAACGAGCCCTTCTTTTCCTCTTGGCCTTGACATACTCACCTTCATGGCTCTTTCCCTTCTTCTTACTAGAACCTGGGGCACTTCTTCCTTCCTTGTCCTCTGTGGTCCTCTTCCCAATAGGCATCACTAATGTATCCTCTAGCTTTGATGCCTTCTCCAAGGTGACTACACTTATCACTTTTGTCTTTCCCTTTTCCTCCTAGGTTAATCCACTAGTTCCTTCTTCTCCCTTGATTTCGATGCCATAATCATTTGACCTAGTTAGCACTTGTCTTCGCAATGGATACATGTCTCCACCCATCCTTGGTGGCTTATCACATTGCGGGCTGATGTGTCCCAACTCTCCACAATTATAACATGTGGGCGTCTGCCTCCAGAACCTACCATTGCTTTATCCAACACCATTCCTAGGTCTTTCTTCACCTCCTGGCTGATTTGCAACCTCCCTCGACCTCGATTATTTCCCACTTGACCTAGCATGTTTAGGCTGAGATTCTTCATTAAATCTACCACTTGCCTCATGTCTTGCCTTAGCCCATCATCTTGTACTACTGTAGTGACCACTGCTGGCATAACCTAAGGAGTAACGGCAACCACTGGTTCATGATGAACCCCTGGCATGTGACCTTGTGAGGAGTCCATAGGCTGATATTCACACCTCATGGGAAAAGACTCCACCCCTAACTGGCTCATTTTCCTCAGCTTCCACTCTTTGTTCCTTGCTACCTCTAGTGCATCTTCATATGTCCTAGGCTTCTTTAGCTCCACTCTCCAATGTATATTCTCCCAAAGACCATCCAAGAACCTGTCCTTCTTTATCATGTCAGGTGGGGGTACCTATGGTGCTAAGGGCTTGCACATCCGCTCCCATGCCAATGAAAACTTACGTATGTACACATCTACTGGCTCACCTTCCTTTTGCAATAAACCTAGTACTTCTTGCCACACTTTGTCAGGATCTTATGTCTTCACAAACTCCACTTCTAATCCATGCCTTAGATTGTCCCAACTCAATCTTACAGGTGGATCAGCCACACGCAACTCCTCTTCAAATGCTTTGGACCAAACTCGTGCATCACTCTTCAAAAAAATTTGGAGAAGACGTAACATCTGCGCCGAGTCATGAATCTGGTTGCTAATACAGGCAACCTCCATCTTTTCCAAAAAGTTTTCCACATCTTCATCACTTCTTCCATGAAATTCCGGACAAGAGAAAGCCATGGCTACCCAAGTTACGATGCTTTGATAACCCGTTCAAACACACGTGCAAGAACCCAAAATTTTTGACTGACTCAATCCCCAGAAACTCCAATGGAGCCAACTTTAGATAAGGAGAAACACGTGCACATCAAACGAGTTTTCATAGTTGATCATCGGAATTAAAACAGGCAAAGGACGTTCCAGTATCTCTCTTAATCTTCTTGGCCCGAACATAAAGACTATGCGCTGATGGAAAAAAAATCTTCTTGGACACATGAACATTTATCTGGATTCTTTGTGTTAAATGAAAAGGAGTGAATTGAGAGCCATTTTGATTATCCATTAAAGCCAACCATGCAGCTCCCAAGAAGGCACACCTGACTTATCCTCTTATTTTGCCAGAATTTCAGCAGCATAACAGCATAAATGGCTCGAAAGACCAAAAAAACAGCCATCATAACTTGGAAAATTTTTGACAGAGTTTCCCCAAAAGTAGAGCAGTGAGAACCCAAAGTATAGACTGTATATGTATGCATAAGCTGCCACAATAGAACCTGAGCATCAAGTAGGAATCACTAGTACATAGCCTGTCGCGTGGTCACGAAAAGAGTGCTCCAACCACCTGTATCACTGAAAGGATCTCACATTTGAGAATCCCCCAGCTCAATAAAACCTCACGCTATCGACCCTATCACGAAGGATTATGCAAATCTCGTATAGTCAAGTCTCAAAAATGACTATCTTCTAGACCAAGTCTCAAAAATGGCTGGGACTGCCAAAAAAAACCAAGTATGGCTCCACAAAGACATACAATGGCAGTTTTCACAAGTAACGTACAATACCAACATACAATGCACTCAAACAGGCGCCAAATGATGCATACCCACGGCAACTACAAGTGACTCCCACTTGCCAGTGTATCACTCTACTCCAGCTACCTGTACCTGTGTGAATCACCTATACCTGTACCTGTCCCTGTAACCTGTAACCTGTAGTCTGAAACCCGTTATCCCGAATCTCGAAGCTTGACGCTCAAAGCAGAAGGTACTCGAAGAAGATCCTCAGTGGGGGCACCAAAAGAATGTGAGCGGGATGGAAACACACAGAATGACTCTATAATGACCCAACACACACTCTTGGGATGATATACACACACTCTATGGGACACCACTCGGCTTACACAACCCACCTGGCCGAGCAGGGAACACACCTATGGAGTGAGAGGAGAGAGACTACCCATTTACCCACTCCACACAGAGAGACACACACACACACACACACACCCAAAAAAATCATCTCAAAAGAGGATAATTTCTGATGATTAGATACAATTGAGCTTGGGCCAACACCAATGGGGCAAATAGCTCACACAATATGGGTAAAGTATGCCAGATACAATCACAAATTGGAGCAGAAGCTTCGCTTATAGAAGAAACTTACACAGCCAAAATAGCAAAAAAACAGTGAGGAATTTGGCAAAATGGACAGCACCATTGCGTTCGGAACGGCCCAAAACCCCAGTCTACAATGTCAAAGTGCTCAAATCCGACCTCAAATGAGCAGTTTACAGCCAAAACAGGCTCCAAAAATAGCAAAAACTCACTTGCGGCTATTTCTCCTCTTCTCTCCACGTTTTCTTTGGTCTTCTCTCAGTTTTTTCAGTTCCCACACTTAGCTTTATTACTTGGGCACCCTTGGCCTTTCAGTTGACCTCAAACGGACCCCGAACAAGCCAAAAAGTGGCCTCACAGTGCATAGTTGTCACCCTGCTGCATCCATCCGCACACCTGTCACTCAGCCTTTTGCAATAATGCATCCCGCAACCACGTGAAGTGGCCCCTAGATACAATTCTCATGAGACCTTTTTGCATAATTATCACAAGAAAATACCCTCGTTGTATACGTACTTATCCACGTGCAAATATTGACCCCATTCGACCTCTTGACGCCACTAGATGCCATCTGACGCACCTGCTTACCTCATGTCTTCGACCCGCGGATAGCTTCCTTGAGAAGTTTTACGTGCTGCCAACTCTTCATTATTATAGAAAAAACACACTGGTACTAGTGATAGTGAAAATCGATGCACTATGTACATGTTGTCCTACCTGTACACATGTGGGTCCCACATAAACACATGGCTATGGAAAATGGGCAATCCTTTATTCGATGCACCATGCATGGGTATGTACATATGTGCAATCCCTTGCTCCAAAAAAATCCTAACACCGCGTTGCCATCGCCCTTGCCTTCACCTTTTTGTCCTCTTCCCCCTGGCCACCTTTTGGTTCTTACTATCAAACTGCAACATCACATCCACCTCAGCGCCATTGGATATTGCAGAGATAGGTTCTCTCTCTCTCTCTCTCTCTCTCTCTCTCTCTCTCTCTCTCTCTCTCTCTCTCTCTCTCTCTCTCTCTCTCTCTCTCTCTCTCTCTCTCTCTCCCTCCCCCCAGGTCGCTCTTCTATGCCTGTGTGTTGTTAATTATGTGCGCACCAAAGCCACTGTGTTACGGGGTTAGGGCACAAGGGGAACAACACTCCAAGGGCCAAGAGTGGTTGTTAGGGTAAGATTAGAAGTCTCACAACCTCAAGATTGGGATAGTTACAAATCGTACGTATTAGTTGAGATTCTCCATGCAACATTGTGAGGTTCAAGGCATGGTTGGAATAATGACTCCTTATGTGACTGTTCTTGAGTTGTTTTTCAATGCTATGTTTGGGCATAGTGAGTGAGTAGGCCTACATATCTTTTATTGATAACATTAAATGCTCTGTTCCATTTCACCTTTTATGAATGGACGTGGATACAACGTAAATTCAACTTGGGTCAGAACCAAAAAAATAGGGCCCTTCAGAGATTCTTGGGGCCCCTATTTGCCTGGTTCTGACTCTAGTCACGTCATCTATGATGACATTAGTGCACGAGACAAAACCAAGCAAATACAGACCTTGAGGGATTCTCCAGCCCAAAATTCGCTTAGTTATGACACCAAATACATACCAATTTTGAAAAGTAGTTTTGGCTTGCTTTTTCTTTCAGACATGGGGATCATAGTCCTAGAGAGAGACAATGTGGGCGAGGATACATGTGAAGAAAAACTATATACGTTCTTATATAACGTCCGTGCTCATCACCGTGCACCAAAACTATCATGAATGTTTAATGCAGAGTTTTCTATAGAGAGGATCATTGATTGCTCATTTGAGTACCTACAAACCCATTTGCAACAGTATGAGGTAGTCATTTGTGACAATTCCATGACAATTGATGGCATGAGATATGTGCACCCAGCCGACCTTGACCCTGACAAGAGTACGGCAAGGAGACTAAATCACTGTCTAGAAAAGTGTCCCTCCAATTCACTGCTTGTACAAGATAGGTGTATGAAGCACTTAAAAAAGTGTCGCTTAGTGGAATTCAACCACGTGTTTGTCTGTTATTTGTACTTGCAGACGGATGGTGAGTCAGAGACTTCCTAGTCATCAACTTAGTAGTTGCCCATTGGCGCCGGGAAGAGCTATAGGATGTGGAGGTGCAGTTTGACCCAGAAGAAGAGCGGGTAGAGGTATTAAAGGAAACATTTGATGCGGGCTTAACTCTTGTGAATGCAGCATTAGGAAGAAAGCCCAAATAAGGAAGTGACTTTTCCTCTGAATTGCACTCCGAGCTTTGCTATGGTGGCGGGTGACACCCACTACATTCTGCTCATAGATATCATGCATGAGGTGAATATATGGGAGGACTACTGCCTAGTTGCAATTGCAATTTTTTGTGAGGAAGACATGGGATTTGTGGATGATGATGGAGTGGACCAACATCTTCTTTTGCTAACACAGTTGTCCATGACTCACAGTTCACTTCAAGGTGGCAATTGATCAAAGATACATTCAATGAAGTGAAGTTTGGAGAGGCCAATTTGCCAATAGATGAGCAGTTCCAATCAACAACAAAACAACTCAGCTTGGAAAACATGGGTAGGCCCGTGGCAGCCAGAGCTCAGGGACAGAATAGTCAGTCTATTCACTTGTAAGGAAGGTCAATGCTAAAAATGGATGAGAATCAGATGGTAATTTTTAAAGGCATTCAGATGGTATTGGAGATGGCCCAGTGAGATGAAATATCACTATCAATCTTTTTGTTGACAGGTGCTAGTGTATGATAATAGTTTCCTTAGAAGAGCCGGAGGCTCACGACAAGGGCTTGTCACTGGAGTACAAGGCAAGGATGTGGTGTTGTCTCACTACATCGGGCGTTTTAACCACAAAAAGGTTTGTAGAAACAATTCAAGTACTTGGCAATTGTACTCGTCTCACTTAGGGCCCATAAATGTTTTAATATTGTTTTGCAGATCATAATATACCACAAGGAATACTCCAAGGACAATGCAAAGTTCCCACTGTTTGCAATGAAAGTAATTACAAGATTGTGTGGTGGGCACCCCCTCCTACTAAATGCAGAAAGACTAATTTTGATTGAGAAACAGTTTGCTCTACGCGTCTTTGGCATTGGGTATGGGTGCCAAGCACTCAGAGCCCCCTATTTCATGTCCTACACAGCTGAGGCTCTGGCTATAGGGGTTGAATACCCGGAGAGCTTAGATCCATACAACAAGTGGCTAGTTATGAGGGAAAGAAGATGCCTGATGCCCGTGGGGATGCTGCCATCAACAGAGGAACGAGCTCGTCCATGGAGCTTGTACATCTAAGAGGTACAAAGTGAGGAAGAAGGAGGTGCATCGAAGAGGATAAAATGATGGGCTCAGGTCCATCTTTTTCCGCTCCTAACTCATGACTGTCGCCACCTTGCATGGTGCTCCCCTACATTTGAATTTCCACAAGACGCACTACACTTGGAAGCACTAAAGGAAGCAAAGGGATCGAGAAAATCAAAGAAAATAAGGAACAGTATCGTAAATTCCTACACTTTTCTTATAAAACCAAGGGGTTCACTTCTTTTCAAACGCTCTTCCATGTGCTAGGGACTCCATAGGCGCTTCCACATATAACATAGTTTGACCAAAACTCATCCAAATTAAGCCCAATTTTTAAATCCACGAAGTTCAAAAAAAAACTCATAACAAGTGATGGAAAACCTGGGGAAAACCGTTTCCTTTTATATATGTACAAGCAAGTAGTTGCAACGCATAGTCTACCCTCGACTAGCTGCACCACAGGGAACTTCACACAACAGAGCTTGCATACCTCAGACCAAGATGAAGAGATGTCAATATTAAGATCTAAGCACCCACTCTCATCAGCCCATTGAGGAGATACACACTCTCAACTCACCATACCAGGCATTCATAAGGCAAGAGGGGCACCCCTACACCAAAGCTCCCACCCTTCATTGCAGGCTGCACAGCAACACATAGTTTCTTCTTCACAGTTGAATATCCCTCCTCGCTCACAACCCCAAGGTGATAAAATTTCATTTTTCTTCATATTTCAAAGCACTTACTCTTTGAATTATTAACACTTCTATGTACAAAAACAACAAAACTATGTACCTTGCATAATTGGCCCGCATGTTTAGACAGCTGGCACATACCACCCTTGTACAATTTGAAAAGCATGCTTTATTTACATCCAAGGGTTCCAAAAGCATCAAAAAAAAAACTCTCAAAGGCTTTGGGGTGTCCCACACCATTCCTCCAAAACACATCACATACACTTTGTACAAGCACGCTTTATTTACATCCAAGGGGTCCAAAAGTATCAAAAAACATATCTCAAAGACTTTGAAGTGGCCCGCACCAATCCTCAAAAACACATCACATATTCCCTCTCCAACAAGCACGGAACACTTTCAAGTGTTCCATATGTAGTTCTTTCTTCATCACATAATTATTGTGACATAAGGCTTGAGCCTGCTCCCATTAACTCATGACTTATGCATCTTCCTATCCAAGTCCTTGAGCTGATAGCTTCCATTATCAAACACCTCATGCACCACAAAAGGAACTTCCCACTTTGCCTTAAAATTTGTTTGAAAGGTGTTGTCCAAAGCACTATTATACCTCATAACCAACGTGCCCTCAAATAGCCCTTTTGCCTTTATCTTTTCATTGAATACATCATCCCTTCTTCTTCCCAAGTAATCATAGTATATAATAGCACTCTTGTAACCCAAAAAGAGGCTATGTATAGATGCCAATCTCTTCTTTACATGCTCCTTCTCAACCAAACTATGCTTCAAAATGAACTCCGATGAAGGAAGCATCACATTAACAGGCATAACACATTCTTCTCCACCATAAACCAAATGAAATGGAGTGAACCACGTGGTTGATTTCCGAGTCACTTTACATGCCCACAATTATCTCTCCAAATACATCTCCCAATCTTTTGGATGCTCTTCCATGAGCTTGAACAATATCTTTTGCAAAACTCCATTGAATGCCTCTATTAACCCATTGCATTGTGGATGATAAGGTATAGCATAACTATATTTGATCTCCAATTTCTCTACCATTTTGGTAGCAAGATCATTTCTAAACTCTTTACCTTGATCAATTACAAGCTCCAATGGCACTCCAAATCCGCAACATATGCAATCAAAGATAAAGTTGCATACATCTTTGCTTGTAGCCCCTCTACTAGCCTTCGCTTTTGGCCATCTTGTCATGTAATCCACTGCACTAAGTATGTAGTGCTTCCCATTTCTGATTTCTTGGCATCCTCTTTATCATGATTTTCATCATATACATGTACCCCACAAAGATCTACATCAAGATCAAGAAGAATTTGATCATAAACCTCACATTAGTACATGTAGAGGACGCACTGGAATAGTTGTCACACATGTCATAAGTGGATGGCAATAAATATTGATGCATAGTTGGTTCATCATCAATTTCTAGCACCTTACATGTTTCATATCAAATCTAATCCTCTTGTCTTTAGGCCTATCCACAAAGAGGTCAATGTATCCCATGTATTAGTCCTGCCATGACCTCATAGCAATCAACCATGGTCTACCCAATATAATTGGACATGCCCCAAGCTTTGTAGGAATCTCATGAATGTCCATGATATCCCTTTGACCCAAAAAATTAAGCTCCAAGTAATGAATAATTCCCAAGCATTTCACTCTACTACTATTTGCCATCTTTACACTAAACAAAGATTTGCATCTGAGCTGCAATCCCAATTGTTGTATTGTTTCCTCTATCATAACGCACACTTGGGCTCCACCATCCATGTAAGCCTTGTTCACCCTCCTTCCATGTATCCAAGCATCAACCATAGGCAAAACATCAGTGACTTTATGAAGGTGCACTACATGTGCACCATGCATCTTTACATTCACCCTGCTAACACTAGCTAGTTTATGACAGTGCCTTTGCATACTTGAGATCAAATGCAAGAGTTGCCCATATGATATGTTGGCCTTCTTATTCTTCAAGTCTTCTAAGAGGCTGTAGGCTTTTTGACCCTTCCAATTTGAAAATCATCCATGCCTACCTTCTTTCTCCTTGCTCTTACCTTTGCCTGCTTACTAATTTCAGGCTCTTCCATAGGTGCCTTTTCTTTATCCATTAGGAGAAAGTTGGATTCATTTTTGGGCCTTTCAGTTCTAGAGAGAGAGTGGCCCTCGACCAATGAGGAAGAGGCTTACGTTACATTGAGAATCAACATTTTGGAGCCAAGCTCTTTTAGGGAAAAGGGAGAAAATATTTATTTTGTTCATCAAATTGCACAATTTCATGCTTTCAAAGCATAAATGCCATAAGTTGTACTAACCCTGTACCGACAACGAATTTCAAAACTTTCATCAAAGACTTTAGTATCTATGCTCCACCAAATATTACTTTGAGTAGCTCTACTTCCCTCTCGAAACTTTCTTCCCTTTTTCATCTTTGTGCTAACTTTTATGTGTATTGTAGTGCACACCATGACTACTTCTCGAAGGCCTAGCACTACTATTGACTCTGTTAGCATTTTTAACAGTTATACTACAGATGATCAAGCATGGATACATCTCAAATAACTATCAAAAATTGGGTACTACTACAAACTAGGAGGAAGAGGAGGCAACGCAATGATTTCGTGGAGGCTTTGAAGGGACAAGTTAAATAGTTTAAAGTGTGTGCACAAAGCAAGTGGGTGAAAGAGGTCCTCATACAACATGCTTTCCAGCATGCAAGCTTAAGGTTGCAAACATCTCCTCCAAGTTTTCCACGACATCGACCCAACTGTAAATTATTTTGAGTATCTGACTTAGTGCATGATTATATTCGAAGGTTAAGTGGTGGATATCATCTTTGGTATGTTTCAGATATTTATCTATCAAATAGGAAGGACTGGCAACTAGTTGAGAGCATAGTTGGGATTTTTGATGCTTTCCATGCATTTATTGGTGAGTAAATGTATTGAGGAAGACAACAAAAGGAACTTGCAGATAATGGAATTTTCTTTTATGATATGTCATATTTGGAACCGAGAACTTCCTTTGGTTGGGGTCGTGTAACTCCTTTGCCACTTCCATCATTTGACAGCAAGGATTGGTCTTTGCCAGCTTCGCAAACTAGTAAAAGCTTTAGGAATAGGTTGTTTCAAGATATACAAAAGTCCCTCAAGTATTCAATTGCCACAAAAATAGTTCGGCTCGCACTATTTATGCCTCTTGAAATGTTTGTAGATTTCTTCTTTGATGAGCAAATAAGAACTATCGCAACAATGTTCATTTGCAAGTCTGAGAGCTGTTTGGACTTTTTAGATGATAATTGGGATAGGAAACAGTCAAAGGAGGGCAAAATATGTGTTTTGCAAAAGAAGTCCATAATTTGCAAGTTTATTATAAGCTCTCAAAATTTCATAGTGTTGTTTTACTATTTTAGATATCATCTTCTGAGTGGGCGGCTTATTCCACTCGACTAAGATACAGAGTCTAGCCCTGAGAACAAACCTTTATCAATGAAGCTCTACTTTTAAGACAGCCTACTTACTGTGACGGAGACAATGTCAAGCACAACTCTTGCACAGCTCAGGGTAGATCTTACAAGTGAAGAACTTCCACTTTTGCTGGAATTGTATGCATTCAGTCTCGACAATATAAAGGTGCTTACTAAATGGATGAATTTTGATTGTCTTTAATACATTGAGACATAGAATCTAACTCTTTATTCTTCTCAAATTCCAAGACACAAAGAGAAAACAACATTGTGCAAGGAGTCCCTCTCAAGTACACTTCACTTAATTGCTTCCACCAGAAGCTAGGTCACATATATTGTGCACACAATGAGCTTTGATGCCATGCAAACCATGATGTACTCTTCAAAATGACTAATACAGAGACATCCTGTGCTGGTCAAGCAATGTTTAAAAAATGTACACTTTTCATTGTCTCAAAACTTTACAAATTGTGTTGTTTCTATCAAGATGTATACAAAGAGAGGTAGTTATTGCTCCCTTCCCTTGCTACTGCTCCCCTGTCCTCTTCCCCGATTGGTGGCACTGATCCCCTGCCCTCTTCCCTGGTTGCTGCTTCTTCTCCATGGCCGATGCTGGTCTCGGGCATCATTTCGCATCGTTCAAAATCTAGGCCTCTTCCATAGCTTCCCATGCATCTTGCCCCTGTGAATCTTCCCTCTATTCTTGCTCTTGCCGCTAATGTGTAGCCCATTCCTCTACTTCTGCAACGTCCACATAATATTGATTGATTGCTTCTTACATATTTCAAACCTCGTCTTGAGTCTGCTGGTAGTGTTGCATCTTTCGCCAAATGCAAGCCTATTTGGACTCCTCAGCTCTCGCGCTTTCCTCTCTTGAACGTCTATTTACAGAGATTATAATATGTTGGATGGCCATTACAGAAAAATGTTGCACATCATTGGGGGTGTAGTTATGTAATTGAAGTTCCTATAGAAGCATGATAATAAGAAGTAAGTAAAGATGTTGCTTCTTTTAATATAGACATTGCAGAACAAAAAATGAAACAAAACGATTACTTATGTTTGGTACATCCAAAATTTGAATGAGGTGCAACAAGGCATTCAAACACGTTCACCAACCACAGCTATATTCATCAACCTGCATGGCACGATGGTGCAGCGAAAGTGTGTCGACTCTAGAAGGCGGCATGGGCAGGTGTGTACAGACAAGCAGAAGCATGGCAAACGGCTAAAGTAGGTAGGAAGATCATGGGATGGCAAGTGGCAGCGGAGGTGTATGCATGATGCGGCTTATAGGCTAGGGAAGGCTCCATGAGGGGCTAATTGGTGTAGCAGGTGTGAAGGAGATGAAAAGTGCAGCTTTTGGGTCCAGAAATGAAGAGCTTGAAGTGGTGAAGGAGCAGGTCCAGACAGCTCATCAAACCGAGCTACCGAGCCCAAGTTATTGAAGGTTAAAGCTTTAGTGGTTTTAGGAAAAATATGAATCCTCTAGGGGCCCTTTGGGATTAAGGTTAATTAGAGGTCAGCCAATAGGAAGAGGGTGGTGGACACACTCTATACCCTCAAAAGAGAAGGGGGACAAGGTATCCTTACACCTCTTAATTGCATGTTACCTAGTGAGAAGGTAAGGGAGGTGGCTAGGGGAAAGAGGGGGGGGGGGGGGGGGGGGGACCACTTTGACCTCTTTTCCCCCACTTTTTGGCCCGGATTTAAAAATACACTAAAAAATTTAAATTTTCAAAAAATTTCAAATTTCAAGTTTTCCCTCCTTAAAAGGTCCCCAAACCTATTTCATGGTCAAAAAAGTATTTTTGACCTTCAAAAGTTAAAAACGTGCACTAAAAAATCCAAAAAATTGATTTTTTTAATAAACAAATCAAAACATTATTTTCACCCTCCAAAGTCTTTCCAAACCTATTCTATAGCTAAAAAGTGTTTTTCTCTCTCTACAAACCCTTTTCCAAGCTCTCCATTGCTGCAACAACCACATGCACCCCCTATAGTCCATCATTATCTCTCTGCTAGCTTTCTCCCACCTCCATTGTAGCACCAAGCAAGCTCCTCCTCCATCTCTTCCCCTTGCCCACCACATAGTTTCACACCAAGCTATCTCCTCTCCCTTCTCTCCTCTCCATTACAACATGAAACAAGATTCTACTCCTTCTACTTTCATTCACTCACACTACATGGAAACCTCTACTCCCAAAGGTGGCAAAAGTATGAGCTCATATGAGTTGCATACCACAACAATAGGAGGTGTGAATATCGCATGGGCATTGCAAGGGTTCATCTCCAACATAAAGATAGAATGGTAAGAAAACTACCCTTGTAGCTTACATTCAGAGCTTAACATCATCTCCATCTTTAAGTTTATCATGCTGGAGATAATTAACCTCTTTATGGCTTTCAGTGTTTAGGCTTCACACCTTATAGCACTGGGTGGTGCTATTTTGTTGATGGCTTTGGTGCGCCATCTATAGTTGTGTAGCATGTGATTTGAGTCTCACAATGTAAGTAAGTTGTGTTATCTATGGAGAGTCGTCAAAGATTTTTCTTGTAATTCATTCTTCGTATAATTGTCATTAGATAATTGGAATGATATCATTTTGTACTTTATAACTTTGTGCTCACATAATCTTTTGTTTACTTACAGATTCAACTTGTTTTAAGAGGACATGAGCAAGCAACCATGTGCAGAGATGGAAATCACTTTATTTTTGTTCCTTGAGGAACCTTTCACTACCATGTTAAAAGATTTTGATAAGAATAGTAGGTGTTTTTTAGAATCTTGAACCAATAGGGACTCTCTAGGAGCTCTCATAGAAGCCATCCATATAGTACTACTATCTTCCCTAGTGTCATAGACACACAAATACTCAAGTGTATATGAATCTTTAGATGAGGAAGACAAATACTTGTAAGATAAGCCTAACAGCAACAACATTGTCTCCATTTGTAATTATTTTTCATGAAGCTGGATTCCTCTATAAATGCAATATAAATATGTTTTTTTATTAAATGGTGTCGCATTGAGTGAGAGTATTGAATTTAGATTACTGAAGTTTCATACAGATCTGAGAAATATTGTTTACTTTTATGGATATTTTGATTTTCCTGTACGATGATTCAAGTCGCAAGTCTTAATCACTCCACCTTGAAGAAATTCAAGCAATATTTTGATTTCAGTTTAATCATTAATGGTTATTCTTATTAAAGTGGATCATAAACTTTGTCAAGATGTCCTCATTTGGGGATGTTGAATATATATCATTAGCAATGTTTCACAAGAACACTAGGTGGACACAAGGAAGTAAAAATTGGCTCCTTGTTTGGTCGATTTCTAGTGTTTAATGTTTAGTGCACAGGATTTGTGAGGCCGTTGACATGGGGAGTTCACTAAAGTATATGTAACATAGCACATGTGTTCAACAGAAGGGATTTTATATTCTTGTAAAGTTGCAGAAACATGTGTAGATAAGGCCTATAAGGGGTACTTTTAATCCATTCTAGTGAACGCACGTGATATAGGAAAATTTTACATAGTGAATGCTCCGGACCTTTGAACACAAAGAAAGGGGAGGGGGGGGGGGGGAAGAGCTCTAATTACATATGAGTGAAAAGAAGTGGAATTTGTACTGTCATGTTGCATAAATATTTTCTTTCACTTAATCTAAAAAAAATTTGGTATCCTGGGGTGCAGACAAGGCCATATAATGCAAAAAAAGGGGTGGCCACAAGGGCGCGTAGTGAGCCATCCAAAACTGCTGGATGGGCCATATGTGGGCCCTTGTGGCCACCCTTTTTTGCATAATTAGGCTATTGCTGCACTCCATGACCCTGGAAAAGATGAGATGAACCTAAAATTGAACTTTTCAAGCACATTATGCCTTCCTTCAACTCAACTTACTAGTTCCCTGCACCAACAGGGCAAATCACATTGGACAGTATAAAAATCTAGTCTCATGCTGCATAAACATTTGGTTTCATCAAATATTAACATTCTTCCTATTATAAGGGGCAGACAAGGCCATATAATGCAAAAAAAAGGGTGGCCACAAGGGCGCGCAGGTGAGCCATCCAAAACTGTTGGATGGGCCATCTGCGCGCCCTTGTGGCCACCCTTTTTTTTGCATAATTAGGCTATTGTTGCACTCCAGGACCTTGGAAAAGATGAGATGAATGTAAAATTTAACTTTTCAAGCACATTATGCCTTCCTTCAACTCAACTTACTAGTTCCCTGCACCAAAAGGCCAAATCACATTGGACAATATAAAAATCTAGTCTCATGCTACATAAACATCTGGTTTCATCAGCTATTAACATTTTTGCTATCCTAAGGGGCAAACAAAGCTAGAAAATGCAAAAAAAAGGGTGGCCACAAGGGCGTGCAGATGAGCCATCCAAAACTGCTGGATGGGCCATCTGCGCACCCTTGTGGCCACCCTTTTTTTTGCATTTTCTAGCTTTGTTTGCCCCTTAGGATGTCAAAAATGTTAATATTTGATTTAAATTTAACTCTTCATGGCCAGAACCACTTAACTTAAAACACATGGATAAAGCGAAAATCCAAATCACTATGGAGACAGTAGACACAACTGTTAATCATTTTGTCATTGCAAAGTCATTTGAAATGATGTGAGCCTCTACAACTTCTTGAATAGCCTCCAACGCTATTGCTTGCATTTTATACTGATTTCCATAGCTTTGAAGCACCTCCTTCACCGTGTGAGCATATTTTTGATGCATGGCCATGATTCAAGTTTTAAGTTTTTTTTTTAATTTATTTTTTATCTTTTTAAGTGTTGAACTTTTCAGTTGTTTTCAACAGCTTCTAGATTTCAATCGGCTCCGAATTTGTCTGGGCTTGTCTCACATGAATTTGTTCATCTCATCGCGTTCTTCGACCATCATGTGATGAGAAAAAATCATATCTTGCTCGCATTCTCCAAAAATCAACGTGCAAGTTGACAATTTATTTAAAAATGATGTAAAACATACATTTTTTACTTTTTTCTTAATCTATGGGCTCCAACGAGCATTAAAACCATGGAATCTGAAAATACTCAAAGAACCATTGTTTTTTATTGTGTTAAGGACTGTATTTTCTACATACAAAACTTTCCCAAAACATCGCTCTAACACCTTCAAAAGTGGCTTCCAAGGAGTGTACTCGGTCAAACTTTGAAATTGAAGAAAAACAATCAGAATGAACTCCTAGACTGTGTATAAACTTTAGAATAACCAAAATTTCCTTCAAAAAAGAGTTATGCTAAAAATTTGAAAATAGCCCCCCATTGGACTCCCCACAACGATAGAAGTCAAAGGGTTCAAGGAGAGGTATGGTGTCACAAGTGCATGGTGGGAATCTCATCGAGGTTTATTCCGTCAAGATCTCTTGTACTTTATCATGTCTTCTCATGTACAATCTTACCACACACAAAAAAAAGACACTTTAAATGACTACAAATCTTATTTAACTTATCAAACAATCTAAAATATGGTAGACCAAGAGTGCTCTTACACATCAACAAACAAAAAAGTCTAAACTTCTTCTCATTAACTTTGATAAATATACATTCGTGAACAACTTCCAAGGGGTAGTGCAGTCATAGTTCTTACATCCATTCCATGACATGGTATGCTCATGGGGTGACCTATCATATAAAAATATCTCTAGTGGGGGTGTCCTCATGTTAGGAAAGGGTGTGTTGCTGATGAAAAGTTGTTGTATTGTCCTACTAGGGATCTCTCCATGTTAGCATAGTGATTTTTGGTGTAGTGGGAGCCACATTGCTTGAGGAGAGCTTTGTGCCACCGTAAAAGCTTCATGTTATGCCAGTTCCTTGAGCCATTCTTGCATTAGGATGAGATTACCCACCTCTAATAAGGATGGATTTGAAGCACCTACCTGCAAGATGTAACAAAGAAGGCTGTTTTAGAGGAAAAGTGGTGACACTTGACCTCTCTAACCTGCACCCACTGTTTCTTGTAATGCCACTGTTTTGAGCTGAAGAGCTTGACATTCGTGCATCCACGAATGCAAAGAAGCACCTGCACCCATACACAACCAATTGCAATAGCCTAACAAGCCTACTTCTCCCCTCCCAAGATATTGAAGAACCATACACATTCGTCTCACCGACAGTATGACGATCTTGGGATGACCTCTGCTCACCCTCACGTGTGGCCTTCGGTGCAAACACCGCGGACAAGCAATATGTACACTTTTGTTGTGCGGAGTACATGGTGGTGGAGGCATACGATTTGTGATGTCCGTGAGCACCATGACAGCTGTTGCGTGAGGAAACAAAGAATGAAAAGAAAGAGGTGGGAGGGAGAGGGAGGAACATGGGAGGAGAGAAGAGGACAGGGGGGGAGAGGGAGAGAGAGGGGAGGAGGAGGAGAGAAGGGGGTAGGGAGGGAGAGGAGAGGAAAAGAGGAGGAAGGAGGAGGAGAGAACAAAGGTTTTTTTTTTTGGGGGGATTTTTTTTTGAAAAAGTGGACTTTTAGTGTTTGTAGGTTTTAAAAAATGTCAAAAAATGATTTTTTGATGTGTATATATGTTGCGAGGGAGTTTTAAGTCAAAAATAAGTAAAAATAACTTTTTTGAAAAAAAGTCAAATTTTGGCTCTTAGTGACCCACGTTTTTGCTTATGTGGCCACACACCTTTACTCCCTTCACTTTCCAAAAGCTAGAGAGAGAAAGTGACCTCCTAGGTCCACATCCTACATGTGTCTAAAAAAAAGGCTAGAAAAGTCTACTCAAAACTAGCTTCTTGAATGCCCTTGTCCCTTAACCCTACACAACATTAGCTTTAATCCCTAAAAATTAGGATTCCTTACAAGGCCCATGCAAAGTCCATATTTCTCCTAATGTAGAGACTTCAAAGAGTAGTTAAGTTATTTAAAATATGAATAAAAAATGTAATTTTTTCAGCTTGGGGTCATGAGTGAGGAGGGAGATTCAGTTGTTGTGAAGAAGAAACTATGTGTTGATGCAACTTGCAGTGAAGGGTGGGGGTTTTGATGTAGGGGTGCCCCACTTGCCTTGCAAGTGCCTAGTGTGGTGAGTTGAGAGTGTGTGTCTCCTCAATGGGATGATGAAAGTGGGTGATTAGCTCTGTATATTGACATCTCTTCATCTTGGTTTGACGTATGGCAGCTATGTTGTGTGCAATTGCATGTGGTGCAACTAGTCGAGGGTAGACTATGTGCTACAATTCCTTGCTTGTACATATGAAAAAGGGCATGATTTTCCCCAATGTTTTTGAGTTTATTTATTAAAATTTTTGGATCTTAAAATTGGGCTTGATTTGGATGGGTCTTGGTCAAACTATGTCTATGTATGGGAGCACAAATGGAATCCCTACTAGCACATGGAAGAGCGTTTGAAAAAGAAGTGAAGCCCTTGGTTTTATAAGAAAAGTTCAAAAGCTAGCATGGTTTTTCCTTACTTATTTTCTTTAGTTTTCTTGATCCGTTTGCTTTCTTTAGTGCATCCAAGTGTATTGGGTGGAGCGGTGTAGAGGAAAGTTAGTCAAGGCTAGTTGAGGTTGAGTGTGAGTGAGGCCGTCAAAATTTGTGAGAAAGGATAAACCCATATTATCTTCAGAGATATTTTCTCTTCATCCTCTTTTCTTCATGTTTGTTACCATATACATGTGGTAGTGATGTGTGTGAACACACTAGGACCGCCGGGGCATTTTTCCCTCTGTAGGAGGTTCTTTCCCCCGAGCATTGTATATACGCCCATCAATCTAGGGCTATCAATATTTTCATTGCATACTAAGTAACACACTCTCTATTGTGTGCCTTGAGCTTCCTTCATCTTCTCCAAGCTGTGTACGTTTCTTTGCAACCCTAATTCCAATAATTAGTATCAGAGCTGGTTGCATCCTCCCGGGCTTAGTCGCCAGCTGCTCCAGCACATGCCTGCTCACTTTCTCTGATTTCAGTGAGCCTTGGCAAGCGTTCGCAGGGTGAAAAAAATTTCGGGAGTGCTTGTAGAGGTTAGTCTGCTCAGATTTTTGATTCGGGCTCATTTCGGCCTCCGTTTTCACTAAAGGCAATACTACACAGGCTATTTCGTCATTTTGTGCAGAATTTTTGTCAGTGACGTTTTCTGCATAACAGCTGCCTCATAGTATTCTACGGTTTGTGCTATATAGAACGTGTTGTTCCCGCTCCGTTTCTCCTATTTTCGAGCAGTTTTCACATCAAGTGTAGCATTTACCATGGCTGACAACAACACAGATGTGTTCAAGATGTTTGCTTTTGAGGACATGTTGGATGGGGACAACTACCCTATGTGGGCTTATATGATGCAACATGTTCTTGTGTCAAAGGGCATCTAGAACATTGTGCAGGGCATTGATGTACGTCCTGGTTATGAGGATGTAGGCGATGTTGAGGATGTTGTAGGTCTTGCTGCTATTAGAGTTGTTTTGCCTACGACAGAACAAGCTCGTTGGGATGTAAAGGATGCGTAGGCTCATGCATTGATTGCGTTGTCTGTGAAGCGCACCATTGTTCCTCACATTCGTTCAGAAAAATTTGCAAAACAGGCTTGGGATATTCTAGCAGGTCTTTATGCAAGCCGCAATGAGGCTAAAATTGCTTTGCTGCGTAAAGAGCTGGAGTCGAAGATTATGCATGAGAAAGATGATATTGACACTTTCCTTGCTCGTGTCAGGGATATCAATGAGCAACTTATTTATGCAGGAGAAGTCATTTCAGACAGTTCCCTTGTGCAGACTGTCCTTGATGCCTTACCATTGATGCCTTACCAGATTCCTACCAGACTTTTGCTAGTACTTGGAGACTGATGATCCAAGGAAATCCTAAAGTTATCAAGTTTGATGCATTATGCACATTGCTGTTGCAAGAGTCACTTTCAAGAAAAAATAGAACTAGGCAGCGTGCAGTTGAACAGGCTTTTATTGCTTCTCAAAGAAAGGGT
Source organism: Adiantum capillus-veneris (assembly GCF_014529385.1). Taxonomy (NCBI): domain Eukaryota; kingdom Viridiplantae; phylum Streptophyta; class Polypodiopsida; order Polypodiales; family Pteridaceae; genus Adiantum; species Adiantum capillus-veneris. The sequence continues at coordinate 87,575,598 of NC_140953.1, read as the reverse complement.
GGTAATAGCAATGTGGCCACTTCTTATGGTTCTGCTGCGAGTGGCAAAACTTCTGTTCCTAATGCTTCTACTGGCAGCAATTCGTCTGGAAATTCTGGTGATAAGGGCAAAAAGAAGATGCGTTGCCATTATTGTAAATCTAATGATCACTTGATCAAGTCATGTCCTAAGTTGAAGGCCAAAGAGGCTAAGAAGAAAGAGGGTGGTTCCACTACAAATGCTGGTTCCACTACAAATGCAGCCATTGTTGAGTCTTCTGTGAAAGGAGACTATCTTGCTGATGTTGATGCAGAATGGGCTTTTAGCGCAGAGGGCACTTACAATCCTGTTGTCCATAATGCATGCTTGTCAGTTGCTACAGATTCACATGTGTGGTATTTTGATAGTGGTGCTACAAAGCACATTACCTCACATCGTGAATTGTTTACCTCTCTTGAGTCTGTCCCTCATGGGAATTCAGTCACTTGTGCCAGCAATGCCTCTTATCTGGTTCACGGAGTTGGAAAGATTGTGCTTACTACTGCAAATGGGAGTTCCTTCACACTTGTTGATGCACTTTATGTACCTGGGATCAAGAAGAATCTCTTGTCTATATCCGCACTTGCTAGACTCGGACTTGTAGTCAAATTTGTGGATGACAGATGTACAGTTCATGATCTTAGTTTTGGTGATGAAATTGTTGCATCTGGCCTTTTGTGCCATGGGCTGTATAAGCTCACTTTGTATGACAAGTGTGGAATTTTTTTTGCAAATGCTGTTGTTGCAGATTTAAGGGCTATTTTAGACGCAAAACTTTGGCATGCACGTTTTGGTCATCTGAATTTTTCCAGTTTGCTGCGTTTGCAGAAATCTGATATGGTTGCTTCTTTGCTGCCTCTTGAAGCACCTGTCAAACATGTTTGTGAAGGCTGTATTTTGGGTAAGATGCAATGTTCTAAGTTTCCAAAGGATGGTTCAGTTTGGGCCACATGCAGGTTGCAGCTTGTGCATAGTGATGTTTGTGGGCCCATGCAAACTCCGTCCTTGGGAAATTACCGTTACTTTGTGACTTTCATTGATGATTACTCCAGGCATACATAGGTATTTCCGCTTAAAGCGAAGTCCAAAGTTTTTATGTGCTTCAAACAATTTCTGGCTATGGCTGAAAATGTCTCGAAATACTATGGGCACCCTCCATTCCGATCGAGGGGGGGAGTATATGTCTCATGAACTTAATGCATTTCTGACTAGTCGTGGGATAAAACACCAATGTACAATACCTTATACACCTCAGCAAAATGGTATTGCTGAGAGGAAAAACAGGTCACTGAAGGAAATGGCACGATGTATGGTCAAAAGTCAAGCTTTGCCACATTCTTTTTGGCTTGAGGCCATCATGTGTGCCACTTATGTACTTAACAGGTATCCTACGAAAGCTTTGCAGTCTATTACTCCATATGAAGCATGGCATGATAGAAAGCCTTCTATTGAGCACATGCATGTTTTTGGCTATTTGGCATATGCTTTGGTGCCACAAACACAACACAAAAAATTGGATGATAAGGCTCTCAAATGTATTTTTGTTGGTTATAGTGCTGAAAGCAAAGGTTATAGGTTATATCATCCATAAACAAAGCGTATTTTGGTTTCACAGGATGTAGTGTTTGTGGAAGATTCTGTTCAGCCCTTGCTGTCATGTACTAGAGACAGTAATGTAAGCTCACGTACAGGACATTTATGACACTTTGTTGCCTCTTTTCAGTGGTGGAAATACGAATGTAATTTTCAATGAGACAAATGTACAGCCTATGGGGGTTTCTATAAATGTTACAGATCAGCCTACTACTGATGCAGATGTACATGATGTACTTGATGAGGAAAGGGCTGAAAATGAGCAGGCTAGAAGTATGCCAAAATGGCTGGTGCACACTTTGCGTGAAAGTAAATTGGATGCATCTTTGTCTAGTCGTACTCGTTGAGGCTCTCACCATGCATCAGATTGTTATGCTTTGGCTGTGTCTATCTTACATGATCTTGAGGAGCCTCTATCTTTTGATGAAGCATAGAATTCAGAAAATTGGATGGCTGCCATGCAATCAGAATATGATGCACTTATAGAAAATGACACATGGACTTTATGTGATTTGTCTCCTGGAAAAAAGGCCATTGATATGAAGTGGGTTTACAAGTTAAAACGCAAGCCGGATGGTGAGATCGATCGCCATAAGGCTCGACTTGTTGCAAAGGGTTATGCATAGCAAAAAGGCATAGATTATAAAGAGACTTTTGCTCCCACTTGTCGTATGACTACTGTGCGTTTTCTATGTGCATTGGCAGCTCATTTTGGTTGGGATGTACATCAATCAGACATTGTTACTGGTTTCTTGAATGGTAACATATTTGAATGTACATCAATCAGACATTGTTACTACTTTCTTGAATGGTGACATATTTGAGGAAGTTTATGTAATGCAGCCTCGCGGTTTTGTCATAAAAGGACAAGAGGACAAAGTGTGCAAATGTAAGAAGGCTTTGTATGGGTTGAACCAATCTCCTCGTGCTTGGTATGAGAAAGCTGACACTCATTTGGCTAAACGAGGCTTTCGTAATAGTCCAACAGAAAGCACATTGTATGTAAGATTCACGAAAGTAGCAAAACTTCTCCTTTCTAAGAGCTTTTGTAAATATATCTGCAACTTGATCATTTGTCTTCACATACACCAAATCAATCTCACCTGCCAAAACTTTTTCTCTAATGAAGTGATAATGTACTTCAATGTGTTTAGTGCGAGCATGGTAAACTGGATTCTTTGCCAACATGATGCTGCTAATATTGTCACAATATATAATGACACTGTCAAGATAGTCAAAACCAAAGTCTACCATAAGTACTCACAACCATGACTCTTCACATGCTGCCAAAGCTGCTCCATGATATTCAGCTTCTGTACTTGATAATGCTACACTTAATTGCTTCTTGCTACTCCAACTTATCATACCATTGCCAATGGAAAATGCATAACCACTTGTAGATCTTCTATCCATAAAATCTCCTGCCCAATCTGCATCTGTGTAACCATAAAGACAAAGCTTCCATTCTTTTCATAAAACATTCCATAACTGACAGTGGCTTTCACATATCTCATAATCCGTCTCACTGCATCAAGATGACTTTTACATGGCTTTTGCATGAATTGACTCACAACACCCACTGCATAACTCAAATCTGGCCTTGTTATTGTCAAGTAAATAAGGCTTCCAACCATCTTGCGATACATAGTGACATCCTCAATGTAATGTCCATCATCAAACAACTTCACATTTTGATCAAGAGGTGTATCAACCGGTTTGCATGCTGTCATTCCATACTTCTCAAGCATATCCAACGCGTATTGTCTTTGTATCATCCAAATTCCTGATAAAGTGTCGCAAATTTCAATTTTCAAAAAATATCTCAACTCACCAAGGTCCTTCATGTTGAATTCTCTCAACAAACTCTTCTTGACATGCAAAATTTTCTCATCATGACTTCCAGTGAGAATCAAGTCATCAACATAGATAACAATAACGACGATCTCTCCATCAACATGATTCAAAAACAATGAGTGATCAGTAGTAGACTGTTTAAATCCAATCTTCTTCAAGAATCTGGTTATCTTTTCACACCAAGCTCTAGATGCTTGTTTCAAACCATACAATGCTTTCTTCAACTTACACACATAATATGGAAACTCTGGATGTTGATAACCCTCTGGTTGTATCATATAAACTTCTTCTTCCAAGTCACCATTCAAGAATGCATTATCGACATCCATTTTCCGTAACTTCCAACCGAACATACTTGCCATTGCTATCACCAATCTGATTGTTGCCATCTTTGCAACTGGACTAAATGTCTCATCATAATCAAGAACTTTTTTTTGTGCATAACCTTTAGCAACAAGCCTCGCTTTGTATCTTTCCACACTACCATCTGACTTGCACTTGAATTTGTATACCCATTTTGAACCAATTGCTTTCTTTCCACTTGGTAAGCAAAACAAATCCCAAGTGTCATTGTTCACAAGAGCATCCATCTCATCATCCATAATTGACTCCCATTCTGATTTTCCAATTGCCTCTTGAAAACATGTAGGATCTTAATGTTGCACACGTGAAACCATGTATGCATAATGTGTACGCATGTAACCATTGTATGTCAATCTATCAACAATTGGATAATACACCCTCTCTGATCTTCTCAACTGTGGTGCACTCTTCTCTTCAACTCTTGCATATGGGGGTACATATTTCTCAGCATGCTTACTGCCAGGTGTCCTCAAATGTGGTAAACCATGCTCTTCATCGAGGCTTTCATCTCCAGAACTCTCCTCAACCACTTTCTTCTTTCCTTTCTTGTCTTGCTTCTTAACTCGCAAACGACCGCTCCATGGGTGGACACTTCCTGTACTCTCCTCTGCCATATCTGGTCCTAAAATAGTTCTTGTTGATGGTCCTAGCTTATCAACAACATGACGCACATTCTCTTGCTCTTCATACTCATCTTCTATCATCACTGGCTTTGGTTTCTACATGGTTCATGCTCACAAAATCTGACATCTCTACTGACATAAACGTGTCTTGTTGTAGGATCATAACACTTGTAACATTTCTTTTTAACTGGATAGCCCAAGAATATACACATCACTGCCTTTGGCTCCATCTTCTTTCTTGCTTCATTTGGCACATGAACATAGCAAACACATCCAAAAACTTTCATGTAGGAAACTGTTGGTTTGATCCCATAAAGTCTCTCATAAGGTAAAATTTCATGAATGGCAGCTGTTGGTGTTCGATTCATAAGTGTACTACTGTATGAACTGCTTCAGCCCAATATGTTAACGGCATATTCATCTCATTCATCATGGATCTTGCAATCTCTGCTATGACTCTATTCTTTCTCTCAGCAACTCCATTTTGTTGTGGTGTGTATCTGCAAGTAATCTATCTTCTTATGCCTTGTTCACATAAGTAATCATCAAAACTGTGTGACATGTACTCTCCCCCTCCATCTGTACGTAGGCATTTAATTTGACAACCATTATCTTTCTCAACCATAACTTTGAACTCCAAGAATACCTCAAATGCCTCTGACTTTGCCTTTAGAAAGTAAAACCATGTCATTCTGCTGTAATCATATGTGAATGTGATAAAATATCGACAACCATTCGGGGTAGCATGATCACAAGGTCCCCAAATATCTGAATGAACAATTCCCAAAGGACTTTGGCTAATTCTCCCCTCTTTGGAAATGGTAAACAAGATTGCTTTCCAAATTGACAAGCTTCACAAACACGATCAAAATTCAATCTGCCAAAATTTGGTAATCCACGTACTATTTGATTTGATTGCATATGCTTTAGTCTTCTAAAATTGACATGACCAATCCTCTTATGCCATAACTGTGCCCAATCATCTTGAGTGGCTGATTTGATTGCATACATACCACTGTGTAAACATGGATCTCCAGCTTCCAATGAGAACAAGCGACCTTTCTTTCTTCCACTTGCCAATATCTTGCCTGGTCTGCCTTTGTGAAACTCCTCTATGAAGCAGCTATAACGATTAAGACGGACTTGCAACCCTTGATCTGTCATTTGTCGAACTGATGCTAAATTCTTTGTGATTGAAGGCACATATAGAACATCTCCCAATGTGTTGTATGTCCCATCTTTTTCTAGCAATGGAACTAAACCAACATGTAATCCGATGCATAGTATCATCACCTGTAGCGACAAACTCATCCTCTTCTAAATTCTCTTTTCTATCAAACCATTCACCATGATATGTCATATGATTTGTGGCACCACTATCTAAATACCAATCATCTATATGGTGTGGCTCCACCATGTTTCCAACAACATGCTCCAACGGAAATAAATATCCACTCGATCTATTGTCATATATATTTTGATCATGAGGATTGTATCCAGCAAAGTTTCCTCCATGTCTGCCATAACCTCGGCCTCTTCCACCACGATCACGATTTTGATTTAGCCTTGTGTAACATTCTCTTTCAAAGTGACCATAAATGCCACATCTGTTACAATATTCATCTCTTTGAGGATGTACAAATCGTCCACCTCCACGTCCACGAGGTCGGGCTCTCCCCCTGCCTCTTTGGCTGTAATCATTGTAACTTTGACTTTGTTGGTTTTTCCATTGACCTCTTCCAGCATTGTTTCCATGACCATAGTTTCCTCTTCCACCTCTATTGTTTCCACGACCTCTTGAGTAAACGTGATCTCTGGAATTGTTATTTGATGTAGAAGGACCCGACTTGCCTAACTTCACCTCTTCTTGCAAACAAAGGTTTACTAAATCTTCAAAATTAGGCATGTGTCCTCGAACAGATATAGATGTATCCAATGACTTGTATTCCGGTCCCAAACCATTCAATGTCACTGAAACTAAGTCATCATCTGGAACTTCAACATTAATGCTCGCAAGATCTTCCTGTATTTGCTTGATCTCTATCACATAATCTGATATGGATCTATTTCCTCGCCATACACAATGTAACCTTTGCTTCAAGTGAACTTTTTGTGGTTCTGTATTGGAGCTGTTCATTCTTGCTAGTATCTCCCATGCTTCCTTTGGAGATTGAGCCTTCTTCACATGTGGTATAAAGAAGTCACTAATGCATAGTGAAATCCAATGCATCACTTTCCTTGAATTCTCAATCCACTTCTTGTAAGCTTCTACTCCTGCTTGCCATGTTTTATGTGCTTCAACATTCTCTCTGTTTGGTTCCAAACCAACCTCGGGACACTCTTGTTCACCTGTAATGTAGTCTCATAAACCTTTGCCCATGATAAATTTCTCCATCCTGTAAGACCATATGATGTAGTTCTCTCTGGTCAGCTTCTCTCCAACAATCTGTGTGACTTGAGTTGAACTTTCTGCCATCTTCACTCTCTCAATTTCTTCCAAAGGATTTTGACAAAATTTCGGCAAAGTTCCGTTTGTATTTGGACAATATCTCAAGTGACAATCTCAACCAAAGTGCTCATAAACACTGACAAAAAATCTCTCACTACCAAGGGAAAATCCACTGACTCACTTTGCCACAGACTGACTCAATATTATGCATAAATACTCTAAAACAATGTCCACATGGACCTGTATACAAATGCAATCCATACGCTGTCCTGTACCACATATCCATACATCCACCTTCATCCCATAGTCATAAACGACATATGAGGTCTTTAGCGGGGCCAGTCGGGGGTTCACTCCAGTACCTAATCCACCTTGCTAAGGTACCAAAGCTCCCAAGGCAAGGCTTCAAAAAACCTCACTTGACCCTCACAAAGACTACAGTTTTCCAAAATACATTAACCGCATATCCATACATAACCACAAAGTACTCAATCTGACAATATAACCGCCTCAACTTCTTTCCACAACCTTTCTTACATAGGCGGCTGTCCATAACGGACCCACAACAACCAAACATAATCTTTGATAACACAATATCATGATGCAAAAGCTCTATGTCGCTCTCCAAAACCTGTGTAAATGCTGAATTCTTCACCTGTAACCTGTAAATCTACTACCGAGCGCAAAACTGGAAATCTTCTATGATGCCTGTGTGAGCTGGCTGTTTGCTGCAGAAAACTTCTATTGCAGATTTTGGCAAATTTGAGTATGCCAATGCGTCTGGAATGCCCAAAAACATAAAGATAGACTTGTGGATCACTGTATTCCGAGTTCGGGTGAGGGAATTATGACAAAAAAACCTCGCTTTTTGGTTGTTTTCCAGAGCTGTGGAAATCTGTGTATTGACTGTAGCTCCTTAAACTAAGCTCTGATACCACTTTGTAGAGTGCGCAGGTGATGGAGAAGATAGGAAAGAAGACTACACACACACATCACGACACACACACACACACAATCGTTACTCTGCAACACAACAGCCATTCAACATGCTGCTCTCACTCTTCTTCACTTTTAACTATTATCCAAAGTATATTTACAACATAGTATAGTCAGTGTTCGGCCGCCCATAGCACAATGGACATATTCTTTAACATCATATTCTTTAACAATATATCCTATCATACAAAGACAAATAGGTAATGAAGGTAATGTTAATGGTGATTTTCAACCACTCCCAGGCCAAGCACACGCACAACAACAGGGACAAAATCAAGCTCAAGAACCTCCATAATTTAATGTAGGAATTTTGCAGGTTGTTGATGAAGTTGATGTCTTTTCAAATAAGAGAAAAAGGGCACAAAAATCAGAGAGTGAATGACTTTTCAAAAATATAAGATAAAGGACAAAGCCAAGGAGAGATGTATATTAGGAGAAAGTTGGACTCACTTTTGGGCCCTGTAAGAAGTTCCACGTCGGCTTAGAGAGAGAAAATGAAAATGTTAAATTGTGCATTTTATGTGATACTTTTTTGCACCAACAAAAAGCCAAAATGACATTCTTTGGTAGGTAGTCACCGTCTTTATCATTCTTATCCTTTGTTCTCTTGTCAGGAATCCAACTAACCGTATGACTAATGATTTGAAATGCCAACTTACTAGCGTTCCCTCCAGAAACATAAGCCACAGGAACTCTATCAACTCTAAACATGAGAATATGGTCTTCCCTCCCAAAACTTGAGATATTTCATGAGTTTCGAGTGTCTGTCTATTTCTCTATCAACTCTAGGAATGGAGAACGCTTCTTTTTCTGATGAAAACACCGATTTGAACTTGCAATCCTCAACCCCTTCATCTTCAACACTTACCCAAATAAAGAACACACATCATCTTCATGTTGATGTATTGCAAGAGTATGCACTGTTGCAAAAATGTAGGGGGGAGTCTTTCTTATCTCAACGGGAGAAAGAACTTAGGAGGACAAAAAAGAAACATCATTTGGATTTGTGGACCGATGGGTCTATTTATCCAAAGGATCCTACGACAAATATGCCACCTCCATTTGATAATATCACTAACCTCTTACATTTCAGAGGCGATGGCAAGGATGGGCTATTGGGATACACCGAACATTTGGAAATGAGAGGATTGAATGCAAAAAAGAAAAGAAACCTTCTAGCAATGGAGAACATGCAGTTGAATTAAACTTAATGAAGCATGCTCTCGGAAGATTTCATCAAACAAAGAGACAATCCAAAGCCTTAAGAAGAATATCACAAGTTTGCGAGAGAAAGACACCGTGCTTGGTAGTCCGAAAAGAAAACGTGGTAGTCGGAAAAGAAAACGAGATCTGTGCAACATAGAGAACATGAAGATTGGTAGTGGTGGCGTGAAAAAATGAATACGAGCTTTAAGATAACTTGAAGTTTGTTTGTGCTTTTGTATCTTCAATGTGCTTCACTAAGAAATGGATACACTTTCCTATACATGATCATAACACATGGTGCCTTTTTTGCAAGTCTTTGCTGCATCCAAACTCGAACAGTGTAGGCTTCAATGTCAGAGTGCATTATAGCGGCCTAGTTCCAAAAGAAGTAGTTGAAGAGATGATAACTCAGAAAAAATTTCATAAGTTGAAAGGGAATTATGAAGAGAATCAGCTGGAACCAATGGAAGTGCAAGCAATACTTGATGAGAGTGGCATCTTGCAAATGGGACACATGGCACTCTTCAAAGCATTAGCTAAAGATTCTCAAAATAAACTACAGAGAGGATCATTGTTGCCAAAGCCATCACATGTAAAGTTTGCTCGCCGGCACGTAAATGATGAGGTGTTTGAAAAACTTGTGTCGCCATTCCATATTGAAGCAACGTTCTTAGGCAAGGGTGGCAGAGAGGTACAGTTTAACGAGCACAACAACCTCTTCCTTGATCTTGAAGCATCACAAAGGTATGCAGTTTACTTCTTTGACATCAGTCAAGAGGACTGCGGTGGGGTTCTCAAGTTTGTTTTGAAGCTCGACGAGTGCGAGGTCCTGAAGAACAAGAAGCTGGAGAGAGAGTCACCATTACCCTCATGAACAGAGCTCTGGATCCATCAATAACGAAAGAGGATCCACGATACTTCAGCATGAAATCCGAAAACAACATTCTAAATCTAGGATCATTTCAAGTATACTTAGTTCACTCTATAATAACAAAAATATTGATTATTTGGTTGTTGATTTTCTGTTTTCATTTTTCATTGCAGGTTGATAAGGAAGAAGTTGAAATCCTCGATTGGGCTTTTAGTCAAACCCAAATTCCTTCTATCATCAGTGAACAAAGAAATGGAGTTGTACTGTCAGTGGAAGGATTTGGTGACTATACAGTGGAATGGCACATGGCAGGTGACTTAAAGACTCTTAAGTGTATGTACACATAACACATGTGCAGCTATGGAAAATCCATGCTTATATTGCATGGCTGATGCACAATCTCTTGAGAGTGTGCAATGGAATAGAGCTCCCAACAGACATCTTCAAGATAAAACTTTTAGGCCAGTGCTTGATATTCCTCTGAGTAGAGTTCATGTATGTACACTTCATGCACTCTGTCAAATAATTGAAAAGGTGGTTCAATTGTACATATGTTTTTCTGGACATTAAAGCTCACATCATTTCAAGCAGCCTTGTTGGATTGGAAGAAGCCTTACCTTATAGGGTGGGGTAGGCAACATATCACACATTACATGGTGGGTTAGCATGCTACGTATACAAACAAAATTTAAAATTGTACTCTACTCACCATTTTGTTTTATTTCAATGCAGCACATACTGTTCAACCATGGTCCATATTTTGCCAAGACATATGGCTCACTATCAATATGGTCCACACAAGGCATGGAAAAAACCCACTACATGGCAAGAACAGGTTACTTTAAGCACACTATACATGGGGAGGAAAGGATAAAAAATAGCCTATTAGTGTTATACCAAAGGACTTATAGACGACTTATTGACACTTTTATGTACAAAAATAGCAAAACTATGCACCTGCACAACTGGCCGGTATGTGTAGAGATAGCTGACACACACCACCTTTGTACACTTTGTACAAGCATACTTTATTTACATCCAAGAGGTCCAAAAGCATTAAAAAAAACTCATAAATACTTTGTGGTGGCTCGCACCATTCCTCAAAAACACGTCACATACACTTTGTACAAGCATGCTTATTTACATCCAAGGGGTTCAAAGCATCAAAAAACATCTCTTAGAGACTTTGGGTGGCCCGCACCATTCCTCAAAAACATGTCACAGTGTTTCCACATGCATCATAGCTTAGGTCATCCCTTCACTAGACTAATGCTTATGCAAGCTGCCTCTACACATGTATAAAAACCCCTTTTAAAAACTTGACTCTATTTTTGTTTATTGAAACTAGTCTCTCTAATGGACACTAACTTCAACATGGTATGGGAGAGAGTGCTCTAGGTGGTTTTAGATAGAGAAAGACATTCTTAAATCCCAAGTATTCTTTCTGTTCTTACCTAATCATGGATGCAAATTTAGCCTTATAGCCATGTTTTAGGTTTTAAAGATTTTTTAAGATATTCAAGTGTTTAGTGTCTCATCCTACCAAGCACATGGAGGGGCTCACTGCACTACAAATATCTAGAATCATGGTCTTCCCAAGTACTTGGAGTGTAGGGAGCAGCTTGTCACTTGCATTGGAGCCACTAGAACAAAGTTTCTAAAGCTAAATTTCTATAACACAGAGCTTAATCTTACTTAAACAAGCACTCCATCATAGGTGTCATTGTGTCACTAGCCAACGTGCACTCACATGATTCTTAGGAGTGACTTGAGTGCACTATAAAAATGCCTTTGTGATCTTGTTCAATGCTTACAATGAATGACAATTCCAACCCTCAAAAGTGCTTGGTGGGATAATGCTCTTAGTTCACTTTCTTGTTAATCATCACTTTTGCATTAGCTTATGTAGTGCTTATTAATCCATGTGGTCAATACTATATTGTGTCAATAATCCCATCTAATTGAAAAATCTAGTATGACTTATTGCCATTTGTATCAATCTTATTGTTAACTAATCATTTTTCACTATAAACCACCAACACACCCGTTGCTTGAATTCTATTCTCTACTTGTTTTTGCCTCACAAATTTTGCACTCATAGCCCCCTTGATCAATAGTCCAACCTTCAACATCAACCAGCTAGTCAAGCCACCATCGGGTAGCCCCTCATGCTCTAAATCATACTAGCTTTTTTTGGGATGCATCAACACTGCCTAGTTCAAGAAGCCCCTTTGATATCATCATCGAGTTATCTTTCACAGAGGAAGCTCGCCATCTCTAATGTTAAGCTAAGTCTACATCATGACAGCTCATTTAAAATAGCTAAATGATATTATTTCACTTCAATTTTTGATCTCTCGGTTTGGTTCATATGGAGTTCACTTTCATGTCATTTTGACGCGTGAACTCTCACAAAGTTTTTTCATTTCTATAGAGGCCTTTCCAAATGGGCTCTCATTGATCAAGCATAGCACATTATACAAGAATTTAGTGAGGCAGTCTTACAACATGGACATCCTAGTTACAAACATATATGGATCTCTTCAGCATTTTTGCTTGAACGAGGTAGGAAAGCCAAGCAAGTGTATCAAGAAAGTGGAGAATCAAGGCTAAAATTACAACATCTACAGTTTTTAGAACTCAAAAGACAATGGGATTTCCTATGGCTCCTTCAAACATCCTCAAAATATAAAAGTTTAAAATATCAAAATGCCAAAATTTAGGTAAGTTGGTGAGACCTCCCTTTTCATGTTCTTGGAAATTAAATCCATATGTGAGCTACAAATCCTTTGCACAAACTTTTTCATGAACCTCACTTGTACTTTTACCCTAGCTAACAGCTATTTGAGCCAAACATTTCTCACCATACACTTAGGCGAAGCTCAACTTTAACTTGCTTATAGGCTCTACTAAGGGCACCATATCAAACCAATGTAGCAGCCGCCGCTGATGTAAGAATAGGTAAAGACCTTCACATTTAACATGGTTGGGTGGTAGCAAGGAAAATTGGGCATCATTTCTATTGAAAGAGCCCACTACTCAGAAGTAACCTAGCACTATTCTGGAAAAAATTATTTTTTTAACCATACACAATTTCTATTTATCATTTCTCAAAAATTGATATTTCAATAAGTAAAGCGACAATTTTATCATTGTTGTGACATTACCATGACAAGATCCTTATGCCTAATGACAAGTGAGGATCGTTCTCAAAATAGTGAGAAGCTTGTATGCCTATTTTAGGCATACACTAATATTAGAACATCTTGAAAGAAGAGAGCCTCTTGGAACCTTCAAGATTGTCTTTCTCAGTTAAACAATTTTCTCTACCTGTGCAATTGTACAACCTCTCTTGATGTCTTTCTTTGTGCTAATCATGTTCAACCATATAGCTTCAACTAGGAGAGTTTTGATCATGATAAACTACTAGATTACATGCAAGAACCCTCAATGCAATGTCAAGTATTAGAGCTAATAGAAAAATCCATTCTTATATAGTGAGTGCACAAAGTTCTAAGCCTCATTCTCTCTAACAATAACTAGCAAAAGATATTGTAGATTGTGGCAACACAATTTTAGCCCCATGATCGTAGCCTTGAAACGCACTATGAGATACTCTCTAAGACGTTGTCGAGAAATTAGCGGTCTTGCCGGGAAAGCACCGGGCTTATGGCTGTGAGAGTTTGTGAGAGAACCCAACAAAAACTATATGAAGGAATTAAACCATAGATGCCATGAAGACTAGGGTTTGGAAAGAAGTGCTATCAAAGAAGACCCACTCTTTCTCTCTTGCACTCACACACACAAAGAAAGAACACAAAAGAGAATGTCAAAACAACACAAAGATAAAAACATCAAGGCTATGGTCATATCTTATCATGGGTAGTATGAAAGGGTTAATAGATGAGTTAATGGCATTCAATCTTGGCTGACCAAATAGGCTACGAATTGTTCTTTGGAATTGTAGCTTTGTGCTTACCGTAGTATATATATTTTGTCTAGTGATTGGGATTAATTGTGTGTACAAATCCTCTTGGTTCATAGCAAGATAATTACGCTTACATCAAAAGAAAAATTATAGTCTATGAGAGGTAGTATGATGGGATCCGGTGATAGAAGTATTTCATTGAGCCTTTTTGGGCCAAAGAGAAACACTATACGTTGTTGAAAGTGTATTTTACGGCTAATCCATACGTTAATTCTAATAGATTGTACAGAGTGAAAGCGATAGAAATGATCATCATGTGGATTATTCATCTAAGATAGTATGTGAGAAATGTAGATATGAGAGAAGTAAAGAGATGAGAAGTTTCCCTCCCAAACCCTATTCTTGCCCGTAGGCAATAAGGATACTGCGGGGAGAGATGTACCTGTAGCAAAGAGAACCTAGAATTTGTAGAGAGGATGAATTACTAAGAGTGAGAGAGATAGGTTTGGTTAAGGAGATGAGATTAGATAGATATATATATATATATATGTTGGATTAGAGATGAAAAAGAAAACAACAAGAAATCAAGAAAACATCAATGTAGAACACATCTTACTTGACAAACCCTTTGGCACCATTATTATCCAAGGTTAGCTTGTTGCAAGAATGGCTAGTCTCCCTCTAGGAGAAAGTGTAAGCTTGGGCTTATGTTAATGGGGCTAAGTACAATTAGGCATTACTACTCACTCCCTCAAGAATTCCTCTCATCAATGGCTTGAATGCTTGAGTTCTTTCCAAGGAAGAAGAGGTCCCCTTTTATAGGTGAAGGTAACCCCCAAGGGTTTACACAAGAAGAGAGGAGCCAGTGTGAACAGGAATTGGAAAAGTTGGAAATGAGCTGCCCCTGCATGATGTGGGCAGACTGGGGTCCAGTATTTTGATCATATCTCCTCAACCGTGGCTCCAAATAAAAAAGTAAAAATATGAGCAAAAACTTCAGCTCATTAGCTACGATTTTCATTTTAAAATTGTTTTCCAATTCGGATTGGAACCTTGTGTAAAAAATTCATCAAAATAGGGTCCATTTATGACAGCAAAAGTCTTCATGTGGTCTCCTTAGCCTATACTTTCATTTAATTCCAAAGGACACCTCATGCCATATGAAAGCATGACATTGCTCTTTGACAAAGTTTTGTAATCATGCTTGCAATAATGCATTAAAATAAGTGTATCTTTGAAATCATGCCACCTAGTGTCCCACTAGGATTTGATTCTCTCCTAGTAGCTATTTAAAAAGAAATATAAGAAAAGTATAAAAAATACATAGAATATATATATATTGGAGTTTACCCTAGATATAGGATCTAGCTAGGGTGTGAGCTGATAATGAAATAGTAGAAATAAAGAATCAATGCTTTTTGCCCCAAGTTAAAGAGGCGGAGCTATTGATGCTTTTCCCATAGTATTTTCTGATGGTAAAGTAAGGATATGTTACCCTTGAGAAAAATAATAGGATGAGATAGAAGGCTTATTATTATACTTAAATATGCATATGTACACTATAGGAAATATAATTATGTATCTAAAAAAATACAAGATAACTCTTGTAGCATGCGTTCCCACTATGTACGTGTCACAGCACGACAACGTAGCAAAGGTATGAGAGGAAAATGTGAGGCTAATTCATCTTTAAACTTCCCCAAAAAAAAATTTGGAGGATTGCAAGGCTTTCAAGGCATGATTCAAGGCTTACACAATGAGTAAAAGTGGCAACATCGTACTGAGGCGATCCGAGGCGGGCAACAAGAAGAGCAACCTCTAGACACCCTTCAAGGCTCCCGTGCTGCTCAATGGGGATGGAGCACAACACAACACAAACCAAAACAACAAACCCACAGCCAAATCCCAACTACACAAGGGGCACCACCTAGTTTAAGATCGAACTAGGACGCAAAACAGGAGAATCGTTATAGCAACCCACAAACAAGCAAGGAATTTACACTAACCCTAACACCAATGGAACACTCTCACACACTAAAACACGAGAGAGAGAGAGAGAGAGAGAGAGACAGAGAGAGAGAAATAGTGCTCGGGCTGCTTTGAAACGTATCGGCAATGATCAAGCAAACACAACTATATATTTAAGAAAGAGAGAGAAAGGGAGAGGGGGTGCTTGTTGCATTAATACCTGTTAGTATTTGTTCAACATAGCTTGCGTAAATTTCACCACAACACATCACAAGAAAAGCCACCCCAATCACTGTCTTAAGGCCAGGGGAGTCCTCTCCACCCTGTCGCCCTCTTACAGTATGTGGGATTTATGGCTAGATTGATGACAACACCAGAGACAAGCTATCAAGAACTTAACAAAAAACACCAAGACACTTACGCATCATTGTTGTCCATTACTTCACGTTGGAAGGGAGACAAAGTATCCAAGCTTAGTCCAAATCCCCCCTCCTTGATTCAGCGAATGTTGGGCTTACACTAGTAGGAGAAATGATAGATTTCCTACTCTCAATTGAATGATCACTCTCTCTCTTACAATGGCATAGAGTTCCCTTGCTAATCCCCTATTACAACACATGCACATGCATAAGACAATGAGCTTCCACTCAAGAGCTCCTTCTAGAGAGGTTGAGCTTGGCTTCTCAAGCTATAGCATAGTGCTCTTGCTTATGGCTCCTCCTTTTTGTGCTAGCTACACCCTCCTTTTATAGCAATTTTGAAGGCTAGGGTTACTCCTCTAACCATGGTTGGGTTAGATTTTCAGCAATTTATCTAATTTCTTTTGCTTGGAATTATCAAGAAGTTGGTGGGGAAAGAGAGAGGAGAGAAATGGAGGTGATAGGACTTTTCATAGTGGGTTAGTGTTAGTAGAGTTAGTATTAATTTACAAATGGAATTGGATATTTACAATGGGAGTATCCATGTAGGATACAAATAAGGAAGAAAACTCTTAAGAGGTAAGAAAAGGTGGATTTCTTACAAGGTTGATGCTCCAAGTGTCTTGAGTAGAGCCAATTTTGACGCTTGTTGACGGTCCACTAGCTTTGACGGTACATTTTTTCTCCACTCTTGACCTTCCTTGAGAGACAAGGTAATTGAAGCTGAGTAATCAACCACCATGATGCTGTCTTTTAAGAGAAGAGGCTGAATTTTGTGGTTTTTTTTATAGATATGGGTAAATTGGAGGAGGAAAAATGAGACTAGGTGGTCAATTTTGGAATGGAATTGTGTGTGGAAGGTATGAGTTCACCATGGTTTCTCTTATTCTTCAAGGTTGAGGAGAAGGTGAGTAGGGTGCAGAGAGGAGTGGTGAGAGAGGTGGGGATGATGAGTGGAGAAGTGTGTGTGAAAGAGGAAAATGATAAAGTGGAAGAGAGAGTGTGGCTGCATAGCATGGGAAAACTGTGGTCCACTAATAAAATCATAGCTCACAGCTCGTAGCTCAAAAAAATATGAAAAAATTTGAGGCAAAAGTTCAGCCCACGAGCTACAACTTTTGTTCGTATCACCTTTTCAAATTCGGAGAGCAAGTGAACTTTAAAAATTCAGCAAAACCGACCGTTTTTTTCCACTGCACAAGGTCTTTGTGGGGTCCTTCTTTGGATGATTCTTTTGAATACCTCCAAGAGTGAGCCCTCCATAGTGCATGTATGCATGCCACCTACCCTTGACCTTATTTGGTAGGTCTATAATTGAAGATATTGTTGAGATCATGATATAAGTGAATAGTACAACTAAGAAAATCAAATATTGAGGGGTCTAAAAAATATGTACATGTCAAATATAAATAATATAAGTGGAAAAAATATAAAGGGGTCAAAAGAAATCTCTCTCATTATGAGACTACCATAAAAAGATAAATATTTTTGGTGTTCTAATTTTTTAGAAAAAACAAATAGGTATAGGAAGACAATAGTGAAAAAATATACACATAAATAAAAGTAGTTTTTTTGGATTTTTGTTGGGGTGGAGTTACACCAAATATAAGAGAAGCTTACATGAAAATATTTCTATAGGGAATAAAGAGTATGAAAAATGGTAAGAAAAATTGTGGTAATGGTGAGGCAATGTACAGAGCATAAATAACACACACCTAGGTAGAAATATTTAAATAAATACCAAAATAATTATGAAAAAATCTTTTATTTAGGCCCTATATATAAAGAAATATTTACATACGCATGGGCCATAATATACTTATATTTTTTATTTTTTTTATTTTTTTTGGCTCAACTAGCCCAATGACTAGCTAATTGAGGGTTTTTTTAAGAAGATATGGGAAAAGTCCCATGACTCACGCACGCCTATATACAGTGAAATGGTAGGGATAGCCACAGTGTTTGGGTGATTTTGGTAGGGTGAGGTAACTCACTGTGGCAATTACAAAGAGCCGAAAAATGGCTATCATTAGCCCTTCCCCTGGATGATGGTATATTCATGTACCATCATAGAGCATCTTTTCCAAAGAGAGTGCTTCAGAGTCCTTGATGAGATTTTTATTGTTTGGCCCCTCAAATTTTTGGCTAGAGTTACACTCATGCTTCATGTAACAATACTTACATGAGACAGTGGCCTTTTGACAGATCTTTGGTAGATCCTTTGGTAGAAGGCGACTCGAATAGGGCTTCAAGCGATACCCGTTTACTTTCCTGGAGTGCTCTTTACCATTCAAGTCCATAAGCTGATAGTAACTTGAATTGAAAGCCTTCTTGACTATGTATGGCCCTTGCCATCTTGTTTCAAATTTGGCATCAAAACGATTATCGAGTCGATTGTCATACCTTAGCACAAGATCTCCTTCATTGATGCCTTTGTCCTTCAGTTTCTTGTCAAGCTTCTCCTTTGTCTGTGTGGCTTTCCTCTTATAGCACTCGTATGCTGCTTCTCTTTTCCACTCAAGCTCAGCTAAGGTAAGAAGTCGATCCATCCATGCTTCTTGATCATCTTGTGCTGATTTGCCATGAAGTCGCATTGTTGGAATGTTTAGCTCAATTGGCTGTAAAGCCTCTTGACCATAGACCAAGTGAAATGGTGTAAACTCCGTGGCTTCCCTATATGTGGTTCGATACGCCCACAAGGCACCATCCAAGAAGTCATCCCACAACTTTTTCTTGTTTTTCACCATCTTTCTAATGATGCCTGCAATGACACCATTAGCTTTTTCTACCAAACCATTTGATTGGGGATAGTAGGGTGTACTGTGACGATGTAGAATGTGAAGTTCTTCACAGACTTCTGTGAGCAATCCCTTTCTAAACCCTGGACCATTATCAAAAACAATCTCCAAAGGTGTGCCAAATCTACAACAAATGTGAGTGTAGACGAATTTGCTCTTTGTCTTCTCATTTACCTTTGCCACACTTTGTGCTTCCACCCACCTAGTCATATAGTCTACAGCCACTAGAATGTAGAGTTTACCATTTTTTGTCCTAGGCAGAGGACCCATAGCATCAATGCCCCACTTTTCAAACGGTCCATTTGCAAGCACGATTTGCCTTGAACCATAAACCAATCTTCTATTCCCATTTACCTGACAATTGTGACAACTTTTACACCAATGTTGGACATCCACATGCAGACTTGGCCAAACATACCCCGCAAGCAAAATCTTCTTCACAGTTAATTCTTGGGCAAAATGACCACCACATGCTTCTTCATGCAAACCTTTTAGAATGGCTGGAATTTCCTCAATAGTTGGTACTCTTCTACATACTTGATCCCTCCCTCTTTGATAGAGGGAGCCTTCTAGGAAGAGATATGCGCTTGCCTTCTTCATGAGTCTCCTCTTCTGAGCCTTCGTGAAGTCTTGTGGAAACTCGCCCTCCAAAATGTAGCTAATAATGGGAGTCAATGACTCCAATCCCTGGTATCTCGGTTGCTTGACAGTTGCTGCCACCATGATGACCTGCACTTCTTTCTCAACACATGTAACTACTTGCTGTGCAAGTAAATCGGCATCTTCATTCTGTTTCCTAGGAATATGATATAGTTGCACTTCTTCAAACTGATTAAACATCCTACGAATGGCATGAACTTTTGTCCTTAAGCTTTCATTCTTGCATGCCCAAATGCCTAAAATCTGTTTAACAATGAGAAGTGCATCTCCTTTTACCATGAGACGTTGTATCCCTTGGCCAATGCACATCTTCAAACCATGAAGTAGAGTGTCATATTCTACTTCATTGTTGCTAGCTGAACTTGGTAGATTGAACTTCTCTTTCATGACCACCTCTCCACTTGGGTTGAGCAACACTAGCCCTCCCCCTGCTTTTCCTGTGGCTCGACGAAAAGCTCCATCAAAGAACAAGGTAAAAGCATTAGGAATACTTTTTGGTGGTGGCAATGCTAGGGTCTTTACTTCATGCACCTTAATCTCCTTTTCATGCACCCTATAAGTGAGAATCCCTGCCAATTGTGCACGCACACTATCTTCTACCTTGAAAGAGTATTGAAACTCTTGCAACTCCATAATCCACTTTGAGATCCTAGTACTAAGATTAATTTGAGATGACACCCAAGGGAGCAAATTTTCTGCAGTGAGAATTACAAAAGGTTTTGGTAGCAGGTAGGATCTAAACTTTCTCACCGCAAACATGAGAGAAAGCATCATGAGTTCTGCTTCTGTGTAGTCTCTCTCCAAAGCATTCATGACCCTACTAGAAAAGTAGATGGGTCGCATCCTGGTACTGTGGGGATCTTGTTGTAATAAAACTGCACCAATTGTTTCCTTCCCAACACTAGAGCTAACAAAGAATGTGTACTCCCAACATGGAGGCATGAGTGTTGGTAGATCTGACAAAATGACTTTAATGTTACAAAAGTACTCTTCAAGCTCATCAGACCATGCAAATTCTACTTGTTGTGTCAACTTTTGCAAAGGATGAAGCAACTCCGAAGCTAAGTGAATAAAGCGTGACATATACTTCACTTTTTGAATGAATGATATGACCTCTTTGAGATTCTTGGGTAAGGGGAGCTCAATAAGAGATTTTGCCTTTGAAGGATCCACCTCAATGCCTTTATAGGAAACCTTGTGACCAAGCAAGATCACTTCATCCTCAGCTATGTGACACTTGTCGGGGTTGAGTTGACCTCCCATGTCATAGAGCTTCTTTAAACCTTCTTCTACCCTTTGTAGATGCAATGATTTTGAGCTATAAATGCAAAAATCATCAATAAAAACCCTAATGGACTTTCCAAAGAATGCTTGAAACACCATGTTCATGAAGCGTTGGAAAGTTGCAGGAGAATTTGTCAGACCAAATGGCATGACTCTAAAAGCATAACAACCCCAAGGAGTGATAAAGGTTGTTTTCAATTGATCCTCCAATGCAATCCCTATTTGAAAGTAACCTGAGTAACCATCGCACACAGGGTGCTTCTCATGCCCAGCTACCTCATTTAGTATCTCATCCTGGAATGGGAGGGGAAAGTGATCTCTTTTTGTTGCCTCATTGAGGGGACGGTAATCCACACACACCCTCCACTTGCCATTTTTCTTAGGAGTGACAACAACAGGAGAGACCCACTCTGAATTCTCCACTGGATAAATGAAACCTGCTGCTAGAAGCTTTCTTACCTCCTTGAGTAGAGCCTGCTCCTTAATGACTCCTAGCCTTCGTAGCTTTTGAGCCTTAGGTGTGGCCTCTATCTTCAACTCAATCTTGTGTTGAACAACATCTACTCCACGCACATCGGTGTAGTCTTTGGCAAAAAGCCTCGGAAATTTCCTTAGCACACATTTGAACTCCTCTCTTTCATTCTTTGTAAGTGTTGTAGACAACATACCTTCTAACATTCCTTCATCTTCCACCTTTTGGTTCTCTTGGGAACCTACCTCTTCCAAACCTCGAGAAGAGGTCTCCTGGTTGTTTGGCTTAAACCTTACCCCCATGACTTCAATGGAGGACTCCTCTTCAGTAATGCTGCCGCTACTTTCTTCTTCTGAAGTGTTTTCAGTCCAATCTTCTTCCGTCTCACTTCGAGATGATTCTTCATGGAGCTCCTCTTGGCGTTGCTCCTTCATGTCAAAGACAACCTTCTTGTGATTGTCATTCCTGCAAATTAGCTTTCCACTATCCCAATCCTGCAAAGCTCGCATTTTCATTAGCCATGGTCTTCCTAGGATAAATGGGTAACCATTTCCCTTCGTAGACATGACATAGAAATCCACTGCCTTCTTAATGCCAAAGGCCTCCACAAAAACATTTTTACAAATGCCTACGCACCTAGCCTTGCTATTGTTTGCCATTTTCACTTTGATTTCAGGTGTCTTATGGATGTGCATGCCTAGTCTTTGCATGAGCCCTTCTGTCATGATGCAAATTTGTGCACCCCCATCCACTAGACCTTTCCTAACCAATTTTCCTTTTATGTAACAATCTAGCACAGGTGTAATATCCTCGTTCATTTCAGCATGTGCAATTTTTACAACAGGAAAACTATCTTTTACCTTTCTCCTAGTACTAACTGCCTTTGTTAAATCCCTCCTAACTTGTGGGCATAATGCAAGAAACTGAGGCCATGAGATATCAGGACCCTTACCTCGCATGTCTTCCAACAGGTTGTATGGAGCCATACCATGTCCAAGAGGGAAGTCTTGGAGATTGATACGATGTCGAGTCCTCTTAGCTTCCTTGGTCTCCTTTGCCTTCTTGCCTTGTCCATGGTCACTCTGTGATGGGACATCCTCTTTCTCTTTACCTTTTCCTCGGCCACGCTTAATGCCATTTGCTTCCATGTCAACCTCATTTGAGTTTGTCACCTCTACCACATGCACATTTGGATCTGGCAAAGGTGGAACTCCTTCTACCCCTTGTGGAGGTGGTCTTGGTCCATTTGGTCTTTGTAGAAGCCTTGGTTGTTGACAAGTTCCTTCACCTGCATTCATCACTGGGTAATTCAAGTTAGGTCTCCCTGGCTCCCCACGGGGCCAAGGACAATTATACATCCCATGTCCAAACTCTCCGCAATTCCAACATTGCAAGACTCTCCTAGGTCGTGGATCTCGCTCTTCAGACTTCTTTGCTTGTCCCTTTGGACCTACAGCTTGTGCAAGGTGAATTGACAGGCTGCTTAAAGATTCGTTTAACTTCTCAATTACTTCCGCCGTTACCTCAGGAAGCTCCCTCGATGTTGATGCTTGTGACTTACCTTTGGGTCTAAGACCTTCTATTGGAACCTCTCCCCTTAAGCACTTGAGTTTCCTATATTTCTCAGCAGCCCTAGTTTCAGCTGCATCAAAAGTAGTAGGTGCACCCGCCTCAACTTTTACCTTAGGTCAGGAAAGAGTCCGGCTATGAACCTCTCCTTCTTTAGAAATTCTGCACCATCACCAGGGTTAGCAACATTTCGTATCCATAGAGCCCAAAGACGTAGGAACTCTTGCTTGTACAAGTAGTAGTCATCTAAGTCTTTTTGCTTATGAGAAACAATGTCTTGCCATAATTTCTGAGTGTTTTGGGGATCAAAGAAGTATTTCTTGAAACGATTCAAAACTTCCGTGTAATTCCCTTTAACTTCCTCAGGCAAAGAGTCAAACCAAGTGCTAGCATCTTTCCTAAGGACCACCTCAAACATTTCTACACGTTCTTGATCAGTTTCTATCCTCTTGATACGGCAAGACATCTTGAAATTCGCTAGAAATAATTCTGCATCCTCTCCAGGCTCTCCAAAGAAAAGAGGATATCCAGACATTTGGCGTTGTCTCTCCATTGAATTGATTTCAAAGTGACGCGTTTTTGTTTTTTCTTTCTTTAAAAGATTTACACAATAATATTTTCTAAATTGCAATCTATTCTACAACAAAATAAAAATATTCACATCAAATGACCTATGATAATCAATAAGAGGTAGAATGACAGGGTTTGGTGATGCGAGAATTTCTCCTGCTCTTTGGACACCAAACATGAATACCATACGTTGTTGAAAATGGATTTTTCTACTAATTGCAATGTTTACTCTAATGTGTGGAGTGAAATGAAAGGGAAAAACCTGTATTCCTGGGCCATTATCCATGGTCTATGCATGACCTAATTCTTAAAACAAAACAAAAATATAGTTGTCCAAACTAAGGTCGTACCTAATGAGAGGCAAAATAAAAGGATTTACTGATGCGTTTATCTCTACCAACCTAAGAGGACCTAAAATTCTACGAATTACTCGTTGAAATTGCAACTTAGTACTAACAATTATGTGTACCTTTTGCCTTGCAATGGGAATGAAGGGATCATACAAATTCTCGTGATTCATGCAAGCTACTTGATTATGCTAAAGGTTGAGACTTCACAGAACATACACAAGCCTGTTCCTCAGTGGGGGCACCAATTTGAGGCAGTCCGGGGCGGGCAACAAGAAGAGCAACCTCTAGACACCCTTCAAGGCTCCCGTGCTGCTCAATGGGGCTGGGGCACAACACAACACAAACCAAAACAACAAACCCACAGCCAAATCCCAACTACACAAGGGGCACCACCTAGTTTAAGAGCGAACTAGGACGCAAAAGAGGAGAATCGTTAGAGCAACCCACAAACAAGCAAGGAATTTACACTAACCCTAACACCAATGGAACACTCTCACGCACTAATACACGAGAGAGGGAGAGAGAGAGAGAGAGAGAGAGAGAGAGAGACAGAGAGAGCGAGAGAGAGAGAGAGGGAGAGGGAGAGAGATAGTGCTCGGGCTGCTTTGAAACGTATCGGCAATGATCAAGCAAACACAACTATATATTTAAGAAAGAGAGAGAAAGGGGGAGGGGGTGCTTGTTGCATTAATACCTTCTTACAAATCTCTCATGACAAATCAAAGTGAGATTAGTATTTGTTCAACATAGCTTGCGTAAATTTCACCACAACACATCACAAGAAAAGCCACCCCAATCACTGTCTTAAGGCCAGGGGAGTCCTCTCCACCCTGTCGCCCTCTTACAGTATGTGGGATTTATGGCTAGATTGATGACAACACCAGAGACAAGCTATCAAGAACTTAACAAAAAACACCAAGACACTTACGCATCATTGTTGTCCATTACTTCACGTTGGAAGGGAGACAAAGTATCCAAGCTTAGTCCAAATCCCCCCTCCTTGATTCAGCGAATGTTGGGCTTACACTAGTGGGAGAAATGATAGATTTCCTACTCTCAATTGAATGATCACTCTCTCTCTTACAATGGCATAGAGTTCCCTTGCTAATCCCCTATTACAACACATGCACATGCATAAGACAATGAGCTTCCACTCAAGAGCTCCTTCTAGAGAGGTTGAGCTTGGCTTCTCAAGCTATAGCATAGTGCTCTTGCTTATGGCTCCTCCTTTTTGTGCTAGCTACACCCTCCTTTTATAGCAATTTTGAAGGCTAGGGTTACTCCTCTAACCATGGTTGGGTTAGATTTTCAGCAATTTATCTAATTTCTTTTGCTTGGAATTATCAAGAAGTTGGTGGGGAAAGAGAGAGGAGAGAAATGGAGGTGATAGGACTTTTCATAGTGGGTTAGTGTTAGTGGAGTTAGTATTAATTTACAAATGGAATTGGATATTTACAATGGGAGTATCCATGTAGGATACAAATAAGGAAGAAAACTCTTAAGAGGTAAGAAAAGGTGGATTTCTTACAAGGTTGATGCTCCAAGTGTCTTGAGTAGGGCCAATTTTGACGCTTGTTGATGGTCCACTAGCTTTGACGGTACATTTTTTCTCCACTCTTGACCTTCCTTGAGAGACAAGGTAATTGAAGCTGAGTAATCAACCACCATGATGCTGTCTTTTAAGAGAAGAGGCTGAATTTTGTGGTTTTTTTGATAGATATGGGTAAATTGGAGGAGAAAAAATGAGACTAGGTGGTCAATTTTGGAATGGAATTGTGTGTGGAAGGTATGAGTTCACCATGGTTTCTCTTATTCTTCAAGGTTGAGGAGAAGGTGAGTAGGGTGCAGAGAGGAGTGGTGAGAGAGGTGGGGATGATGAGTGGAGAAGTGTGTGTGAAAGAGGAAAATGATAAAGTGGAAGAGAGAGTGTGGCTGCATAGCATGGGAAAATTGGGGTCCACTAATAAAATCATAGCTCACAGCTTGTAGCTCAAAAAAATATGAAAAACAAATAGGTATAGGAAGACAATAGTGAAAAAATATACACATAAATAAAAGTAGTTTTTTTGGATTTTTGTTGGGGTGGAGTTACACCAAATATAAGAGAAGCTTACATGAAAATATTTCTATAGGGAATAAAGAGTATGAAAAATGGTAAGAAAAATTGTGGTAATGGTGAGGCAATGTACAGAGCATAAATAACACACACCTAGGTAGAAATATTTAAATAAATACCAAAATAATTATGAAAAAATCTTTTATTTAGGCCCTATATATAAAGAAATATTTACATATGCATGGGCCATAGTATACTTATATTTTTTTTTTATTTTTTTTTTTTTTGGCTCAACTAGCCCAATGACTAGCTAATTGAGGGTTTTTTTAAGAAGATATGGGAAAAGTCCCGTGACTCACGCACGCCTATATACAGTGAAATGGTAGGGATAGCCACAGTGTTTGGGTGATTTTGGTAGGGTGAGGTAACTCACTGTGGCAATTACAAAGAGCCGAAAAACGGCTATCAGTACGAAGGCATCATGTCATCAAGATGACAATAACAGTTGTGTTTGGCCAACTTTCTTTCCATGCACAAGAGATGTAGATAAGAGAAAGAGGGACATGGAGAAGGCATGATGCACACTTTCTCTTTGAGAACCATGATTTGAAAGGGGTGGATGCATGAATAGGTGGCCTGGTTTTTATTGATTTGAAAGAGGTTTTGTAGGTAGAAATTGAATGGTTTTAAGACTTGCTTGAGGCCACCTAATGTGTATTGAAAAGTTCAAAATTAAAATGTTAAGTGGGGTGCCTTGCCATCCTCGTTGATGATTGTACAATTTACCCCTTTTTGCATCCAGACATTCTAGAGAACATGCACTTTCTCTCCTTCCTGAAAGATTGAGGGGAGTTGCTTGAGGATTCTCGCACTACCACCCTATTATATAAGCCCTTGGCTGTCTATATTTAGAATCCCATATCCACATGTAGGAGTTGGAATGTGGCCTAAACATGTGACCCCCCTGGGTTTTCCCTTGTCTTTACATTACTCCCTCCTTGGAGAAGTGTTTTCGTCCTAAAAAACAAAAGTGGGAAACCTCTTCTCAAGAACACTAACATTTTCCCAAGTGCCACCTTCTTCAAGTCGATCTTTCCACTTGAGTAAAACTTATCGATGCACATGATGATGAGTACTTAAATCATTAGAGTCTAAGATGTGTTCAGGCTCATGCAGTTGGATTGAAGGTTCAATGAAATCTAGCTGCTAGTCAATGACATTGTCATCCGAGCGCTTACATAAATGACTCATATGAAATACCGGATGAATACAAAGTGCATAGGTAAGAGGGTTTGTAAGCCCTATCACCAGCTCTCTTGAGTATCTTGAAAGTCCCACAATTTCTTGAAAAGGAGTCCCATTCAAAAGAGGCTCTAGGTTCAGCCCTCCCAGCACATTCAAATACATGGTAGATTCCCTACATAGAAGGCACTTGGTTAACCTTCAATGGGCTATCTCCCTTCCAAAATGTGTTTTGTCAATGTAGGGAGTGGTTGAAGAATCTCCTATATTTGATGGTAGAAAAGTTATCTTGAAGCCGCTTCACTTCTGAAGGGCCCTCAAGAAGCCTTGTGAGAATGCATTTTTCTTTAGGAAGTCTCCCTAATATCATCACTTTTAAAGGGCCTATGTGGGAACCCTCTTACCCTTCTCTATTTCTCTATGGATGTATGTTTTCATCCTCTTCTATTGACTAAATATCACAAAAGGTCAACGTGAATATAAAGTCAATGTGCAAGCCTTGGTTTAGGTCAAAACAATGTCTGCTAGACTTTTTGAAGTACATGAAAACTAGAAGGGATGCCTATTGTATGTAATGATCCCCCATTTTCAATGCTATAGCATGTCACTATTTTCTAAGTTAGTGAGGCGGTGCGGGGCGGGCAACAAGAGAGGCGACCTCTAAACACCCCTCAAGGCTCCCGTGCTGCTCAATTGGGGCTGGGGCAACTACAAGCACAACACAACAACAAACCCACAGCCAAACCCAAACAAGATAGGGGCACCACCTAGTTATGGTATGCGAACTAGGACGCAAGAGAGATTTTGGCACAACCAAGAAGATGCACCACACAACACACACAAGCAACCTCACACCAAGACACACATGAAATGGACCAGAGATAGCTAGAGCAAAGGGAAGAGAGAGAGAAAAGGATCTTGCGTAATACCTTATTTGTGACTTGCAAATGGAGATGGTTCGTTATGATGCTATCGTAGAACTTGTACAAAACTCACTCAATGCTTAGTGATTGCTAATCATTGCCAAAACACACACACATTGTCTTAGGGTGTGGGAGACCTCTCACCACAATACCCTCTTACAATGGACACAAAACTGGCAATGAAAAACACACTAAAACACTTTCTAAAATCATGATCAACCGATAAAAACTCAAAATACACAAGTCACCTTGAATTCACCAAACCGTATTGCACAAATGGAAGGACGAAGATTTGAACGTCGAATCACGCCTTTGATGCACCAAACCTCAATTTATTGATGATGAAGGAGCATGTACAATAGTGGTTTTGAGATATGTGGAACTCACTCTCTCTCACTTGCAATGTGTAGCTTGAAGGCTTCTCTCACACCAAGAGTGAAGCTCACAAGTGGTTGCTACACCTAATTCTCTCCTCACGCATAGAGTGTTGGGGTGCTATGTGAGATGTTGGAGATTGTTTTACAAGAAGGAGAGGGGCCTATTTATAGGTTGGAGACCCCTCATTAAGATTATTGGAAATCCTAATTTACAAGCTAACAAATCAGGATTATGATTTTTTGAATATCAAAACATTGTGGGCCTTCTTTGTCTGCTTGAGTCATGGGTGTGGGCTCAAAAGAGAGCATTATTGATGGTAGATAAGGTGAAAGTAAGTAAAGAGAGAGAGAGAGAGAGAGTTACTATACACATGTCTTGAGGCGAGGTGTCTTTTATGGTTAGGTCAATGGCTATTTTGTGTTAGTATGTTAGTGGTTAGAAATCACTAGAAAGTTAATGTTACATTTACAATGGGTAGAATGAGGTGGATGGTTGAATGAAGTGAGCAAATCCTTGTGATGGTGAAGCTTGAAGATGTTTTGGACTTACTTGTGTAGGTTCTCAAAATGACTATCGATCTTCTTCTTCGTCTTCTCTTCTTTACGCCACCGCCGCCAAGGTTGATTATCGTGATGAAAATGGTAATTTCATTGATGAGATCTCTTGATTTGCAGAGGTTAATCATGGTACACATGCTGAATTTATGTATATATATAAGGGTTAAGATGGAATTGTACTTTGGAGATAATAGAGAGAGGCATAGAGATGGTGTATGTATGTAGAGGTTCATAAAAGAACTATAGGGATGAGAGAGAAGGGTAATGGTGAAGAGGGTGGGAGAAGCCATGGAAATTGCAGGTTTGAGTGAGGGAAGGAGAGGGAGGGATGTGTAAGAGTGAGTAGGTGTGTGGAAGGGTGAGAGAAGACTAAAAGCTACTTGTGAGAAAAGTGGGCAAACTTGGGTCCACTCAAAAAATCAAATCTCACCGCTGGTAGCTCCAAAAATCATGAAAAACTTTGAGGTGATTATTCAAAGCGTAGGCTACATTTTATCTTTTCACCACCGCTCCAAATTCGGAGTGGAGATAGGTGCCAAAATTCTCACCAAAAAGCCTGTTTTTTATGCCTGCAAAAGTCTTTTAGTGGCCCCCTCCTTTGTTGAATTTGTACAATGCATCCAAGAGTGAGCCCCTCCTTTGTCATATTATAATACAAAGCATCCAAGTTGCCCTTGACCCATGCATGGAGGAGGATTATTGGTGAATAAAGAAATATATACATGGTGGGACTAGTGTATGGACTATTCATGGACTTTAGCTCAATGAGCACATGGTGTTAGAATAATGAGTAAAAATAATAATAAAAATATGGAGGAGTTATGGATATGGAAAGATATTGGAATCGTATGATATGGTCCCTCCTTGAATTATTTTGGGTGAAAGAAGAAAAGGTATGCAAGTAAATAATATAATAAACGTAACCAATGAGTAGAAATCAATTTTTTGTTTTCACAAGGGTGAGGGTGAAAATGTGGGAGTGATTTTTATAAAGGCAAAATATGAGGTTAGAGTATGTACATATTGGCAAAAAATATAATTATGGTGTAAGAGGATGAAAGAAGGTGTACATAGGTTTAATAAAACACACACCTAAGTAGAAAATTTTAAATAAAATACCAAAATAATTATAAAAAACCCCTATATTTAGGCCATATATACAATGAAATATTTACAGACAAAGAGGCCATAATATACTTTTATTTTTTTTATTTTTTTGGCTCAACTAGCCCAGTGACTAGCTAGCTGAGGGTTTTTAAGAAGATATGGGAAAAGCCCCCTAACTCACACACTCCTATGTACAGTGAAATGGTAGGGATAGCCATAGCGTTTGGGTGAATTTGGTAGGGTGGAGTAACTTACTATGGCAATTATTGGAGAGCCGAAAAACGGCTATCATTAGGTGGACATCTTAATGTGTTGGGACTTTTATTTTTTGAAACGTCAAATTCAACTATAGTCACTGTATTTGGCCTAGCTCTTATTCTATGGAAACTCCCATGCATTTCCACATGGTCATCCTTCCATTCATTATTGCTTATGGCTACCTGTACACATGTGTATTAAAACCCTTTTCAAAAACTTGACTCTATTTTTGTTCATTGAGTCCATTCTCTCTAATGGATCCTAACTTCAACATGGTATGGGAGAGAGTGCTCTAGGCGGTTCTAGAAAGAGAAAGGGTTTCTTAAATCCGGGTTATTCTTTCCTTCCACTCATTATTGCTTATGCCTACCTGTACACATGTGTATTAAAACCCTTTTCAAAAACTTGACTCTATTTTTGTTCATTGAGTCCATTCTCTCTAATGGATCCTAACTTCAACATGGTATGGGAGAGAGTGCTCTAGGCGGTTCTAGAAAGAGAAAGGGTTTCTTAAATCCGGGTTATTCTTTCTTTTCTTATCTAATCATGGATTCAAATTTAGCTTTATAGCTATGTTTTACTTTTGAATTAATCTTCAAGTGTTTAGAGATTTTGTCCTACCAAGCGCATGGACGGGCTCACAACGCTACAAATATCTAGAATCATGGTCTTCCCAAGTACTTGGAGTGTATGGAGTGGCTTGTCACTTGCACTATAGCTACTGGAAGAAAGTTTCTAAAGCTAAATTTCTGTAGCATAGTGCTAAATCTTACTTAAACAAGCACCTCTATCATAGGTGTCACTGTGTCACTAGCCAACGTGCACTCACAAAATTCTGAGGGGTGATTTGAGTGCACTATAAAAGTGTATATGTCAAATTGTGCAACTCTTGCAATGCATAAAAATTAGGAGCCCCTCCAACCCTCAAAAGTTCTTGGTGAGATGAGACTCTTAGTTCACTTTCTTGCTAATCATCACTTTTGCATTAGCTTATCTAGTTCTTATTAAGTATGTGGTCAGTATACTATTGACCACTTTTGTAGTAGGTTGGCACCCATGTCTAATTAAGGGGAATCAATTAAGATATCTCTCATTGAGAAAAGGAAAAGGGGGCGAGGGGACATGGAGGAGAGAGAGGAAGGGAGAGAGAGAAGGAAATGACATGCGTCAGCATGAGTGCAATTCATGTCAAGATTTTCTTGTGGAGCTATCCATCGTGATGGAGTATGTGAGGTGATCAAAGGGCTTGAGTGCAAGCATGCGCATACAAAGCGTCTTTGTGCAAGGGATGAGAGGGGATGATGCTAATTTTTTTAAAAGCTTGGGGGGTCGTGGAGCTTGCACATATCTGCAAGTTGCATCTGTAGGGCACCCCCTGGCTTGGCTAGCACCATCTCTCTCTCGGCGGTTCTCGAGGGAAAGGAGTGGTGCAAAAGGCTCATAGCATAATTTAGAATGTGTGCGCAATTGGGAGCAAAGGGTCTAGGTATGTAGGAGAGTGGTCATCTGCAAAATTTCCCGCCTACAAGACATCGGCAGTGTGTAGGAGTGCAATTGCAAGGTGTAGGAGGGAAAGGGCGGAGAGCCTCTGTGTGTGTGTGTGTGTGTGTGTGTGTGTGTGTGTGTGTGTGTGTGTGTGTGTGTGTGTGTGTGTGTGTGTGTGTGTGTGTGTGTGTGTGTGTGTGTGTGTGTGTGTGTGTGTGTGTGTGTTGAGCGTAGACTGGCTAGTGGCTCTCTGTCTGTCGAGCGGGCACTACAGTGGTCAACGAGCGGATGCAAGCTGAGCAGGAGGTGGGGCGAGATGCTCAAGGGGAGAAGGGGGGGAGGGGGAGGGGGGAGGGGGCGGGGGGGGGGGGGGGGGGGGGGGGGGGGGGGGGGGGGGGGGGGGGGGGGGGGTTGGCGACGGTCAGGGCCTTCATTTTTCGTTTGAAAATGAGGGGATGGGGAGGGAATCAAGCTGGATTCCATCCAATAAAACCTGACCGAGTAGTAGGAGCACATTGTGGATGTGGTCAATAGTATATTGTGTCAATAGCCCCATCTAATTGGAAATTCAAGTATGGATTCTTGCCATTTGTATCAATCCTACCCTTACCTAATCATCTTTCACTATAAGCCACCAACACACTTGTTGTTTGAATTTTATTCTCTACTTTGTTACTGCCTCAAAACTTTTGCACTCATAGTCCCCCTTGATCAATAGTCCTACCCTCAACATCAACCAATTAGTCCCAACTACCCTCAGGTAGCCCCTCATGCTCTGTATCATACTAGCTATTTTTGGGATGCATCAACACTGCCTAGTTCAAGCAACCCCCCTTGATATCATCATCGGGTTATCTTTCACACAGAGGAAGCTTGTCATCTCTAATGTCAAGCTTAGTCTCCATCATCATTGCTCATTAAAAAGAGTTAATGATATTATTTCACTCCAATTTTGGGCCTCTTGGTTTGGTTCATATGGAGCTCACTTTCATGTAATTTTGACATCTGGACTCTTAGAAAAAAAATCATTTCTAGCAAGGCCTTTCCAAATGGGCTCTCATCAATCAAGCATGGCACGTTATATATCTTAATCTGGAAATATAATGTGGATTATACAATATGTTAGTGAGGCAGTCTTACAACATGGACATCCTAGGTACAAACACATATTGTGGTACATACAAAGTTGGTTGAAGCTAGAAGTGGTACAAGTAGTGCTAAGGGTGCATAGAGGTGATGGGTAAAGGGTTTAAGTAGGTATGGAGGACCTTGGCAAGCAAAGGATAGTGAAAATGTATGTCTAATGCGGGTTTTTTAGGCCAAGAAGGCTCCAAAAATAACCAATTGGGATGCCAAGTGCAAAGTGTACAAAGTGCTGGATAGCACTTGAGAATGTAGTGCTCAATATACTCTAGAAGCCTGTCCAGACGGCTCATTAAACGGAGCCACGATGTGAACGATAGGGCTATCCAAATTTAGGAGGTCTTGCAGATCCCCACTGATAGGCAGGGCACGTACGGACATGTGGCTAGAGCTGGAGTGAGCAGGTAAATGTGTAGAGCTCAAGTTGTGGAGTATGGCGGTCTTCTCCAATTGTCCATCGGAGATTTGGAAAGCAACTTATGTCCATCTGAATATTTGTCGAGGGCCACGTCTGTGACCACCTAGTCACATTGGAAATCATGCCATCTGGCGGTTTTTTGGGTTTGATCAACCTCCAGAGGGGATTATGAACTGTGTGAAGATAACAAGAACTGACGGCTTGAAAATCGAAGTCTCGACTATCGAGTTATGCCAGTTGGAAGTTTGATGGCACTTGTCGGCAAAGCTGTCTCAGGTGATTTTGCTTAGATTTTACGGCCTCGAATGGTGGGCTTGAAGAAGTCAAAGGGTGGTGGAGTTTGCATGGATTAGGGTATTCAATGATAAATCTCCTTGAGTTTTTGCGGCTTGAGAATCGAGTAAGGGAGCAGAGGGTGGGGCCCCTCCAAAGGTGGGGTGGTAAAGAGATTCTCTTTGAAGTTTTTATATTGTTAGTGAGTTTAGTGGGTTCTGGGGGGCTTAAGAGCTAGAGCTGCCCGGTAGGTGCCACGTGGCCAAGGCAAGAGCCCATATGCAAAAACATGGCCCGAGGGTGAAGTGCATAAGACCAAGGGTGAGTCCCTTTCCCAAGAAACAGGTGAGTTCAACAGAAGGGTATTTAAAGCTCTTGAAACTTACAAAAATCTATATACAAAAGGATCTTTTTTTTTCAAATTTGAAAATAATTTACAAATTTTAAAAGAAAAGGGTACAATATATTTCTTAAAAGATTCACAGACAAGGGGTTTTACAAACATGTCTTGAACGCAAGTGATATGGTAGTTTTACACCTAGTGAACCCCCCGAGAACACAAGGCATGAGCCTTAGAGCTCCAAGAGCTCGTGGCTATGGCGCATGAGGCTGGCGGCTTTGCGCAATGCCTTGGGCCAAGAATGATGGCAGTCTTAGCCATTGAGGGGTGCACAACGGTGGCGGGCGGCATTGATCAGGCGATGCCGTTGGTGGTGGTCCCCGTAGGTGATGATGTGTCAAAGCCTACAAGGGGGCCGGGTTCACACAACATGGCCTCTTGAGCCAAACTTTTGAAGGCAAACACGACGAGGCATTAGCACTAGCGCTAGTGCCCTAGTCCTCGAAGGCTCAAGGGGTGGAATGTGTGAGAGGTGAAAGAGGAGTCAACCCATGAGCTTCAAATCTCATCAAAGTTGTCAAGTTAAGCTTCCAAATGGATCGTTGGAGTTTCCAAAAAAGGGAGGGGATACACTATAAACCCTTTTTTTTATTATGATAAAGGGCTTTTTTCCCCTGTTTTGAACAGTGGAGTGCAAAGGAGCCAAGTGTGAGCCTTGGAGGCGGTTATTTTTTAAGCTCGCTGTTTGTGGCATATAGAAGTTGGTGTATTCTCTTGCCAAGTAATTTAAATCCATTCCCCCTGCTTTTGGCATCTTTTCCCCTTTCCCTCTCTCTTCTCTTGCTCTTTGTGTGTGGAAGTGTCGGCAAAAGTGTGTGCCCGTGGCCCGTATTGTGGTGCAAAGGGAGTGAAAACTTGAGTGGTGGTATGCGTCAGGTGTGTTGAAGCAAGCATTGGCTGCATGTGTAAGTTAAATGGCAATCTTTTTAGTGTGCTTGTGTTGGTAAGTGTGTATGCAGTGGCCTATGAGTGTGAAGCATATCTTTTGAAGGTGTTTCTGAGAGGATAGGGGTGTTGTGAATGCCCTGAGCTATAGCGAGGCAACTGTGTGTGTTTCACATGTGTTCCCCATTCCCCCTCTCCATCATCTGTTGCCCCCATGGAGGAGCACATTGATTACTCCTAATTAGACAAAAAGAAGAAATTTTTGGCATTGGTCAACATGGCATCTCAAAGCTATGGGCCAATTTTCACAGGTGAAGAGAGTCTTGATGAGTGGATTGCAAATTTCAAGCTATATATGTTGCCACTGTGTATGCTGAACAAGGACAGCAAGATGCATACATTTTTGTTTTGGTGATGCACAGTAAAGCGAAGGTGTGGTATGAAGCTTTGGAAGGTGATCCTCGGCATGCCTTGCCGGATCTACACGCACATTTCTTACATGATTTTTGCAAACAGCCATCCCCAGTTGAGATGGATGCAAAAGTGAAGGTGCTCAAATAAGATGTAAGTGAAGAATTAAATTTATTTTTGGATTGTTTTGAAGTATGTTGGGCAAAGTTGGCGGCTACCATGCAATTGGTTAACAGCAACTACTTCAAGCTCGAAGAATTCATGGCGTGCCTACATCCTAAAGTGAGGAAAAAGGTGAATTTTGAAAGCTTGGAGAACTACAATGGTGTAGTGGCAATTGCAAAGGCAAAGAGCAAAAATATCAAGAAGAAAATTGAGCAGGGTGTATTGGGCTATGAATAGTGGTTTCTATCCAACCT
The DNA here is from genome assembly GCF_014529385.1 of Adiantum capillus-veneris. NCBI lineage: Eukaryota > Viridiplantae > Streptophyta > Polypodiopsida > Polypodiales > Pteridaceae > Adiantum > Adiantum capillus-veneris. The sequence goes on along the minus strand of NC_140953.1, from coordinate 87,539,652 downwards.
CAAGGTCCAAGGGATGTTATTCATAAGGATAACCATGGGAATTGGGGTGTAGCCATTGTGTCGCAAAATTAGGTGAGAACCTTATAGGATTTTTCTAAGCAACTGCAGAAGTTGCGGCTAAGTGTGATGGATAAACGATAGAGCTGAGAGGAATAAGGGGCCACTTCTTGGTAGGTGCTACAATTGTGGTGAAGAAGGACACTATGCACGAGATTTCCCTCATCCGTCGAGAGAAAGAGGTTGTATTTATCCTTTTTTTGGCAGAGGTAGGGACCAAGCACAATTTAATGGCTCAAGGGAGCAAGTAATTGAGAATCCAATGCAACCAAATTCTTCGGACGGTGGTGAAGGCGCTAGGGTGAACATCAATGGAGCGGATAAGCAGGATGTTGAAGTTTTGGCCAATAAAAGTGCTAGAGCTAAGAGGGAAGCAGAAACCAAGCAAGAGACTAGAGCTCGCAAAGGCAAAGAGAAGGTATACAAAGGCAGGGAGAAATTGAAAATTAGCAAAAAGAGAAGGCGTGGTAAAATCAAGCAAGGAGACTTTTAGCTAGGATGTGGCTACCCCAAATATGACCTGGTAAATGATGTGAAAAGCCAATAAGCTAACATTGCCTTTGGTCAATTGTTGGTTTTGAATCCTAAGCTACAGAGACAGTGATCTACAAGTGTGAGCACGAGGTTGTTTAGAGCTAAGGGTTATTTAGAGCTAAGGGTAATGTACATGCAGTGCAAAACTTGGCTTTTAATGTTGGATAGTCCACTAGATGTTCTTCCTCTTGTGGATTTGTCATTGAAACGAGGATGCAGGTGTGGGCCTATATAGATGGTGGAGCACAGGTTTGTGTCATGACAGAGGCTGCTATGATGGAAACAAGTGTTAAAATAGTGGCTAAATCAAATGTGCATATGAGGATGGCTAACCATGTAAAGCTAGGTGTTTGGGTGTGTCTCAAGATGTGAAAGTGAAAGTGATGGGCATTGAGTTCCTAATCAATTTCTTTGTGATAAAATCAGGTGATAATGCATATCCTATCGTCTTGGGTTGCTTTCAATAGGTGCTAAATAGGAGTGGGAAAGCAGGGTGTTCACCTTGCATGATAAAGAGAGAGGAAGGCAGGTGGCGCTCAATTTGAAGATCAAGGAGATCCATTTCCATCCTATGGTGGCAAGAGATGAAGATGATACGATAAGCTATGAGTACAAAACCGAGATAGCCTATGATGAAGGCTACATTGATATCAAGGAGGAGGAGAGCAAGGATGACATGCTAAAGATAGATGCCGATTTGTTTGGGGTCATTATAGAGGGCTCTCATGCAAAAGAAGAGGTGCAACCACAAGTTCATGGCATAGGTGCGGAGGAGGTAGACGCTATGCTAAGTAAAGATTCGACCAAGCAGGAGAGAGAAGGCTATGTTGAACTATGTGCCTCTTTTCCAAATTTGTTTGAGATAAAGTATAAGGATCTGCGAGGAGCAAAGGGTGTAGAGCACAAGATAGTTCTCAAGGAAGGGTACAAACCAAAAGTGCAGAAGCTACGGAGATTAGAGAAGATACAAAAGGAAGCCCTTTTGCAGGAGATCAACCAGCTATTAGATGCAAGTATTACATACATAGAGTCAGAGTGGGTTTTCCCAATGGTTCTTACCCCTAAGAAGAATGGGAAATGGCGGGGGTGCATCAACTACCATCCATTGAATGTGGTGACCAAGAGAAACCACTACCCATAGCTATTCAAGATGAAATCTTAAATCACGTGCCTAGCCATGAGAGGTACTCTATCAAGGATGGGTTTTCATGGTACTTTCAGACAGGGATTGCGTTTGAAGACTAAAGATGGATTTTATCTCTCCATGGGTATTTTTTGCTTACCACCCACAGGATGTCGTTTGGGTTGGTGAATGCATATGACACCTTCCAAGATTGGATGAATAGGGTGTTTAGTCCCTATTTGGGCAGGTTCATTAGGGTTTTCAGAGATGAAATTGGGTGTTATTGATCAAGGGTGGATGTCAAAGTTGCGGCTATGGTTTTAGAGGCTTGATAAAGAAGGAGGTCAATTGAACCCTAAAAAGTGAAAGTTAGCATAGCCTTGAGCACAGTTGTTAGGCCATGTGGTGTTGCAAAATAGAATTGAAGCGGATCCAGAGAAGGTCAAGGCTCTAGTCCTGATGGAGCCTCCCTCTAGTATGCAAGGTTTGGCCTCATTTGTGCATAAGCTAAAGTATCTATTGTGCTTCTTTTGGATGCTATCACAATATGTTTATCCTCTTCAAAAGAGGGCTCAGTAGGTGCATGGCTTTGAGTGGGACAAAGAAGCTCAAGAAGCTTTTGACAAGGTAAAAGAGATCTTGTGTCAATTGCAAATGGTGTGTCCTCCCAATCAAGAGGATGATTTCTATGTGGCTTTGACAATAGGTATCCTGGCATTGGAGCGATGTTGCTGCAAAAGGTAGAAAGGAGCTATAAGCCTATCTACTTTGAAAGCAGAGTGTTAAGTCTTGGAGAGGCAACCTACACTGAAGTGGACCAGTGGGTCATGGCATTGGTTTTTGCTTGTAGGAAGTTCAAAGTACATCCCATTGTGTGGAATTTTATGTGTTGATGGCTAACAGTTTGTTTCTTCATGTGGTGTTACACTTGAAGCCAGGGAAGTGGACCATGAAGTGTGTGATAGAGTTATAGGAGTTCAAGTTTGAGTTCAAGATCAACCACACTACTAGATCCCATTTGGTGGACATTTTGGTCAATAAAGGTCGTTGATTTACCAGTTTACCCAAGGGTGGTACGAGATGAATCCAAGGAGGAGCCAGACTTGGTGGGAGCTTTTACCATGTGGTTTGATGGTGCGTATAGGAGGGTGATGCAGAAAACAGGTGGAGGTGTGGTGATACAAGATCCAATCGGCAAGGTAATCTTCTCAAAGGCCTATGGTCTAGAGGATGTCCACACCAATCATGAAGTGGAATATCTTGCCCTCCATCTAGGTTTGAAGCAATGCGTGGAGTTTTGAATTTCCAGATTGGTGTTGGAAGGGGGTGATGCATTATTAGTCATCAAGCAATTGTTGGGCCAATGGCAAGTAAAGCGTGATTCCTTGAAGCATTGGTTCTTTGCTATCAAGAAGTTGTTGAAGTTCTTTAAACAGATCCAGTTTAAGCACATGAAGAGAGAGCAAAACCAAGATGTAGACCAGCTAGCAACTTGCGAGCAGCAAGGTGGAGATACATGTTGCAGTTATATATGTGGCCCCAGCCACTTACATAAGTAGGGAGTCATTAAAGGATATAGAAGATTTTTTTAGTATAGTGAAATGTCCCAAAGGTTTATCCAAGCTACACAGAAGGAGGATTGTGCAAAAGTCTCGTAAGTTTACACTAGTAGGCGAAGACCTAATGACTTATGGAAGAGACGGGGTGTTGAGAAGAGTGCTCTACAAGGAAAAAATTAGCTTGGTGTTGGAGCAATGTCATGAGGAGAGTGAAAACAAGGGGAAATATCAGGTACTATTTTGTGTGTTGAGAGTAGGTTTTGGGTGGCCTTCGGTAGTGAAGGATGTGTACTATTGGTGCAAAAATTTCCATGAGTGTCAAACCATGGGTGAAATATGACTAGTAGCCGAGTCGCAGGGGTCCATTGTCGCTCAAGATGATTTCAAGAAGTGGGGTTTAGATGCCATCGGTCCACTCCCTAAGTCTACAAGTGGTAAGAAGTATGTTTTGGTAGCCATCGACTACCTCACCATGTGGGTCAAGGCCAAAGCTGTGAAAGATGTAAATGCATACGTTGTAGCCCAATTTGTCTTTGATAACATCTCTTTCCGTTTTGAAGTGCCATGGGTGCTCATTTTTTATAGAGGCCAAGGGTTTTGCAAGCTTATGTGAGCATTGGTGGAGAAGCTAAGCATTCAGCATCCGTTTTCATTACCTTATCATCCCCAATGCAATGGTCTTGTGGAGAGTGCCAATGGGAAAATCATTAAGATCTTGACAAAGTATGTTTATAAACAAGAGACAAAGTGGGAATTCATCTAGAGAAGTGTATGTGGGTGTACAAGATGTTTTACAAAGTGGCGACCAGCTTTACTCCATTTGAGTTGGTCTATAAACAAGAGACAAAGTGGGAATTCATCTAGAGAAGTGTATGTGGGTGTACAAGATGTTTTACAAAGTGGCGACCAACTTTACTCCATTAGAGTTGGTCTATGGTAAAGAGGCAGTGCTGCCAATGAAGGAGTACGAGCGGAAGTACAACGCGAGAGAGAGAGTGCGAGAAGAAGAGCACGACGATATGGTGAACTCGCTCTACTGTAATGTGTAGAGCATAGTGAGTTCTTATTAGGTTTTTACAAAAGAATATGTGTACATACCTGGCGGCCCGCCCACTTACCTGGGCGACCACATTGGGCTTTATACCCCAACAACCTCCCACTTAAAGTCCAATGTGGTACTTTAAGTGTGAGAGAAGCTACTATACAAGCTAATATACAAGAGATGTAGAGAAGTGATGTACTACCCTAGACCTAACTGCTTGCGAAAATGCGCAAAGCTCTCTGAGGGAATTCCTTTTGTAAGTAGATCAGCAGGATTTTCTGTGGTGTGAACTTTGACAAGCTGAAGTTGCTTATCCTCAAGAATTTCCCTGATGAAAGGATACTTCACATCCACATGCTTTGTGTTTGAGTGATAAACTGGATTGCGAGCCAATTGTATAGCACTTTGACTATCACAATATAACACAGGCATCTCTTCTTTGATTCCCAAGTCTGTTACTAGTCGATTAAGCCAAATTGATTCTTTGCATGCCTCTGATGCTGCAACATATTCAGCCTCTGTAGTAGACTGAGTAACACAATCTTGTAATCTAGAACGCCATGATACTGCTCCACCAGCCAATGTAAAGACATACCCTGACATAGACCTTCGGTTGTCTAAGTCACCTGCATAATCTGAGTCTGTAAAACCCTTTACACTTAGCTCCTGACTCCCATAGCATATACGCATACTCTTTGTAGCTTTCAGGTATCTCAATATTCCTTTCACTGCCTCCCAATGTTTCTTGCATGGGTTTGACATGTATCGACTTACTACTCCCACTGCAAATGCAATGTCTGGGCGAGTAGCAATCATTGCATACATCAAACTACCCACTGCAGACGCATATGGAATCTTATCCATTTCAGCCTGTTCTTCCTCAGACATAGGACAATCTTGTTTGCTAAGTTTCACATATGGTGGCAGTGGAACACTCAGTGCCTTTCCCTTCACCAAATTGAAACGTTGCAAAACCTTGTCAATATACTCTGTTTGAGATAACCAAATCAACTTCTTTGATCTGTCTCTCTCAATGCGCATACCAAGTATATGACTTGCCTCACCCATGTCTTTCATGTCAAACGATTTTGCGGCCATCTTTGACTTCAAAGCTGAAATTTCTTGCAAGTGCTTGCCAGCAATCAACATGTCATCCACATACAAAATAAGGATCAGCCAACTACCATCCTTAGCCTTCTTTGTATATAGACACTGATCGAACTCACTAGGTTTGTAGCCTTGAGAAAGCATAAACTTGTGGAATTTATGGTACCATGCCCTCGGTGATTGTTTTAAGCCATAAAGGCTCTTTAACAACTGGCATACCCAATCTTCCTTGCCTTTCTCAACAAACCCTTCTGGCTGCTGCATGTAAATTTCCACATCTAAATCACCATGCAAGAACGCTGTCTTGACATCCATTTGGTGCAACACCAAATCTAATATGGCAACCAATGCAAGAAAGCATCTCAATGTAGTCATCTTGAACACCGGAGAGAAGACTTCATCAAAGTCAATGCCTTGTTCTTGCTTAAAGCCCTTGGCAACAAGCCTTGCTTTGTACTTTGGCTGACTATCATGAGCGGTGATCTTATGCCTGTAAACCCGTTTACAAGGTAGAGCCTTTTTGCCTTGTGGTAATTTAACTAGCTTCCATGTCTTGTTTTTATGCAGAGCTATCATCTCTGACTGCATGGCCAATTGCCAATTCTCGGAGTCCTTCATTTGCACTGCTTCCTTGTAACATGAACGCTCATTGCAATCAGTCAACATGACATAGTTCATAGATGGAACAAACCTATCAGGAGGTCGCGTGATACGTCCAGATCTATGCACAATAGGTGGCTCAGGCTCAGCCACAACCTGTGGTTCCACTCTATCCTGTCCTTGCTCCTCTTGAGCCCTGACATTTTGTCTTGCACGTGCAGGTCCATCTTCTTGGAAGACAACTCTTCTAATCTCCTCAACCCTCTCTGGTTTAGAATGATATTTGGATTCATTAAAGTGAACATCATTGCTGCAGACAACCTTTCTGGATTCGGGATCCCAAAGTCTGTACCCCATCTCACCAGAATTACCATAGCCTAGAAAGATGCAATGTCTACTCTTTGGCTCAAGTTTGTTCCTAAATTCCTTTGGAACATGAGTATATGCCTCACAACCAAAGACTCTGAGATGCTTGTATGAGGGAATTTTGCCTGACCATACCATCTCTGGCACTAAATCCTTCTGCAAAACCTTGCTAGGAGATCTATTTACAAGATGAACAGCTGTTGATACAGCTTCAGCCCAAACCCATTTGGCAGCTGTGCATTAGACAACATACTTCTGACCTTCTCTTGTATGGTCCTATTCATCCTCTCAGCAACACCATTTTGAGGAGGATTGTAAGGAACAGTAAGTTCACGTTTTATACCTTTTGACTCACAAAAGTCCTGAAAGGCCTTTGAAACATACTCTCCACCATTGTCAGTGCGTAAGCATTTAAGCTTCTTGCCACTCTGATTCTCGACAAGTGTCACAAACGTTTTGAAAACACTAAACTCTTCATCCTTGTGCTTGAGAAAGTAAACCCATACTTTCCTCGAGTAATCATCTATAAATGTCATAAAGTAAGAAGCTCCCCATAGAGATAGGTTAGGCATAGGTCCACACAAATCAATATGAACAAGTGCCAACTGTGTATCTCTTCTACTGCTTCTATGCTTATGTGGCTGATGTGTTTTCTTACCATACAGACAATGTTCAGAGAATTCAAAATCATTAAATGAAAAGCCAGGCAAATAACCAGAACGAGACAAGATTTCCATTCCCTTCTTGGACATATGTCCTAACCGGCTATGCCACAAAGAAACGTTCGGCTGCTCGGTTACATTGATTACATTTTTAGAGACATTTGATACATAAATCATGTAAAGTCCTCCAGACTTTACTCCATGTGCTACTGTCATAGAACCCTTGGATATCTTCCACATGTTCTGTCCAAAAGTGGTGACGTAGCCAACATCATCAAGTAAACCTGTGCTGATCAAGCTCTTTGTAATTGCAGGAACATGTCTCACATTCTTCAGCGTGAAAGAAGAGCCATTCTGAAACTTCAATTGAACATCTCCAACACCTAAGATCTCACATGTCTGCCCATTGCCTAGCCGAACATGATCTTTAGTGGTCACATAAGAGGTAAACCACTCCTTGTTTGGAGACACATGAAGTGATGCCCCTGAGTCTATAATCCAGTCACTCAGTGCATTTCCATCATATGCTGTAAGAAGAGCTGAGTCCATTGTATTCTTCAAGAAGTAGATGTCTCCTGACACTAGACTGGCATCCTCTACAACAGTGTTTGTCACATTTATTTCTTGAATCTTCACTGAGGACTTGTTCTTCTCACCATGGTCTTCAGCTTTCTCTTTGCCTTTTTCTGCTTTCCATTCTCTACAGTCTCTTTTCATGTGACCCTTCTTGCCACAATGGTAGCATTCTATGTCACTCTTGCCTTTAGCACTGCGGTACTTGCTACAAGACTGATTCCTCTTTCCACCTTTGTACTTTTCTTTGGTCCTTCCCCTGACAACTAAGGCTGTTCCTTTGCCTTTGTCCATTGTCTTTCTATTGGTTTCTTCAGTAAGTAGACTTCCTCAAAGCTGTGCGAAAAGTGTCCCAACTTTCCGGCAATATGATCAACAAGAACATAGCTCTAACAGGTTCATCAAACTTGACACCTTGAGCTGACAACTGACTATAGATTGTGTTGAATTCATTCAGAGGATTGGACATAGGTGTCCCTTCTTTCATATTCAAGTCAATAAGCTTCTTAAGCCAGTATACCTGTGAAGTTGCACTCTGCTTCTCATAAAGATCACTCAGCTTTAACCATGCTTGATAAGCCGACATCACGTCTGCTACATTGAAGTAAACGCTTTCTGCCAAAGTCAGCATAATGGTAGAAAGTGCCAATTCATCCATTTCGCTCCATTCATCTTCGTCCATATCTTCTGGTTTTATCCCCTTGAGCTTTATAGGTTTTATGTGCTTCTTTTGTACCAACACGTGCCAAATCTGCTTCTTCCACAATGGGAAATTGGTTCCATCTAGCTTCTTGATATTGTAAAGAGCAGTGTCCTGTGATCCAGCCATAGCTACGCTTCACAGTAGTTTACTTTTTTGGGAAAAATTCGGCAGAGTTTCCCCTGTAAACTGACCTCTGAACCAATATCAACCTGTCAAATGAACCAAGAAAGCTTAAGATTCTGCAGAAATTTTGGCAGAGTCTCCTTTGTAAAATGGCTCTGGTGTACTAAAAACAGACCAAAAAACCGCTCAAAAAACCACTGTCTCTCTAACACTGTAAGCTGTGGGTAAACCTGTCCTGCACCTGTACTGTCTCTGACTGTCCTGTCACTATCCTGTAAGCATAGACTATGACAATGCCTCAAAGGCAGTAAAGCAAAGATGCAATCCCAACTGTCTAACTCACAGTCAATACATCCTAGCTGCCTATCTAAGGGTGCTCGAGGGATCGCTCCAAGACCTGTATCACCGAAAGGATCTCAACATTCGAGAATCCCCCAGCTCAATAAAACCTCACTCGACCCTCAACAAAGGCTGCAGTAAATCTGACAGTACATAGACTTCCCACAAAGTCATACATCCACAAATTTCCCATTGTATGTTGTAACCGCTGCGGCGGTTGTTTGCTGCGTGACTCACAGCCAGCAAACCCTCAACAGACATACATCATCTCTGACAATACATCCCATGTGGAAGTACCTGCAATGTCAGGATGAAATCTGGAATATCAAGCAGCAAACACGAGCTACGTGATGAACTAGTGGATGTCGCCTACAGTCTGTGTGTAGATGCGCCCGTGTCGTATGTGACACGCCTCCAAGAACTGTGAGCCGTCCTTCGATGTGTAGACAGCCACAAATCAACACTCTGGGAGTGTTGATATCCTCAACACCTGCAGTCGTAGGCCGAAAACCCCAAATTTGCAGAGTCGGATCTGCACCCGCTGAGACCACGTAGTCGAAAATGGCCTGCACAGACCTTTGTCGAAGCCGAACGGTGGCCGAGATGACCTCAGAATGAAATTCTGACAACACCTAGCCCTTTGGGCTGTCCCACGAGATTTGGGGCCGTGTCTTCGCCTGTCGAATTTCACTCCAATCTGAGTTGGTGACTCTAGCCTCCTGCAGTGTTGCCCCGAGCCTCGATCTGAGCTCTGATACCACTTGAAGGAGTACGAGCGGAAGTGCGACGCGAGAGAGAGAGAGAGTGCAAGAAGAAGAGCACGACGATATGGTGAAATCGCTCTACTGTAATGTGTAGAGCATAGTGAGTTCTTATTAGGTTTTTACAAAAGAATATGTGTACATACCTGGCGGCCCGCCCACTTACCTGGGCGACCACATTGGGCTTTATACCCCAACAGCCAATGCATGCACATCTAGGGGATTTGAAGGGTATGTGGTGCATCAAGGCCACTTCACAGAAGGTCTTACAGGATAGGATTGTTGGCCTTGAAGCATTGCAAATGGATAAGGAAATGACATTGGATTACTATGTGAAACAGCGGGAGAAACGGGTGGCCAAAGTCAATGAGAGTCTGCCAGACAAGAACATAGAAGAAGGAGACCTGGTGATGAAGTACTAGAGCTACTTGGACTTCACCTTTCAAAAAAAGTTCAACAAGAAGTGTGCGGGTCCATACAAGGTACAAAAGGACTTTCAAAATGGGACCTATCAGCTGGTGAGAGCCAATGGTAAGCTTCTTAGGCACAGGGTAAGGCACATGGTAAACGGTGTGCGGCTCAAGAAATACTTTGACAAAGGAGTGGTGCCTGATGTGCATCAAATTGTAGCCAAGGGAGGCCTTCAACCCACCTAAAATCATGTAGTGTGTGGAGGAGACCAAGCTTTGTGCATAGACTGTACATATTGTTGTGGTTATCTAAATTCTTTTAGTTGCTTGTTCAGTGTGGTAGCTTTCAAAGTTTTGTAAATATGCTTTTGGTTGAACATAAATGCTCAACTAGGGAGTGGGAAATGATGGTACATGCAAAGTTGGTCGAAGATAGAAGTAGTGTCAAGCAGTGCTAAGGGTACATACATGTGCTAGGCAAAGGGTTTAAGTAGGTATGGAGGACCTGGGCAAGCAAACGATAGTGAAAATGTATGTCTAATGAGATTTTTTTGGACCAAGAAGGCTCCAAAAAGGGAAAGTTGGGATGCCAAGTCAAAGTGTCCAAAATGCTAGGATAGAATCTGAGAATGGAGTGATCAAGATGCTCTAGAAGCCCGTCCAAACGGCTCGTGAAATGGAGCCACGTCATGAAAGATAGGGCTATCCAAAGTTAGAAGGTCTTGCAGATTCCCAGCTGGTAGGGCAGGTAGGGACAGGTGACCACAGTTGGAGTGAGTAGGTAGATGTGTAGAGCACAAGTTGTGAAGTATGGAAATCTTGTCGCATTGTCCATTTACAACCAAAACCCACCTGTGATTGACCTGTGACTGATCAGGAATCTGTTGAAGATCAGGGGCTTGGACCAGCCTTGTAATCATGTGAGGCCCTGGCCCTCTTCGTATTGCTATCATCCTCTTCTATTTGTTGATTTTCTCGGGTCCTCTTGGGAGCCATGACTTTTATCCTTATGAAAAGGATGTCTAACCATTAGGTAATTTATCAAAACCTAACTTTACCATAGAAATTCCATAACATACTTTCGTGAATTAACCTAATTTTCTTTTTACTAGAAACCTGGGGTAGTTTATTTGTTTATTAAGTAGATTCTTGTGGGTTGATATCAATCTCGTAACTTGTTATACCTTAGTTTAGTCATAAGAATCCCATACTAATTTGTGAAAACTACTCTGCTAGCTTTTTCCTTTTATTTGAAGTCAAAATAAGTAACTTCTCGACATAGTAATTTTTTAATTATTTATATAGGTAAGATATTTTTATCCTAGTTTTTTATTATATCTCTAGGTTCTATTAATTATCTTGTAATTTTTTGAGTCATTTCTCTAATTTTTCTCTTTTAATAAATTTTAAAACTTGCTTATTTTTTACTTGGTAATTATTATAGTAATTATTGTAAATATATATATTTATCTAAACTTTATAACAGGTTATTATACCTCTTATAATTATCTCAAAATCTTTCAAGTGGATTTACTTTTTATCCCCATTGTTTTTTAGCTAAAAATAATGTTTTTAGGCTAATATAATTAGTAAAACTAATTAACTAAATATGAGCTAAATATCATGGATTTCTAACACTATATTATTATTGTGATGATTATCTTACTCACTTCTAAACATGTTTTCTAATTATCTTGATTAATTTATAGCCAAAAATAGAGTTTTTAGACAAAGAAAATTAGAAAAACTAATAACTAAACATATGCTAACTATCACAATCTTCTAACACTATAATCTTGCTCTGACAATTTTTCACTAACTTTTAAATATGTTTGCTAATTATCCAAATTAATTTTCAGCTAAAAACAAAGATTTTAGGCCAAGATAATTAGTAAACCTAACTAACTAATTATGAGTTAATTATTATGGATTACTAACATTATAGTCTTGCTCTATTAATTATCTCATACTTTAATAAACTAATTTTTAATTTTCTTATCAATTTTAGATTGAAAATTAGATTTTTTTTTCTTTATTTATATATATATATATATATATATATATATATCCTAGCTTCCTTGTAATATTTCTAGATTTTACTAATTACCTTATAATGTCTTGAGTCATTTTTCTAATTTTCTCTTTGAAATAGAGTCTAAATATGGCTTATTTTTTGCTTGATAGTTATTATAGTAATTATTTCATGGAAATATATTTATCTAAACTTTATAGCATGCTATTATACCTCTATTAATTATCTCAAAATCTTTTGAGTGGATTTACTATTTATCCTTATTAATTTTCAGCTAAAAGTAGTATTTTTAGGTCAATATAATTAGTAAAACTACCTAGCTAAATATGAGCTAACTATCTTGGGTTTTTAACACTATATGATAGTCGTGACGATTATCTCACTAAATTTTAAATATATATACTAATTATCTTGATTAATTTTCAGCTAAAAATATATTTTTTTAGGCCAAGATAATTAGTAAAATTGACTAGCTAAATATGATCCAACTATCATAGGCTTCTTACACTATAATCTTGCTTTAACAATTATCTCACTAACTTCTTAACATGTTTGCTAATTATCTTGATTAGTTTTTAGCTAAAAACAAAGATTTTAGGCCAAGATAATTAGTAAAACTAACTAGCTAGTTATGATCTAACTATGACGAGTTATTAACACTATAATCTTTCTCTAATAATTATCTCATACTTTGATAAACTATCTTTCTAATTTTCCCATCAATTTTAGGCTAAACATTATAAAATTTTGCTGAATGAAATACTAAAATTGTTTAGAAAATTATGAAATAATTCCCACAATTTCTTAACATTGTGCACCAAATTTGAAAAGTAATTCAAAATTAATTAAGCTTAATTGACATATTTTCCTTTAATTAAGGCCAAAATTAATCAATTTCAATCCTAATATAGGTTAATAATTACTTTGCTTACTAATCATAATCAAGAATTAAGAAATTGGCAATTTAATAGTATGTAAGATTATAGTTAATGGTAGAGAGAGATTTAACCTTTCCTAATCAAGTAGATAATTAAAAAAATTAGTTATAGATTAATATATATTTTACTAATCAACCAAGATTAGCACTAATTACCGTGATTAATCACAAAAGATTTTCTCTCTTTATAATTTCTGAGAAGGATCTCTCTAAGCATGAGAGATTTTTGGCCAAGGTCTCCGAGTTTGTCCCAAAATGTGAAGGCTAGGGGCCTATTTATAGGTTTCTAGCAAGCAATGCTCAATTTAGTGACCCCAGGCAGCCCCTCATCTGTAGGAAGCGCCCTCTACTGCTATTTAGCCCCTAGCAGGTCCAAAATATCCTCCCTAGTGCCTGTCAATCTTGATTGTCAGATCTGCTTTATATCAATTTTGTGCTTTTTCAGTAAATATCTGGTAATCATTTGTTAGGCCATGTGAAAAGTAATGCGTTTTAATAATTACTAAAAGTCTTCACTTTTTTTTGGACTAAATTAGTTATAAAAACTTCCAAAGGGAATAGCGAGGTTAGTTTTTATCCGAATTAAGATCTGAAAATATATGGCTATAGTATTGCCGTGCTTAAGATTCCGATAATACCAATTTTGGCTACTTTTGAGATAGTGGTTTACCAATTTGTTGGTCTGGTGCTCTCAAATATGGATTAGGAGTCACTTTCCTAAATGCTAAAAGGTGGAAACCTTACACCTTTGCAATGGCCTTGCTCTTTTAGAGCTTCCACCATGGTGATTCTAGTAGGGTCATTTTGTTCGATTCTCTTTGGACATGCTCGAGAAACATGTCCTTGCTCCCGACAGTTTTTACCTGTGTCACCTTTTCCTTTTCCTTTCCTTTATTGTTGTTGTTGTTAGCCTTTGGAGAATTCTACATCTCATTGTTCTTCCCCTTTGGCTGAGCTGGTTTTGTAGCTTTTGTTGGCTTGGGGCCTTTCTTACTACCTTGTTGAAAATGAATCCTTGAGGTGATCATAGTGTGATGTATGACTATTGAGATAGTTTTAGGTCTTTGCAAGTTGACATACTCACCCATCTCCTCATATAGGCTAGCACAAAATTGTTGCTTTTGTTCTACAAAGTCTATCTTCTTGTAGATAGTGGCTTTGAGAAGTAACTACCAAAACTTATCCACATGCTTTTGAATAGAGTCATATGGGGCCATCTTCAAGCTTTTCCATTATGTAAGGACTTTATCTTTGGCATCACTTGCAAGAAACTGCACAAAGTAGCAATCCCAAAAGCTTTCCATTTATTTGGAGCTTCACCTTGAACATGTGTCTTTGGGAATGTACTAAATTTTGAGTTCTATGTTCCAACACACAATTTTACTCACATCTCTTGATTTTCTCAAGAACTATAGGGTTGAGTTAGAACCTCCTGCCATCCTCCATGGGTTGACTTGGTGTAGCTTTGATTGATTGAATGGGATGCAAGCTTTTGGCAGTATCGTTAGTGTACCCTTGGAATGTACTAAATTTTTGAGTTCTATGTTCCAACACACAATTTTACTGACATCTCTTGATTTTCTTAGGAACTACAGGGTTCAAAAGAAGGTGATTCAGTGTTTTTTGTTGATGGTTCCACAAGGAAGACTCATGGAGTTATTCATTCCATTGATGCATCTCAAAGTTGTGGTTTCAAATGGATTGTTGCAACCTGTGTGGCAATACATGTATGATAAATTTTTGATGACACCTTCTTGATTCCATTCGTCCCACAATGAATGCGAGAATCATGTCCCAAGTAGCTGGAAGCATTTGAATAATATTGTTATGGATAGAGGCAAATGTAACACAATGATGAGGATTTTCTTGTGGGTCAAGAAGATAGATTGATAGATAAACAGAGTTGGAAAGAGAAAAGAGTCATCCTTTGGGCTGATAATAGATCTACAAAACTTGATAATGGAGTGGTATTACTAGTCCACCCATATGAGGCTATAATTTGTAGTGAACTAGATGAGAATAGCTTGGGTGTCATTGTGGAAGTGTCTTTGCATCCACATGAAAGTGATATTTTAAGTTTGAATTTGGTAAGTTGGCCTATTGGGAGACTCACATTTGAGAATGGTGAACCCTTGATAAAAGACACAGGATCTTCTTTTGCCACTGAGGGTAATCAAGATCCCATCATGGAAGAAATGGGAGATTCTCTTGGCAACTTAGATGCTTTCATTGATGAGTATGAAGATGATGACATAGATATTAACAATGAAAATAATTTTGGATAAGGTACTGAGGGCCGTTTTTCAAATTTTTCTCCACCTCTCTCTTCGTATGCACTTGATGCATGAAAGTAAAATTTAAAAGAAAAAAACCTATATATTTATGTCATATATAGCTATGGTTTTGACACACTTGGATCTCGAAATAAGGAGAGGTATGAACAAACTATATGAAAAGAAAAAAATCAATAGATGCTGATTCTACCCGACGGTCAGTACCTGACGGTCACTACAGGTGAAGAGTAAAAGTCAATAGTGAAAGGGAGGAGAATCTTATGCATTATTGAGTTGGAGTCAACAAAATATTATCATTCAAGCATAATTCACTTGTGGAGACAAGGTTTGCACATGATGTCAAGAGGGGACCACTTGGAAGACTTTTGGAAGGGAAAAGACGGACACTTATTTTTGTGGGATTTTTCTCTATTTGTTCCATTCTGATTTGGAAAAAGTTTTCAACAGTAAAGTTGTAGGTGTTGAGCTAATCTTTTGGTCCCAATTTTTTTTATAATTTTTGGAGCTACGGTTTTGGATATATGGCCCAAATGGTGGAGCCTATCTGTCCACATGGGAAGAAGTCATGATTAACCAACTCCACACACACAATTTCTTATAAGTTTCTCTCCATTATTGCTGTATTTTCTCTTATTTTATCAAGATTCTCTTGGACTTAAGCTATGGAAGGTGGCATGGAGACAAATCTCATCATGATGAAGGCGATTAGGAGGAAATTGGTCAATAAGCAGGGCACACGGAGCTCTCTCATTGGGGCAATGCCTCTAACTGAGGTTACTTTGTGATAACTCCTCTTACTCATAATCTCTTTCCTAATCACTCTCTTGGCCTATAAAAGGAGGCCTTCTCTTTTGTAAGGACACTACACACACACACACCTACACATACACACCCTTGTGCCACATACTAGTAGCAAGAATCCTAATCACATAATCACAACACCATCACCATCACCATGCACAAAATGAGCACCATACTTCCACATACTTGTAATGAAGGGTTGAAGGCACACTTTCAAGAAGAAGAATGGTGGATACACTCATGATATTCCTCGCCATCAACTCCCATCTCTCCATTATGCCTCCTACGGTCTTGTTCCCTTCTCATCTTCTTGCCATACGCTACCTATTGTATTCATCTTTTGCAAGCAATCAACACACTCCATCTTGGTGCCATACCTTGTGTTGTTTGGGATATACTTCATTGTGAATATGGTTTATGCTTGTTTCTTTTCATTTTGCTTATGTTGAGGTGTGCGGATTCGCCACCATATACACACTCTCTCTCCCCCTCTCATATTCATATCATCTTGCTACTTGCACCTTAAGGTGTGCGGATTCGCCACCTATAGTATGAGAAGTGAGCATATTATCTTCCTTACTACATGCATGAGTAGCAAGCTTGTTCTCACTCACTCACCATTCCTCTCATCTTGTTTTCCGACCACCCCATCCCACACTTGGGCGTGGATCTTGAAATTGTTTTCCATGGCATGTTTGATTTTGTATATGTATGCGTCCTAGCCGCATATCTTGCTAGGTGGTGCCCCTATTGTGTACCTCCCATGAGGAGGCCAGTGTGCATAGTCTTGGTGTAGAGACCACTGACCTCCCATGAGGAGGCCAATGTGCATAGTCTTGGTGTAGAGACCACTAGGTTTGTTTTGCACTTCCTCTCATTTGGTGCCCCCACGGAGGAGGGCTTTTCAAAGACCTTCCGTTTACAA
Source organism: Adiantum capillus-veneris (assembly GCF_014529385.1). Lineage (NCBI taxonomy): Eukaryota > Viridiplantae > Streptophyta > Polypodiopsida > Polypodiales > Pteridaceae > Adiantum > Adiantum capillus-veneris. The sequence continues at coordinate 87,522,704 of NC_140953.1, read as the reverse complement.
AGAGTGGCCATTGAAACCCATCAATCATGGACAGGAGGCTACAAGATTTTTCAAATTGGAGAACTAAAGAAGAGGAGGTTGTAGAAGCACTCACGGCCTTCATCAAAGTGCCACTGCCAGGTTGTAGCGTCGTCGATATCCAAGAGGTAAGCTCCCCATCTCGCATTGCTGTGCTAATCGCAAATCAAGAGCATCAAGTGGGAGGGCTACAAAATGTCATCACTGCTGTCAACCAAAGAATTCTGTCAATGAGTGCCAACAAAGGAGGTGAAGAAACAACGGTGAGTTTTGCTTTTGAGAACCGCATCAGCACTCTCACATCAGTCAAATTTTGTGTAGCATCAAGTGTTTTCTCTCCAACGGTCAGAGAAGAGTCATCATCTACATCAAGCACAAAGTCCAAGCCACAAAGCCCAAAGTATTTGGTGGAAGCAAGCGGGCCTACGCTCTCTCTAGGCCTAGAGAGTTCAAGTGAAGTACGACCACCCAAGCATCGCCACGGGGTCGCCACCGCATGCAAAACGGAAAACTGATTGAGGTAGACTCTTCTCGCCCAGTCTGTTTTGAACCCAATATGGAGGATTATGTGGGCTTCAACAAGAAGTAGAGGCCTGTGGTGAAGGTGTTACCTTGTCAACACTGGTCAAAGCCTTTCCCTACATCCAACATGGATAACAACAATAGGCCAGAAGTCTTTTCTTTCCATTTCTTGCAACACATGCATGTGAACGTGTACATTGATAGGAAGATATTCTACCAGCAAAAGATTGTTTTCCTATTTGGAGCAGAGATGCTTGATGAAATCCTTAGATCCCCAAGTCCCATCATCTTGCCCCTTCTTGATTACTACCACGTTTTTGATGTAAACATCTTTATTCTATTCTAGCCTTGCACTCTTCTTAGGTTCTACTCAAGTTTTCCACCCATGTATAAACCTTTATAAATCACTAATTCATTCCCAAAAAAAAGGAAAAATTTGTAATTATTTGCTCATTGATTTACTACCATGGCAAGTGTCTCTTTTCCCTCATTCATTGGCAAGAAGGGAGAAGACATCACCACTTATTTTTTGGATAACTTTGACATCGCTTGTGTGGTTTCCAACAAGGATGATGATGCCTCATGGCTACGAATCTTTCCTCTACTGATGAAAGTAGAGGCCAAGTCTTGGTACAATGCTTTGCCCAAGCTACCAAGGATGCATGGGACTTACTATGATGTTGAGATGTCGAGCTCTACATCTTGAGCTGGCATCCACTACGGGTCTTGGCCGCTTACGGCATTTACTCATTGGCGCGTTAGGTGATCAACACGGAAGATCTCTGCCAGTGATTCTATAGCTGGACTACACTTCTAGTGCCAACCTAGTACGCTTCTAGCGAGTTCACACTTAGTGACCGTATGTACATATGTGCTACTTTTCAGATTTAGCACTTAGTCATTTTGTACTCTCTTTTCTTAGTGAAGAAGGAGAAGAAGCTTTCCATCTCTGTGTGTTTTGTGCTTGTCTTGTGTAGCTCTCTTGCATCCTCATTCTTTACATGGTATCAGAGCCTGGTGCAGGAAAGAGAGGCTAAGAGATCAAGAGCATCACAATCTCTTCGTTCGCAATCCACGTACCAGATGCAAGTTTCTAAACAGGTCTCCGAAGTGTAGTATACAGAGATTTACTGTACAAGTGCAGTGGTTGTATGTACGCTTGATTGTGGACACTCGTTGAGTGTAGAAAGTGTTACAGGTATCACAATAGCAGGTTCAACAGATTTGCAGGTTTTTGCATATTGAAGTTATTTTGTCTTAGTGCTTCAAGATGTCAGACGATTTTAGTCAAATTGTCACTGAGAAGCTTGAGAAAAATAACTACCCTGCATGGAAGTTCAGAATAACTAATTTCCTAAAAGGGAAAGGTTATTGGGACTATGTAGAAGGAGACAATGAAAAGGAACCAGAGATTCCTGAGGCAAATGCTACGGCAGAGCAAAGAAAAGCTTTGAGGGACTGGCAACAAAGCCAAAGCAAAGTGATGTATTGGCTTTCTATGAGCATCACAGATGGCATGATGGGCTATCTACAGGATGCTAAAACCCCCGCCATTGCATGGAAAAACTTAGGCAGAGGTGAACACCAAGGCCAGGAAGCTTCAACTAAAGTCGGAGCTAAATCAGGTTAAGAGGAACAACCTCTTCATCAATGATTATGCCTTGAAGATCAAGAGTATCATTGAGGCTCTTGGATCTATTAAAGTCTCAGTGGAAGACGATGACATTGTCCGTGCATGCTTGGATGGTCTAGGAGATGAGTATGTATATTTCATGTCTTCCATGAATACAAGAGACGACATCCCCGTGTTCCAAGATTTGATTTCTATGATTATTCTTGAGGAGAAGAACCTTGGTCTTGACACATCTTCTACTCAGAAATAAGTCTGAACAGGCCTTCTATTCTAACTCCAACAGAGGTAGAGGTCATGGTCGAGGCCCAAGTGGTTGCAACCAGGGGCCAATCTCGAGAAGTTCAATCAAATCAAAACAATACAGGTGGTAGGGGAAACCAGTCTCAAGGCAGGGGGAGTCAAAGAGGTCGTGGTGCAGGATCAAGCAAGTAGCAACATACTACAGATAGCAGAGAATGTTGGACTTGTGGTGAAAAAGGTCACATGTCACATGACTATCCAAAGGGAAAAGCAAGTGGGAAGAGAGAACAGAGCAACTATGCATCTACTAGCAGAGATACAGATGACAGCAGAAGCGAGAGTATGTTTGTTATGCAGCATGTAATGAATACAATGACTGCAGAGAATTCCACCCAAGATAATGTTTGGTATGTGGATTCAGGTGCCTCTAATCACATGACGTCTCATGGAGAGTGGTTTAGAGATATGCACAAACCAAATGTGTCAGGCTATGTGCAGACATGAGATGACACAGCTCACCCCATTACTCATGTAGGGGACATACCTCTAAATACAAAGAATGGGAAATCAAATTACTTTAGTAGATGTACTTCATGTCCCAAACATTAGAAAGAATCTTGTTTCTGTTGGACAAATGGTTGAGCAGGGTTTGCAGGTTCGCTTCAATCTGAATGGCTGTTATGTAGAAGATTTCAGAATGGTTGTAAGTTGATCACACAGGGCAAATGTGTGGGCATAATGTTTACGTTGAATGTAGACATGCCTGAGGTAAAAGCTGCATTATTTGCACAAGGCACAGGTGTTGTGGCTAATGTTGACATTTGGCACAAATGCATTGGCATGGCCATGTCAATGAGCAGAGATTGCGCAACATGCAATCAAAACAGATTGTAAAAGGTTTGCCCAAATTCAAGGTGGATGGTATTCATAAAGTGTGTGCAGCATGCCAGTTTGGAAAAACAGTCAAAGGGCTCATTTCCACATGAGCGCAATGTATGTAAAAAGCCACTTGAGGTGGTGCACATAGATGTTTGGGGTCCAACCAATATTGCAAGTATACATGGTTGCAGGTATTATGTCTCTTTCATTGATGACCATACAAGGAAAGTATGGGTCTACTTCATGCGTAACAAAAGTGAAGTGTTTGGTCACTTTCAGGACTTCAAAGTCATGATTGAGAAGGTGACAGATATGCAAATCAAGACATTGAGGTCAGATGGAGGGGGAGAATACTTCTCCAATGATTTTTCAAATTTTCTGCGAATGCATGGTATACGTAGGCAGTTTACATACAGATATACTCCACAGCAAAATGGGGTTGCAGAAAGGAAAATAGGCACATTGCAAAGGTTGCACGTGCATTGATGAATGAGAAGAACATGCCTCATCATTTCTGGGCTGAAGCTGTAAATACAGCTGTGTACATTATGAACAGGACACCTACAGTTGCGGTGCATGAAGTAACGCCTGAGGAAAAGTTTACAGGTACAAAGCCTGATTTGACACACTTGAAAGTGTTTGGCTGCATAGCTTACGTGCATGTACCAGATGAGTTGCGTAGGACATTGGATCCTAAAGCAGAGAAATGTATTCTTGTGGGATATTCCCTTGAACAAAAGGGATACAGGTGCTACAATCCTACTACACGAGAATTACGAGTGAGCAGAGATACTACTTCGATGAGATGAGCAGCTGGTACAGTAATGCACATGGCACTATTGGGGCTGATGTAAAAGATGATGTGGTTGTACAAAATGTGAGGCCACAGTCACAGGTTTTGAGTGGACCACAAGAGTCCTCTTCTCGTGGCTCTGTTGAGAAGCCATGGAATGGGTAGACTACGTACGCAGGTTACTCCACCAGTAGGTACAGGGAATGTATCATGAAAAGGAAAGGAAAAGGTTGATGAACCTCCCTTTATGGCTAATGCATCATCAGGTTTTTCACATATAGACATGGACACCTGGTGTAAGGAAAGTACAAGAAGATGTTAGAGGGCAAAGGAGTGACCTAGGACCGCGCAGATCTAACAGAGTCACAAATCCAGTACAGAAATTGACTTATGATGGGTATCTAGCGCATCACCAAGCCTACATGGCTAAGGTGATACAGTATGTGGAGCCCACATGTTTTGAGGATGCAGTTGGATGTGCATTGGGATGATGCAATGAATGAAGAGATGGCTGCATTGGAAGCAAACGACACATGGGAGTTGGTGCCATTGCCAAGTGGTAAGAAAGCCGCTTGGCTGTAAATGGGTGTATAAAACCAAGCATAAGGCTGATGGTAACATTGAGCGTCACAAGGCAAGGCTGGTCGCAAAGGGTTATGCACAGACGTATAGCATAGACTATGAGGAGACCTTTGCTCCAGTGGAAAAGATGACGAGTGTGAGAGTTTTCATATCAGTGGCTGCATCTAGAGGATGGATTATGCATCAAATGGATGTAAAGAATGCCTTCTTGAATGGTGAGTTGCAAGAGAAAGTGTATATGGATCAGCCACCTGGTTATGTCGATCCAAGTTACCCAGATTATGTATGCAGGCTTCTCAAAGCTTTGTATGGTTTGAAGCAGGGCTCTAGAGAATGGTATGACAGGATTGCCAAGTATCTTGTCAGTATTGGTTTTAGGAGAGCTCATGTTGATCATTCACTCTATGTACGTGAGAGTGATATGGAGATTGTGGTCATTACCATATATGTAGATGACCTTATTATTGTGGGTGAGAATGCTATGGAGATTGACAATGTGAAGGGTCTTCTCAAACAGGAGTTTGAAATGAAAGTTTTGGGCGAGTTGCGCTACTTTCTTGGCATTGATGTGATAAGGACTCCAGAGGGTGTATGGCTGTCATCACAGAGACAGTATGCTTTGGACATGTTGTCAAAGTATGGTATGGCTAATTGTAAGCCAATTTCTATTCCCTTGGATGTGAATGCAAAGCTGAGTGCAAAGAAGGGTGATGTTGTTGAGGATGTCAAGATGTACAGGAAGATTGTGGGTAGTCTAATCTACTTAACTATCACGAGGCCAGACTTGAGCTACATAGTAGGCTTGGAGATTCAATTCATGCAGCTTCCGTGGAAGCCACATTTGGATGGAGTACAATGCACACTTCGGTATGTGCAAGGGACACTTGACTACGCATTGTTCTATGCAGCAGATGCGCCATTAGCATTGTATGGGTATACATATGCAGATTGGGCAGGTAGCATTGTTGATAGGAGATCTACGAGTGGCTTCATGTTCTCTTTTGGGAGTGTTGCTATTACTTGGAGCAGCAAAAAGAAACCTACGGTTGCTTTATCGAGCACAGAGGCCGAGTACAGAGGTGCAGCAGTTGCGGCGTGCGTGGTAGCTTGGCTACGCACATTACTTGAGGACTTGGGAGTGCAGGTGGACCAGCAGATTGTCATCCATTGTGACAACCTCAGCAGCATGCAATTGGCTAGGAACCCAGTGTTCCATGCCAGGACCAAGCACATAGAGATCCATTACCACTACGTTCGAGAGCGAGTGTTGGCGGGCGACATCAACTTGGTCTACGTCAGCACAGAGGAGCAGATAGCGGATATCTTTACCAAGGCCCTCGAAGCTGAGAAGCTTCAACGTTTTTAACTATGCTTGGACTCTGCAACATGCAGAGCTCGAGGGGGAGTGTTGAGATGTCGAGCTCTACATCTTGAGCTGGCATCCACTACGGGTCTTGGCCGCTTACGGCATTTGCTCACTAGCGCGTTAGGTGATCGACACGGAGGATCTCTGCCAGTGATTCTATAGTTGGACTACACTTATAGTGCCAGCCTAGTACGCTTCTAGCGAGTTCACACTTAGTGACCGCATGTACATATGTGCTACTTTTCAGCTTTAGCACTTAGTCATTTTGTACTCTCTTTTCTTAGCGAAGAAGGAGAAGAAGCTTTCCATCTTTGTGTGTTTTGTGCTTGTCTTGTGTAGCTCTCTTGCATCCTCATTCTTTACATATGAGCTACATTTGTGAAGAGGTTTGGTGGAGGTACAACCTCAAAACAATTATGGCAGCTCTACTGCTGCTGATAGAGTTAAAGCAGGGAGGTCTGCTAGAGTATACCACTTATGAATCCAAGTTTGTGGATTTGTGGGAGAAATGGGTTGCCTCACTGGAGGAAGGTGAAGGATCACCTAATTTCCTCAAGAAAAAGCGTTTCATTGCTGGCATGTGGTCGCCACTTAAAGAGAAGGTAAAGGGGAGATTCCCTACAACATATGAGTTGGAAGTGGAAGTAGCCCGTCTTAAAGACAAGAAGCTGCGCATACAAGCAAGAGTCAACGAGTCAGAGGAATCAAGCTCAATCTGACTAACCCCAGTGACTGCAACAGCCGCTCAGAGAACACAACCACAAGAGGCATCAGAAGACCAGCAAGACCTATTGAGTCCCATCATTATGCAGCTTGATAATCTATCTGTGCTTTGGTGCAACAAGGGCATGTACACAATCGCAATCAAGAGCAAGAAACAGGACAACGAAGGCAAAACCTAGAATACCAGTGCTACAATTGTGGGGAGGATGGCCATGGCATGCATTACTACCCACACCCAAGGAGACAGAATTTCAACAGCGGAGCCATACAAAACCAAGTTTCACCACCGAGAGCAATACCACCACCATCAAGGGCACCACAACAAGCATCACCCATGCAAATCCTGCAACCACCCATTCAACCACATCCACCACAACTTCTCATTCCACCCTTACCCCCACCACTTGTTGGCAATCAGGCAGTAAGTATCATTAGTCTTGAAGGTAAGGGAAAAGAGAAAGTGGAGGAGGATATCAAGGGAGTGGTGAAAGGTAAGACCAAGTTTAAAGGAGTGGATGTCATGGGGGTAAAGCACACTACGCATGGTGAATCTTCCCAAAAGGAAGAAAAGATGAAAACTAAAGGGGAATCTAGAAAAAAGCGGTCCAAGTCACGACGTAAAATTGACATTGTAGATTTCTCTTTGGGTGAATGTTCTAAACTATATGAGTTGGTTCAAGATGTTTCTGTGCAGGGCCCAAAAATCATATGGCCCTAGTTACTCCACCTAGCACCTAGGGTGAGGAGACAATGGACAAAGATGGTTAGCACGAGACGACCAAAGCCAAAGATAGATGGGGCTATCTCTAGGAGGAATCTAAATGACATACTACAAGTGATGGATGCTCACATCAAAGGGCAACACATCTCCAATATCTACATCGATGGTGGCACACAAATATGCATCATGAGTGAAAAAATGATACACCGTTTAGGTTTAGAGGTGATTCGGTGAGCCAAAATGGCAAATAATATAAAAGTTCAATGTGTTGGTGTTATAAATGCAGTTAGGATAAAGGCATTCAACACCGAGGTAGATGTGGACATCTTTGTCATGCCACACAAAGGGGAGGGCTATCATATCATTCTAGGGAGGCCTTGCCTTATGGCTATGAGAGCTAAGCAGGACTAGGATACCGGCATAATCCAAATGAAGGATGCCAAAGGGAAGCCAACACTTTATGACATGAGGACAGGTCAGCAACGTGACATGGATCTAGAAACCTCTATGGATGAGTTTTCTAGTGGTGACTCGCTCTTCAACCACTTCAGAGGAGGAGTCAACAATGAGTGAAGAAAGCGACAGTAGTATTGAGGTGATGGGGGTCATTCTCAAGGACCCTAAGAAGATGGAGCAACCTGATGCCTCAAACCAAGGGGAGACACCAGGTATACAACCTCTGGTAGAAGCAAGTAAGCTACATCGAATGCTCTCTAGTGAGTTGTGTGGGAAGGAGAGTGAAGGTTATATTTTGATGCTAAGTAATTTTACCACATTGTTCATTGATGAATATGATAAAATCACTGGCATCATAGTAGTTCAGCATCACATTAAGCTTAAGGAGGGAAGTAAACCTGTAGTGCAGAAGCTCTGACGGCTAGGAGTAATTTAACACGATGCCCTGCTCAAAGAGGTGACAAAATTTCTAGAAGCAGATTTCATCTATCCTATTGAAGACTCGGATTGGGTTTCTCCGGTGGTAGTCACACCAAAGAAGAATGGTAAGTTGAGGGTTTGTGTTGATTACAAGCCTCTTAATGCAGCCACAAAGATGGACCATTTTCCTCTTCCTTTTCAAGATGAAATTCTGAATGAGGTAGTGTTAAGGCGGTTACGCCGCTAGCGGAAGCTAAATAGCGAGAACTCAACCAACAACAGAATTTGTCAGACGAGGACGGAGCTTGACCCGCAGGCGCATGGAAACAACTAGGTGGGTGTCAAATCACCTACTCGACCTTCTAATGACAATCACTACTAAGGAAATCAAATCTAAGTTCTAATAGACGCAAGTGATTGAAATCCGTACTACGAACGAATGCTATACAAAACAGGATCTAGAATCATTGAATCGATCTCAAACTCAGGGGTAAGTCTATACACTAGGTAAGAACAACACCCTAAAGACTTGAACTGCAAAATCAACCTATAACCACTCCGTGCGGTAAACGCGTATTGCATGGCAATTACTTGCTCGTGGATGTGTTGAGCGTAATTCACCTCTTTTGTCATATTGCTCTTCAATGCCCATGTGATGGTAGTTGCAATGGCATGGGGTGGTGTCGTATACTTTTGCGGTCTTTTACTGCAAATATGGAGAAACTGGTTGTACAGTCGGCAAAGGGTTGCCGCTCTTTGGTCTGCCATATCTCCATAGGTTGCATTCTATTTCTTGGACCCATAAACCTCTATAGCCTCCCTTCTTTCCCTGACAGAGCTCCCTTTGTTGTGCAACTTCAATGCATCTGCAATGAGCTGTGGAGTGATCTGTACCTCTACTTTCTCTCCATCTATTGCTGTCAATGTGGCTTTCCCATCCTTCTGAATGGAGGTTGCCAACTCATACACGCTTCTTGTATCTACACCTGATGGTCTCGAGGTGAATAATCTGTGCAAGTCTGCCCTTTCCAGGTACCTGCTGATGTTCTCTGACCTGCTATAGTCCACCAATTCTTGTGGGATCATCGGCATATCCACCGCTTGCCCTTGAGGATCTCTGAAAGTCCCCTGGTAGATCTTTATTCCCTCTTTCTCCAATACTGCTTCCTCCACCCAAGTTTTGGTTGGCTTGAGGGTTTCTACTGGAATGTCAAAGGGTTCTGCTTCTGCAAGAGCATCTTTGATTGTCGGTCTTTTTCTCTTTGTTGCTGATGACTTGGCAGAATCCATGGATCCTGTAACTCCAATTTCAAAAGTTAGCGTCTTTTTAGTACTGAAAGCCGAAATGAAGCTTTTAACTATTCAAATGACTTGAAAATTGAAACATGAGCTATTCAGGGCCTAAGGATGTAGGGTAGGTGAAAAAATATGCAAACTGGGTTCAAAATCATGCTGGAGACATCATACGCGTATGATGTCTTTTGTGTCAAAATGACTTCATATTGGTTGTGCTTGTAGCTGATAGTGTATACATGAGTATCATATGCTTGGATTTGAGTTTGGATCCCATTTGGTCAAGTTTTGGCCAGTTTAGTCCAGTTCAGGCTCTTGGCAAAATTTTGAAAGGGAATTGGATTTTATGATCCAAATTGGATAAAACTTGGTGGTTCACCTTCAAATGGCATGTAGATCACTTCTGTTTGGTGGTTGAAGCCCTGAGGTGCCAAAATCACATAGTGAGACATCATACGTGTATGATGTCTTTTAGTGTATTTTTGGACCAAATTTCTCTATAAGCTTGGATTTGGCTTTAGATAGGCTTATTCAGTGGATTTATGAAGTTTGGATAGATTTGGGCTAAAAATGGCTCTGGAGACATCATACGCGTATGATGTCTTTTTCATCAATTTTGCATGGGATTGGTTCTGTGGACTCCCCATGTACTAGTGAAGGACTGTCCCTACTCAAATCTTGGTTTGGACTTGAGTATGTTGGATTTGGGCTAAAATAGGCTTTGGATGAAGGATTTTCCCTCAATTTAGCTAATGGGGTGATCCACTTGACCAAATGGTTCCAAATTTCATATGTAGCATGTATTGGATATATATAATGGATGTATGATGACAAATGAGCAGTTTTGGCTCTGTAAGTGCAAATAGACATCATACGCGTATGATGTCTTTTGTGTCAAAATGGTGCTTTTTGGTTCCAGATAGCTTGTAGATGTGTTAATCAACAATCCTACAAAGTTTTAATGAGTTTGGAGTTATTTTGACAAAATTAGGACCAAAAATCAATTTTATGGCCTACTTTGCGTCTTTTTGGTTTTCCTTGGGTTTTCTAACTCCAATTCTCATGATACTTGGTTCATAGGATGTGATTAACATGTGGAATGAGGCTATGCACTCAAATGTTGAAATGGATGTGAAATTCATGCTGTGAGACATCATACGCGTATGATGTCTTTTCTTGAAATGTTGGTCTTTTTGTGCAAAGAATGCTTTGTGCTAGTGCCCTAAGCCCTGCTAACTAGTTTTCAACTTAAAAAGTCATTAGTTTAGCTAAAAAGCCCCCTTATAGGCATTTCAGTCTCTGAAGTCGTCTTTTTGCCTTGGAGTTGAATTTCTTCAACTTTTCTTCTCGAGAGTTGCATTTCCAGCTCATTGGATATGTTGTGAAGCCATCTATTTGGTTGGACTTGACTTTGGCTCCCCGTTCTCCATCTTTCTCATTTTGGTTACCCGAAAGCGTCTTTTTCACCATCGGTAAGTGAATCAGCTTTCTTTTTGGGTTTTGCTTGCAAACATAAGTCATCCATGTATATTTGAAGCTGCTTGTGAAGTTTCATTTCATTCGGTCGTCAATTTCAGCCGTTATGCCAAAATGACGCTTTGTGTGTCTGTCGTCGAACCGGTTGTTTTGACCCACTTTTGGTGGTCCAAACCTGGAGATACTCCATGGTTGCATTGCCCTCGATGTTGTTGAGATTCCTGAGAAGTTTTGTGTCGTTTCGACAACTTTTTCCTGTTTGCCTCTTGCAGGCTCTGTTGACCTAGGGTTTTTCCAGTCGTTCTTTCTCGAGCTTTGAGTGTTAGAAACCCATCTTCTATACTAGGGTAACCCACCTCTAAGTTCTTGCAAGGTTTGGTTAGGCGGTTGTGCCCCTACCTAGCGTTCTTCCCCATTCCCCGTCTGCTCTTGTTTCTTGGTTTTGGTCAGTTTTCACGACAAAAGTTAATGATAAGCATCAAAAGCTTATGGCAACGATTCTACCTCTCATGTCTGGTGTCCTCTGAGCTCTCGTAGCAGTCGTAGAAGGCGGTAGAAGGTCGGATGCTCCTGTGTGCTCTTTGCTCTCTCCAAGAAGGTAATAGTGGAAATGAGCTTGAAAGTGATGTGAAAAATACTTAACTTCGGGCTTCCCGGATCACTTGTTACCAAATTTGACATGTGCTCCTATCTCGTCGTGAAATGCACTTTAGGATTTTAAATTTCTCAATTTGGACTCCGTTTGACCTGTTTCTGAGAAATCTGTCCACTTTGCCAAAATTCTGTCATTTCGGGCTTTCCGCAACTTTTTCAGAATTGTACCCAATTTTTACCATGGGTTGCCCTAGTCTCAGGGTGCTAGCTAGGTAGGTGGAACATCCTCATGCTCATCTCCACAACCACATTCTTGATCTAGAGAGGCTTCAACTAGACAGAGAAGATGCTATCAACTATTATGGAGCACAGGCAGAGCAACGTCGACTTACCTTCAACAAGGGACTTAGGGAAAAAGGTCTCAAGAAAGGTATGTTGGTCCTACGGTATGATAACAGGTTTGACACTAGGAAGGATAAAAAGTTTTCACCCAGATGGGAAGGGCCATTTGTCATTAGAAAGCGCTACGCCAATGGCAGTTACCGATTGATGGATGCAGATGGTAGGCTCCACAAAACACGTGTCAATGGATGGAGGTTGAAGCAGTACTTTTTAAGATTTGATCAAACACCTATGATGGAAATCCCCCCGAGGAGGGAGACTCCTCTACCTCAATTGAAGAAGAATCAGGTACAACGCTAGAGGCATGAATACCTCTAGCCTTAGGGGGAGGGCTAATGAGGAAAGTTTTTCCATGCATGGGAACCCCCCCATATATTTTTGCCCTTTTATCAAAATATTTTCCATTATATAAGTTACTTTTGATTTTTTCTTCCTTTTTCACAAACGTTTTAGCCTTTATTAAATAAATAATACTTATGCTAATCAATCACGATGTAGCATAATAAGTAAGCTTTCTTTGTTGATCTCTCTTTTGACCTTAAAAATATTAAATATATATATTCTAGTATTTTCTAATATATTTTTTTCATGTATGTATATTATTCCACTCTACCAAATATTTTATTCACTAGTTTTCATTTTCAAACCTCAACCCCACTTTCAAATTTCAATAATGCCTCCATCTAGATGATTGCCAATCTTTTCAACACTCTAGGTCATGTTTTCATACACATGAAGGAGCTTACACTTGAAGGCAAGAGAGAAGTCCACTCAAAGGGGACCACCAAAAGACTTTTGCAGCCACAAATAATACATTATTTGGCTGAATTTTTTAAGTAAAGAAGAACCCCGAATCTGAAGGAGCGTTCAACATGAAAGATGTAGCTCGTGATCTCAACTTTTAGCTCAATTTTTTTTCAGAATTTTTGGAGTTATGAACACGGAGATATGATTTTTGTAGTGGACCCCAGTTTTCTCGTGTAATGGTGACACAGGCCATCCCCACTTTTCTTCCTTCTAGAATGGCTATGGTTCTACAAGTCTTCAAGCATGATTACAAGAGACAAGGCTCTTTTAATGAAGTCTTGGCTAGTCTAGAGTAATTCTATCACCATTTTTGGAGGATCCATCCTCATCAACAAATATCCACCTTCGACAACCTCTCTTATAATTTTCTTACCTCTCTCTTCTCTCCCTAATAAGCTTATGTCTATCCAAAGCTAGACTATTGTAAATATTTCCTATCCTCTACATCCTACCCACATTCTCTCTTTTTCTCTCTCTATTGACTCTGGTATTTTAAATAATGAGGAGACAAGATGGGAGCCGCAGTCACATGCACCCCATTTTCCTAGTCACCAAAGTGGGACACTCACCTCAAATAGAAATATTGCTAAATCCTTCCCTCCTTCCCTATATAAGGAGGACATGAGAGCTCACTTGGGGGGGAGAGAACACACACACACACACACCTATCCATACACACTCTTGTGCTACATGCTTGTAGCATGAACCCTAATCACATAATCACAACACCATCATCATCACCATCACCATGCACAAAAGATGAGCACCACACCTCCACACCACTTGTAATTAAGGGTTGAAGGCACAATTTCAAGAAGAAGAAGGGTGGACACACTCATGATATTCCTCACCATCAACTCCCATCTCTCCATTATGCCTCCTACGATCTTGTTCCCTTCTCATTTTCCTGCCATACACTACCTATTGTATTCATCTTTTGCAAGCAATCAACACACTCCATCTTGGTGCCATACTTTGTGTCGCTTTGGATACATCTCATTGTGAGTATGGTATATGCTTGTTCCTTGCCTTTTTTTTTTTCTGCTTATGTTAAGGTGTGCGGATTCGCCACCACACACACACTCTCTCTCTCCCTCTCATATTCCTATCATCTTGCTACTTCCATCTTAAGGTGTGCGGATTCGCCACCTTTTGTATGAGAAGTGAGCATACTTGCATGTATCCCTGACCTCGTTATCTTCCTTACTACATGCACGCGTAGCGAGCCCATTCTCACTCACTCACCACTCCTCTCACCTTATTCTCCGACCACCCCATTCCACATTTGGGCGTGGATCTTGAAATTTTTTTCCATGCATGCTTCATTGTGTATATGTATGCGTCCTAGCCGCATATCTTGCTAGGTGGTGCCCCTATTGTGTATTCCCCATGATGAGGCCATTGTGCATAGTCTTTGTGTAGAGGCCACCGGGTCTATTTTTTCACTTCCGCCTCTCATTTGGTGCCCCCACGAAGGAGGGCTCTTGAAACCCTTCAGTTTACAAGACTGAAAACCCTAAACTATTGTGAATGGATGAATGAGTATGAAGGATTTTCTAATTGGACGACAGAAGAAGAAGAGCTCCAAGCACAACTAGACAAACTCCGCATCTCCATTGAAGCTCGAGTGCCAGGCGTAACGGTAATCGATTTGAAGTGGGAGAGTCAACCAACGCGCCAAACCCAGTGGATATACATAGGCCAAGTGCCAAGAAGAAGAAGGAGAAGGTGGAAACCATGTCCGCAACCTACAACCAACCAGCAACAACAAAATGGAAGGAGCTCTGCACAATAGAGAATCAACACTATTCTACTTTGAGAATCGGGTAACTCAAGTCACCGAGGTAATTATCATAGTCAGTTTTCAAGTTGCACCTGATGCTGCAGCACAGATAACAGAAGCATTGGCTCACACTCTCACTAGAGAAACTAGGGATCTACTGACTTTGTTTCAGGAAAGAACACCACCCTCTCCTACAAGCTTGGACAGTGACTAAGCACCTCTAAGCTTCACATGAATCAGGACAACCTACCTCAAGACAGATTACACATACCAACACGTGTACGCTCAATCAAGGTAATATTGGACTTGAAGATTCACTACCAGCACGTCATTGACACCATGCCGGGTGGGGAGCGGTTTTTTGAGGTTCTGGCATCAGATCAGCCATTTGTTTTACCTTTGGTACAAGGCAATGTACCGTTTGAAGTTTTAATCTATGTCCTAGTATAATAGGGTATACACGCCTCCTTGTAAAGAAGAAAAAAAAATTTGCAAGTTAAGAAGTGTGTCTTTCTAGCTCTCTCTCAGTAATCATGGCAAGTGTAGCATTTCCAACCTTTACTGGTAAGGTGGGCGAGGATGCTGCAGACTTTCTAGACAACTTGGAAATAGCATGTGTCATCTCTGCGAGAGATGATGATGCTTCGCCCTGTCAGGAGTTTTTTCGAGCAAGGAATTGCGCATATGTACATACACATGCATGGTGCATCAAATAAGGAATTGCCCATTTTGCAGAGCCAGGTGGTTACGTGGGGCCCACATGTGTACAGGTAGGACATCATGTACATAGTGCATCGATTTTCACTATCACCAGTACCAGTATGTTTTTTCTACAATAATGAGGAGTTTATAGCGCGTAAAACTTCTTGAGGAAGCTATCCGCGGGCCGACGATATGAGGTAAGCAGGTGCGTCAGATGGCATCTAGTGGCGTCAGGAGGGCGAACGACGTCAATATTTGCACGCGGATGAGGAGGGACACAACGTGGGTGTTTTCTTGTGAGAGTTATGCAGAAAGGTCATCATTAGGACCACTTTTTGGGGCCACTTCACGTGGTGGCGAGATGCATTATTGGAAAAAGTTGAGTGCCAGGTGTGCGAATGATGCAAAAAGGTGACAACTATGCACTGCGAGGTCAGTTTTTGGCCTGTTCGGGGTCCGTTTGAGGTCATCTAAAAGGCCAAGGGTGCCCAACTAATAAAGCTAAGTGTGGGAACTGAAAAAACTGAGAGAAGACCAGAAAAAACGTGGAGAAGAGAGGAGGAACAGCCGCAGGTGTGTTTTTGCTCATTTTGGAGCCTGTTTTGGCCGTAAACTGCTCATCCGAGGTCGGATTTGAGCACTTTGACATTGTAGACTGGGGTTTTGGGCCGTTCCGGACGCGATGGCGCTGTCCATTTTTCCAAATTCCTCACTCTTTTCCTGCTGTTTTTCTGTGTAAGTTCCTCCTATGAGCGAAGTTTCTTCTCCAGTTTGTGATTGTATCTGGTATCTTTTACCCATATTGTGTGAGCTGTTTGTCCCATTAGTGTTGGCCCAAGCTCATTTGTATCTAAACATCAGAAATTCTCCTCTTTTGAACTGAGTTTTTTTGGTGTGTGTGTGTGTGTGTGTGTGTGTGTGTGGAGTGGGCAAGTGGATAGTCTCTCTCCTCTCACTCCAGAGGTGTGTTCCCTGTCTCGGCCAGGTGTGTTGTGTAAGCCGAGTGGTGCCCCATAGTGTGTGTGTGTGTATCTTCCCAAGAGTGTGTGTCGGGTCATTATAGAGGCGCTCTGTGTGTTTTCATCCCGCTCACAGCGCTTGCGCATCTTCCCACTTCTAATGAAGGTGGAGGCAAGATCATGGTACAATGCCTTGGCACAAGAAACCAAGAAACGGTGGGACTTATTAAGGGCATCCTTTGTCAAGCGTTTTGGAGAGGGCACAACATCAGAGAAGCTATGGCAATTGTTGACAGAGTTGAAGCAAGGCAGTATGCTGGAATACGCATCATATGAGTCAAAGTTTGTAGATTTATGGGGGCGATGGGTTGCATCGCTAAGAGAGGATGAGGGGGCACCTGATTTCCTAAAGAAGGATCGGTTTGTGGCTGGGTTATGGCCAACTCTTAAAGAGAAGGTGAAGGGAAGGTTTCCTGCTACGTATGAGCTAGCAGTTGAAGTGGCCCGCCTTAAAGACAAGAAGTTGCGCCTACAAGCCAGGAATATCAATGGAGAGGAAGCCGTTAGGACCCCACCACCTCTAGCACCACCTACAACAGTCGCCCAGAGGATTCAACCACAAGAACCAATTGAAGATCAGCAAGACCTGCTCAACCGAATCACCAATCAACTTGAGAATCTCTCAGTCCATTTGATACAACAAGGGCATGCACACAATCGCAACCAAGAGCAAGGGAGAGGACAACGAAGGCAAAACCAAGAATACCACTGCTACAATTGTGGGGAGGATGGTCATGGCATGTACTACTGTTCACAACCAAGGAGGCAGAATTTCAACAGAGGAGCTAGACAAAACCAGGTTTCACCACCGAGAGCAAGACCACCACCACCGAGGGCACCACGACAAGCACCACCCGTGCAAATCTTACAACCACCGATTCAACCACAACCACCACCACCACCACCACAACTTCTCATTCCACCCTTACCCCCACCACCAGTTGGCAATCAAACAGTAAGCGTCATCAGTCTTGAAGGTAAGGGAAAGGAGAAAGTGGAGGAGGATAAGACCAAGGTTAAAGGAGTAGATGCCATTGGGGTAAAACGCGCTAGGCATGGTGAATCTTCTCAAAAGGAAGAAAAGATGAAGAATAAAGGGGAATCTAGCAAAAAGCAGTCCAAGTCACGATGTAAAATTGACATTGTAGATTTCTCTTTGGGTGAATGTTCTAAACCATATGATTTATTCAAGATGTTTCTATGCAGGGCCCAAAAATCACCTGGCCCCAGTTACTCCACCTAGCACCTACGGTGAGGAGACAATGGACAAAGATGGTTAACACGAGGCGACCAAAGCCAAAGATAGCTGGGGCTATCTCCGGGAGGAATCTAGACGACATACTACCAGTGATGGATGCTTACATCAAAGGGCAACACATCTCCAATATCTACATCGATTGTGGCGCACAAATATGCGTCATGAGTGAAAAAATGATGCACCGTTTGGGTTTAGAGGTGAGTCGGCCGGCACCATGCCGAGCCAAAATGGTAAATAATTTAAAAGTTCAATGTGTTGGTGTCATAAATGCAGTTAGGATAAAGGCATTCAACACCGAGGTAGATGTGGACATCTTTGTCATGCCACACAAAGGGGAGGGCTATCCTATCATTCTAGGGAGTACTTGGCTTATGGCTATGAGAGCTAAGCAGGACTGGGACACCGTCATAATCCAGATGAAGGATGCAAAAGGAAGGCCAATACTTTATGACATGAAGATAGGTCAACAGCGCAACATGGATCTAGAAACCTCCGAGGATGAGTTTTCTAGTGGTGACTCTTCAACCACTTCAGAGGAGGAGTCAACAGTGAGTGAAGAAAGTGACAGTAGCATTGAGGTGATGGGGATCATTCTCAAGGACCCTAAGAAGATGGAGCAACCTGATGCCTCATCATCAAGCCAAGGGGAGACACTAGGTATACAACCTCTAGTAGAAGCAAGTAAGCTACATCAAATGCTCTCTAGTGAGTTGTGTGGGAAGGAGCATGAAGATTATATTTTGATGCTAAGTAATTTTACCACATTGTTCATTGATGAATATGATAAAATCACTGGCATCACAGTAGTTCAACATCACATTAAGCTCAAGGAGGGAAGTAAACCTGTAGTGCAGAAGCTCAGGCGGCTAGGAGTAATTCAACAAGACGCCCTACTCAAAGAGGTGAGGAAATTGCTAGAAGTCGGTTTTATCTATCCTGTTGAAGACTCAGAGTGGGTTTCTCCAGTGGTAGTCACACCAAAAAAGAATGGTAAGTGGAGGGTTTGTGTTGATTACAAGCCGCTTAATGCAGCCACAAAAAGGGACCATTTTCCTCTTCCTTTTCAAGACGAAATACTCAATGAGGTAGCAGGACATGAGCGCTACACGGTATGTGATGGCTACTCATGCTACTTCCAAATTAGCATCGCTGAAGAAGATCAAAAGAAGACAACCTTCATCACACCATGGGGATGTTTTGCTTACAGAGTTATGCCTTTTGGTCTCACTAATGCTCCAGCCACTTTTCAGCGATATGTGACATTTGTTTTTCAGCCATTCTTTGGAAAATCAATCCGTGTTTTTATTGATGACTTTTGCATCTATAGCTCTCGCTCTCTTCATTTGGAGAAAGTTTATGAAGGTCTAGCTAGGCTACAAGCTTTGGGTGGCCAACTCAATGTGGAGAAATGCCACATTGGTGAAAGCAAGATTACTCTTCTTGGCCATGTGATCTCGGCCAACGGCATTGAAGCTGACCCAAGCAAGGTTCAAGCCTTGGTGGCTTTGACCTCTCCCACCACAACAAAGCAATTGGTCTCTTTTCTTCAAAAGGTGAGGTATTTGAGTAGGTTCATTCACTTGCTCTCCCAAGTGGTTCTCCCTTTACAACAAGTTACCCATCAAGAGATCTTCACTTGGAGTGAAGAAAATGAACAACAATTTAATGAGGTAAAACAAATTCTAGCTTCACTTCCCACCATAGCACCTCCAAAGTGGGACGAGCCATTTTATGTAAACCCTAGTGTGGGCAATGACACACTTGGGGCTGTATTGATGCAAAAGGATCCTCAAAATTCTTTCATGCGTCCTATCTACTTCTCTAGTCGAATGATGACCCCATCAGAAAAGGGATACACGGCAGTGGAGCACATGGTGCTTGCATTAATGTTTGCTACCACCAAATTTCGCTCTTATTTATTGTCTAGACCATTCATAATCTTAACAATGGAAGAAGTATTTCCTTATGTAATGCAGCACATGGATGTTTCTTCTAGGATTTCCAAATGGCTCACAAGGCTACAAGAGTTTGACTACACAATGCAAGTGGAGAACTCCACAAGGGCCAGTCTAGGAGGTATTCTCACTCATCGCCACTATGAAAAGAAGCTAAAGATAAAGCCAAATGATCAAGATATTACACCTATGCTGGAAGTCCCTAAGGTAGAGGAGGCTCACTCTCTTTTCTTTGATGGAGCCTACAAGAGGAAAGTGGACAAAGCTGCAGCAGGCATTGTCATCTTCAACGAGCAAGGGGACAAGGTTTTCTCCATTGGGAATCTCTTGGATTCTCACTCTAACAATGAGGCAGAATATGCAGCTTTAACTCTTGGGTTAGAGTGGTGTGTGACACAGGGCATTCAACGGTTAAATGTATTTGGTGATGCCATGCTTTTAATAAAACAAATACAAGGAACTTGGGCTTGTAAAAATCATATCTTGCTAGGCCATTTGCGCAAAGTCAAGGAACTTTTAGGGAAATTTCAAGTTGTACAATTACATCATGTCCCTCGAGCAGAAAATCAAGAAGCAGATGCTCTAGCTAGAGAGAAGTTGCAAGATGTTTCAGTGGTGGGTGCTATCAAGTTGAAGCTGCCTCTCTTCCAAGGTAGCGATGCTATGCCTGACATCATGAGTTTCTTGGACACAGGAGAGTGTCCTAAGGATCTTACTAAGGGCCAAAAGCAGTGGCTTGTGCGCAAGGCAACAAAATACCGCCTTATCAATGACGACCTCTACTGCAAGGGTAAGGATCAAATTCTTAGGCATGTACCTCTCTCTAGAGGGATCACTGAAATCATTTCAAGTTTCCATGATGGTGTTTGCGGAGGACACTTTGCACTTGACATCACTAGTAGAAAGATTCTACAAGCCGGGTTTGTATGGCCTAGTCTACATAGGGATGTGCATCATTGGTGTAAAACATGCAAGGAATGTCAAAAGGCAGGGGATAGGAGGCTCACATATGAGCCACAGACTCCTATAATCTCATATGGACCATTTGAGAAATGGGGAATTGATGCTATTGGGCCTTTGCCAAGGAGCCAATCAGGTAAATTTTATATCATCATGGGTGTGGACTACATGACCAGGTGGGCTGAAGCAGTTGCCACCACCCGGATTACAGCTAAGGAAGTGGCTAAGTTTGTATTTGAAAACATTTGTTGCCGTTTTGGCACTCCTCTTGAAATAATTTCTGATAGGGGACCAGGTTTTAGAGGAGACCTTGTAGGAGAGCTAATGGAGAAGTTAGGTATCTCACGACGACACTCAACTCCCTACTACCCACAATGCAATGGTTTGGTGGAAAAGGTAAATGGTATGATCTGCAAGATCATCACTAAGCATGTAAACAATCACAAAAGTGATTGGGACAAGCATCTTATGGTTTCACTTTGGGCTTACCGCACTTCATTTCGCACATCCCTTGGGTTCACACCATATCACTTGGTGTTTGGTAAGGAAGCCATTTTACCCATTGAAGTACAATTGGCTAGTCTCAGGGTGCTAGCTGGGCAGGTGGAACGTCCTAATGCTCATCTCCACAACCACATTCTTGATCTAGAGAGGCTTCAACTAGACAGAGAAGATGCTATCAACTATTATGCAGCATAGGCAGAGCAACGTCGACTTACCTTCAACAAGGGACTTAGGGCAAAAGGTCTCAAGAAAGGTATGTTGGTCCTACGGTATGATAACAGGTTTGACACTAGGAAGGATAAAAAGTTTTCACCCAGATGGGAAGGGCCATTTGTCATTAGAAAGCGCTACGCCAATGGCAGTTACCGATTGATGGATGCAGATGGTAGGCTCCACAAAACACGTGTCAATGGATGGAGGTTGAAGCAGTACTTTTTGAGATTTGATCAAACACCTATGATGGAAATTCCCGAGGAGGGAGACTCCTCCACCTTAATTGAAGAAGAATCAGGTACAACGCTAGAGGCATGAATACCTCTAGCCTTAGGGGGAGGGCTAATGAGGAAAGCTTTTCCATGCATGGGAACCCCCCCATATATTTTTGCCCTTTTATCAAAATATTTCCCATTATATAAGTTACTTTTGATTTTTTCTTCCTTTTTCACAAACGTTTTAGCCTTTATTAAATAAATAATACTTATGCTAATCAATCACGATGTAGCATAATAAGTAAGCTTTCTTTGTTGATCTCTCTTTTGACCTTAAAAATATTAAATATATATATTCTAATATTTTCTAATATATTTTTTTCATGTATGTATATTATTCCACTCTACCAAATATTTTATTCACTAGTTTTCATTTTCAAACCTCAACCCCACTTTCAAATTTCAATAATACCTCCATCTAGATGATTGCCAATCTTTTCAACACTCTAGGTCATGTTTTCATACACATGAAGGAGCTTACACTTGAAGGCAAGAGAGAAGTCCACTCAAAGGGGACCACCAAAAGACTTTTGCAGCCACAAATAATACATTATTTGGCTGAATTTTTTAAGTAAAGAAGAACCCCGAATCTGAAGGAGCGTTCAACATGAAAGATGTAGCTCGTGATCTCAACTTTTAGCTCAATTTTTTTTCAGAATTTTTGGAGTTATGAACACGGAGATATGATTTTTGTAGTGGACCCCAGTTTTCTCGTGTAATGGTGACACAGGCCATCCCCACTTTTCTTCCTTCTAGAATGGCTATGGTTCTACAAGTCTTCAAGCATGATTACAAGAGACAAGGCTCTTTTAATGAAGTCTTGGCTAGTCTAGAGTAATTCTATCACCATTTTTGGAGGATCCATCCTCATCAACAAATATCCACCTTCGACAACCTCTCTTATAATTTTCTTACCTCTCTCTTCTCTCCCTAATAAGCTTATGTCTATCCAAAGCTAGACTATTGTAAATATTTCCTATCCTCTACATCCTACCCACATTCTCTCTTTTTCTCTCTCTATTGACTCTGGTATTTTAAATAATGAGGAGACAAGATGGGAGCCGCAGTCACATGCACCCCATTTTCCTAGTCACCAAAGTAGGACACTCACCTCAAATAGAAATATTGCTAAATCCTTCCCTCCTTCCCTATATAAGGAAGCCATGAGAGCTCACTTGGGGGGGAGAGAACACACACACACACACACACACCTATCCATACACACTCTTGTGCTACATGCTTGTAGCATGAACCCTAATCACATAATCACAACACCATCATCATCACCATCACCATGCACAAAAGATGAGCACCACACCTCCACACCACTTGTAATTAAGGGTTGAAGGCACAATTTCAAGAAGAAGAAGGGTGACACACTCATGATATTCCTCACCATCAACTCCCATCTCTCCATTATGCCTCCTACGATCTTGTTCCCTTCTCATTTTCCTGCCATACACTACCTATTGTATTCATCTTTTGCAAGCAATCAACACACTCCATCTTGGTGCCATACTTTGTGTCGCTTTGGATACATCTCATTGTGAGTATGGTATATGCTTGTTCCTTGCCTTTTTTTTTTTTGATTATGTTAAGGTGTGCGGATTCGCCACCACACACACACACTCTCTCTCCCTCTCATATTCCTATCATCTTGCTACTTCCATCTTAAGGTGTGCGGATTCGCCACCTTTTGTATGAGAAGTGAGCATACTTGCATGTATCCCTGACCTCGTTATCTTCCTTACTACATGCACGCGTAGTGAGCCCATTCTCACTCACTCACCACTCCTCTCACCTTATTCTCCGACCACCCCATTCCACATTTGGGCGTGGATCTTGAAATTGTTTTCCATGCATGCTTCATTGTGTATATGTATGCGTCCTAGCCGCATATGTTGCTAGGTGGTGCCCCTATTGTGTATTCCCCATGATGAGGCCATTGTGCATAGTCTTGGTGTAGAGGCCACCGGGTCTATTTTTTCACTTCCGCCTCTCAGAAGGATTGGTGGTCGGGTTTCGGGTTGGTTTTGGCACTTCGGTAGTAGAATCAGTAGATGGATTCTTCTTTACCTTGTTGTTCTTTTTCACAATCCAAATCTGCTTCCGCTTTGCTTGTGCTTGCCACAAACTCTTTGCGACCCAAACCTGCTTTGTTTTTTGTGTTGATTTCCTCGCCTTGAAATACCTAGGAGTTTCCGTTGATTGTACTGAAGGGAGTTCCTGTTTACAAATCTTTGGGATCCAAATTTGCTTGCTATGGCTTTGTGCCGTCATGAATTTCTTTGGAATCCAGATCTGTTTCACTGTCCTTGATTGTCTGGAATCACTCTGTTTTCTGGTATTGAAGACTATGTTTTCCACCTTTGTTTTCTCTGGCACAACCTTTTTTGGTCTCCATACCAACTTTGACTCCGTTTTTTCCCAAGGTTGAGCTGTTATATTATTGCTTGTCTTCCTTATCCACTGTTGAGAATTCCTCGTCGAAGAGTAATCCGGTTGTATAGAAACTTTTGGTTGCCATTGCTTCTTCTTTTTCTCTGGTTGTTGTTTACCTTCGTCTTTGGATTCGTCCTTTGGAGTTGGCTCTTCTCCTGTGGTGAACTTAACTGATTGACTTTCACCTTCGTATTTGATAAGCACTGATTTAGAACTCCAGTCAATCATTGCATTGTATTGCTTCTGCCATGGTTGTCCTAGCAATAATGGATGTTGTGTAGCTTGGTCTTCAACCACGTAAAACATATGAGGATACACATAACGGTTAATTTGTATATGTAAAACTGTGCATCCGACAGTTTTGATTGAATTCTCAGAGTAACTCTTTAACTCTTGCTTGGCAGTTTGTAGTTTAGTGTCATTTGTCAATTGTCTATACAAATTGAGTGAAAGTAGGTTAGTTTGAGCTCTTGAATCCAATAATGCTGTGGCTTTGATTTGGTTGGTTCCTACTTTGCATTCAATGATGGGTTCTTCTTTGTCATTATCCATCTCTGACATACTGACTGCGTTTATTCGTATTGCTCCTTCATTGCGCTGTTTCTAACGTAGTAGTCTTCTTTTCTTCATTCTTTCCTTCGCCTCGGCTTGCGCTTCCTCCAAAATCATTTTCTTTTTCTGGACACGCAGCTTTTCTTGATGTATTTTGAGAAGCATGTCTTAGGTTAGCGGCAAAAGATACTTTTTCACTCTGCATCCACTAATCCAATTGGGCATTTCTTCTCCGTCTAATGTAGCAAGCTTGACGGCTCCACTTGGTGATAGATCTTTAATTACCAGAGGTCCCATCCCTCGCTTTTTAAGCTTCTTAGCATGCTGTTTCAGAGTGTAAACTAGGACATAGTCCCCAACCTTAAACTCTTTAGTCCGCACATGCTTATCAAAAAATTCTTTTTGTCGCCTTTTTTGAGCGTAGATAGAAGCTACTGCTTTTAGGCGAAGCTCATCTAGCTTTTCCAGGTCATCTATTCTATCAGAAAGCTCGTGCCCTGTCCACTCTAGATCCTTAGCCACCCTTAAGGTTGAAATCAAGAATTCTATTGGTAAGATAGCATTTAGCCCAAAAACCATGTTATATGGGGTCGTTCCTATTGATGTTTTATATGCTACCCTATATGCCCATAATGTTGAATGCAACTTCTGGTCCCAGTCAGTTCTCGACTCAGATACAATCTTCGTAAGGACCGTGCATATGGTTTTGTTTGTTGCTTCAGCTTGTCCGTTTGCTTGTGGATGATACGGGGCTGATTTCCTATGGATTACCATGAATTCATCTAGAAGGATCTCTATCACTTCATTTATAAAATGTGTGCCTCGATCACTCACAATTTCTATTGGCAATCCATATCGTACAAAGACGTATTCATATAGAAATTGTTTCGTGGTCCTGGCATCTGCTTTTTGAGTTGCCTTTGCTTCGACTCACTTTGTTAGATAGTCTGTAGCCACAACGATGTATTGTGCATGAGTCTTATATGCAGGAGGTGAAATGGGTCCGACATAATCAATCCCCCATTTTGCAAAAGCTCTTGCCCCCATCATTGGTCTAAGCGGCATATCATCTCTTTTAAGTGGTACTTTGGTCCGCTGACAGTCATCGCACCGTTTAACGTATTCCTCAGCGTCCATATGTAATGTTGGCCACCATATTCCTGCGGCTAAGACAAGTTTTGTTGTCTTATCACCTGAGAAATGGCCTCCACCTACTCCTCCGTGAGCTTGCTCTAGTATTATCACATACTCAGTCTCTGATGCGCAAATCCTAAGCTGGTTGTCTTTACATCTCTTATAGAGTTGATCTCCTATTAAAGCGTAATCTCTAGCTTCTGTCTCTACAGATTTCTGACGAGCTTTTGACGTTCCTTCTGGGAAAGTTCTATTTGTGAGATATTCAACAATATACTGACTCCATTGTGGAGCGATCATTATCTGATATAATGTCGAATACTCTGCTGGCGGTTTTGATGAACATACAATACATACAGTGACATATTCATGTACGCTTTCTTTCATTCCTGGCCAATAGACTCCCAATTGTAACAAATTCCTATATGTGTTCCTTCTTGAACAATGAAATGCACATTCCTGAACATGTGCTTCGCGCAGATATATATTATATTCCTCAGGATTGATGCATATTCGTAAAATATGATCATTTTCCAATTGATACAACCTTCCTGCAATCAATTGAAGATTCTTGGATTGCTGAATAGCAATATGTTTCTTGTTGTATTCTCTTCTATCAAACTCTCCTCCATAGGTTAATAGATTAACGACATTTTGAGACCACTTCGGTATAATTTCTATGTTGAACAAGTACGCGTCTGGCATGTCGTCATCTACTCCTATAGGGTCTTCTCCATTCGTCAATCGCGAAAGATGATCAGCTCTAAGATGTGTTTTTCCTTTCTTTACTACTACCGTGAAGTCGAATTCCAGTAAGATAATGAACCATCTCACTATTCTCCCGGTATTGCATGGTTTAATCACTAGGTAGAGCAAGGCTTGGTGATCCGTAAAAAACACAAACTTGTTGGCTAGAAGATAATGCCGAAATTTCTTCACAGCATATATCATTCCTAATCCTTCTCGCTCTGTTGTGGTGTAATTCTTCTCTGCATTGTTGAGCTGTCGACTGGCGTAACAGATAGGAAAATCCATGTTTCCTTCTTCTGGCTGAGCCAGAATGCATCCTATTGCATATGCCGAAGCATCTATATGCACATGGAATATCTTCTCCCAATCTGGTGATTTCAAGACTGGAGCAGTAATGAGTGCCTCTTTCAATTTCTTGAACGATTCCTCACACTCCTCTGTCCATTCAAAGTTCACTATTAGCCTGTAAAGTGGTTCGCCTATTATAGCGTACATGTAAATGAATCGTCTATAATATCCGCAATGTCCCATAAAGCTCTGTACTTGTTTCGCATTGGTTGGTCTAGGCATATCCACTATAACTTTTATCTTTTCTAAATCCGTGGATATTCCGTTCTGTGAGACAATATGTCCCAGAATTCTGCCGTGTCGGACCATAAACACACATTTCTCAGGATTGAGACAAATGCGATATGTCCTACATTTCTCAAATACTTTTCTTAGGTGTTCTAGATGCTTATCTCTCAGAAGAGAATGTACACATAAGTCATCCATGTATATTTCTAGAAACAACCTTAAGTATTCTTTGAAAGCATGCGTCATCAACCTCTGGAAGGTTGCGGGAGCATTGGTTAGACCAAAAGGCATAACCCGATAAGCATAAATTCCCCACTCAGTTGCAAAAGCTGTTTTATGTTGATCTTCTGGTGCTATGGCTAGCTGGTTATATCCTGAAAAACCATCAAGAAAGGAGTAGGCTGTTTTCCCTGATACACGCTCTAGAACATGATCAGTTATCGGCAGGGGATAATTGTCCTTGATTGTTGCAGCATTCACTTTCTTTAAGTTGACACACACTCGGAGTTTTCCGTTCTTCTTGGGTACTACCACAATTGGAGATACCCAATCGGTGTGTTCAATCTCGTATATGAATTCAGCTTCCATTAGCTTATCTATCTCTTCTTTGATTCGCTTAGCAAACGTATCATTATATGTGTATGGTCTCTGTCTGCTAGGATTTGCGTCTTGTTTTAGTGGGATTGTGTGTTGGCATATCGATGGGTCAACTCCCTTTAAGTCCTTATAAGACCATGCAAACACATCCATATACTCTCTGAGAAGACTCAAAAGTCTCTCTTCCTCGTCTGGAGACAAATCTGTGGCTATGTACACCGGTCTAGGTGTCTCACCTGGAGCTGCTAAATCAACCTTTTTTGCATCCTCCGGTCCGTCATAAGATTCGTTCTCCTTTCTCTCTCGAATAGGTGGGGTTAATACCACCTTCCTATCCTCTATTGTGAATTTCCTATAGTGAGAGGGAACATCCATGTTTTCTTTGATTTTGGCGTTTTCGTCCTCTCCACTCTCAATTTCTGTCGTCCAAACTTCTTCCAGAGTTTTCTTGAGCTCTCTGTACTTGTTTCTACGTTCTAACTTGGACTCCGTGTGTTCTCTGTTGCGCTTGTTCTTTTCTGATTTTTCTGTTTCTGTTTTCGTTCCATTCCCTTGAACTTGATTTCTTGAGCCTCTTTTGTTTTTTCGTAATCTCTTTTGATCATTTCCTCTCATTCTTCCAGAAACCTTGTCCTTAACACAATCTTCCGTCTTTACTAGCAATAGGAATTGATTTTTTCCTCTTATTCTAGGCATCGGATTGGTTCTAACCCCCTTTGTTTTTTTCTTTGCTCTATAGCGTTTCTGGCGTTGTTTAGTTTGGTTCGGAAAATCATAAAATCGGACATCCGTTATAGTTTCTTCACTTCCGCTTGAATTGTCCGTTGACTCGTTGTCTGCTTCATTTCCCCAATCTGGATGATCGGGAATGTCGTGAAACACCTCTTCTTCATCTTCCTTTTCCAGTGTATAGTTCTTTTCAGTTTCTTTTTCGAGTACAGTTCTCAACATGAAGTACGGAACCACGTCGTACCCGTCCTTGTCGCAAAATTTCGTTGTGGGACCATCCGAAATTGCACAAACATCTAGGGTTGCTAGAATGTGTGTCCATTCTAATGGTTCAAGCGTGTCCTCTGGAAAGGGTTCTCCTATATAAGTTTCGTCTTTGATAGCCCTTTCTAAAACACATTCTTCTCGTTTCAGACTTCCACATTTCGAAGCTCCACACATCCATAACTCCTTGGGTTTACCTAACCAAGCTGGAAATTTCGGATCCCGCCAAAGTAGCTGAATCAAACTCCTCCACCGGTGTTCGGTTCACATCTTTGTAGCTATGGTCTTTCAGGTTCACACGTGTAGTGGTTTCCATATTTCTCAGGTATATGTGATCGTAGCCCCAATCTTGGACCATTTTCAACTGTCTCATGAATGGTCTTCCCAATATGATATCATAGTTATTCTCCTTGCCAAAATCGACAATAGCAAAAGTATGTTCGTATTCAATGCCGCAAGAAGTCACTACGACTTTCTCTAATAACCCCATAGGTTTCTCCATGTGTCCATCTGCTAATTGGAGTTTCAACCTAGTCTTCCTTATTGCTGGTTTCCCCCATTTTTTCCAGATTTCTTTTGTAGCAATGGCTACCCCAGCTCCGCTGTCTAGTATTGCCATCGTGTTCACTCCTTGGAATTCAACTGGTAAGGTTGTATTCCCTCTTCACCTTCGCAATACTCTCCGACCTTGTTTAAGGGTACAGGCTTAGCGTTCTTTTGTGGTTTACTCAGCTCTTGTATACCCTCTTGCAGTCTCGATGTTGGGTCTTTTATCCCAAATTTCTCCAAGCATTTTCCTACAGTGGTCCACATATGTGGTCTTAGCCTCAAAAGCTCAGCTAGAGTGATAGTGCATGTCACTGGTGTTGACAAGATCTCTATCAATCCTTGCGAGTCCATGACTTTTTCTGATGAGATTCTTCGTGAGGGAAGTGCTCTAATCTCGGATTTTGCTTCATACTCTCCTAAGTATGAAGGTAAGGTATTTAGTGAGTGAGGTTTGCTCTCCATTGTTCTAACAGAGCCCCCATCTCCCCAGTAAGATTGCAAATCCAAGTCCACTTGAGATCCTGCCTCAAATTCCACTATGGGAGGGTTCCTGATGTCCTTTTCCCAATTTGTCTGATTAGCTTGGCAACTTAGCTCGTTTGCAAAGTTTGCCTCTCTCACTTGTTTCCAAAATTCATTGTAATCCTCATCTCTTCCGTAAGACCTCTGTATGACTGGATGAAAACTCTCTATCTCCTGATCTGTTGTGTTCAACACTATGCGGTCATCCTTGTGTGTATTTTCAGGCTTTTGTGCACTGGGAGTCTTTTCAGCTACCCGTGAAACGATAGTCTCTTGCTGAATTGGGTTTTTCGTTCCACAATTCATTGTTTCTTTTGGTGGTTCTAATAAGGCTTGTGCAGTCTCGATCATTCTCTGGCACATTTCAAGTCTCTGCTTTTCCAATTCCACGTTTGGGTATGTCATCCACCTCTGTTCTTGTGTTTGGTTGTTCTTTAACCTAGCTTCGTAAGCTCTCATCAGTGCGTCCAATGGTTCGTGTACTTTGTCGACTAGCACTGATCCCCCTGAGCTTAAGCTCATTGTTTCTTTGATACTCTTTTGTTTCGTTCTTTCTAGGCTCATCTCTCGTTTCCCGTTTTGACTCACAAGTTTTTCTAATCTATCTTTAGTTCGTTTTAGTTCCTCAACTAAAATAGCGTCTTCACGTTCTTTTCTCAACTTCATGCGTGCTTTTCTAGCTTTCCATGTGTTTTTCTGACTCCGCGGTCCTTGACTAACCATTTCAGTCGCTAACTTTCCATTCTCAGGTTCTCTAGTGGTTTTCTTAGCTTGAGCTCTAGTAACAACTTGCGTTGGTATCAGAGTTTCATTTTCAAACCCACTACTGGTAGGAATAGTTTCTAGCATATTCAATGTCATCTTTTGCACTTTGTTTGGATTCTTTGAACAATCCTCAATGAAGTGAGTAACCCCACACTCAGTGCAATAAGCGTTAATTCTAATGATTTCCGTATGTGGACAAACATTCATCAGATGGTCACCTCCACACTTGTAACAGGGTCCTAGTGCTGGTCTTGGTCCCATTTGATTCGTCCTTTGTGGATAGGATGGTCTTTGTCCTGTTAACCCTCCATGAGCTATGAACATCAATGTTCTTGCGTCCAAATTGTATCTCTCTTCATCAGAAGCACTTGTAACTGTTGGTGTTCCAACATTCCCAATCATGCCCCATGGTTCTGGTTGTTTGGGTTCTTCTGGTGGGTAATACACAGTTGGAGACATGTGTGCACCAGATTCTTCATAATAGGCTTGAACAGGCACTAAGGCTTGTTCTTCCTGATTCTCTAAGGTTGGTGCATATCTAATGCCCACTGGTCTTGCTCCTGGTAAAGGTGGTTGTTGTCCCAATACCGGTTGCGGTCTTTCTATCCCCATAGGTCCTGGTACATTTCCCGTTGGGTATCGAGGTACTGGATGTACTTGAGGTGGTGCTAATTGAGCAGGAGGTGCATACTGACGCTCCCTTACATACCCTTTGTTGTAATAGCACTCCTCTGTTGGATGGTTTGTCCATTTTTGTTCAATCGCACACCATTTCAGTGGTTTTGGCAATGGTTTTTGGTATGGTGTCATCCTTTTTAGAGCATCTTCTATCATTTGCTCTACATTTGGCATGGTTGTTGTTTGAACATTCTTTTTAGTGGTAGTCTCGCTCGCTACGGAGGAGGAGCTACTGGATGCAAAATCTGCATCCGCTGACACCCCTCCATAAACCGTACAGTTATCCACTAAGTACAATGCCTCTCTCGTTACTTGCTCGAAACTTGTACAAGCTTTCAAGTACAATTTCTTCTTGAGAGTGTCGTTTCTCAGTCCCTCAATAAAGAGAAGAGATAGTCTGTCATCTTGTGGTCATTCACGTACTGGACATCTCTCAATGTATTGTTTGAAGCGAAGTGAAGCTTCCTTCACTTTTTCGTGTTCTCTCTGTTTAAAAGCATATATTTGTGAGACCGTATTGTGCTTAATCCCTCGTTTTGAGAATTCCTTAGCAAATGGTCAATGTCATGGAATCCCCCTATGTTCAGTGGTTGAAACCATGTCAATGCCGTACCTTCTAGAGTAAGACCAAATCCCTCGTATTGTGTATGGAAATCTGTTATCTGCTCAGCTCTTAAGACTTTCTTAAAGAGTGACACATGTGCATACGGATCTCTTGAACCACCATACTTCTTTGGCATACACTTGGCTACTTGAGATGGTCTCATACGTCTATGGTCTGCTACCAATCCCATTGCTCCTGTGACCCGGCTAAAGCTTTCTCTAGCATCATGGACCTCATGGGTTACCCTTGTCGGTTCCCCTGCTCTGAATCTACTACTAGGAGGTAATTGTGATGGTTCCGCTTCGAACCTTGGACTTGGAGTGGTATACGTGGGGATTGGAACTGCACTACCTCGATTCGTATCCATTGACTCTCTGGAATGTAATGATCCCATTGGTCCGGGTTTCGAGTACTGAGGTTGACTGAAAGAGTCAGCAGCCTGAGTTCTTTGTCCTCCTGTCGTCATTGGGTTTTGCACTCCATTTGTTGGTTCTGGTCTTTGTGAGCTAGAAGTAACATAATACTGATGTAGTGGTCCCCCAAAGTATGTATATCCTTCTAATTCTTTCTTGCCCATTGTTGAGTATTGCCTCCCATACTTGTCATAAGCGGCAATTTTCACTTCCGATCCATCTGTGTAGGTAAAGACATAAAGTCTTTTTCGGTCTGTCAACTCTCCAGTGTAGGGTTCTTCACATCTATAATAGAGATCCTGCTCCCCATTATTATATTTGTATAGCCCCACATAGATGTTATCAGTGTTGATCCTTGTAGTTTCATTTTCTCTTCTTAACCTCGCATCAGGGAAGTTCATTATTGGTGCTTTCTCCTCAAGTTCTTCATCTACTTTGGCTTTGGTACCCATCAAACCCCACTTGTCCACAATGTTAGGGTTTAGGACTACCAAGTACATGGTACCCTCGTCATCTAGATATCTATCTCCGCTATAGCTCACAGGCACTAAGTCCTTGAACTCACTAGGTCTCTCCTCTATCTTTACACAATAGCGGTCCATTCCATCTTTGTAGATCTTGGCACCTTGCTCATTGTCGTACTGGTATTTTATGAACAATAGCTTCATTGTGGCGGAAGGGTTTGATGATCCTGCTGCCATATTTTCTCTGTTGTTCAGGTTCAAGTGTTCCAAGTGTTCGGTGAAAATCTCGTAAGATCTCTCCGAAGAAGTATCAGAAACACTTCCTTCAAAGATCGGCCCTAATGGTTGCACCCAACTTTGGTTTACACTTCCCTCGGTTGATATGACGCTTGCTTGTTCCCCTTGTTTTGGTTGGTTATTCTGGAGATTCCTGCCCGATCTCAAATTCATCAATTCTCCTAAAGGACTTTAACTTTTCCGTCTCGGCAATTTGTTTTCCCAAGTTTTTGTGGTTAGAATTGATCCAAACTGATTGATACTTGGTCAATTGTTTAATCTTGTTAGTTGGACAACTTCTGTTTCATCAAGTGAGAATTTTGTTGCAGTTATGCTGAAAAAGACATTATACGCGTATGATGTCTTTTTTCACAGATTTGGACAATTTTGGTTATACTCACTCTCAGTAGCCCCCTTATGCTCTGTCCACTCACAAAATTTAGTTTGAACTATGTTTGAGCAAGTTATGGCTAATTTAGGCTTTTCTTGGTAATTTTCCGCTTTTGACTTGTTTTTTGGGTCAATTGTGATCCAAATGGGATGAAACTTGAAATATAACCTCTAGACAGCTATTACAATGGATCTGTGTTGGCAAAGTATCAAAATATGTCCAAAATTAGGTCAAAGACATCATATGCGTATGATGTCTTTTTCATCAATTTGGGTCAAGACTTGATATTTATGCTTTCTACAGTGTTTGTAACAATCTTGTCAGGTCAGATATCAAAAATAAGCAGTGGATGTGCTAAAAGACATTATACGCGTATGATGTCTTTTGTCCCAGATTTTGACTATTCTTGGTTTTAAGCCTTCTCCAATGTTTATAATTGAGTTTCAAGTGTTTTTGTCAGGTTTGAATGTAAAAACAAGATCTGAATCCAAAATTTCCTATTCTTTGCGTTTCTTGGACTCCGACTTGTCTTTTTGGGTTTCTTTGAGTGTTAATGCTCTTGTTTTATGTTGAAATTAGGGTATAACCCCCCTTTTGAACACTCTGGTAAAGTCAAAATTTCTGTTTTGGTCTCTGTTTGGTCATTTAGACATCATACGCGTATGATGTCTAAAGTTGCAGATTTCTAGTTTTTTGGCACAGAATCCTTCCTAAAGCTTTCTCTAGTGCTCAGCAACTCCCAGGTACACAGAAAATTTCTCTAACTTTTGTTTATTGCAAGTTTCACTACTAACTCGACGGTTTAGTGATCTAACATGCAATCAACCATATCAAGCAAATACTCCAATGATTACTAGCTCTAGATCAGGATCAAATGAAGTCCTACCTAAGCTATTCCTAATCATAAAATGGGTTTGGTAATTGTGATTTTAAAGAGATCCACTGCCACTCATGGACTAGCAAATTCTTCTTCTATCAACAACTACTCAACACCAACAAAACAACAAACAAATCTAAGCTAAACTAAAAATACTGTCAACACGGGAAACCCAGGAATACCCCACTTCCTAGTATCTCTCGAGATCTTCGAAGTCCACCACTCCTAGATCTTTTCTAACTAAAGTATACAAAGTAGTTTATACGACTCACCTCGTAGGATTAGTCTAAGGTCACCTACTTAGGGCTCTCGTCCCCGGCAACGTCGCCAAATGTTAAGGCGGTTACGCCGCTAGCGGAAGCTAAATAGCGAGAACTCAACCAACAACAGAATTTGTCAGACGAGGACGGAGCTTGACCCACAGGCGCATGGAAACAACTAGGTGGGTGTCAAATCACCTACTCGACCTTCTAATGACAATCACTACTAAGGAAATCAAATCTAAGTTCTAATAGACGCAAGTGACTGAAATCCGTACTACGAACGAATGCTATACGAAACAGGATCTAGAATCATTGAATCGATCTCAAACTCAGGGGGAAGTCTATACACTAGGTAAAAACAACACCCTAAAGACTTGAAGTGCAAAATCAACCTATAACCACTCCGTGCGGTAAACGCGTATGAAGACAGGCCAAAAAATACAGGTGACTGAAACTTGACCCCGATGGTACCAATGTGTAGCTCTACTCGTTGTGGTTCTATAGATATGCTGCACGCTCTATTCCGACACACGAGTTGGAAGAAAACTCACACCGAAGCTCATAGGAACTTACCACACATAGAAGCCGATAGCACGCACTCTTGGTATCTGTGCGTAGCTCTCGCCGTTGCTAACACAATGGCGGTGTCGCTTCTCCAATGGTGGCTCCGTAGCTCGCGTAGCAAGTAGATAAGACTCTCTCTCTCTCTCTCTCTCTCTCTCTCTCTCTCTCTCAGACACAGTCACGGCGCTCAAAAACTCACTTTGATTAATGATCTGAATCCCTTTAGGTTACAAAAACTTTGGCTTATATACCTCAGCCTTGGAGGTGAGAACATCTCTAACTAATTACATCAGCAAGTGAAATTACTTCGGAATTACAAGCTGGAAACTCAATTGAGTCCCGTTACTTAATGAATGGCTCCAATCAAAATCAATGTCGGAAAGACATTTATTACAATTAATGGTTACAAAATGATGAGTGTGAGCAAAAATGTGGGTGTGATACTCTGTCGGCTCAACAGGTAGCAGGACATGAGCGCTACACGGTATGTGATGGCTACTCAGGCTCCTTCCAAATTAACATCACTGAAGAAGATCAAAAGAAGACAACATTCATCACACCATGGGGATGTTTTGCTTACAGAGTTATGCCTTTTGGTCTCACCAATGCTCCAACCACTTTTCAATGCTATGTGACATTTGTTTTTCAACCATTCTTTGGAAAATCAATCCGCGTTTTTATTGATGACTTTTGTATCTATAGCTCCCACTCTCTTCATTTGAAGAAAGTTTATGAAGGTCTAGCTAGGCTACAAGATTTGGGTAGCCAACTCAATGTGGAGAAATGCCACATTGGTGAAAGCAAGGTTACTCTTCTTGGCCATGTGATCTCTGCTAAGGGCATTGAAGCTGACCCAAGCAAGGTTCAAGCCTTGGTGGCTTTTACCTCTCTTACCACAATAAAGCAGTTGGTCTCTTTTCTTCAAAGGGTGAGGTATTTGAGTAGGTTCATTCACCTGCTCTCTCAAGTGGCTCTCCCTTTACATCAAGTTACCCATCAAGAGATCTTCACTTGAGGTGAAGAAAATGAACAAGGAACATTGAATCAAAGCATATACAAACAAGAGAAAAACAACCAAAGTACATACTGAGATTAAGTTAGAACCATATCGTGGAGTACCAAAGCCCTACTTCAAGGGGCCCATTACTAACAGAAATTGTCAACTAAACACTAAAGAAAAATTAGTGAATAGACTCAAAGAGTTACCTGATGATCTTTGCTCTTATTTTGGTAATCTGAAACTATTGGGAAGATACAATGACTACCCCTTGGTAGATGAGAAGACCTTTCCTTGAAAGTGCAATGTGAAGGTTCCAAGAATTGACCATCAACACTTATTGAGTGATTGAGTAATCACGAGTTGGGTCTTACCTCAAAATTGTGCTCTTATAGACACTCCCAATGTTGTAGACAAAACAAGAGATCCGCTCAAGTTGGAATCGTATTCACAAGTGGATCTTTTCTAGACCTAAAAATCCATAATCTTGGTTTTTTTTTGGGCAAACAGCCGTGCTGTCCAAAATGCTTGCTTCATCTATACAACTTGGTAGAGATAAGCCTTTATGAGTTTAAGACTTTTAAAAACTCAACGTGATCTTCACGCTAAAATTATGTAGTGCTAAAGTGACACCAAAAACAACATTAATGGCAAGACTCTTGCTTGTCTAGTAACGTTGATGGGTACTCAATTGGATAGAATTGTATGATCTTGATTGCAATCACTGATGGATTACAAACAGATGTCTCTTAGCCATTTGAAAGTAGATGGCTCGTATCCCTTCTAAAATAGATGGCTCTTAGCCCTTCATTTTACCATACCAATTTAGAAATATTTTAGTAAAATCATGCCTAAATTTAGTCTGTTAAGTATGGAGCCTGATTTACCCTTGTAATTTTCTGTGGTAAAAGCGCACATTTGTAAGGCCCCCATTATGAGGAGAAGCCATCGTGCGTGAAGGAAAATCACTCGTTGCAAACCAAAATTTTCACGGCCAAAAATCGGGGGCAACTTTAGGGGCCTTGGGGGTGGAAGCCCCCGATACTTTTTTTTCCTTCGCCGGAATATATCCTTTTCGCCGGAATATTATGGCCAGACGGCGGCCGGAAAGTGGTCGGAAAACAACCGGTCGATTGGCCGGTGGTGGCTGGTGGCCAGATTCAAAAGCGGACTTGTCTTCTCAAGGGCGGCCACACATGGGCGGATTGAAGGGTCCGATTTGGACTTATCTACACAAGGGCGGCTACACATGGCTGCCTCTCATGAGAGATAGCAGCCCTTTTGGCCTATAAAAGGAGGCCATTTCTACACACATTTCATAGTGTGAAGTTGATGCAACATGGTGAGTGTGAGGTGGTGAGAGTGAAGCGAGGCGGGAGCTCCATTAAGGGTATAATCCCTTTGTAAACTACTTCTTGTTTTGAAGTACTTAAGCCATTGAGTGGCTGCTTTCCCATGGACGTAGCCCACATTGGGTGAACCACGTATATCGTATGTACTCTCTCTCTCTCTCTCTCTCTCTCGCTCTACTCTATAATCTCTTGTATGTGATTCTATCTCTCTCCATTAAGTAATCTACTCAAATATCTATTTAGCTACGCCATATTTCCAAACATAGTCAACCCATCAGAGAATTTTGAATGAGAGAGAGAGAGAGAGAATGTTGGTCTGAGGAAAATCTCCTATTCAACTGTGGTGTGTACCCTTTGTGTATGCTTCTATGCATACAATGTCTATTTCTTAGCTTATCCTATAAGAGTACAACAGTTTGCTTGTAAGATTCTCTCTAATAGAGATGCAACAAAAAACATAAGTCACAGCTAGATCCACCTACCTTGGATGTGATCGTGAATGTAGTATAATGACTTATTGTTGGCGCTTCGCCCGTGGTTTGTGTGATTAAATCATTTTAAACAATCAATGTCTTTCTTTATCCTTGGTGACAGAGTAATTGGGGTTATATCAAAAGCATAAATAATGATTGAGGTGAAGTACATTCTACCATGACTCGCATGCCACGCATGCAAAGGTGTAAGCCCTTAGCTACAATGATGGCCTCAAGAGTTTGAGCTGATAGCAGAAGTGCCTTGCACAATCTATATTGGCTTAGATACATCACAATGCAATGTTTGCATATGTAAATTGTGAGCTTATATCTGTACATTGCCAAAATCCCAAAACTGTGTGCCATTGCCCTTGATCTCAAATCAATGGGCAATATCTAGGCACGGGTTAGAAGCATTGCCTCTCGTGAATTTTGTCAAAGCACTTTGCTTTGCACAATAAGAAATTTTCTTGCAAAATAAAGATTAAAATACAAAAAAACAAGAAGAGCTTAAAAGTTGTAACCTTGTCACCCACTTATGACCATTTATATGGTAATTCAAAAGTAAAAAGCTCGCTTGAATCTGACTCATAGCCATATCTACTCCTTGATTGAGTTATCGTATATACCATATGCACCTTTTTGGGACGTAATAACCTACAAACACTTTGGTAAGCTTCCCCAAGTTTGTATGCTAATAGCATATTCCAAACTTTGGAAACCTTGATACCAGATGCCAAAATTGAAGCCTTGCTTCACATAAGTACTCATGGAGTTTTGGCGCTGACAGAGAGCAGTTACTCTTGCCAATTTACAAATTTCATAGCAAAAGAAAGTTGACCTTGTTGAATTGTACATTGTATTGAGAAGCAAAAAAACACTTGCAAGTTAAGTATGTCGTATTTGCTTATCATGATTTCCATTGCCCTTGACCATATAGAATTGGCTTGATCTAGACTGTAGCTCAAAAAAAACAATGCCTAGGAACCATATCCTAGCAAGAATGCAAATCCAGAATGTGAAATAGAGAGACTGTTGTCGACGTCTCAAAGTGGAACAAATGGTCGATCATATCGGACACCCTTCATCAAGTCCAGCAACAATAGGCCGTCACGATCTCCGTGAGATTCTCAAGCACTACCAGATGGCCTTGCCATTGCATCAATATATAAAATGTTTGGAAACCCCTTCGGTGAAGTTCTTTGGTTGTTGCCATGCATGGGGAGAAGCCGTGCTTCTAATCAAAACCATTTTGTACTCAAGCCGTGCTTGATTTTGGTCTTCAAACCAATCATTGTCCTTTAGATAGCCAAATTTTGGTAAACAAAAACCTTGGTATGGTCGAGCCACGGCTGGGTTCTTGCGTCTTGACAAGCCATGCTTGAATGCAAATTTGATAAGAATACTCTGTGCACAAGCCTTGCTTGTGCTTGATGCAACACATTTTTGAGGAAAGTAATAAACAAAATTGAAATTTATTGCTTACCTCATAATTTTCTTCGAGCAACTACATGTCCGGAGCGTTTGAGCTTGCATGATCCTCAAAATCAATTGTCAATATCAATGTTGCTTAGAAGCCTTGCCCTTACGGCTAACAAAGGAGAAATACGTTGCATGCCATGCAACTGATAGCCGATTTTCAGAAAACAAGAATAAAAAGAAAAAAATTATTTTTTCCCTCTGCCAGAGCTTTGGCAACACCGTCGGAAGGCCCGGCAATGCCCTGGTCCACCTCACGGCCCTAGCTTGTCCATACCCCAGCCTAGCAGGCCGCCATTCTCCCTATGCACCTCCCTCTTCCCCTCTCTCCCTTCTCGGCACACACTCTTTGTTCCTCATTCATATTTTCTCTCTGTCTCCCTCGCTCACAGCCCGCCGTCAGCAGCCCACATGGTGCAGTGCTCGGCCATCCTCCCTCTCTATCTCCTTCATTGCATACAAGAAGCCGAAGTCTCTCTCTCTTCTTCACCATATCTCTCTCTCTCTTATCTAAACACACACACACTCAGCCTTACCCTCGTCCACATCCCTTTGGCCTCACTCCACCTACCCCCCCCCCCCCCCCCCCCCCCAATCTTCACCTGGCTCAAGTCTCTCTCTCTCTCTCTCTCTCTCTCTCTCTCTCTCTCTCTCTCTCTCTCTCTCTCTCTCTCTCTCTCTCTCTCTCTCTCTCTCAAGCTTTCAAGCCCGTAGGTGCTGCGCTTTCACCTCCAACACACACACACACACACACACCTCACCCACACACGCTTGCGCACCCTCTCTCTTTCACCACCTCTCCCCACCCCCGCCTCTGCGTGCAGCAGGTCCGAAACTCAACAAAAAAATTATATTTATATATATATACACACATACCACCCCCTGTTCCCACGCCACCACTTGCGCACACACATACACATATATACACACACACACACACACACTTATATATACCTACACATATACATACTCACACACTCATACATACATACACACACACACACGTATATGCACACAACACAAGAACAACATAAAAAAGAAAACCCGAACGACATCGACATCGACAAAGAAAGAAGGCGGCCAAAGCACGCGTCGCCGACACCAAAATGAGCAAAGGCACCGAAGGCATGCCCCGGGCAGCATCGAAAGGGGGTAACTCAAACATCTCGGCTTCTCACGACAAAAAAATTGACTCCAGTAGCACTAAAACCTCACACCGACCACCCGAACCATCGACAAAACCTGTGTAAATACCCTAAAACCCCCACTCTTCCCTAATAACCTAGCCATGGCTAGTGGATTGTCAAAAAACTCTTCCCCAACCCCACTCTTTCTCTCTCTACTTCTACCTTCTCTCTCTCTATTTCTCTTACTAGAGAGGCATCTAGGCCTTCTACAACGACCAAAGGATATTTGCAATGACAAGTGGGTGAGGACCACTTCTTAAGCCTATATAAAGAGGCCTCCGCTTAGCACAATGGACACACTATACACAGGGGAGAGGAGACAGCCAAGAGAGAACACTCAAGGAAGGAGGGGCATACTAGCTCCATGCACTTTACATTATAAGCACCACTAAGCACGTAGTGCACCCATGCTTGAGAGCTAATGGCATCATGTTTGGTTGCAAGCTTTGGGCACTTAGCATTGGCAACATCACCATTCTCCCATGATTTACCAAACCACAATCACTCTATGCACGTGAAGTAGTCGCTACTCTGCCACCAAGGAACATGTCAAGCATGCTTGGATTGAAGGTATCAACGCCACGCCACCTTGGCCCGCTCTCAATGTTGGTGATTGAGGTCGTCGGTGGCTGCATCGTCTTGTTGTTCTCCCTTAACTAACCCTCCGGCAAACTCCAACCTCGTCGTGCACCATATGCCGATGTATCTCATGTTGCATCCCAAATGCCAAGAGCCAGGTTTGTAGTCGTCAAGACCACCACTTGTAAGTATCTTCATCACCAATAAAAGGGATGTAATGTTGTCATGATCTTTGGGGTTCATCCTCTATTCTAAATTCCCATAGTTACGGGATGTTTCGTCTCTTGTATATCACCCTCCTCGTGCTCCATCATGTGCAATCTCTTCCGCCAGTCAGTGTGCCCTATTCCGAGCTTTTCACATATCTCTCTCATGCACATACTAATGATTTGTGATGAGGCATTTCTCTACATGTGAACGGTTGTTACCCCACCATTTCGTGTTGACGACCGAGAGAGCAGTTCACGTTTGCTACCCTAGGTCATGTATGTTTGCGTCCTAGCCGCATTTATGCTAGGTGGTGCCCCTTCCTACCCATAGGATTACTCCTACCTTGAGATGATGCTTGGAGATGTTCAGGCTATGTGTGGTGTAGAGGCCACCCCATATGGCATGTCATTTCCGACCATCACAACCCAGGCCTCCTTAATCAATATAGCCTTGGCATGACTGCCTATAACCGTGGGGGGATGGCCCTTGGCCAAAAAATTTCTTTGTGGCTCTCTTTTGTGTGCTCGAATGTCTTTGCTGCATCGTCGACTTTCCCCTCATTGCCCACTGTTTGCTCGTGGGTGAAGACCCTTAATTATGGTATTGTCCAATTTAGGGCACGGAAAATAACAAGATGCCAAAATTGAAGCTTTCATGTTCCGTGTTGCCATGATTGTGCACAGAAAACAAGCTTGCAGGCAATGATGGTGACCTTCCCAACCCCTACAGCTATGTCAAAAAGTGCTCAGGTCGGTCTGGTGAAACGTTTTGGAACCACCACCATGTGGTTTCGCAGGTGCCATTGCAATCCTCTGTATGGAGTGGGCTTCTCCCACAACCCTCTTCAAACTCGGATTTCTCTTGAGTGTGGGGAGTTGCTCCCACGACCATCCTTGGTCTTTTCCTCGACCGCCCCCCTTTGCATGCTCCATGCATGCTTTGCATGGCCTTTGAAGCATGCAGCCTGCCCCTCGACCGTAAGATGAGAGAGAGAGAGAGAGAGAGAGAGAGAGAGAGAGAGGAGAGAAGATCCATGCTGATTTTCCCCCTCCTCCATACCTTACCGCTCCCCTGAGCTCTGATACCAATCTAAGAACTGGGGACTAGAGCATACCACTTTCCACCCAACCATGCCCTCTGTAGACCCTGCCTAGCTAATAATAGGGACCTATGTATCGCATGTTCGTCCTAGCCCTTGGTCTGCCCGGTCTTACCTCAGGCGTGACAACTCGACCATCTCTTCTTTATATGCTTTATATGGACCAAAAAAAAAATGCCTACCACGTTCATGGGTCTTTTCATTTCTTAAACTCACCCTTCAGTTATGCACTTAGATTTTCTTGAAAGGGTTTTTAATTTTTTAAGATTGGGGAGACCTTACGAGTGGTTATATAAATTAAGAACCCAAAAAGTTACAAAAAAAGCCATGCTCCACCCAAGCCATGGCACCAAGTACCAACTAAATCACAAATAATCAACTACATCAATTGATAAAGGGCGCCACCTTATACGTGCATATCCTACACAACTATGTTAGATATGTTAGACACAATTCAGGCTTGTGGTTGCCACCAAGAAGAAAGCCCTGCCACAACAAACTCCTTGTCCTCCAAGCCCGTGAAAAAGTACATATCGCTTGGTGATTGCACATATGCACAAGCTATGATCTTGTACAAAATTTTGGTTGTGACATTGCATATTTTCACATGCTTGTTTATGAAGTAACCTCCCCCACATCAAATTGAGCCATAAAGCATGGCAAATCGCACATGTTATGATACCCCTGAGGTTAACCAACAAAGTTTTGATGTATCATTGTAGACACCAAATTTACAGTGTCACTCACTCGTGTCCTACCACATTGATGCGA
Organism: Adiantum capillus-veneris; assembly: GCF_014529385.1. Classification (NCBI taxonomy): domain Eukaryota; kingdom Viridiplantae; phylum Streptophyta; class Polypodiopsida; order Polypodiales; family Pteridaceae; genus Adiantum; species Adiantum capillus-veneris. The sequence goes on along the minus strand of NC_140953.1, from coordinate 87,479,553 downwards.
CCTTCTCAGTATCCCAATGAGATGAGTGCTTGTTTCTAATATCCACACACCGCATTGACTTGTTTTCTAATATTTGTCTAGACCATTCCCCACACCAGGGCTAGAAAAATACATTTTTCCTAACCGAAGAAAGTAAGGGAAAACTTGAAATTCTCCTGGTTTTTAGGTCAAAATTTAAAGCTTTTGCCGGTCATTACACTAAAACTTGCAAAAATTTCTCGGTTTTCTTCAAGGCAAGCTCAAAATCTAACCAAGATTTTAGGATTTCAACTGGTTAAAATACACTGGACCCCGGTTTTTCTAGCACTGCCCCACATCTTGAGCTTTGATGAGCTAGACAAATATATGATCCGCCATCTTCCAAGGACATACTTTTCGATTGCATGCTTCATCAAGCCACAATGAGAGTATAAACAAAAAAAACCATTGCCAAATTTTATTCAACGGAAACCTAGTTTACACTCATTTTACTCCTAATTAGTAATTCGTTCACAACTATGGCAATATAAAATAAAGCTAGAGAAAAGATGAGTTTACTAAATATAGAATTTAAATTTAGCTAGGGGAGACCTAGTTTACAATTAGTTTACTCCTAGTTTAGTAGTTTGTTCCCAAACGAGTCAACATAAAATCAAGCTGTAGAATCCTAGTTTCCAAATGGGCTCACCATGCCTCAATCACAAATGATGGGCTATTCTCAAAAAGCTTGAAGACTCTCTAATGAGGCCCTTAATTTGTCAATCCCATGTACTTATTAAGATCTAGCAAAAAAAGAAACATTTGTTCCTTCTCAGAACTTGTGTCAAACAACTTTTTAGTCCTTGTTCACCAAATTTGAGTTGTTAAGAGATTAAATAACATCGTAGGAACAATCCAAAAAGATCTATCCGACCAATCTTGAACTCAACACATGGTATTCAAGAGGAAACTGGGACAACCAATCTACCACACTTGGGTGATAGGAAGGATTTTCCAATCCCCCATTCTTATTCACACACCCACCCATATGTGTGTGTGTTGGGGGGGGGGGGGGGGGGGGGGGGGGGGAGAGAGAGAGAGAGAGAGAGAGAGAGAGAGAGAGAGAGAGAGAGAGCGCTCTTGGGACTTCAATGTAGAGTGGATGTGTGGTGGTGATGCCTCTTTTGTTGATGTACAACTTTTGGCCATGGAGATCCAGAGTATGATGTCGCAGACTCTTTAGTTGAGTTTTTGGCCTCCTTGTGGCCCGTTTTGTCCTTGTCTCTTTCCTTAGATGTATTACCCATATTTTGTAGCTTTGTATCATTGGTGGTATTTCTTGTATGATTTGTTATTATTATTATATCCTAAGGGTTGTTTGCATTGCCAGCTCTAGATTTTGCTATGATGCCTTATGTTGGGGTAAATCCCCATGTGACCGGTTACGCCAGGTGCCCGCCCACTATACTTATTCATTATATACATAATAGAATAAGGGGGCTCACATGTAGAGTGTGAGTTTCAGCCCTGCAAACACAAGGTCTCCTCTTCTCCTCTCTTTTCCATTGCTGCACACACACTCTCGCTCGCGCACTTCAATTGGTATCAGAGCGATAGGTGTGAGAGCGTAGATGGACGGCTTCGCGATGAACTCGTCGGCTATGGCGGAGTGGTCACAGATCTGAGCAAAGAAATAGAGGAGGCTTGTGGACAGCCATACAGAGGCTTGCAGGAGAGCTCTCAGGAGCTTCCTAGTGCTCACAGATCAGTCCACAGTTCCTCTACAGATCGGCCCACTGTGTACAGCATTTTCCCTCTTCTCGGCAAGCTTTGCAACGGCTACATCGGCGACAGATTGGAGCTTGGAGCTTCCATAGACATGGAAGCATTGTGAGATTGATACATTCAGCTCACGCTTCGAGGTGGGAAGTGAGTTTGAGCCTTTCTATGAGCTCAAAGAAGCACAGAAGAAAGTCGTTCAATTTTTGGCAGTTTGACAGCAGTCTACTGTTTTGCTCATAACTTGAGCTACAAAGCTCCGATTCCAAAACTTTTTGGTTCAAAACGGAGCTGGATTCAAGATCTACGACTTTGTAGAAGGAATTATTTTCTGATTCGGAGTGCAGGTGGGTCTGAAATTAAAAACACAGATACTATTTTTCAGGACAATTTTGGGCTCTGTTGTTTTCTTTGCTGCAGACAGCTTACCCGTGCACACTGCAGGTAGCAGGCACATATGAGGTGGATTGGTTTGATTTTCTCGATTGTGAGCATTTGCAGGTGTTATAAGATCAGGTTTGACTCCCAGGTACAGGTTGAGTCTAGTACTCCCACAGGTGTTGCCAGTTGCAGTTGAGTGGTTCTTCTGCAGTGTTGTGGCTTGCATACATGGTCTTTGAGCGGGTAATGCTCTATGCATGCTTATGTGGTGAGCAGTAGATCTTGTAAGCAAGTGCAGAGGTTGGTTGTGGATGATATGTATGGTCACCTGTGGTACTCTTTGTGAGCATTTTCTGGACAGGTTTGCAGAGCTTATGCATGTATGTTGAGTGTAGTTTGATGCGCATTGATTGCTCATTGTATTGAGCTTGCACGACAATGGTTATTTTGTGTTGATAGCCATTGTGAATCGAAACTCTGGCGAAATTTTCCCAGGAGTTTTATGCGCATAAGTTGATGCGATCCAGGTTGTGATTGCGATTGCACTCAGTGATTACGTGCGGTGTTCTCTGCAGGTGGGAGCTTAGTGCATGTATGCATCGATACCGCACAGTGTGGGCTTGGTGATTAGCTCACAGATGTATGCTCTATGACGGCGTGTGCACAGGTGATCTTCAGACCGAACAAGTCGTAACTTCTTGATTCTTGATGCGCTACGGTTGATTGTGTGGGACAAAATTACAGACTGTTTTTGGCCATGCAAGAGGGCTGAGAATTTTGTAATTTTGGGCTGAGTTTCAGGGCTGATTCGGTGAAACTTATGCACATGGTTATGGTCGTCACGAATGCGTCTTGTAAGTAGTGCGTTTGATTGCAGTGTGATACTCTAGCAGGCGAGGGTTGTATTGACATTGTGGGAGCTCTATTTTGGAGTGTGTCTCATAGGTTTTACATTGTGTTTCTAGCCATATTTGTAGACAGTTTCCAGGTGTTGTTGGTGAGGTGGTTTTGCTATCTAGCTTGCTACTTGTGCTCATGGCACAGACAGGTGATCGATTAGATTGTGACCTCTCACAGATGCGTGTGTTTGATGGGTCAGACTTTGCGGCATGGAGATATTGTATGCTTGATGCATTGACACAGCGAGGGTTGCATCGACCATTGAGTGGTGATGCAGGTAGACCTTCAAACATGTCTGACGATCAGTGGACAGGACGTAGAGGAGGGAGATGGCACTATCTACGCTCTCTTTGCACCTTGCGGAATCTGTATATGCTCTTGTTATGTATGAGACTACGTCGAGAGCACTTTGGCGCAAATTACATGATATGCATGATAGATCTGAGTCATCAAGGACTCGTGTGAGACATGTACATTCACGAGTACACCGACAGGTGACATGTTGGTATTGTGGTCATTCTGGACACGTTAGACAGCGCTGTTTTCATCGTATGCGACATCGTAGGAGACATGGCAGTCTCAGAGATGTATGTAGTGATGCCATGGACTCAGTTGCTTTGACAATTGAGGCAGATGTAGTGTCGGAGTATACTAGTGACAGGGATGTCATTTTTACCTCGAGCTATGCACGAGATGCTATACATGTGGATAGTGCAATCCCTTCGCAGTGGTTGCTGGACGCAGATGCTATGTTCCATGTCATGTCGCATCGTGAATGGTTTTGTAGCTATTCTAGCGGGATGCTTGGCAATGTACGTTTGATCGATGGATCGGTGTATGCGATAGCAGGTGTAGGAGATGTGAGACTGTCATTATCGAGTGGTGCATCTTACTTGTTACGACATGTGCGCTATGTACCAGATTTGACAGTGAGTTTGATCTCGATTGGTCAGCTTAGAGATTATGGATGTCAGATTTTTCTTCGAGAGCGAGATTTTGTGATGCATTTGGATTCGCTAGTGATTGTGAGAGGTGCCAGGAATGGTCCAGGTTACCCATTGCATGTGGATCACGGGAGAGACGGTGTTCTCTCTGTGATCATACAGCCAGGTAGACAGCGAGAGAGCAGGCAAGTCTCTTTTTCTTATGGGTTGCAGGATGCTTTGCATGGAGTGCAGAGTAGTGACCTTGTCGTGCAAGTTGCATCTACGGATGCACAGGTAGAGCGGGAGAGCTCTACTGAGTCACAATAGGATGAGTTATCAGAGGTGATGACAGAGATGACTCACATGGATGTTGAGATGTCAGCTATTGTGGAGTCATTTCTTGATATTCTTATGCCTGATCTTGATGCAGATTCAGGACAGATGGATACTCTTGGTACGCATGTGACATGCGATGGACACGAGGATGGATTCCAGGGATCGGAGTTCGGGTGTCAGGGTGATTTCCATGAGTGGAGTTCTGAGCCAGATTTGATTGAGATGGTCAGATTGGCAAATATTGCTAGGATTGCATCAGCATTCGGGAGTCTCATGTACGAGATACTCATCTCGAGACCCGAGATTTCATTTGTAGTGGGAGCGGTTAGTCGCGCAGTGACTGACGTTGGCCTTGAGCATAGGGATACTTTGCAGCGTATGGTGAGATACTTGCAGGATGTGTGCGGCTTTGGTGAGGAGTATGGTGTTGATCGCTCTATACATCCTCTACAATTAGAGCTAGATGCACACAGATTCAGTGAGCCAGTGGGCGTTGGCTGAGGTCATACTTGTGATGGCCTTGTACAGGTTTTGTACGATTTTCTTTTCTCTCTCACGGCCACATTGGCCTTTACGTGGGAGGTTGTTGGGTAAAGCCCCATGTGGCCGGTTAGGCCAAGTGCCCGTCCACTATACTTATTCATTATGCATATAATAGAATAAGGGGGCTCACATGTAGAGAGTGAGTTTCAGTCCCTGCAAACACAAGGTCTCCTCTTCTCCTCTCTTCTCCATTGCTGCACACACACTCACACACGCTTTCGCTCGCGCACTTCACCTTATGGCTTTGTAATTTTCTCATGTAACACAAAAGGGTCCAGGCCTTCGTGTGTGTGTGTGTGTGTGTGTGTGTGTGTGTGTGTGTGTGTGTGTGTGTGTGTGTGTGTGTGTGTGTGTGTGTGTGTGAGAGAGAGAGAGAGAGAGAGAGAGAGAGAGAGAGAGATGTCAACCTTTTTTCACCTAGTAGGACTACTAGTAGTTCACTATTCTGATTGTAACTTTCTCATCTAAACTATTATTTGGGTGATCTATAGCCTCAATTCAAGAGAACGACGACATCTACACATTGGTTCATGCAAAGTTGGTATGGGCTAAAAGTGGTGTCAAGCAGTGCAAGAGATTCCAACAGGTGAGGGCCACAAGGGCTAAAGCCAATATGTGAGACCTGAGCAAAAAAGGTTGGTGGAAATGTATGCATAATGTGGGTTTTTAGGCCAAAAGGGCTTCGGGAAAGGCCAATTGGAAAATGGGCTCAAGTGTCTGAGGGATATTTTAATGCTCATGAATATAATGTTCAAAGTTGAAAGGGAGGTGGTAATGCGTGTGCTAGTCTCCACCCAACCGTGCTATCTTATAGCCTCCCTCTAGCATACACACTGTCCAGCCGTGCCGGTGGCCTTGCCCGTAGGACCCATGTCCTTACATTACCCCCCCTTGGAGAATCGTTTTCGTCCTCAAAAACGAACATAGGAAAACGTTTCTCAAGTGCGGAGACATTCTCCCATGTAGAACCTTCTTCAGGTCTATCTAGCCATTTTACCAACAACTATCGTCTAACATGATGTCTGGTGCGAAGCTCATGAGAATCCAAAATCTTTTCGGGCTCATGAGGGATGCTTGGCGGTTCGATAAGGTCAACTAACACACTTGTATCCAATAACATTATCATTTTGTCCTAGCTGTTTTTGTAAACGGCTGACATGAAAAACAGGATGAACTCGTGAGTGCTTTGGAAGAGCTAACTTATATACCACTTGACCTATACGTTTGAGAATGGTAAACGGTCCACAATAGCGTGGTGAAAGTTTAGCAATTTTTCCCGTCTTCAGGCTTTCTGAATGCTCCGGAACTTCGAGGAAAACCTTTTCTCCTTCTTTGAAAGTAGCAAGACGACGATGTTCATCTGCGTACTTATTATATCGATTTTGAGCTTGCTTAACATTCTGTCGAGCAACTCAAAGCATGTCAAAATGGTCTTGGAGAAAATCCTTTGCTTGTTGTATCTTCTCCTTAGCCAACCCCACCGTAACAGGTGATCTAGGTTGAAATCCATACAAAAGCATAAATGGACTAAACCCTGTAGTCACATGCTTTGAACTATTATAAGAAAATTCCAATACAGGTAAGTAGTCTTCCCAATTGGTTTGCTTCTTGCTAACATACGCTCATAGCATATCCTCTAGCACTTGATTAACTCTTTCTGTTTGACCATCCGTTTCTGGATGATCAACTGTACTTAGATTAAGTTTAGTTTCCAACTTTTGGAACACAGCTCTCCAGAAGTGATTATCGAACTTTCGATCTCTGTCACTAATGATACTAGCTGGTAGATCGTAGAGTTTATATATATGCTCTACAAATAGCCGTGCTAATTTCGGTGTCTTAACCGTAGTCTTAGTGGGAATGAATCGACCCATCTTGGTGAGAAGGTCTACAATTACCCATATGGCATCATGGCCACGATTTGTAGTAGGTAGTCCTACTACAAAATCCATAAAGATACTCTCCCACTTACCTTGTGGAATCTCTAAAGGATGTAAAATGCCACCTACCTTGAGGCGCTTTTCCTTATTAACATGGCATTGTTGGCAGTTTAGTACGTACTCTTGAACATCATGATGTAAGCCCGTGATGTAAGCCCGGCCAATAAAATTGCCATCGAACTAAGGCATACGTCTTACGAATACATGGATGACCAGCACTTGGACTATCATGACACTCAAATAAGATTTGGCGCCTAGTGCTGAGTCCTTTGGCACACATACTCTACCTTTGTGGAGTAAGTAGCCATCATCAATGGAAAAATTATTTCATCGCTTAAGCTCTTCCTGAGTAGGGGTGGAGGTCTGTGTGTTGGAGTTTTTATCTGCGCGTACAGAGACATGTTGATCTGGCTGTACAGAGACATGTGAGTGTGAGGGATCCCTTTTTAAAATTGCACTCCATACTTTAGCATATTTTTGATCTTGTGCACACTTGCCACGTAATGACTCTAAAAATCCACTCTTTAGTTCCGTGAAAGCAAGTGAATTTATATGAGGCATCCGACTTAGTGCATCCGATACTACTGATAGCCGTTTTTTCGGCTCTTTGTAATTGCCACAGTGAGTTACCTCACCCTACCAAAATCACCCAAACACTGTGGCTATCCCTACCATTTCACTGTACATAGGCGTGCGTGAGTCACGAGACTTTTCCCATATCTTCTTAAAAAACCCTCAATTAGCTAGTCATTGGGCTAGTTGAGCCAAAAAAATGAAAAATATAAGTATATTATGACCCATACGTATGTAAATATTTCTTTGTATATAGGGCCTAAATAAAAGATTTTTTCATAATTATTTTGATATTTATTTAAATATTTCTACTTAGGTGTGTGTTATTTATGCTCTGTACATTGCCTCACCATTACCACAATTTTTCTTACCATTTTTCATACTCTTTATTCCATATAGAAATATTTTCATGTAAGCTTCTCTTATATTTGGTGTAACTCCACCCAACAAAAAATCCAAAAAAACTAGTTTTATTTATGTGTATATTTTTTCACTATTGTGATTTTTCCCTTCCTACATCTATTTTGTTTTTTTTCTAAAAAATTAGAACACCAAAAATATTTATCTTTTTATGGTAGCCTCATAATGAGAGAGATTTCTTTTGACCCCTTTATATTTTTTTCCACTTATATTATTTATATTTGACATGTACATATTTTTTAGACCCCTCAATATTTGATTTTCTTAGTTGTACTATTCACTTATATCATAATCTCAACAATATCTTCAATTATAGACCTACCAAATAAAGTCAAGGGTAGGTGGCATGCATACATGCACTATGGAGGGCTCACTCTTGGAGGTATTCAAAAGAATCATCCAAAGAAGGACCCCACAAGGACCTTGTGCAGTGGAAAAAAACGGTCGGTTTTGCTAAATTTTTAAAGTTCACTTGCTCTCCGAATTTGAAAAGGTGATACAAACAAAAGTTGTAGCTCGTGGGCTGAACTTTTGTCTCAAATTTTTTCATATTTTTTTGAGCTACGAGCTGTGAGCTATGATTTTATTAGTGGACCCCAGTTTTCCCATGCTATGCAGCCACACTCTCTCTTCCACTTTATCATTTTCCTCTTTCACACACACTTCTCCACTCATCATCCCCACCTCTCTCACCACTCCTCTCTGCGCCCTACTCACCTTCTCCTCAACCTTGAAGAATAAGAGAAACCATGGTGAGCTCATACCTCCCACACACAATTCCATTCCAAAATTGACCACCTAGTCTCATTTTTCCTCCTCCAATTTACCCATATCTATCAAAAAAACCACAAAATTCAGCCTCTTCTCTTAAAAGACAGCATCATGGTGGTTGATTACTCAGCTTCAATTACCTTGTCTCTCAAGGAAGGTCAAGAGTGGAGAAAAAATGTACCGTCAAAGCTAGTGGACCGTCAACAAGCGTCAAAATTGGCCCTACTCAAGACACTTGGAGCATCAACCTTGTAAAAAATCCACCTTTTCTTACCTCTTAAGAGTTTTTTTCTTCTATTTGTATCCTACATGGATACTCCCATTGTAAATATCCAATTCCATTTGTAAATTAATACTAACTCTACTAACACTAACCCACTATGAAAAGTCCTATCACCTCCATTTCTCTCCTCTCTCTTTCCCCACCAACTTCTTGATAATTCCAAGCAAAAGAAATTAGATAAATTGCTGAAAATCTAACCCAACCATGGTTAGAGGAGTAACCCTGGCCTTCAAAATTGCTATAAAAGGAGGGTGTAGCTAGCACAAAAGGGGGAGCCAGAAGAAAGAGCACTATGCTATAGCTTGAGAAGCCAAGCTCAACCTCTCTAGAAGGAGCTCTTGAGTGGAAGCTCATTGTCTTATGCATGTGCATGTGTTGTAATAGGAGATTAGCAAGGGAACTCTATGCCATTGTAAGAGAGAGAGTGATCATTCAATTGAGAGTAGGAAATCTATCATTTCTCCTACTAGTGTAAGCCCAACATTTGCTGAATCAAGGAGGGTGGATTTGGACTAAGCTTGGATACTTTGTCTCCCTTCCAACGTGAAGTAATGAACAACAATGATGCGTAAGTGTCTTGGTGTTTTTTGTTAAGTTCTTGATAGCTTGTCTCTGGTGTTGTCATCAATCTAGCCATAAATCCCACATACTGTAAGAGGGCGACAGGGTGGAGAGGACTCCCTGGCCTTAAGACAGTGATTGGGGTGGCTTTTCTTGTGATGTGTTGTGGTGAAATTTACGCAAGCTATGTTGAACAAATACTAATCTCACTTTGATTTGTCATGACAGATTTATAAGAAGGTATTAATGCAACAAGCACCCCCTCCCCCTTTCTCTCTCTTTCTTACATATATATATATATATATATTATATAATATATATATATATATATATATGTTTGCTTGATCATTAACGATACACTTCAAAGCAGCCCGAGCACCATCTCTCTCTCTCTCTCTCTCTCTCTCTCTCTCTCTCTCTCTCTCTCGTGTTTTAGTGTGTGAGAGTGTTCCATTGGTGTTAGGGTTAGTGTAAATTCCTTGCTTGTTTGTGGGTTGCTCTAACGATTCTCCTCTTTTGTGTCCTAGTTCGCTCTTAAACTAGGTGGTGCCCCTGGTGTAGTTGGGATTTGGCTGTGGGTTCGTTGTTTTGGTTTGTGTTGTGTTGTGCCCCATGCCCATTGAGCAACACGGGAGCCTTGAAGGGTGTCTAGAGGTTGCTCTTCTTGTTGCCTGCCCCGGACCGCCTCACTACATTATATCGCCCCTTGCGATATCGTATCTTACAATCATAATCTTGAAGGATTTCTTGCCATCTAGCTTTATGGCCCTTCAAGTCTGTTTGAGTAGTAAACCATTTGATACTCTCATGGTCAAAAACTACTTCAAACTCGTCACCATATAATTAGTGTCGCCACTTTCGTAAAGCGTGAATTATGGCATAGAGCTCTCTCTCATAGACAGAATAATTATGTTGAGCTCTATCTAACTTTTTACTTTCAAAGGCTATAGGTCTTCCCTCCTGGAGAAGGACCGCCAATGGCTTTATCACTAGCATCAATCTCTACTAGAAACGGCTTAAGTGGGTCGACGATTGCTAGGATGGGAGAAGTGGCTATAGCTACCTTGAGCTGTTTGAAACTGCGGTTTTGGGCTTCTTCCCAAGAAAAGGTCTTACTTTTGCTTTAAGTTGATCCGTCATAGGAACAACAATTTTGGCATAATCATGGATATACTGTCGATAAAAGCCATCCATGCCTAAAAATATTTGAAGCTCCTCAACCGTGTTGGGATGTGGCCATCGAAAAATGGCAGCGACCTTGTCAATGTCCATTTTGATGCCAGAATAAGAGATCACATGACCGAGGTAATCTATCTCTATTTTAAAGAAATACTAACTTTCTTTGCTTAGCATACAGCATGTGAGCTCGTAGTTGTTCGAACACTAATCGTAAGTGTTCTATGTGTTCATCTTCAGTCTTACTGTAAATGAGAATGTCATCAAGGAAAACCACAACAAATTTTCCAAGATAGGGACGTAAGACACTATCCATGAGTGTCATAAATGTAGCTGGAGCATTGGTTAGACCAAAAGGCATAACCAAAAATTCAAAATGCCCGAACCGTGTTCTAAAGGCAGTTTTGGAGATATTTTGCAGTAGGATACGCACCTGGTGGTATCCTGAACGAAGATCTATCTTTGTAAAGTATCTTGCCCCGTGGAGTTGATCAAACAACTCATCCACTCGAGGCAGAGGATACTTGTTCTTGATGGTTATCGCATTTAATCCGCGATAATCTACACACATGTACATAGTACCATCTTTCTTTTTTACCAATAGAATTGATGATGCCCAAGGCGAAGTGCTAGGTCTAATGAAACCATGAGCAAGGTAGTCAGCCAACTGACTCTCAACCTCCTTGGCTTCTTTAGTACTCATACAATAAGGTGGTTTACTCAACTTTTTAGTGTGTGGCAAGGCATCTAGGCCATGCCGCACATCACGTGTAGGGGGTAAACCCGGTGGTAAATCACTTGAGAACACATCACTATACTCCGTGAGTAAGTGAGTCAGCTTTTGCCGTGAAAAAGGAGAAAGTAAACTAGAGTTATGCCGGGATGGAGAATCTTGTAATTCTTGTAATATTTGTTTTACAACAGTTGCACGTTGCTCTATAGAATTAAAATTGAGAGCACTTTGCTCATTAGATTTGTTAACACTTTGCTTATCATTAGAATTCTTTGCACTTTGCACACCATTACTAGAATTCACTGCACTTTGCTCTTGAGAATTCACAAGACTTGGAGACAAGCAGTAACACAAAAAGACTTCATCTATTAAATCTGCTTTCTGCAAAATAGAAAGCTTGGCTGTACATATAAGAGGTGCAGATGGTATATTTTTCTCACCAAGAAAAATCACATGTTTACCATTGACCATGAAGGATAAGGAGTTGTGTTCATAATTAGTGTGCAATGTGTTTCCTAAACCATGCAGCCACTCCCGTCCTAAAACGACATCAGTACGGTCCATGTTCATAACTTGGAAGTCAAGGGTCATCGTATGATCTTGAACAATAAGCTCAACCCCTTGAACTACCGCGTCCCATACTTCTTTATCATTCCCAGACATCTGCTCCACCACATACTTGTGAGAGCAGGGAGTCTATGTAAGCTTCAATTTCTTGACTAACTTATAGTTCAAGAAGTTATGAGTTGCACCATTATCCACGAAAATACGAACACGTTGTCCGTTAATAGTGCCATGCATGCGAATCAAATCATGGGGGGCAAAGGTGGACTGCCACATTGAAGTAGGCACACAACACTTGTGCTTTTCTTCCATAAGAAGAACCTCTACAACACAATATTTAGGAGATGAATCTAATATGAGGTGTTGCACCGTGTGCATGTCCTTTTCTTTGCATTGCAAAAGAGGACAATCTTTCTTGTTATGTTTGTCCGAAAGACATCTAAAACACAAATTGTGTTTCTTTGCACACTCAAAATCAGCAGTGTTGAGAGACCCACGTGGAGTATCTCGTGAGTGCTTAGGCTTCTTAGCCTCTTGTGGGCGTGGAGAGGTAGTTGTCTCTTATTCCTCTTGGAACGTGTGGGAGATCTACCTCGCCATTGGCTCTTAGCCACATTGCTCTTAGCAAAAGTATTCTTAGAGTAGGGAACATTTCCTTTCCTCTCTTGGTCATCATCATATATTTGGGCATGACTAATGGCTTCTTCCAAAGTTTTTGGATGTTGGGTCTTGACATGAAGACGATAGTCTTTGTCAAGCCCCCTGTATCTTTTGGAATTCATCTAGACCTTCTAGTTTTAATATGATTTGCCGATACTTTGAAAGGTATTGTGTGAGAGAGAGGCCAGACATGTGGCATGCATCCCATGCTAACCAATTCTTATCTTCTTCATTGGAGTCCACAAACTCTTTGGAGAAAGAAGCTTGAAACGCAGCCCAAGACGGAGGACGAGCATCTATTGGAAATGTCATCCACCACTTATAGGCCTTGCCTTTAAGAGATAGACTTGTTTCCACAACCGTCTTTATATCCGAGGTGTGTCTCAATCTTTGAATATCACTCACTCCATTTGTGCAAGAACGTATTGACCGCATCCTTGTTGCGAGCACGCTCCTCCCCGTGAAATTCAGGAATGGTGATACTCTTAAGTAATGCATTGCTATGTTCTGCATCTTCTGCAACACTTGTCTCTTAGACTCCTTGAGTGGTGCGAGCTTGGGTTCCCTTGAACCGTGCCACTTGTGGCTCCTTGAGCCATCTGTGAATTCATAAATTTTACAAGTAACTCCGTAAGATTGGTAACATTTGCATTGAGTGCAGAGAGGTTGCTTTCAAGTACGCTTTGGTGATGTTCCAAAGTCTTGAAAGAAGCCATATCTACAAGCCCATGATCTCCTAGATCATCATCATCATGCATATTAGTGTCATCAGCATCCGTGGTGCCCTGATTTTGATCTATGTGCTCAAAATCAAAAGTGTGTGTAGGTGGGATATCCTCACTGGCCATGGTAAACACACACTAATGTAAAGAGAGAAAAAACGTCAACTTGTACCTTGTGAAATTGAAGTCTTTGTGTTTTGTATACTCCACGATTTGTGTTGCATGCGAACCTCACCTTGCGAGAATTGTAGCGCTTTACGTGTCGTTCATCGTAAGAACACCTTTGTTGCCTCTTCACAAAAAGTGGTCGTGTTTGTGAAGGCTTTTGCTCACTTTGAAGCTACCTCCTTGAGGAAAAAAGAATTTTTAGAGGAAAACTTGCCTTCTTCCAAGAAGTGAAAAGGAAGGGTGAAACTACTTCCTTGAAGTTTGAAGCTTTCCCTTTCCTTCTAGCTTTCCTTTCAACACAAGTATGCTATCTTTCCTTGTTATACACAACAATTGTCAATAGCTTGATGGTAAAGTGTCGGCCTCTAACCCTCATGGGGTGGGTTCAACCCTCTTGCATGCAAGGGTTAAGCGGACCTTCCTTAGCCCGCAACCAACGAAAGCCTTCGGAGCCTCGGTGTCGTCAAGTTGCCGGTCGAGTTTGCCTTGGTCGCTTGCCTTAGGAGGGCGTAGATGGGGCTGTCGCTCGCTGTTTATCCACGCGCACTACACACTGGAAATCGTGTCTGTCTTCTTTTTGCTGCACAACGGAGACGTCGCTGTCTGCGGAACGTGGGAGAGAAGCATCACGTCACATGCACATGCACCTGCTTTCCCCTCCTCCCAAAAATAGCTCGGATACCAGTGAAAGGGCGGTGGTAATGCGTGTGCTAGTCTCCACCCAACCGTGCTATCTTATAGCCTCCCTCCCCCTAGCATACACACTGTCCGGCCGTGCCGATGGCCTTGCCCACAGGACCCATGTCCTTACAAGAGTGCTCTAGAAGCTAGTCTAGACGGCACCTCAAACAGAGCCCCTATATGAAAGATATCAAGGTTCAAAGGTAGAAAACTTTGTAGATCCTCGACGAGCAAGGCAGATGAGGACATATGGCCAGAGCTGATGTTAGCGGATACGATTGAAGAGCTCAAGTTATGGAAAATGCCGGTCTTCTCGGATTATCAATCGGAGCTCCAAAGGGAAAGATATGGCTAGGTGAATGTTTGTTGGGGGCCAGTTACGAGCCGACCTGCTTGCTTTGGGCTGCCAGGAGTTTTTGGGTCCCGACCAAGTTCTAGAATGTCATATGTACTATGTGGGATTAACAACAATTGATGGCTCGTCAAACAGAATAACGAAGGCCAAGTTGCTACATTTGGAAGTTTGTGCCAAAAGGAGGCAGTGCAGTGCCATACATTTTTTTCCGTTTTTGTGGCCTTGAAAGGCGGGCCTCGGAAGGTCGAGCCGTGGTCTGCATTATTTGAAGCCGGGGACTAGAATTCTCAGCAAGGCTCAATGGCTCCTGGTCGAAGCTTGGGACAAGAGTTAGTAAGCATGGGAAGTAGGGGAGAAAAGGGGGTTTTTATATGGTGTTTGGTGGGGTTTTTTTGAAGGATGGGAGCCCCTAAGGGTGCAATCAAGGAAGGGCTGCCATGTGGCGGGACCATAAACCCACATGCAAGATCATTGCGAAGAAGGATAGGGTATTTTACCCAGGGCGAGTACCCCCCATTGGCATCAAAGCGTGGTGGAGTGAGAGCTCCCATGCTCCCATTGATGGTGGCGTCCACCCGTGGGGCGCTGTGTGGGCGCCCGTGTGGGTGCTATACATGGTGGCGATGGCAGATACCGGTACAGCTGGCAGCCGTTGGGCGGCACTGCCCGTGTGCTGATGATTATGATGTGGCTCGTTCGGTTGTAGACCATGCCCGTGGGCTCATATGGAACCAGAATAACTTTTATAAGTAAAGAAGGGAGCCCAGTTGGGTTGTCATGGTGCTGTGACAACCAAATGAGAGCTCAAGGAGGTGCTTCACATGTCGATGACTTGAGGGGCCTTGCCAAGCTGTCATCGAACTATCAGATATGCTAAAACTGAACATATAAGGGAGTCAAAAAGGGGTCAAAGAGAGCTCAATGGGCTGGAGGAGTCCAAGAAGTAAAAAAAATTCCCACCTTAATTTTTTATTTTTTTTTGTAGCCTCCCCTATAAGAGGGTTTCGAAAAAAAATTGTAAGGGGCTTTTGGCCTGTAAGTTTTAAAGAGCAAGGAAGAGCAATTCTTTCCGTGTGTAAACCATGAAAGCTTTGTAAGCACTTGGAAATGAAAAGCTCGCTTCCCCCCTTCTTGGCATCGATTCCCCGCTCCCCCTCCCTCCTTCTACTCATGTTTCTTTGCTTGTGTTGCCGGTTGCGGTGCGGTTGAGTGCAACCGAGAACCAAAGTCTGTGCACGCACACGCGCACACACACACACACACACACACACACACACACACACACACACACACACACACACACACACACACACACACACAGATTTTGTGTGATCAACGGCGTGGGATGGAATCATGGGTGTGTGACAGGTGTTGGAGCTTCCCATGAAGCGTCTGGGTGCGTATTGGTGCAAGAAAACATGTGTAAACAAGCATAATTTTGTGGATTTTGAAGGTGAATCCAGTGGATTGGGGTGTTGTGTTTACCTTGAGCTGTAGTGAGGCGCTTGTGTGTGTGTTCTGGGTGTGTACCCCCTTCCCCCTTTCCATCTTCTAGTGCCCCCACTGAGGAGCACGCTGGCTGCTCCCGATTCGAACGAAAAAAACAAGTTTTTGCACTGTCAAAGATAGTGTCTTGGAGCTATGGTTTGGTTTTTATAGGTGAAGAGGGTCTTGATGAATGGATTGCAGATTTTGACCTGTATATGTTGTCACTGCGGATGCCGAATGAGGACAGCAAGATGCAAACTTTTTCATTGGTGATGTGCGGCAAAGCAAAGTGTGGTACGAGGCGTTGGAAGGTGAACCGAGGCTTATTTGATCGGCTCTACGGGCACGGTTCTTACATGACTTTCGTAAAGAAGCATCCCCAGTCGAAATGGATGCCAAATTGAAGGTGTTAAAGTAAGATGTAGGTGAGGCATTTGGTTCATTTTGGGATCGTTTTGAAGCTTGTTGGTAGAGTTAGCGACAACCATGTACTTGGCTAATGGCGACTACTTTAAGCTGGACAAATTCATGGCGTGCCTACATCCTGAAGTGAGAGAAAAGGTAGATTTCAAAAGTCCAGAAAACTATAATGGTGCGGTAGCAAATGCGAAGGCAAAGAGCAGAAAAATCAAAAAGAAAATTGAGTAGGGAGTGCCAGGCTATGAAGCGGTGGTTCCTACTCAGCCACAGGGTCCTAGGGATGTTGCTCATGAGGAGAACCATGGGAACTGAGGTGTAGCAGTTGTGCCGTAGAATTGGGAGCGAACTATGCAGGATTTTCCTGAACAAATACAGGACTTACGGCTAAGTGTGATGGATAGAGGACAACTAAGAGGAGAAAGGGGCAGGCCAAGGCCACTACATGGCAAGTACTATAATTGCGACGAAGAAGGGAATTATGCACCAGACTGTCCGTGCTCGCGGGCTCATATGGAATCAATTGGGTTGTCACAGTGCCATGACAACCAAAGGAGACCTCAAGGAGGTGCTTCACAGGTCGGTGACTTGAGGGGCCTTGCCAAGCTGTCATCAAACTATCACATATGCTAAAAATGAACATAAAAGGGAGGCAAAAAAGGGGGTCAAAGAGAGATCAACGAGCAGGAGGAGTCCAAGAAGTTAAAAAAAAATCCCACCTTTTATTTTTTTAAATGTAGCCCCCCCTATAAGAGGGTTTTGAGAAAAAATGTGCTTTTGGCCTGTAAGTTTTAAAGAGAAGGGAGAGCATTTCTTCCCCTATGTAAACCATGAAAGCTTTGTAAACACTTGGAAATGAGAAGCTCGCTTCCCTCCTTCTCGGTATCAATTCACCACTCCCCCTCCCTCCTGCTACTCGTGTTTCTTTGCTTTTGTTGTCGATTGCGATGCAGTTGAGTGCAACCCCGAACCGAAGTCCATGTACGTGCACACACACACACACACACACACACACACACACACACACACACACACACACACACACACACAAACAGAGAGATTTTGTGTGATCAACAACGTGGGATGGAGTCATGGGTGTGTGACAAGTGCTGGAGCTTCTCGTGAAGCGTGTGGGTGCGTATTGGTGCAGGAAAACATGTGTAAACATGCGAAGTTTTGTGGATTTTGAAAGTGAATCTAGTGGATTAAGGTGTTGTGTTTACCTTGAGATGTAGTGAAGTGCTTGTGTGTGTTCTGGGTGTGTATCCCCTTCCCCTTTCCAACTTCAATGTAAAAATAGAAAAATTTAAGCAATGGAAGGCTTTGTTGCAGTAGCATTTTTTGAAGAGAACATGCTTATAGAAGTTGACTCTCATCTCTCTCTCCTGCCTAGCCAAAGTATGGTAATATGTTTGTGAGGCGCTTGTGTGTGTTCTAGGTGTGTACCCCCTATCCCACGTCAATGTAAAAATAGAAAAATTTAAGCAATGGAAGGCTTTGTTGTAGTAGCATTTTTTGAAGAGAACGTGCTTATAGAAGTTGACTCTTATCTCTCTCTCTCCTGCCTAGCCAAAGTATGGTAATATGTCTGTGAGGTGTTTGTGTGTGTACCCACGCCCCCTAACGTCAGTAAAACTATAAAAAATTAAGCAATGGAAGGCTTTGTTGCAGTAGCATTTTTTGAAGAGAACATGCTTATAGAAGTTGATTCTCATCTCTCTCTCCTGCCTAGCCAAAGTATGGTAATATGTCTGTGAGGCGCTTGTGTGTGTTCTGGGTGTATACCCCCTTCCCCCTTTCTAACGTCAATGTAAAAATATCAAAATCTAAGCAATGGAAGGCTTTGTTGCAGTAGCATTTTTTGAAGAGAACATGCTTATAGAAGTTCTCTCTCTCTCTCTCTCTCTCTCTCTCTCTCTCTCTGCCTAGCCGTAGGTAAATATGTCTCGAGTTCAAGACTCTCCCAGTCTCTAGTCCTCTCTCTCTCTCTCTCTCTCTCTCATTCTTATTTGGCGGGCTACGTCTTACATTTGAAATCTGCAGAACCGGTATGAAGGAGTTAGGGCAGAGATCTGTTGCCTCCCTCCTTGTCTGCGCTTCTGCAAGCTCTGGGTACCTTTATACGCCTGTAAGGATCTGATGCTTTCGTTCTTTTCGCGGCCTCAAGCTTCGTTTTTTGGCAGGAAGCGAGGAGGTCAAGTCTCACTTGCAGAATTCTTGGACAAGAGATCTCCTGTTTCTTCTGCTACTGCCGCAAGCAAACAAGCTTCTGTGCCTGAAGACGAAAATGACGAAACACAGCTCGATAGTTCAGCATCACCATCGTTTGGTCGAGTTTGTGATAACCTCACAACGCACAGGCTCTCCAAAAAAAGAAGCAGTTCAAACCTTGACGACCAGGGTAGCTTCTTTCCCTCTCTGTGTCTTCTCCTTTTCACGTGCTCCATTCATCATGTATTGTGCTTCTGTTGAAACGGTTTAAAGGCAACAGAGGCACAAAGGCAGCCCTGCAACAGCGGCGGCGAGTCATAAACCGTCGGCATCCCCGCCTGTTAGTGATGGGTGATGAGCCAATGCGCCACACAAGGACACACAGATCAGGACTCTACAGAAGCCAGAGCTACAATCACTGTAAGTAAAGCTGCCTTTCGGATGAGAGGATTTTGGAATCTAGCATAAGCCATGAGAGAGGACTATTTTTCATTGTGAGTCATGGGTTTCTTGCAGATGCGGATGGAAGTGGATGTTGGGGAGATGGCATGGTGGGGATGGAGGAGGCAGGCACAGCTTGGGAGTGGGAGGGTGTGGCATCCACAAGCTTGGGAGCGTCAGCTGGCAGTCCATGATTCCCTCATCTTTCAAAATTTGCAGGACATGTAGAAATCCGCTTTTCGCAATGAGAGGCATTGGTCAATAAGTAGCTATCTTGATGGAAGCTTCTCTATGCAGATGGCTAGAGATGAGTATGTGCATGATATTTAATGCATGTTTTTCCTTGTTAAATGCTTTACTTGTATCTGGTTATCAAAATGCTGATTCCTCCTCTACGGGCAAGATAGTATATAGAGCTCTGTGTTAATGACGGAGTTCAGACGGTTGCAGGAATGAAACCCAATCAAGGAGTTTCACAGTTGCATGCTCAAGCAGCATGGGAGTGAAAATCTAGCTTCTCACATTCGTGTAGGCAGGGTTGTAGGTTACAGGGCCTTCAAGCATTAACTGATAGAAAGCTTCATGTATTTAGTAGATGGTGTTTGGATTTCAACATTACATATAGAATAGTCGTCTTTATGTCAATTGCAGGTGACAAGTCACATTTGGTGCTTTTTAAGATGGGTTGCGCAAGATTTGTGGCAGAGTTTATGCTCTGAAACTTTGCTTTCTTTTGTGGAATTGTGACATCCAAGGTTATCTGAATTAAAAGGTGTCACAACTTTGTGCTCATGCAATATTTGTAAGGTCATGGTTGAATTTCTGTTTTGGAGAGTTAGCGTGCATGTGGTGCATTTACTCTAGGCCATTGATATAGTGGACCGCTAGATTTAGTGTCTACGTGTGTCCTTGGGTGATCATTGTTATGGGCCATGAATCTTTCCTAAATAAAAAATGTGGTTTTGGTTCCTATTGAGATTTAAATAGGAACGAGGGCTCGTAATAATAACACTTGGTAGCAAAAACATCAACATGGCACAATGTCCTTACCAATATTTCTTCAGTATTGTGAGATGAAGTCTCTTAAAATAGTATATCTTAGAGGTATATCCTAGTCCTCTTAACCCAAAGACCACATGTAGAATCAATATGGTGAATGCAATGAATTGCACAAGGTTTGCATGTTAGTGTTGGAACTTATATACCTTTATACAGTAGTATACCTTAGTGGAAAATTAAGTCATATCCTTGTTGCTGACCCCTTTGCAAGAATGCAGAGCTAAAACATTTAACAAAGGACTAGATGATGGATGGTCTTCACTATGTGCAAGTGAAGATCACTCTATCATTGTAGTGGGCTACACACTTGACATTCTCTCTCATGCGTTGATGCACTATTGAAGAAATTTGTCAGATGTGTTAGTGGCCTGATCAATCATTTCAATAGACTTAAATTAACAGCCTTAGCTTGTATTTAAAGGTAGTGCACCTCAATAACTTCTATCCTTGTATGCAACATTTGTTGCATTTGATCCATATGTTGCTTATGCCATCATAAAACATGTTGATAGCTTCAACACTCCATATCTCAAATCAAGTTGTAGCTTGTGCAACCAAGCTTCCTCACTTGCCACCATCATTTTTTGAAACACATCTATTGTAGCCAAAGCTTTCACTTGCTTTTCATGTGATCCGACTCATTGACTCTCAACCCATGCAAATAATATAGCCACTTATATACATGTTATCATGTGAGAACCTTAGTGTCAAATCTAGTTCTCTATCCATACATTAACACACAATACGAGGACCCTTTGCATAGTTGTGTACTTGCATCTACATTGGTACTAACATACACTAGCTCAATAACCCAATATCATGACTCATTGCCCAACCAATGCATTACGTGTATTTTCCAAGAATTGACACTATATAGCATGGGGTTGGGGCTTGGAGGGGATATATAGGGCCCAAAATTGGGGGCATGGAACGTATTTGATCTTTGCTCTCCACATGGTGAACTAGGGTTTTTGTCCTTAGTTCACCCAAAAGTCAATTCAATCATAGTTCAACATGGGAAACAGACGATGGAGATCAAAGTCGTTGCCCTCTAAAGGGGCCCCTATGCTATATTGTGGTGGGATACGTCATAAAGTTGAAAGTGTTTTTTGGTGGGCTATAGATTGGCAACAATGACCTGATAAAAGTTCGGAGAGAATCCTCTCTCTCTCTCTCTCTCTCTCTCTCTCTCTCTCTCTCTCTCTCTCTCTTTGTGCATTAGAATTTAGAAGAGCTCCCACATTGTTGTTGATAGGTTGTAGTTGTCTTATGGTAGCATTATGTAGGATGTTGACATGGGCAAGCAGATAACAAAAGATTGTTGGTTAGAATGTTGAAAAATGATTTGTGTTGGGTAACAAGTTTGAGTGATTGTAGGCCGAGTGTAGTGTATAATGAATATTTTGGGATAAAATGTGGTTTTAGCTCCTAATATTAGAAGCATGTATTAGAGACAATTTGCTTACATGCAAAAAAATCAACCTAGCTCAATTTCCTCTTTCCAATATTTTTACCCTTTTGTGACATGAGGTCTCTTAAGATAGTATATCTTGAAGGTATATCCTAGTCCTCTCAACCCAAAAACAACCATCTGTAGAATCAATATGGTGAAGGTAGTGAATCGCACAAGGTTTATGACTTTTGGATATTGTATACCTTTATTTAGTATAAGCCTTAGAGGAAGAGTATGCCATATCCTTGATGCTAGCCCCTTTGTAAGAATGTAGAGCTCCTAAAACCACTAACGAAGGACTAGAGGATGGATGGTCTTCAATTTGTTTTTCGTAGTAGAGTACTCCTTACATCTACATGAGGTTCTTGTGTGGAATCAGCATCATACACTACCTCAACAACCCAATATCATGACACATTGCTTAGCCAAAGTATTGCATGTAGTTGCCAACATCACTATATGGGACACGGTTGGGGCCCAAAGGGGATATATAGGCCCCAAATTTGGGGGCATGGAGTAGTTTTGATCTTTACTATTCGATTGCCATAGTGAATGGGTTTTTCCCCATAGTTCACCCTAGTTCACTCTAGTTCAACTTGGTTCACCTTGGATGGCGAAGATGAAAGCCCTTGATGCTTTCTAAAGTGAATTGCTGGCCATATAGTGACAAGGGAACTAGGGGGGCATACAAGTTGAAAGGGATGTTTTTTTGTGGGCTATAGATTGACAACAATGCCCTTAGAAAATTAAAAGAGAATTCTCTCTCTCTCTCTCTCTCTCTCTCTCTCTCTCTCTCTCTCTCTCTCTCTCTGCTCATTAGAACTTTAAAAGACTTCCCATGTTGCATATTGGCTCTAGTTCGCTTATGGTGATGACCTTTAAGTCTTAAGTGCCCATTACACCTTGAAAAGATGTAGCATTATGTAGATGTTGACATGGCAAGCAAATAACAAAAGATTGTTGGTTAGGGGTGGTTGAAAAATGATTGTGTTGGGTTCCATATTGGTTGGCTTATGGTGATGAACTTCAATTCTTTAAGTGGCTATTGCACCTTGAAAAGATGCAGCATTATGCTAGATGTTGACATGGACGAATAAGTCAAAAATAAAATTTTGAGAAAATTTTCAAAGTTCGATTGAAATTCAGCTTATTATCTCCTCAGTGATAGATTCATGCAAAAGTGAGATTAATTGGCTAAAAGTGTGTGCAATAGCTTGTATAAGACTTGAATGCCAACAAACTCTCAAGAAAGAAAAGATTTTGTCTTGTACATAATAAGCACCTTTTTTTCTCAGGCTTGAAATTGAATTTTTTCCACATGAACAACTTGTTTAAATGATAAGTGAACCATTTTGTGAAGGCACAAGTGGTTATAACTCCATTTGGATACCAAATTGTCCATTCTCTAAACAAACAGACAACTGGGAGTGAAAACACTCAACATTGAATGGAACTTGACCAAACCTCCTGACAGGTCTTCAAACACCTTGTTGCAACTGTGGGAGATGAAAACTTTGGGAAATGTGTAAAAATCTTCACTAAGATATTAAGCACGCTTTATCTAGGAGATAGAGGAAGCAAAATTTTGACCTTTTTTAAACTCCATAGGTGTTAGCATAGTGTAAAGAGGCTTTGATTCAAGTTTGGTAGAATTTGGACTTGTAAACTGTTAGATAGACTCAAAACTCTTTGAGACCAAATGTAGACACAAAATTTGGCCTAGAAACCTCTGAATTGAACCAAACTTCATGGAACTTGTTTTGTAGCTTGCTTAGAGTGCAAACAACTAGTACAAGCCAAAAAAGTTACAAAATTACCTCAATTTGACCGCAGACATAATAAGCGTGCTTAATATCTTTTGCCCTAAAACTTAGACGTTTGCAAGTTTTTTCAAAAGGGATTGGATCTAGGGAAGTAATAGAGTGCTTGTGTGAAGTATTAAGTGATTTGGACATTAATTGACTTGCATGACCACTAGAATTATGTTTGAAATTGCAGATACACGAACTATTGCGGATTGAGACCAAGTTGGGAAAAAATTGAAATAACCTCATTCAAGGCTGGACAAAAAAAAGTGCAAAATCATCACTTTTTGGCCTAGTAGATAATAAGCGTGCTAATTATCTACTACTAGCTAAAAAGGTCAAATTGACATTTTTTGGTCTCGAAAGTTGGGAGACACCTTGAGGAACTAGCCTAGCAAGTTCGAAGTCATTTGGACACTGTTTGCTACTTAAAGTCATTTGGACATTGTTTGCTACTTGAAGTCATTTCGAGATTGTTTGCTACTTGAAGTTGAGATTTCTATAACTATAGGTTGCAGATTGACATTGTTGCTATTTTGACAAGGTTGAAGCAAAAAATTTGCATCAAGAGTTCTTGTCTATCCATGAGATCATCTGATTGACTTATAGATTCTTGGTTTCATAGGGAGATAAAAAATTTCTTTGAAAAATTACCAAATTGAGTTGACTATTTGAACCGGGTTGGTATTGGTACGAGAATCTAGGTATTTATTTCCATTGAGGATTATAAGTCTTTATGTACCTAAGGTCATGCCATTTTGTTGCAAATCAAGGATACAACCAAGAGACTAAGAGTAGAGTATCTATAGAAGAATCTGGGACTAGAACATCTCTCAGGTTCAAGCACGTTTTGACCTTCTATAAGACTAACAAGCATGGAGCTCAACTTTTATCTGGATCCTAACGAGGAGTACGTAGTAAGGGTAGATGACCACACTGTTAAGTTTGAAGAGGAGGTTAGGGCTAACAAGCAAGGTACCTTCTATATGGACCAAAACGGGGTGCAATACTTCAAAATACAAAATGCTAACATAGTAGACCAATGGGGATTGGAGGTTGATGCTTTGATTCCAAACATGGCCATGAAAGAGGGAGCGCCAGTATTAGAGTTAGAAGGATACAACTTGATAGAAACCAAACCTTTGAAGCACATACCTTCTAAAACCCAAGGCGTGTAGTTTATTGTTGGACGTACAATAATATCACGGACTTGATTTGGACTGCTCATGCTAAACCAAAGATGTTGACACCCTTGAAAATCATGTATATTTTCAAGATAAGGGAGAAGGGCTTAACACACCTTCCCATCCATCTCTTTGGAGATTTTTATAACAACAACTATGTTATGATGACTCTGAAGGAGATCAAAAAGACAAAATACCAGGGATATTCAATTCAAGAAGTCATTATGGGTACAATACCTGAAAAAGAACATAACTTGGGGCCAAATAAGAGAGCGTTTGGTAGCATGGCCAATCAATAGGGAAGTACGGCCCGAGGAAGTCACCTCAATGATGGAAATTGGGGTAGAAATGTGGAAACCACCATTTATTGGAGAAGAAAGGGTGACACCAAGACAAGAAGAGTTCCACACGAGTCACACCTACCAAGAAACTGGTTTGAAGGCTTAGTGGAAGAAACACCAGCAGCCAACATAGAGAAACATCATCGTAGAGTCAAACACATTGATTTTCAAAAATGGGTCAAAAAATACAGTGGGTCAAGGGATCCGTAAGACCATTTAGCACGCTTCAGACAGGTTTTGAGAGCTGAAAACATAACAGACTTTCATACTCAGTTTGAGGGGTTTGGGATCACCTTAGAAAGAAAAGCTTTGACTTGGTTCCAGACCATACCTCCTGAATCTATTATTGATCTACCAACCTTGGTAACGAGATTTTTTGTTGCTTGCTCAAAAATGGGAATCAAACATAGCACCATAGTATAAATCTACAGCTTCAAATAGAAGCAAGGAGAAACCATAAGCGATTGTGTGAGTTGGATGGGAGCCATCCAAAGGTGGTGTAAATCAACCATTATCTATGATTTGATGTGTGACTTGATAAAAACTTCCCCAAAATTCATCCGGGTTGTAGTGCACACCGGTGACCAATCGTTACAAGTAATCAACTCGGGTGAAATCCCCCCCTCCCCCCCCCATAAATATGATACGTCCCTCCCTTATTTTTAAGCTTGGGAGATAAATTATTGAGGGATTGCCCCTAACTTATACACTTATGTAACTTGTAAACAACCCCCGTCCCCTGCGCTTATGTGGTGCGGTAAGTTTTCCATGGTGAATCCCTCGGGCCTCTATGGTGAATGAGTATGCTATTGAACCATATTTTTGAGGTTTTAGGTTCGTCCTAGCTCTAGGGAGAATACAAGAACCATATAAGATTCATAATGGATATCTTCTCTATGGCTCTTGGCTATGTGTTACCAAATCCTCTTTGAGAGATAAGGTCATGTATGAATCACATGTTCCACCTTATGCTGGACATCGAGGGATTCACGCAGCAATGAGTACCATTGAAACATATTTCTTTTGGCGTACTATGAAGAAGGACATCCAAGGATATGTATCTCATTGCATTACATGTCAAAAGGTTAAATATGATCCTTGAAACCAACTTGGTTTTCTATAGTCACTTCCACTTCTTGATTCTCCATAGGAGAGTATAGCTATGGATTTTATATTTGGCTTACCAAAATCCATTCATGGGAACACGGAAATATGGACAATCATTGACAGGTTTAGCAAACAAGCTCATTTTATATCTATAAAAAAGACTACAAAAGCTCTATATGGCACAACTTTTCATCTCTCAAATATTTATCACGGCTTGCCAATAAGTATTGTTTTCGATAGGGATTTTAGAATGGCTAGTAATTTTTTGAAAAGGAATCTAAAATTCTTGGGACAAGGCTCAATTTCTTTTTAGCCTATTATCCTCAAACAAATGGTCAAAGTGTGCTCGATCTACTAAAAGGCTATGTCACAAAAGTAGAACAACACAATCAATGGGAGAAATACCTACGACTAAAGAATATGTAAATGAAAATATTGTGCATAATGTTACTTGTAAAGAACCTTTTGTGGTAATCGAAGGCAAAATAAAGGTTCCTCACAATATTAAAAATACATGGGAGAGTTCTTGCTGTTGATGAATATAGTTGTGACTTATGTGATGCTTTTGCTAAGATTAAAAGGCTATATCCATAGCACAACAAAAGCACAAAGATATTGCTGAAAAACATAGACAAGCCTCCAGTTCAAAGAAAATGACTAGGTTCTCTTGAAATTTTCCAAATCTCATTCAAGGCATACTATGAACAAAAGTTGGCAAGGCAAGCTCACATGTCATCAAAAGTACTATGCTAAACTAGCATGAAAATATTATGGAACTTGTCAAATTCAAAGGCTAATCAATGAAACGACTCATCAAATTACACTTTCCTCTCAATGATTGATCCATATCGCATTCCTTGGTGTCTACTCAAAGGCTATAAGGGTGATCCACCACAAGAGCCATTCCTTGGTGTCTAATCAAAGGCTATAAGGGTGATCCACCACAAGAGCCAGTATCAAAAGATCCTCCTTTATTTGAAGGACACAAGGAGATATTGCAACTTGAGCATATCCTTTTCCACAAGATAAAATTCTATGTAATGGCAAGGTTTTGTGCAAGTATCTAGTTAAACTCAAATGTTATCCTTTTGAAGATGCTATATAGATGCAAAAACCACAAATAAAGGATAGAATGATCCTTGTAGATACCTACAATGAGTTACACAAAGCCTTATTGTATTTACATCATTGTATTACATGGAAAATGTCCTAAAGAAATCTGCTCTCTTTTGAAATCTGTTCTCTCATATTATTGTCATAATAATCAATATCTAATTCTCCTAAATGATTTTTCTCATATTAAACTGATCATTTAATGTGGGGAAGGCCAGGGAAGAAAAAGCTAGAATATTGGTTAAGCTAGCAGACTGGCCACAGAAGGGATCCAAAGGAGGGAAAATAGGGATCCAAAGGGGGGGCCATCTTCAAAAGAGCCATGTGCAACAATGGGCTAAAAAGACCCTAAGGTTCAGCCCTTTAAGACTTCCAAAATGCTAAGGTTCCAAAATTCAAAGGTTGTGTCCAAAGGTCAACCCTAGGGAAAATTGGATGCTTTGTGTGTGCCCTAAAAGTCTTTGCACATCCCTACATGGGAGGGGGCGAGCCCTAAAGGTAGGGGATGAGAGAGAAAGCCACACACACACACACAGGCTCCCTTTACACAAAGGGAATGATGGACACATGTCAGCTCCCTAGGCCAGATGCCCACAAGGTGTGCCCAATTTCTATTGGATGACCCTTGAAGTGGACCAATGAGAATTAAGCTAGAGTAAATCTAGCTTAATTAATTTAAAAACATTTAATAAAAGAAACCAATGAGAATTAAGTCTCCTAGAAGACTATTGGGCAGTCTCCCAAGGGGTCCAATGAGCATTCAGGAGCCCAATGGCTTGCCTGATTCCTATTGGCCGGGAGGCAAAGGGGTCCAATGAGAGTTTAGTTTAATTATTTAATTACCTAAAGCTCTCACAAAAGGGGAAAGGGGGACACATGTCAGAAGGCTATCACTTATGCTGCTTAACACCCATTGGCTTGACTTGGGGAGGTCCAATGAGGCAAAAGCCAGACCAATTTAGCAGGAAGGGCTTGCCCAAGAGAGAGAGGGGGCTGATTTTTGCTTGGCATTGACACACACACACACACTCACACTTGACCATGTGTGAAGAAAGAATACTCTATCTCCTCCCAAGCTTTAATGGAGAGCTCATCACCTACTCCAAGCTTGTGAGATAGAAGCCTACATTAACACTCTCTTGGCATGTGGATGCAAATCCAACCAAGAGCCAAGCTTCAATGCATGCTCATCTTCTCTACCAAGCTAATTACTAAGCTAAGCTATGCTAATATGAGTGATTATGTGAGGAGATGTACATCTTTCTCGTAAGATACTCCTTCTTCTTCTCAATCTACTCTCATACCCTGCTAGCTCTCACCATCTTCGAAGGTGTGTGAGGTCTTGGGTCTGAGAACGGGGATTATTCAAGTTGTGTTTGTTAAGTGTTTTGCTTAGTGCATGAAGTTTCCATCTTCAATGCACTAGCTAGTCTTGAAGGAACACAAAGAATTGTATTGTACAATGTCTCTCTTGATGGGAGAAACCATAATACAAAGCCTTTTGGAGGGGGGACCGGCTCCATGAAAATCCGGTCCTCAACTGTTGTCAATAGCTTAATTGCTCTCTCTTTTGAAAGTATTTTCGATGCTATCTAACTAGGTGTTATGCTTTTGAAAGTATTGTCGATGCTATCTAACTAGGTGTTATGCTTTTTGTTGCTCTCTACACCCAAGCACTCTTGTAATTCTCATTAGGAATCTACTCTAATGAAATGCCCACTATGTTCATGCTAATTTCCGCTACACATAAGTTATTAGGCCATTAAATGTTACATTATTATTTGATGATTAAGTATGCATACACATTATTCTTTTGTTTAAATATTTTAGGTGTATGTGTATCAAATGTGGCACACTTACAAGACAAATTTCTTCCAAATACCAAGTAGCCTTTCAAGATACTACAGAAATATGCTAGGGCTAAATGGGTAGACATACTTGAGACATAATTTCTCTCAAGTGCAATGTAGATTGGTCATCTACTCTGGAAAGATGTTAATGTGTAGAAAGTGGATCCAAAGCAAAAAGCCTTCGGACCAAGAATATCTCTCTTGTATATATGCATAGTTGGGTATAACTATGATCTCAAGGATGAGGTAATCTCATCAATTTTCAATTTTTGGTCTACTAAATGATACTATCACTTTAGAATTAGCCATTCTAGTGAGAGAATATAAAATAAAATAATAAAAGGGCTAATAATATAGAATGGATCATAAAATAAATTCTAAGTTTTGAGAGTACCAAAAGTGCATTTTATAGAAGTGCCAATGGAATTCATTAACCATTCAAACAAGATTTTATGGGACAAAAATGAGATTTTTATGAATACAAAAGAATCCGCACATGCAACTTAAAGCTATGTGGAGAGAAGAGATATGGTCCACAAGCCTCCCATGCAAGAGAGAAGGTAAAAGAAGATAGAAAATTGCATCCAAAGGACCTAGTGTGAGTATGTTTGAAATAACTAAAAAAAGTAAGACATAAGGGCTATTTAGTTTCTTGGAAACAACAAGATAAACAACTTTCATGTTCATTTTGTTTTCAAATTGAGAACCGCAAGAGAGATACTTTCTCATTTTTCTACAAGGGATTGCATTGGAGAGAGAAAGAGTACTTCTATCTTCCTGGCTCTTAACACTCCATGCAATCCTCAATATAAAGAAAAGTCTCCATGATCTTCTCAAGGCTCATCATCTTCTCTCTGTTCTATACGAGTCTCCATGGCCACTTATACTCCTTATGTGATTAATAATGGTAATGGAACTAACTTGAGTTCTTATTTAATATTTGTAGATCTCATCACACCTCTCTAATTTGATTAGTGGGAAGTGTGATTAGAATTGCAAGTAATCAAATGCTCTTCAATTGTGAAGAGAAGCGTTAATACGAAGTCCTTTCGAAGGGGAGTTGGATCCAAACAGTATGGCCCTCAACTGGTGTCACATTCTCTCTCTCTCTCTCTCTCTCTCTCTCTAATTGTATTTCAATTTATGTGTGCATTGTGATTGAATGTTGATCAAATTGTGCACATCTTTGCAAATTTTAGGCTACATCATGCTTAGTTATACACAACGTGATTCATCTACACATTAATCTCCATGTTTTTGCTGTTCAATTGCCAATAGTTTGACAAAACTTAAACGAATGTAGTTGTTTGCTTTTAATTTAAACTAGCTCTAGGTTTGATTGGAATGCCTTGAGATGGCCCATAAGTAGTGCTTTATGGAAACCCCATCCTAAAGATATATATCGTGCAATTGTACACAACAATAATTAATCTAGCCCCCTCACCAAAAATATGAAAGAGACAATGGCCGGAAGAATGATGGGAGCACAAGTCATGGAGAACATAATATGAAAGCCAGGGTGGCCACAATATATGAAGATATTTTTATGGAAGTTAATGTGGGGTGCTCTACCAATGAGCGTAAAAATCCAACAGAGAGGAATTGTGTCAGATTGATGCTTGGGGTGCAAGCTAACTAGTGAGGATCCGGCCCACCTATTCAATGGAATGCCAGGCGATTAGAGGCCTGGTAGGGAAAATTTGCAAGTGGATCAAAGGGACATGGCAAATCGGATTCTTCAAGATTGATCTATTCCTGGAGGCAAGAAGTTGGGAAATCATGCCCTTATCATTTGCACTCAAACTGTTAGGTACATCATATATGACAGGCAAGAAACCGCCGTGTGTTTGAAGGAGATCTTGAAGTGGCAAGCTTCTCAGAGATTTTACAAGAAAGTAGAGTGGTGATCTTTATGCTCAGGTGCAAGCAAAACTCGAATGACTAGTCTAGGGCTACCCAATCCATGTTGTCAACCTATGATAAGTAAAGCCAGAAACTTTTGTTCACCTACTTTGTCAAGCCAATAATGATAAGCTTCGATGAGAGGCAGTAGACATCCAACTTGTAATCTTTAGCACCTCCAGTCGGCCTCACCTTGAGGGTGTTTTGTAATTCTATGTTGGGTTGAATACAATTCACTCACCAATTGTGAGTTTTGGAAAAAAAAAACTCATAATTGAAAAAAAAAAGAGCGATATAAAATGTTGAAATTGAAGCAATAAGAATGCTTAAAGACATTTGATTATTCTAGAGAAAGTATGTGCTAAATATGTTGGGAAAGTCTTGAGGTGATAGGAAGAGAGCCTCTACGCATATATTTTATCTTCTTCTTTGATACTAACAAAGAGATATTCATCCACAACTTACTATCTGAACAAGCATATGGGATGAGATAAATTGGACCTTGATTTTGTAAGGGGACTGTTTTTTTCCATGACAAGGGAGATTAGTTGTTTGAATGAAAGAAAATTCTTTTCCTTCGATTGCCAGTAAACTCGTGAAAGAAATTCCTTTCCCTCCTTTAAAGAAATTTATGCTGGTTTCGAGAGAATTAAATTTCAGAAGAATGATGAACCATCTCACTATTCTTCTTGTGTTGCATGACTTGTTGACCAAGTACAATAAAGCTACAATTGTTGATTGGAAAGACTTTCATTTCTTTGAACAACTCGTGGAACAAGAGAAATAAAATTTACGATTGGCGTCAAAGCATATTTTACACTAACACTAGTCGTGTAAAAAAAAGGTCACTTTTGTGGCTTTTGCAAAAAAATTTAAATTAAACAGCTATTTAAATATCTAAACAAAAAAACCCTTTCAAGGAAACACGCCCAACACAAAATATGAATAGATAAAAAAATTTGAGAAAATAAGCCAAGTGTTGGAGTTGTCTTTGCATGGCCATCTCTAAGAACTAATTTGATAAAATACGTGTAATTTTATTAAATTGTCTCAATGGTAGACCGAGTTTCTTTTGAGCAGACTCAAACTTCTTGGAAAAATCCCTCAATAGGTGTGTAATGAGCCTATCACACTTCTATGTTGCTTACATAAAGACTGACAATATTTTTTACTCGTCCAAGTTTAGTAGTAAATTATAATTTTATGCAAAAAGTTTTTTTTTTCAAAAATATTTTTAACTCAAATATGGCTCTCATAGTCTTAGATATGTCTTTTTTTTTGGGGCCAAAGTCACAATTGTGAGTGATTGTGTAATTTTCTCTATGAGTCTTAGACACATCCTCATGAGACGCTCGAGAAGTTTTACTTCTTGATCCATAACTTTGTTTGCTTGATCATCGACATAGTCAAAAAGTGTCTTTTGATACAGATGCCAATGTTATAAATTGTAGGTTTACAAATTGAAGAGTAGAGGAGTGGGGCATGATAATTTGTCCCCAACTGTCGAGACATTGGAGCTTTTTCTTGCTAGTGGTGCCCTTCAGGCGTGTGTTTGAATGCTCTAGGCCAAAGAGTGTAAGTCCGTTTCGACGAAAGGGCATTCCCTTTGAGGTATCCTTCAAAAAAGTGCTTTATTGAGATATGAGCCATTTGCAAAAATGAAGAGAATATTACATTACGAGCCCTTTGAAAAAATGAAGAGTATATTACATTACGAGGCTATGTTTTTATTTTATTTCATAAGGAAAATATTCTGGAGATGCTTGGAGACTTTGGCCATTATAATGGTTACACTGCATCGTTGGAGAGCATTCCTGCGCATTAGTAGGTAGCGTGTTGCTACGAATGACCTTGTTTAACAATTGTTAAGTTGGCAGGTAGAGCCTCGCCACTGCTGATGTGTGCTCATAGCGGGCTTGAGGGGGTGTTCACAGGGGGCTCAAGGACGTGGCGACAATATGGTGCTAAGGTGTTCTCACTCACCTTCCCGTTTATCTACGAGGTGGATGGGATCAATGGTGCACATCAAGGAGAGGCACCATCATTTAATCCCGTGCGTCTTGACTCGACCAAAAATATTCTTGGATCCTGAGTTTATTTTTTATCCGAGATTAGCTTTTTAATCTCAAACTTTGTGTTTTTTGACTCCATGGCTTTGCATTCATTGCAAGAAACACAGGCAGACATAATGGTTAGGGCGTCCGCTTCCCACACCGCCTGCAAGGGTCCAAATCCAAGCCATGAGGGGTGCAGCATCTCGAGATTTTTTTCCCTCCCGACATCCCAAGAATAGTTTTATAAAGGCAACAACCATGATCGCAAGATGCTCCCCTCTTTCATGAGGATCGTTGATCCCATCCATCCCATCGCGTGGCAAATAAACTTGATGCTCACGCTCCCGGGGATTGAGGGAAGCGATGTTCTTCCTTGCATTTGCCACACTTTTGTAAGGTTGTTTTGTTGGAAAAGAATCTCTTTGGATGCAATAATTTGGGGGTTTCCAATCAACGAGCAAAGAAAACTCAGCGAAGCCACTTTTCAAGCAAATATGAGCAACACCCTTGACAAAGTCATGCAAGCGCAAGGTATATTGAAGAAAGTAATCATGTCATGCTGGATTTTTTTTGGCAAAGGTACTTACATAAGCAGCTGAATTCTTTTTACCACAATTGTACAAGAAGCCAATATGTCTCCCTAATTTTTGGAAGCAGCTGAATTAGTTAGAATCTGTGAAGATGCTTGTTTAGAAGGTTGGATGAGAAAATGGAGGGTAGGGCACGTGTAGAGAGAGAGACAGAGTGAGATGCCATGCGTCGATGGGCGTTGAGAGAGAGAGAGAGAGAGAGAGAGAGAGAGAGAGAGAGAGAGAGAGAGAGAGCACCCATTTGCCTCGGTCTTGCGCGCTTCTGCACCTGGGAGCTCTGTCTCACGCTGGAGTTGCCACAGAGAAAGGACGCAAAGTATTGGTAGTGCGGGTGATCGTCACGAGGCAGTCCGGGGTTGGCCATGGCATGACGTCGAGGACAAAAAGAGAGAGAGAGAGAACCCAACAACGCAAGGCATTGTCTGGCAGGTCTCGTCTACGCTCGTCAGGTGCCACTGAGCGGTCCTCTGGTGGTTGTCTTCGCGAGCTACCTCCCTCCCAATTCCTCAGGGCTATCGATTCTTTACACAGTGGGCAAGGCATGGTCTGTCGCGCGAGGCATGGTCTGGCAGCTGCCATCTGGGCTCGTATGATAGGCGAGAGCTACAGGGGACTTTTTTTGAGGGGAGAGGGGGGCGTTTGGGGCGGTGCAGCAATGGCGAGCAGGACAGGCGATGGGAAGGGGTGGCCTGTCTGTGTGAACCCACGACGATGAGAAAAATTAGCGCCAGATAGAATCCACCTCGTTAACTAATTAATGAAATGCAAACTTGACCCAGTATGCTGATAAAGGGAATGCCCAAATCCATCTTGTATCTCTAGACACACACATTTTGAACTTAGAATATGTGGATGGGGATTACAAAATCCAATTCGAAGCTGATCACATGATTTATAAATAGTTACTAAACACTTATGTCTTAGTGTTCAAATATGTCGCATTGCAACTTGCAAAGCCATGCAGTTCTAAACTTGAGGACGCAATCATAGTGGGCTCTTAGTTACATATAGTGTAATGCATACCATGAGCAAGCTCAACCCATTTTGAATGTGGCACATGAAGTGCTTAAAGATTGTAAATCGCGAGTAACATTGAAGGAGAAGAGACAATTCCCATAGGTTCATTCAATCTGCACAATACTTGTGAAGGTATCTTCGCAAAATTTAATGGAGCTCGTATGAGATCATCTGCAAAAGGGGATCAGCAAAGGGGATGCAGACAAATGATGAAAACATAATTCTTATTGAATGCCATGATCGGGAAAAGCACGTGGTTAGCATATCCTCAAAGTCATTTTCATCGAGACAGGGTTCGTTGATAAGAACTCTATAGGCACTCAATATCACCACATGGAGATGTAATAAGTGAATGCAATAGCATACTTGAGGTCACAAACTCTATTTATAAAGTAGAATAAAATAGGTGTTATGAGATTCCTGTAGAAGTTGCTCTTGTGATCGAATCCGTAGAAGAGTTTCACATTGTTGCAACCCGCAAGGTGCATCGTTGCACTGGTGGCAAGAGTGTAAAGAAATTGGTTCAGATAGCATTGCATGTCCTATGGTCTCACTGAGTGTCTCAAGATAAACTTAGCACCAAGATTGTAAGAGCTAACCACGCTTCCCCACCATGTCACATCTTTATTGCACTTATATAGCAGGGTGTGCTCACGTACTCCATGGCAAGAATCTGGAGGCGTTTGATGAGGAAGAACATGGCGGCTTGAGGACACGTTCTGCAAAATAGGGGACTAGCATCCGCCGGCATGCCTAGTCTCCTCCTAGCATCCGGCATGCCCTGGTCTCCTCCTGCTTCTTTTCCCTTCCACAGATAAAGGCCATATCCAAAATGGCCTCGTTGCAATCAAGCAAGAAAAACAAGACTCACTAAGCAGGTAACTCAAGGGAATCACCTTGCATAATGTGCGTATAGCTTTCAAAGTCCATAGCGTTCAACTTCGTTAAATAGCCCCCCCAACCCCACAAAATTTGTGTTTGCCCTTGTGAAATGTGTCGAAACCCGTCCGCGCCGGTGCGGACTGGTTCCAGACTCTTCCAGGGTTCAACACGTTAAATAAAGCTAACTAATGAGATCGTCATAGCACACTATACAAAGCACATTTTTTGTTTTTTTTTTCATAATAATATGGACTCCAGCAAGCTGTCTAAACCAGTCCGCATCGGCACGGATTGGTTCCAGCACGGAGCGAGTAAGGGTGCTGGGGTTGATGGTAGGAGAAATGGTCGTGTAGCAGAGAGGAATGAAGTTGGGGTTGAAGGGGCCAAATGCAAGCTTGCGATAGTGCCTCCAGCATCCAAGTCCAAGTCCAAGACGATTGAAGCATCAACGGCAAAGAAAACGAAGCCCAGGGAGCCAACTATGACACATGCATGGAAGTACCAATCTGAGTTGCTTTCTTTTATGCAGCCCCTTTGTGCCATATGCACACGAGAGCGAGAGAGAGAGAGAGAGAGAGAGAGAGAGAGAGAGAGAGAGAGAGAGAGAGAGAGAGAGAGAGAGAGAGAGAGAGAGAGAGAGAGCACTTGGAGCTTAGGAGCGGTCAACGTGGGAGTGGTTGGCGGAAAGAAGTTGGTGCTCAGGTGCCTACTTGTTGCCTTGTCGAAAGGGGTACAAAGAATCCGTGCATGACGTTGGTCACCTCGCCCCAGTGTTCGGGAAAAATTATTTTTCCAAACATACAAAATTCCTTTCCTTGAATTTGCCAAGAGAAAATTTTAGAAAATTAGGCTAAGTTTTCAGGTTTTTACACTATTTTTCTCTATTATGGGGCGGAATTTCTCCTTTTCCCCTTGCCATGAATTGGCATTTTGGAAATTAAAGATGGCACGATATTAAGCTGAGACACATTTTTCCTGAACACTGCCTCGCCCTCTTTATATTCCATTTTGGATTTGGACCAATGTCTTTAGAGCCAAGTCCCGCAATAGATATATAGATTAGCCTTTTCTGAACAATGTTGGAGGAGGAAGAGCAAAAAAGAGAGAGGTTGAGAAAATCCAACAGCTCTTCTTGGGCGAGCGGAAATAATAGGCCCGGAAGAAGATAATCTCAATTGCACGACGAATCAGCTTTTGTCACCTAGCTTTGATGCCCCTGTGCTAAGGATTTCCACCTCCTTGTCTGCACTAGGCATAAGAATCTCATTGCTCTTCCCAGTTACACTTTGATTTTTTAGCTAGAAGAAAAAAGGCACAAGTGCTTCGAACCCCGTCCCGCCAGTTGGATACGGGTTTTACAAATGCTATATGCTCTTTGCAGAGTGGTCTCGCCTAGGCTCTATAGGGCATACGGGGGTTGAGTGCTTGCGCTCTAGCTGCTGCAAAATCTTGCCTCAAGCTGCAATTTTACAGTGCATGCACTAGAAAAACGTGGGTGGCACTAAAAAAGGTAAGAACAATAGAGTCGCAACCAATCATAGCTCTTTGAGGAGAGATTGGGTCGTGCAATTGCAGGCGGACCACTCTAGATTACGTTCAACCTGACCAAAAAATATGGTCACATCACCCTAGTACTACTAGTAAATCCCCCTCACCATCACCGGCTACCCTCAAGGAAAATAACTTTATTGAGGGATTAGCTCGTTTTTTTTATTGTTCGAAAAAACTCGCTCATCGTCTTGTAACCATCTTGTAAGACTCCAATAATTTATTGCTTGGTTGTATGCTTTTTTGCTCCCGTAATGTTGTTTGGATCCTTGGTATAAATGGGTTCACTTGCAATCAACCCAAAATAGGTGCCCTAAACGACTTTTTCAATTTGTTTGGGAAGAATCTCACGGAGATGCCAGTTTAGAATGGAAGCAAAAGAGAGGGTAGAAACGTGGACCAAGGAGATATTGCTTGTTTTAAAATATTTTTTTGAGATTTGTCGGTGGTCACACTCGGCTTTTCACGACGTTAAAATCCCCCTCTTGTTTTGGTCGGACAGCGGGCTGAGCTTGGGTCTAGGCCGTGGTCAGTCGCCAGGTGGAGGGGAGAGGGAGGGAGATCCCAAGTGTGAGGACGAATGGCGTATCACGAACGAGCTGCGACATTCGCTCTGCAACCAGTTTGCGCATGGGCGGCACCTGTAGCGGGTAGATGATTTTGAGTCTGCGCATAGGCGACACCTGTAGCGGGTAGGAGATTTTGATCGCAACGCATGGGAAGAGATGGTGAAGGCGCAGGGACTACACAAGGCAGATGACAGCAAGGAGAGGCTACGCATGTGGGCAAGGCATGGAGTGCAGAACTGAGCGCATGTCTCAGTTGAGTAGACAGGCGGCCATGTCTCTAGTGTGGGCGCTGCTCTGTGTCAGGCCATGGAGGTTCTGCGTGCAGTCCTGTGTGGAGAAACAGGACGTGGGAACAGGGCCAAAGATGCAAGACTTTGCATTGCCAAGGGTTGCAAAAAGAATCTTGCCATGTAATTAATTAATAGAATCGTAAACAGACCAGTAGTAGCATTTTCAAGGAGAGGCCAGAACGTTAAAGTTGAAATGGGGAAAAATGAGAGAGAGATCTGAATGACTCGAGAATGAAGGTATATATGATGAATATTTTGAAGGCAAAAATTGAATGATGCCAGAATAAAGGCACATATGATGAAAATTTGGAAAGATTCTTAAAGATCACACATCTAGGGGGTAGAGGGACCTAGAAAAGAAAAATGAGGTGTCCTTGTAAATCTGATAACCAATAAGGTGCCCGATTAAATGATTGTCTCATATTATCCGAAAAGGTTCAAAAACCCAAAAAAAAAAAAAAAGAGTAGTGGTTGCAAGCGACGAATCAAGTATGTCCCTCCAATTTTAAACACATTAGTTTTAACAAGAATCTCTGGAGATGTCAATATGGCTTAGACTAAGAAAAACTGTGAGCATGGCACGTGTGGAGAGAGAGAGAGAGAGGGAGATGACGTGTGGACAAAAAGGCGATTTTTTGCAGTTCGCGAGAGAGACGGCTAAGGGAAAACCGGATCAGAGACGAGCCAACACGCGAGAGGCATGGCGGCGGGATGCAGGCGAAGTGCAGGGGCTAAGAATGAACCGAGGCAGCACACTAAGCTCCAGGTCTGCGTACTGCGTCGCATGGAGTTGCACTCAGACGACCATCTCTCTCTCTCTCAGGCGAGGCAGCACACTAAGAGGACCATCTCTCTCTCTCTCTCTCAGGCGAGGCAGCACACTAAGCTCCTGGTTTGCGTATTGCGTCGCATGGGGTTGCCACTCAGACGACCATCTCTCTCTCTCTCAGGCGAGGACCAGCGGCGGCAGGCATTGTTTCAGCCTGGTGTGATGACAACGACAGAAGGGGGAACAAGGTTGGCGATGGTGATGCGACGCGCGTCTGCAGGATGACGAGGATGGCGGCGACGACGTTCTGGTTTTGCTTCCAAGTTTCTAGATTCGAGGAATCTGGAGCACTAATTAATTAATGGTGTGTCTAGGACCAACGTCTATTTTGCTAACAACTTTGATAATCTAAACAAGGTCCATACAAAAAAACTGGCTTGAAGATTAACAAGATCTAGAGAGAAATTAGTGAGAAGATTGGTAAGATTCCATGTCATAGAATAACTCTACAAGTTCATATGCCCATCCTTAATTAATTGTGAATAGAGTGGTGAATCTATTCATGAACATCATGCACTAAATTGTAAGCACTCTAAGGTTCTCAGTAACTAGTGGTAGGAGGAGATAAAGAGCACGCAAGGCCCGTTGCACAACTGCCCTTCCACCATCCCCCATTCTTGCATCCATCTCCGTTCGTCGCTCTAGTCTCTGTGTTCACTCCCCACCGTGCTCTGCTCCCAATCTAGCCTCAACCCATGCAACGCATGGTCTCATCCACCATCGCAGCACACCAATAAGTGGTTTTGTAGCACGCATAGGGCCTACGCATTCACAAGCGTGAATCCCCCCTTTCCTAGACGTGCATTCCTAGCAAGATTACCCTCTCACACACTATCTCTGTTTCGCTTTCGATGCAAACAAGACACTCCAAGCGCCGCCTTCCACATAGAGCGAAAAAAATATATCTCCACCTCTCTCTCTCTCTCTCTCTCTCCTCCCGCTTTTACACACTTCCATTAAAATCTCCCTCTCCCCCTCTCTCTCCTTCCTCCAAGTGCCCTCTTCCCCTTTGGCCTTTTCAACCAAACCAATTTTCCTAAGATACTACAAAACTAGATGCATTAGTTTCTCCCAATGATAACTTAAAGAGATAATTTAAAAGATAAGTAAAAGTAAAAGGTATTCACCTTTTTTTCCTCTCAACTCAAAGAGTATCTCCTATGATTCCCTTTAAAACAAATGCAACCAATTGAGCCTAGGTATGCGTATTTGGCTCTAATTTTAGACAGCAGGTGAATTAAATTGCTGGCGGTGTGATGGTGAGAAAGAAAGGGGGGCAAATTCCATGTGGAGGGGAGAAAGGGAGGAAGAGGGAGGCACACATATTCGAGGGATATATATTCCATGTGTCAGGAGCAAAGAATTTCAAGTTTGACTAGGATCCATGAGAGAGTTGTCTTTTTTCTTGCGATCTGCGTAGCCATCGTGAGTCCTATCGAGTGTCGGACAAGTTTCACAGCGGGGATAGAGACATAGGTGGATTGATGGCAGGCGATGGGCAGAGACATGCTATACAAACCCTCACTGAAGATGGTCTCATCAATAGCGTATTGCATCAACTTTTTCTCAAGGTGCTACTTGCGATGGTTAGCGCTGGTAGAAGTGAAGGGAACAGGCTGTAGTCAAGGCTAGGGAATGAGGGTAGGGAAGCAATAGTACTTTGCAAAGCCATCCATGGTAGGGGTGGGGGGATGTATGCACAATGATAAGCAAGGCCAAAGTCCCGATGTAGTTATGTGAGTGGGGGAACAACATGCGTGTGCACTTCAAAATAGACCACGAGAGAATCTGAATAGATTCGCGCTAATAAAATGATTTGGAGCATCCAAATCCTATCATGATTTCACTTTTCTATGACAAACATACATCCAAAATGAGAAAAAATAGCCAGAAGTTGTGCCAACACATCCATCTCAAGGAAAATAATTACTACTAGTACTGTCGACGGCCTTCGGCCGCCTCTACGCAAAGTCTCTCTCTCTCTCTCTCTCAGCGGCCAAGCTGTAGGGCACACACCATTGAAGCTCGTTGAAGGAAACACTGTCACGTGTCTAGAGGAGGGGGCCAAAATCCCTCCCCCTTTTATAATAGTATAGATTAATACCATTATCACTAGTAGAATGGAAAATACCATTGTCAATATTGAAACAATGACACAAAGTGCTCAATGAGCTAGCAAGAGAAGTGTGGTTGACTATAAAGTTTGACTCAAGAAACTCATATCATAGCGAATGTGACAATGTGTTAACCAAAGGAAGGGAGACACAAAATCATGGTAGAGATTCTAAGGCAACTAATCGCTCAAGAACCTCTTCATCACCTTCTTTTGTAGGTGCCTAGTCTCCTGCTAGTTGGTTCGATTTATAATATGCTAGTTGGTTTGATGTATAATATTCTATAGATAAAGAGCTATACTGGCCGATGTTATCCATGCCTCCTTCAAGCTTAATGGGCCTCATACATGAACTAGGAGTTGAGACCTACATAGCATCACCGAGCGACTTGTACGTATCAAAATTTCAGTTGTTATACTTGTGGCAAGTATGGACACTTTTAAGCACAATATTGTGATAATCAAAAAGCCAAAGTGACCACCCCAATCATGACTTGAGCTTTGGTGTCTCATAGACAAGGTCTACTAATTAGCAAGGGAAAAGTGACCCTATACCTGAGGCAAGTACACTACCAAAAAACCCATATGCCCGTGGGTCCATTTCCTTTGGCTGCAAGTGTACTTGTGAAGGGTGGTGGTCAAGTGGGTTGGCAACTAAGAGCTATCATAATGAACTTGGAGTGGGTGCCTGAGCCACCATCTACAATGACTCTTGTAAGTTACCCCAAGAGTTGAGATTGTGAGGCTTGGAATCCTATAGTTAGTGAGAGGAGCCCAAGGATAAGTGCCTATGTAGGAGTCAACTGGTTGGAGAGGTGGATGCCCACCACTAGGATCAACTCTAGAGTAGAATGAGTAAATGATAGCCACATTATCAATCCAAAAATTGGGATACTTGGATTATATCATAGAGAAAAACGTTCCATAACGTATCTTGGAGAATATTCTTCACAATGATACATCTAGGCATAGAGGAATCATCCAGGGTCATCTCTATGAAGTGCTAAAATTTTCCATTGCTTCAAGGTAGGTGCCATCTTGTTAAAGTTATAGTATCTTGCCTGCTTGCATGCATACGGGCAACGATTTAGACGTGGTGCTTATTAAATTTTGTACACATTTTGAAGGCTGTTAGAAGCGATTTAAGCTGCTCGTTTCTTGATGCTTGTAGTAAAAATTATTGTTTGAAGGCTTTTTTAAGGTCTTTTGCCTCTCACAACTTTCTCCATACTTTGTGCTCTCCAAAGCCCTCTATGCCTATCTTCTCACCTGCTTATCTTCCTTTTGTGTGTGTGCTCTCTACTTTCACACTCTCGATCGTTCTCTGCCCTGCCCTCTCTGCTATTGCAGATTCCACCTCTAATATTCTCATTCTTTGCAAGAAAATCATCATGGTAGGTGGAGAATCTATAAAGGCACTGACCCCTACAACGAGCTCACACAACAAATGAAAGCTATGGTGGAGCAGTGGTGTAGGCTTCCATTTGCAAGAAGATCAGATGAAGCTATGGTGAAGCACCGTTCACACTCTCGATTATTCTCTGCACGGCCTCTTCTGCTATTGCACTCTTTTCTTGGCTGGTTTCCACCTATATTTCTTCGTTTCTTTAACCAAATCATCATCGTAGGTGCAACATCTATGAAGGCACTCTCTCAAGAACCTGCTCACAAAGCAGATGAAGCTATGGTGCAATATCGACATAGACTTTTGTTTATAGGCATCATCGCATCATATAGAAAGAGTACAATATTAGACATGGAGGCTCTAGCAACCTCTATTGAGTTCAAATTGAACAGTTCCCATGACTCAAAAGTGCAGGAGTGTTTGTGATGGAAATGGAAAGTGTCTGGATCATGAGAAAAACCTACAACATAAGCCGCCCATGCAATGCTGGCAGGCGCTAGACAAATGAGGGTGTGAATTGGGCCGAACTCCTATTTGTTAGTTGCACAACTGGAGGTAGGCCCGGTAGGTGGTGACTTCATTGAATGGAAATCCGTCTGTGAATACCAAATCTATCCAAATTCTATGGCTGGTTTTTCTCGACACTCTCATGGTGCTATAAATTTTGGGAATTTCCATGTATTCTGGTAATTTATCCTATTGAATAAGGCTCTTGCTCCTATTAAATTAGGCCTTGCCTCTCTCTTTCTTTGAGTGTGTGTAAGCTGATCTCTCTCTCTCTCTCTCTCTCTCTCTCTCTCTCTCTCTCTCTCTCTCTCTCTCTCTCTCTCTCTCTCTCTCAGGTAGTGCCATTGTGGGGCAATTTGCTAAAGTAGTATATAAGCACCACCTTGCCCCCATTGCAATATCATCAATTCATTGCCAAGGTTGGTTGGTTCAACAATCTCTCTCTCTCTCTCTCTCTCTCTCTCTCTCTCTCTCTCTCTCTCTCTCTCTCTCTCTCTCTCTCTCTCTCTCTCGCTCTCGTATTCTCCCCATTTCTCTATGCTTCCACATTATCGACTTTGACATGTATCACAACACCATGTTCGCTGATCATGGAGAGCGGCGATACAAAGAAGAGGAATAGAAGAAAAGGAGTAGTTTTTATTAGATGCGTTTCCATCGTGGTGCTTTTTCCTTTCTGCAACATTCTAAACCGTTGGTGGAAAATAGGTCCATTGCTGGCAATTCATGAAGGTGGAAGTAAGTGGCTCAGGGCAACCCTCGAAAAGTTTGGACTCAATTTGGGACCTTGTAAGAAATGCCATGTCAACATAGAGAGAGAGAATAGAAAGTCCCTATTTTCATTTTCTATTTTTTTTTCTAAATATCATAAAACCACCCATACTATAGGGTACATTTGATAAAAACCTCAATAGGTGTTCAAGCAATGATAACCTATGATGGCTCGAAATTGAATGTTAAATATCTTAATCTTTTGCTTTTTTAAAAACTCAGACCTTCCACTTAACATCTTGCATCGAATGTCTTTTCTCCACCCCTGTCAAGTTTCTCTTATTGGTGCTCTTGCCTACTTTGGCCTCTCCTCGTTCTACAAGTTGTTTTGATGCTGCCATCGTCTCCATATATAAGTTCTCCCAGGAATTGGAGGGACGTGTATCATCTACATATAGAGCTTGCACGAGAATATGAGCCCCCCCGTAAGAAAAAAAAACAACACACCAATTTTGAAGCTTCAGAGGGGAATTTTAGGACACAAGGCAAGAAAAGTGTGGACCTTTGTGTCGATGGTAGAATGTATCCTAAGCATCCCATCACATACTCAACTCCACCTTTCAAGGACATAATTTCATTAGTGAACTATGTGGGAGATGGCCATAATGGTATGTACGGCTATACTAGGCACTTGGTTGTATGCAATGATATTTAATAGCTTGAGAGAGACATTGCATACAAAGAAAGTCTACGCTGGAAGAAAACTATAGAGCACTATGCTCAACAAATAAAAGGTCACAACAACATCATCATGAAGCTTATACAGAAGCTTAGAGAAAAAGAAACTGCGTTAAGTCCACGACAAAGAGAAAGAAGACTACGCGACATCGAGTAGATGAAGGTTGGCTCTGGGGAATTAAGAAAAGAGTCCGAGCCATTAAATAAGTTCATCTAATTCCATAGGCTCTTTTTCATGTATCTTACACTCGACTTTCTTGTTTAGATC
This sequence comes from Adiantum capillus-veneris, assembly GCF_014529385.1. Classification (NCBI taxonomy): domain Eukaryota; kingdom Viridiplantae; phylum Streptophyta; class Polypodiopsida; order Polypodiales; family Pteridaceae; genus Adiantum; species Adiantum capillus-veneris. The sequence continues at coordinate 87,435,231 of NC_140953.1, read as the reverse complement.
GTTGCTTCACCCCGAGTAGGATGTCCAGTGCAACACATCTACTTCATCACTAAACACTAATGAACAGAGCATTGGATGGAAGCATTGTAGCTAATGATCCTAGAAACTTTAGCGTGCAATCTGTTCTCGCCACATTCAGTGGTGCTGACAGAATGGTTAGCTTGGACAACTCACTTTTGCATGTGTATTTGAACTCATTAAATATCTCTATTGAGGTGCCTGTGGAGAACTTCGATATACTGAATTTGGTCATTTTAATAAAAAAAGCATCCCTAAAGTAATAAGCGAGCAGAGAAATGTAAAGAAACTTGATGTTTATGGCATGGGATCCTACATACTGGAGTGGCATTTGGCTGGAGATCTAAAGACCTAGAAATATACATTGGAGCTTGCTCAATCCTCTTCCTTGAGAAATGTTACAAAGTATTATGGCATTTTGGCCTTGTGTGAGTGTCCTCCTCTCTCTTGATAGAAACACCATGGTCAACTTCTTTTGTCGGTGGCACATTCAGGTCGGGCACTATTGTCTCAGTCTCTATTTCAACATGGGGGTTTCTTTTGTAGCAGCCAAGACTAGCTGCTTATTGCAAAATAGAGCATGCTTGTTATACTCCAATAATTGGCTAGGGTCTCTGATTCCACATGCTAGGCCATATGATTCTTGTGTCAAAAAATAGTGACTCCACAAACCATACATGCATGGGCTTTGATCGAACATCGTTAGTGCTGCTTGCTTCTTGAGAAGCATAATCTTGTTTGTATTCCATCTGATGAGGGTGCCCCCTCGATATCTTGATAAGGGCTCCAAGGTCATCAGAGGTAGATCAACATTATCATTGGAGGAGGAGGAATGGAAGACCAGACAACTTGGATAGCTCAAATTCTTCAAATACTCACCGAGGGAGGAATTCTTTCCTAAGTCTCCCATGCCTCGTTCATGACGACAAGGAATGAAGTTGTCATCATAAACAACCACCTACAAGCAATTAATAGCAATGATCATTACATATAAAAGAAGTGTTAATCCACACACAATTGCAAAAGAGAAAAAACTTCACCTTCTGATATTCATCTTCCTCAAGGAGTGCCTCATTCCATAAGTTAATGGCACTATCCAGTTTGCTTGGCGCCGTAGATGTTGAGGTTGATGAGGACATTGATGAATTTGTTATTCCCATGTTTGTTATTCCGAGCTTTTCCTGGACTGCCTTCAAGTCCTCTTCCATTGGAAGTTTTGCCTCACACCTAGCTATATCATTGCAAGTGCACTTTCTAGACCTACAAACTCACCTTCTGACACATGGGCATCTATCACAGAGTACTTGTCGTGCTCATGGTCTATGCTGGCATCATCCTCTTCTACAATCTATGCCACTATGGCAAGGCAATAGTCCTCTTGCAAGTCAAAAATATCCATGATATCATTGAGCATTACATATTGCAAATCACCGATCGGGATGGTAGGAAGGACACTTGTAGGCAAAGCACCATCCGGAAGCTGTACACCCTCCAAAATCTGTAACTCTCCACTTTGATGAGGCACTAATTTTGTTGGGGTATAAAGCCCAATGTGGTCGCCCAGGTAAGTGGGCGGGCCGCCAGGTATGTACACATATTCTTTTGTAAAAACCTAATAAGAACTCACTATGCTCTACACATCACAGGAGAGCGAGTTCACCATAACGTCGTGCTCTTCTTCTCGCACTCTCTCTCGCGTCGCACTTCCGCTCGTACTCCTTCAACTGGTATCAGAGCTTAGATCGAGGCTCGGGGCAGCATTTGCAGGTAGCCAGAGTCACCTGCTCATATTGGAGTGAGATTCGACAGGCGAAGACATGGCCCCAAATCCTGTGGGTAAGCCCGAAGGGCTTGGTGTTCTCAGAATTTCATTCTGAGGTCATCTCGGCCATCGTTCGGCTTCGACAAAGTTCTGCGTAGGCCATTTTCGACTACGTGGTCTTGGCGGGTGCAGATCCGACTCTGCAAATTTGGGGTTTCAGCCTACGACTGCAGGTGCTGAGGATATCGACACTCCCAGAGTGCTGATTTGTGGCTGTCTACACATCGAAGGACGGCTCGCAATTCTTGGAGGCGTGTCACATACGACACGGGCACATCTACACACAGATTGTAGGCGACATCCACTAGTTCATTAGGTATCTTGTGTTTGCTGCTTGATATTCCAGATTTCATCCTGACATTGCAGGTACTTCCACATGGGATGTATCGTCAGAGATGATGTATGTCTGTTGAGGGTTTGCTGGCTGTGAGTCACGCAGCAAACAACCGCCGCAACGGTTACAACATATAGTGGGAAATTTGTGGATGTATGACTTTGGGGAAGTCTATGTATTGTCAAATTTACTGCAGCCTTTGTTGAGGGTCGAGTGAGGTTTTATTGAGCTGGGGAATTCTCGAATGTTGAGATCCTTTCGGTGATACAAGTCTTGGAGCGATCCCTCGAGCACCCTTAGATAGGCAGCTAGGATGTATTGACTGTGAGTTAGACAGTTGGGATTGCATCTTTTGCTTTACTGCCGTTGAGGCATTGTCGTAGTCTATGCTTACAGGACAGTGACAGGACAGTGAGAGACAGTAGAGGTGGAGGACAGGTTTACCCACAGCTTATAGTGTTAGAGAGACAGTGGTTTTTTGAGCTGTTTTTGGTATGTATGTTACAAAGGAGACTCTGCCAAAATTTATGCAGAATTTGAAGCTTTCTTGGCTCATTTGACAGGTTGATATTGGTTCAGAGGTCAGTTTACAGGGGAAACTCTGCTGAATTTTTCCCAGGAAAGTAAACTACTGGCTGGATTACAGGACACTGCTCTTTACAATATCAAGAAGCTGGATGGAACCAATTTCCCATTGTGGAAGAAGCAGATTTGGCATGTGTTGGTACAAAAGAAGCAGATAAAACCTATAAAGCTCAAGGGGATAAAACCAGAAGATATGGACGAAGATGAATGGAGCGAAATGGATGAATTGGCACTTTCTACCATTATGCTGACTTTGGCAGAAAGCGTTTACTTCAATGTAGCAGACGAGATGTCGGCTTATGAAGCATGGACAAAGCTGAGTGATCTTTATGAGAAGCAGAGTGCAGCTTCACAGGTATACTGGCTTAAGAAGCTTTTTGACTTGAAGATGAAAGAAGGGACACCTATGTCCAATCATCTGAATGAATTCAACACCATCTACAGTCAGTTGTCAGCTCAAGGTGTCAAGTTTGATGAACCTGTTAGAGCTATGTTCCTGTTGATCACATTGCCGGAAAGTTGGGACACTTTTCGCACAGCTTTGAGTAATTCTGCACCTCCAGATGGTTTGACCCTAGCAGGTGTAGAAGGCAGTCTGCTTACTGAAGAAACCAACATAAAGACAATGGACAAAGGCAAAGGAACAGCCTTAGTTGTCAGGGGAAGGACCAAAGAAAAGTACAAAGGCAGAAAGAGGAATCAGTCTCGTAGAAAGTCCCGCAGTGCTAAAGGCAAGAGTGACATAGAATGCTACCATTGTGGCAAGAAGCGTCACATGAAAAGAGATTGCAAAGAATGGAAAGCAGAAAAAGGCAAAGAGAAAGCTGAAGACCATGGTGAGAAGAACAAGTCCTCAGTCAAGATTCAAGAAATAAATGTGACAAACACTGTTGCAGAGGATGACAGTCTAGTGTCAGGAGACATCTACTTCTTGAAAAATACAATGGACTCAGCTCTTCTTACAACATCTGATGGAAATGCACTGAGTGACTGGATAATAGACTCAGGGGCATCACTTCATGTGTCTCCAAACAAGGAGTGGTTTACCTCTTATGTGACAAACACTGTTGTAGAGGATGACAGTCTAGTGTCAGGAGACATCTACTTCTTGAAAAATACAATGGACTCAGCTCTTCTTACAACATCTGATGGAAATGCACTGAGTGACTGGATAATAGACTCAGGGGCATCACTTCATGTGTCTCCAAACAAGGAGTGGTTTACCTCTTATGTGACCACTAAAGATCATGTTCGGCTAGGCAATGGGCAGACATGTGAGATCTTAGGTGTTGGAGATGTTCAATTGAAGTTTAAGAATGGCTCTTCTTTCACGTTGAAAAATGTGGGACATGTTCCCGCAATTACAAAGAGCTTGGTGAGCACAGGTTTACTTGATGATGCTGGCTACATCACCACTTTTGGACAGAACATGTGGAAGATATCCAAGGGTTCTATGACAATAGCACATGGAGTAAAGTCTGGAGGACTTTACATGATTTATGTATCAAATGTCTCTAAAAATGTAATCAATGTAACCGAGCAGCCGAACGTTTCTTTGCGAAATAGCCGGTTAGGACATATGTCCAAGAAGGGAATGGAAATCTTGTCTCGTTCTGGTTATTTGCCTGGCTTTTCATTTAATGATTTTGAATTCTGTGAACATTGTCTGTATGGTAAGCAAACACAGCAGCCACATAAGCATAGAAGCAGTAGAAGAGATACACAGTTGGCACTTGTTCATAGTGATTTGTGTGGACCTATGCCTAACCTATCTCTAGGGGGAGCTTCTTACTTTATGACATTTATAGATGATTACTCGAGGAAAGTATGGGTTTACTTTCTCAAGCACAAGGATGAAGCGTTTAGTGTTTTCAAAACGTTTGTGACACTTGTGGAGAATTAGAGTGGCAAGAAGCTTAAATGCTTACGCACTGACAATGGTGGAGAGTATGTTTCAAAGGCCTTTCAGGACTTTTGTGAGTCAAAAGGTATAAAACGTGAACTTACTGCTCCTTACAATCCTCCTAAAAATGGTGTTGCTGAGAGGATAACCAGGACGTACAAGATAAGGTCAGAAGTATGTTGTCTAATGCACAACTGCCAAATGGGTTTTGGGCTGAAGCTCTATCAACAACTGTTCATCTTATAAATAGATCTCCTAGCAAGGTTTTGCAGAAGGATTCAGTGCCAGAGATGGTATGGTCAGGCAAAATGCCCTCATACAAGCATCTCAGAGTCTTTGGCTGTGAGGCATATACTCACGTTCCAAAGGAATTTAGGAACAAACTTGAGCCAAAGAGTAGAAAGTGCATCTTTCTAGGCTATGGTAATTCTAGTGATATGGGGTATAGACTTTGGGATCCCGAATCCAGAAAGGTTATCCGCAGGAATGATGTTCACTTTAATGAATCCAAATATCATTCTAAACCAGAGAGGGTTGAGGAGATTAGAAGAGTTGTCTTCCAAGAAGATGGACCTGCACGTGCAAGACGAAATGTCAGGGCTCAAGAGGAGCAAGGACATCATAGATTGGAACCACAGACAGTTGTGGCTGAGCCTGAGTCACCTATTTTGCGTAGATCTGGACGTATCACGCGACCTCCTGATCGTTTTGTTCCATCTATGAACTATGTCATGCTGACTGATTGCAATGAGCCTTCATGTTACAAGGAAGTAGTGCAAATGAAGGACTCCGGGAATTGGCAATTGACCATGCAGTCAGAGATGACAGCTCTGCATAAAAACCAGACATGGAAGCTAGTTAAATTACCACTGGGCAGAAAGACTCTACCTTGTAAATGGGTTTACAGGTATAAGATCACCGCTCATGATAGCCAGCCAAACTACAAAGCAAGGCTTGTTGCCAAGGCCTTTAAGCAAGAACAAGGCATTGAATTTGATGAAGTCTTCTCTCCGGTGGTCAAGATGACCACATTGAGATGCTTTCTTGCATTGGTTGCCATATTAGATTTGGTGTTGCACCAAATGGATGTCAAGACAGCGTTCTTGCATGGTGATTTAGATGTGGAAATTTACATGCAGCAGCCAGAAGGGTTTGTTGAGAAAGGAAAGGAAGATTTGGTATGCCAGTTGTTAAAGAGTCTTTATGGCTTAAAACAATCACCGAGGGCATGGTACCATAAGTTCCACAAGTTTATGCTTTCTCAAGGCTACAAACGTAGTGAGTTCGATCATTGTCTATATACAAAGAAGGCTAAGGATGGTAGTTGGTTGATCCTTACTTTGTATGTGGATGACATGTTAATTGCTGGCAAGCACTTGGAAATATTTCAGCTTTGAAGTCAAAGATGGAAAAATCGTTTGACATGAAAGACATGGGTGAGGCAAGTCATATACTTGGTATGCGCATTGAGAGAGACAGATCAAAGAAGTTGATTTGGTTATCTCAAACAGAGTATATTGACAAGGTTTTGCAACGTTTCAATATGGAGAAGGGAAAGGCATTGAGTGTTCCATTGCCACCATATGTGAAACTTAGCAAACAAGATTGTCCTGTGTCTGAGGAAGAACAGGTTGAAATGGATAAGATTCCATATGCGCCTGCAGTGGGTAGTTTGATGTATGCAATGATTGCTACTCGCCCAGACATTGCATTTGCACTGGGAGTAGTAAGTCGATACATGTCAAACCCATGCAAAAAACATTGGGAGGCAGTGAAAGGAATATTGAGATACCTGAAATCTACAAAGAGTATGCGTATATGCTATGGGAGTCAGGAGCTAAGTGTAAAGGGTTTTACAGACTCACATTATGCAGGTGACTTAGACAACCGAAGGCCTATGTCAGGGTATGTCTTTACATTACCTGGTGGAGCAGTATCATGGCGTTCTAGATTACAAGATTGTGTTACTCAGTCTACTACAGAGGCTGAATATGTTGCAGCATCAAAGGCATGCAAAGAATCAATTTGGCTTAATCGACTAGTAGCAGATTTGGGAATCAAAGAAGAGATGCCTGTGTTATATTGTGATAGTCAAAGTGCTATACAATTGGCTCGCAATCCAGTTTATCACTCAAAGACAAAGCATGTGGATATGAAGTATCATTTCATCAGGGAAATGCTCGAGGATAAGCAACTTCAACTTGTCAAAGTTCACACCACACAAAATCCTACTGATCTACTTACAAAAGGACTTCCCTCAGATAGCTTTGCGCATTTTCGCAAGCAGTTAGGTGTAGGGTAGCACATCACTTCTCTACATCTCTTGTATATTAGCTTGTATAGTAGCTTCTCTCACACTTAAAGTACCACATTGGACTTTAAGTGGGAGGTTGTTGGGGTATAAAGCCCAATGTGGTCGCCCAGGTAAGTGGACGGGCCGCCAGGTATGTACACATATTCTTTTGTAAAAACCTAATAAGAACTCGCTATGCTCTACACATCACAGGAGAGCGAGTTCACCATATCGTCGTGCTCTTCTTCTCGCACTCTCTCTCGCGTCGCACTTCCGCTCATACTCCTTCAAATTTGTCACCCTTGATAGATGGATCATCGTCCTATGCCTGCTCTATTACATCCACATGCTCTTCCAAAATGATGTGCATGTATATAACGAAAATTGCATAGTATTCAACCATCCGACATTTGCAGTTATGCATGGTGCATTTAATGTCATTTCTTCGCACATGTGTCAAAAGCTTCAACTACCTCCTAGAGAAGATGTGTTTCTTTGAGGGATCAAAACTTATGTCCTTCCTATGCACAAAGCATATTCAGTACATCTAAACTATTCTGCTACCAGTATGTTGCTAGTAGGCATGCTCAAATTTTGCAAGGTAGTTGTGCCCGCTAACTATCCATTCTTGCAACAAGAACTCCATATTAAACATCAACCCGATTTCTGCCTCGCGGTCATGGAGGCCAATATGGTAGAGAAAATAAGATAGCTTGTCATCTGGCATTTCTTGAGAGCAAGTCACCTTCTCTTAAATCTCAAGCTGGAAAGGGTCCATCACAGACACAATATGGCAGAAAATGAGAAGTAGGGAGTGACTAAGAAATATGACATGATGTAATGGAAATGGCGTATGAACTTTGAGAGTAGCAGAATTAGGAAATTAGGTGAAGCACTTTTGAGAGATTACTTTGTGAGCATAGCGGGTGAACTTAATTGATGGTAGCAACATAAACATGGTACTTAATTAACTTGGCATGAACAATACTTTTGCAAGAGAGAGGTTTAGAGAACATGAAAATAGTGTGAGGACCGGATTCATATGGAGCCGGTCCCCCCCTCCAATAGGCGTTTGTATTATAATTTCTCCCATCAAGAGAGACTTGGTACAATGCAATCTTTGTGTTCCTTGTGATCTACGTGATGCAATGAAGATGGAAAGCTTCATGCATCACAAGCATAACATAAAATTGTAGAAACCATTAACTATCCCAAGCCTCAGTCCCAAGGCCTCATACACCTTCAAAGGTGGAGAGAGCTAGCGGGAAATGAGGTAGGGAAGTGGAAGAAGAAACATTCCATAGGAGAAAGAAATAGTTCCTCACTTTTCATTACTCTTCTTGCCAGAATACATAATAGCATAGTAATGGAGATGGAGAATATGGCAAGCATAAACATTGAAGCATGGCTCTTGGTTGGATTTGTACTCCACAGCCAAGAGTGTTGATGTAGGCTCTCACTTATCACAAGCTTGGAGAAGGAGGTGGTGTTCCTCAACTTTCACCAAGTGAGAATTCCCTTGCAAATGAGCGTGTGTGTGGAGTATATCCCTCTAGCACCCCCCTTCCTTGCTTTGGGAAAAATTTCTACATGCTGCAAGCTCATTGGACCCCTCTCCCCCTAGCCAATCACATGCAACATGCAATCAAGTACATGGGTAGTCTTTTGACAAGTGTCCTCCTTACTCCTTAGAGAGAGAGAGAGCTAGATTTTTATTGGATGGAAGTAGAAGCTCATTGGACCCCTCTTTAACCCAACCAATAGCATTCAAGCACCCCATATGGTTAAGCTTAGTGAGAGTCTGACATGTGTCCCATGTGCCCTTTTAGAAAAGGGGCGCCCCTTGAGTGAGTGTAAGGTTAGGTCAAAGATTCCCCTAACTTTGGGACTTTTATGCATAGGAAGCTTCTCAAGTAACTTCCTCATTAAGTGTGTAGGGTCTCTTGTTGACTCAAGCATCTTACCCCCCATGCATATGAAGCTTCTCAAGCAACTTCCTCATTAAGTGTGACAAGTACCTCAAGTACCTTAGTCATCAAGCATGACAAGCACCTTAGGTGGAGTTCCCACCTCAAGCTCAGTCCAGCCCTAGCTTGTCTAAGGTCAAAGGAAATTTTAGGTTGGGTTACCACCTCAAGCACATCCCTAGCTTGCTTAAGGTCAAGGACAAGTTTAGGTTGGGTTCCCACCTCAAGCACAACCCTAGCTTGCTTAAGGTCAAAGAAAGTTTTAGGTCGGGTTCCCACCTCAAGCTCCAGCCCTAGCTTGCTTAAGGATGTTTAATACTAACCATTGGAGGTCTTTAATGAAGCTAACCCTAAGGTCTTTTAAGGTACATTAGTTGACCTTGCTCTTTGACAAACCGTCTCTCATTTGGGCCCCTTTACCATTGGCCCCGTGTTGAGATAGATCCGTTAGCACATGTCTATATTCTAACCCTTGTTCCCATTTATTATCCCACATTAAATGTCATTTTAACATGAGAAAATAATTTGGGTTGGTTAGATATTAGATATTTAATGACAATACCTCTCTCTTGAAATCATAGTCGTCCTCGACTATGAGGTAAAAGAGATAAAGTCATAGTCATTAGTCAATTTGTCTTAGTGGGTAGAGGATCCCTTTTTACCCTACTACATCATTCCATGATGGATGAATAATCCATTTGGTTCTTGGGAGATATAGCTGCCACAAGCACGTCTGTTCTTTAGTCCAGTTCATCTTCCCAAGTAGAGTGACATATTCTACATGGTGTTTGAGAGACGTCGTCATCCCAAACATGATTCTTAGTATGCATACTACTTAAATTTTTCACAATAAAGAGAGGATTAGTCTTATAAGACAAAAACATTTTTCATTTAAAATGCATTTTCATATGCTTACTCTAGTGCAACATTGTAAGCATTGACAAGGTTCATATTATCCTTAAGCTAGGTTCCTTGTATCCACTTAGCATCTTTAAAAGGATAATTCTTTAACTCAAGAAGATATCATCAGATAATCTTACCATTTCTTAATACGTTGTCTTCATGTCATAGGATGGACTTAGATTGAAGTGCTTCTTCTTGATCTTCGATTTTTGGAGGGTCTGTAACTATTTCTTCTTCTGATAGTGCTCCTTTGTAAGGCTTATGTAGGTTCTCATGGAAAACATTGTGCATGAGCCACTGGTTGGGCAACTTCAATTGATAAGCCATCTCATTGACTGGCTTAAGAATTTTAAGGACCATAGTATCTTTTTGCTAGTTTAGCATCATACTCTTGGTGGTCCGTAGGACTCTTGCCCGTAGTATGCCTCAACTGAGCCTTGAGAAACTTTTAGCAAGACCCAATCATTTTCCTTAAAGGCTAAGGCTCATCTGTGCTTATTAGCAGTAGCCCTTTTTGCCTTTCCTGTGAGATGGATATAACCCCTTTAATCTTTGGAAAAGATTCTTGTAGGTCTCGGCTATATTCATCAGCAACGAAGATCTTCCCATGTACTTTAAGTAGTAAGGGACTTTTGGATCTTCCTTCTTTAACCTCAAATGGTACTTTCACCATAGAAGTACGTACAATATCATTGTACGCATACTCTATAAGAGGTAGGTACTTCTATCATTGAGAACATTGATTACTTACATGACATAGGCTTTTAGTAGATCAAGAATCGTTAGATTAATTATTTCACTTTGGTCATCCGTTTGTGGATGATAGGCCGAAAGAGAAATTTAATCTACTTCCTAGATTCTCAAAGAGATCCTTCTAGAAATTACTGGTCATTCTAGAATCTTTGTTTGACTATGGGTGTTGGCAAGCCATGATGCTTGAAAATTTGAGATCTGAAGAGGGTTGCCAGTTTATGTGCCTTAATAGTATTTTCGACAGGCATAGAGTGTGTTTTCTTGTTAAGCCTGTCGACGACTGAAACTTTATTTTGCACTAAAAGAAACGGTGAACAAAATAGAGAGGAGTTAGACCTCACCATCCCTTTTTTTCACCAATTCATGCACTTGTCTCATGATCTCCTCTTGTTGAGCTTGTGAAACTCGATAAGGAGGCTTGTTAGGCAGTGAGCTTCCTGGTAGGAGCTCAATTGCATGGTCATCATCCCTCATTTAGAGGTAGCTCACTAGGTATGTCATCAACGAACACATCTTGGGACCCATTTAGAAAATTAGACAACTCTAATTCCTCTTGATTCCCTTTATTGCAAGGATATGGTGTTTCCCAACTCATTAGCATCTATGTTCATGCTCTTTTCCCTGTAGGTGAAGTAGATTCTCCTTTCAAGGAAATTCATGTTGGAAGCCATGCAGTTAAACCATGGTGCCCCAACGATTAACATTATCATGTTTGAGAGGGGAGATGAAGAAATCCTTTTTGTCCACATAGCTTTGGACATGAATCCTCAATTTTCCAATTAAGGGAGTAACTGAGAGGTCTTGTCCCTTGATAGTTCCATCAAATTTCAATGTATCTCCCATCTTGTGGGCTTGTATGCCTAGCTTGGTGGTCAATTTCGTGGATATGAAGTTGTGAGTTGAAACAGGGTCAAACAAAATAAAGGAATCATGCTCTTGCATCTTTCCTCAAGGATAGGAAAGGAGAAATCCTTGGCAATGAGCATACTCTTTTGGAGCTTCAAACATAGAGGCTCTAGGAGTCTCATTGTGGGCAATTCTCTTGGGGTAAGGACGATAACCATGGCCTTGCTCCCCACACTTAAAACATTTGTGATCCTTACAAAAAGCTTCTAGCTCTTTAGGAGAGAGTTTATATTTACCTTTGTAAACTTCCTTCTCCTTGGACCGATTGTTGTTGTTGTTAAAATAGCCTTTGTAAGAGTTTTGGGCATTGGTTTTCCTCTTGGCATCACTTTTGTCTTTATTTTCCATGGGCTTGACATTCCGTCTAGCCCCTTGTTGAAAATTGACGTGCGAAGCAACCATGGTTTGGTGGATTACTTTGGTGATAGAACCAAGCCATTGAGAGTTGCTATACTCGGCCATCTCTTTGGGTAATCCCGCACAAAATTGTTGCTTTTACTTGACAAAGTCTATCTTGTGACAGATAGTAGCCTTGAGATGTAAATCCCAAAACCTGTCCACATATTTGTGGATAGAATCATGAGAGAGAAGCTTTAAACTTCACCATTTGGTAAGCACTTTGTCCTTTGCATCACTTGAAAAAGGAATTGCTTCATGATGGAAACTCGTAGAGTTTTCCATGTCTTTGGGGCTTCGCTGTTGCCACGAAGGCTAGCCCACCATTGACGAGCCAATTTTTGGAAGTGCATAGCTACATGGTGTAGCTTGGAGAACTCTATGAAGCCCTCGTCTCCAAAGGCTGCATCAAATTGTTGGATGAAGGCCAATACTTTGTCGATAGCACCAAAGGTGACATCATAGGTGAGAAAAGAGATACTCTTTTCTCCCTCTTTGAACTTCTTGAGCTTTTGTGACCTTTGCCATGCAAGATAAGATTTGCGATGTCCTCCCCTCTTGTATTCTCTAGGAGAATAACTATTGATTTCATTGGAAGAGGAGGAAGGTGAAGAAGAAGGAGAAGAGGGTGACCTCTTTCTTGTCCTTTTCTTCCTTTGTTTCCTCTCTTCCCTTTTTGAAGTGATGAGGAGAAGGACTATGGGTTAACCATTTCCTCTTGGGAGGAGTTTGCGATCGTATAGCCCGCCATCTTCATGGAGCCACATCTTTAGAGGAACTTAGGGATTCATTACTTTCTTGTTCTTTGGATTCCTCCTCTCGTATGGGAGAGAGTCTTCTTTTAGGGGTCTCATCAAGAGGCCTCCTAAGCTCTCTCTCCTCTTGGAGAGGAAAGGAAATCCCATAAGCACGAAGTTGTTGAGTAACTTTGGCTTGCAAAGCGGGGTTGCCCATAGATTGTTGCAACCTAGTGACAAGATAATTAACAAACATGAGGGCATCATCATTAGCACCTTCATGTGCAAAATCAAAGTTATCAATGTTCATTCTACTCTCTTGGTTATTGTCAGGCATGTTAATTAAACTTATATGTTTACTTAGTGTATGCTTTGGCACTTCAAAATCTTAGTTGCTACTCCTCTTAGCCTTTGAAAATAGGCACTTAAGTATCTACATCCATGGCTCGAATTGGTTAATTATAGAGAGTAGTGGAGTGAGTCTAACATAGCAAAGTTGCCAAGGGATAACTCCTTTTTGACTTCTTATGGCTCAATAATGATAAATCCATAGGCAAGTCTAAAAAGACTTCATTATTTATTAAGTCCAAAGCTCTCGAGGTACATAGTGGGCTCAACAAAACCGATAATAGATCCCAGTCCCACTTACCCTAATATAATCAACAAAATCAACCATTAATAGGCTATTTAAACCAAATGCTCTGATACCAATGTAATGGATGGCCTATGAAATTTAAGAGTAGCAGAATTAGGAAGGTGAAGCACTTTTAAAAGATTACTTTGTGAGCATAGGGGTGAACTTAATTGATGGTAGCAACATAAACATGGTACTTAATTAACTTGGCATGCACAATACTTTTGCAAGAGAGATGGAGTTTAGAGAACATGACAATAGTTGAGGACCGGATTCATATGGAGCCGGTCCCCCCTCCAATAGGAGTTTGTATTATGTTTCTCCCATCAAGAGAGACTTGGTACAATACAATCTTTGTGTTCCTTGTGACCTACGTGATGCAATGAAGATGGAAAGCTTCATGCATCACAAGCATAACATAAACTTGTAGAAACCATTAACTATCCCAAGCCTCAGTCCCAAGGCCTCAAACACCTTCAAAGCATAACATAAACTTGTAGAAACCATTAACTATCCCAAGGCCTCAAACACCTTCAAAGGTGGAGAGAGCTAGCGGGGAATGAGGATAGGGAAGAGGAAGAAGAAACATTCCATAGGAGAAAGAAATAGTTCCTCACTTATCATTACTCTTCTTGCTAGAATACATAATAGCATAGTAATGGAGATGGAGAAGATGGAAAGCTTAAACATTGAAGCATGGCTCTTGGTTGGATTTGCATTCCATAGCCAAGAGTGTTGATGTAGGCTCTTAGTTCTCACAAGCTTGGAGAAGGAGGTGGTGTTCCTCAACTTTCACCAAGTGAGAATGCCCTTGCAAATGAGTGTGTGTGTGGAGTACATCCCTCTAGCACCCCCCTTCCTTGCTTTGGGAAAAATTTCTACATGCTGCAAGCTCATTGGACCCCTCTCCCCCTAGCCAATCACATGTAGCATGCAGTCAAGTACATGGGTAGTCTTTTGACAAGTGTCCTCCTTAACCCTTAGAGAGAGAGAGCTAGATTTTTGTTGGATGGAAGTAGAAGCTCATTGGACCCCTCTTTAGCCCAACCAATAGCATTCAAGCACCCCATGTGGTTAAGCTTAGTGAGAGTCTGACATGTGTCCCACGTGCCCTTTTAGAAAAGGGGCGGCCCTTGAGTGATTGTAAGGTTAGGTCAAAGATTCCCCTAACTTTGGGACTTTTATGCATAGGAAGCTTCTCAAGCAACTTCCTCATTAAGTGTGTAGTGTCTCTTTTTGACTCAAGAATCTTACCTCCCATGCATAGGAAGCTTCTCAAGCGACTTCCTCATTAAGTGTGTAGGGTCTCTTTTTGACTCAAGCATCCTAGCCCCCATGCATAGGAAGCTTAAGAAAATTCATCATTAAGTGTCTAGGGTCTCTTTTTGACTCAAGCATTTTACCCCCCATGCATAGGAAGCTTCTCAAGCAACTTCCTCATTAAGTGTGACAAGTACCTCAAGTACCTTAGTCATCAAGCATGACAAGCACCTAAGGTGGAGTTCCCACCTCAAGCTCAGCCCTAGCTTTTCTAAGGTCAAAGGCAAGTTTAGGTCGGGTTTCCACCTCAAGCACAACCCTAGCTAGCTTAAGGTCAAAGACAAGTTTAGGTCGGGTTCCCACCTCAAGCACAACCCTAGCTTGCTTAAGGTCAAAGACAAGTTTAGGTCGGGTTCCCATTTCAAGCTCAGCCCTAGCTTGCTTAAGGTCAAAGGACTTTTAACACTAACCATTGGAGGTATTTAATGAAGCTAACCCTAAGGTATTTGAAGCTCCATAGTTAACCTTGCTCTTTGACAGACCATCTCTCATTTGGGCCCCTTTACCATTGGCCCCGTGTTGAGATAGATCCGTAAGCAAATGTCTATATTCTAACCCTTGTTCCCGTTTATTATCCCACATTAAAATGATCAATTTAATATGAGAAAATCATTTGGGTTGGTTAGATATTAGATATTTAATGACACGTGAAAAATGGGGGTGCATGCTGAACTCACTCAAAAAATTATGGACACATAGGCAGCTATTATTTATAGGCTTCTCACAAAAGGTCATGATGCCCATTGACGTGACAACCACCCTTATCATTGCTTTGAGTAGATTGATTGCAACTAGTGCCTTGCACATATACCTATACATACATTTAAATATATGGAAATGTATATATATGTGTGTGTGTGTGTGTATGTATATATAGATATATATATACATATGTGTGTGTGTATATATACACACACACACACACACACGCACAAGTAAATATTTGTGTGTGTGCGTGTGTTGCAAGGTCATGGTACAAAGGGAAAGCATGGTTTACAATTAAAATATGCACAAGGTCGTGGTACAAAGTGAGGATAGTGTGAACAAGAAATGTACACAAGGATTCTCGTGTTGTGCCATGATAGGCAGTCGTACTACAACGGGATGAGGTGTGAAAGGATAAATATTCCCAGGGCCAATTGCATTGCGGTGCGATTGCCACATGTACCAAATACACATGATAGTCGCGCTACAAAGCGATTCTGTGTGAAATGATAAATATACCCAAGATCTCTCGTGTTATGATGCCACTGCCACGTGTACCAAATACACTCTGCAGTTGTGCTACAATGCAATGAGGTGTGAAATGATAAATATACCCAAGGCCTCTTATACTGTGGCACGACTGCTTGGTGCACGTGGTAGTCATGCCACAATGCAAGAGACCATGGGTATATTTAACATTTCACACCTCATTGCGTTGTAGCACGATTGCTTATTACGACACAATGTGAGGAGCCCTGTGTACATTTTCTATTCACCCTCTTCTCTCTCTGTACTATGAGCTTGCAACACACACACACACACACATAAAGATATGTGTGTGTGTACATACATCCCCATAATGTCTTGCCATGTGTCATCCATACATTTGGACGAAAACTTTCCAATACACCACGACCTGCAATTATGAGCATCATCATGACCAGAACCACCCTCTCAATGTCATAATTATCCGCGTTTCTTCTATACAACATGTTAATCTCACTCTTGTCAAGCACTATATGCTATTCAATATCTGTTTTCTCTTCTGGTTTCCACAGTCCTATTTGACCTACCTTGTCACTCATTTGAGTTGTTTTCTTTCCACTCCCCTGATTCCCACGTTGTTAGTTGTTCTTCAATGGTTCGTACCAAGAAAATTTCCTAGAAGGTTTACCAAGGTGAAGGATCTTCTAACAGGGCTCAATTTGATGCTGGTCAAGCATCAACGTCACATGTTCCAGGAAAGAGTCTGCCTTGTTTACGTGCGGCTATGAGAAACATGAGATACAAGCAGAATCAGAGTGTGTTATAAGCTCCAAAAAAATATTTTCCTGGATATACCAAAGCTACCTTTTTTGTAAAATCTATGACCGAAACCTTAATCTTTCAAATGGTCTTGTAGTGCAATGGGTTGCCTCCATGAAGCAACAAAGGATTTTTTTGTTGAGATATTTTAAGACAACTACGTTATGATAGCTCACGGTCATAGATAACTCATGCCTTGGGATTTGAACTTCCTTCAGATCATCATGGTTAGGTACGACAAAAAAATTGGTGCCTATGGGTATATCCGACAAAAAGATGGACAACATTTTGAGGATCTCGTCACTAGAAAAGGTCAAGGCAGTTGATATTTCTTCAGATGTCCATCAGTATAGCACCCGTCTGAATACAAAATGGGAATTTCAAAGACAAAAGGAAGTGCAAGATCTGGACTTCAAGCAGAGGAGGAAGCGCGTAATGTTGACCTCCATGAGCAATGATTGACAGTGGCATAGCACAAAGCTAATGGCGACGCCTTGGAGTATCTTTACCCATATTTTGACGTTGCCATTATGGTATGGGAATAGGTCCCCTATTCAGGTTTTGGACCCCATGAGACTTACATTTTGGGGGACCTTAACAAGGAGCTGGGGGACTCAATTATTAACTGTTTTTTGTGGCTAGTGGTTTTTTCCCCATCTTATGTTGGTTGCAAGTATACTATGCGTTTTGCATGACATAATATTTTCTCACGATTTTGTGGTTTTGAACCTTGCATGGAATGTCAAGGGTGGGGTTGTTGTTCTGAACTCCTAGCTTTCTATGGTTCTCGCATCTGAGAGTACATCGCTGGTGGAGGTAGTTGATTGGTTTCAAACCATCAACATGGAGACAACGAAGGTTTTTTTGCTAGATTACAATGAGGAGTAAGAGTTTTCATTAACAAAAATATGCATCTCGCTTGACCTTACTTGTTAAAAAAACTCCCACTGGAGCCTAGTTTCTTTGGCTGTGGAGAGAAAGCATTGATACCTTGCAAACTCCACGCATGGTTTCCATAGGAATTTGCGAAGGTCAGTGGAGTCCTTTCTTGAGTGCCACAGGCTATTTGTGAAATTTTCATGACACTTAATGCCAATTGTTTAAGGCTTGTTCAAAAGATGGTAACTGCTCTAGAGGCGTTGACTCAGGAGGAGTATGGGAAGACATGACCATTTTGAGTTGCAAGGTCCCCAAACAAGAAGATGGGCATTTCTGTGGCTGGAGGGTGTTAGTGAACACACAACTCCTATTGGAGCACATGTATGGGGAGGAGTGAAGAAGCATAAGCATTTGCTTTTTGCTCATCAATATCCATAACTTATCAATAACTTCTTAAACTAATGTATGGGGTTGAATGATTTTGTAGGCTAGAAAACTACCAGAGTATACGAATGTGCATGTTGATTTGTTTAGAACCACATTGGTTGAGAACATGATCAACCTTGTAACAACACGATCGGAAGGAGTTCCCGATGCATTTGTGCCACCAACACCAAGGCCCACTCCATGGACTCACCCCCCCATTCCCCCCCCCCCCCCCCCCCCCCCCCCCCCCCCCCCCCACCCCCAGCTCCTCTAGCAACGTAGCAGCCTGTCCCCATCACCATTTCCCCAAATATCTCTCCAAGGCCCTCGCCCCCTCATCACCCTCCATCCATGTCTAATACCCCCTCATCACCCTCCATCCATGTCTAATACCCCTGCCTCTTTTACACACCAACTAACACCACCCCTATACCAGTCATCCCGCCCTACCTCACCCTTCATCCCTCATGCCCCTACCTCACCTACTCTTGGAGATCAATAAAACACTCCCTAAAATGTAATCATTTGTACTTATTGAATGAAAATTTGCATGCAATATTTTCTATGTATTGATCATTGTATAATGTTTACAAAGGTATTGTGTAGAGCTTGATAAGAAAATGGCATTCATATGTCGTCTCGGGTTTAAAGTAAAGTGTTTTGTTACAGAAATTTGTGAAACTGGTATTTGTATCAAGGTATGCAACACATAATGTCGAGTCTACCATCTGCAATCCATGCACATACTACCGTAGTTTCCTTTCTCTCAGGTACCTGCACCACAACAAGTGAGAGAAGAGTTGAGTCAACATGATCACAATGAGAAAGTAAATTACATAGACACAATAACTCCTAGACGTTCAACATGGTACCTTTCACATGTTGCACTTTAAAAAAAGTTTTTGCAGGCATGTTGAGGTCAATCTCATTAAGCAAATCCTCCCGCACTTGTCTTAGTGTGACATTACTTCTAACGCTAAAACTGGCACTAGCTCATTTTCATACATTACTTCAATTTCCCTCAAGGGATTACTGGCATCATCACATATGTCATGGTCCTTAGCTACCAAGTGACCTTTGACTCGATACCACCTTATGTTGTAGAAAGAAAGTATGAAGTTTTGTGATGCTATCATACACTTGTACACAATTGACTGTTTGTCCACCTTGCATAAAATGCCCTTAGAATCAAGGATATACCAAGCATAATCTAGAAAATCAAGGTAGCTTTCCAACTTGCAGATGGATATGGTCTATGTCTATCTAACCTCTTCGTCATAAAAAAAGTCTATAAATAGATGTAATGGCATGAAGATAGAGACACGTACCTGCCTGTTTGCAACATTTAGTCGTAAGCACTTCTGGATTTCCTAATGAAGCTTGAGTCTGAAACACTTAGAAGTTTCAAAAGCCAGGATTGGCCACTCTAGATCATCATGTGGGGGAAGTGGGAGATGAATTAGGGTGACAAATCCATGGGTAAAGCAGGGAGAGTTCTAGAAGAAGAAGACATAGAAGTCCACCCTCCTTTTGCAAGGGCTCTTCTAGTGCTAGTTTTGTACAGAAACTCTCCCACTGATGCATGAAATCAAAGATGCCCATTATGCACTCCACTAGTTGCCAATCTTCATTGTTGGAGGGATAAATATTTACAAAAGCAAACAATAAGATAATGATCTCACAATAAAATTTACGAAAGAAACTGCTATCAAGTTTAGCAAACACACAATTAGGTCTATTAGCAGGAAACCCCAATGGTGCCTCTCACAAAAATTGAAGCTCAGAGTGCATATGTGCATGCTCAATGAGCACTTCCTTTATTGACTTCCCCGTCTGAGACAAGAAAAAGTCTTTCACATGTCCTTTGTAGCTATTGACAAATTTGTTACCCGCCTGCTTTCTCCTTCTTGTCTGCGAAATAACCCAGCTGTTGCCAATGGTTATTGTAGTGGATAGCCATCAACCTTGTTGAATATCTCCATTGACTTGATAGATGTAGACGGTTAACAAGGCCGTCTACTCTCCGTTGCTGTTTTCTCTACGGGCTTTGTGATAGAACACAAAAAAGACGAGGAAAAGCGGCAATGTAGTTTAGAAAATGCTAGGAAGAGTGTTGCACCTTCGGTTTATGCAAACTTCTTACTCAGAAAATTGCACCTACATTCAATGTAATTTACACCACATTCAACCTACCTCTATCAGGACAAAAGGATGATTTGCCAAATTGCGGCATATCTTTTATTCCAAGCATTTCTAAGCAATCAAAACATCATTTCTAAAAAGCAAAAAATTTGAGATAGAAATGAAATAAATCAGAGCTATCGTTACGATAGGCCAAAATCTATTGGTTGGATGACATTTCCTCTCTAGCACCCAAAGAACCAAAATTGAGTCCAATCTTTTCCTAATGTTTTAGAAAGTGTTGTGAAACATAGTGTGCAAGGGAGGTTGAACGGGACTAATTATCTCCTCGATATTTTTGGCTTCTTGAGATGTTTTTTGGCGGGCATTGTTAATCAATAGGAAGGTCTAGTTCAAACATTTTAAAATGCTGTAGAGATGCCTTATAGGGCAATGTGTTGGAGTGGCATTTTGAAATGCACGCCGGTTGGGGCCTTCAACAAAATGCTGACATGTAGGCTGGGGTTTTTTGTGCTCCTTGAAATGCCATCCAGAGGGAAGTCTCCACCTAGACAAAAAGGCCGTGAGCAGCTTGGTAGTGGAGCTTGCCCACAAATTCTCGACACTAAGATGGCCTCCAATGATCCAAAACCAACTCTAGACTATGGAATTAGATTTAACCAGTACCCAGTTAGCGGCCTATGCACATATAAAGTTCTAAAGGAAGCCTTCAATTGTTTGGCTAGAGATTGTGAAGTCAAAATCAAATAGACGGGTTTGCTAGAGAATACACAAAAGGAAAACTTGACAAGGATGATAGTACCAATGCTCATTTGTCTGCCTCAGTACCCACAAGGTTCAATATCCGTTGTTATAAATGCAAGAAGACGCTTTGTTTGGCTTGGGAATGCAAAGCCAAAGGAAGAAGCAAGACCTCATAAAAGGACAAAGGAAACGAAAGTTGGACAGAGATAACGGTGATAAAGAATTGATAGAGGAGATTGGCATCGCACACATGGTGGCAAACGCAAGGGCCACGAAGCTAGATCTCTAGTCAAAGTGGCAGTTGTTTATTTGTTTCAAAGAGTATTTTTCATGTTAGTAGTGAACATACTTTTGAAATTAGTAAATGTTTATTTACATTGAAAGAGCATTCGACAATTTAAAGATCTTCTATTTCACTACATTGAGGCTTATTATGTTTTCAATGTCCTAAAATCCCATGAGAGGATCCTAAATAGTAGGCGACATGTATTTGTTGACTAATAGTATAGACATGTATTTGTTGGTTCAAGATAGAACTAGGGTTAGTACATGTAAGGTAGGGGACTTTGCAAATACTCAAAAATCTGTATGTAGTGGCTTATGTACGCTATATGATCTCTATAGATAAGGGTTGTGTCAGTATACACGGTTTTGTATATGGGGGGGTTTTGGCTTTAGGGCTGCTCCCATGTGACATCCCCTCATAAGTAATAGTGAATCCCCTTGGATATTGAGCCACGTTGAAGCAACACTTATGTGAGCTTTTTGACCAAGTGACTACCACAAGAAGGTTTTAAACGATCTAGGTAACCATGTACTCCAACCACGCGAAAGATGGCGGCAGACTTCGTGACAAGAACAAAGGCCCTAATGGCTAGACATGCCAAGAAGACAAGGGAGTTCAAGGGGTAGAGAAGGCGTCCAAGCATATTAGATCAATGCTATGGTAGATGATTCTATTATTACAATCAATAGGACTGAAGGAGCAAGGAGCTGGGCCACAATATCTTTTCTCTTGGAAAGTGCATCTAGCCCAAATGGGCCAATGGCTTCTCTATGCAAAGAGATGGAGGCACTAAATTTGCAACATGCTCTTCATGAGGAAATGTCTATCTCTCTTGGACAACACAAGTCCCCTCAACATGAAGAACTAGAGTGGCTCATAAGAGAGAGAGAGAGAGAGAGAGAGAGAGAGAGAGAGAGAGAGAGAGAGAGAGAAGCTCAAAATACAACATGTACTAAAAGAGCCGTATTCTAGTGCAGCCATGACATGCCTTGGACATCCTCCTCAAGGATTTCCCCTTGTAGCCCATTGCCTCTTCTATGAGAAGAGTGATTATTAGGACAAAGATTGCTACTGCAGGAAAGGGCTTTAGACAAATACAACACAATTTTTTTCCTTTTTCCCAAGTCCCATCAGCCTACATGGTTGCTCCTTATGGACTACAAGGGGTGATTCCTCCTCTACTAGCCAGCCCTCCACTACATAGTAGTATCCAACCTTAGATATTTTGCATTGCTTTCATGCCCCCTTTCCCTTAGAGCTTTTACATTACTCCCCAAACCATGGCCTTGTTCTCTAAGACACCTCTCCCTCTCGTCCACCTTTACATCCCTCCAACCATCCAATCCTCTACTATAAATTTGGAGAGAATGGGCACAATTAAGATGGCAATGTCCTCTTGCTAAGAGATGCCCACCCTATCACCATTTCCTTGATTCTAAGGACCACTATATGAGGGATTCCCATATGAAATAGGCCTCACATTCTCCAACCCTTAAAAAAACATTTCACCTTCCCAAACAACCAGATTGTTGTCAACTCCATCTATCTGCCCTCACCCTGAGCTTGTGGAGTATCTCCTCAAGAACCCATACATGACGTTAGAACCATGGAGTCATAACCTGAAACAATGGGTGGCATTGGGCATTTCTCTTTTAGACAGAACACAAGTCAAGTAGCCCAAAATGTCTTCTACCACCAATAATGTTGCCTTGTCCTTTCGTATCCTAGGGGTAGATGTGTCAAAGTCGACAATGCAGAAGCATAGAGAAATGGCCATAATCGGGCCAACAACAATGAATTGGTGCACTCATCCATAGTGTTTTAGATACATTTGATTAGTTCCTTTCCAGATGCATGTGCATTGAGTTCCGACCAAATGGATCTAATCATTTGTAGGGAGCTTTATTTTGCCCCTCTCTACCAATTTGCATGCACATACAATACATGCATGCATGGACTCCCACACACTTCCCTTCTAGAAGTGAATTTTTAATGTTTAAGACTACATATTTATGCTGTAAATATTTCTAATGTGGTCTAAATTTGTATACAATCAAGAGCAATTCTAATGTGATCCAAGTACATTAGTTTTAGATTCACACACACTAGATATATACATTCTGTTTGGAAAGCATTAAAAAGACGTGAATAGTAGAAAGGGATGGTGGTTTAACTACTCCAAATGCCAATATATAAAAAATAACTAATTTTTGCATGTGCATGTGTGTGTGCGCGATGCATGCACGCGTGTGGGTTATGCTTATCGAAGGCATATGTAATTATACATGATGGTGACATGAATGACTTTGTTCCAACTAAGTAGGATACATGCTAGTGGAAACGTGGATTACCTGAGAAGGGACAAAAAGCTAGGCAACATGTCGATAAATATGGTCGCCAAATGTGGTGAACTCATAGCATAATGCAGGTGTTGATCCTTGCTTTAGTACGGCTCATGTATTTGCTACGAGCATCCACAGTTTTGTCGAGGCTATTATGATGATAAGTGTGCATATGTACACCCCAAAGGATGTGGCAGCTTGAGAAAATGGGAGGAGAAAAAGATCTCCTTTAGAAAGCTGAGGTAAAGCAAAGTAGAAGTGGGCATAGGAACAAAGGACCTTTGTTGAGTGTCTGTTTCTAAGGTAAAGCAAAGTAGAGGTGGGCACAGGAAGTGAATCCACCTTTGATGAATGTGATGAATCTGAGCATCTTCATGTTTAGCATGTTGTATAGGCCCTTGTGACTTTTACAAAAAGGGCCTTCACTTGGTCATGTAGGCTATAATTCTTGTGTCAAGCATGTGGTGTTTATCACTAGGCTAATTTAATTAAAAAAAATCCAGTAGAATATTTTGGAAATTGAATTCAAGGTGATATGATAGTGAAGCCAAAACTCGCTTCGTCGATGTCGTGAAGCGAAAGCCCACTTCGCTCGAATTAATTAATTATCTTTCTTTGGAGCTTATGCAAGACAAGAAGCTCACTTTACACATGGGGATTGACTTATCTCTCTCTCTCTCTCTCTCTCTCTCTCTCTCTCTCTCTAATCTCCACGCAGAGAGCGTAAGCGGCATGCCCAACAGCGAGTCGATCTCTCTTTTGAAGGTAACGGGGCCTTCTGTCAATGAAGTTGACACTCTTAGGGTTGTGTCATGATAAAACACAATATCAAAGATTGCTTCAACAAGAGAAGATTGGAGGCTCTTAAGAGCAATGTAGCTTCTTGTGCTAAACTCCATTTCTAGTGGGATCAATGTTCTACAACAATGTTTGCACAAAAGGGTGGTTCAATGTATTTTTAACCGGTTGAATTTGTAATTGCAGCAGGATTGCTTTGAAGAAAATTGTCAATTTTGTGTAAAAATCAGCAAATCCTTCAAATTTTGACCTAAAAATTGGAAGAATTTTAAGAATGCCTTTTATTGCCTAGTTGGAAAAAATGTTTGTTTTGCATGCCCCGGTCTAGAATTAGCGATAGTGGCTGGATCAATATGTGCCAGACTCCAGCTGAACACAATGTGAACTCAAAGTAAACTCAAGGCAAACTCCCAACATCATGTGAACCAACATATATAACTTTTAAGATTACAACGTGTTACACACCCACAAGATGGCTTAGTAATAAAGGCATCTTCCACAGGGTGTTGGTACTTCAGAATCCCAAAAGACATCGTCTCCTATAAAGGATCTCAAAACTCTATTTTGTTGAGGAGAGAACCATGAATGCAACATGAAGCAAGTAACACCTGTCTCCACTAGTGGAAAGATGCACAGCCGTTATAGTTAACACTAGATACTTATCGTCGATGACTAGTATGACACTTGAAGGTTTGAGATGGCATTTATGCTAGCTTGCTTATTAGCTATTTGTCTCTTCCTCAAACTACTTGTAAGGACTAGTTTTACATTAGTGTTCAATAATTCTTACCCTCTCTCTCTCTCTCTCTCTCTCTCTCTCTCTCTAGCCCCCATAAATAAGCCTTTGCTACAATTGAAAGGAAATAAATATAACTGCTTTTATTGATTTCGCAACACTTCCATGCTTTTAATCTCATATCAAGGCATCCATTTGTAAACAATATGTAGATACCGACACATGGATTTCTAGAAACAAATATTTGCTCAAAATTTGACTTTTTCAGATATATGCATCTAGATCTTTACAGGACTACATCTGTTGCATTGTGACCCAGTGTTATGCACCTGTTTGTATCCTTGCATGGCCAACCTAGATGTCAAGCCCCCTACAAAAGTATTCAAATTAGATCCTTTTGTATCTCCTAGCTTTTCTTCAAGACCGAAGATTGTGAAGCCTTCCAATCCACACGACAAAATTTGGATCGAGACCTTGTGTATTGACAACTATATGCTTAGATGTCCCACATGCTTTAGGAAAAGCAAATTAAATTTCAAGTGCCATCTCTTTGACATGTTGTACTTCTCCTTTTTCCAACGTGGTAAAAGTCCTAGCTTTATTCTCTTTTCCAAATATATACTCTACAAACTCAAGAGGCTCCGAATTTGGCTAGAAAAGCTCCAAACAAAAAATAGAGTGGGTAAATTCCTACCTACCATAAGCATAGAAATACCTCATGCACAAGCACACAAAGAGAGAGGTAGGGAGGGAGGGGAATTGGTTATGGTTGAAGTGAGTTTTGGATATGGACTATACAAGGTTTGGGTAATTTTATGAAGGTTTCTGTTTTCTCTCCGCCTGTGTGTGTGTGTGTGTGTGTGTGTGTGTGTGTGTGTGGGTGTGGGGGGGTGTAGGGAACTTTAGAGTTACATTGTTCTACACTATGTAAAGAAAGGAGCCTATGTGTGTTGGTTCTATAGAAGATTGATATCACGGTGCTTTCTGTAGGCTTGAAGGCAAATTGTGGGGCATGATAAAACCCTTTTGGACATGATGGTGACATGAATGACTTTGTTCCAACTAAGTAGGATACATGCTAGTGGAAACGTGGATTACCTAAGAAGGGACAAAAAGCTAGGCAACATGTCGATAAATATGGTCGCCAAATGTGGTGAACTCATAGCATAATGCAGGTGTTGATCCTTGTTTTAGTACGGCTCATGTATTTGCTACGAGCATCCACAGTTTTGTCGAGGCTATTATGATGATAAGTGTGCATATGTACACCCCAAAGGATGTGGCAGCTTGAGAAAATGGGAGGAGAAAAAGATCTCCTTTAGAAAGCTGAGGTAAAGCAAAGTAGAAGTGGGCATAGGAACAAAGGACCTTTGTTGAGTGTCTGTTTCTAAGGTAAAGCAAAGTAGAGGTGGGCACAGGAAGTGAATCCACCTTTGATGAATGTGATGAATCTGAGCATCTTCATGCTTAGCATGTTGTATAGGCCCTTGTGACTTTTACAAAAAGGGCCTTCACTTGGTCATGTAGGCTATAATTCTTGTGTCAAGCATGTGGTGTTTATCACTAGGCTAATTTAAATTAAAAAATCCAGTAGAATATTTTGGAAATTGAATTCAAGGTGATATGATAGTGAAGCCAAAACCCACTTCGTCGATGTCGTGAAGCGAAAGCCCACTTCGCTCGAATTAATTAATTATCTTTCTTTGGAGCTTATGCAAGACAAGAAGCTCACTTTACACATGGGGATTGACTTATGGTAGATGAGCAATATAGCACTAAGGATTGAAGATGAGACACATGGTGAGAGGCCACTATTTGAATGCGTTCACACCATATTTGAGAGAGGAAAGGTGGGCAGTGGGCCTATATAGGAGAAAGGATGTTTTTGAGTGGGTGGTGGTATGATGGACGGAAGCTATTCAGCAGACGATGGGTCGTCAGGCATCTGCTGCTACCTCTTCTTGCTTCTCTTCTTCATTGCCTTCTTCTGTCTCATAGTTTCCATCTTCTACTTCCTCTGAAATCTCTCCCTCTCTCTCTCTCTCTCTCTCTCTCTCTCTCTCTCTCTGCTTGTCGATCATCCTGTGCCTGCAAGTGAGAAGAGCGACGGCGTGATCCACCTTCATAGCTTCTCCCTCCCCACACACACGCAGAGAGAGAGAGAGAGAGAGAGAGAGAGAAGAAGAAGAAGAAGAAGAAGAAGAAGAAGAAGAAGAAGATCGTCCCTATATGAAGATCTGTGTACTGCTCAGCGCTTGAGGCGAAACCATAGCCAATATACTAACAACAAATATACTCCCCTCCCTCTCCTTCTAGCCTTGCAAGAAAATGCCAATTCTCTCTCTCTCTCTCTCTCTCTCTCTCTCTCTCTCTCTCTAATCTCCACGCAGAGAGCGTAAGCGGCATGCCCAACAGCGAGTCGATCTCTCTTTTGAAGGTAACGGGGCCTTCTGTCAATGAAGTTGACACTCTTAGGGTTGTGTCATGATAAAACACAATATCAAAGATTGCTTCAACAAGAGAAGATTGGAGGCTCTTAAGAGCAATCTAGCTTCTTGTGCTAAACTCCATTTCTAGTGGGATCAATGTTCTACAACAATGTTTGCACAAAAGGGTGGTTCAGTGTATTTTTAACCGGTTGAATTTGTAATTGCAGCAGGATTGCTTTGAAGAAAATTGTCAATTTTGTGTAAAAATCAGCAAATCCTTCAAATTTTGACCTAAAAATTGGAAGAATTTTAAGTATGCCTTTTATTGCCTAGTTGGAAAAAATGTTTGTTTTGCATGCCCCGGTCTAGAATTAGCGATAGTGGCTGGATCAATATGTGCCAGACTCCAGCTGAACACAATGTGAACTCAAAGTAAACTCAAGGCAAACTCCCAACATCATGTGAACCAACATATATAACTTTTAAGATTACAACGTGTTACACACCCACAAGATGGCTTAGTAATAAAGGCATCTTCCACAGGGTGTTGGTACTTCAGAATCCCAAAAGACATCGTCTCCTATAAAGGATCTCAAAACTCTATTTTGTTGAGGAGAGAACCATGAATGCAACATGAAGCAAGTAACACCTGTCTCCACTAGTGGAAAGATGCACAGCCGTTATAGTTAACACTAGATACTTATCGTCGATGACTAGTATGACACTTGAAGGTTTGAGATGGCATTTATGCTAGCTTGCTTATTAGCTATTTGTCTCTTCCTCAAACTACTTGTAAGGACTAGTTTTACATTAGTGTTCAATAATTCTTACCCTCTCTCTCTCTCTCTCTCTCTCTCTAGCCCCCATAAATAAGCCTTTGCTACAATCGAAAGGAAATAAATATAACTGCTTTTATTGATTTCGCAACACTTCCATGCTTTTAATCTCATATCAAGGCATCCATTTGTAAACAATATGTAGATACCGACACATGGATTTCTAGAAACAAATATTTGCTCAAAATTTGACTTTTTCAGATATATGCATCTAGATCTTTACAGGACTACATCTGTTGCATTGTGACCCAGTGTTATGCACCTGTTTGTATCCTTGCATGGCCAACCTAGATGTCAAGCCCCCTACAAAAGTATTCAAATTAGATCCTTTTGTATCTCCTAGCTTTTCTTCAAGACCGAAGATTGTGAAGCCTTCCAATCCACACGACAAAATTTGGATCGAGACCTTGTGTATTGACAACTATATGCTTAGATGTCCCACATGCTTTAGGAAAAGCAAATTAAATTTCAAGTGCCATCTCTTTGACATGTTGTACTTCTCCTTTTTCCAACGTGGTAAAAGTCCTAGCTTTATTCTCTTTTCCAAATATATACTCTACAAACTCAAGAGGCTCCGAATTTGGCTAGAAAAGCTCCAAACAAAAAATAGAGTGGGTAAATTCCTACCTACCATAAGCATAGAAATACCTCATGCACAAGCACACAAAGAGAGAGGTAGGGAGGGAGGGGAATTGGTTATGGTTGAAGTGAGTTTTGGATATGGACTATACAAGGTTTGGGTAATTTTATGAAGGTTTCTGTTTTCTCTCCGCCTGTGTGTGTGTGTGTGTGTGTGTGTGTGTGTGTGTGTGTGTGGGTGTGGGGGGTGTAGGGAACTTTAGAGTTACATTGTTCTACACTATGTAAAGAAAGGAGCCTATGTGTGTTGGTTCTATAGAAGATTGATATCACGGTGCTTTCTGTAGGCTTGAAGGCAAATTGTGGGGCATGATAAAACCCTTTTGGACATGATGGTGACATGAATGACTTTGTTCCAACTAAGTAGGATACATGCTAGTGGAAACGTGGATTACCTAAGAAGGGACAAAAAGCTAGGCAACATGTCGATAAATATGGTCGCCAAATGTGGTGAACTCATAGCATAATGCAGGTGTTGATCCTTGTTTTAGTACGGCTCATGTATTTGCTACGAGCATCCACAGTTTTGTCGAGGCTATTATGATGATAAGTATGCATATGTACACCCCAAAGGATGTGGCAGCTTGAGAAAATGGGAGGAGAAAAAGATCTCCTTTAGAAAGCTGAGGTAAAGCAAAGTAGAAGTGGGCATAGGAACAAAGGACCTTTGTTGAGTGTCTGTTTCTAAGGTAAAGCAAAGTAGAGGTGGGCACAGGAAGTGAATCCACCTTTGATGAATGTGATGAATCTGAGCATCTTCATGCTTAGCATGTTGTATAGGCCCTTGTGACTTTTACAAAAAGGGCCTTCACTTGGTCATGTAGGCTATAATTCTTGTGTCAAGCATGTGGTGTTTATCACTAGGCTAATTTAAATTAAAAAATCCAGTAGAATATTTTGGAAATTGAATTCAAGGTGATATGATAGTGAAGCCAAAACCCACTTCGTCGATGTCGTGAAGCGAAAGCCCACTTCGCTCGAATTAATTAATTATCTTTCTTTGGAGCTTATGCAAGACAAGAAGCTCACTTTACACATGGGGATTGACTTATGGTAGATGAGCAATATAGCACTAAGGATTGAAGATGAGACACATGGTGAGAGGCCACTATTTGAATGCGTTCACACCATATTTGAGAGAGGAAAGGTGGGCAGTGGGCCTATATAGGAGAAAGGATGTTTTTGAGTGGGTGGTGGTATGATGGACGGAAGCTATTCAGCAGACGATGGGTCGTCAGGCATCTGCTGCTACCTCTTCTTGCTTCTCTTCTTCATTGCCTTCTTCTGTCTCATAGTTTCCATCTTCTACTTCCTCTGAAATCTCTCCCTCTCTCTCTCTCTCTCTCTCTCTCTCTCTCTCTGCTTGTCGATCATCCTGTGCCTGCAAGTGAGAAGAGCGACGGCGTGATCCACCTTCATAGCTTCTCCCTCCCCACACACACGCAGAGAGAGAGAGAGAGAGAGAGAGAGAGAGAGAGAGAGAGAGAGAGAGAGAGAGAGAGAGAGAGAGAGAGAGAGAAGAAGAAGAAGAAGAAGAAGAAGAAGAAGAAGAAGATCGTCCCTATATGAAGATCTGTGTACTGCTCAGCGCTTGAGGCGAAACCATAGCCAATATACTAACAACAAATATACTCCCCTCCCTCTCCTTCTAGCCTTGCAAGAAAATGCCAATTCTCTCTCTCTCTCTCTCTCTCTCTCTCTCTCTCTCTCTAATCTCCACGCAGAGAGCGTAAGCGGCATGCCCAACAGCGAGTCGATCTCTCTTTTGAAGGTAACGGGGCCTTCTGTCAATGAAGTTGACACTCTTAGGGTTGTGTCATGATAAAACACAATATCAAAGATTGCTTCAACAAGAGAAGATTGGAGGCTCTTAAGAGCAATCTAGCTTCTTGTGCTAAACTCCATTTCTAGTGGGATCAATGTTCTACAACAATGTTTGCACAAAAGGGTGGTTCAGTGTATTTTTAACCGGTTGAATTTGTAATTGCAGCAGGATTGCTTTGAAGAAAATTGTCAATTTTGTGTAAAAATCAGCAAATCCTTCAAATTTTGACCTAAAAATTGGAAGAATTTTAAGTATGCCTTTTATTGCCTAGTTGGAAAAAATGTTTGTTTTGCATGCCCCGGTCTAGAATTAGCGATAGTGGCTGGATCAATATGTGCCAGACTCCAGCTGAACACAATGTGAACTCAAAGTAAACTCAAGGCAAACTCCCAACATCATGTGAACCAACATATATAACTTTTAAGATTACAACGTGTTACACACCCACAAGATGGCTTAGTAATAAAGGCATCTTCCACAGGGTGTTGGTACTTCAGAATCCCAAAAGACATCGTCTCCTATAAAGGATCTCAAAACTCTATTTTGTTGAGGAGAGAACCATGAATGCAACATGAAGCAAGTAACACCTGTCTCCACTAGTGGAAAGATGCACAGCCGTTATAGTTAACACTAGATACTTATCGTCGATGACTAGTATGACACTTGAAGGTTTGAGATGGCATTTATGCTAGCTTGCTTATTAGCTATTTGTCTCTTCCTCAAACTACTTGTAAGGACTAGTTTTACATTAGTGTTCAATAATTCTTACCCTCTCTCTCTCTCTCTCTCTCTCTCTAGCCCCCATAAATAAGCCTTTGCTACAATCGAAAGGAAATAAATATAACTGCTTTTATTGATTTCGCAACACTTCCATGCTTTTAATCTCATATCAAGGCATCCATTTGTAAACAATATGTAGATACCGACACATGGATTTCTAGAAACAAATATTTGCTCAAAATTTGACTTTTTCAGATATATGCATCTAGATCTTTACAGGACTACATCTGTTGCATTGTGACCCAGTGTTATGCACCTGTTTGTATCCTTGCATGGCCAACCTAGATGTCAAGCCCCCTACAAAAGTATTCAAATTAGATCCTTTTGTATCTCCTAGCTTTTCTTCAAGACCGAAGATTGTGAAGCCTTCCAATCCACACGACAAAATTTGGATCGAGACCTTGTGTATTGACAACTATATGCTTAGATGTCCCACATGCTTTAGGAAAAGCAAATTAAATTTCAAGTGCCATCTCTTTGACATGTTGTACTTCTCCTTTTTCCGACGTGGTAAAAGTCCTAGCTTTATTCTCTTTTCCAAATATATACTCTACAAACTCAAGAGGCTCCGAATTTGGCTAGAAAAGCTCCAAACAAAAAATAGAGTGGGTAAATTCCTACCTACCATAAGCATAGAAATACCTCATGCACAAGCACACAAAGAGAGAGGTAGGGAGGGAGGGGAATTGGTTATGGTTGAAGTGAGTTTTGGATATGGACTATACAAGGTTTGGGTAATTTTATGAAGGTTTCTGTTTTCTCTCCGCCTCTGTGTGTGTGTGTGTGTGTGTGTGTGTGTGTGTGTGTGTGTGGGTGTGGGGGGGTGTAGGGAACTTTAGAGTTACATTGTTCTACACTATGTAAAGAAAGGAGCCTATGTGTGTTGGTTCTATAGAAGATTGATATCACGGTGCTTTCTGTAGGCTTGAAGGCAAATTGTGGGGCATGATAAAACCCTTTTGGACATGATGGTGACATGAATGACTTTGTTCCAACTAAGTAGGATACATGCTAGTGGAAACGTGGATTACCTAAGAAGGGACAAAAAGCTAGGCAACATGTCGATAAATATGGTCGCCAAATGTGGTGAACTCATAGCATAATGCAGGTGTTGATCCTTGTTTTAGTACGGCTCATGTATTTGCTACGAGCATCCACAGTTTTGTCGAGGCTATTATGATGATAAGTATGCATATGTACACCCCAAAGGATGTGGCAGCTTGAGAAAATGGGAGGAGAAAAAGATCTCCTTTAGAAAGCTGAGGTAAAGCAAAGTAGAAGTGGGCATAGGAACAAAGGACCTTTGTTGAGTGTCTGTTTCTAAGGTAAAGCAAAGTAGAGGTGGGCACAGGAAGTGAATCCACCTTTGATGAATGTGATGAATCTGAGCATCTTCATGCTTAGCATGTTGTATAGGCCCTTGTGACTTTTACAAAAAGGGCCTTCACTTGGTCATGTAGGCTATAATTCTTGTGTCAAGCATGTGGTGTTTATCACTAGGCTAATTTAAATTAAAAAATCCAGTAGAATATTTTGGAAATTGAATTCAAGGTGATATGATAGTGAAGCCAAAACCCACTTCGTCGATGTCGTGAAGCGAAAGCCCACTTCGCTCGAATTAATTAATTATCTTTCTTTGGAGCTTATGCAA
The DNA here is from genome assembly GCF_014529385.1 of Adiantum capillus-veneris. Taxonomy (NCBI): domain Eukaryota; kingdom Viridiplantae; phylum Streptophyta; class Polypodiopsida; order Polypodiales; family Pteridaceae; genus Adiantum; species Adiantum capillus-veneris. The sequence goes on along the minus strand of NC_140953.1, from coordinate 87,402,137 downwards.
GACAAGAAGCTCACTTTACACATGGGGATTGACTTATGGTAGATGAGCAATATAGCACTAAGGATTGAAGATGAGACACATGGTGAGAGGCCACTATTTGAATGCGTTCACACCATATTTGAGAGAGGAAAGGTGGGCAGTGGGCCTATATAGGAGAAAGGATGTTTTTGAGTGGGTGGTGGTATGATGGACGGAAGCTATTCAGCAGACGATGGGTCGTCAGGCATCTGCTGCTACCTCTTCTTGCTTCTCTTCTTCATTGCCTTCTTCTGTCTCATAGTTTCCATCTTCTACTTCCTCTGAAATCTCTCCCTCTCTCTCTCTCTCTCTCTCTCTCTCTCTCTGCTTGTCGATCATCCTGTGCCTGCAAGTGAGAAGAGCGACGGCGTGATCCACCTTCATAGCTTCTCCCTCCCCACACACACGCAGAGAGAGAGAGAGAGAGAGAGAGAGAGAGAGAGAGAGAGAGAGAGAGAGAGAGAGAGAGAGAGAGAGAGAGAGAAGAAGAAGAAGAAGAAGAAGAAGAAGAAGAAGATCGTCCCTATATGAAGATCTGTGTACTGCTCAGCGCTTGAGGCGAAACCATAGCCAATATACTAACAACAAATATACTCCCCTCCCTCTCCTTCTAGCCTTGCAAGAAAATGCCAATTCTCTCTCTCTCTCTCTCTCTCTCTCTCTCTCTCTCTCTCTCTCTCTCTAATCTCCACGCAGAGAGCGTAAGCGGCATGCCCAACAGCGAGTCGATCTCTCTTTTGAAGGTAACGGGGCCTTCTGTCAATGAAGTTGACACTCTTAGGGTTGTGTCATGATAAAACACAATATCAAAGATTGCTTCAACAAGAGAAGATTGGAGGCTCTTAAGAGCAATCTAGCTTCTTGTGCTAAACTCCATTTCTAGTGGGATCAATGTTCTACAACAATGTTTGCACAAAAGGGTGGTTCAGTGTATTTTTAACCGGTTGAATTTGTAATTGCAGCAGGATTGCTTTGAAGAAAATTGTCAATTTTGTGTAAAAATCAGCAAATCCTTCAAATTTTGACCTAAAAATTGGAAGAATTTTAAGTATGCCTTTTATTGCCTAGTTGGAAAAAATGTTTGTTTTGCATGCCCCGGTCTAGAATTAGCGATAGTGGCTGGATCAATATGTGCCAGACTCCAGCTGAACACAATGTGAACTCAAAGTAAACTCAAGGCAAACTCCCAACATCATGTGAACCAACATATATAACTTTTAAGATTACAACGTGTTACACACCCACAAGATGGCTTAGTAATAAAGGCATCTTCCACAGGGTGTTGGTACTTCAGAATCCCAAAAGACATCGTCTCCTATAAAGGATCTCAAAACTCTATTTTGTTGAGGAGAGAACCATGAATGCAACATGAAGCAAGTAACACCTGTCTCCACTAGTGGAAAGATGCACAGCCGTTATAGTTAACACTAGATACTTATCGTCGATGACTAGTATGACACTTGAAGGTTTGAGATGGCATTTATGCTAGCTTGCTTATTAGCTATTTGTCTCTTCCTCAAACTACTTGTAAGGACTAGTTTTACATTAGTGTTCAATAATTCTTACCCTCTCTCTCTCTCTCTCTCTCTCTCTAGCCCCCATAAATAAGCCTTTGCTACAATCGAAAGGAAATAAATATAACTGCTTTTATTGATTTCGCAACACTTCCATGCTTTTAATCTCATATCAAGGCATCCATTTGTAAACAATATGTAGATACCGACACATGGATTTCTAGAAACAAATATTTGCTCAAAATTTGACTTTTTCAGATATATGCATCTAGATCTTTACAGGACTACATCTGTTGCATTGTGACCCAGTGTTATGCACCTGTTTGTATCCTTGCATGGCCAACCTAGATGTCAAGCCCCCTACAAAAGTATTCAAATTAGATCCTTTTGTATCTCCTAGCTTTTCTTCAAGACCGAAGATTGTGAAGCCTTCCAATCCACACGACAAAATTTGGATCGAGACCTTGTGTATTGACAACTATATGCTTAGATGTCCCACATGCTTTAGGAAAAGCAAATTAAATTTCAAGTGCCATCTCTTTGACATGTTGTACTTCTCCTTTTTCCGACGTGGTAAAAGTCCTAGCTTTATTCTCTTTTCCAAATATATACTCTACAAACTCAAGAGGCTCCGAATTTGGCTAGAAAAGCTCCAAACAAAAAATAGAGTGGGTAAATTCCTACCTACCATAAGCATAGAAATACCTCATGCACAAGCACACAAAGAGAGAGGTAGGGAGGGAGGGGAATTGGTTATGGTTGAAGTGAGTTTTGGATATGGACTATACAAGGTTTGGGTAATTTTATGAAGGTTTCTGTTTTCTCTCCGCCTCTGTGTGTGTGTGTGTGTGTGTGTGTGTGTGTGTGTGTGTGGGTGTGGGGGGGTGTAGGGAACTTTAGAGTTACATTGTTCTACACTATGTAAAGAAAGGAGCCTATGTGTGTTGGTTCTATAGAAGATTGATATCACGGTGCTTTCTGTAGGCTTGAAGGCAAATTGTGGGGCATGATAAAACCCTTTTGGACATGATGGTGACATGAATGACTTTGTTCCAACTAAGTAGGATACATGCTAGTGGAAACGTGGATTACCTAAGAAGGGACAAAAAGCTAGGCAACATGTCGATAAATATGGTCGCCAAATGTGGTGAACTCATAGCATAATGCAGGTGTTGATCCTTGTTTTAGTACGGCTCATGTATTTGCTACGAGCATCCACAGTTTTGTCGAGGCTATTATGATGATAAGTATGCATATGTACACCCCAAAGGATGTGGCAGCTTGAGAAAATGGGAGGAGAAAAAGATCTCCTTTAGAAAGCTGAGGTAAAGCAAAGTAGAAGTGGGCATAGGAACAAAGGACCTTTGTTGAGTGTCTGTTTCTAAGGTAAAGCAAAGTAGAGGTGGGCACAGGAAGTGAATCCACCTTTGATGAATGTGATGAATCTGAGCATCTTCATGCTTAGCATGTTGTATAGGCCCTTGTGACTTTTACAAAAAGGGCCTTCACTTGGTCATGTAGGCTATAATTCTTGTGTCAAGCATGTGGTGTTTATCACTAGGCTAATTTAAATTAAAAAATCCAGTAGAATATTTTGGAAATTGAATTCAAGGTGATATGATAGTGAAGCCAAAACCCACTTCGTCGATGTCGTGAAGCGAAAGCCCACTTCGCTCGAATTAATTAATTATCTTTCTTTGGAGCTTATGCAAGACAAGAAGCTCACTTTACACATGGGGATTGACTTATGGTAGATGAGCAATATAGCACTAAGGATTGAAGATGAGACACATGGTGAGAGGCCACTATTTGAATGCGTTCACACCATATTTGAGAGAGGAAAGGTGGGCAGTGGGCCTATATAGGAGAAAGGATGTTTTTGAGTGGGTGGTGGTATGATGGACGGAAGCTATTCAGCAGACGATGGGTCGTCAGGCATCTGCTGCTACCTCTTCTTGCTTCTCTTCTTCATTGCCTTCTTCTGTCTCATAGTTTCCATCTTCTACTTCCTCTGAAATCTCTCCCTCTCTCTCTCTCTCTCTCTCTCTCTCTCTCTCTGCTTGTCGATCATCCTGTGCCTGCAAGTGAGAAGAGCGACGGCGTGATCCACCTTCATAGCTTCTCCCTCCCCACACACACGCAGAGAGAGAGAGAGAGAGAGAGAGAGAGAGAGAGAGAGAGAGAGAGAGAGAGAGAGAGAGAGAGAGAGAGAGAGAGAGAGAGAGAGAGAGAGAGAAGAAGAAGAAGAAGAAGAAGAAGAAGAAGAAGAAGATCGTCCCTATATGAAGATCTGTGTACTGCTCAGCGCTTGAGGCGAAACCATAGCCAATATACTAACAACAAATATACTCCCCTCCCTCTCCTTCTAGCCTTGCAAGAAAATGCCAATTCTCTCTCTCTCTCTCTCTCTCTCTCTCTCTCTCTCTAATCTCCACGCAGAGAGCGTAAGCGGCATGCCCAACAGCGAGTCGATCTCTCTTTTGAAGGTAACGGGGCCTTCTGTCAATGAAGTTGACACTCTTAGGGTTGTGTCATGATAAAACACAATATCAAAGATTGCTTCAACAAGAGAAGATTGGAGGCTCTTAAGAGCAATCTAGCTTCTTGTGCTAAACTCCATTTCTAGTGGGATCAATGTTCTACAACAATGTTTGCACAAAAGGGTGGTTCAGTGTATTTTTAACCGGTTGAATTTGTAATTGCAGCAGGATTGCTTTGAAGAAAATTGTCAATTTTGTGTAAAAATCAGCAAATCCTTCAAATTTTGACCTAAAAATTGGAAGAATTTTAAGTATGCCTTTTATTGCCTAGTTGGAAAAAATGTTTGTTTTGCATGCCCCGGTCTAGAATTAGCGATAGTGGCTGGATCAATATGTGCCAGACTCCAGCTGAACACAATGTGAACTCAAAGTAAACTCAAGGCAAACTCCCAACATCATGTGAACCAACATATATAACTTTTAAGATTACAACGTGTTACACACCCACAAGATGGCTTAGTAATAAAGGCATCTTCCACAGGGTGTTGGTACTTCAGAATCCCAAAAGACATCGTCTCCTATAAAGGATCTCAAAACTCTATTTTGTTGAGGAGAGAACCATGAATGCAACATGAAGCAAGTAACACCTGTCTCCACTAGTGGAAAGATGCACAGCCGTTATAGTTAACACTAGATACTTATCGTCGATGACTAGTATGACACTTGAAGGTTTGAGATGGCATTTATGCTAGCTTGCTTATTAGCTATTTGTCTCTTCCTCAAACTACTTGTAAGGACTAGTTTTACATTAGTGTTCAATAATTCTTACCCTCTCTCTCTCTCTCTCTCTCTCTCTCTCTAGCCCCCATAAATAAGCCTTTGCTACAATTGAAAGGAAATAAATATAACTGCTTTTATTGATTTCGCAACACTTCCATGCTTTTAATCTCATATCAAGGCATCCATTTGTAAACAATATGTAGATACCGACACATGGATTTCTAGAAACAAATATTTGCTCAAAATTTGACTTTTTCAGATATATGCATCTAGATCTTTACAGGACTACATCTGTTGCATTGTGACCCAGTGTTATGCACCTGTTTGTATCCTTGCATGGCCAACCTAGATGTCAAGCCCCCTACAAAAGTATTCAAATTAGATCCTTTTGTATCTCCTAGCTTTTCTTCAAGACCGAAGATTGTGAAGCTTGAGTCCAAGAAAAGGCACATGCATGTGGAAGATTTTGGAGAAACTTGAGGGGCAAACAGGTTGATAATTTTGGTAACTTGAGTCTTATGGATATGTACACACATTATAGGAAATAATATGAGCAATCTAATGCTTAAAAAATACCATTTTATGGTTCACTTCCAAGTGTGCCCTCTTTTTTTACTATTGAGGATCTATGCGGTTGGCTTTAAAAGTTGGCATTCGTAAAGCGGGAGACCTCAAGGTATCAAGTTAGAGATGATCAAATGGATGGGAGATTTTACCTATGAGTGGATGTGTCATATGTTCAATCTTGCACTTCAACATGGTATGCCTTATGATTGGAGTACTAATTTGGTTAAGCCTTTGCATAAAGGAAGGGATGTAAAGAATGTACACAACTACCGGACTATAATGATTGGGTCTCTTATGGAAAAGCTTTTTGGGTTCATAATGGACATGAAATTGAGTGATTGGGATGAAGAGAATGAAAAGCGTGCAAAAGGAAAGGGGGTTTTTATCGATGCCATAGCACCATTGATCATCTTGTCACTCTTTGTGTGCTCACGGAGGAAAGTATGTTGAAAGGCAAGCAATTGTATTGTTGTTTTGTGGACTTTAAGAAAACCTTTGATATGATTCCACGTAACAATTTGTGGAGAAGGATGGAAAAACTCCAAGTGCCAAGTGAGTTTATGCTTGCGGTTTCTCGAATCTATGAGAAGGTGATGTGTCTATTGCGCATGGGAAGAGGAATTTCAAAAGAAATTGTAAGCACTGCTGGGGTTAAACAAGGATGTCTATTGGCACCAACTCTCTTTGGTCTATGCATTGATCAATTGGAACAAATGGTACTTAACTTTATGCAAGAAGGAGGCATTGAAGAGGTCACTATTTGCAATGCGGTAAGCATGCTTTTGTTGTATGTGGATGATGTAGTGCTTCTAGCACATAGTTTAGAAGATGTACAAAAGCTTTTGGTTGTCCTTGAGAACTTTTGCTTACATAGTGGGCTGATTGTGAATGAATTCAAAACAAAGGTTATGCTTGTGAAAACCAACTATAAGAAGCCATGCATTGTGTACAACAATGAGACACTTGAAGCTGTTGAGAGCTTTAAGTACCTTGGCCTTGAGGTTCCTTCCAATCACAAGTGGCATGAATGTGCTATGCGTCATTTGGAAGCGGGAAAGAGAGCGTACTCTGCATTTGAGAACGTGTGTAATGCGAGAAACATAAAGTGTTGGGTTTTCAAGAAGTGTCTTTTTGATGCATTGGTGACACCGGTTCTTCTTTATGGAGTTGAAGGGTGGGGTAGGAGCATCTCAAAGTCTACTTGGAAAGAGTTTGAGAATGTGCAAAAGCATTTTCTTACAAACTTTCTCCAAGTTAAGACGCAAAAACCATGTATGCTCCTACTTCTTGAGTCGGGATTTCTTCCAATTGAGGTTATGGGCATGAAAAGGGTTGTGGAGTACATAATAAAGATGCGTCAAAACCCCTCACATCGACTTCCTATAATTGCATGGGAAGCAAGCAAAACAATTCAAAAGACGCATAAAAGTGCCCCTGGTGAAGCGCGTATACACACTAATACTACTACATGTCTACAAATCCCCCCTGTAGTGATAGTGTGAATCCGTACAAGGTAGCAGATCATCATGTGTATGAGAGTAAGCCCAAAGCTTTTCGGAAAGCTTCAAACTTTTCTCGTGATAACACCTTCGTAAATAGATCTACAATGTTATCCTGTGTAGGAAAGTAAGTTAGTGTGATCTCCCCTGCATGTAGCCTTTCCCTGACATAGTGGTAGTGAATCTCTATGTGCTTTGTTCTTGCATGAAATACTGGATTCCTTGCAACTGCCATAGCACTCTAACTGTCAGTGAAAATGGTAGTGGGTGCCTGTTGACACTCACAAAGATCTGCCAATAACTTGCGTATCCATACACAATTAACTATTGCCGTGAAAGCTGCCCTGTACTCAGCTTCACAAGTTGATGTAGCCACTGTGGGTTGCTTCTTGCTTAGCCAAGATATACATGCATTTCCCAAGAAAAAACAATTCCCACTTATGGAATGTCGTGTGTCAAAATCACCAGCCCAATCTGAATCGCTGTAACCAAGAAGCTGCATAGAACTGTGCTTTCCATACATATCCCCCCTTGGAAAGAACATGGAAAGATTAGGGGTACCTGAAAGGTAACGAAGTATGCGCTTCACAGCCTGCCAATGATGCATACCTGGGCTGTGCATAAATCTGCTTGCTTGTGAAACCCCAAATTGAATGTCTGGACGAGTGTTGCCTGCCAAATATATCAAGCAACCAACGGCTGCTGCATAAGTATGTACATCAAAAGGTTCTCCAGCATCGTGCATGCTCAACTTTGATCCAGTTTCTACAGGTGTAGAGATTGGTTTACAATTTTTCATACCAAACTTGTCCAAAATTTTATGCAAAAATTTTGCCTGCAACATGTATATGCCATCCTCTGATTGCACAAACTGAATACCCAAGTAATGATGTAGCAAACAAAGATCAGACATCTCAAAGGTTTTTCTCAAAGCATCTTTAAACGCTTCAATTTCATTTGCATTATTGCCTGTAAGAAGCATATCATCCACATAAAGTGTTAGCATAATGATAACTCCATCTCTCTTTTTTACATACAAAGTACTTTCTGTTGGACTATTCTGAAATCCTTGGCCAATCAAATAAGTATGTATCTTCTCATACATGCTCTTGGAGCCTGTTTGAGACCATACAAAGCTTTACGCAATCTACATACCTTTTGCTCTTGACCTTTTACAACAAAACCACTTGGTTGACTTACATAAACTTCTTCCTGCAAATCACCATTCAAAAAAGCAGTTTTGATATCCAACTGATGCACTTTCCAACCATGATGAGCAGCAATTGCAACTAGTGATCTAACTGTGGACGCACGAGAAGTAGGAGCAAAGGTTTCATCATAATCTATGCCTTTCTGTTGCGCATACCCTTTTGCCACAAGCCTTGCTTTGTACCTGTCAACAGTACCATCTTGTTGCCTTTTTACCTTAAAAACCCACTTTGTACCAATAGGCTTTTTACCTGTAGGCAAGTCCACTAGATCCCATGTATGATTCGTATGAATAGAATCAATTTCTTGTTGCATAGCATCTTTCCACTGAACACACTCTAAAGCTTGTTCAAATGAATCAGGCTCATCTGCATCACAAAGAGTGCTAAAGCAAGCCAAATCTACTTGCTCTCTGCCAAAAGTAGTACCAGCACGTGTTTTTTGTGGCAACGGTGCATCCAACTTGCTATCCTGCAAAGTTTTTTGCACCCATTTAGGCAAGGTTCTTTCTTCCCTGAGAACTTCTTGCTCGTCACGCACAATTTCCTCTATATCATGAGGTGTCACATGCTGATCAAAAGATGTTGTGATTCTTGATTCTCCACAAAAGACGGAAGAAAACCTTCAAATACATCATGTGTCTGCATATGAAGTACATCAAAAGCAACCATAGGTTGAGTAGTAGTTTCTGCAAAAATTACATCACGACTTTCAAAAATCTTGTTTGTAGCAGGATTGTAAAGTCTATAACCATTACTTCCACTACTGTACCCCACAAAAATACATTTGATTGCTTTATTATCAAGCTTCCCACTGAGGGCGAGCTTTTTGAAATGGGGCCTCTAAACCCAAACCAATGGGCCTACCCTCACAAAATGTTCATAAAGAGGTACGCACACTACTTGGGGCACCACCTTCTTTTGGGAGTGGAGAAGGAAACCAATCAAAATAACACTTGCACTCACCCACTCAAGCAACACACTTTGAAAACCCCCTTACTCTATATACACTTTGGACACTTGAACACCATCAACGATTATGCAACCCAATGCCGTGTATCAAATGAAATATGCAATTTGTGGAATAGCATTCACCTTCTCCCCATAAGAATACCCATAATACATCCAAACTCCTCCTCTCTCAAGCACTAATCAAAAAATCATGCGCACAAGACTTTCCTCTCAAACACACAAGAGAATCACTTACAAACTAACACACTTTGCATATAGAGCTCATCTCCATCTATGCAATGCCATGACACAAATAAAATCACCATGAGAGGTAGCCACATGCATATGTAATGAAGCAAAAGAGAGTTGGAGTGAGAAATTTATTTAGACCAATTGAATAAGTGTGGGGAAACAAACCAATGGTAAATTGAGAATAGAACACTTACTTGATTTCTCGCACACCTTTTAAGGGGAGGACAGACGCTGGCTAACCATCACGAATTGTGACACTTGAAAGTTTTGAAGATGATTTAATGATCACTAACATAACCATGAGAGAGATCATGATGTATTTACAAGTTATTGAGGTGCTACAAATGATTTATTGGGTTGATGGAGTAAGAGATTGTAGAATAGAAAGAGTGGAGGACAGAGTTGCACTTCCTCCAAAGAGGAGGGTTAGGAGGGAGGATGTGAAAGAGGGAGAGTTGGGGTTTTCTCTACTATTGATCAAGAAACAACATGAAGTTGAAAATATAGGTGTGTGTCCTTGAGTCTCTCCAAGGGGGGCTATTTATAGTTGTGTAGGAGTGGGATTATGCTACACTTGATTAGGATGAGTGATTAGCCCTAATTAAGTGTCCTTTGACCACTCATTGAATATTGGACATAAAAGGGACTATTTATTCACCAAAAATATGATTTTAGACCGTGAAGGCTCCATAGGGGTGCATAATGTAGGTGGGCCCCACCATGAGGCCCTACGGGTGGCTCCTGCGGGGTATCTCAACTTGTCTGTCTTGGCATTTAGAAAGCATCTTTAGGTTGGTCCCATCACATGCAAGTGACTTTGAACACTCATTGATCTTCTAGAAGATGAGTAGGGGAAAAATAAGATCTCACCCTCTTGATTTACTTGATTTACAGTTCCCTTTTGCTGCGAATCTGACAGATTTACACTATTTTGACCATAACTTTTTACCTGTAGCTCGGAATGAAATGCTTCAAAACGCAAATTTGACCTTCTCAACATGTTTGATATGAATTTGGACTATTCTTCACGCCCATGCACCAAGGAATTCGGTTTGGAAGGTCCACACTAGGCTAGGGAACCTTTTGCTTCCAAGTCTTCTTGTATGGGCCCTTTGCTTGTATGCATCCAAGGGGAATCATGCTTTTTCAAAAGGGTATGATGATTAAACAAATAGAGGAGGGCCCAATATTATTTGCTTGTGAAAAGAATATACAATTTGAGTTTTTTTGAAAGGAGAAAAACTATATGTATATTCTTAAGAGATATTGGGCCACCTATGTAGGGGGCATATAAGACTTGTAGAGATGGACCATAATCTTTGGTAAAGACAAGTGGAGAGTTGATTTTCCATGGTAATTTATCTATATGGGATGGAAGATGGATATATTATTTTTCTACTACTAATTCACACGAGGTAAGAAAGTTTGGGGGTAGATAGTTGGTTATTGTATGCTTACTTTTATTTACAAAGCAAAAAAGAAAAGGGTGGTAATATAAATATATGACTAAGGTGACATTTTTGAGAAGAGTACAATGTATGTGTCGCCACAAAGGTTAAACGAAGAGGGGGAATTTACTCTAGATAACTTAATAGCGTAGAAAAATATATACACGTATGAGGAAGAGGACGTTGAGTAGGCTGAAAAATGTTGCGAAAAGATGGTTACCATTTTATGCCACTCACCACGTAACTGCTGAGGGATGTGAGCATAAGCAAGACAACCAAAAACACGAAGATAACTGACTGAAGGTTTTCTGTCATACCAAGCTTCATATGGAGTAATGGTCTTCAAGGCACGAGTGGGACACCTGTTCAAAACATGTGCTGCACAAGCAATTGCCTCCATCCATAGCTTATGAGGCAAACTCTTAGCCTTGAGCATACATCTAGCCGTCTCCATTAAAGACCTGTTCTTCCTTTCTGTAACACCATTCTGTTGTGGTGTGTATGGCACAGTGCATTGGTGTTTAATGCCTTTCTTTGCCAAAACTTAATAGCTTAATAGCGTAAAAAAATATATACACGTATGAGGAAGAGGACGTTGAGTAGGCTGAAAAATGTTGCAAAAAGATGGTTACCATTTTATGCCACTCATATTAGCCCTCCCCCAAGCCTAGAGATATTTATATCTTTAGGAGGACGGTGTTGCTTCTTTTTTTTGTTTTTTTTTTCTAATTTTTTTGTCATTTTTTCTTTTCCACTTTTTTTTTTCAATAGGAGGAGTGTCATGCACTCTTTTACTCCATTAGACCTGCTTTTCATTACATCAATCCCATAAATCGGAGATGGGAGGGTTGCCTTGGGTATGTTCAGATTCCAAGACTGGTTCTTCTTTGCACATCAAAGCTTTAAAAATAGGTGGAGCATTTGCCAAGCCGAAGGGAGCCATGCCAAGTTGGAGCTTAGATGATGTAGGTAGATGACTTCCTATCAACGGATTGATACGTTGAAAGTAGGTCTTTAATCTCCATTCATTGACTCTGGTCTTGTGGAGTTTTCCTGATAAATCTGCTAATCTGTAACTACCATTCCCAAACTTTGTTTTTATCATGAAAGGTCCCTCCCATCTTTGCAAAACCTTTTTGTCAAGTCGAGTATCAAGTCGGTTATCATAGCGAAGAACCAACATACCTTCCTTCAACCCTTTCCCCTTGAGCTTCTTGTTGATTTTGTCCCTTTGGCTTGTCTCTTTGGTGATGTAGTGATCAATGGACTCTTCTCTATCTAATTCAAGTCGTTGGAGATCTAAGATCCTTTCATGTAGAACCTCTTTTGGTTTTTTTGCCACTCTTGCAAGAACGAGCAAGCTTGAGAGCTCTACCTCAATGGGGAGAAGTGCCTCATGTCCATAAACTAGATGAAAAGGGGTGAATTGGGTAGATACCTTGAAAGATGTCCTATACGCCCAAAGAGCAGCCATCAAATGGCGATCCCAATCATTATGCCGGTCCACAACCTGCTTAGAAATGATCTTACATATCATTCCATTCACTTTTTCCACCAATCCATTGCATTGAGGATAGTAGGGTGTGGAATGCAGGTGTTTCACTTTTAACCTCCTCAAGAGATCATTCAGAAGGTCAGCCCTAAAACCCGAGCCTCGATCTGATAAGATTTATAGGGGTGTTCCAAACCTACTACAAATATGGTCAAAAATAAACTTTGATACCTCTTCAGCTGTGATTCGGGTTGTGCTTGTTGCTTCCGCCCATCGTGTCATGTAGTCAACACCCATGATGATGAAAACCTTCCCTGTAGAAGTACGAGGTAGGGGACCTATTGCATCCACACCCCACTTTTCAAAAGGGCCATAAGAGATTATTGGGACTCGAGGCTCATATGTTAGTCGTCCATCCCCAGCAATTTGGCATGGCTTACATGCCTTACACCAATATTGGACATCACGATGTAAGCTCGGCCAAATAAACCCTGCTTGTAAAATCTTCCTACTTGTAATATCTTGAGAAAAGTGACCACCACAGACATCATCATGACATGAAAGAAGAATTTTCTCTATCTCTTGCACACCTGGTACTCTCCTCAAGACCAAATCTTTCCCTTTGTGATATAAATCATCCCCGATCAACTGGTAAGGTGTGGCCTTCTTAACTAGTCTATGTCTTTGCACCTTGTCTAAGTGTTTGGGACACTCACCTGCTTGTAGAAAGAAGATAATGTCTTTTAGCTCCTCTGGACCTTGATATTTGGGTTCATATAGTTTCACACCTCCTACCGCCATTTGAAGCTTTTCATTTGCGAGTAAATCTGCTTCCTTGTTATGAGTTCTCACAATGTGTTGTACCTGTGTTGCTTTAAAACCCTTCATCAAATCTCTTACACTACTAAGCCACTCAAACAATGTACGATTCTTGCACCTCCAAGTCCCTTGGATTTGCCTGACCACTAGCAAAGAATCACCTTTTATAATAAGTCTTTGTATGCCTAATTCTTTGCATTCTTCTAACCCAAGGGTTAGAGCAGCATACTCAGCCTCATTGTTAGAGTGAACATTGGGTAGAGTGATACCTTTTCTAACCATTACCTCCTTTTGTGGGTTCAAAATGATGATCCCCCCTGCTGCTTTGTCTTGTTGGCGTTGATAAGCTTCGTCAAAGCATAAAGTATGGGCATTATCAATCTCCTTCACTTTGAACTGTTTTGAGCTTTCCTCTCTTTGTAGTCGTGATCCTTCCCTTTCTCTCACTTTGTAGGTGAGAATGTCTGCAAGTCCTGCTCTTGTGCTATCTTCTACAAGGAAAGTGTATTCAAATTCTTGGAGTTCAAGCACCCACTTTGCTATTCTAGATGAGAGGCTCATGTGTTGTACTACATATGGTAGATTGTGCTCTAAGGTGAGAAAAAAAAATGGCAAAGGGAGAAGATACGATCGAAACTTCCTTACCGCAAACAAGATTGCAAATACCACTTTCTCCATTTCAGTGTATCCTTTCTCGGCCGGAGTCATCACCTTGCTTGCAAAATAGATCGGCCTCATGTATGATGTTTTAGGATCTTTTTGCATCAAAACAACACCAATTGCTTCGAAACCTACACTTGGAGTGACATAGTAGGTCTCCTTTGGATTTGGTGGCATTAGGATTGGGAGAGAGCTAAGAATGCCCTTCACTTCCTCAAAACATTTTGCATGTTCCCTCCCCCATTCAAATGTAGATTGGCTTGCCAACCTATACAAAGGGGCGATGGCTTCTGCTAGGAGATGGATGAAGCGAGACATGTACCTCACTTTGTGGTTGAAGATCATTAGCTCCTTAGTTGTTGTTGGTGGAGATAATGACAAAAGGGCCTCTACTTTAGAGGGATCCACTTGAATTCCTTGTGAAGAAACCACATGGCCTAGCAAAACCACCTGAGATTCACCGATATGACACTTATCTGGGTTGAGTTGTCCCCCAAATTGATGGAGCCTCTTAAGCCCCTCTTCAACCTTTGGAAGTGAAGTGATCTACAACTATAAATACAGAAATCATCCATAAAGACTCTTATAGATTTTCCAAAGAATGGCTGAAATACAAATATTGTGAATCTCATGAAGGTGCTAGGAGCATTGGTGAGCCCAAAAGGCATTACTCTGAATGCAAAACATCCCCAAGGTGTGATGAAGGTGGTTTTTGGTTGGTCCTCTTCTGCTATTCTAATTTGAAAATATCCTGAATACCCATCACACACAGTGTAGCATTCGTGACCTGCTACTTCATTCAAAATTTCATCTTGGAAAGGGATAGGGAAGTGGTCCCTCTTTGTCGCAGCATTGAGGGGTTTGTAATCCACGCAGACCCTCCACTTACCATTCTTCTTGGGAGTGACTACAATAGGTGATACCCATTCGGAGTTGGATACTGGATAGATGAAGCCAGCCTTCAAGAGTCGATTCACTTCTTGTAGGAGAGCCTTTTGTTGCACAGATCCTAGTCGCCTTAACGTTTGAGCCACGGGTTTGGTCCCTGGTTTCAATTCAATTCGATGCTCTCTTACATCTACACCTCGTATTTGTGAGTAGTCAGTGATAAACAAATTGGGATACCTCCTTAACATATTGATGTAGGACCTCTTCTCCTCACAAGTAAGATCTTTTGCAAGCATCTTCTCAAATCCTTCTTCAAGGTGGTGGCATCTTTCATCCCCTCGTGTGTGATTGTCTGTTGGCTTTTCTTCTACAGAAACATCTTGGGTGTTGGCGTTGAATACAATTCCCATTACCTCCAAAGAAGACTCCTCTTCACTGGTTGATGCACTGGTTGATTCTTCCTCATCACTTGAGTAAGGACTCTCCTCCTCGCTCTCTTCATCTGCCGTGGTTTCATAGTTGATATCTAGTTGCTTTCCTTCTCGCCAATCATACACCACCGGTTGACCCTTCTTAAGAATCAAACCACCACTTCCCCATTTTTGATTTGCATTCACTAGCAATGAGCCAAGTCCTCCCTAGGATGATGGAATAGCCCTCCCCCTTAGCTGGCATGACATACATATCCACTCGTGCATCTATGTTACATACAAAGACTTTTACATTTTCAATGATCCCCAAACACTTCACACTTGAGTTGTTGGCTAGCCTAGCTTGACAATTAGAGGACTTTGTAATTTCAGGCCCTAACCTTTCATTGATTTTTTCGTGATCACACACATTTGAGCTCCACCATCAACATATACATTAGACACCTTTTTACCCTTTATGTAAGCATCCACAATGGGTTCCACATCTTTTTGTAGCTTTGAGGCCACAACCTTAATGGAAAGATTTGCTTTCTTTTTTGGAATTCTTGTACTTCCCAACTTTGGCCATTGCCTTCTTACTTTGGCTGATAGGTGTAGAAGTTGAGGCCATGAAATGTTTGGCTTTTGGGTTTGTAAATCCTCCAGGATGTTGTAGGGCTCTAGCTCCTTTCCCAATGGGAAGTCGTTGATACCAATTTCCCTTCGCCTTGATCTTTTCTTCCTGCTACTTTCAGCTTCTTCCACCTTTGACTTCTTCTTCTTGTCCCTTCTGGCTGAATTTGTTCCTTCACTTCTCATGTCTTCATCCTTATCATGTGCTCTTGTGCGTTTTTCTGCCGGCATAACATCAAAGTTTAGAGTATGCTCATCTATTACCTCTTCTAGCTTGATGATGTTGACTCCTCTTTCTTCCTCCTCATGTGGGACGGGAGGTATATTTGCTGGTGGTGGTGGTCGACGAAGGATTTGTGGGCCTTGAGCTAGTTCTTGCTGCACAGTGAGAGGAGGCGGTCTGGGGGGATACATGTCTCCCGGAAGTCGCCTTGGATGTAGACAATTGTACATGCCATGGCCCATTTCATTGCAATTCCAACATCGCAACTCTTGAGCTTGTATTCGTTGATTGCGATTCCCTTCTCTTGGTTGTTGTTGTTGAGGTAGACCCTGTACTAGATTCAGAGTGAGGTTCTCAAGCTGTTGAGTTAGCCTTTGTAAAACCTCTTGTTGAGAGTTATCTCCTATTTGTGAAGATTGTGCAAGAGGGGCTCTAATTGGTGCTTCCATGGTCTGTGAAGACTCCCTCTCACTCACTTCATTCAAACCCCTTGCTCTATGTGCTTGGAAGTGTAGTTTTCTAAACTTGATGATGTCTACCTCACGTGCTTCTTCGAAGGTGGATGGGAATTTTAGCTCTACTTTAGCCTGTAAAAGTGGATACAAGCCAACCATGAATCTCTCTTTTTTTAGAAAGCTAGGTGCACCACCATGATTTTCTAATGTAGCCTCCCACCTACCCCATAGATTGACAAAGGTTGCTTCATAAGAGGGAAAGTCTTCAAGTGATACCTGCTTATGTCCAATAAGACATTTGCATAGTCCTTTAGAAGTATCACCTTGCCCGAACTTGGAGAGGAAGCTTGCTCGCAGTCTCTCCCAGTTGGACTTGATTTGGGGTTGCAAGGTCTCAAACCATGCTTTAGCTTCTACTTTTAGAACCAATGGGAAGGCTCGTAGCTACTTCCTCTTCATCTCTCCCGGATATGAGATGTGCCATCTCCAAGTTGTCAAAAACTCTTGCGCATCTTTCCCACTTCTTCCATAGAATGTGGGAAAAGAACTTGACATTTTGTTTAGACTTTTTTTTTTTATAAAGAAACTTTTCTCTTACAGGTCGCACAAGATTGTTGACACTATAAATCTGATTACATTAAAATGAAGATGTACACATCCATTGTTAATTCGTACTTTATCGTAGGTAGAATAAATGGATTAATTGAAGCATTGATTTCATTGAGGCGAGTGGATCCAAATATACTCCTTATGATAGATTGAAACCTAAACTTAGTTGCAATGATTATATGAATGGATTGCCGAGCAATAGGCCTAAAAGGTTCATTGTTTTGATCGTGATTCATGTGCTACTCTTCGTTGTTGGTTTGAAGACCTCGTTCCTTCATATGGCCCTTGAGCACCCCTTCATCACTCCTTGTTCCTGCTTTTAAAACAAAATGAAAATGTAAACATCAAAAGAAGTTCCATAATTGATGATTGGAAGTATAATTGGATTGGGTGATGCCGGTATTTCTTTAAGTCTTTCTGCACCAAACATAAACACAATGCGTTGCTGGAAAAAGACTTTTCTATCTATGTGAACATTTACTCTAATGTGTTGTGCAAAATGAAATGGATAGATGGGAACTCCATTGTTCATCACTAAAAAATTTGAAGGTAACTTGGAAATATGTTCCTCAGTGGGGTCACCACTTTATGAGGGCGAGATTTTTGAAATGGGGCCTCTAAACCCAAACCAATGGGCCTACCCTCACAAAATGTTCGTAAAGAGGTACGTACACTACTTGGGGCACCACCTTCTTTTGGGAGTGGAGAAGGAAACCAATCAAAATAACACTTGCACTCACCCACTCAAGCAACACACTTTGAAAACCCCCTTACTCTATATACACTTTGGACACTTGAACACCATCAACGATTATGCAACCCAATGCCGTGCATCAAATGAAATATGCAATTTGTGGAATAGCATTCACCTTCTCCCCATAAGAATACCCATAATACATCCAAACTCCTTCTCTCTCAAGCACTCATCAAAAAATCATGCGCACAAGACTTTACTCTCAAACACACAAGAGAATCACTTACAAACTAACACACTTTGCATAGAGAGCTCATCTCCATCTATGCAATGCCGTGACACAAATAAAATCACCATGAGAGGTAGCCACATGCATATGTAATGAAGCAAAAGAGAGTTGGAGTGAGAAATTTCTTTAGACCAATTGAATAAGTGTGGGGAAACAAACCAATGGTAAATTGAGAATAGAACACTTACTTGATTTCTCGCACACCTTTTAAGGGGAGGACAGACGCTGGCTAACCATCACGAATTGCGACACTTGAAAGTTTTGAAGATGATTAAATGATCACTAACATAACCATGAGAGAGATCATGATGTATTTACAAGTTATTGAGGTGCTACAAATGATTTATTGGGTTGATGGAGTAAGAGATTGTAGAATAGAAAGAGTGGAGGACAGAGTTGCACTTCCTCCAAAGAGGAGGGTTAGGAGGGAGGATGTGAAAGAGGGAGAGTTGGGGTTTTCTCTACTATTGATCAAGAAACAACATGAAGTTGAAAATATAGGTGTGTGTCCTTGAGTCTCTCCAAGGGGGGCTATTTATAGTTGTGTAGGAGTGGGATTATGCTACACTTGATTAGGATGAGTGATTAGCCCTAATTAAGTGTCCTTTGACCACTCATTGAATATTGGACATAAAAGGGACTATTTATTCACCAAAAATATCATTTTAGACCGTGAAGGCTCCATAGGGGTGCATAATGTAGGTGGGCCCCACCATGAGGCCCTACGGGTGGCTCCTGCAGGATATCTCAACTTGTCTGTCTTGGCATTTAGAAAGCATCTTTAGGTTGGTCCCATCACATGCAAGTGACCTTGAACACTCATTGCTCTTCTAGAAGATGAGTAGGGGAAAAATAAGATCTCACCCTCTTGATTTACTTGATTTACAGTCCCTTTTGCTGCGAATCTGACAGATTTACACTATTTTGACCATAACTTTTTACCTGTAGCTCGGAATGAAATGCTTCAAAATGCAAATTTGACCTTCTCAACATGTTTGATATGAATTTGGACTATTCTTCACGCCCATGCATCAAGGAATTCAGTTTGGAAGGTCCACACTAGGCTAGGGAACCTTTTGCTTCCAAGTCTTCTTGTATGGGCCCTTTGCTTGTATGCATCCAAGGGGAATCATGCTTTTTCAAAAGGGTATGATGATTAAACAAATAGAGGAGGGCCCAATATTATTTGCTTGTGAAAAGAATATACAATTTGAGTCTTTTTAAAAGGAGAAAAACTATATGTATATTCTTAAGAGATATTGGGCCACCTATGTAGGGGGCATAGAAGACTTGTAGAGATGGACCATAATCTTTGGTAAAGACAAGTGGAGAGTTGATTTTCCATGGTAATTTATCTATATGGGATGGAAGATGGATATATTATTTTTCTACTACTAATTCACACGAGGTAAGAAAGTTTGGGGGTAGATAGTTGGTTATTGTATGCTTACTTTTATTTACAAAGCAAAAAAGAAAAGGGTGGTAATATAAATATATGACTAAGGTGGCATTTTTGAGAAGAGTACAATGTATATGTCGCCACAAAGGTTAAACGAAGAGGGGGAATTTACTCTAGATAACTTAATAGCGTAGAAAAATATATACACGTATGAGGAAGAGGACGTTGAGTAGGCTGAAAAATGTTGCAAAAAGATGGTTACCATTTTATGCCACTCACCACGTAACTGTTGAGGGATGTGAGCATAAGCAAGACAACCAAAAACACAAAGATAACTGACCGAAGGTTTTCTGTCATACCAAGCTTCATATGGAGTAATGGTCTTCAAGGCACGAGTAGGACACCTGTTCAAAACATGTGCTGCACAAGCAATTGCCTCCATCCATAGCTTATGAGGCAAACTCTTAGCCTTGAGCATACATCTAGCCGTCTCCATTAAAGACCTGTTCTTCCTTTCTGCAACACCATTCTGTTGTGGTGTGTATGGCATAGTGCATTGGTGTTTAATGCCTTTCTTTCTCAAAAAATCCTTAAATGCACCTGACATGTATTCACCTCCTCGATCATTACGAAGAGTCTGTACTTTGCAACCTATTTCATTTTCAACCATGGCGACATAATGTTGAAAAACTGCAAACAAATCTGACTTTGGTTTGAGTGGATACACCCAACAAATCCTGGAAAAGTCATCAATGAAGGTCACAAAATAAAGGCTGTTTCCTATAGATGGCGTCCTCATAGGACCACATACATCACTGTGTACAAGCTGCAGCTTTCGTGTCCCTTTAACTGAACCATCCTGCGAAAATGCAAATCTGTGCATCTTTCCAAGAACGCAACCTTCACATACATGTCTTGGTGGCATCTCCAATAGACAAATCATGCACCATATTATGACGTTGTAAAGTCATCAAACTGCCATAACTAACATGCCCAAATCTAGCATGCCACAACTCAGCATCCTGCATGGCCTGAGTCTTTGTTTCTGCAATACATACTTGAATCTGCTTTTCATAACGATCTAGCACAAATAGTCCATTTTCCAGCGTACCTGTAGTGATAAGAGAATAACCATTCTCTCGATCTCGTACAACACATCTGTCATCCTCAAAAATGACCCGAAGACCAATTTTTGCAAGAGAGGATACAAACAACAAATTCTTCTTGATCCCTGGAACATATAAGACATCTGGCAAGCATAAATCTGAACCATCTGAAATGGTAATCAAAATCTTACCAACGCCTTTGATTGGATAAGAAGCATTATTTGCACATGTCACCTTCTTTCCTGCTGGAGCTGCATCGAATGAACAAAACAAATCCTTCCTTGAAGTAATATTCCTGGATGCACCACTATCAAAGTACCAAATCATTTGTGTCTCGTCAACACTGTAAGCAGAAAAATCTGAACATACTACAAAAGCATAAGAATCCTGCACAAAGGTTGCAGACTCTTCTTTAGCTGTAGAAGAATCACCAGAAGCTGAAACAACCAAACTTGACTCTTTCTTCTTTTCTTTAGCAATTCGCTTTTTACACTCACTAATGTAGTGACCAGGTTTCTTGCAGTAGTGACATTTACCTTTCTTCTTGGACTTGTCGGAATCACCTTTAGACTTCTCTGAAGATTGTCCTGCACCAGATGAGCACTCTCTTTACCCTTGTTTTTGTTATGTACAACAAGAGCATGATCCATACCATCCACCTGTAAAGACTTGTTCTTACGTGATTGATCCTCCTGCAATAGCAAAGCCACTAACTCTTCAAAATGAAGAGGCTCAGGATTAGCTCGCAAAGACAGAGTCAAAGAAGTATGAAAAGTCAAATAAGATGATGGTAGTGAATTGAGTGTTTTGGAAACCAAGTCCTTCTCTGGAATCACTTCATCAATGCTAAGAAATTGCTCTTTAAGATCCCTGACTTTTGTAAGATGCTCGACGATATCGTCACCTTCGTCCATCTGTATTTTGTCAAGTTGTTTCTTCAAAAACTCTATTCTGGCAGCGTTTCTTCCTCCAAACATAGCTTGCAGAGTGTTCCAAGCATCCTCAGAAGTTCTGCAAGATCTGATATGTGGTGTGATTGTCCTCTTTATGGTTAAGGAAATCACGGCCATAGCTTGTGCATCTTTAGTATCCCATCTCTTTTGCTTTGGAGTGACTTGTGAGGGTCCTGCACCAACAGCTGCACCACGACCAGGCGTGGTAGGTGCAATGCTACCTGGACGAACTTCATTTCCAGATACATAATCCCACAATCCTTTACCAACCAAAACATTTTTGGCCATAAAAGACCAAAGAGAATAGTTGGTACCATCCAATTTGTCTTCGGATGTAAACGCACCAAAAATCTCTTTCTCCGTAGATTGAGCCATACTGTAGATGCACACAAGAGAGCAAAAGAACCTCCAAGAGATTCACAAATCTCCTCTCCAATCCAAGAAAAACTCTACACAAAATCTCAGCACAAAGCTAAGACAAGCTGCTTCACAAAAGAACTGTTTACATGAAGAAAATCTGTCAAAAAGCACACCCTCTTGATCTAAACGCCTCCGAAAAGTAACTTCTTCTACGCTGCTCAGAACAAAATTCTGAGGGCTCGAACGACTTCAAAAGGGGGGTAAAACCCCAGGTCACCTATTCAGAATACTCCCGGAACGTCGAGGATGCTCCCACGAGCAAATTTTCCGAAAATTGCCTGAAAACTGCGATTGTGCAGTGGGAGAAAAGTGTGCCTGGTGAAGCGCGTATACACACTAACACTACTACATGTCTACATTCTCTTCTCTTTGGCTGAGATTATTATGCTTATTTGTTTCTCCACATGCAAGGTCAATACATAAGGTCCGATGTTCGGATTCGAAGGTCCATTTGTCAAACATAAAACTCTTTATGCGATACACGATGGCTACGGAGAGTAGCATATAGTCAATCACACTATCTCCATTATGTTTTCTACATGTAAATCCATTGGTTCCACTCCACAAAGATACACCATTGGCAATGAGCATAGCCATGCTATTACACATGTGTAAAAGTAACTTTTCATAGTGATCCGTTTCTTTCTCATCCATTGAAGTACGATGATATAAGTGAACTTCCTCCAACTCTCTTGAAATGTATTGCATATCAAATTGTTGAGAAGAAATGTCCCCAAATACAATAACATATCCCCAAATACAATAACATCACCTTCGCCTTTGAAAGAAGCAATGTCCTCTTCTAAATCAAAAAATGGTTGATCGCTATTTATGCAAGCATAAAAGGGGGAATCATGATGAGGAATGTAGTAGGTGGCTACAAAAATGAGTGCTCTTTTTGCGATCATAATTTTTAGCCATACATAACGTTTACACTTGTCATCTTTTACAATTGATACAAAATATTTCAATCCTTTCTTAACCATACATGCTACCCCTCCTTGCCCTCTTCGTTGGTTAAGATTCTTTAACCACAACAATGAATGTACATTGTAATTCTCCAAGCCGTTAATACTTTGTGTATCATTCTTCCAATTTTCAACAAGAAGTAGAACATCGGCTTTGCTTGTTAGGTCATCAATGCCAACCCCCGCATTCCATGGGTATTTATTGCAATTCCAAAATCATATTTTCAATTGTAACTTGGCCTCATAGGCCACGCATCCCTATTTGTTCGAGGGACTTACCTCTTCCTTGGGCACATTTTCTTTGTGAGAGATCTCTTTGATTTTCTTATTCTTTTTCTCGTATGCATTGTGACGTATATTTTGTTGCTTAATAGTGAGATTTTCACATACAAAACATTTTGTATCCCTTAAATAGATCCAACGATTATCAAGGATAATCTTTTGTTTGGTCTTATCTAGCATGGTGCATAAAATTGGCCATTCTCCCGAGCGAGGAGCTCCTTGCTTACCCACTCTATGTGCTCCATAGACCAAAACTCTGGACATGCCAAAGTGAGTTTTGAAGAAATGTTCAATAACAATGGCAAGAGAAGGAGGTATCTCTAACTTTTCTTTGAGAACTCTACGAATAACAATGTTCTTGGAACGTCGCTCCGTTCCTTTAACTCCTCCACATCTACATTCTCAACATTCTTTGTTTGAGCCATAGCTTGCATGAGTGAGGAATTAGGAACCACATTGTTACCACATACATCATCCCAAGACTTGTTTGTGCATACAGTTTTCATGTCACATACATCCCGGCTCATGGTGTCAAATTTCTTCTCTTTCAATACAAGGTCATGCTCTACTTTGCTCATGCGCTTCTTCAAAGCAGTCAAGTCCACTAGAGAGCGTCTACATTCCTTGAGTTCCTCTTAAAGTTGCATCAAACGTGTTGTGTACATCGCAAGTGTCCTCTTGAGATTCTCATTCTCAACCACAAGTTTCCTTAGTGTGCCATTCTCCATTGCAAGTGTCCCGTAAGTCTTCGCCTTGTTGAAATGAAATGAAATGAGAGAGAGAGAGAGAGAGAGAGAGAGAGAGAGAGAGAGAGAGAGAGAGAGAGAGAGAGAGAGAAATGAAATGTTACATTAACGCCTTCAAAAGGCCAAAATGACCTATAAGACCAAAATGACCTATAAGACCAAAAATGTACAACAAGGTGAATCTGATACAATGTCTAACTACCAAAAGTAAAAAAGGTAACGAAAAAGTAATCATAACTATTGAACGTGAGTTAAGCTAAGCAGTCAACAAGGACTATAGAGGCTATGAGTAGGGCGTGGTAGGTGCAATGAATGAGGGCTAATACAATAGCTGATACAAATGATGCAAGAGATGATACAAAATGATGCAAGAGATGATGCAAAATGATGCAATAACTGTTACAAATGATGCAAGAGATGATACAAAAGGATGCTAGAGCTGATGCAAAATGGACAAGGTGTAAAATCCTCATCTGGATCATAGGAGGTCCATCATCATTCATATTTCATCAATCTTCTCCATGGTCAGTAGTCTGACCGAGCGTCGTGCGTGTCGAGCCTGGGTGATCCAAATCCTCTGATGTAGCCTCCGTCGGTGATGTATAGTCCTCTGTAGACATGGACTTCAAGATCTTCAGAGAGAGAGAGAGAGAGAGAGAGAGAGAGAGAGAGAGAGAGAGAGAGAGAGAGAGAGAGAGAGAGAGAGAGAGAGAGAGAGAGAGAGAGAGAGAGAGAGAGAGAGAGAGAGAGAGAGAGAGAGAGATTAAACATCTTCAAAGGCCAAAATGACCTATGAGACCAAACTAATATAATCCTAGTGGATCTAATAGAATGTCTGGGTACAAAATAAAATGAAGTAAAAGAAAAGCTAAAATGAACACCGTGTCCGAGGAAGTCCATCGGGTGTTGTCCAAGGATGTACTGCATCGATCACTAAATATATCGTCAATGTCCACCCTAATGAATAGTCGTACTAGACGTCTTCCATGTAGTGCTAGAAAAGTCTTGATCCTCTGATGGAGCCATATATGTCATGGTGGCCCCTGTAGACATGGGCGTCTACTTCTCCCAAGCTTAATGGCTTTGTCAAACAATATAATTTTGCTATGGGTGGACTCTGAAGTCTACTATGAAGCATCTGATTGCTGAGTCTCTGCTCTAACAAAGTCAGTGATTTCCCTCTGTGAATGTCTCCAACTATTTAATCTCCTCAAGAGACTCTCCTCGTGTCTATGCAGCTCTAGCAACAAACAACCCAAGGAATCTCTGATCCTGAGATCTCATGACTCTAGCCAGTGGCCTGAAGCCCTCTTTGAATAGACAGTGAAAGCGACCTCATATCTCATATTATACGGGACAATGACATATGTGATGTAACTTTGTCTATGAAACAACTGAAAACATCCTAGCCTTTGCTAGTACTCTTATAAATCTGCTGCCAGTCTCAATCTCTAGCTGATACGATGATGTTCGCATCTGACCAATAGCACATCGTATCCCATTGAATAAATGAGTATCCATATAGGCATGTATGATCACATATCCATCCTCTGCGACTTGGAGATGTTGTTCTTTGTGGAAAGCCATCTTTGTGCCAAGCTCTCGTGTCAGTTCTTTCCATGTCCTCTTGTCTGATGAGGTAGGTAATCTTGGTCGTGTGAGGGACAAAGAGGGTGCATCCAAAGAGTACTCGAAAGGGGTAGTCTGCCAATACTAAATCCACATAGCTGAAACCATGATGTCAGTTGTGCATACCAACAAGATGTGTCTCCCTGTGAGGCAAGCTGTTGAGAAGACTCCAAAGCTCGATGGGCATATCTATCTCATGGGAGATCCCAGATACTGCGTATAAAGGAGACAGATTTGGTAAGTGCCTCTATGACCAGCGGGGAGAAACCAACTCTAGATGAATAATCTCGTCTGGTAGAGAGGCCTTGACACAATCACCCGAGAAATCATAAAGACCATAGGCCTCGCCATACATCTCCATGCATCAGTACTGACAACTAGGCTATGATGGTCTACTAATGCATCAATCCCCATATCTACATCCCATTTAGCATAGATGAAGTAAAAAATGTGTCAAATAAAAGAGATTTGTTCAAGGTTCCTGAAACTAAATTTGCAAACACATCCTCTCCAGCCTCCTATTAGGCTCAAAGATACAAAGACCTACAACACCGTTGGCATGCTGTCGTACACATTTCATAAACCTCTGGAGATAATTTGAAGTTATGTGGCTCTCCATGCCAGGGTTCCAAAGGTATCTTGATGGATTGAACCAAGTGTGATTCCAACAATACTTTTGGATGTTCAGGAGAGGTATGTAATAAACATCCTCAATACCATCAACTAGCTCATAGTAGTAGCCCTCAACCAAATAGGAATTTGAAAAAATGCATTTTTCCAAAGAATCTCTTAGAGCTTGTGTTGTTTTATATTTCTCCTTTGAGCACCTCAAGAGGTAGAATTCTGCTCCATCTTCATTCGTATTCGTGGAAAAATTGTCACCTATACGCAGAGCATCACTAATGGCATCATGATGTCCACCATACATAGGAAAATTTGATCCTTCATTATTACTTGACTGATCACTTTCTTCATTACTGATGTCCAAGGATTCGATAATGATATACTACTAGTTTTCAACATGTGTGTTGCTAAGGCATCACCTCCAACATTGTGAGACACAAAACTAAGAAAAACATGAGAGGGTTCTGTAGAAAAGTGCACACTTGTCATTCCTAGAGTGTCCATTCACACAATGCAAAGAGCGTGACCCTTCCACTTGCTTGCAATTCCATTTCCTCTCCCTCGTCCCATCAATCGCTTTGACGTCCCAAAAAATCTGAGTCACCTATGATTGGGTGTTTTCATCATCATGAAATTTATATTTCAAGAAACTAACCACATCTTTGGAAAACTTCATGTGCCTTGCATCAGGTTTCAATTGCTCATGTGTCAGAGTCTTTTGAAAATTGCACCGGCCCCATCATGATCTCCTTTGCCATGGCATGATGCAAAGAAACTCCATAGCATCTCAATGCCAGTCAAAGAGTAGTACATAGATCAATGACGCGTCTCAAAGGCTAGGAAAAAACAAGATCCTTGAAATCATGCTCAAGAGATCAAAGAAGCTAGAATACCTTGACACAAAGAAAAATGGCACGGATGCCTTAAATTGAGCATCACATTCGTCTAACCAGATCCAGTGCTGCTTCAAGGAGTTGAATCCTTGCTCCTGTAGCCACACATTATGAAATTGCATGCAATGCTACAAAAACAATGTGTCATGCTCTTTGTCTCATGGGTGATGTGCACCAAGATTGTGACTTGTGAAGAGTACCAATGTATTGATTGGATTTTATTTTTCTCCTTGAAGTAATTCTCAGCAAAATCTATAATAGAGACTACCATGTCTCTAGGAAACCTTTGAATGCCGTCTTTGAATTGCTGAGATTGCCACCTGGCAATAAAATTGTGTCTGATGTAGGTGGTTGGATCCCATTTCCTTGACCAGTAGATCCTTGCACTTCTTGCCCTCTTGATGAGCTGAAGCAATGTCTTTGAACACCTTTACTGAGATCTGGAATGTATTTTCACATTTTTCTATCGAATAGAGCATTAACAGTTGCGATCCACATTAATCACATTCTCCCTTCAAGCAAGAGAGTTTATGAAACGCAGACTCATCTCCCTTCGTACATAATACCATCTCATCCAATTTGTTGATGCTATTGTACGTGTGCGCCAGAGATTTCATTAACATAATCACGATTGGGTGATTACGTCAATAACTTTAGTAATTACACAAAAAATTACGTGATTATATTGATTGTTAATGTGACTTTGATTATGACCTGCAAAAACCTATAGAGCCGGTTAGCCCTCCGGGTTTTCCATTTTCAGTGTGGGGCCCGCAGGACTTCTTCATTTTCCCGGCGGGCCTGTCGGGAAAATGAAAAAGCCCGGGGGGAATAATTATATAGTAAACAGTGTGCTAACCACGGTCTTATTGAATTAGTTGCATGGGTGGACTACAATCCTTCACCGGGTACAAGTAGTTCTCAATGGAGTGATTATATTGAAGATTTATTTGCGTTAGTTCATGCATTGGTTTATACAAAGAGTGCATTATGTATTACAATAGATTATTAGTGCATGAAATGACCAATCATATATTTTATTGCTTTCGTTTGTTTTTTTGTAGCAATTGAAATTAGATGTGTCTTATTGTTTGCAAATCAAAATGGATATATAAATATTCATTATAATAATAATTGCATAGAGATATTCATAGCATTGTTATAATTATTATGCCATGCATAGACTGTATTGTAATGTGTATGGTTGTTCACAATATAGGTGATCAATATGTGGATTGACAAGCATGCATTGAAAATCTCATATTGTGCATCGTGGTTACTTTCATATTGATATATATTGAAATAAGAATTTTTTTTCAAAAATTGAACATCTGGTTCTTTTGTCTTTAGTTTTAATTTAAAAGCAATGGAGCAAAATGTGGGCACAAGTGGTACGAAGAAGCCAAAGAATAAAAAAGCTCCTGGCAAAGAGTGGGATTATGCTCACAACATATGCGGTCGATATATGGAGTGGCAATGTAAATTTGTCACACAACAAAATCAGGCGGTGCACCACGTATTAGGGATCATTTTTTGGGTAGCATTAAAAAGAGTTGTAATAAATGTGAACATCCTCAGGCACCTGTAGTTGCAAAGCGTTTGGGAGAAGAGCTTGCCAAAAAGGGTGGCAAGAGACAACAGATATATAGCTCTGTGGATTCGAGTCAAGAGTTCTCATATCCAAATATTAACTCTACAGATCTTGTAGTGATGCCAACCAACCTTGGAGAACAACCTACGCAAGGGGAGAAAATTCCAGGCAGTGTTCCTTTTAAGCAACACAATGAAGGTGGACTTAGTCAAATGCGTCAAAAATCATTACATCAAAGCTTTTGAGTGCAGTCTCTAGAAGAAGCACAAATTGTACTCGCTAAAGCAATATTCTTTACCGGAAGTGCTTTGGTCATGGTAGACAACAATCATTGGAAGGCTGCTTGGAAGAAAATCGGTGAGTTTGGTCGAGGATTTTCAACTCCTTCTTATCACACGGTAAGAAATGTTTTCTTGGACAAATGTTACATCAAAGTCAAAGAGCGTGTTGGCAAAATAACACTTGGGAATATTTCGCTTTCAGGATGTACGATTGTGAGTGATGACTGGTCAAATATTCAAAGAAGACCACTTATCAATGTAATGCTGGTTTGTCCAAGGGAAGAAACGTTTATAAACGCGATTGATCGTTTTGGTCAATTAAAAGTGGCAAATACATTTCTGAGGTCTTGATTAATGTAATTAAAGAAATTGGTACTGAACATGTCATTCAAGTAGTCATGGACAACACAAAGAATTGTAAAAACGCTAGTAAATTAATAAAGAAGTGCTTTCCACACATTTTTGCCAATGGTTGTAATACGCACAACTTAAACTTGGTGCTAAAAGATTGGTACACTAGAGAAAAAACCACATGGTCTGCCAAAATAATTGATACAGCACATCAGGTTGTGAAATTTATCTTGAAACGACAAAGTGTGCTTGATTTGTATAGGATGCACATGTCAGTGATGTTGAAACTACCTGCTAGAATTCAGTTCTACACATACTTTTATACCTTGGGATCAGTTCTCCGTAATAAATGCGTTGTGATTGACACATTCAATTGCGCGGCCTTTGATGAATGGCAACTTGAGCAAAAAGAAAAAGTGAAAGAAAAAATTACATGTCTACGTGGCAATGTAAACAAGGCTGCTTGGTGGAGGAGTGTAATGGATGCATACCATGTAATGATGCCCGTTATGTCCGTGATCCGCAATCTTGATCAAAGGGCACCAAACTTGGACAAAGTGTGGTTGACATTGACGAAGGAAATTTGGAATGGCGGCCTCTACACCAAAACAAACTCCATTGCGCCACAAGGGAAATGAGATGAGGGCACCACCTAGTCTTGGAAGCGTGGACTAGGACCGCTACACAAAGAGAGAGAGAGAGAGAGAGAGAGAGAGAGAGAGAGAGAGAGAGAGAGAGAGAGAGAGAGAGAGAGAGAGAGAGAGAGAGAGAGAGAGCACTATGAATGAAGCATTAACCGTGGTGTGTGCACAAGGAATGGATGACTTCAAACACTCCCAACACAAATAGCATATAGATTACCAAACAATCACTCAAGGATTAGCCAAGATCACATCAAGCACTCTCACACGCATATACAACATTTCACGTAATTAACACAAGTAAGAGGAGGAGAGGTTACTAGCAGGAAACAATTTGCACTCTAGGATGTGCAAGAATAGAGTGAATAATGAGCTTATGGGCTCATGGTGAGTGATACAAAGGCTCAATGGGCTGAGGGAGGCTTGAAATTACAAAGGGGAAGGCCTCTTTATATAGAAAAGAGCGTGATTAGGAGTGAGGTTAAGATACAAGTGTAATTTGTACAAATGAAGCTTGATTAGGGACATTCAACCAATGAAGAAGCTCCTTCCAAGTGATTTGTTGACCAATTAGCTCCATCATCACTTGTGTTGTCTTCACTCCTTCCTCCATAGCTTGAGTCCAAGAGCTTCCTTATTTTAAAATGTAAAGAATCTACATAAAATCAATACATATCTAGTAATAATAGAAAGGGGTTGAATGAGAACTTATGAATTACAACAAGATTAAGCATGACTTGAGAGGTGATTAGAAGAGGAACTTTGATGGGTTTTGAGCTTGAGAGAGAGAAGGAAGGAGAGGAGGGTGAGAAGACTAATAGCTGATTTTAAAGAAGGTCTCAATGTGGAAAAGGAAGGGTGTGTGTGTGTAAAGGTAGGGGGGTGGTCTCCACCACAGTTGAAAAAACTGGCGTCCACCATTTTGGCCATATCTCCTAGACCGTAGATGCAAAAATTATAAAAAAAATATGGCCAGAATCTTCAGCTCGTCAGTTACAACTTTGATGAAGACAAATTTTCTTGGATCGGAGTGGAATTATTTTTTAAAAATTCAACAAAATCATGTGCCTAGTTTCTTCCTTTACCAAGTCTTCCACTTGGGTCCCATTTGTTTGAATCATCATATGGCTCCAAAGCCATGATGATATGAGCCACTCATGACCCTTGAATCATGGGTGCATGGCTCCACAACCACATCATATCTTTTCTTTTCACATTTACATATTTTCCCTTCCCTTTACCACTAGGTTCTCCCTCTACCTTTCACCTAACGTGAACTAGTCAAGAAAAAATCATTTTTTTTTAAATTTTTCCAAGAGGTTGTTCTCACTCTTTCTTTTATTGTAAACCTCTAGAAGCAAGGAAAACCGACAAAATATGATAAACAAAAATTTGTGATAGGCTCGGATCATAGCCCCCCCAAACCTGGCTAGGGGTATTTATGCCTCTAGCCTACTTTCTTTGATCTTGAGCTGACCTTATCCTGATGTGATAAGGCTTTAGACGCCATCCATTTGTCCTGGTCTTGTGCACTTTACCATCAATGTCTTGAAGTCTGTAAGAGCCATTTTGAACTTTTTGGTGACCAAGAACGGGCCTTCCCATCGGAAAAGAAACTTTCCATCCTTACGAGTGTCGAAGCGATTGTCATATCGAAGCACCAGAGATCCCTTTTTGATGTCTTTGGATGCTAGCTTTTTGTTGAACTTTTCTCTGCGCTTCTCTCCTTCTTGAGAATAGTGGTTGATGGCTTCTTCACGATCCAATTGCAGCCTCTCTAGATCCATGATCCTTTGATGTACTTTCTCCTTTTGAGAGCCTACCTGGCTACCCAATATTCGAAGACTTGTTAACTTCACTTCAATGGGCAAAAGCGCCTCCTTTCCATAAACCAAATGAAAGGGTGTGTACCCTAATGTGGTTTTGAAGGAGGTTCTATAGGCCCATAGAGCTCCATTCAGGTGTTTGTCCCAATCTTGGCGCCTGGCATGTACCTGTTTGGTGAGAATTTTGCAAATGATTCCATTTACCTTTTCCACCAAACCATTGCACTGAGGGTAGTAAGGAGTAGAGTGTTGATGCTGAATATTTAGCTTCTTCATGAGTTCTCCTACCAAGTCTGCTCTAAACCCTGGTCCTCTATCAGATAGTATTTCAAGAGGGGTGCCAAACCGGCAACAAATGTGGTCAAAGATGAACTGACTCACATCCTTAGCAGTAATTCTATTGGTCGGCATAGCCTCAGCCCATCTAGTCATGTAGTCTACTCCCATGATGATGTACTCTTTACCTGGCTGAGTGCGTGGTAGAGGCCCTATGGCATCAATTCCCCACTTCTCAAAGGGCCCATATACCTTTATTGGGTTCTGAGGTTCAGCTATGAGCCGTCGTGGTCCTGCTTTCTGACATTCATCACATGTTTGACACCAATATTTGACATCACGATGAAGACTTGGCCAAGTAAACCCAGCTTGTAGAACCTTTCTACTAGTGACGTCGTGTGCAAAGTGTCCTCCGCACATATCATCGTGACAAGCTTTTAAAATCTCTTCAATTTCACTCTTCAAAGGAACTCTCCTAAGCACACTATCCTTACCAAGACAATACAAGTCATCATTTACTATGCGATACCTGGTAGCCTTCCTAGCTAACCATCGCCTTTCCCCTGCATTCAAGTGTTTAGGAGCCTCTCCTTGCTCCAGAATGTGCATAATATCTTCCAAGTCCTCCTTGCCTTGCTGAAGTGGAAGTTTGATGGCCACTGCTCCCACTATTGACTCATTTAACTTTGATGATGCTAGGTGGTCTGCATCCTTGTTCTGGTCTCTTGGTACATGATGTACTTGTGCCTCCGTAAATCTCCTCATAAGAGCTTTTGCTTCTCTCATTTTAGTAGAGAGACGGGCATTTTTGCAAGCCCATGTACCTTGCATTTGCCTTACCAAAAGCATGGAGTCACCAAAAGCGTTTAATCTCTTAATTGAATTATCGAGGCACCAACAAAGGCCATGAATTAGAGCATGATATTCTGCTTCATTGTTGGAGTGGACATCTTCTAGAGTGATCCCTTCACCATGGATCCTCTCTCCCAATGGGGATAAGACCACGATGCCTGCAGCTGCCTTATCCTTGGTTCTCTTGTATGCTCCATCAAAGTAGAGGCTATAAGCATTGACCAAAGCCTCTAGAGCTAGAGGTGGCGGAAGTTCCTTTCTCTTCAAATGGCAAACTTTTTAATAGCACTTGTTTGTTAAAATGTCAGCTAAGCATGCTCGAGTTGTTCTTTCAACCTGTATTGTATAATCAAACTCTTGAAGTCGCACCACCCACTTTGCTATTTTGTCAGAGATTTCCATATGTTGTAGTGCATAGGGAAACATATCCTCCACAGTGATAATTACAAACCTCTTCGGCAGCAAGTATGGCCAAAATTTGGTTACCGCAAACATGAGAGCTAACACTAGCTGTTCCATTAGGGTGTAGGCCTTCTCTGTGTTTTCCATGAGGCAGCTAGCAAAATACACAGGCCTCATAAAGGAGGTTTTTGGATCTTTTTGTAGGAGGGCAGCACCAATGGCTTCTTCTCCCACACTAGGGTTTACAAAGAATGTTTCTTCCCAACAAGGTTGGAGGATTACAGGGAGTGACCCTAACATTTTTTTAATCTCTCTAAAATGCCCTTCACTTTCTTCACTCCAAATAAGCGTCTCTTGACGAGTCAGCTGTTGTAGAGGAAATATCACTTGGGAGAGTAAGTGTATGAATCTACTCAAATATCTTAGCTTTTGCAAGAAGGAGATTAATTGTTTGATGGAAGTTGGGGAAGGTAGATTTAGCAATGTTTCTATCTTTTCAGGATCTACCTCGATTCCATCAATGGACACTACATGCCCTAATAGTGTAACCTTGCTTTCCCCAATGTGACATTTGTCCTTGTTTAGTTGTCCACCCAGCTTAGCTAAACGAGTAAATCCTTCATCAATCTTGCCGAGATGCATACTTTTGGA
Organism: Adiantum capillus-veneris; assembly: GCF_014529385.1. Classification (NCBI taxonomy): domain Eukaryota; kingdom Viridiplantae; phylum Streptophyta; class Polypodiopsida; order Polypodiales; family Pteridaceae; genus Adiantum; species Adiantum capillus-veneris. The sequence continues at coordinate 87,368,357 of NC_140953.1, read as the reverse complement.
GCTGTAAATACAAAAGTCATCTATGAAAACCCTTATGGACTTACCAAAGTAAGGTTGGAAGACCATGTTCATGAATCGTTGAAAGGTGGCTGGAGCGTTGGTGAGACCAAAAGGCATGACTCGAAATGCAAAACATCCCCATGGTGTGATGAAAGTAGTCTTTTTCTGGTCCTCCTCTGCAATGCGTATTTGAAAGTAGCCAGAGTAGCCATCACACACTGTGTATCTCTCATGGCCTGCTACTTCATTTAGAATCTCATCTTGAAATGGGAGAGGGAAGTGGTCCCTCTTTGTTGCAGCATTTAGTGGCTTGTAATCCACGCACACTCGCCATTTACCATTCTTCTTTGGCCTCACCACTACTGGGGAGACCCATTCTGAATCTTCTACTGGGTATATGAATCCTGCTTCTAAGAGTCTCTTCACCTCAGACAACAGTGCATTTTGTTGCACAACTCCTAATCTTCTTAGTTTTTGTACTACTGGCTTGCTCCCTTCTTTTAGATGGATATGATGCTTCACTGCAGTGACACCTGTAATGTGAGTGTAATCAGAAATAAACAATGATGCATGCTTCTTGAGAACATTTACATAACCCTCCTTTTCTTCTTCCTTTATATCCTTGGATAACATCTCCTCTAGGCTGGCATCCCACACATTCTTCATTTGGATCCTTGGGTTGTCTTCTGATGAGGTAGTTTCCTTTATGGTGACGCCCATGACTTCGAGAGTGCTATCACTCTCTTCACTTGAACTCTCTTCCTCGTCCATGGATGAGGAGCATCCACTTGAGCTCCACTCATCAGCTGACGTCTCTAGTTCAAGGTTCTCTTGTCGCCCATTCTTTAGGTTATAAACCACCTTCCGACTATGGCCACCCATGCGAGGCCTCAACTCCAAGTCTCCTGTTGCCCAATCTTGCCTAGCTCCTATACCCATGAGCCAAGGTCGTCCTAAAATAAGGGGGTATCCTTCTCCCTTTACTGGCATCACATAAGCATCAACCTCTGTAGTGATTCCAAAAACAGAAACTCTCAAAGCTTTCACTACACCCACACAAGTGACAGAGACATTATTGGCCATTTTTTCCCTAAAGTTTGATGATTCCATTACCTCTAAACCCAATTGATGCATTAGCTTTTCTGTCATGACACAAACCTCTGCTCCACTGTCAATGTAAGTTTTTGGAATCCGTTGTCCCTTGATTTGAGCCTCCACCAAAGGCACTATATCCTTGAGACCATATGCTTTGATTACACTTACTAGCTTACTTCGCTTTGCCCTCGTGCTCACCATTTTTGACCATTTTCGTCGAAGCTTTGGGGAGATATGAAGTAGTTGTGGCCAAGTAATCTTTGGTCCTTGAGAACTCACATCAGCTGTCAAGTCATAAGGTTGTGTCCGAGATCCCATAGGGAAATCAGAGATGTCAATTTGAGACCTAGTACGGGTCTTTCTCTTCTTGGCTTCATCTTTAGTTGCCCGAGATGTACTTGCTTCATTGCTTGCATCCTTGCTTGTTTCTTTACCTACTTCATCTTGGACACGCACACGTTTGATAGGCATTGTAGCCACTTCATCTATCTTCATCTTCCCTTTAGCTATTTCTTCCTGGTTGCTTCTGCCCTTGAGGACCTCCTCCATCCTTATGATGCTCACATTTGGTTGAGTAGCAGGGGCTTGAGCTTGAGCACGAGGTGGCTGCAAAATTTGAGGTTGCGGTTGCTCTTGTGCTTGAGCTCTAGCACGGGGTGGACTTACTTGTTGTCGAGGACCTCTGACAGGGTAGTCATATCTTCTGGGATGAGGGCAATTATACATGCCGTGGCCAATTTCCCCACAATTGTAACACAACATTTCCCTTGCTTGACGTCGCATTGGTGGCCGATTCCCACCATTTCCCTCAATAGGCCTTCTTGCACCCTGCACAAGATTTACTCTCAACCCCTCTAGCTGGTTTGTGAGATTGTTTATTTGTTGGAGCATATCTTCTTGTTGATCTCTATTGAGGTCTGGTGCATTAGGCACATTTGGAGGTATGTGAGAAGCTTCCATAGTTGTGATATTGCCTCCCAAAGCTAGCTGGCCAGCTTGGGCTTGATAGAGAATCTTTCTATTCTTTTCCCTAGCAATTCTTAAGGCATCTTCAAAAGCATTTGGAAATTTGCCCTTTACCTTCTCCCTTAGCAAGGGGTACAAACCTGAGATAAATCGATCCTTTTGGAGGCAATTGGGAGCTCGCTCACCAGGGTTTAGTGAGTCTGACCATTGCCCACAAAGTTTCAGAAAACCTTCCTCATAGGTTGCATAACCATGAGGGTCAACTTGATGAAGGGACAGAAGCCGTTGCCATAGTTCTTCTGCCGAATTGGCTCGTTGAAATCTTCGTAGGAAAGCCACCTTCAATCCCTCCCAATCAATTCTTTGGGTTGGATCTAGAGCCTGGAACCATACCCTAGCTTCTTCTTTGAGCACCAAAGGAAAAGCTCTCAATTTCAATGCTTCGTCATCCCTCCCGGAGACAAGGAAAGCCATCTCCAAGTTATCCAAAAAATCCCCAGCATTTTTCCCACTACGCCCGAAAAAATTTGGGAAAGCCATCATAAAAGTGGGTTGCCTTCCTCTCAATATAGCACAAAGATGAAAACGTCTAGGCCCAAATCATATCTTATTAAGGGTAGAATAAATGGATTGATAGATGCATTAATCTCAGCTAGACGACGAGGGCCTAGTAAGTCCCTTATGATGTTTTGGAACCTAAGCTTTGTGCTAGCTATTATATGCACAGTTTGTCTAGCAAGAGGTTGGAAAGGTCCATATAAATCCCTATGATTCATGGAGTATGCTTAAAGCAAGATGAAGATGTGAACATCAAAAGATACATTATACTCCAAAATAGGAAATATTATAGGGTCAGGGGACAGCAATATCTCTCTCAACCTCTCAGCTCCAAAATAGAAGACCAATCTTTGTTGGAAAAAAATCTTTCTATCAATGCGCACATTCACCCTAATATTTTGAACTGATTGAAAGTTGTGGAAAATGGGATTATTCATTGGTGCATTAATTACAACCTTCCATGAAGCACTTCATTGAAGTTGAGCTCTCTTGGATCCCACCATTTGAAAGATGCAAAGAATTTGCTCACCGGTGATTAGCCTAGCTTTGGTGTGACCATCTTCAGCTTTGTAGAGTTCATAGGGTTCGATGGCTACCCTCTCAACCACCTTGAGCCTTCTTGCTAGTAGTAGTTGGAGTGCATCACCATATGTAGCCTCTTGCCAATACCGCACCCCATTGATGTGTAGCTCCCCCTCCAAAAACTTGTTAATACCCGAGTTTGAGAGTGCTTTCACCACCTGAAGTCGAGGCTTCAAAGGAAGTGTCTTCACACTAGCCACAAAGCACTCAACACAGTTTTTTGACCTAGGGACTTGATGACTACAAGATTTTCCTTGAAGCAAAGAAGGGTGTGTGTAGTTAACTCTCTTTACCCGCATACGTGCCGTTTGTAGATAAAGACGCTTCTTTTCTCGAGCTTCTTGGGGAGACCATAGTGGAAGTCTCGGAGAATTTGATGGATCTTCCTTCATAGGATTGATAGAGCGCTGCTTGAGAACTCCTCAGTGGGGGCACCAATTTATGACGAAGGAAATTTGGAATGGCGGCCTCTACACCAAAACAAACTCCATTGCGCCACAAGGGAAATGAGATGAGGGCACCACCTAGTCTTGGAAGCGTGGACTAGGACCGCTACACAAAGAGAGAGAGAGAGAGAGAGAGAGAGAGAGAGAGAGAGAGAGAGAGAGAGAGAGAGAGAGAGAGAGAGAGCACTATGAATGAAGCATTAACCGTGGTGTGTGCACAAGGAATGAATGACTTCAAACACTCCCAACACAAATAGCATATAGATTACCAAACAATCACTCAAGGATTAGCCAAGATCACATCAAGCACTCTCACACGCATATACAACATTTCACGTAATTAACACAAGTAAGAGGAGGAGAGGTTACTAGCATGAAACAATTTGCACTCTAGGATGTGCAAGAATAGAGTGAATGAATGAGCTTATGGGCTCATGGTGAGTGATACAAAGGCTCAATGGGCTGAGGGAGGCTTGAAATTACAAAGGGGAAGGCCTCTTTATATAGGAAAGAGAGTGATTAGGAGTGAGGTTAAGATACAAGTGTAATTTGTACAAATGAAGCTTGATTAGGGACATTCAACCAATGAAGAAGCTCCTTCCAAGTGATTTGTTGACCAATTAGCTCCATCATCACTTGTGTTGTCTTCACTCCTTCCTCCATAGCTTGAGTCCAAGAGCTTCCTTATTTTAAAATGTAAAGAATCTACATAAAATCAATACATATCTAGTAATAATAGAAAGGGGTTGAATGAGAACTTATGAATTACAACAAGATTAAGCATGACTTGAGAGGTGATTAGAAGAGGAACTTTGATGGGTTTTGAGCTTGAGAGAGAGAAGGAAGGAGAGGAGGGTGAGAAGACTAATAGCTGATTTTAAAGAAGGTCTCAATGTGGAAAAGGAAGGGTGTGTGTGTGTAAAGGTAGGGGGGTGGTCTCCACCACAGTTGAAAAAACTGGCGTCCACCATTTTGGCCATATCTCCTAGACCGTAGATGCAAAAATTATAAAAAAAATATGGCCAGAATCTTCAGCTCGTCAGTTACAACTTTGATGAAGACAAATTTTCTTGGATCGGAGTGGAATTATTTTTTAAAAATTCAACAAAATCATGTGCCTAGTTTCTTCCTTTACCAAGTCTTCCACTTGGGTCCCATTTGTTTGAATCATCATATGGCTCCAAAGCCATGATGATATGAGCCACTCATGACCCTTGAATCATGGGTGCATGGCTCCACAACCACATCATATCTTTTCTTTTCACATTTACATATTTTCCCTTCCCTTTACCACTAGGTTCTCCCTCTACCTTTCACCTCCGGTGAACTAGTCAAGAAAAAATCATTTTTTTAAAAATTTTTCCAAGAGGTTGTTCTCACTCTTTCTTTTATTGTAAACCTCTAGAAGCAAGGAAAACCGACAAAATATGATAAACAAAAATTTGTGATAGGCTCGGATCAACATGGTGGTCAGTCCAATAGAGTGTTGAAAATCCCGAAGAGCTGAAAGAGTCTTTAGTAGAGAAGGAGTGGCGATTACCATTCTCTGGCAAACAGCGAAAAATTTTGGCCAAGTATTTTCATGCAAGGTGGAAGAGTGCTCATAGTCCACTCCATAGTGTTGCTTACATGCTTGATCCAGAGTATTGGAATTTAGATCTGATGTCCAATACAAAGGTGGTAAGCGATTTCTATCACGTGGTCAACATGTTCTACTCCAACGTTCAGGACTGAATTGATTGCATCAAAGAAATGAGTGCATTTAGATTAAATGAAGGTCCTTTTGCAAATGATTTTGTACAAGTAATGGCAAAAGAGGAAAATGCATGAAGTGGTGGATGATGAATGATGGAGAGCATTACTCTACCTTACGTCCCCTTGCAATGAAAGTACTCGCACAATGTGCAGCAAACTCAAGTTCAGAGAGAAACTGGAGTATGTACAAGTATGTTCACAGCACTATTCGCAATAGACTATCAACAGACAGAGCAAAAAAATTAGTGTATATATTTTGCAACGAAAAGATATTGAATCACATCGAAAGGGATGGCTACGAGGAGGAAATGCCAACCTGGTTGTATGATTGTCAAAACAAAGATGAAGAAGAGTTCAATGTTGGTGTATCTCAATGTAGTGTAGACGAAATAGAAGAGAATTTGATAATAGATGTGGAGGTTGAATTACAAGGAGCACCACAACACTCATACTTGGAACCAGATACCAACTCAACAGATTCAATATAGCTTGAGAGTAGAACGAGTAAATGCCAAAAACCATTGTAAAAGACCTTTTATTCAAATGTGTTTTGGGTAATTACAATGCTTCATATTCACAATAGTACATAGTTTGTTGATCTCAATTGTGTTGCTCTGACGCAGCATCTTGCTCATCAAACAAATTTCTAATTGTGCTAAGGGTATCTTGGCGGGCTTGCTTGAATTTATACTCGTTTGTCATACCAAACATAACATATATTCCTTGTGAAATATCTTGTGAACAGATTGCGCATCAAATACTATTTTGCATTAAACAAATAAGACAAACTAAATGATAATAATGACCACATGTCAATGTATAATATCCACTCCATCCATCAAAATTCTTGTAGAAAACTGGACATTGGGAAGATGAGGATGCATCTGAAGTAGACGAGGGGACCAAATCTGGATGCATGACAAGGTGGTTGATATGTGTCCCTTGTACAGGTGTTGGATTCACTTGCTGTGTCAGATTTTGAACGTCCTAGCTTAAGCGGTTAATGCTTTTCTCCATCCGGACTTGTGAGGGTTGAGGTGTCTAGGTGGCTATAGAAAGCCGTGTTATTTCTGCATCTTTCTCTACCAACTGTGTCGTGTAAATATCCTTGTCTCTCTTTACTTGTAGGTTGACACCTTCCACTATCAATGCCAGATTATCTCGGGTGAAAGTGACATAAATCTCCCTTAAATCATGAATGGCAACAATTCTCTCCTTTGACGAGAAGTCTACTAGTCGTTATTGTACAAAGTGAACATATAACATTTTTGCAAAATATAGCGCACAATCTGAATTGTGCAGGGGATGGCCATAAACCTCCAAATAAATCCTCTCAGCGTTTTATTTAATCACATCATGGTTGCACTTTGAAACCTTCCACCTTCCTTTCTTGATCTCTGCGTCCTCACATGGCCATATTGTCTTGATCATGTCCTTTGTCACTTCTTTATTGATCTCTTTCCATTGCATGTGGTTTGGATTTCCCATTTTAAGACCTGTTGATAAGTACGCCTCGCTTGTTGTGCCAACATGCCGTGTGCCAGAGACTTCATGCATTGAAATGTATTAACAACCGCTTGTTGTTGATCATCGGACAGTATTTGGGTGCCAATATCTTGTTCTTCATTGGCCATTTTCTCTTAGAGGTGCAATCAAAAGATAGACAAATATTCAATATCATTGGAAAATATATATTCTCATGATTCAACAGTCTCACAGATGCAGAATATAGCACGGCTTTCTTGTTCACTACAAAAGACCACGGAATCCACTAAATCAAACCACAACAAAAGCGACTAATTGAACCACAAGGCAAATTTGAAATACTGACACTCAACATGACAAATTTGAAATGACTAAAGATAATTGACTCAATTAGGTGAACCACTTCAACCAGATAATACACTTCAATAGAAAATAGAATACCCTAGACAAGGTTTAACTCGGATAAAATGATGGTGCAAGTTCAACAAGGGGACGTTGGACATGGTTAGGGTCTGTCTTTAAATGTTCTTTGAAAAATATCAACATGTCAGAAGCATGTCTTCTTTGTTCCCGCTCTTTTAACTTCATCCAACAATTTACTTTAATTCGAATAGCCCTCATAACATCTTTGTTCGGGTGTAAACTTCTTCTGGAAAATAGACTTTTATGGCTGCACTCCAAAATTCTGCGAGCATGTCAAATAGGTAGCCCAATGCATAAATCTCACTCGCTTTTGTGCATGCATATGTGCACCGTGGATCGTATAGTTCGGGAGAAATCCACGGTCGCTTATCCATCTCAGCATTCCTTGCTCTCTGTGCATCCAAAACTGTAGAGTACGACTGTAGAGTCCGACTGTAGGAGGGGTGAAGCGTTTGCATTCCTTGCTCTGTAATCTGTCAAATTTTGCCTCTCTCCCTCCCTTGTAATATTTTCCCACATATGTAATGTGGTCTGGAAAAAAAGAGATGCCTTTGATGGTGTACAATGTGCACACACCAAAGGAGCCTGCTCCAATCCTCATACCTTCTATAAATGCTTCCTGAGGGATACTGACAAGATGAGCGCACTTTGCATTCAAAGCCGTGTGCATGATTGTGCCGGTGCCGCTGGCATCGGATCAAACTCCCAAAGCTACTTACGCATCTTGGGCTATCTTCAATCTCTTGGGTAAGGCTGCCTGGTCCTGCGCTTTCACACGCTTCATCTTTACCTTCTGTTCTTCCCACAATTTATCCTAGAGCTCTAATTTTGACATGTCGCAGGCAGGTGAAATACCTTCCTTTAAGTCTCTGCAACATAATTTCATATTGCCCAACACTATCCTAACCTTGTGGTGGGGGTCAAATTCTCGAATCCCTGCTGGAATCAACAACTCGTATTGGCCTTCAACTTGCAACCTGCGCTCTGTGTTCTCCCATATAGTGCTAGTGAGGTCTTTGATAAAGACATCGCTTTCACTAATTTGTTGTATGTGATCATCTGCACATGATGAGATTGCCAAAATACATTCTTTACGAATGGCAATGGCACGCATAATACTTTTCTTTTGATCTGGCATCATATTTGCAATGGACAATAAAAAACAGTATATCAAATACAAATTCATGGTTACGAATCACACTAACACTCTCACACTATTTCAGACAAACCCTTAACCACCACTTGAAGACTTTAAGAAATGTGTAAGAAAATATTAATAAAAATTGAAAACAATCTTCACTTAAAATTGCAATCTGTTACACGCGTAAAATGCAGATCAAACAAGTGGTTTATAAGAACTTAATTCAAATCAAACAATACATGTTAACAGTCTCACACATTTCAACATATATTGAATTTGAACTTGTATTTTTCTCCGTACGCACATACTAGTTCAAACAAAGCACACACCGACTTAAAAACTTCAAAAACATTGAAAACATTGGAAGTATACAAATTGGACTAGCGTTCAGACACTTTTTTACATAGAATTTATGTAAATGTAGCAATAAAAAAAGCGATGATAATCGATGCTCTAAAAAAAGATACAAGAATATTTAACATGCAAATTGTGTGCAAATTCTTTTTTACAGAGAATTTATGTAAATGAAGCAATAAAAATAGCGATAATGCTTGAGGTCCTTTTGAAAGATAAAAAAAGAAAATTTAATATGCAATTGATGTGCAAATACTTTTTTGCATATAATTTATATAAATGGAGCATTTAAAATAGCGATGATTGGTTGATGAATAAAGTATTCTTTTGAATATGATTAGCTAGTATATAATTTCAAATGGACAGTTAAAAATAACAAAATCAAACAATTCATATATTTTGTATACGAAATACTCTTCACAGCCGTAATACCGACCAAGTATTTCATATTCTTAATACTTAAAAAATTAACTGCACATGCACATACAAATTATATGACGTTCGTACGGCCGGGTTAACGACCAAGATGCCACATTTATGTAAAAATAGATGCTTCTAATAAATGACACTCTATTAGTCACGTTATCGATTGAGTGTCGCCTGAATCTAAGGAGAAACAATGGCTAGCATACGAACATCATATAGCCGCGTTATTGATCGATGCCCATATGTTTTTTGGGTAAGAGAACGAGAGGTTGACTTACCATAAGGATACTAGATTCGCCACGTTACCGACGCAGTACCCAGACAATAAGCCAATACTTACCACCAGGACACCATCTTTCCCGCATCATCGAGGTGATGCCCCCGTGATAAGCACTGTTTCATAGGGCAGCTTACACACACACTCCCGTTGTGTGGTAAGGTACCTACTACCGTGCAATACGACAAAAGGCACACACACACACAACGCACGCACACACACACACACACACACACACACACACACACACACACACACACACACACACACACACACACACACACACACATACCCGGATTGTGTGGTCAGGTACTCTGCTACCGTACACTGCGACGCAGAGCACGCTCCCGCATGACCCCCTCTATCCCTCTCTCCTCTCTTCTTCTCTCCTCTCGAAATATCTGCAAAGGTGGTCGACTCTCTCTCTCTCTCTCTCTCTCTAAAGATGAAAGGAAGAAATAACAAGCAGCGGGCCCGATCGGGCCCGCATATATATAATTTTGTGAGCCCGTTGGATTTTTTGTATCCCTGGCAGGCCTGCAAGAAAAATGGAAAATCCCGGCGGGAATTTAGTGGGTTTCCAGGTTGCCCTTAACCGTATTCTTTGCGATCATGTTGAGTGTAATCATGTAAATGTGTCAATTAGACCTTGTGATCACACAATTTTTTGTTGTAATTACATAAATATTAAATCCCTGTACAGTGTGCAGTAGCTCCACACTATTAGCGGGTCGCTGCGACGGACGTCTGCAACGTAGCTCTTTTATACTAACATAATGTCAATATGCAAGGAAGCAACTTGGGGTGGGGCATAGAGACTTAATGAGAGTGTTAATCTCACCAAAGTGAACTTGAAGACTACTTGTTCTTACAACAAAAGAAAATCAACCACTTCCTAGTCAGACAATCAGTATGCTTCCATTCTCAACACTCAACACAATCACGCCGTTTAGGTATCCAAACGAATCCGGAATGTCACGAAACTTAAGGAGAGGTATTACAACACTTATGGGCTCAATTCTACTAAGTTCTGTCACCATCTAGGAAGGTATATAAATCACGATTCATCATAAAAAATGTGCAGAAAACTGAAACAGAAGTACTTGGAAAGATCCACCTTAAGCATAGACACACTTATCCAAGGTCAAAACATAAAAAAACAACCATTTTAACTCCCAAATCAATGCATTTAGCTCACAAACAACTCGTCGTGAACCACAACAGAATTGAAAATTATTACACTTAGATCGAAGAGCGAGAGACAAGGAACGCAATGTACTATTTGAAATAGAATTCTGATTACCCCTTCAGGTAAAATGATGATTACAAATTGTAGTCACAAGAAGCTTTTGCAGTGCACGTTTTCTTCTCCAAGTTAATGATAATCCACCTTTCAAAACTAAGGGTTTTGACTTTAAAAGTTAGGGAGCTTTCCCATGGCCATCCGGCCTCTTACAAGGGGTAGACTCAGAGAAAATAAAGAGGAATATGGTCTAATCTCGCTATGATTACAACTCATTTTAGGCAGAATTACAGGATTTTTACCGAAAAATAGAGTATCCGCCGGGTTTGATGTGCATATGCCTGTTCACTCGTATCCACCAAACATTCCCCCCTTCCTATTCATTGCACGCCCTCGTGCAAGCTGCAACTGAGGGAGTTCACATTAGTGCCTTCTTTCGAGTGTTGCAGTGAGATTTTTGAACTTTTGCGCTCTGGCTTCGATCTCGACTGTTAACCCTCATGACTCACAGAGACCCTATCACCTACGATGGACGTTGTATTATTTACTTGGTAGAGTCAGGTACCGGGCTTGTCGGTCCAATAGGAAAAGGGTAAGAGTGATCGCTGATGAGAGGCGCACTCTAACCTGAACATTCAAGGGATTAGTTGGCTAAGCATGGGTGCCCAAGTGTGAATGGGGCGAGCTCATATAAAAGTAAACTAAACCTAAAATTCACTCATTCTCTCATTTGTGCAATTGAAGAGTGCTCTTGCTCCATCTCCATCTTCTTCTTCTTCGTCTCCTTGTGTGTGTGTGTGTATGCGTGAGAGAGAGAGAGAGAGAGAGAGAGAGAGAGAGAGAGAGAGAGAGAGAGAGAGAGAGCGATCGAGCATTGCGGTGGCACGACGGCGTCGAGGCAGTTGAGTGCGGCATAGCGGCGTCTCCCTCTTCTTCGCGGCGAGGAATCCTCCACGACAGGAAGCGTAGAGCGGTGAGTGACACACCAACGCCATCTATGAGCTTACTAGTTTAGGCTTGTTGTGTGCTTGGAGCCATTTGTGGGTCGCACACGGTGTATCAGCAAGTTCCTTGCATTGACACGTGCGATATATGCGCACATTTGTGGCACCATTGCCGGGGAATGCCATACACTAAGATTGAATGGCACTTTGTGCTTCTTTTGTGGTGCAATTTCAATTGTAGGAAAGGTAAGGAAGGAGGGTGTGTGTGCTGAGAAGAAGGATTTTGTGTTACTACTGTGTATTTTTTTTTGTTAATGGAGTTTTGAAAGGTACTGTGTTTTTTCTCTGTGTAAGGTGTTAGTATTAAGGTTGTTAGGTATGTGTAATGTAATGTACAGTAAGTAGGAAGTAGATTTGTGAGAGCTACTATAGCTCGTGTGTTAGTGTGTAACAGTAGGTGTATTAGTTGAAAGTAGGTAGGTAGAGTGTGTGTGTGCTCTCGCGCAGGCCGCGAAAACCTTATCCTTAAAAAAATATAAATAAATAAATAAATAAAATTAATTTTTTATAAAAAAATAATTTTTTTTATAAAAAAATAATTTTTTTTATAAAAAAATAATTTTTTTATAAAAAAATAATTTTTTTAAAGGTAGGACCGGGATCGGGAATATCTCCCAGACCCAAGTCCAAGCTCACACTCAGGCTTAGGCATCTATCGACCTTTAAAATTATGAATTTTAGCTTCACACGTAGCTAAAAATCGATTTTTTTGAGGACCAACGGAGCTTCAGGTGACCGAACGTTGTGCTGTAAAGCACACCGCGACCCTCTGAGTGATACACTCATTTTGAGCTATCACACACTTTAATAAAAAAAACCGATCATTAAAAAATATTAAAAACGTAAAAAACACGAGTAAAAACGGACGCTTAAAAAAGTAAGCGGTTAACCTTTGAGGTTATTCGCCGATGCTTGTAGGGTGCCAAAGACACATGCATCTGTGCTCTGGTCGTGTGCTAGAGATGCATGTGCCAAAGCACATGCATCTGCGCTCTGGTCGTGTGCTAGAGACGGAGCAACTAGAGAGAATTTTGACTTATGCGAGTCCTCAATATCCACCTACTTTAGGTTCCAGGCCCTCGGTGGGGACCCAAGGCATTACAAACCAAGACCCGAACATAGCGGCTAGTGACTCTTCCTTTGACTAGACGTCATGGAGGGTTTCCCAATGCCTAATCCCGATAGCTCAAGCCAAGACATGCATGCCATGGGCCCGCGGTCCGGGCCGAGCGTGCATAGCCGCTTGAAGGAAACCTTTAGTAGAGCCACTGTCTCCGAATATGGAGCTAATGATGTAAATGGGTGGGTAAGTAAATTCTCCATTTGTGACCAAAGTAGACCCTATACCCTTAGAGAATGTGCACGTGAATACGTCATTCACTACACCTCCTGACTCTTCAGAGTTATTCCCTCCGAAGTCATATTACCCGATGGTAGAAGCCTTGCCGAAGTGCAAGAGGTTAAGTGGTATATCCTTGCAGCGAGGGAAAAGAAAGTTGAGAGCTTACGCAAGGCAGAGCAACGAAGAGGTTAAAAGCGAAAGCCTCTATGCCAATATCCTTGCTAAGAGAGCAATCGAGTGCTCTTGACTTAGCAACCGCTAAGGACCAACCCTTAGAAAGCAACATTGCATCTAGCTCAAAGGACACCCCTAGCACCTCAATCCTAGATGGAGTGTTCTTAAATGAGAACTGGGAGTACGAACTACAAACAGAAACTTTGATCGATCTATACACATGTCACACCTATCACGTGGGTTGGTTAGATGTCCTGCAATCCACAATGGGTGCTACTACTGTGGAGGATCAACAACAAAGAGTTTGTGAGGTCATACATAGGTTCATTGAGTTAGAGAGACAGAACAAGGGGATCAATATGCCTTCAACGGGTCTCATGAGATTCTTGGATACAGGAAAGGCTAAACAACCGACCTTATCACAAATGGAGACTCCCTCGGTAAGTCCGATGGATCCCCTATATGTTGTTTCGCCAGGGGTCTCAGTGCAATCTGAGCCCACAAGTGATAGCTTCACCTTTCCAAGTCTAGCTCATCTTTCCCTTGATGACACCATGGCTACCATGCCTACCCCAATGATGGGCATGCCGAGAAACACGCCATGAACCTCATTTGTTAGTAAAGCACCACTACATGGTAGCTCAATGCCTGCTACCTACAAGTATGTACCAATCGTATGCACCTATGGGTCATCGCACTCATGTAGTCCCTACCCCTCCCATTGTTTCAACAACCTATGCTCCACAACCACAACACCCAAGTTCTTATTTCCATGGGACTATACCGGCTAGCATTAGCATGTCACATCCGACGTCTGCTATGCCTAGGGCCACACATATGAACTATGGACCACCACATGGCACACCATCGTACCAAATGTGGAATCCAAGGGCTTCCTATGCGCCAAGCCCGATGCCAATACCTACTCCACATGTAGTCTCTGGAGCGCCTTCACCCACGGTGCCTGCTCACTTAGGTGACTTGGCAACATTTGCTCAAGCTATTGGTCGATCTATTGCTGAGAATATGCGTAACACGCCTGATAGAGAGCCTAGAAGTAAGGCAGTACAAATAGCCAAGCTCACACAAAAATTTAGTGGAGACGGGGATGTGAGAAAGCATATCGAAGTGTTTGAACAAATATGTGATTCTCTAGGAGAACACAATGACCTACATAAGAGCAATGCTTTAAGCCTAATCTTAAGTGGAAAGGCTGGGGATTGGTATAGAACCCTAAAGGTGGAAGAAAAAACGATTTACCCTACTCTTAGGAGACTGTTCTTAAAAGAATACATACGAGAGGGAGTACTTGGGGTGTAGCCTCTCAGCTCCAGAAAGCCCAACGAGAGGAAGGAGAGTCGGTGAGAGACTTTATTAGTCGCTTGAAGCATTTGAATTCTCATTGTAATCCAAATGAGCGCTCAATAATAATCAACTGTTTGATAGATTCATTAGGGGATTACGACATGAGGATATCTACAATGGCCTAGTCATTAGAGGTATCACCACTTGGAAAGCAGTCACCACCAAAGCGATCGAATTGGAGGATAATTTAATGATTCAAGGAGAAAGAGTGTCTATTGAGCCTAAATCTATTAGCTCGCAAGCATCAGGGCATCAACCAATGACCCTAAAGTCTATTGCTAAGGAGCCAAAGATATTTGAGATGACTATAGCAGATCTCACCAAGGCTATTCAAGAGAGTCTTAGAGATAATCGTGCTCTGCAAAACAATCATATGTATCCAAGAAGGGAGCAACAATGGTGCTCAGCATGCTATGGACCGCATAATACCAGTGAATGTCCTACTTTTAGAGTAAAATTCAATGGGAATTGCAATGCCTGTGGAAGGTATGGTCATCAAGCTAAGGATTGAATAGTATTTAAGCATGCGATGGCCAATAGACCAACCTTAGCATGGACAGACACACCTTGAGTGCCTGCATTAATGCCGGCCCCACCTCTTGAACAAACAGCACAACACATGGTCCCTAGGGCCCAAAATGTTGTTCAAACAACACCCTTACCACCTCCAGTGCTAGGACCGCAACCACCACATCCGAGAATCACTTCTGTGAATCAAGTGGGTTGTGAGTCATCTATTTCTAGTTTGGAAGGTTGTGATGAAGATATAGATCCTAATATTGCCTATGGGATGGATGTGCTTGAAGAAAGCCCACAATACTACATGGAGGACTATTGGGGACAAGTCAAACCTGTATATCAAGTAGCTGTTCTTGTGACAAGAGGCCAAATATCAATTGCACTGCTAAGAGACCACCTCTTCAATGCTATGAGTTGGAGGTCCACATCATGTAGCCGAGGGTCGTATTAGGCTACAAAAGAACACCACACTAATGCAAACCAATCAAGTGAGCACGTCTACAATGCCGATACTCATGTGTAATCAATGTGGCATAGATCATTTCATTGCCCAATGTCCAAATAATCCAAATGCACCGAAGATCACGCCATTAAACTTGATTGAAGCTACCGAGGAGCCATCACAAAGTACACTTGTGGTACCAGTAAACGTACTCACACGATCGATGCTCCAAAAACAATATTATATTCTTGAGGAAAGAGACACGACATCAATTGTCCAATCTCAGAAAAAGAAGAAAACACGAAGGAAGAGATCACAAAAAGCAGCGAAGTCAGACCCCAGTTCAAAGACCAACATAGGGACTGGTGACGACCCCGTATATATGAATGACGCTGAAGAGGATTCTGATTCAGGTGAAACCATGGAGACCAAAACGACTACTAAGATAGAAACCAACAAGGAAGATCTTCATGAGCCACAATGGTAGGGACCCAAGAAGAAGATAGGAACTTATACAAACCCTACAGAGGAGATTGAGCGAGTCAAGCACTTAAGGAGTTTGGTAGAAGATACCCAAAGGGATCTAGAACCAGCACCTAGGCAGATCCAGATTATAGACACAATGTTCCCTACGCAACAACAACCTCACCAAGTCCATAGACCCCTAGCAATACCTAGTGTCATCCACGAAGAAAGTGACTTAGAGTCATGGGAAAGTGGGCGTACTCACTTCTTGATGGAAAGAATGTTTACAGAGGGACTACCTGATCCTATCGAAGAAATGGAGATCCCATCTTCCCCACGTCAAGGGACGGAGGTCCAGAAGGTGCCGTTAAACATAGCCAAATTGATGGATTTCATGTCTTTAGAAGTTAGAACCACCATCATGTCCAAACTATATAAAGACCCTGAGCTAGTCTCAGCTCTTCGAGCCTTCCTCAATGGAGAACTAAAGTTTGGGCTACCACAATTTGCACAGATGGATGGAGTTGGGGAGATGCGGAGGAACACTTAGATCCACAACCCAACCTAGATGAGAACCTTGTTATAGAAATACCTGATAACAAATTGGGATAATACTTTGAGGGTGATGAATCCAATGCGACCATACCAATCACTACTAAGGGATTAACTGTGAAGGGAATCCTTGATGGTGGCGCTGGGGTTAGCATTGTGACTAAAAATTGCTGGGAAACTATGGGAAGACCTCACCTTGCGACCACAACCATAGTAGTGAAGATGGACAATGAGTCTATTGTTAAACCTATTGGGATGCTAGAAGATCTCAAGATCAAGGTCTTTGGACATAAAATAAGGATTACCTTCATTGTTATGGATTTCTCCAAACACACTATGGCATCGGAGATGATCTTAGGACGTCCTTTCATGAGGGAAGCAAAAATGGTGCATGACTGGTCTAAAAACCATGTCTACTTGCAGTTCCAAGATTCTGTCATTCGAGTGGATCTTGTAACTGGTTGAGCACATCCTCTAGGAAACAGGTTTATAATTGATCGTAGATCTGACACAACAGTTCACTCGGCCCCATTGTAGTATTGTTACACGTGTTAAGCGGACACTGATGTTGGAGAAGATTCTCCTTATATGGATGTACTACCTGGGATGACTGAGTCAGACAATGTGGATCGGGTCCACCTAGCAGCAACCATAGACACTTGGGGAAACAGGGGGATGACCTGGGTAACACCTGAGAGGGATGAAATGCCCGTACCCTTTAATATGCTACAAGCAATGCATATAGCTTCTGACAAGACTCATCCTCATATAACAGATAAAACATACAAGTGGGTCCCTAAATCTTCTTTAGCGACAGTTGCTAGTGCTAAAAAACAGAGGCCTGGTAAGAAACGTCCCACTCGCTCCAAAAAATGTAAGAAAACGTGGCGGTAGATTCCTAAAAAACTATTGGAAGCCCAAGGCTACTATCAAGGAAATGATCAAATCTGGGTGCCAAAACGTAGATTGTGTTCTTACTTGTCATCTGACCCATGTGAGCCCAATCCTATAGCTCCAAAATGAATTGTCGATCGTGGAAAGAAAAAAATCACAGAATGCTACACACTCGCTCTAGAGCTAGTTTGGGTACCGAAGAAAGAACGATTTGTTCCACCTAGCTCAGGAAGGGGGGAGTCCCATGAAGCTTCTAGCTCCTCATGTAATGCATACATAGAGGTAAAAGCTTCTCCACAGCCTCCACCTACAATAGTGGAAATCCATAAAGCTACAAAGGAATCCACACCTCCCAGTTTTCAAGAATCACCTGTTGAACCACTTCAAGTTCGATCCTGGGAGAGTACCTTATTACCCTTGCAACTCGACGAGGCACCTAAGGTAATAGAAAACTATTGGCAAAAATCCTCACCTAGTACCAACTGGAACAATTGGTTTCAAAGGGTGACGAGCACATTTCAAACGGTATGATCTACCCAAGGAAGGGGAGAGTGTTTGCTGACAGTCATCATTCACTCACTCTCCTCTCAACCTTCTTTCCCTGACATCTCAATCCCCAATCTTAGGGAATGCATATATAAAGCCTTATACTCACAAAAAAGAAAAAAAAGTAAAGAGCAAGAGCAATTAGCAAACAAGTGTGCATAATAAAAGTCAAAACATTGACCCAAACCTACACATTCACATCCGGTACACTGAAAGAGAAACCTATGTCATCAAACACCTTTAATCCTCCATCACTCGAGTGATGGAGGGTAGGTAGGATTAGTACAATAGAAGTGTTTCTCTTTGAGAGTTTAGTGATTAGCAAAGTTCTTTTCTCCCACTGATGTGCCTCCTAGAGGTATTCTTTGTTTTTCCTCGTGTGTACAGGAACGTGTTGCTATGGTTAGGATTTGTACCGTCATGGAATCTTTCTCTCGTTCACACTTCAAATCAAGCGTGACCATCAACACAAACAGGTGTTTCTTGTCCATTAGCATTGCCCCTTATCTTTTTGCATCCGTGTTTGTCTGCTTTAATTGTGATTGGTAGCAAATATTCAGTGCCTTTGCTTAGTATCAAACATTAAATTTGATGTAATTTTTTGTCATAATCACTTGTCTAGGTTTTAAAATCAAGCAGTCCGATCAAGCTAGTTTGACCAAGCTAGGTGTTAGAGATCTTCTCTTAATACCATGGGGAATGCCTTCCTAATAATCAATGGTTACTTA
Source organism: Adiantum capillus-veneris (assembly GCF_014529385.1). Taxonomy (NCBI): domain Eukaryota; kingdom Viridiplantae; phylum Streptophyta; class Polypodiopsida; order Polypodiales; family Pteridaceae; genus Adiantum; species Adiantum capillus-veneris. The sequence goes on along the minus strand of NC_140953.1, from coordinate 87,349,575 downwards.
GGTTCTTAGTCCGATTTAGGTAGCATTGTGTGAAATGTACTAGGGCTTTCTAGTGGGCTTAGTCCCTGTTGACCTTTAGCTTAAGTATTATAAAGGAAGTTTACTAGTGTGATGAGTCTGGCGAGGTGTAACAGTGTTATATGATCCCCCAAAGTTACAAAATTAAAATGCTGAAAAAGAACAAACAAAAAAAATCAAAGTGCCACAATGTAAAATCTTAAGCTGGAAGAGAAATCTCAGCTTGATTTCATACTTCACTCACATGTATCGCCTATGGTACTAGAGCCCTAGAGATTCCCAGTGTGGGCGCTTTTCCTTGAAAAGAAAAAAACCCAAGGCATTCAAAATAAGCACACACATCAAAATTGAAACAATGTGAAAAGACTTTGGGGGGTCAAAGAAAAAGTAATCAGTTAGGTGATGATTTCATGAGAAATTCCTTTTATCATAGCTTAACTACAAGGTCTTCTAGGTATAGCCTCTAGTCAGCCCTTGGACATGGTTACTTGGCTCTCGCGATTAAACAACTTAATTGACCAGAGAAAATTAAGAAATGGTTTAAAATTAAGAAATGTTTATTGCTGACAAATGGTTTAAGATTCTGTTACCAATCAATTTGTCTGCCTAAAACTGCATATGCTTTTTAATTGTATATGAGAATGCAATTACTATGCCAATGTTGTTTGATTTTGTAGTGACTGAAGAAGGCTAAGGACATTCATCTCAAATGCTCTTCCACCTCGACGAACGAGCTGCAACTCAATAGCTTCCGAGGACGGAATCTACATCAGGAAGGGGGGCATGTTAACCCTCACGACTCACGGACACCCTATCACCTACGACGGACGCTGTATTATTTACTTGGTAGAGTCAGGTACCGGACTTGTTGGTCCAATAGGAAAAGGGTAAGAGTGATCGCCGATGAGAGGTGCACTCTAACTGGAACATTCAAGGGATTAGTTGGCTAAGCATGGGCGCCCAAGTGTGAATGGGGCGAGTTCATATAAAAGTCAACTAAACGTAAAATTCACTCATTCTCTCATTTGTGCAATTGAAGAGTGCTTTTGCTCCATCTCAATCTTCTTCTTCTTCATATCCTTCTGTGTGTGTGTGAGCGAGAGAGAGAGAGAGAGAGAGAGAGAGAGAGAGAGAGAGAGAGAGAGAGAGAGAGAGAGAGAGAGAGAGAGAGAGAGAGAGAGAGCGATCGAGCATTGTGGCGGCACCACGGCGGTGAGGCGGTTGAGCGCGGCATAGCGGCGTCTCCCTCTTCTTCACGGTGAGGAATCCTCCACAACAGGAAGCGTAGAGCGGTGAGTGACACACACCAACGTCATCTGTGAGCTTACTAGTTTAGGCTTGTTGTGTGCTTGGAGCCATTTGTGGCTCGCACACGGTGTATCGGCAAGTTGCTTGCATTGACACGTGCGACATACGTGCACATCGACTTTGGTTGCCAGTTCTCTGAAGGGATTATTTGTGATGGTGCTCTGATAAGCGATGTGACAGGCTGTCAGATCTTTCATCATTGGATTGAATATGGAAGAGTCCACTTTGAAGAAACATGTCATGAAAGCTTCTTCGAAGGTCTGCATGTATTGAGATGGCAGAAACATGACTCTTGCATATAATCCCATGATAATATTTCTGCTGGGAATTTCAGTCTCCATGTTCCAGCAGATACCCCGTGTGCCCTCGACAAACACCTGCCATGGATCCTTTGCCGCTTCAATGTCTGTGAAGGCTGTAATGCTCATAATGAGCATTTTTGAAATGTTTACCAGCATCATCATATTGATGACTCCTTTCAGAGTTTGAACCATGTAATTCTCTGATGGGGGGTTGTTATTGATCGGCTTGGCTATTACAAGGTAGTTCAGCACTGCCGGTCTTTTGCTTTGCCAACTGTAAATACTGTCCCATGATCGCTGCCTATTGATAGGACAGTAAGTGGGGTCGATCTTGAGATGTTGGGGTGCATTCTTGTAATATGTTTCGTCAGTAGGTCGTTGATCGAACCAATTATTTCTCCAGAGGGGTTGATTGTCAAGGATTGTTTCAATGTGAAGAGCTGTAATTGGAACCTCTCTGTAATCCCCTCTACTGTTTGGTTCAATTTCTGGGAGCATTTTTTGCTGCCATAATCGAACTTCTTGCCGCATCAGCGGTAGTGCGATCATTTCGTGCCCAAATTTTTTTGCCAACTCATCTAGAGTGATCATGAGGAGGGCTGCTGATTCCATCACTTTTTTATATTGCAGATATGCCTTGTGTGATGGGTCTTTGACTTCTGAGATCAAACACTGAATTTCATCTTTTGCCGACTCCGAGGTGGATGTCGTGGTTGGATTTGCAGACTCTTGCGTGCCTTTTCTAGTGCTTGTAGTTGCCATCTCCGTTTGTTGAGTTTCAAACTCGAAGTGATCGAATCTTTCTCCTGTGTCCTGCTGATCCTTTGTTTGATTTGCTTTCAGATCCTCTATTTCCTTTCTTGCCTCAGCCAGCTGCTTTTTCAAGTCTTCAATTTCCTCATCCTTTGCCTGTTTGTAGTGCCCTATGACTTGCTATCATGATCTGTCTATCATATTTTTCTTGTTCCAGGGCTTCTTTTAACTCTTTGATCTCCTGGCTCAAGGAAGTAGAGCCGGCAGGCATAGTCAAAGAGGATGGTGTCTTCTGTATTGCCAAAAGTTGAGTGAGAGACCTGCTAACCACGGCATACGAGCCTTGTAGCTTCTCATTCTGTTCCTTTTCCCTGGTTAGCTCCTCCTGGAGGTGTTGTTGTTCGTTGCTGAGTTCACCTCATTGAATTGTTGCACTTCTTTATAATAGTAGCTTGCATTCTCTCTCTCTGCAGCTCCGATTGCGCCTGGACTTGTGCGTTCTTCAGTGCCTCTATTTGTTGCTTCAATTGCTCGGATTCTGCTGCTGCTTGAGATGCCTCCTTTTTGTTATCTTCTAATTCCATATCCCTGAGGTTATAAAGAGATCTTTGACATTGGAATTGCAGTTTGATCTGCTCTAGGTGACTGTCAATATCAAAGAAGCTAACCATCTCTGCTCCTTCTTTTATGGCTGCTTGAGTGCGTTGCGTTCTTGGTCCCTGCTGATTTGAATGCTCGACCGTCTCAACCTACTTTTTCCTTTTGTTTTGAATCCTCTTTTGCGTCAAATGTCGTGGCAGGCTTTGTTTGTGATTCCCTTTGTTGATTGACTTGCTGTTCCGTCTACTTTTCGTCGACTCTTTGCTCCGATTGTCCTGCACTTTCCCCTTTTTCTTGTTTTGACCTCTCTGAAACTGTCTCAGCATCCTTGGGCGAACTGAGGTCTTTGTCTTGTCCTTCCTGTGTCTCGTGCTGTCCCTCTCCCTGCGAGAGACTTTTCTCCTCTTTACTTTTTCCAGATTTGTCAGATGATTCTAAATCATAGACGCGTTGCTTCTTGGATTCTTCTTGCTACCGCTGCTCCATCTTCCGTTTGAGCTCATTGTGAATTCTTTGGCGCATGGCACTGGCATTTTCTCGTTTCTCTTCAGCTTCCTTCATCTTTTGTTGCTTGATCCTTTCCAAGGCCTCTGTTTGCCTGCGTATCAGCGGAACATCCTCAACTTCATCATCTTCTTTCTCGTCGTCCGCTTCTGTCTCTTGGGTTTGCTGGTGATCTTTCTTTTGTTGGCGGAGTTTTGTGCCTCTTCCATTGTCCTCCGGGTATGAGTGATGGGGATAGCTTCTACCAAATGTGTAGCCTTTTTCTTTAATCGAGTGTATCCTAGGGTGTAAGAGGTATCCTTCTCTTGTTCCAAAGAGTGGTACTCAGAAGGAGTATCTCGTGGATTGGATCCCTCCTCCTGGATGCTCTGAGAATCTGACTCTGTTTTCTCACTATCCGAATCCCTTAGAGGTGTACTTTGCCTCGTTTGTTTGACTCCAGGATTTAGTCTTGTAGAAGGTCCTGCCACCTCTGGTCTCACGGCTCTTTTGGACCTATGGATTAGGTTTATCTGTGCTTCGGCAGGTGGTAGATCATCAATCATACCATGCCAATGCTTGTTAGGCTATTCGTGTGAGCATGGGTCCTCCGTTCATGTAAGCTTTACTTCCTTGACCGCCCTTTAGATTTGTTTCCACAATTGTGTCAAGAAGGTAGTTGCCAAAGTCGCCCACCCTGCCTTCAGCCAAACCCATCGCCATCACCACTGCCATATGCAACAAAGGTTCAATGTATTTGGGTGGCTTCTGTACATTGAAATGCTGGGATATAACACGCAATGACAGTTTTGTTTCTGAGTAGATCAGGTCCTGATATGTCAGCTTGTGACCACGTTGCTTCAAAAAGTCCTTATCATTGTCGATTGCCTTCGTCTTCTACAAGAGGTTGTGCGTCCCTTGCGATAGATGGAGGGCTTCATTTATGATTTTAGCTGTAATTTTTACCTTAACGACTGTCAAGACCATATTAGGTATTTTGGTAAAAATCTCACATTATGGGAATCTCCAAATCGACCGAATTCATGTAATTTGGGAATTTTCCACTTAAAGTGGGAAAAATTGAGGTGTGTGGCTAGTAAATAAAGTGAAAATCTCATAGGATTGTGGTGTTGATAAACACCAAAAGTCAAGAGGATGTACAACACATGGATTTGAATAATAACTATAAATTACATAAAACAAAGGAAGATACAAAAAAGATTTTGTTTACAAATTGACTAGTATAGTCACAATAGAAGCTCCACATAATTCTACTCCACATTTGATACCATATCTGAACTTTGATCCAAGTGTGGCTGATGTGCACGAGTGAGGCCTTCTTTGGCTTTTAGAGCATGTCTTTCTGGAATCTTTATTCTAGAAAATGGTCCTTCTTTGTTGGGTCTCCAGGACCAAACAATTGCATCTATAGTTTCCCACACTTGTGGGTCCTTATAGTTGACAGCCCAATAACCCTTCCAACAATTACTGTAAGCTTGAGTATCTGTCATCCCACTTTTTCTCGCGCAAGGTGCCCAATATTGAATCAAGAGTTTTCTGTAGTTTGGTGATGTAGGCTCATTATCAATGTCAGATAAAGCCATTGCAAGCCACACTGGATAGATTTCTGTGTCACTCGGAACAAGCATAAGAAAGTCACCTTGGTGCACATCAGACATAGGGTCAAACTCTTCCCTTGGCCTATCTCGTTGAGGCCCACAAAAATGATCATTCAACTCTTCAAGGCCTAGGAATCTTTCTGCTCCTTGTTGCAAATTCATTGTAGTGCTTTGTAGATGAGAATATTCTTGAGTTTTTGGCCAAAACATTTCATACAAGACTCCCTCTGATATGATTGCTTTTCCAATCTCTTCAATTACCTTACTCCAATAATCTATCACGGGTCTATAATATCGCGGAATACTTGAACCATTCCCTAAATTTTTCCAAAATTTTATATAGTTCTTTAGCCCCAAAATGACTTCTTCGTGGGCCTTGACATACTCCGCCATTTGTACTAGAGGTGGATCTCCATGTGGTAACATTGGCTTGCCTTCTGTGTCTGTTTTCCAAAGGCGAATACTTCCACTCCAACTTGATACACCTACATGTGCCTTATATTGCATCATTGGTGTCTCATCTTGCATAAAGAACCTGAACTGAAGCGGTTTGGAATGTCCAACAAGTATGTCTTGTCCATCACAAAGATAGCCATCACAATATTGCTTGAAATCAGGGATCTTTGTGAGAAAAAATGGAGCTGGAGATGAAGATGAGCTGTTTCGTAATGTATCCATCAAATGTGGCAAAGTATAGGTTTGTGTAACTCTCAACTTCTCTGAAAACCTACTAAACATGGCGTCTATGTCCTCATGTGTATGCCCAACCATTAAAAATCCCAGCTGGATGGTTTTGAAAACACCCCTTGCAACAAGCATTGACAAATAGGCAAATAAGTATCGATTTTTGTTTTCCCCTGCACAATTATCCAATTGTAGCAACAAGTTCTCTGGCAATCTGCGAAATGTTGACCCCAATTCCTCTTCTGCAATTTCTGACGACTGCACAATGGGCTCTTTTCCATCACTCAAGTTATGGTAGTCCAAAGCATCCCTTGAGTTCAAAGCATGTAGTAGTGAAATATTGCTCCTTGGAAGTCCATTTGTTACTAGATCACCAAGAGGATGCTTATCTATCCTCTCGAGGTTATGTAAACAATTAGCAATTGAGCCAATTGTAAGATTTGGATCAGCTGGCCACAAACCATTCAAGACAAAGTGTCCGTAATGACCTTCTCCATGTCCATGAGTGATCATGCCAATCAATGCCACCTGCAGATTATATCCTGAATCCACACCCTTGGGAACAATGCGTAATCTAGGAATGGCAGTCTTCTTTTGATCCATCTTATCATGGATTATGCATACATATTTTTGTGGTTGAGTTTCTGAATACGTGCGCCATGCATAATATAGGCTTCTGCAACTCTTTTGTTGTGCCATGTGAACTTCTCTCTCCCTCAAGAGAAGAGCTCTCTCTTCAAGAGAAGGTTTAGCTTCTAACCTTGCCTTGATTGAGCTACAAATATTGCACTTAGAGAACTCACTCGTCTTTGTTAAAGTGACATGTGGGTACTCTTTGTTCCAAATTCTACCAAAAGAAGATTGGGATAGCTTCTTCTCATAGCCCATTTGGTCAAGTGTCGTGTTGATTTCACATAAAATATCCACTTGTTTGTATGTTGATGGAATCACCAATTGAGTCTCTCTTGAGCCATCTAGCAGTGTTCTACTTCTATGTGGCATTTTCTCAGAGTTATTTTCCACAAACTCGTTTAGTAGTGCTCTTGCTAAACTAGTATGTTGAAGTCCCCTTCTCAATGTACATGTGTTCCCATGTACATATTGGCGCACACCATTTTCAAAGTTCTCCTTGTATCGATAAAATGATGTCTTTGGTATTCCATGTAGCTCATACCATGCTCTACAACAAACAATAGAGCCATTTAGCCTGAATTGGTATCGTGACTTCTCATCTTTCTGATAACATATAGAAAGAACATCATAAACATAATTAGTGCGTGATTTTTGAGACTCTCCCCAAAATTGTTGTCGTAACCTTGTCACCATATCACGATCTGCAAATTGGCAGCATTTTTGTGCACAACAATCAATGCATGATACCCTTTGAATTGATTTGTTTGAAAGGTAAAAAGTCGAAGCTGGTGCTGCTTTTGATTTTTGAGTCCTGTTCATGAAAGTGTATCGTCTCTTCCTTGACAACTGGACAACATTACTCCCATCAAGTTTTTTTCCAACATTGCCATCGTTGGATACATCCTCATATGTAGCATGCATGCCATCAACAGGAACAAAGCGTTGTAATGGGCTCCCATTCAACATTGTTGTCTGCTTGATGGGCCACTTTAGCAAAGTGATGCTACCCACTTCAACCACATCATGAATGCTTGCATTTTCTCTTTCAATACCCACACCCACACAATCAGGACCAAGTTCCTGAAAGTTGACATAATCATGTGGAAATACATATAAGATGGTCCCTTCATTCATGGTTTGCATCATTGTGTCATCTTTTAAAAGGACCCTCTGATTTCTCCAAGACTCTCGAATCATTGCTTCAAATTCTGGGCTTGTCATAGGTATTGCATCTGTAACTAGAGGATCAGAATGATCATGTTCTTCATCACCATTGTAGCTTTCGTGTGGATCAATTAAGTTCCCATTTAATACAAAAGATTGCAAAAGAAGCTTTGACCATCGAACAACACTCCATAATGAGCCTTGGAGAGATGAAGTATCCATTGTAGGAAAAGGTAGGACCATATCCTTCAAGCATTCCTCCACTAGTATGGAGACATTTCCCAGCCCTATCTTTGTACCACCACAAGTGGAATCTGGATCTGTTCTACACACACAACCAATACCAACGATTTCATTGTCAAGTATCATATGTACTTTCTCCCCAGATTCAAAGTCCATCCTGTAAGTAAAAAGATTACATTGTTAAATCCATAGTTATAGAAAAATACTCTTCAAACCAAAAATCATGCTACAACATGAAAAAGGTTTGCATAGGTTGGACAAGTGGTGAACCTTGAGACCAAATCCTCCTTGCTATATTAATGGAAGCAAGGTTGGACAAGTGGTGGACCTTGAAACCAAAGCCTCTTTGCTATATGAGAGCATAGGTTGGACAAGTGGTGGACCTAGTTGTAATACCCACTGCCACCTATCAACTACTATAGGACTATGCTTTCCAATGTCCAAGTATCCCTTGAGTCTTTCAAGGTTGAACACGTGGTGGACCTTGAAACAAAAATCCCCTTTCTATATCAGAGCATAGCTTGGACAAGTGGTGGACCTAGTTATAATGCCCAATATCCAAGGTGAAATACCTTAGGACTTTGCTACCTTGCTTGCCAATGTTTACGTAGCCCCTCATTTCTTTAATGGAAGTAAGGTTGGACAAGTGGTGGACCTTGAAACCAAAGCCTCTTTGCTATATAAGAGCATAGGTTGGACCTAGTTTTAATACCCACTGCCACCTATCAACTACTATAAGACTATGCTTTCCAATGTCCAAGTATCCCTTGAGTCTTTCAAGGTTGAACACGTGGTGGACCTTGAAACAAAAATCCCCTTTCTATATTAGAAAGGTTGAACACATGGTGGACCTTTAAACGAAAATCCCCTTTCTTTATCAGAGCATAGCTTGGACAAGTGGTGGACCTAGTTATAATGCCCAATATCCAAGGTGAAACACCTTAGAACCTTGCTACCTTGCTTGCCAATGTTTACGTAGCCCCTCATTTCTTTAATGGAAGCAAGGTTGGACAAGTGGTGGACCTTGAAAGCAAAGCCTCTTTGCGATATAAGAGCATAGGTTGGACCTAGTTGTAATACCCACTGCCACCTATCAACTACTATAGGACTATGCTTTCCAATGTCCAAGTATCCCTTGAGTCTTGCAAGGTTGAACACGTGGTGGACCTTGAAACCAAAATCCCCTTTCTATATTAGAAAGGTTGAACACATGGTGGACCTTTAAACGAAAATCCCCTTTCTTTATCAGAGCATAGCTTGGACAAGTGGTGGACCTAGTTATAATGCCCAATATCCAAGGTGAAACACCTTAGAACCTTGCTACCTTGCTTGCCAATGTTTACGTAGCCCCTCATTTCTTTAATGGAAGCAAGGTTGGACAAGTGGTGGACCTTGAAAGCAAAGCCTCTTTGCGATATGAGAGCATAGGTTGGACCTAGTTGTAATACCCACTGCCACCTATCAACTACTATAGGACTATGCTTTCCAATGTCCAAGTATCCCTTGAGTCTTGCAAGGTTGAACACGTGGTGGACCTTGAAACCAAAATCCCCTTTCTATATTAGAAAGGTTGAACACATGGTGGACCTTTAAACGAAAATCCCCTTTCTTTATCAGAGCATAGCTTGGACAAGTGGTGGACCTAGTTATAATGCCCAATATCCAAGGTGAAACACCTTAGAACCTTGCTACCTTGCTTGCCAATGTTTACGTAGCCCCTCATTTCTTTAATGGAAGCAAGGTTGGACAAGTGGTGGACCTTGAAAGAAAAGCCTCTTTGCGATATGAGAGCATAGGTTGGACCTAGTTGTAATACCCACTGCCACCTATCAACTACTATAGGACTATGCTTTCCAATGTCCAAGTATCCCTTGAGTCTTGCAAGGTTGAACACGTGGTGGACCTTGAAACCAAAATCCCCTTTCCATATCAGAGCATAGCTTGGACAAGTGGTGGACCTAGTTATAAAGCCCCTCCTTTCTTTAATGGAAGAAAGGTTGGAAAAGTGGTGAATCTTGAAACCCAAACCCTTTGGCTATATATAGAGGATATCTTGGACAAGTGGTGGGCTTAGTTGTAGTATCCAATGTCCAAGGTCCAAGGTGAACTATGTAAAGACCTTACTTCCAAAAACAGAGTCGTACAAGTGGTTCTCCTTGAAACCAAAACCTCCTTAGTGTATTAGAACATAGCTTGGAGAAGTGGTGGACTTAGTTGTAATGGTGAATGTCCAAAGCAAACTATTATAGGACCTTGCTTCCCAAATCAAGTTTGGACAAGTGGTGGATCTTGAAACCAAAACCCCCTTACTCTATTAGAGCATAGCTTAGATAAGTGGTGGACCTAGCTGCCATGGAAAATGTTCAATCTGAACTGCTGCAAGACCTTGCTATTAAATGTCTAAGTAGAGCTAGCTTCTTTAATGGAATCAAGGTTGGGAAAGTGGTGCATCTTGAAACCAAAAGCCCTTTATTGTATTAGAGCATAGCTTGGACAAGTGAGGGACCTAGTTTTAATGTGTGATGTCCAAAGAAAAGTATTACAAGACCTTGCTTTCCAATATTTGAATTGGTCAAGTGGTTAAAACTAAGTATAAAACTTTGACCATTTTCTTCTCGAATTGCCAAAAAGCTAGTTTTAGACACCCCTAAATGAAAATGGTTTAGGGTGGCCTTAAACAATGTTTTTTCAAAGACTTGAACAAAAGGGTTGTTGAAGAGTAATGACAATTTATTGTGGCTTGAAGTGCCTGAGTATGTGAAAACAAGCCTAGGTTTTCCACGAGGCAAAAGGTGACATAATAAGAACATTGGAAAGTTAGGATTGACCATGTGGCCTAAACTTTGGCAAGTGAAGTGGTGGCCAAGTTTTGTGGCACAGTGTGCACTTGGTCCTATATGTGTTGACCACTTGGCTAAATCTAGGACCATAAGGCCAAACCTTTGGCACCTTAAATATAGTATGGGACATAATCTAGAACTGCTATAGTAAATTAGTAGTATAGCTAATATGTTAATATTTGTATTATATTTAAGTATATGCTAATATAATTTATGTTCAAAATTTCACTAATGAAGAATGTTCCCATTTAGCACTCCAGATGCGGGGTCTTAGGGCAATGCCACAATGGGGTGACAAGGCAGCGCTTCCACGTGAGGTTTGGGGGTAGCGCTCTTGATGGGGATGTGGAATATAGCGCTCTCGATGGCGGGGCTTGGGAGGTTGATTTTGGGATATTGTTATGAGCGGGGTCCTGGGGCAGCGCCCCGGGCGGGGTCAAGGGGCGGCAGCCCCTTGTCGCCTCCCGGCGCGACTGCCGGGCGGGGTCGAGGGGCAGCGCCCAAAGATTTTTTTTTTTTAAAAGTGAATTCCTAGTATAGAGTTATGCATGTTTTTCATATTTTCAACCATGATTTCTTTAATTTTGGCCGTGTGAATTGGTTAATTTTTTATATTGCTTTTGTTTTTTTTAATCCTATGATAAAACATGGACTTGTAGCATACGTGGCATTCTAATAAACCCTATCAAGATTAGGCACACAGAGAGCGCACGAGAAACGCACACAGAGAAAGCAGGCGAGCAGCAAAAACACAGAAAGCGCACACGGATCGCACACAGTTGGAGTATACGCGCGCGTAGAGGAGCAAGCTCGGCATCGTACACAACACACAGGTGGAGTGCACAGGATTGAAAGTTCGCGCACAAGACAAAGAAACAGCAGCGTACACAACGCTTTCCAGAAGGGCAGGATCGGGCAGTCTTCTCAGGAGACATTGCACACCTCATGAATAGAGAAAAAACAGGTATTTCTCTCTCTCTCACTCTCTGTCTTTCTCCATATAGAGAAGATGGTTCTCTGTAACTCTTCTTGCACACACACTCTCTCGTCAAAAGACAGAGATACATAGTTTAAACGTATCCCCGCACACATACACATATTCCCACACATCGTCTTCCTCTCTTCCACATACATAACCACAGTGAAATCTGTTATCTTGCTGTCTCTCTCTTGAAAATACATGCACATATTCCCACACATCGTCTTCCTCACTTCCACATACATAACCACAATGAAATCTGTTATCTTGTTGTCTCTCTCTTGAAAATACGTGCACATATTCCCATACATCGTCTTCCTCTCTTCCACATACATAAACACAGTGAAATCTGTTATCTTTCTCTCTCCTCTCTCTAAAAAACAGTTATTTATCTCTCTCTCTCTCTCTCTATCTATCTATCTCTGTATTTGCTATCTCTCTCTTGAAAATACATGCTCATGTATGTGTGCGTCTGTGTTATCTATGTGTATGTATGTATATTTGTGTTATTTCATTGTAATACTCATACATAATGCAGATACACAATTACACTTAATTACGATATGCACACATAGTATATATACATACATAAATATCACAAATAACTAACACATTGTAATACTAGTAAAATTGAATGGAAGACTTACTTGCGTGATCTGTTAAAGTCGATTCTTGTAGCGAGTTCTGGATGTATGCTGAGCTGATTTTCCTCTAATCCATTTGTAGATATGATTGTAACTTCTGTTTCTCAAAAATAGTAGTGTTGTTTAGTGATACACCTAATGGACATAAATGGTTTAAACTAGGACATGTAGACCAAAAATACGTGTATTTCTTTGGATGAATATATACACTTTTTGGTGACCCTTACCACAAGTGGTGGACCTTAAGACCAATGGACTATAAGGACCTCCAAACAATACCTTGTACACTCAATCCTTCTTGGTATCTAGGTGGACAAGTGGTGGACCTTGTTCAAATTCTCTAACCACTCTCTCTAACATGGTGACATAATTTAGGTGTGATAAATTCATATCTATGCAAACTAATATCAGTTTAGGCTTGTTAATTTGAATTTGTTTGAATTTATGTACAATATAATGATTTGAGGTTTGCATATTTGAATTTAGGTGGTATAATGATATCTTTTTGTGGTAAACTTGAATTTAAAATCAATTTTGCGTAGAATATTTTAAATTTAAGTAGTAAAATTTAAATTTTTATAAAAAAGTTTGAATTTTAAAATTTGGGCGGGATAGTTTAAAATTTAGGCGGGATATTTAAGATTTGGGAGGGATATTTTAAATTTAGGCGGGAAGGTTTTGAATTTATAGCGAGATCTCCCTTACATAAGAGAGTATAGGTTGGACAAGTGGTGGACCTTCAAGCTAGAGCATCCATGCTACTGGACATGATAGGTAGGGAATCTAGTTGAATATTGTATGTATAATATATATGTAATAGATCTAGCTTGGACAAGTGGTGGACCTTGGAATAAAACCCCATGTAAAACATATCATGCACATTCCAAGTGGTCAAAAAAAATATCATTTAGAATATAGCCTTATAGGTTGGACAAGTGGTGGACCTTAACACCCAGATATTCTTCATATAATGACATAGCGTGGAAAACTGGTGAATCTTGAGACCAAACCATGCTACTAGCGATAATAGCTTGGACAAGTGGTGGACCTTGAAAGTAAACCCCCCATCTACGAAATATCGTGGGTTTAAGGTATTTCGATGGAGCCTAGCATCTTGGAGACATCGTGCATCTTGCTTCTCTTCATGTTTCAATGGAGCCTATCTTGGACAAATGGTGGAGCATCCTTCTCTCCATGTTTCAATGGACCCTAGCTTGGACAAGTGGTGGACCTTTACTTCTCTCTATTATTCAATAGAGTTAGCTTGGACAAGTGGTGGACCTTGGAACCAAACCCCCATGTAAAACCTATCATGGTCACTCCAAGTGGTAATAAAGAATAACCTTAAAGATGTAGCCTTATAGGTTGGACAAGTGGTGGACCTTAACACGCGCATATTCTTAATATAATGACATAGAGTGGAAAAGTGGTGAATCTTGAGACCAAACCACTCAGGCTACTAGCAATAATAGCTTGGACAAGTGGTGGACCTTGAATGTACACCCCTCATCTACGACATATCGTGGGTTTAATGTTTTTCAATGGAGCTTAGCATCTTGGAGACATGGTGCACCTTGCTTCTCCTCATGTTTGAATGGAGCCTACCTTGGACAAATGGTGGAGCATCCTTCTCTCCATGTTTCAATGGACCCTAGCTTAGACAAGGGGTGGACCTTTGCTTCTCTCTATGTTTCAATAGAGTTAGCTTGGACAAGTGGTGGACCTTGGAACCAAACCCCCATGTAAAACCTATCATGGTCACTCCAAGTAGTAAGAAAGAATAACCTTTAAGATGTAGCCTTATAGGTTGGACAAGTGGTGGACCTTAACACCCACATATTCTTAATAAAAGTGGTGAATCTTGAGACCAAACCACTCAGGCTACTAGCAGTAATAGCTTGGACAAGTGGTGGACCTTGAATGTAAACCCCTCATCTACGAAATATCGTGGGTTTAATGTATTTCGATGGAGCCTAGCATCTTGGAGACATGGTGCAGCTTGCTTCTCGTCATGTTTCAATGGAGCCTATCTTGGACAAATGGTGGAGCATCCTTCTCTCCATGTTTCAATGGACCCTAGCTTGGACAAGTGGTGGACCTTTGTTTCTCTCTATGTTTCAATAGAGTTAGCTTGGACAAGTGGTGGACCTTGGAACCAAACCCCCATGTAAAACCTATCATGGTCACTCCAAGTGGTAATAAAGAATAACCTTAAAGATGTAGCCTTATAGGTTGGACAAGTGGTGGACCTTAACACGCGCATATTCTTAATATAATGACATAGAGTGAAAAAGTGGTGAATCTTAAGACCAAACCACTCAGGCTACTAGCAATAATAGCTTGGACAAGTGGTGGACCTTGAATGTACACCCCTCATCTACGACATATCGTGGGTTTAATGTTTTTCAATGGAGCTTAGCATCTTGGAGACATGGTGCACCTTGCTTCTCCTCATGTTTGAATGGAGCCTACCTTGGACAAATGGTGGAGCATCCTTCTCTCCATGTTTCAATGGACCCTAGCTTAGACAAGGGGTGGACCTTTGCTTCTCTCTATGTTTCAATAGAGTTAGCTTGGACAAGTGGTGGACCTTGGAACCAAACCCCCATGTAAAACCTATCATGGTCACTCCAAGTAGTAAGAAAGAATAACCTTTAAGATGTAGCCTTATAGGTTGGACAAGTGGTGGACCTTAACACCCACATATTCTTAATAAAAGTGGTGAATCTTGAGACCAAACCACTCAGGCTACTAGCAATAATAGCTTGGACAAGTGGTGGACCTTGAATGTAAACCCCTCATCTACGAAATATCGTGGGTTTAATGTATTTCGATGGAGCCTAGCATCTTGGAGACATGGTGCAGCTTGCTTCTCGTCATGTTTCAATGGATCCTATCTTGGACAAATGGTGGAGCATCCTTCTCTCCATGTTTCAATGGACCCTAGCTTGGACAAGTGGTGGACCTTTGTTTCTCTCTATGTTTCAATAGAGTTAGCTTGGACAAGTGGTGGACCTTGGAACCAAACCCCCATGTAAAACCTATCATGGTCACTCCAAGTGGTAATAAAGAATAACCTTTAAGATGTAGCCTTATAGGTTGGACAAGTGGTGGACCTTAACACGCGCATATTCTTAATATAATGACATAGAGTGGAAAAGTGGTGAATCTTGAGACCAAACCACTCAGGCTACTAGCAATAATAGCTTGGACAAGTGTGGACCTTGAATGTAAACCCCTCATCTACGACATATCGTGGGTTTAATGTTTTTCGATGGAGCCTAGCATCTTGGAGACATGGTGCACCTTGCTTCTCCTCATGTTTCAATGGAGCCAACTTGGACAAATGGTGGAGCATCCTTCTCTCCATGTTTCAATGGACCCTAGCTTAGACAAGGGGTGGACCTTTGCTTCTCTCTATGTTTCAATAGAGTTAGCTTGGACAAGTGGTGGACCTTGGAACCAAACCCCCATGTAAAACCTATCATGGTCACTCCAAGTAGTAAGAAAGAATAACCTTTAAGATGTAGCCTTATAGGTTGGACAAGTGGTGGACCTTAACACCCACATATTCTTAATAAAAGTGGTGAATCTTGAGACCAAACCACTCAGGCTACTAGCAATAATAGCTTGGACAAGTGGTGGACCTTGAATGTAAACCCCTCATCTACGAAATATCGTGGGTTTAATGTATTTCGATGGAGCCTAGCATCTTGGAGACATGGTGCAGCTTGCTTCTCGTCATGTTTCAATGGAGCCTATCTTGGACAAATGGTGGAGCATCCTTCTCTCCATGTTTCAATGGACCCTAGCTTGGACAAGTGGTGGACCTTTGTTTCTCTCTATGTTTCAATAGAGTTAGCTTGGACAAGTGGTGGACCTTGGAACCAAACCCCCATGTAAAACCTATCATGGTCACTCCAAGTGGTAATAAAGAATAACCTTTAAGATGTAGCCTTATAGGTTGGACAAGTGGTGGACCTTAACATGCGCATATTCTTAATATAATGACATAGAGTGGAAAAATGGTGAATCTTGAGACCAAACCATTCAGGCTACTACCAATAATAGCTTGGAAAAGTGTTGGACCTTGAATGTAAACCCCTCATCTACGACATATCATGGGTTTAATGTTTTTCGATGGAGCCTAGCATCTTGGAGTCATGGTGCACCTTGATTCTCCTCATGTTTCAATGGAGCCTACCTTGGACAAATGGTGGAGCATCCTTCTCTCCATGTTTCAATGGACCCTAGCTTAGACAAGGGGTGGACCTTTGCTTCTCTCTATGTTTCAATAGAGTTAGCTTGGACAAGTGGTGGACCTTGGAACCAAACCCCCATGTAAAACCTATCATGGTCACTCCAAGTAGTAAGAAAGAATAACCTTTAAGATGTAGCCTTATAGGTTGGACAAGTGGTGGACATTAACACCCACATATTCTTAATAAAAGTGGTGAATCTTGAGACCAAACAACTCAGGCTACTAGCAATAATAGCTAGGGATAACCATTAAGATATAGTCTTTCAAGGGGTGAGAAAGAATAACCATTAAGATATAGTCTTATAGGTTGGACAAGTGGTGGACCTTAACACCCAAATATTCTTAATATAATGATAGAGAGTGGAAAAGTGGTGAATCTTGAGAGCAAACCACTCATGCTACTAGCGATAATAGGTTGGACAAATTGTTGATCTTGAATGTAAACTCCCCATGTACAAAATAACGTGGGTTTAAGGTATTTCGATGGAGTCTAGAATCTTGGAGATATGGTGCAGCTTGCTTCTCTTCATGTTTCAATGGAGTCTATCTTGGACAAATGGTGGAGCATCCTTCTCTCCATGTTTCAATAGACCCTAGCTTAGACAAGTGGTGGACCTTTGCTTCTCTCTATGTTTGAATAGAGTTAGCTTGGACAAGTGGTGGACCTTGGAACCAACCCCCCATGTAAAACCTTTCATGGTCACTCCAAGTGGTCAGAAAGAATAACCATTAAGATATAGTCTTATAGGTTGGACAAGTGGTGGACCTTAATACCCAAATATTCTTAATATAATAACACAGAGTGAAAAAGTGGTGAATCTTGAGACCAAACCCCTCATGCTACTAGCGTTAATAGGTTGGACAACTGGTGGACCTTGAATGTAAACCTTCCATGTTTCAATAGAGTTAGCTTCGACAAATGGTGGAGCATCCTTCTCTCCATGTTTCAATGGAGCCTAGCTTGGACAAGTGGTGGACCTTTTGCTTCTCTCTATGAGAAGAATAAAGTTAGCTTGGATAAGTGGTGGACCTTGGAACTAAACCCCTATGTAAAACATATCATGGACATTTCAAGTGGTGAGAAAGAATACCCTTTAAGATATACGCTTATAGGTTGGACAAGTGGTCGACCTTAACACCTAGATCTTCTTTATATAATGACATAGAGTGGAAAAGTGGTGAATCTTGAGACCAAACCACTCATGCTACTAGGGATAATAGCTTGGAAAAGTGACTGACCTTGACGTTAAACCCCACATGTAAACAATATCGTGGGTTTAAGGTATTTCAATGGATGCTAGAATCTTGGAGACATGGTGCAACTTGCTTCTTTTCATGTTTCAATGAAGCCTATCTTCCACCAATGGGGGATCATCCTTCTCTAAATGTCTCAGTGGAGCCTAGCTTGGACAAGTGGTGGACCTTTGCTTCTCTCTATGTTTCCATAGAGTTAGCTTGGACAAGTGGTGGACCTTGAAACCAAACCCCCATGTAAAACATATCATGGTCATTCCAAGTGGTGAGAAATAATACCCTTTAAGATCTAGCCTTATAGGTTGGACAAGTGGTCGACCTTAGAACCTAGATCTTCATAATATAACGACATAGAGTGGAAAAGTGGTAAATCTTGAGACCCAACCACTAGTGCTACTAGGGATAATAGCTTGGAAAAGTGACTGACCTTGACGTTAAACCCCACATGTAAACAATATCGTGGGTTTAAGGTATTTCAATGGATCCTAGAATCTTGGAGACATGGTGCAGATTGCTTCCCTTCATGTTTCAATGGAGCCTATCTTGGACAAATGGTGGAGCATCCTTCTCTCCATGCTTCAATGGAGCCTAGCTTGGACAAGTGGTGGACCTTTGCTTCTCTCTATGTTTCAATAGAGTTAGCTTGGACAAGTGGTGGGCCTTGGAACCAAACTCCCATGTAAAACCTATCTTGGTAACTCCAAGTGGTGAGAAAGAATAAAGTTTAAGATATGGCCTTATAGGTTGGACAAGTGGTGGACCTTAGCACCCATATATTCTTAATAGAATGACATAGAGTGGAAAAATGGTGAATCTTGAGACCAAACCACTCATGCTACTAGAGATAATAGGTTGGACAAGTGGTGGACCTTGAATGTAAACCCCCCATGTACAAAATATCATGGGTTTGAGGTATTTCAATGGAGCCTAGCATCTTGGAGACATGGTGTAGCTTGCTTCTCTTCATGTTTCAATGGAGTGTATCTTGGACAAATGGTGGAGCATCCTTCTCTCCATGTTTCAATGGACCCTAGCTTGGACAAGTGGTGGACCTTTGATTCTCTCTATGTTTCAATAGAGTTAGCTTGGACAAGTGGTGGACCTTGAAACAAAACCCCCATGTAAAACCTATGCTGGTCACTCCAAGTGGTGAGAAAGAATAACCCTTAAGATATAGCCTTATAGGTTGGACAAGTGGTGGACCTTAACACCCAAATATTCTTAATATAATGACAGAGTGAAAAAGTGGTGAATCTTGAGACCAAACCACTCATGCTACTAGCATTAATAGGTTGAACAAGTGGTGGACCTTGAATGTAAACCCCCCATGTTTCAATAGAGTTAGCTTCGACAAATGGTAGAGGATCCTTCTCTCCATGTTTCAATGGAGCCTAGCTTGGACAAGTGGTGGACCTTTGTTTCTCTCTATGTTTCAATAGAGTTAGCTTGGAGAGGTGGTGGACCTTGGAGCCAAACCCCCATGTAAAACATATCATGGACATTTCAAGTGGTGAGAAAGAATACCCTTTAAGATATACCCTTATAGGTTGGACAAGTGGTCGACCTTAACACCCAGATCTTCTTAACGTAATGACATAGAGTGGAAAAGTGGTGAATCTTCAGACCAAACCACTCATGCTACTAGAGATAATAGGTTGGACAAGTGGTGGACCTTGAATGTAAACTCCCCATGTACAAAATATCATGGGTTTAAGGTATTTCAATGGATCTTAGCATCTTGGAGACATGGTGCAGCTTGCTTCTCTTCATGTTTCAATGGAGCCTATCTTGGACAAATGGTGGAGCATCCTTCTCTCCATGTTTCAATGGACCCTAGCTTAGACAAGTGGTGGACCTTTGCTTCTCTCTATGTTTCAATAGAGTTAGCTTGGACAAGTGGTGGAACTTGGAACCAAACCCCCATGTAAAACCTATCATGGTCATTCCAAGTGGTGAGAAAGAATACCCTTTAAGATATAGCCTTATAGGTTGGACAAGTGGTGGACCTTAACACCCAGATCTTCTTAATATAATGACATAGAGTAGAAAAGTGGTGAATCTTGACATCAAACCACTCATGCTACTAGTGATAATAGGTTGGACAAGTGGTGGACCTTGAATGTAAACCCCCCATGTACGAAATATCATGGGTTTAAGATATTTCAATGGAGCCTAGCATTTTGGAGACATGGTGCAGCTTGCTTCTCTTCATGTTTCAATCAAACCTGGCTTGGACAAATGGTGGAGCATCCTTCTCTCCATGTTTCAATGGAGCCTAGCTTGGACAAGTGGTGGACCTTTGATTCTCTCTATGTTTCAATAGAGTTAGCTTGGACAAGTGGTGGACCTTGGAACCGTACCCCTATGTAAAACCCATCATGTGCATTCCAAGTGGTGGTAAATAATACCATTTAAGATATAGCCTTATAGGTTGGACAAGTGGTGGACCTTAACACCCAGATCTTCTTAATATAATGACATAGAGTGGAAAAGTGGTGAATCTTGAGACCAAACCACTCATGCTACTAGGGATAATAGGTTGGACAAGTGGTGGACCTTGAATTTAAACCCCACATATACAAAATATCATGGGTTTAAGGTATTTCAATGGAGCCTAGCATCTCAAAACATGGTGCATCTTGTTTCTCTTCATGTTTCAATGGAGCCTATTTTGGACAAATGGTGGAGCATCCTTCTCTCCATGTTTCAATGGACCCTAGATTGGACAAGTGGTGGACCTTTGCTTCTCTCTATGTTTCAATATAGTTAGCCTATATTAGACAATTAGTAGACCTCCAATCTCTCCATGTTGTCTAGAGCTAAGCTTGGACAAGTGGTGGACCTTACTTCTCCCTTCCCTTAGTTTACTAGCTTAAATGATCACTATGTATACTTGCTTAGATCTAGCTTGAACAAGTGGTGGAACTTGTATTCACACAAACTTAATCCATTACAAAAAAGTATATGTTAAAATAACATTTGGTTTTTTTTGTTTCAGAAAGATGGCTCCAAAAAAATAGGTTGCAAGGGTTGCTGTCTCAGTTTGACTATACTTGCAATGATCTTAGGAAATGGTATTTGGACATACATGGTATAGAGGGTGCACAATTTCATAAGGTGCATCTATTTATTGCCAAAAAGGATAATGACAGCTTGTTTGAAGATGTTGGACAAGTTGTGGAAGCATCTGTCTCTGTAGTTGATAGTCATCCAGAGGTGGAATGCATTGACATTCTAGTTCCAATGAATCTAGAATTTCAACTATCTCCAGGAGCATATGCATTGGAGCGCATGTCTAGAAACAAAGAAGAGACAATGTTTTCTCGAGGATGGAAGTTTGCAGAATCAAATCCAAAATCACAGCAGATCAACTTCAAAAGCTCATCATTGCCACACTACAACGAAAAAGCGGTGTGAAAGCTTCACGACCACCATCCCACAAAGAAGCAAGCAAAAGTGCAGAAAGTAGAAGCTAAGCGAACTAGCTCCATTTTGGATGTAGACAAGGCATCTTTGGCATCCTCATCAACAGAGGGTTCAATGTCAAAGATGAGAATTGTGGATCCAGATGTTTTAGAAGCTGAGGCCATGAAAGGACAAGAAAAAGATACAGGTGGAATGAATAAGTACATAAATTATTTTCCTTTCCAATATAGGGAATTTGATATCCCTATTCAAAATTGTTGGCTTGCTCCTGATCACTATAATGCACGTATTATGGATAAAAAACACGCTGAAAGTGTGTTATTTGGATTTTCACGGAGTACGACCAAGCCTGCAGCATGTGCATATTTGATGCCTGTTCGAAATGCAAAATCAAAGAAGGGGACTCCTTTGGCAGTAGAAGAGGTAGAGGAGCAAAAAATTAAAGATTATCATTATTGGATTCTTGATGGGCAGCATTCAATCTATGCTGCAAAAGTTTTGCTTCACAATGAACAAAACAACAAAGAGATCTTTGAAAGACTGATTAGCGTGTATAAATTTAGAAAGGCTCGCATTGTTGTGAATGCTCCTCCATTTGTTGCAACTGCTATATCTGCCATTGCAAATGAGGAGGCTCAGGCATTGTATGTCAAGCAACCTTACAGCCAAATATTGAGACATTTACGGAGTCAATGGATCTTCTCAGGACGACCACCAAAGGCAGCAAGTGGAATTGCAGAGGGACATGCATCTCGTGCCGGATGGGATGTAAGTTATTTTCTTTGTCTTTTTGATAGTGTTTAATTAACAAATCTTGCTCAATAGTTTAATTATTTCTCTATTTCTTTTCAGGGTTTTCTTCGATTGGCAAGAATGAGTGCAGCAGCAAGTTGGATTGCTAAACAGGCACACATGGTCACCTACTCTGATTTAGTTTATGATTGCTGGATAGAAATCATTGAAAATCTAGAAGAGGAGAATAAGAAACCCCCAACAACTGTATTTAGATATCTTTGTGGCCTTGAGGAATCAGAGGTAAAGACTATTCAAGAAGAGATTAGAGATGAGAAGATTTTACTGTCAAAGAGTGCAAAGGATGGTGATGCAACTGACATGTATGATCGAATCAAGCAGTTGAAGCAAGACAAATTGATTCAAGATGCACTTCTTGAAGGCTTCAACAATTTGAATGAGTCTTCACCATGTAAAGACTGGGAGGAGGTGGTCAAAATGTATAACATCAATGATGTTGTTTATAAAACAATTTTAATGCTATGCGAGGAATGGATCAGATCTAGTTTGACGCGTGGAACAAAGAAAATGGCTTTTCCAGATGGAGCAATAAAATACATGCAATGGGCAATTCACCTTCAAAAGGAGAAAACTGAGCCTAGAGATTTGCCATGGTCAATCTATGTGGTGAGCCTACAAATGGAAGGCAATCTCTACTTGATGCGCCACTTCAATAATAAAGTGCCTATTGGCTTATGTGTTTTAGATATGACAAAAAACGTTGGAGGCAATTTGAAGTGGAGTGAGGAGACATTTAACAATGCTTTGGATGGGATCTTGGCTATTGCTGGAGGGTCAACAGATCCTGGATTTGTCTTTCTTGCATTTGTGGATTTCACTAACTTCACAAAATTGCAATGTGCCTTTCACGCCATGGGAGATAATTTGAGCTACCATTGTTGTGGTGCATTGCATCACTTTCCATCAGCTCCTTGCAAAGGAGCAATTCAATTCCTAACAGTTATTGCCTTCTTGGGACAAGGCAATGCATTTGAAGACCTGAGAAGAAGATCAGAGGAACATCCCATGCCAATTGATTGTTCTCTTCTTCAAGTAGCAGATAACGATATGTCAGATTTGCAATATTTGGAGGCCAAAAAAAGAGCTTTGGTCAAGCACTACATTCGTACATATTGTTTTGAAGACCGCAAGCTTGTTGATGTTTTTGGTGATGGCTCCTTGGTTGCACAAGAAGGAATACAACAGAAAAAAGAAGTCATCTGCTTAATTGATAGTGTGGAGGAGGCAAAAAGCATGGAGACCATGCTGCTAGACTTTGTTAAGTCTCATGAAGATATAGAAAAATGGGCTGGACTTCAACAATCCACTTCGCAATCAGGCGACATTGTGCCTGTTACAGAGGAGTGCTCTCCACAAAGAGAAGAAGAACAACAACAACACCATCCTCTGTCAATGGAGGACTTTTTGGAAATGGAGACACGTATGTTTTGAGTTTCTTGTGCATGTTAGTGTTTCTTGTTACTGATTTGATACTCTTAATGTTAGATTTTGCTTTATATAGTATTGATTGAGCTTGTATTTTTTATCTCAAGCATTCAAGGTTTGAATGTAAATAGTAAATTACTTGAGTTTTTGAATGGTGGATCTGTAGACTAAAACTAAAACATTTAATACTCACAAAGACTTAATTACTTAAGAGCTTGAACTCAATAAGTTTTGGACCTTTTATCAATACCCCCTTGATATGATACATTAGATCGTAGCATGGTTAAATGGTGATGCTTCATAAATTGAACCTAGCTTAGACAGGTGCTGGAGCCTAAATTTAAACTAACCTTGCTAGAAGGGAGCTTATGTTTGGACTTTGAGAGAAATAGCATAAGTAATCAATTAGAGCATAGATTAGACATGTGGTGGTGGCCGGCCTTAGAGACCAAAATCTTAATGAGCTTGGAAAGGTATTTAAGTACTGCAATTTACTTAGTTTTAGTACTCATTAAATGCATAGCTTGACAAAAGGTGGACCTTACATGGATCCTAATTTCAAGAGGTGTGGTAGACCTTCAAAACAAGCTCATATAGCTTGGACATGTGGTAGACCTTGCATGAAGACTAGTTTAGACAAGTGTGGTACACCTTGTAACCAACACCCATTTGTTATATTAGCTTGGACAAGTGGTGGACCTTGCTTTTATGTTTCAATGGAGCATATTTTGGACAGGTGGTAGACCTTGTTTCTCTCCATGCTTCAATGGAGAGAAACTTTAGCTTGGACAAGTGGTGGACCTTGTTTTTATGTTTTAAAGGAGCATATTTCGGACAAGTGGTAGACATAGTTTCTCTCCATGGTTCAATGGAACCCACCTCAGACAAGTGAAGTACCTTGAAACCAAACCCCCATAATACAACCTACTAAATAGGTTGGAAAATTGGTAGGATATGAAACCATCCATGATAGAGCATAGTATAGGTGAAAACGTAGTGGTCCTTATATCAATTACCCATGCATAGCTTGGACAAGTGGTGGACCTTGATTCTCTCTATGTTTCAATGGATCCTATCTTGGACTAGAGATATATCTTACTTAGTTCCATGCTTCAATGGATTGTAGCTTGGATAAGGAGTGGAACTTCAAACAAAACTCCACAGCATAGCATATATTAACAATTCATGGGTTTTATAGAGATTGTCCTGCCTATTTTGGAGAGTTGGTACACCTTTATTCTCCATTCTTCAATGGATCTGAGGTTGGACAAGCGGAGCTGGAGAAGTGGTCAACCTTAAAATGAAACCTCCCATGCTACAACCCATCATAGATCGTATATGTAGTGGACCTTGAAACTCTTTTATGTCCCTAGCTTAGAGAAGCATTGCACTCTTGATTATCTCCATACATGAAGGCAAGGTTGGACAAGTGGTGGACCTTCAAACCAGAATCTCTATGCAATAATAGGCAAGTGGTGGAGCTTGTTTTCTCCTTGTTCCAATGGAGCCTAGCTTAGACAAACAATGGAGCTTGCTTCTCTCCATGTTTCAATGGATCCTAGCTTAGAAAAGTGGTGGAGCTTTGCTTCTCTCCATGTTCCAATGGACCATAGCTTAGACAAGTGGTAGACCTTGAAAAACACCCCTCGTATACAACATATTATGGGGTTTTCATGTTTCAATGGCTCCTAGCTTGGACAAATGGTAGAGCTTGCTTCTCTTTATGTTTCAATGGATCCAATCTTAGCCAAGGGGTGGACCTTGAAACAAGAATCCCCCCCCCCATGTACAACGTATTATGGGTTTTGAAAGCACTGGGAGAAAATAATAGCTTTGATAAGTGGTGGACC
This sequence comes from Adiantum capillus-veneris, assembly GCF_014529385.1. NCBI lineage: Eukaryota > Viridiplantae > Streptophyta > Polypodiopsida > Polypodiales > Pteridaceae > Adiantum > Adiantum capillus-veneris. The sequence continues at coordinate 87,324,276 of NC_140953.1, read as the reverse complement.
TTGCTTCTCTCCATGCTTCAATGGAGCCGAGGTTGGACACATGTTGGAGAGAAGATGGTTGCCCATGAAATAAGACCATGCATGCTATAATCAATCATATGTTGTACACATGGTGGACCTTGCAATTGTTTTATATGCCTAACTTGGACAAGTGGAGGACCCTTGATTACCTCCAGATATCAACAACAAGCCAAGTTTGGACAAGTGTAGTACCACCAAACCAGAATCTATATGCTACAATAGAGTATAGGTAGGACACGCGATGAACCTTGATATCAAACCATCCATGCTACTAGAGATGATAGGTTTCACATGTGGTGGAACCTTGTATCAATGTTCTATGTGTAGTTTTTGACTAGTGATAGACCTTGAAACTAATCCCTCTAGGCTACAAGAAAAAAGAGATGGATGAGGAGGCTAGACTACTTTTGTTGCATCAATGCATCCCATGTTACCACATATACTATAGGGTTCTTGGATAAGTGTTGGATCTTGTGTCAATGCTCCATGTCTAGCTTGGACAAGTGGTGGACCTTGGTTCTCTCTATGCTTCAAATGGGCAATAGATTGGAGACACAGTGGCCTTTTTTTTCCAATGATTTTATTTTTTGGAAACCTTGGAGGCACCATGTAAGAGGCACTCTAAGTCTTCCATACAATGGACCTATTGGACTATAAAATAATGATATCTTTCTTTGATATTGTCATTATTTTATGCATAATATTTTCTTCTTTTTGCAGACACAAAGGAGTTAAGTGATATAAAATCTAGATGTATTTCACACTATGATTGGCATGAAGATCCTTTTGGGACACCAACTTTTCCTATTCCCAAAGATGTAATTTTCCATATTAACGGTGTGGATTTTGAAGTGCGACTTTCATGTATTGAAGGAGCTGGTTATGGGCTATTTGTGCATACTACCCTGGAAAGTGGTTTGACTATTCTAAACTATGGAGGGCATAAGTATAGATTTCAAGACTGGAAAAAGATATGCAAAATATTTCCAAGAGCTTATAAATATTCTCTTCTAGAGGATCCAAACATAGAAGAAGAGGAAGATCAATCATACATTATTGGTTGTGTAGAAGAAGGAAACGTGTCGGGCTATATAAATAGTTCTCACAGTACAAATGTCTGTCCCAACGTACGCTATACATTTGATCCAAATTTGCCACCTTGGCATAAATGCACCTCTTCACACATCAAGTCAGAAGAATATGGCCATGTATGCATTGAGACTATTTGTCAAGTTGAAGCAGGAGAAGAGTTGTTTGCTGACTATAACTTTACTTGACATTGTAAAGTATTGTACATGGATGGAAATCTCAAGTACATGCATCATTTTCATTTTTCATGGATGAAATCTCAAGTGAATATAACATTTGATTATTGTTTAGTTTATGCTCAACGAGAATCTAGAGTGCTCTTATGCTTTGTGTGTTGTCTAACATATTTGACTACCTTGGCCATAGAATCTTGATTCTACTCTAGATTTGTGATAAATCTTACCAAAATTTAATCAATGTCTAGGTTGGACAAGTGGTGGGGCTTCAAACATTACTGTCTTAAACAAGTGGAGTTATCTTACTTGAATAAGTGGTGGCCTTTGAATCCAAATCTAAGCCAAATCTCTAATTATTTTCTTGTAGTCTAGGTTGGACATTTGGTGGACCTTGTATCCATGTTTCCTCAACAAGGGTGGCTTTTAGTTTTCACTTTAAGTACTCATCTTTAATAAAGTGTAGGATGGAAAATGTTGAGTTAGTAGATTGTATTTTAGACAAGTGGTGTTTGGTGTACGAATGCTGAAAATGGTTGCAAGGATTCTAACAACGACTTTACCTTAAATAAATTTCTTACTAGGAGTTCTACATATAAATATGGTGAATAAAATTCTAGTGGTTTTGAGATACCATTTGTGTGTGTGTTTTCTTAGATTCACAAACTGGGATGGATAACGCTCCTATGGTTCAGTCAACAACTATAGAATCCATAGATTCTATGGTTTCTAAAGTGCCCAAGATGGATGATATTTCTATACTAGAGTCTAGTGTTGTGCAACTTGAGCAAGCTTCCAATAATGAGAACCAAGAAATCGATGCTTCAAAAATGCAACATACATCAAAAGAGACTGAAAAGTCCACTCACGAGCTATTGCCAATTGGTACTACGTCATGTAGCGTAGATGTTGAGAAATCCATGCTTACAATTATATTGGATTTAAATGGTCTATTGTTGAAACGTTCCCCTCAACCATCCTCACACCACAACTCAGTGCAAATGGATTCAAAAAGATATATTATACTCAGGCCAGGTTGCATCCAATTCTTGAAGACTATTTTACAAAGGTTTAATGGTCGACAGCTACTAGGAATAATGTGTATCAAATCCTTGCAGCACTAAACAACTTAGCTGAGGATACATTGCCTTTCTTTGCAATTTGGTCGCAAGATGTTTGCTACACCGCTCAAACTCAAAAATTGTTTAGACCCGACAATCCAAACGTTGAGGCAATGTTCAAGCCTCTAGCCAAAATTGCCATGGGGTTTGAATGTGATCCACAAAGAACAGTGCTTATTGATGACTCTCCTTACAAGGGATGTATTTCACCAGCAAACAATTGCATTTTTCCACCACAATTTGATGCTGAGAAGATGGTTGACAATATGCTCTTGGAGGAGCTACTGCCATACTTGATTCAGCTTGATGAGAGAAGGGATGTGCGTGATTTAATTGCTTCTAATCGTTATGGACAACCTATAGTGACAAATGATAGTGAATACAAACAAATCATGGAGTATTGGAAGCAGAAAAATGATGTTTGGTCAGCTAAGGTGTTCTTTACAAGAAGAATACCACCTGCAAAAGGTGACAGAGATGAAACTATCATTGAAGATGCAAGTGACACAAGCCACCGCAATGAAATGAGAAGAGCCCAAATACAAGAGATCTTGGCAAAGGAGCGTACACCCATTGAAAGCATGAAGGCGTCACAATTGACCACTTTAGCTAGGCAATTGGGTTGTAACACAAAAGGAGTTTTGAAGGCAACCACAGCAAAGGCTTATATAAATAAGGTGAAAGCTGAGAACAATCTTCTAAGGCTGGATAGAAAGCAACCCTAAGGTACTAGTGACATGTCATATATTCTTGATACACATGCTTGAACACTCATGTGCATGGTATCTAACAAATCTTTCTTTTTATTCCTTCTTGCAGGATCTTACAAAGGATACTACTAGATGGAGCTCAATCAATAGAGATTTTGATATTTTTGCTCAAAATAATGAAGCAGTCACCTACATTTTTTGTTTATCAATTTCTTGAGAGACTTTATTTTAGTTTGTAATCATCAAATGAAATGAAAAGTATCCGTCTTATTAAGATTGTTGATCTTTTTCTTGTTCAAACCTTTCAATTGTGATTTATAGTTTTGTTAGCATGAGATTGTGCTTTTTTAGTTTGAAAAAAACTGTCAAAGATCCAAGTCTTTTTGGCTTTACTTAAGTTATTAATTGTGAAAGATCCAAGTTTTTTTTCTTTACTTAAGTTATTGATTGCCTATGTAATAGTCCTTAAAACAATATCGGATGGCTTTCTTGCTCCCATGTCTCACATTGGTCTTTAGGTAAGACAAGTGGTGACCTTGAAAGTATGGTCTCATATCTCGATCAAGTGAAGAGACATGAAGCTTAAATATCACTACTATGTATCTAGTGTTAAACTCCATCGAGACAAAGACTAGATAGCCAAATTGCAGTCGAGTTTAAGTGAAAAATCCATTTGAGCTAAGGTAAAACTTATAGTGCCTCATTTTTCTAGGATTCTACCCCATCAAGGAAGTTATAATCTAGCACAAACCAATTAAGACTCTTTTGGAGCCTAGATAGGACAATTCGTGGAACTTATGAAACTTATTATTGAGTTAGAGTCTAGTTTAGATAAGCAAAAGATCTTCAAACCAGCACTTGGTCTTACTATTCAATATTCAAAGTCCCTTGAAGCTAACAAATTACATACCCACTTGTAACCTAACTAATGAGTAATTATATAGATCTAAGCAAGTATATATAATGAGTCTTCAAACTAATAATCCAAGGGAAGAGAGTAGCAAGGTCCACTACTTGTCCAAGCTCAGCTCTAGACAACATAGAAAGATGCTAGTTCTACTAATTGTCTAATTATAGGCATGGAGAAATGATAGAAGGTTGACCACTTGTCCAACCTATCATCTCTAGTAAGATGGGAGGTTTGGCCTTAAGATTCACCATGTAACCAACCTATACATCATTGTATTATGAAGAGTAAAAAAGCAAAGCTCCACCACTTGTCCAAGCTAGTTCTAAAATCCACATGGAGATAAGCAAGCTCCACCATTTGTCGAATCTCTCTTCCATTAAAACATGAAAAAACTCATCTATGTTGTACAGGGGGACTTTTTTCCAAGGTCCACCACTTGTCCAAGCTAGGATCCCTAGTAGCACGAGTGGTTTGGTCTCAAGATACACCACTTGTACACTCTATGTCATTATATTAAGAAGAACTATGTATTAAGGTCCACCACTTGTCCAACCTATAAGGTTATATCTTAAATGGTATCCTTTCTCACCACTTGAAATGCCCATGAGATGTTTTACACGGGGGTTTCATTCCAAGGTCCACCACTTGTCCAAGCTAACTCTATTCAAACATAGAGAGAAGCAAAGGTCCACCACTTGTCCAAGCTAACTCTATTCAAACATAGAGAGAAGCAAAGGTTCACCACTTGTCAAAGCTAGGCTCCGTTGAAGTATGGAGAGAAGTAACCTCCATCATTTTTCCAAGATAGGTGCCATTCAAACATGGAAAGAATCAAGATCTACCATGTCTCCGAGATTCTAGGCTCCATTGAAACACCCTAAAACCATGATATTTTGTACATGGGGTGTTTGCATTCAAGGTCTACCACTTCTCTAACGTATTATACCTAGTAGCATGAGTGATTTGGTCTTAAGATTCACCACTTATCCACTCTATGTCATTATATTAAGAATAACTGGGTGTTAAGGTCCACCACTAGTCCAACCTATAAGGGTATATCTTAAATGGTATCCTTCACCACTTATCAAGGTCCATCACCACTTTTCCAACCTATAAGGTTATATCTTGAATGATATTTTTCCTCATCACTTGTAATGTCCATGCTATGTTTTACAAAGGGGTTTTGTTCCAAGACCCACCACTTGTCCAAGCTAACTCCATCCACCACTTGTCCAAGATAGGCTCCATTGAAACATGGAGAGAAGGATGATCCACCATTTCTCCAAGATAGGTTCCATTGAAACATTGAGAGAAGCAATCTCCACCATGTCTCCAAGCTAGGCTCCATTGAAATACCCTAAACCCATAATTTTGTACATGAGGGGTTTACATTCAAGGTCCACCACTTGTCCAACCTATTATCCCTAGTAGCAAGAGTGGTTTGGTCTCAAGATTCACCACTTGTACACTCTATGTCATTATATTAAGAAGAAATATGTGTTAAAGTCCACCACTTGTCCAGCCTATAAGGTTATATTTTAAATAGTATCCTTTCTCACCACTTGAAATGCCCATGATATGTTTTACATGGGGGTTTCATTCCAAGGTCCACCACTTGTCCAAGCTAACTCTATTAAAACATATAGAGAAAGAAAGGTCCACCACTTGTCCAAGCTAGGCTCATTGAAACATAGAGAGAAGGAACCTCCACTGTTTCTCCTAGATAGGCTCCATTGAAACATGGAGAGAAATAAGCTCCACCATGTCTCCAAGTTGCTAGGCTCCATTGAAATACCCAATACCCATAATTTTTTGTACATGGGGGGTTTACATTCAAGGTTCACCACTTGTCCAACCTATTATCCCTAGTAGGTTTGGTCTCATGATTCACCACTTGTCCACTCTATGTCATTATATTAAGAGGAATTAGGTGTTAAGGTCCACCACTTGTCTAACCTATAATGTTATAGCTTGAATGGTATTTTTTCTCACCACTTGTAATGCCCATGACATGATTTACATGGGGGTTTTGTTCCAAGGTACACCACTTATCCAAGATAAATCTATTGAAACATAGAGAGAAACAAAGGTCCACCACTTTTCCAAGCTAGGCTGCATTGAAACATGGACCTTAATACCAAATTATTTCTAGTAGCATGAGTGATATTTTGTACATGGGGCGTTTACATTCAAGGTCCACCACTTGTCCAACCTATTTCCCTAGTAGGTTTGGTCCCAATTTCACCACTTATCCACTCTATGTCATTATATTAAGAATAATTGGGTGTTAAGGTCCACCACTTGTCCAACCTATAAGGTTATATATTGAATGGTATTTTTTCTCACCACTTGTAATGCCCATGATATGTTTTACATGGGGTTTTTGTTCCAAGGTCCACCACTTTTCCAAGATAACTCTATTTAAACATAGAGAGAAACAAAGGTCCACCACTTGTCCAATCTAGGCTCCATTGAAACATGGAGAGAATGATGCTGCACCATTTATCCAAGATAGGCTGCATTGAAACATGGAGAGAAGCAAGCTTTACCATGTTTCCAAGCTAGGATCCATTGAAACACTCTAGGGGGTTTTATTTCAAGGCCCACCACTTGTTTAACCTATTATCCCTAGTAGCATGAGTGGTTTGGTTTCAAGATTCACCACTTGTACACTCTATGTCATTATATTGTGTTAAAGTCCACCACTTGTCCAACCTATAAGGTTATATCTTAAATGGTATCCTTTCTCGCCACTTGAAATGCCCATGATATGTTTTACATGGGAGTTTCATTCCAAGATCCACCACTTGTCCAAGCTAACCATATTCAAACATAGAGAGAAACAAAGGTCCACGACTTGTCCAAGCTAGGCTCCATTGAAACATGGAGAGAAGGAACCTCCACCATTTCTCCTAGATAGGCTCCATTAAAACATGGAGAGAAGTAAGTTCCACCATGTCTCCAAGATGCTAGGCTCCATTGAAATACGCAAAACCCATGATATTTTGTACATGGGTGATTTACATTCAAGGTCAACCATTTCTCCAACCTATTATCCCTAGTAGGTTTGGTCTCACAATTCACCACTTTTCCACTATATGTCATTATAATAAGAGGAATTGGGTGCTAAGGTCCACCACTTGTCCAGCCTATAAGGTTATACCTTCAAAGGTATTTTTTCTCACCACTTGTAATGCCCATGACATGCTTTACATGGGGGTTTTGTTCCAAGGTTCACCACTTGTCCAAGAAAATTCTATTGAAACATAGAGAGAAACAAAGGTCCACCACTTTTCCAAGCTAGGCTCCATTGAAACATGGACCTTAATACCAAATTATTCCTAGTAGCATGAGTAATATTTTGTACATGGGGGGTTTGCATTCAAGGTCCACCACTTGTCCAACGTACTTTTCCTAGTAGGTTTGGTCGCAAGATTCACCACTTGTCCACTCTATGTCATTATATTAATAATAATTGGGTGTTAAGGTCCACCACTTTTCCAACCTATAAGGTTATATATTGAATGGTATTTTTTCTCACCACTTGTAATGTCCATGATATGTTTTACATGGGGATTTTGTTCCAAGGTCCACCACTTGTCCAAGCTAAATATGTTCAAACATAGAGAGAAACAAACATGCACCACTTGTCCAAGGTAGGCTCCATTGAAACATGGAGAGAATGATGCTCCACCATTTATCCAAGATAGACTCCATTGAAACATGGAGAGAAGTAAGCTCCACCATGTTTCCAAGATGCTAGAGTCCATTGAAATACCCAAAACCCCTGATACTTTGTACATGGGGGGTTTACATTCAAGGTCCACCACTTGTCCAACCTATTATCCCTAGTAGCATGAGTGGCTTGGTCTCAGGATTCACCACTTGTCCACTCTATATCATTATATTAAGAAAAATTGGGTTTCCATATCTAAATGGATCTTTGCTTGGATAAGTGGTAGACCTTGAGACCTAAATACCCATTCTACACTAGAGCATTGGTTAAGCCATATACACTTCAAGCATACCTTTAACAACAAGTAGTAGTTATTAGTTGACTTAAATCTAGTTGAACTCCATGGTATTGAGACTAAGAGAGAGTGTAGCATAAAAAAGAGTCAGGATTTTAATTTGACTTTCTTTCTATTAATGAGTAGATCATAGATGGATTTTGGTATCTAATAAAACCTTAGGGTAGACAATGTAAAAATCATGTCTATTGTTGTGTTTGCATTAAGTGTTCTTGTTCTTTAATTTCAGAACCATTACAGAAAAATGGATTGGCTATATGCTGGCATAAATTGAAGAAAACTATTGAATTACCCATCCAACCTCCTCCAAGACCTTGTCCAAGGAATGAATCACCTCCTTATCACCTACCACTTGCTTTCAAGGACATCAAAAGAGTACTTATCTTGGATCTAGAGGGGTTACTTCTCAAGACAGTTGAAATGAAACATGGAGATTCTATGCCATCTTGGGCTCAACACATGCGACTTGTGGAGGACAAAGATGAAGTTTATCATGTGGTGCGACCAGACGCACAAAGTTTTTTGGATTTTTGTGCTGAATACTTTGAGCTATGGATATGGAGTTGCTATAACTTAACAAGGGTGCAACGCATCACACAAAAGTGTTTTCCTGAGCAGTATACCAAGTTCAAGGTGTTTATGAGTAACAAAAATTGCCAAAATCCAAATATCATGTTAGGATTTACAAGGGTTTATCACAAAAATCTGAGTGATATTTGGAAGATATTTGAGGATTTGGATGCAAACAATACCTTAATTTTTGATGACACTCCATATAGGGTGATGTGGAACATGCCAGGGACATATCTTATATTTCCAAAGATGTGGAGGCAAACTTCCGAGCAACTTCAAAACTTCTTGCAGAGAACCATAATTCCATGGTTGGTAGGATGGTTGTATGCAAGAGATAAGAGAGTCTATACATATAACACAATTGTAAATCAGTATAGTGATTCTGAGACAAATTATGTCCTTGGTGTGTACTTGTCAACACGAAAGCATTGAATAAATATGGCTATAAGATGCTTTTTTTATTCTAGTGTGTATCTTTCAACATTTGTATAATTTGATATAGTCTTTTTTTTTTTTATAAAAGGTGTGTCAATTTTATGAACACTTGAATGGAGTGCACCCTACTCTAAGGGGACTTCAATGTACTATTGGAGTGCATCCTATTGTAAGGGAACTCTGATGTATTGCTAGAGTGCACCCAAATTTTTGGGGACTCATTTTTTATTTGATTGGGGCCTATGTTGGGTCATATAGTAAAAGAAATTCATTTTTTGTCAATTCATATCGAGGTTGCATTTATTTGGAACTATGAAAGAATTGATGTTTGATGTCAAAATAAAACTTGTAAGTGTGGATCAGAGAATTCATGGACTTTAAATATGTGAGAGGGATCTTTTTCTTGGGCACAAATGTTTGCTTCAAGAATTTTGTCATTACATACTTTATGTGAAAGAGTTTTAGAATCTAAAAGACTTTGAAAACAAAACTATGGAATCTAAGTGCATGTATTCTTGAATGGCTTGAAAGTTGATGTATACATGCATGTCGCCTTGATGAAGATTTAGATCTGACAAGATGGAAAGATATAATTCTTGGACGTTACCTTTGTCAATTTGGTAATAACATATTTAACTTTCTTTTAATATGGGTGGAAAATATATTATTATGTGCATTTGGAAAATATATTATTATTTGCATATTTAACTTTCTTTTAATATGGGTGGAAAATATATTATTATGTGCATTTGGAACCTAATTGCTTGACCTTCAAACCAAGATTCCTATGTTATTTTTTCATATACTTTTTTATACTGAATTAAGATTGTGGATGCAAGGTCCACCACTTGTTCAAGCTAGATCTAAGAAAGTATATATACTGAGTCTTCAAACTAGTAAACCAAGGGGAGAGAGAAGCAGGGTCCATCACTTGTCCAAGCTCATCTCTAGACAACATAGAGAGATGTTATGTCTACTAATTGTCCAATATAGTCATGGAGAAATGATAGAAGGTTGATCCACTTGTCCAACCTATCATCTCTAGTAAAATGGGAGGTTTGGCCTTAAGATTCACCATGTAACCAACATATACTTCATTGTATTATGAAGAGTAGAAAAGAAAAGCTCCACCACTTGTCTAAGGTAGTTCCAAAATCAACATGGAGAGAAGAAAGCTTCACCATTTGTCCAAGATAGGCTCCATTAAAACATGGAAAACCTCATATATGTTGTACATGGAAGCTTTTTTCCAAGGTCCACCACTTGTCCAAGCTAGGATCCATTAAAACATGGATAGAAACAAGGCTCCACAACTCGTCCAACCTTTATAGCTGCAAAGTGTACCGGTTGTCTAAACTAGGCATGGGAAAATAATAGAAGGTCCACCACTTATCCAATATATTATCTCTAATAGCATGGGAGGTTTGGTCTCAAGATTTAGGAATTGGCTGACCTGTATTTCATTGTATTATGATGAATTTGGTTTTAAAGTCAACTACTTATCCAAGCTATAAGTTTATATCTTGAATGGTATTCCTTCCCATCACTTAGAAAACCAATGATATGTTGTACATGGGAGGGTTTGTTACAAGGTCCACCACTTGTCCAAGCTAGTTTCATTGAAACATGGATGAAGACAAGCTCCACCATTTGTTAAAGCTAGACTCCATTGAAATCTAGAAAATCCATTCTATGTTGTACATGGGGTTTTTGTTTTAAGGTCCAACACTTGTCCAAGCTAAGATCCATTGAAACATGGAGTAGAGAAACACTCCACCACTTGTCCAAGCTAGGCAACATTGATAGTAGTTGGTTTATTTTGAAGATCCACCACGTGTCTAAGCTAACTCTATTGAAACATAGAGAGAAGCAAAGGTCCACCAACTGTTCAAGCTAGGCTCCATTGAAACATGGACAGAAGCAAGCTCCACCATTTCTCCAAGATAGACTCCATTGAAACATGGAGAGAATCAAAGGTCCACCATTTCTCCAAGCCAAGATCTAGTTGTCCAACCTATAAGGTTATATCTTAAATGGTAATCTTTCTAATCACTTGGAATACCCATGATATGTTTTACATGGGGGTTTTGTTCCAAGATCACCACTTGTCCAAGCTAACTCTATTGAAACATAGAGAGAAGCAAAGGTCCACCACTTGTCCAAGCTAGTCTCCATTGAAACAAGGAGAGAAGAAAGCTCCATCATTTCTCCAAGATAGGCTAGCATGGATAAGTGCACCTTGAAACCAACCTTCCTATGAGGCAATAGAGCATATGCTACATATTTTATGTATGCCCCGTGCCTCAAATTAAGAAGTTATAGATTAGAAGTGGACCTTGCTTAAATGTCACATGCAATAAATTAAGGAAAAATAGCCAAGTGGATTGTATTCCTCAATGGATCCTTGCTTTCACAAGTTGTGAACCTTGAGTCACTTTTACATTAACTTGGACAAGTGGTGGACCTAGAAACCAAGCTCTCCATGTTGAGATAAGTTGTAGGTAGGACATTAGAACATAGACAACGATAATGGATGCAATATACTCCTCTCCTAATAATCCAATTGATTGAAACCATGATATTTTAGTTGTTTTCATTGTGTATTGTATGTGCATAAAGTGGAATGAGACCTTAAGAAAACTCAAATTTTTGACAAAATCTCTATATTTTATACATGATATATTGAAAGTTGTCCAACCTGGGAATTGGGATTTTCCCACTTTACCTAATATGGTCTTTGTCCCGTCCTTGTCTGTCAGAGTTGCTTCCCCATTGTACTGAATTGTGCTTATGAGCTCGTGAGCCCGTCTGAAATCTGTTCCCCAAGGAGGCAGTCTTAGGAAATTGTCGAGGTGTAAACACATGACCCCTGCTTGCACTTCTGGATTATGGTGCAAAGTCCATATTTCCTGGGGAAAGATGGTGGCCTTTACAATTTCTCCGTCTGCGGCTTGGAACCTTCCAATGAAAATGTTTGCCGGAAATGCTTCAAGTACTTGTTCTGTGAGGTGAGCTTTCTCATTTGATGAGATATCGGTTATCTCATAGGGTGCCACATGCCACTCCTTCTGTGCTTTCCTTCGAGGCATCCTGTTGCCCATTTGCAAGTGAAATCAGATTTTAGCCACTGATCAAAATTATCGGAAAGTGTAAACTTGACCATAAAATAAAAAAGTGAACTTAACTCTGTCAAAACTACTCCAAATTTGACCAAATTTCACCACTGCACCTAGGATTACTATAGGCACAAAACTGTAATGAAACAGATAGATTTTGGCAAAAAGGAACATGGATCGCGATCCATGTTGAAAAGCTTTTTAAAATTCTAACTTTGGGAAGTTGTCCCTAGGCATAAGGGGATGCTACTGAGCAATTTTCTCTGGATTTAGAGATAAAGGTACATGGATCGCAATCCATGTTGGACAATATTTTGGAAAACTACTGATACCATCTGGTAGGGTAAATCTTGATTATGACTTGGTCCAAAAAGTTTGGGATTTGGATCAATGGTTTGACACTTGGGCTAAATTTTGGAAATCATGTACAGACTCAGAGATTTTGGCTTTTGAAAGTGGGTTTTTGGGATTCAAATGGCTTGACACTTCATGGCTTGGCTTTCTTGATCATAGTGAATCAAATGGCATGGGTTTTACTTATTTTGGCCAAAAAGGTACATGGATCGCGATGCATGTTAGGAAGCATTTGAACACAGTTCTTGTGCACATTGGTTCCTATAGGTTTTCCTAGTACACTGGTGAATTTTTTTCAACTTTGGACATGTTTTTTCATAGTTTGCCCCATTTCTTAGTTTATGGCCATATTTTTTCCGTTTTGACCAAATCTATTTTTGGCCACCACTTTTGCAGTCATGTTTTGCTTCAAATCTCTCCTTGCATTGATTTCTGATGGTTGAGGTCTGTAGTTCATAGCTTTGCTTGGTTTCCTGGAAAGTTTTCCCAGGCTTTGAATTCTTTTGGGAAGGCAAACTGAATCTTGCAAGTTTCACCATTTTGCAAGTATACTTTTGCTTGGTTTTGATCCCATCACCATTCTTAGGTTACAACTGCTTGTTGATAGAATTCGAGGAAAGTTTGAAGTTTTTCAAATTACTTTAGCAGTACTTTTGACCAAAAGACCATTTACAAACTGACTGTAGCAATCCAGGTGGATCTGATGATCTTTAGAGCATTGTTTGTGATCATTTTGCAACCCCAGGATCATTTTGCAACCCCAGGACTATTGGTACAGTGTACAGCTAGTGAACCTCTTTGATCCTGATTGTTTGTGATCATTTTGCAACCCCAAGACTATTGGTACATTGTACAGCTAGTGAACCTCTTTGATCCTGATTTTGGCAAAAAGGTACATGGATTGCGATCTATGTTGGGAAGCTTTTTGCAAAAAGAGTCATGGGGATTTGTTCCTGGGCCTCTAGTTCCTGGGCCTCTATAGTTGCTCCTGTAGAAGTTTTCTTGATTTTAGGGTTTTGGGAACTGGATTGCGATCCATGTTCCAACACCTTTTCCTACTGTTCTTAGTTTGGCTAATTTTGCCAGGTAGTTGGGGTCTACTGATGAAGTTTTTCTTGTTTCTGATGGGTTTTGGACTCCCACATTGGCCCTGTGAGTTTGCCGATTTTGTGACCTTGTATTGCTTTGATTTGTTGTTTTGGTACTGTTGATGCAGTATGGGTCACACACACGTGCTCTTGCAAGGTTAATGATCATACCTGTCAAATCTGGTGTAGTGAATCCACCAAGGTGGTCGCAGCAGGCAGAAGCAATTCCAAAACCCTATTGCTCCTGTGGCTCTCTCTCTCTCTCTCTCTCTCTCTCTCTCTCTCTCTCTCTCTCTCTCTCTCTCTCTCTCTCTCTCTCTCTGTGAATGCAAATGAGCTTCTGCTGCCCTCTTTTGACTATATGATCCTAGTCTACCCGGAATGCCCCATTTATACTTACCTTCATTGTTCATATCTTGTTGGACACATCGCCTGCGGTTCGAACCGTTCATCATTCTGACACTCGGTTTACAAATGGCGTCTCATCTGCGTTTTGATCCTTCAGAAGTTGGTCCAAAATTCATTTTGTGTTGAATTTTTCCATATTTGCCATGGTTGTAGTCCTTGCTTTGAAGTTTTGGCGTTTGCTTTCAAAAGTCGATTCTGACTTTCGTGGCTCGACTTACCAATTCTTTGTTGATTACCTATCATTTTTTTGCGTTTTTGTAAAAGAAAATTATTTACAATGATTATTAGTCGGCCAAAATTAGCCAAAATTAGTATCACCTCCCTTATTTACATACTCTTATTCTGGTATTAGATCGTGACGATATGGCTCATGATTATGCCAACTAAGAGTCTGTCAAGCTCCGAAAACTTGTGTTTTTTAGGAAACGGGAAAGAAAGGAAACGAAAAAAAAAGAAATAGGATGATAGTAATGGTATATACAAGTGGTACTCCAACTGCTTTTCCTCCCTTCCTAAAGTGATTCGTCCGACGAGCATGTGTCAGAGTGCATGGGAATAAAGCACGTGTCTATGCATAGCCGTATAGTGTGGCTCTATGATGCTCATGGAGGATATGCGTGGGAAAGCAATTTGCTATGCAAGAGATAGGTGGTGAACAATATGTTCAATGGCTGCTGGTGGCGAGGTTCCTTGGAAGCTGCGTAGCCCGAACAATAGTAATTGTAGAAGGCGGGCTCTATGTTTGACTGTGAACTGCAAAAGTTTTGATGTTGCCGATGGTGTCGGTTGTTGGCATTTTTTGGGTTGCCATCGAAGTTCCCTAGGGGTGGATCCACTAGAAGAGGCATCGTGAAGGCGATGTTGTTTCGGTTTGCCATACCCATTTGAGTGTGGTTGGATATCGAAGAGAGTGGTCCATTGGTTTAGGCCGTTTGACAACAGTGGTGGGTTATTCGTGATGGTTTAAATTTTTTGTAGGCAATGTAGGTTTACGGGTATTGATTTGGCGTTAAGGTATCCACAATTTCCTGGGCTTGGTTTCCATGATTGATTTCTTGACCCGTATTTTTGTAACCTTGGTGATGGATGATTGCGGAGCTGTCGCATGTGGCGAAGGTAGAGGTTCCCATTCATAGTCCGTTTGTACGAATGACGTGGCTAAATATTGGCCCTCATGTTCGATGCGTAAAGTGTTGTCCTACCAGTTTGGTGTCTCCTGATAAGTGCGCATCCACGGCATGCCTAGAATAACTGCTTCGTTGAGCTGATGATCTTTGACCACATGAAATTGATGTGGATACACTGTTCCCTCAATGTTGATTGGAAAATTTATGTGGCCTAGACTGTCCATAGTACCTCTGTTGGCGACCTTGAACCCAATAGTGTTTGGCATTAGAGGTTCCTGTGTGATTTTTTTGAAAGTGGAGTAGTTAACTACATTAGCTCTAGCCCCTGTATCCACTAACGCTCTTTCGGTGGTGCCATCGGCAAGTTGTAACTGAATACGCAGATCCATTCCTCCTAACCATGTATTCGCCATTTGTATGGATGCTATCGGAGCATGCTAATTAGCCACTGCCTATTGTTCTTTCCTCTGGAAGTTTGATTTTTCCCTGTGTTTCAATATTCTTAGTTTGGCCTCTTGTTGTCCTTGTTCCCGAATGTCTTGTGCTTGACATCTGCGTTGAGCTGTTGCATGGAGTGTTGCGAGTTCATCTAGTTTAGCGGAAGAAGATATTTCTTTAACCTGCAACCACTCGTCCAGTTAGGCATCTCCTCTAATGTCAATGTTGCAAGTTTAGCGGTGCCACTTTGCGATATATCATGGATCACAAAAGGCCCCATTTCTTGCTTTTTGAGTTTTTGGGAGTGCTGTTTCAGGGTGTTCATGAGAACGTGAGTTTTTTGGAATGCTGTTTCAGGGTGTACATGAGAACGTAATCCCCTTTCTGGAACTCCTTACCAATCACATGTTGATCATGCAAAGCTTTCATTTGCTTTTTTTGAGCATATATCTCAGCCATCGCTTTGAGTCTAGTTTCATCTAACTGTTCTAGGGTTTCTAGTCTCTTCGATAGCTCGTGGCCCCTCCATCCTACTTGTGTTGCCACCATGAGGGATTTGACTAGGAATTCCAATGATAGTATCGCATTAATTTCGAAGACCAGGTTAAAGGGAGTCGTGCCAATGGAAGTTTTAAAAGGTACACGGTAAGCCCATAAAGCGGTGTGTAATTTTTGATCCCAATCATTTCTTGAGTCACTGACTATTTTGGTGAGCACGGTGTATAGGATTTTGTTGGTGCTCTCTGCCTGTCCATTGGCTTGCGAATGATAGGGTGCTGACTTTTGATGGACCACCATGAATTCATGAAGGAGAGTCTCAATGACGTCGTTCACAAACTGTGTTCCTCTATCGCTTACTATTTCGATTGGTAGTCCATACCACGTAAAGACGTTTTCGAGAAGGAACCGAGTTGTAGTCCTTGCATCATTTTTTTGGGTTGCTTTGGCTTCCGCCCACTTCGTCATGTAATCTATTGCTACGATAATGTATTGTGCTTGTGTCTTGTATCCTGGAGGGTTGATAGAACCAATGAAGTCAATGCCCCATTTGGCAAAAGCGCTAACTCCCATCATCGGCCTCATTGGCACATCTCTCCACAGGGGTGGTTTCGTGCGTTGACATTCATCACATCGTTTGACGTATGCTGTTGCATCCATGAATCCGGTCGGCCACCATATACCTGAGTTTAGCACTAGCTTTGCCGTTTATCGACAAGAAGTGTCCTCTGAGTTGTCCCGCATGTGCTTGATCTAGTATGACGTAATATTCGCTTTCTTTAGCACACAACCGTAATTGTTCTTCTTTCCATCGCCTATATAGTTGGTTGACAATGAGTAGATAGTGTTTGGCCTCTTCCTCAACAATTTTCCTTCTTGATTTGTCGCATTTCTCTGGAAAGATTTTGTTTTTTAAGTACTCAATGATGTGAGCACTCCATTTTGGTACTTGTACTACTCGAAACATTGTGGAATGTTCCACTGGTGACTGTTTGATACATTTATCGCAGGATTTTACATATTTATGGACATTGTATTCCATGTTTGGCCAGTAGACGCCCAGTCTTTGTAACCGTTGGCCTGTCTGTATTTCACCAGTGTGAAATCTTGTGTTTTGTATATGAGCTTGTTTGAGGTAGTAGGTGGTATCTTCGGGTTGTACACATAGTCTCAGTATTCCATCCTTACCGAGTTTGTACATCCGTCTTGCAAAAAGGATGAGATTCCGTGTTGGATGGATCATTGATGGTTGTCTTTCTATCTACAAAGAGCCGATTGTGAGTAGTGGCATAACCTCTTCGCTCCATCGCGGCACCATTTCTATGTTGAACAGATATGAATCAGGAAGTTCATCATCGACACCCGTAGGTGCTTCCCCATGAAATAGCCGTGAAAGATGATTTTCTCTCTAGTGTGTGGTCCCCTTTTTACAACCACCGTGAAGTCAAACTCAAGCAAAACAGTATAAACCAGCAAACAATTCTTCCAGTGTTGCAAGGTTTGTTCACTAGATATAGCATTTCTTGGTGATCCACGAAGAAGACAAACTTGTTTGCTAGAAGGCGGTGTCTAAATTTCTTGACAGCATAGATCATTCCAAGGCCCTCTCTTTCCATAGTGGTATAATTTCTCTCTGCATTGTTTAGTTGTCGACTGGAGTAACAAATGGGAAAATCCATTTTCTTCTCTCCTGGCTGGGCTAATATGCACCCAATGGCATAGGCTGACGCATTCACATGGACATGGAAGATTTTGCTCCAGTCAGGGGCTTGCGAAATTGGAGCTGAAATAAAATTTTGCTTCAATTTTTGGAAAGCCTTCTCACATTCCTCCGTCCATTCAAACTTAGTTATGAGGGTGTACAACATACATATATATGAACCACCGGTAGTATCTGCAATGCTCCATAAATGCTTGCACTTCTTTTATCTTTGTTGGTATTGGTAGTGCAGCAATTGTCTTCACCTTTTCTTGATTAGTTGAAATGCCATTTTTTGACACTATGTGGCCCAGAATTCTACCCTGTCTCACCATGAAGGTACATTTTCCGAGTTTAAGAAAATACGATACCTTCTGCATTTTTCAAAGACTTTACCCAGATGACTGATGTTGGTTACTTCATCGGTGGGAATGAACACAAAGATCATCAATGTAGATCTCCAAAAATTGTATGAGATATTCTTTGACTGCGTGGGTCATTAGTCTTTGAAATGTGGCTGGGACATTGGTCAAGCCAAAAGGCATTACCCTATATGCAAATATATCCCACTCTATCGCAAAAGCGGTCTTACGCTGATCTTCCGCCTTAATCGTCAACTAGTTGTAGCCTGAGAACCCATCCAAGAAACTAGAGACGTCTTTCCCTGCTACCCTCTCAATAACATGATCAGTTATTGGCAGTGGATAGTTATCTCTAATGGTGGCTGTATTTACTTGCTTGAGATTTACACAAACCCGTAGTTTTCTATTCTTTTTGGGTACCACCACAATCGGGGACACCCATTCCGTGTGCTCAATCTCGTAGATAAACTCGGCGTCCTTTAATTTGTCTATTTACTCCTTGATTTTCTGTGCAAAAGTTTCATTGTACGTGTAAGGATGTTGTCTCTGTGGTCTGGCATCGCTCTTAAAGAGAATCGTGTGCTGACATATGTCAGGATCTATCCCCTTTAGATCTTTGTAAGACCATGCAAAGACATCTTTATATTGCTGAGCGTATCGACTAGAAGTTGCTCTTCCTCTTCAGTAAGGTCCGTGGCAATATAGGCCGGTTGAGGCTCCTCTCCGGGTTCTGCTAAGTTGACGCGTTTCGTGTTTTCAGGCCCATCATATGAAGTTCCTGGTTCTTTGGGATCTTGTTTGGGTTTTTGCACCACTATCTTCCTATCCTGAATGGTTCTTATAGTGGGATGGTGCATCGAGTTTATCATCATTTGATTCCTCGTCACTTTCCATTTTGGTTGTCCAAACTTCTTTCAATGCCCGTTTTAAATCATTGTATTTGACTTTACGTTCCATTTTGGACAACTTAGACAGTTTTTTGGTTTATGTTTTGAGGATGTTTTGGTTGAGTCATGTTTCATGTATCGCTTTGATATCCTGTTTTTGAGACAGTCAGTCGCTTCGACTAATCTCAAGTACTACGTTTTGTCGGTTAACAGAGGTGCTGAGTCCTCGTGGTGCTTGTTGTGGTTGTTTCTGCATTTATCTCGATACCTGCGTTGTCTTCGAGGGTTTTGGTTTGGGAAATCATAGTAGATCACTCGGTGATCCTTTCGTTTGATGCTCTGGTTCGAGCTACTGGACAGCTCATCGTCCGCCTTATCCTCTAGCGCCCTATCAGTTGAGTCTTGAAACTCTTCTTCGTCATTTGTTTGGACAAGGTCCCTTACAAAGATTTTGTCCACTATGCATCATCACTCTGCCACCCTTTCTTTGTCAGGTACGTCTTCCTCAGTCTTCGGAGTTAGACAAACATTCATCATCTGGAATGGAATGGTATCGTACCCTTCCTCATCACAAAATTTGGTGAGGGTCACTTCGTTGACACAAACATCAAGAGTAGCTAGTATTTGCTGCCATCCAAACGGTTCGAACATCTCCTCTGGAAAAGGCTTTGGTATGTATGCTTCATCTTTTGCAGTCCTATCAAGAATGCAGTCTTCCTTTTTTAGACTTCCAGAATCCGAAGCTTCTCCTGTCCATTGGTAAGCTTTGTTCTGGAGCTAGGCCCGTGTTCCTCCTTCCGGGTCAGTTGTGGACTGCAGGTCTTCTCCTTGGGCTCTGTCTATGTCTTTATAGCTATGATCGATGACACTAATTTTTGTAGTGACATCCTTGTTCCTCAGATAGATATAGTCCTAACCCCAATCTTGGACCATTTTGAGCTGACGCATGAATGGTCTGCCTAGAATGATGTCGAAATTGCTACTCTCATCGAAATTCATGATAGCAAAGGTGTGTTTGTATGCAATTCCACAAGAGGTTACTACAATTTGCTCCAAGATGCCAATAGGTCTCTCCAGGTACCCATCTGCTAGTTGATGTTTTCCACATTGCTTTGGTGGCTAGAGGGAAATTCCGGCTCCAATATCCAATATCGCTATCGATTTTACATCCTTGTACTCTATCGGTAGGGTAGTATTTCCTTCTTCACCTTCACAATAGTCCCTACCTTGTTGACTAGCACTGGCTTAAGTTTAGTCTGCTTCTAGGGTTGTGTTTTTAACGTGTTTCGAGAAACCTCGGTTGAAGGAATTACAAGCCCTATTTTTTCCAAAATTTTTGCGACCTCTTCCCAAAGATGCGGTCTAATGTTCAACAACTCTGACAAAGTCAGTGTACAATGGATAGGTGATGACATCAGTTCATGAAGAGTTTTAGTGTCCATCATCTTAGGATTGGCTTTCCATTGAGATGGAACTTTCCTTACCTCTGATCGAGTTTCAGGGTTACCAATAAATGAAGGTAAAGTCTTCAACGACTGTGGTTTAATGTCTTCCGATATCGATGTGTTTGCATCTCCTTACAATGATTGGATGTAATTTGGGTAGAGCTCATGCTCCAGGTGGATTTCCGGGATAGGAGCATACACAAGTGTGGAACTTCCGTCCTTCCTATTCCTGATCTGTTTCCATAGCTCTTGAGGCCATTGTTCTTCTACCTCCGGAATTGGTAGTGGTACCTGAGAATGCGTTCCATCTGTTGTATTGGCTACTACCCTCGTGTCCAAAGGTGTTTCGTCGACGAGATTGGGTAGGTTATTCACTTCAATTCTCCTCTCATCTAACTCCCGAATCTTTTCTTGTATGAGTATCTCGGTCTTTGAAGTTGTAGGAACTGATGGTTCCATAAGCGCTTGAGCGGCTTGAATGTGCTCTTTGCACGTATTTAGCCTCTCTTTCTCATACCCTGGATGAGGGTACGTTAACCATAAATCCTCTTGGGTTTGATTAGGCTTTAGCCTTGCTTCTTAAGCTTTCAGAATTGCGTCCAAGGGTTCAACCACCTTGTCTACTAGGATGACCCCCCGGATGGCAATTCTGACAGCTTCTTTGTCTCGTTGTTGCCCTTAAGGCCTCTTTCCCTTTGAAGTTTTTTCTCCGTTTTTCGCAATTTGGTTTCCAATGCCGTTTTTTTCTTTTCTCTTTTGGCTTTTATCTTCTTTCGTTTTTGCCTTCCAGGATTTTCTAGGGGTTCGGACAGACAAGTTGTCTATCTCTGTTTGGTTGGCCGAGACACTCTTTGCTACCTCATGTGCTTGAGCTCTAGTGACCGCTTTTATTGGAATGTTCCGTTTTGTTTCTGATCCACTTGAGCTTGAAACAGTCCCTATTTTGTTCATGGTTGCTTTTCCTTTATTTTTGGGGTTTTTGAGAAGTGTGGAATAAGATGGTCCGTCGTGCATCCGTTGCAGAATCCAAAAAATTTCACCCGCTCTCCTTTGTTTGGACACACTCTAGCCCAAAGATCCCCACCGCATTCATAGCATGGTCCTACTGGTGGTGGAGAAGCTTGAGGAGCTCCCATTGGTTCTCCTGTTCTAGGAGGGTAGCCTCTAGGTTTGTAGCCCTGATTTGCCATAAACATTAGCATATTCTCATCGACCAGGTAATGATTTTTGGTTGGTTGTGCTATGTATGAGGGCTTAGGCATTTCTTCTAGAATTATCCATGGATTATATCCCTCCGGAGCATATGCATTCCTATCACTTTACCTTTCATAAGTACTGTCTGAATCTTCTAGGTGTGAGATTACCTAGATCATACTCTGATCAGATGGTGGTTCTATGGGTTGAGAAATCCTTACCATAGCCCTATTTTCCTGGGGTAAAGGAGGTTGATGTCCCAACACCAGTTCTGACCCAAGATTGCGTTATTTGCCCCCACTTGGTACCTTGGAGGGGGTGGAAGTTGTTTTCCTCCATCGTATTGTCTCTCTCTAACATAGTTCTGATTGTAGAAACATTCGTGAGTTTCATGGTTTGTCCATTTTGTTTTTTAGCACACCATTTCAATATCCGCTGTGCGTTAGCTCCTGGCCTTTGTTGAAGGTTGCACCACTGGGTTGGATGGTCACCTCCACAAGTATCGCATTTTTGGGTGGGCGGTTGTCGTGTGTTTGGGTTCGTCCCGTTTCCTTGGTTCATCCTCCTGATCACTTTCTTGATCACTCGATCAACGTTTGGTACAATTGGGTTTTGCCCTCCCGATTTTGTCATGGACTCACTCGTAGTTGAAGAGGTGCTACTAGTCCCCTGATTTGTGTCTTCAGTCACCTCCCCATATGCTTTGCAGTTATCTACAAGATACAATGCCTCTTTCGTGACTTGCTCAAAGGTGACACATGCTTTCACGTGCAAGTCCTTCTTGAGCGTGTCATTTCGCAGTCCCTCTATGAAGAGGACTGATAGTCTTTCATCCTGAGGTAGTTCTCGAGCAGGGCATCTTTCAATGTACTGCCTAAAACAAAGCGATGCTTCTTTCACTTTTTCCTTTTCCTTTTGCCTAAATGCATAAATCTCAGAGACCATGTTATGCTTGATCCTTCTTTTTGAGAATTCCTCAGCGAATTCTCAAAGAAGTTGCTCAATACTTGGGAATTCTAAGCTGTTTAATGGTTGAAACCAAGTCAGGGCATTACCTTCCAATGTCAATCCAAATCCTTCATATTGAGTGTGGAAATCAGTCACCTGTTCCGCTCTCAATACTTGTTTGAAGGTTGAAACATGGGCATACGGATTGCCAGATCCATTATAATTTTTTGGTAAGCATTTTGCCACTTGGGATGGTCGCATACGCCTGGCCTCTGCAACCATTCTAACAACTCCTGGTGCCCTTGGGATGGATTATCTTGGTTCGTAATCTCCTCTTGGTACTAATAGTGGTATCCTATCCGCCCTACGTTCATCGATTCGATCTCTTGTGATAGTTAGACGGATTCCAGTGGTGTAAGTGAATTCAGGAACAGAGCTGCCCCTATGTGTAAGCCCTAATCATCGTCGACCCTAAGGGTTCTGTTCTAGGAACTCGTTCATGTCCATAAGAATCCTCCACTCTTGTTCTCAAGGGACTCTCAAGTACAGTCTCAGGTTTGAAGTGAGTAGTCATGGTTTTTTCAGCTTCTGGATTTACATAGTATTGGTGGAGTGTTCCTCCAAAATATTTACATCTCTCTAACTCCTTCTCGTCCATTGGGGAGTACTTTCGGCCATACTTGTCCATTATGACCACCTGAATACTTCTACCCTCCGTGTAAGTGTAAATATATAAGTTTTTCTGGTCGGTTAATTGATGCGGGGCTCGTCACATCTGTAATAGAGTGTTTGGTCTCCATTATTGAACTTATAAAGCCCCACAAATGTGTTGTCTGTGTTAAGGCGCTCAGTCTCATTGGTGCGTATGAGTACCGCGTTTTGTTTCTCCATTTTGGGTGGTGCATCGGTCGGTTCATTATCTACTTTGTCCTTGGTGCCGGTCATTCCCCATTTATCCACAATATACGGATTATGAACCACTAAGTACATCATTCCCTCTTGGTCAAAATACCTATCTCCGTTATAATCAACATCTACAAGGTCTTTTCTGAACTTGCTCGGCCTATTTTCCAACTTAACACAGTAGCGGTCCATTCCATCCTTATAGATTTTGGCTTTAAGCACATTTTCAAATTGAAACTTCAGATACAACAACTTCACATTAGATGTGGACTGTGAAGGACCTGCACCCATCGAATAGGTTCCCTTAGGGTTTGACTTGTTAGAATCTTCAGTCATGAGACCGTATGATCTCTCAGACGAAGTGTCAGAGAAACTCTCCTCTAAAATGGGTTCCAAAGGCGGTAGTGGTCTCTGATTCACACTTTCTTCTGTTGAGTGATTACTCCCTTGATTAAAGATGTTGTGGTTCCTATTCTGCTACAATCTTCCTTATCGCAGATTCATGAATAATGGGTAACAAGAAAAATCCAAACCGAGTTACCTCATTAAATAGTTTGAATCTTCCTTTTGTTCTTGCTTGTTGGATAGTATCTTCTAGTACCTGTAACTTGCCAAAAATGTGCTTGATAGCTGTAAGCTTACAGTTGTTCCCTTGTCAATTCTTGCTTTTGTTTGACAAAATTTGGCACACAATTCCCTACACAACCTCAACAATTTTGAAAGAAGCACCTGGTTGCTATGGCCTAGCTCCTTGTGTGGTAAGTTTCTATCTCTGTTCTGGCTTAGAGGTACATGGATCATGATCAATGTTGGGAAGCCATTGGAACTTTTGTTGATACCCTCAGCTTCAGCATGGTTAAGGGATCTTATGGTATCAAGTTTTTTAGAAATGAATCTCTGGATTGGAAGCTAAGTTGATTTTGTCACTTTGCCTGAGCTCCTGCCAGTTCTGAGCTTTTGGAAGGGTTTCTTGCACCCAATTTCAACTCTGGAAGGACCACTAGACTCTCTGTGATACTCTCTAGTTATGGTACTAGTTTGGTGTCAATTTGTGTCAGAGGAACATGGATCGTGATCCATGTATCTTTGTGTCAAAATACACTGAATTTTGTCCCACAGCTAGTCCTTTGCCTAGTGATGCTGCCTATATGGGTTTTGAATGCTTTGAAAGCTTTTTAGGACTGACAAAAGTCAATTTTAGGGTTTATGTCAATGGTTTTCTCCCTTGACCTGATTTTTGTCACCTTTTGCCATGTTTTGAGATTTCCTGATAAGGGTCCTTAAGGAGAAAGTGCTCCAATTGTTATCAGTTCCATGCTTGTCTTTTATCAGCTCAAAATTCCAAAAAGATACATGGATCGCGATCCATGTTTGGCATGATTTTGGACTGACACTTTGTGAGCTGATCACACAAGGGATGATGATGCTCTTCCCCAAGTATTTTTGGATTTGGTCAGTTTTTTCCAAGTGAGAAGAAATGTTTTGTGTCTGTTTTGCGGTTTTTTTGCAAACCACTCCCTTTCTGGTATTTTGACCAGCTTTTTTCACTTTTTGTCTATGGCTCCTTTTGGAAAAGTTGCTCAACTAATAATCAGGAGTACACTGGTCAAATCTTGATGTCAGATGTCTACCTGAAACATGGATCACGATCCATGTTGGGAAGCATCTGGGCATGAAATTTGGTTCAGTGGATTCCTTGGTTCTAGTTGGTCCCAATTCTCATCTCTTGTTAAATTTGGGCAATTCAAAGTTCAATTTTTCTTTGTTTTCCTCTTTTCTCCAAGGTTTTTGGTATGCTCACCCCAATCTTGATTTTTATGATCTTCTGGTCCTCTTCTTCTCACCAAACTCAATGTTCTGATGCCTGAGAGCCTATTCTAAGCAAAGGAAATAATTTTAGCACATTTTTCCAAAAAGGTACGTGGATCGTGATCCATGTTGGGCAAGATTTTGGACAGGTTTTTGCACAGTCTTTTTCAACAAGTGTTTTTATCCCCTTCTTGAAAGTTTTACTAGGTTTGGTCCAGTTTTGAAGCTCTGACCATCACTTTTTCAATTTTCCCGAGTTATGCTCTTCAACACCAAAATAAGGTTTTTGACAGTTTTTCCCTTGATCCTTTTGGCCACAAATGATGGTGTAATTTTTTACCTAACCTACTCCTGCAACTGAAATGAATGTGCAAACATAACTGAACTTAACAATACAGAAATAACAACAATGTGTGTGGTGGAACATCCCTTTCCAAGCATGTGAAAAATCAAAGAACGAAATACTATCTTGTACCTCACTCACAACTTTCTTTGCTCTTAAGGAAAAGCACTGGTTAGTCTCAGACTCCAGTCGCTATTAAGCACTAAACCTACGTCTAGCTGCTTCACTGTCTATGGGTAAACAAAACGGGTATCAAAACCTTGAAGGGAGATTTCTCTTTTTTTTTTTTTTGCACACTGAGTCACTTACCACCTAAGGATCGGTTTCCCCGGTAGCGGAGTCAATGTTAGCGGGTCGCCACGAAAGACGTCTGCAGCATAGCTCTTTTGTACTAACATAATGTCAATATGCAAGGAAGCGACTCGAAGTGGGACACAGAGACTTAATGAGAGTGTCAATCTCACCAAAGTGAACTCAAAGACTACTCGTTCTTACAACAAAATCAAATCAACCACTTCCTAGTCAGACAATCAGTATGCATCCATTCTCAACACTCAACACAATGACGCCGTTTCGGTATCCAACGAATCTGGAATGTCACGAAACTTAAGGAGAGGTATTACAACACTTATGGGCTCAATCCTACCAAGTCCTGTCACCATGTGGGAAGGTACATAAATCACGATCCAACACAAAAAATGTGTAGAAAACTGAAACAGAAGTACTTGGAAAGATCTACCTTAAGCATAGAAACACTTATCCAAGGTCAAAACATCAAAAAACAACCAGTTTAACTCCCAAATCAATGCATTTAGCTCACAAACGACTCGTCGTGAACCACAGTAGAATTGGAAATGATTACACTTAGATTGAAGAGCAAGAGACAAGGAACACAATGTACTTTTCGGAATAGAATTCTGGTTACCCATTCAGAAGAAATGATGATTACAAATTGTAGTCACAAGAAACTTTTGCAGTGCACGTTTTCTTCTCCAAGCTAATGATAATCCACCTTTCAAAACTAAGGGTTTTGACTTTAAAAGTTAGGGGCTTTCCCATGGCCATCTGGCCTCTTACAAGGGGTAGACTCAAAGAAAATAAAAAGGAGTATGTTCTAATCTCGCTATGATTACAACTCATTTTAGGCAGAATTACAGGGTTTTTGAAGAAAAAATAGAGTATCCACCGGGTTTGGTGTGCATACGCTTGTTCGCTCGTATCCACCAAACATACACTTTCATAGATTCTCTTCTGTGAAGCATACGTGACACTTGCAGCCACACCCTCTACTATGCACTCTTGTCTTGCTTTGTCTCATATGGTTGAATGCATCCTTGAAGTATATCATCTGTATGTGAGCAATGCAACAACAAGTGTACCTATCCTTCAACTTGCGAATGAACCAAGGCTTCAATCCCTCAAAACATATGAGAAAGATCTTGATGTGTGAATGTTTCATTTGGAATCTCCTATAAAATTACACCTGTCCAATGAAAAGAAAATCTCATCAAGACTTTGAGGCTATGAAGACAAGGTTAAAGTCATTGCAACTTGAACATGCTACCTAACATGGTACTTTTTTAAACCTTTTGTTAGGAACTAAAGTACCTAAGCCACTGTAAATGTTACTTTATATGAAGTACCAATTTTTGCAAAGTACCTAAGTCCTTGAAATTGACACTCTAATAAGTACCTCACAGAGTACATCTAAAGTATCTATATACGTAGAGTTTATATTTCGAAAGTACAAGCTGGTGGTCGCACGCTAGCTTCTATCTAATCTCAAGGTGCTTTTGAAGCTTCCAAGTAGCCGAAGAGAGGCTATTGGTATGTACTGTCATGGTTGTAAAGGAACTATGAGTTTACAAAGGTGGTTTTAAACTATCATTAATGTATATTCGTTGTCCAGGAGGACCCTAATAGAACTTATGAGTTTACATTGGTGCTTTTGAGCACCAACCCCTTTGACATGGTAGTATTACTAACATCTACATGTAGGTACTCTAGGTAATCTTTAATGTAATATATTTGTACAAGGTACATGTAGCAACATTGGTAGTACTAAAGTACCTGGGTCTATGCACTTTGGCCCAATGCACTTTTTTTTTTCTTTTATGTATACTTGAAGTACTTGTTTGACCTCATGCTAGCTTCTACCCAAGGTGAAGGTATTCTTCATGGTTCTAAGTGTTTAGGAGATCCATGAGTATATATTTGTGGTTGAAGAGTTTGTATATACTATACCTATGGTGCTTGCAATGGTGATAGTAAAATATATTTGGGTTTATATTGGTGCTCCAAGAGTACCAAAAGATTTCCTTGAAGGAGAGATGAGGGTAGATTGCTAAACAAGATGCAAGGAGGGGGGGGGGGGAGAGAGAGAGAGAGAGAGAGAGAGAGAGAGAGAGAGAGAGAGAGAGAGAGAGAGAGAGAGAGAGGTGCTTAGCTATAGTAGCATGCATGAAAGGTAGACGAACATACATTTAAAGAAATCGTTAAAGTGATTGGAGCCAACATTTCAAAAAAATAAACATTAAGCGTAGTCTCACAAGAACGTCTTCAAAAGTGTGCTAAAGCATCATCCATAGGTGCCTCACAAAGAAGTGTCAAGGACACTACTTTTTGCACCACCTTTTCATGATATCACCCTACTAGACCATCATGATCATATGCCCTACTGATCCTCCTTCTGTCAATGGATCTCTGTACCATCTGTGGTAAAGAAGGTGCTGGTAGGTGGCCATGGCTCTGTACGATATGGAAAGGGGTCTTGTCCAAGAACCGTATATAATCATGTCGCATACTTGTCTCACATATCAGGAAAAGTAATCACTAGGGGAGGGAAGTGCTCATGAAAGACTCACCATGCCTCTTCTGAGTCTCTATTCAAGAACAACTGATACAAGTCTCTCTAACTAGGCCAAGTAAGCTCCTTTCTTCCATCGCACAAGGCACCGAGAAGCAATTCGAGACTTTCTGTAAGTGATGACTCCTAAACGAAGAACTTCCAAGAGCTGGGCTCTCATCTCTCTGCACTCCTCATCATACCAACTATTCTGGGGCATGCTCCCAGAATGTCGCTTCCGATCCGACTGAGTGTGTGGGTATGCCTCTGATGCTGCACCATGCAATGTCTCAATCAGTAAAGTGGTGCACTCCTCCACTGAGAGGCTAGGACCAGTTGCACATAGACCGCTATAGATCTCCTATGTATAAAGAGATCTGTATAAACTGAGTCAGTCTCTACTGTAAATGTATAGCAGGTATGTGACCTGCTATACTGTATAAACCGAGTCAGTCTCTACTGTAAATGTATAGCAGGTATGTGACCTGCCTCTTGCTGATGTATGGGTTGTACTATACTGAAATGAAACGGACAATGTCAAAAGAGAATGATCCACTGCTACGCCGACTGGTCTGGCTTCCACTATGAAAGCCTGAATACAAGGAATAAATCTCGGTTGTGCCATAACATAGTCCATTGTACTGGCCCCGTGTGTGTGAAAAGCATGTAAAACCAACCGCTCCATGAAATCACTGTAAGCCATTAATTATGGCTAACCATGTGTGGTGGTCATCTGCGTGTGGTACCTCCCACTCTCTATCATGTGAGCATATGTTAAGCCCCAAGTCACCCACATCTAGCTCTCTAAGCATCTCATCTAAAGTGTTATAGAAGACTGTCTGAGAGTTGCCTGTTTGGGCATTGAAGTTCCCTAGGAGGATGATTGCTACAACATATATTGATGTCTTGTTCCATAGACCAAAATGACCTATGAGACAAAAAAATTTACAACATGGTGATCTTACACAATGTGTAAAAAAAAACTATTGAATGTGAGCTAAGCTAAGCAGCCACACTGGGATTGTAGGAGCTATGAGTAGGGGATGGGGGGCGCGGGGGGGGGGGGGGGGGGGGGGGGGGGTTGGGGCAACGACTAATACAAAGCTGATATAAATCATGGAAGGGTTGATACAAAAGGATGAAAGAGCTAATGCAAAATGGGCAAGGTTGGATCATACGAGGTCTATCTTATTGGTCGTTGGCGAATCTCATCAATCACCGGGCATCATGTCTGTCGGGCCAAGGTGATCCAAATCCTTATGTGTGTGTGAGAGTGTGTGTGTGTGTGTGTGTGTGTGTGTGTGAGAGAGAGAGAGAGAGAGAGAGAGAGAGAGAGAGAGAGAGAGAGAGAGAGAGAGAGAGAGAGAGATTTTATTATCGTCCTCGGAGGTCAAATATGACCTATGGGACCAAAGTTACATGTGATGTAATATGTGTATGACTGATAAGTGACTCTCGATGCTCCAGAATTGTGGTGATGAGAGTCACAATGGAGAGCCCACACTGTGGCTGGGAGAGGAAAATGTGTAGGTATAAGTCATGGCTAAAAATGTAAGAGAAGCAAGTTCGGATAAGACCAAAATCTGAGCACTCTAATAGTGTGTAGTACTCAAAATCTCGAACTTGCAGTGACCATAATGTGCACAATTGATTTGACTCTTCTCCATAGTCCCAATGCCCTGTCTCGCATTGAAGGGAATGGGAGCTAGGCCGGATGGCTGCGATGGTGCGTATTGCCAACAAGGGGATAGGATCAAGCGTGTAAGTGTGAGTACGGTTTCCTCTTTCAGTGAAGAACATGGTTTTTTAGTTGGGGACAATATGGGTGGTGTAATGTAGTATGAAGCGTGACCCATCGTTTCTCCCAAGCCGTAATACATTGGCATTGTAGAAAAGTTTCATTCACTTGGGAGTCAATTGTTTGAAGCATCATGTAGCAAGTGTAATGCATCCCATCTCTCAAACCACTTCTTTATATCTTGCATCCATCCCGTGCTTAAGATATTGCTTTTACACGTTTTTTGACCTTTTTTGATTGCTTCCCATACAATTGTAAGAAGTCGATATGAGGGGTTTTGACGCATCTTCATCATGTGCTCCTCAATCCTTTCCATGAGATCCCGACTCAAGAAGTAGGAGCATATATGGTGTTTGTGTCTTAACTTGGAGGACGTTTGTAAGGAAACGCTTTAGGACATTCTTAAACTCTTTCCAAGTAGACTTTAAGATGCTCCCGCCCCACACTTCAACTCCATAAAGAAGAACCGGTGTCGCCAATGCATCAAAAAGGTACTTCTTGAGAACCCAACACTTTATGTTTCCTGCATTACACATGTTTTTGAATACATGATATGCTCTCTTTTTCGCTTCCAAACAACGCATAACACATTTATGCCACTTGTGATTGGACGGAACCTCAAGGCTAAGGTATTTAAAGCTCTCAACAACTTCAAGTGTCTCATTGTTGTACACAATACATGGCTTCTCCTCATCGTTGGTTTTCACAAGCATAACCTTGGTTTTGGATTCATTCACAATCAGCCGACTATGCAAGAAAAAGTTCTCAAGCACAATCATAAGCTTTTGTGCATCTTCTAAAGTGTGTGCTAGAAACACTACATCATCTGCATACAACAAAAGCATGATTATCGCACTGCAAATAGTGACCTCTTCAATACCTTCCTCTTGCATAAAGTTAAGTACCATTTGTTCCAAGTGATCGATGCATAGACCAAATAGAGTTGGTGACAATGGACATCTTTGTTTAACCCCAATAGTGCTCACAATTTTTTTGAAATTCCTCTTTCCATGCGCAATTGACATATCACCTTCTCATAGATTCGAGAAACCACAAACATAAAATCACTTGAAACTTGGAGTTCTTCCATCCTTCTCCACAAATTGTTATGTGGAATTATATCAAAGGCTTTCTTGAAGTCCACAAAACAACAAGACAATCGCTTGTCTTTCAACCACCGTGAGAACACGAAGAGTGACAAAATGATCAATGGGGTTATGGCATTGGCGAAAACCTGCTTGTCCTTTTGCATGCTTGCCATTCTCTTCAGTTCAATCACTCAATTTTATCTCCCTTATGCATCCAAATAGCTTTGCCATCATAAGAGGCCCAATCATTATAGTCCGGTACTTGTTTATATTTTTTACGTCCCCTCCTTTATGCAAAGGCTTAACCCAATTAATACTTCAATCATAAGGCATACCATGTTGAAGTGCAGGTTGAACATATCACACACCCACTCATGGGGTAAAATCTCCCGCCTATTTGATCATCTCCAACTTGATACATTGAAGATCTCCCGCTTTACGAGTGGCCAACTTTTCAAGCCCACATCATACATCCTCAATAGTAAATAAAGAAGGCATACATGCAAGTGAACCATAAAATGATATTTTTTAGCATTTGGTTGCTCATATAATTGCCTACAATGTGTGTACATATCCATAAGACTCAATTTACCAAAATTCTCAACCCGCTTGTCCCTCAAGTTTTTCTAAAATCTTCCACATGCACGTGCCTTTTCTTGGACTTGAAAAAGTTGTTGCTTTACTTTCCATCTTCTTCTCTTCTTTTGAATCAATGCCTTGCATGTATGCAAATGACTTTGATAGTTGTCTTTGTCCACAGTTGCATCAAGCTTTATCAAGGACTTTCAAGCATCTTGACATTCTTTATCGAACCACCTTTTGCGTGATCTATCTTTGTTGATACCATGGAGATGCTTTATGAAAAAGAATTCTTTGGCACAAGAACAAATAACTTTTTTGAAAGCTTCCCATTTAGTTTTCAATGGTGTGTCATATTAAAGCTTTGTCATCCATAACTTTTGCTCAACCATTTCAATGTACATTGATCTCTTTTGAAATCCATACATAGTGATAACTTCTCTTTCTTTTGGCTGAGAATATCATGCTTAGTTGCTTCTCCACATGCAAGGTCAATACATAAGGTTTGATGGTCTGATTCCGAGGTCCATTGACCAAACATAAAACTCTTTGTGAGATACATGATGGCTTCGGAGAATAGCATATAGTCAATCACACTATCCCCATTATGTTTTCTACATGTAAATCCATTGGTTCCACTCCAAAAAGATACACCATTGGCAATGAGCATACCCGTGCTATTACACATGTGTAAAAGTAAATTTTTGTAGTGATCCGCTTCTTTCTCATCCATTGAAGTACGATCATACAAGAGAACTTCCTCCAACTCCGTTTAAATGTATGGCATATCAAAATGTTGAGTATGATGTTGCAATGTTTTTGCGAGCATTCATATTTCCAAATACAATAACATCACCTTCGCCTTTGAAATAACCAATGTCCTCTTCTAATCAAAAAATGTTGAGATGTCGAGCTCTACATCTTGAGCTGGCATCCACTACGGGTCTTGGCCGCTTACGACATTTACTCACTGGCGCGTTAGGTGATCGACACGAGGATCTCTGCCAGTGATTCTACAACTGGACTACACTTATAGTGCCAGCCTAGTACGCTTCTAGCGAGTTCACACTTAGTGACTGCATGTACATATGTGCTACTTTTCAGTTTTAGCACTTAAGCCATTTTGCACTCTCTTTTCTGCACGAAGAAGAAGAAGCTTTCCATATCTGTGTGCTTTGTGTTTGTCTTATCTAGCTCTCTTGCATCCATCCTCTTTCTTTACATGGTATCAGAGCATGGTGCAGGCAAGAGAGGCTAAGAGAGCAAGAGCATCACAATCCCTTCGTTCGCAATCCACGACCAGATGCCGAAAATTTTTTAGGGGTTTTTCGTACAAGTTTCTGAACACGTTTCCAAAGTGCAGTACACAGAGATTTACTGTACAAGTATAGTGGTTGTATGTACGCTTGATTGTGGACAATCGTTGAGTTTAGAAAGCGTTACAGGTACCACGATAGCAGGTTCAGCAGATTTGCAGGTTTTTGCAGATTGCAGCTATTTTGTCTTAGTGCTTCAAGATGTCTGACGGTTTCAGTCAGATTGTCACTGAGAAGCTTGAGAAAAATAACTACCCTGCATGGAAGTTCAGAATAACAAATTTCCTAAAAGGAAAAGGTTATTGGGACTATGTAGAAGGAAACAATGAAAAGGAACCAGAGATTCCCGAGGCAAATGCGACAGCAGAACAAAGGAAAGCTTTGAGGGACTGGCAACAAGGCCAGAGGAAAGTGATGTATTGTCTTTCTATGAGCATCACAGATGGCATGATGGGCTATCTACAGGATGCTGAAACCCCTGCCATTGCATGGAAAAACTTAGGCAAAGTGTTCGAGGTGAACACCAAGGCTAGGAAGCTTCAACTAAAGTCGGAGCTAAATCAGGTTAAGAGGAACAACCTCTCCATCAATGATTATGCCTTGAAGATCAAGAGTATCATTGAGGCTCTTGAATCTATTAAAGTCTCAGTGGAAGACGATGACATTGTCCGTGCATGCTTGGATGGTCTAGGAGATGAGTATGTACATTTCAGGTCTTCCATGAATACAAGAGACGACATCCCCGTGTTCCAAGATTTGATTTCTATGCTTATTCTTGAGGAGAAGAACCTTGACACATCTTCTTCTCATGGCAGAAATAATTCTGAACAGGCCTTCTTTTCTAACTCCAACAGAGGTAGAGGTAGAGGTCGTGGTCGAGGCCCAAGGGGTTGCAGGGGCCAATTTCAAGAAGGTCAATCAAATTAAAACAATACAGGTGGCAGGGGAAACCAGTCTCAAGGCAGGGGGAGTCAAAGAGGTCGTGGTGCAGGATCAAGCAGGCAGCAACATAGTGCAGCTAGCAGAGAATGTTGGACTTGTGGTGAAAGAGGTCACATGTCACGTGATTGTCCAAAGGGAAAAGCAAGTGGAAAGAGAGAACAGGGCAACTATGCATCTACTAGCAGAGATGCAGATGACAGCAAAAGCGAGCACATGTTTGTTATGCAGCATGTAATGAATACAATGACTGCTGAGAATTCCACCCAAGATGATGTTTGGTATGTGGATTCAGGTGCCTCTAATCACATGACGTTTCGTGGAGAGTGGTTTAGAGATATGCGCAAACCAGATGTGTCAGGCTATGTGCAGACAGGAGATGACACATCTCACCCCATTGCTCATGTAGGGGACATACCTCTAAATACGAAGAGTGGGAAATCAAAGTACTTAGTAGATGTACTTCATGTCCCAAACATTACAAAGAATCTTGTTTTTGTTGGACAAATGGTTGAGCAGGGTTTGCAGGTTCGCTTCAATCCAAATGGCTGTAAGCTGATCACAGAGGGCAAATGTGTGGACACAATGTTTACGCTGAACGTAGACATGCCTGAGGTAAAAGCTGCATTATTTGCACAGGGCACAGGTGTTGTGGCTGATGTTGACATTTGGCACAAACGCATTGGCCATGTCAATGAGCAGAGATTGCGCAGCATGCAATCAAAACAGATTGTAAAAGGTTTGCCCAAATTCAAGGTGGATGGTATGCATAAAGTATGTGCAGCATGCCAGTTTGGAAAACTGTCAAAGGGCTCATTTTCACATGAGCGCATGTATGTAAAAAGCCACTTGAGGTGGTACACACAGATGTTTGGGGTCCAACCGTTACTGCAAGTATACATGGATGCAGGTATTATGTCTCTTTCATTGATGACCATACAAGGAAAGTATGGGTCTACTTCATGCGTAACAAAAGTGAAGTGTTAGGTCACTTTCAAGACTTCAAAGTCATGATTGAGAAGGAGACAAATATGCAAATCAATACATTGAGGTCAGATGGAGGGGGAGAGTACTTCTCCAACGATTTTTCAGATTTTCTGCAAATGCATGGTATACACAGGCAGTTTACATGCAGATATACTCCACAGCAGAATGGGGTCGCAGAAAGGAAAAACAGACACATTGCAAAGGTTGCACGTGCATTGATGAATGAGAAGAACATGCCTCATCATTTCTGGGCTGAAGCTATAAATACAACTGTGTACATTATGAACAGGACACCTACAATTGCGGTGCATGAAGTAACGCCTGAGGAAAATTTTACAGGTACAAAGCTTAATTTGGCACACTTGAAAGTGTTTGGCTGCATAGCTTACGTGCATGTACCATATGAGTTGTGTAGGAAATTGGATCCTAAAGCAGAGAAATGTATTCTTGTGGGATATTCCCTTGAACAAAAGGGATACAGGTGCTACAATCCTACTACACGAGAATTACGAGTGAGTAGAGATGTAGTTTTTGATGAGATGAGCAGCTGGTACAGTAATGCACATGGCACTATTGGGGCTGATGTAAAAGATGATGTGGTTGTACAAAATGTGAGGCCACAGTCACAGGTTTTGAGTGGACCATAAGAGTCCTCTTCTCGTGGCTCTGTTGAGAAGCCTAGGAATGGTAGACTACGTACGCAGGTTACTCCACCAGCAAGTACAGGGAACGTATCACGAAAAGGAAAGGAAAAGGTTGATGAACCTCCCTTTATGGCTGATGCATCATCAGGTTTTTCACATGTAGACATGGATTCAGATGAATCTGAACAAAGTCTTGATGAGGAATTTGGAATTCCGGCTGTCAGGACACCTGGTGTAAGGAAAGTACAAGAAGATTCTAGAGGGCAAAGGAGTGACCCAGGACCGCGCAGATCTAATAGAGTCAGAAATCCAAATCAGAAATTGACTTATGATGGGTATCTAGCGCATCACCAAGCCTACATGGCTAAGGTGATACAGGATGTGGAGCCCACATGTTTTGAGGATGCAGTTGGAAATGTGCATTGGGATGACGCAATGAATGAAGAGATGGCTGCATTGGAAGCAAACGACACATGGGAGTTGGTGCCATTGCCAAATGGCAAGAAAGCTATTGGCTGTAAATGGGTGTATAAAACCAAGCATAAGGCTGATGATAACATTGAGCGTCACAAGGCAAGGCTAGTCGCAAAGGGTTATGCACAGACGTATGGCATAGACTATGAGGAGACCTTTGCTCCAGTGGCAAAGATGACGACTGTGAGAGCTGTCATAGCAGTGGCTGCATCTAGAGGATGGATTATGCATCAAATGGATGTAAAGAATGCCTTCTTGAATGGTGAGTTGCAAGAGGAAGTGTATATGGATCAGCCACCTGGTTATGTCGATCCAGGTTACCCAGATTATGTATGCAGACTTATGAAAGCTTTGTATGGTTTGAAGCAGGGCTCTAGAGCATGGTATGACAGGATTGCCAAGTATCTTGTCAGTATTGGGTTTAGGAGAGCTCATGCTGATCATTCACTCTATGTACGTGAGAGTGATGTGGGGATTGTGGTCATTACCATATATGTAGATGACCATATTATTGTGGGTGACAATGCTATGGAGATTGACCATGTGAAGGGTCTTCTCAAACAGGAGTTTGAAATGAAAGATTTGGGCGAGTTGTGCTACTTTCTTGGCATTGAGGTGATCAAGACTCCAGAGGGTGTACGGCTGTCATAGAGACAATATGCTTTGGACATGTTGTCAAAGTATGGTATGGCTGATTGTAAGCCAATTTCTATTCCCTTGGATGTGAATGCAAAGATGAGTGCAGAAAAGGGTGATGTTGTTGAGGATGTCAAGATGTACAGGAAGATTGTGGGTAGTCTAATCTACTTGACTATCACGAGGCCAGACTTGAGCTACATAGTAGGCTTGGAGAGTCAGTTCATGCAGCTTCCGAGGAAGCCACATTTGGATGGAGTACGACGCACACTTCGGTATGTGCAAGGGACTCTTGACTACGCATTGTTCTATGCAGCAGATGTGCCATTAGCATTGTATGGGTATACAGATGCAGATTGGGCATGTATCATTGTTGATAGGAGATCTACGAGTGGCTTCATGTTCTCTTTGGGGAGTGCTGCTGTTACTTGGAGCAGCAAAAAGCAACCTACGGTTGCTTTATCGAGCACAGAGGCCGAGTACAGAGGTGCAGCAGTTACGGCGTGCGAGGTAGCTTGGCTACGCACATTACTTGAGGACTTGGGAGTGCAGGTGGACCAGCAGATTGTCATTCATTATGACAACCTCAGCAGCATCCAATTGGCTAGGAACCCAGTGTTCCATGCCAGGACCAAGCACATAGAGGTCCATTATCACTACGTTCGAGAGCGAATGTTGGCGGGAGACATCGACTTGGTCTACGTCAGCACAGAGGAGCAAATAGCGGATATCTTTACCAAGGCCCTCAGAGCTGAGAAGCTTCGACGTTTTCGGACTATGCTTGGACTCTGCAACATGCAGAGCTCGAGGGGAGTGTTGAGATGTCGAGCTCTACATCTTGAGCTGGCATCCACTACGAGTCTTGGCCGCTTACGTGATTTACTCACTGGTGCGTTAGGTGACCGACACGGAGGATCTCTGCCAGTGATTCTACAGCTGGACTACACTTATAGTGCCAGCCTAGTACGCTTCTAACGAGTTCACACTTAGTGACCGCATGTACATATGTGCTACTTTTCAATTTTAGCACTTAAGTCATTTTGTACTCTCTTTTCTGCACGAAGAAGAAAACGCTTTCCATATCTGTGTGCTTTGTGCTTGTCTTGTGTAGCTCTCTTGCATCCTCTTTCTTTACAAAAAATGGTTGATCGCTATCTATACAAGCATAAAAGATGGAATCATGATGAGGAATGTAGTAGCTGGCTACAAAAATGAGTGCTCTTTTTGTAATTGGATTAATTTTTGAAGTTCTTAAAGTCGAGAAGAATGTAGTAGACCATATCTTTCATTTAGCACGATTTAAAAGATTGTTGAATAATCTATTAGATAGAGCTTATATGAATGAGTTTAAGATATTAAGAGAGAAAATATATTCTCTTTTTATAAAACTAATACATTAAAGACATATTTGATAAAGATTAATGAATAACAGATAGTCTGTCTATGAACAGTATAATAAAAACGTAGTTAAAATTGAGATTCTTTTTAATATCAATGTTTTATATTTATGTGTTTTAACTTAAAATGCATGGGTAAGCCTAAAATAAGTTGAAAAATAGTGGAGACCCAAAAATAGGGTTTTTATAAGTCGCGACCTAAAAGTTACGTTTTCAGCCAAAGAAAGATGTTTTTAGCCATTCTATCTACGATGCCTTGTAGACAAGACATATTCTCATCGTTTTGAGTACCTGGAAGTCTATATTCTGAGTTCTTTTGACCAAGTTATGAGAGAAAAAAATTGTCAGCAGTATTAGGATAACCTAGAAGCAACAACATGTTAACTTACAAACAGATATACACAAGTAATATCTCTATCGTTTGATCTAATCAAGAAGTGATTATGCTCTTTTATGATGGTACAAAATGATGTTTTGAATTTGATTATCGTGTTGATTTGATTGCACGAGTATGTTCTTTTGGCTATTTTGTAGATGATGCAAAAACCAATGTGTAAAATAGGATCTATGCAAGGTGTCATGATATTGGGATTGTGATTGTGTTGCGATTCCGATTATGATCGTTGTTTCCATCAAGAAATTGGAATTGAGAGTGTGGTTGTGATTGAGATTGAGAGTGAGAGTGTGATTGAAATTGAGAGTGAGAGTGTGATTGAGATAGCTCGAGGGTGGTCGGGAGGTTATGAAACGAGCTATGTTCTTGTAATTATATTCGTACGAACTCTTTATTTCATCTATTTATTTTGCATACTCTGTGTTTTTCATTATCAATATACTTGCCTCTTCCGTATCGCATCACAAGTGGTATCAAAGCAGTTTCGATTCTGCGACATCGATTAAAGAATACGAGAACCGAGTGAAGAAAGAAAAAGATGAAAGTATAGTTAAATGATCAAAGGAGAAGAAGCAAAAAAAAAACTGGTGAATGATGATGAGAATGTAGGAGAAGCGATAACCAAATAACTCTTCAAGAAGGCTAAGCTCAATGTGTTTGATGGCGTAAGAAAGATATGCAAAGATTTAGAAGCATGAATTGGAGAACTCAAAGATCTGGATATACTTTGACCATGGCGAACAAGACCACTAGACTTTTGAATGCTCGAGCAAAGCGATCGATAAGACAGTACGTACCAAGATAGTTCAATTGGAGACTTTTGGCGATGCGGACGATAAAGGTAAATCATCTATCTCTTCTTTGTGATGCTTTATGTCTTTGGTACATCATTTAAAAGCTTTTGTGATTAAATTTATGCTTAAACTTAAAAACCTAAAATTGAATTTTTTAATTGATTTGACTTCTTGTCCTTTGAATTGACTGAGAAATTAAATTGAGAAATTAAAAGACTTGTGAACTTAACTATTGATAATAAAAGGTTTACAAAAGAATTAATTAAAAATCTATCTTTTTCTTTGAATGGTTAGAATCATAGAAATTTTTTATGTCATTAGACATAGGTATGCATGATGTTATTATTCGTATTAATTAAATGACTGAAAATCATCTTTTGATGGATTGTAGGTGACTTAGACAAGAGTATGAGACTTTTATGACCTTTACAAATGAGTTAAAGATGAACATAAGAAATAGAATATTAAAAATGATTGTATGTAAAAAAGCTTCTAGATGAATTGAAGGATAATTTTCTTCATGACCCGCCATGTATGCCTCCTTTTAAATCACTAGACCATGGGATATGTCTATATCCACAATCTGAATCGTACTCTTGATCTCCTTATAGATTCAATATAGAGGAACTTAAGGAACTTAAACTCGAACTAAAGGAATTGTTAAAAAAAGGGTTAATCAGACCTAATGTGTCTCTTTGAGGTAGCACTGTTCTTTTTCAGAGAAAGAAGGATGAGACTTATAGGCTGTGTGTTGACTATATGATCTTAATAAACAAACCATTAAAAATAAATATCACATTTCGCACATAAATGAGTTACTAAGTCAACTTAGGAGTGTGCACGTATTTTCAAAGTTTGATCTTTGATCTGGATACCACCATATCAGAATCAAGGAAGGAGTTATTTTCAAAATTGCTTTTCGTACACAATATGGGTCCTTCGAGTTTATAGTTGGATTTTAGTTTGACTAATGCGTCCGTGATATCTATGTGTTGAATGAACGATATATTTCATCGATATCTTGATGACTTTATTTGGGTGTTTTTGAATAATATATTTATTTATTCTAAGAATGAAAAGGATCATAAATTGCATATAAGAAAAACTCTTGAAGTACTGCATGAACATCAATTGTATGCCAGCCTGTGTAAGTGTTTCTTTGTCAAAGAAAAAAAAATTGTATATCTGGAAAGGATAATTTCAAAAAAGGACATTCATATTGATTCTGATAAAATCAAGACAATTGTGGAATAGCCAACACCCAAAACCATGAGAGATGTTTGAGAGAAAATTTTGTTTACATAAGGGTAACTTATATTATCATGATTGCTTATGTGTGTCTGTAAAATTCTGTTTGAAACATCAAATTTTTATGAGAATACCTAAAATATATAATTTTATAGATAATCTTGTTCTAAACAAAAGATATGAGATAGTAAAATAGTTATTCTGAAGGCAAAACTAGAAATCAATCTGATCGTAGAGTTAGACAGCTTAGAAGTAGGATTCTTCTTAAGCTTTTCGTTAAGTGAGATGTATCATGTAAAAAATGCCTCTTAGATTGAATTTGATGTTTTGTAATGTTGAAAACCCCACTTTCTAACTCTGAGGACAGAGTTAATTTTGATAAGGGGAGAATGTAATAGAACTAGAAGTTCTTAAAATCGAGAAGAATGTAGTAAGAAATATCTTTCGTTTAGCACGATTTGAAAGATTATTGAATAGTCTATTAGATAGAGCTTATATGAATGAGTTTAAGATATTAAAGAGAAAATATATTCTCTTTTTTTGAAACTAATACACTAAAGACATATTTGATAAAGATTAATGAATAAGATAATCTGTCTATGAACAATATAATAAAAACATAGTTAAAATTTAGATTTTTATTAATATCAATGTTTTATATTTATGTGTTTTAGCTTAAAATTCATGGGTAGGTTTAAAATAAGTTGAAAAAGTAGTGGAGACCTAAAAATAGGGTTTTTATGAGTTGTGACCTAAAAGTTGTATTTTCAGCCAAAGAAAGACGTTTTTAGTAATTCTATCTTCGATGCCTTGTAGACCAGACATGTTCCCATCGTTTTAAGTACATGGAAATCTATGTTCTGAGTTCGTTTGACCAAGTTATGACAGAAAAAAATTGCCAGCAATATTAGGATAACCTAGAAGCAGCAACAACTTAACTTACAAACAGATATACACAAATAATATCTCTATTGTTTTATCTAATCAAAAAGTGATTATTCTCTTTTATGATGGTATAAAATGATGTTTTGAATTTGATTATCATGTTGATTTGGTTGCACGAGTATGTTTTTTTGGCTATTTTGTAGATGATGCAGAAACCAATGTGTAAAACAAGATCTGTGCAAGGTGTCATGATATTGGGATTGTGATCGTGTCCCAATTTCGATTATGATCGTTGTTGCCATCTAGAGATTGAGATTGAGATTGAAAGAGAGAGTGAGAGCGTGATTGAGATAGCTCGGGGATGGTTGGGAGGTTATGAAACAAGCTATGCTCTTTTTGTAATTATTATCCATACAAACTCTTTATTTCATCTATTTATTTTGCGTACTCTGTATTTTTCATTATCAATGTACTTGCCTCTTCCGTGTTACGTCACACTTTTTGATGTCATAATTTTCAGCCATACATAACATTTGTACTAGTCATCTTTCACGATTGATACAAGATCTTTGAGTCCTTTCTTAGCCATACATGATACCTCTCCTTGCTCTCTTTGTTGCTTGAGATTCTTTGAACACATCAATGAATGTACATTGTAATCCTCCAAGCCGTTAATCCTTTGTGTATCATGCTCCCAAGTTTCAACAAGAAGTAGACTATCGGCTTTTATAGCTCGCACATCCCTATTTGCTCGAAGAACTTGCCTTCTCCTTGGTACATTTTCATTGTGAGAGATCTCCTTGTTTTTCTTATTCTTTTTCTTATATGCCTTGTGACACATATTTTGCTTCTTAATAGTGCGATCTTCACATATGAAACATTTTGTATCCCTCAAATAGATCTAACTATTATCAAGGATAATCTTTCGTTTGGTATCATCCGACATGATGCATACAATTGGCCTTCCTCTCGAGCAAGGAGCTTCTTGCTTTCACACTCTATGTGCTCTATAGACCATACCTTCGGACATGCCAAAGTGGGATTTTGAAGAAATCTTCGATAACAATGACAAGAGAAAGAAACGTATCAAACTTCTCTTCGGGAATTCCACGAATAACAACGTTCTTGGAACGTCGCTCCCGTTCCTTCAACTCCTCCACATCTACATTTTCAACATTCTTTGTTTGAGCCATAGCTTGCATGAGTGAGGAATTAGGAATCATATTGTTATCACACACATCTGCCCAAGACTAGTTTGTGCATACATTTTTTATGTCGCATACATCCGGACTCGGGTGTTCAAAATTTCTCCTCTTTCAATACATGGTCATGCTCTACTTTGCTCATAAGCTCCTTCAAAGTATTAAGTCCACAAGAGAGAGTTTACATTCCTTGAGTTCCTTTTGAAGTTGCATCAAACGTGATGTTTGCATCTCAATTATCCTCTTGAGATTCTCATTCTCAACCACAAGTACCCTTAGCGTGCCATTCTCCATTGCAAGTGCCCGTAAATCTTCGCCTTGTTTGTTTATGGCCTCTTGCAAAGATACCAAGTATGCCATGATCATAGTTTTCAATGTCGTTGGTTGAGTGGTTGTATTGCTATCTCCACAC
The DNA here is from genome assembly GCF_014529385.1 of Adiantum capillus-veneris. Taxonomy (NCBI): domain Eukaryota; kingdom Viridiplantae; phylum Streptophyta; class Polypodiopsida; order Polypodiales; family Pteridaceae; genus Adiantum; species Adiantum capillus-veneris. The sequence goes on along the minus strand of NC_140953.1, from coordinate 87,280,956 downwards.
TTAGGAGATTTGGATAATTTTCCACAATGATTGTGGACCTTATTGAAGAAGAAGAACCATTGCAAAAGCCGCAAAACACTGTATGTAAAAAAGAGATGAGAGTCAACTTCTTGGACCTGTTCACTTCAGAAATGCTCCTACAGAAACGCTTTCAATAACTTTGAAAATTTATGTCTTTACAACATCAATGCGTAGAGGGCGTCACGCTCTTCGATTGAGGCTATAATCGTCCAAATCGGAGTTCTGATAAAAAAAGTGAACTGCTGTCTACTAGGTCAAAAAAACGGTTGCCAGGGGAGAGAGAGAGAGAGAGAGAGAGAGAGAGAGAGAGAGAGAGAGAAGAGTTTTAACGATGTAGGAAACTATCCCAAGAGACCTTAAAGATCTAGCCGACGAGGAGAGTTGAACTCAAGACCTGTTATTCAAAAGGGAAATGGCATAACCAATCTACGACACTTGGGTGATAGAAAGGTTATACCATTTTCCTCTTTTTATTAGAGCGGAGACACACACACACATGAGAAGAAGAGAGTTTTAACGACGTAGGAAGCTATCCCAAGAGACCTTAAAGATCTAGCCAACGAGGAGAGTTTAACTCAAGACCTGTTATGAGTGAGAGAGAGAGAGAGAGAGAGAGAGAGAGAGAGAGAGAGAGAGAGAGAGAATGTTCTTGAGCATACATATACATGAGGTACATGATAAACAAGAGAGAATGTTCGTGAGCATACATAGACATGAGGTACATGATAAACAAGAGAGAACATTCCCCTCAAATCTCTTTAAATGCTACTTTGTGACCAGTTAAAAGAATAGTGCACTCTTCAGTGACCATTTAAAAGAATAGTTCAGAGCTAAGACGTACTTTTAGAACATTCAACCAGCTTTTAAAAGTTGGAACCCATTTAAACTTTCTCACACCGTGCACAGAATGTGGCCTGCCAATGGCATGGGAAGAACCTGGAGTCTCACTCTTAATACATAACACCACACACATTGTCCCCAATTTCAAAAGCATGTTCTTCTCTTAGAGAGGAGACAGTATGCACCCATTCATATTTGAGCCTATACAAAAAATGAAAAATTGAAGAATGTACAGAAACATTAACTGGAAACTCGGCTCAAAACATGTTCTAATTCTTTCTCATCAATGGGAGAAAGTCAACAGAAAAGAATCGAGCACCTCTGCAAGTTGTTGACTACATAGTCGAGGGAGTTCCTGATTGTCATTCATTCAGTCCTTCTACTTGTTTGAATCTGTGTCAATCCACAAATTGGAAATTCCTCATGCCGTCTGCTCATTGTACGCTGCACAGCCTATGGTTACTGCACACAAATCGCAATAGGTCAGATCAACCCCAGAATTCTTGCTTACATAGGTTTTCATCTTGCATTTTTCTTGGCTCATTTTTGTTTTGTTTGACAAAAGGGACATAGAAGCCACCATTTAAGTGCATAACCCCGCCAATTTCTCATGACCCCAAATAAGAAAAAAAGGACATATTCTGCTTTGTAACCTGCCCCCCTATTTCCATCAACTTACAACAAAAAAGATGCAAACTTGTCATGCATGATTAAGATTTCAGATGCTTCTCAAAAATGAATCTCAGCTCGCACATTTATGCTGAGAGTCGATACAACGCTTCTTGTAATTTAGAAACTGGTTGTTGATTGCTTTAAATGAAGAGCTTAATTTATATTATTTGTATCAAGCCTGTGTAGAATGATAGTAAGAGTGCTATCAATAGCTAAGGCAATATAATTGTCCTATTTTTCTCACATAAAGGGGAGCAAAGCATGATTTACTCCTTGATACAGAAGGTTGATGAGAATCAATTTTTATTACACAGCATCATCTGTTAAAATCCATAAAAGTCACAGGCTAACACCAACAAAATCCCGCATCCATTTTCTATGAAAGAAAGATATAGCAATGTATGCCAAAGGCCAAAGTGTTCCTTGGTGATGATGATGTCTTATCGTAAAACTTGAGAGATAACATCTGGAGAGACGGATGCTATCTTACATTCTGTGTGTAACAGTTCATCTCTCTGCTTGACTCAAAAGGTCAAACATAGATGCTTCAGAAGAAGAAAAAGAATGCAAGAAAGAAAGATATATTAAAGGCCAAAATAGTCCATGAGACCAGAACAAAATGCAATCAATGATGACATCTCTCATCATTAAAAGTCGCCTAAAAGTGTAGCGTAATTCTGACTCCTGACTAAATTCCTAGCTAGAATAGAAAAAGAAAATCTTTTGAAGACTCTAAAGCTGCGGGATACAACAAGAAAATCATAGGAGTAGTCTCTCCTCAACACTAAATCACCACCAACGGTTGTCTCAAGAGAAAGAAACCGTTGAAGTCGTCATGCGGTACTCCTTTGATGGCGAGCAATGATGATTGAAGCTACTTATGGTAAGGACATTGTAAGAGAGGTCCTTGTGGTCATGGACGTGTTGCTCTACAAAATCCATTGCAATGTGTTAGGGTAAGCCCACACCACTGACGCCACCTGGGAAAGATCCCTAGTCTACTAGGATGGATGAGAAGATGACATGGTCCAATAGGAGAAGGATGCAACCTTTCTAACCAATGAATGTGAAGTACCAAGCCTATTTGAGAGGCTATTTTCTAATCAATCTTTGGACTTTGAGCATTATCATTGTGTTTGGCATCTTGGTTTCGGTTACATGGCTTTAGTATGGATTGGCTACCCCCATTTCAGTACTCTTTGGATGCACCGTCCATCTCCCTCACTAGGGCAGAGATTACCAGGTTTATCAGACAGGACTTGATTCAGTTGGATACAAAGAGGACATGGATATAGCGTACACATGAGTTGGGTACGAAGATGGCTTTCTATAGAGCATCTTCTCCAGCTTACGGAGGATGGTTTTGTGATCAGACCAGGATACATGGATACTCAACTATCCCACGGGATACGATGTGCTATTGGTCAGATACGCACATCCTCACATCTGCTAGAGATCGAGACACGCAGATTTAGAGGAGTACCCGCTAAGTCCAGGATTTGTCAGGTGTGTCAGATAGAGCCCGAGACAGAGCTACATTACATATATCACTGCCCAGTATACTATGAGATACGAGGCCGCTTTCACTGTCTGTTCAGAAAGGGTTTTGGACCACTTTCTAGAGTCATGAGATACCAGGATCAGAGCTGCCTCGGATTATACTTACTGGAGATTCACAGACACAGAGAGGACCTCTTGAAGAGGGGCACAATGAGAGAGATCTAGCGACAGTCGCAGATTACAGATTTCTTTCAATCACAGACAAAGGAGTTCGAGCAGCCCCCACAATAGAGCAGCAACAAAGGCACCAGAGACATACTGCTTGATCGGGCGATAGAGTTGGGGAGGTCCCGTCGCCCATGGATGAGAGGGCCCTCTCGACATCGACGCACATTGCGACAGAGGATCCATACCATACTGGCAGAACATAGGAGCCGTCCTTTTGGATACTGGTGTATATGTATATGATGCCTCTACTGTCAGAGAACTCCATTGTATCAGCTCACCCCCCCGTTTGTATCCCCTTTGTATCAGCTTTCACCCCACCCCTCCCCAACAAAGTTGCACTAAGGCCTCGTCTCTACACACCAAGGCCCAAACTTCGTCGAGCAACAAGAAGCTGACAAGAAATGATCACTTCAAAGCATTTAAGCATGACCTTAACCACAAGCACGTTCCAATCGTAATGCATGCACATGATGAAATGTATGTACTACATGTGCACAAGGGCACTATGTACATGAACACGGGTTTTAGACATTGTCTACACAATGTGTGTATGGTAAGACCGCCCATAATCATGAGCACACATACGAGCACTACACATGAAATGTATTTGTATTTTACTGCATTCGCCATAGAGATTGTATCCTCAACAAGCCGGACTGATGAAGAAGAACGACATGACTATATGAAAATGACGGCGGCGATACATGACAATGTCCACGACATGAAGAACAAGACGAAGACAATGAAGGGGGTGACAACAACAACCTCTCTTCTTCAATGAATTAAAACTTTATGACATGAATTATTTCGTATTACCATAGGTCTACCTTGTGAGCCTAGGATGAGTACTATTGAACCATAGGCGCTGAATCCGTTATGAGAACCGCCATGATGAATCATGTACTACACCTAGATGTATAAGTAGAACCTTGGAGTACACTATGAAATGAAATTATGACATCTTTGTATTTTGCCCCTAGCTTGGCTGAAGGGGGCGATTGTTAGGGTAAGCCCACGCTAGTGGCACCACATGGGAAAGATCCCTAGTCTACTACGATGGATGAGAAGATGACATGGTCCAATAGGAGAAGGATGCAACCTCTCTAACCAATGGATGTGGAGTACCAAGCTTATTTGAGAGGCTATTTTCTAATCAATCTTTGCACATAGAGCATTATCATTGTGTCTATACTCTCTCTCTCTCTCTCTCTCTCTCTCTCTCTCTCTCTCTCTCTCTCTCTCTCTCTCTCTCTCTCTCTCTCTCTCTCTCTGTGCTGGACGAGGAACGAGGGCGAGCTGCTGGACCTGGTCGAGGGCGAGCAGGTGGACTTGGTCGAGCTGGTGGTCCTGTGTCAAGAGGGCGAGCAGCTTGCCAAGGGCGAGGACGAGGGCCCTAACCTCTGAAGGACGAGGGCGAGCTGTGCCAAGGGCGAGAGCTAGCTGCCTACCAAGGGAGAGGGCTAGAAGAGCCAAGGGCGACCAGACGAGACCAGTGCCAAGGCGAGGAGGAGAGCAGTCAAGTCAGCCAGGACGAGGGCGAGGACTTGGTGACGAGGGCAAGGCCAACCAGGGCGGAGGCCAGACCTCAGCTGTGAGGGCCTTGACTCAGTGCTCGCTTTGTTCTTCTCTCTCGGATGGACCAACCAGTCGAGGATGGTGATGCAAGTGGCTTCACCACGCCACAAAAAATGAAAGCGACTTTCAAGCGGAGGAACAGAGATAGCATACTCTCGCCAAGCTCATTGCGGGCAGGGAAAACCGTCAGAATCCAAGATGATTTAATGATGGAGAGGGTTCAAGTGATGATTAAATCTGAGCTCAGCTTTATGAGAGATGACATCAGGAAAGAGATGTACGCAAATGCAGAGAGTTATAAGAATTCTATGTATTCAGATATGAGGAAAGAATTCGATAAAGCGATGCTTGGTAAGCATGATGAGATGTATCTCTCTGTGAAAGGGGAGATGCAGGCTCTAATGCGGGCAGAAGTGAATGTAATGGAATGTATTATGGAGAAAAAGTTGGATGAGGCAATTGCAAGCTTTGAATCTTGGAAAACCAATGTGGAAAAGTGCATGAAGGAAAAAGATGCAATGATTGAAGAGCTTAAAGGGGAACTTGCAGCGAGCAAAATTATGCCCAAAACGGAAGGGGGAAATCAGCCCTCGATGTTAAAGGAGCTAGAAGATATTAAGGAGCAGGTGAAAACTCTGCGCGAAGGGGAAGAACTAAACTCGAAAGAGACTTCCTCATGGGCGGAGCGCCTTTCTAAAACATAGGATAAAAAGGACGAAGCAGAAAAATGGATTGAAGGTGCAAAGAAAGGAAAGGCCCGGATGCCAGAAGCTGCACAAACTTCTACCATCATCAATATGACCATTGAGGAGGAACAGAAGAGGAGGACTAGAGCCCTCCATGTGCGTATTACTGGTATCAAAGACACCGAAAATGTAGAAGACGAAGTGAAGGAACTCTTGCAGCGCATGGGCATCCCGGAACCTATGCACACAGGTGCTTGGAGAGTAGGAAAGAAGGGAGTGGATGAGAAGGGAAACGTCAAAGAGAAAGCACTTATTTTGCGTTTCCCGACTTTGGAAATAAGGAAGGAATTTCTGAAGAAGAGACCAGCACTTAAGAAAACTGGAATATTTATGGGGGATGACCTTACTTTAGCACAAATAGCACATATGCAAGAGTTGATGCCAGAGATCAAGGCAGCAAGGGAGAAGGGAAAAATTGCCTTTTACAGAGGAGGGAAAGTAGTGGTTTTGGAAAAATGCACAGCATGACGGTGCGAGACATATGGGACCACACTCCGGATGGCGGCATGGAATTGTAATGGATCATATAGGCTGGATGTGGGTGCCTTTGAAGATAGCTTCAGAAATAGAGACATTGTCTTTTACTCGGAGACACATAAAAAATCTGGACAGTTGATGCCAAGTGTGACTGGCTATTTATGGGAGACAGCTTGTCGGCTAGACGCTAGATCCCAGCATGGAAGTCGAGGTTCAGGAGGGGTAGCAGTCTTATTCAAGGAAGAGTTGCAGCCGCTATTACAGATTGTCCGGAGAGATGACCAGGCGAGATACATGTGGGTGAGACTGAGAGCTGAGACAGGCAGATTCTTATACATTGCTATATGTTACTTTCCCCCTAGCACATCAGTCTATACCTCACCTAGAGGGCAATCCCCTTTCTCTATACTTGATGCTGACATATGGGAGTTCTCTAGAGATGGAGATATCATTCTCTTGGGAGACTTTAATGCTAGGACGGCCAACTCCCAAACGGTATTTTATGATACCTCGGAGGAGATGCTTAGAGAGATGGATATATCGGAGATGGGACTTGACAGACACTCACGGGATAAAGAGCACACAGAGTATGGGAGATATCTCATGGAGATGACAACTACGCATGATCTGGCCATACTTAATGGTCTAGAGATTTTTCCTTCGTCTGGGGGATTCACATGCTTTCCACACAGACATGGGGCCAGTACAGTGGACTATGTCATGACTTCACCGAGCTTCATCTCTCATATTCAAGATCTCAGTGTGGGCCCTAGGCCTCTTGGAGTAGCAGTGGACCATGCTCTCCTGAATTTTTCAGTCTCTTTCCAGTATAGTGTCTCTCAGACACCACGGAGGATTGCACACACACGGTATACTTTTACACCAAAGACGGATTCAGTCTATGTGGAAGAGATTTACAGACGGATGGGGGCAGCCGAGCCTGTATATACAGTGGAGGAGATCACCACTTTATTGACAGAGATCTTGCATGGGGCAGCAACAGAGGCATGCCCACACACTCAACCAGATCAGAGAAGACGTTCTGGGAACATGCTTCATAATAGTTGGTATGATGAGGAGTGCAGAGAGATGAGAGTTCAGATTCAGAGCGAGCTTATACTTGGAGTCATTACATATAGACAGTCTCGGATTGCCCTTCGGCGTTTAGTGCGACGGAAGAAGCGGGCCTTTTTAGCCCAGATGGAACGTGATTTGTATTAGCTCTTTTTGAGCCGAGATTCAGGTGAGGCCTGGCGTCTATTCCATGAGCACTCACCTCCTCCAGTGATTACCTCTCCTGAGATTTGGGGTCAATATGCAGCATCATTATATACAGTACCTGGGCAACCACCATTACCAGACCCTCTAGAGCCATGTCCAATCACTGGTACCTTCTTTACCACTGAGATGGTGAAGAACGCCATTGACAAGATGAGGACTAGGAGAGCATATTATCATGATGGTTTGGTGGCAGAGCACTTGATACATGCTAGAGATTTACTGTCAGAGGTTCTTGCGCGGTTGTTTAACCGTGTCATGTGTGAGGGACTACCCGAGTCTTGGAGATTATCTACTATTGTACCTGTTTTCAAGGCAGGGGACCCCACGGTACCAAGGAACTACCGTACTATTATGATAGGGCACACATTGGCACGGTTGTATGCATCCATTCTTGAACAGCAACTGAGTAAATGGGAAAAAATGAGGGCATACGAGCAGCAAGACAGGCTGGATTCAGGAGGGGTTTCTCCACTTTGGACCATATTCTTACACTCAGAGCCATTATTGAGGAGGGTCGGGCAACATGGGGGACGGATGTATTGTTGCTTTGTGGACTTCCGCAAGGCATTTGACACAGTGCCAAGGGCCAGATTGATGCACAGGCTATTGAAGTTGGGAGTACCCACAGAGATCATATGGGGGATCATGGCCTTATACGGTTCAGTGACTGGCCAGGCACGCACTCCTGAGGGGATTTCTGACATTGTTCATTCCACTATTGGAGTGAAACAGGGGTGTCCTTTGTCCCCTACACTTTTTGGTATGTATGTAGATGAGGTCTCTGACTACATTGACAGAGAGGGTGACAGAGGCGCTCAGCTGGCAGGGACATGGATCCCTTTATTATTATATGCTGATGATATTGTGTTAATGTCAGAGTCGCTAGAGGGCTTGCAAAGACATTTGGATGCATTGCACAACTTTGCAGAGGATAGTGGACTGTCTGTGAACCTTGGTAAAACCAAGGTTATGGTGTTTAACACCACACCACAGTGGGTCAAGAGATCGGCACCTACACTCGTATATGGCCAGGACACTGTGGAGTACACAGATGAATATACATATCTGGGGGTGGTATTCACGGGACCGAGGTTTACCCTGAGGAGAGCAGCAGAGACTAGACTATCCAGAGCCTATGCGGCATTAGGAGGGCTAGAGAGGATGTGTTCGCAGGTTCAGTTTCAAGAACCACGAACAAAACTATGGCTCTTTGATACTTTGGTTGCTTCAGCTATGCTTTATGGGGTCCAAGTCTGGGGACCATCTGTGAATCATAACAGTTGGAGGAACATGGAGAGACCCTTGGTATTTTTGATATCCCGGATGATTAGAGCCAAGGCCTCGGTACCACATGCGATTATTCGAGCGGAGGTAGCCGCCCCTCCTATAGAGATTGAGGCTCTTACCAGATCAGTGTCCTTTATGCACAGTCTATGGGATACACATAGAGGCAGATATACTAGACTGGCTCTTGAGTCCTCTAGACAGTTAGTGATGCAGGGAGATGCATCATGTTGGTATGCACAGATGACCTCATGGTTTTAGAGGCATGGTCTCAGCATGGATAGATTGCCTCCCTTTCAGTATTCCCTGGATGCACCCTCCCTGCCAGTCACACGGACGGAGATCACTAGACTCATTCGTCAGGATCTTATACAGTTGGACACTAGGAGGACATGGGTAGAGCCGATACAGGAGTTGGGCACGAAGATGGCTTTCTACAAAGAGCACCTTGTCCAACTTTTGGGATGGGTTTGTGACTCGTCCGAACAACATGGACACTCATTTATCTCATGATCTGCGATGTGCTATTGTAGTAGGGCTACAATCACTTCACAGGACAGGCAATTGGACAGTTAGCTACAGTTGGTCTGGTTCACACTGGACGGACCCTTTGGGCTGGGAGTGACACGTGGTAGGGTACCTACGGTGGTCTAGGTGGACATCGTGGCCAGGTCACCACCACCACTCAGTTTGGAGATAGACTTAGCTGGCTGGACATTTATGGGCCGTTGGTGGCTCTTATGGGTTGTACATATGAGTAGTCGTGTTTTGGGGCAGATCTATCTTATCTTGCACGTAGTTGTCTAGAGGAAGTCTTACACAGAGCACTGCTTCACCATCCCTGCACATCTGAGCCTCGACACCCCATTTGTACCTGTGAGTCCTGGGCTGGAGCGGAGTGTGCTGCCACGCCAGAGTCTGTACATGGTTCTTTGAGCTAGTCGAGTCCACATGTTCTGGTCCACTGTTGTGTCTCTGTTGTTATCCATTGTTTCTGTGTTGTTATCCGTTGTTTCTGTGTTTCATTCTGTTTGAGAGAGTTTTCATTTGTTTGAGTGAGATTGTCACGCAAATTGCACTGAGGGGCACCCACACTGTAGAGAGCACGACACATAATCCGCGCTACAGGTGCTCTCATTTTGGCGACCACGATGGGATCTCAACTGAAGTCTCACTCTGTTGAGTAGGTGGTTTCTTCGCTTCGCCTGTGCAGTCGAAGTCTCTAGCCTTGTTGGTCTGGTCCCCTCTCGCCCTGGTCCAACTTGCCCTCGTCTCTGGTCTAGACCCCCTCGACCTTGGTCTAGCTGGTCTAGTCACTTGTCTGGTCTAGACCCTGGTCTAGTCCTCCTCGTCCCTGGTCCAGCTGGTCTAGACACTCGTCTGGTCTAGTAGAGTCTAGACCAGTCTTCAGTCAGTTCAAGGTTTTCTTGCCCAAAGCTTGGTTGGTTTGGAGGTCACTGCATGACACATACAAGGAGGTCAGTTGAGCGTCATAGCCCACTACTGAGCCCTCTGAAGTACTATCACAGAAGACGACCTTTGACACCTTGTAGAAATCCTTCAACCTCATCACCTATACCTCCACATATCACATCACCCATTCCTTCATCAGGTTCCCCATCTTCCCGATCACCTTCTCCAGAAAAGCTCTCTCCTATTCTTCTACAGCAAGCTATTGTGCAACAGACTCAGCAAGGAATCATGGAGCCACTAGCTAGTGTTTTGGCCAAGGTGAACATCAAGTTCCCTACCTTCAAAGGGCTGTCTTCAGAAGATGCTGACGACCATGCAAGAAGATTTGTATCTCTCTATAGGGGACGTGGGCTGAACAGAGAAGATGCTTACTTGGTACTATTTCCATCCACCTTGGATGGCCTAGCAGATAAATGGTACAGCCAATTTGTAGAGAACCATTTTGCAACTTGGGCAGCCTCAAGACAGCAGTTCTGTGCAGCTTTCAGGCCGGGTGACTACCAGGAGAAGGTGTTGGATGAGTTGGCCAACTTGGTGCTCAAGCCTGAGGAGACTTTTGCGGAGCTTATGACGAAAACTAAGTCGCTGGTGGCCAAGCTTCCCCAACAACCCCGTGAATTCATGGTTAAAAAGTGGGTGGAGAAGGCGCTTCCCAAAACTTCTCAGCAAAAACTCCGAGAGAGTCTCCGGCCCGACGCCACTCTCGACGAGTTCATCGCAACTGCTACTAGAATAGAGGGAGCTAGGAAGCTCTTCAACAACTCTCCTCAAATAGATACTCCCTCTGTGTTCTCGGAAGGTAGTCCTACTGATCCTTTAACTTCTTTACGTAGGGAACTGGAAGCCCTAAAGCTACAACGAGCTCTTCAAGAGGAGAGGTCCTTCTCTCTTAGACAAGAGAAGCCTACACATAATGAGGCATTGGAACAGATTAAGCACGAGTTAGAAGAGCTCAAGTGTCAGCAAGAGACTAAGGCTATGGTTTGGTGTAGCTCATGCCGCTCTCCAGGGCACCCACCACAGGAATGCCCCCTTCGGTTTTACTGCCACTTCTGTGAAAAAGATGGACATGAGGATAAGGATTGTTACTACCTCAAGGGATTGCGTCAAATACAACAAAATCTTGGTCCTTCTCTCCAACAAGGGCTAGCACCTGCATCCAACATGGTCTCACCCTACGGCCATCAAAACCAGTTGCCTCCTCTGCTGACAACACCCCCTATGCAGCAAGGTATGCACAACAACTTTGCACCCCACAGTTTTTATCATGCCAGTACTCCCTCAGTTCCCCAAAGTTTCTACACCTCAGCCTCAAATTCCATGCAGCAACCACCTCGTCCCCCGTTTCGTCCTTCCAATCGGCCCATACTCTGCTACAGATGCGGAGAATATGGGCATTATCAGAGCAAGTATCCTTTACCCGAGGGGTCCCCTCCTTGTCGTCATTGCCCTGATTCGAAGGATCACTACAGTAAAGATTGTCCCAAGCAAAGGGCATCCACGTCTTCAGGCTCAACTCAGATTTAGCCCGAATTCACCTTTCCGAAGATAAATTTGATTACTGTGAACACCGTGCCTCAACCTTCACCTGCTACTCATGTGGTTAAGCCTCTGCAAGTGGAGGAGCCTGCTGGTGTCCTTACTCGCGAACAAAGAGCAGCTCTTGGTCTCAATCTACCCACAGGTCCACCTCGCCAGTCTCCACTTCCTCACTCTGGTCTACCTAACCCAAAGGACAAGTCCTTCCCAATTGCTCAGAGCAAACCAACTTCCTTGTTATCTGACATTGATGGAGCCTTCTTAGAAGCAGTGGCTGACTTGGAACAGATTAAGGTCACAAAAGGAGCCCAGTTCGGAGGCGCCAAGCCCACAGCAGAAGCCATCTTGAAAAATACTTTTCAGCAGATGTCACTATACGACATGCTAAGGCTCGATGCAACACTTAGAAGTGACACCCTATCAGTCATTCAATCTCTGTACCCGGGGGCTGGGCCTAGTGGCGGGCACCTCCCTGTACAGCCCTCAGAGTCCTATTTGATTTCCTATCCATCTGCTCCCCTCACCGATTATAAAAGTCCTCGCCTCACTGTATCTATTCTTGGGCACCAGCTATCCGGCGTCATCGTTGATGGAGGATCTGGAATCAATTTGATGCCCAAATTCACTATGATGGCCTTAGGTCTAAAGCCTACCCGGCCTGCTCCTTTCACTGTTACATTGGCTGATCAGAGAACAGTCTACCCAGTGGGCATAGTCGACAAGGTGCCTCTGAAGGTACAAGATTTCACTTTTAACTTGGATTTTGTGGTAGTTAATCTTCCCCAGGTAGAGGGAGGTTATCCCTTGATGATTGGTAGGCCATGGCCATGACATACGAAAGCACTTCATGACTGGGGAACCGACGCCATGTGGATACATACTCCTGGCTCTCCAATGCAACAAATTCGTCTTGAAGGAGGTATGGATCCAATCGTTCAGCATAGCTCTTTGTCAGTAGAGTCCAACCCTGACTTGGAGCAGCCTGTCCCTCCCGATGGGTCCGATGAAGACTTATTGCAGTGGTTAGAAGCCACCTCTTCGATGCGATGCTATGTAGTCTCTCTTCAACCTTTGCCAACAGATTCACCCTCTCCCCCTGATCCTACATCTGAAGCTACACCTGAGACCAAGAATCCCAGTCAGCCAAGTGAGCCAGAACCAAGTGGACCAGTCTCAAGTGAGTCAGAACCAAGTGGACCAGTCTCTGGTGCCCATCCTTCAGAGGGTCCCTTGATGGAAACCGTCGGCCTGGGTGAGCCTATAACCCACCATAGAAGGGGAAAAAAGTCTCCCTTGCAAGAGTTGGCCAACACCCCAGCTCCCTCCTTAGCCTCTACTCCATCTGACTCTCCACCCATGCCGGAGCACTTTGAGGTATTTGAGGATTTACCATTTGCAGAGCTTCCATCAGGTTGGTTGCAGGAAGAGTATGCTGATTTCAACATTGATCAGACGCCAGCTCATAATGTCCAAAGGCTAACAGAGGCGGCACAGTCTTCTCCACCTGACGCAGCCTCCACCATAGCACCGCCTGACCCAGTCAGAGAGGTCAACCTAGGCGGCCCTGACAACCATCAGCCCATCTTATTAGCCACTTGGTTATGGGATCACCCCGCTCTACTCGACCTGGTAATCTCCTTCGTGCGCTCTTTCAAAGATGTGTTTGCCTGGTCTTACCACGATTTAGAAGGAATCCCAGCAGAGCTAGGAGTCCACACAATTCCTCTGGTTGAGGGGGCTAAGCCGGTCAGAGGACGGGCTTACAAACTGAATCCCAAGTATGCAGAAGCAGTCAAAATCGAGTTGGAAAAAATGCAAGAAGCAGGTATTATTGTACCAGTAGAGCACTTATAATGGTTGTCTCCTATGGTTATTGCCCCAAAGAAGCAGTCCAACAAAATTCGAGTTTGTGTCGACTATCGGGCTCTGAATAAGGTCACAATCCCGGATGGATTTCCGACACCTTTTACTGAGAGAGTCCTCGAAGATGTCGCTGGCCATGTACTGTATAGTTTTATGGACGGGTTCAGCGGCTACAATCAATTAGGAATACATCCTGACGACCAAATCAAAACAGCTTTTGTGACTCCCTGGGGTATTTTCATCTACACTAGAATGTCTTTTGGGCTTAAAAATGCACCGTCTTCTTTCAATCGCATAGTATATCTCATCTTTTGTCCTCTGCTTACTGATCACCTTCGCATATTCATGGATGACTTTTCCACCTTCTCGGGTGCTCAATGTTCGACCCCAGTAGAAAATCTAAAGGAGCATCTTGCTCAGCCCTCTGCAGTCTTCCTCAGGTGCAGAGAGGCACGTTTGAAGCTCAATCCGAACAAATGTCATTTTTTGGTCACAGAGGGCACACTGTTGGGCCATGTGGTGTCTGCTCAAGGTTTGGCACCGGACCCAGAGAAGATAGTGGCCATCTTGAAGTTACCTCCTCCCATAAATCCCAAAGGTGTTCAGAGCTTTGTGGGCCACACCGGCTATCATCGCAGGTTTATACGTATGTATGCACAGGTGGCTCAACCATTGACCCGGCTCACCAGTGCTGCTGTTCCCTTCCGGTGGTCAACACCTGAGGCCGAAGCATTTGCATACCTCAAAAAACGTCTCACTGAAGCGCCTATTCTAGTTTCCCCGGATTGGGCCCTACCTTTTCATGTGCATAAAGATGCCAGTCTGCTGGCTGTGGGTGCTGTGCTGACTCAGCCTAGCAAAGAGTTCAACTTGGATCGCCCTGTACATTATGCAAGTCGCCTGCTCACCAAAGCAGAGCGAAACTATAGCACCATAGAGAGGGAAGGATTGGCTATAGTGTATGCTCTACACAAATTTCGTCACTATTTGCTAGGGGTCCACTTCACAGTTATCACTGATCACCATGCCTTGCGCTATCTGCTTAATAAGCCACAGGTTGCAGGTCGAGTATGGCGATGGCTCCTCCTATTCCAGGAGTTTGATTTTGAAGTGGTACTCCGTCCTGGTAAGCATCATGTAATGGCTAACCACCTCTCTCGCATTTACACAGGCGAAGAAGCTACCGGGATTGCGGATGACTTTCCAGATAGCAGTCTTTTTAAAATAGATACAACACCGGAATGGTACGGCGAGGTCCTACATTTTCTATCTACTGGGCTGTACCCAGAGAGGACATCCCCACTGCAAAAGAGGAGATTGCTGTTGAAGTTCAGGCCTTTCACTCTGATTGGGGGCCAACTCTACAAAGCGGGACCAGATGGTGTTCTGAAGCGTTGTGTCTCGCCTCATGAGGTGGAGCATATTTTGGAGGATGCCCACAATGGTTCCACTAGTGGCCATTACCCTGGTCACATCACTGCTCAGAAGATTCTACAGAGTGGTCTGTGGTGGCCCTACATTTTTAAGGATGCAATAGCATATTCTAAGGTTTGTGATGTGTGCCAGAGATGTGGGCCAAAGCCGAGTAAGCAATCCAACCGTCCTTTGCAGGTCTCGATGGCGTGGCTACCTTTTGAGAGATGGGGTTTGGACTTTGTGGGACCAATATATCCCCCGGCTCAACCAGGTAATCGCAAATATCTGCTAGTGGCTACAGACTATGCAACAAAGTGGACAGAGGTACTAGCAACAGTAGATTGCACTGGCAATACAGTGGCCAAATTTTTATATGAAAATATTTTATGCAGATTTGGATGTTCCTTAGAGATCACCAGTGATAGAGGCAGTCATTTTGTCAATGACATGATCTCAAATTTGCTGGCCAATTACAAGATTTTTCATCGCAAATCGTGCTCTTATTACCCTAGAGCCAATGGACAGGCCAAGAGCACCAACAAGGTTCTGATCGCCCTACTGAGAAAAGCATGTCATCTCCATCCAGCATCGTGGGCTCAGGCTGTGCACGGCACTCTTTGGGCATACCGCACATCTTTCAAAGCAACAACGAATCAAACGCCTTTTCAACTCGCTTTCGGTTTGGAAGCCATAGCTCCATTTGAGTTCAACTCCGGTTCCCCTAGGGTGGGCAGTCTGCGTGCAAGTTGGGGCATGGAATCTGCCTCTATCTCCCGTCTCACCTTATTGGATGAAAGCCGCCTTTTAGCTTCTCGTGCTCTGCAAGCGGAACAACTTCGTCGCAAAGCGTGGCATTATCGCCACCTCAGAAAGCCAAAAATAATGCAAGGCACATTGGTGCTACTCTATCAGGCAAAATATTTGAAAAAAGCAAAGAAGCTGGTTCCAGCTTGGCAAGGGCCCTTTAGAGTACAGGAGGTTTTGCCACAGGGGGCTGTCCAGTTACTCACTTTGGAAGGCGTTCCTTTGCAACTGGTAAATGGCTCCAGAATCAAGTGCTATTACTCCTCTGAGTAAAGGGTCTGCAACTATCCCGCCATCTGTAGGTTCTATGTCCTATCTCTCTCCTCCCCACTATCTTTCCATCAGAATGGGTGTTTTGTTACTGTCTCAGTTATGCTCTCCTCACGACTAGCTTTCCACCAGAATGGATGCTCTGTTACTGTCTCAATTTCTGCTATGTCTTGTTATTTGCGGTTAAGTATTAAGGTCCTTCCAGTTAAGCTTTCAGTCAAGCTTCTCGTCGGAGTGGTTTTGTTCAGTTTGACAAGTGGAATCTGCTTGGGGACTCTTGGGGACTCTGCTTAGATGGAAATTGGGATAATGAACAAGGTGTAATCAAGGACTTGACTTGATGAGACTCCCAATGCCATACTGTCTATGGGAAGAATATGGCAGAGTTTATGTCAAAAACCTTTGGTGCCATTAAACTTTCAGCCTTGCTGTAGGAACCTTAATCTCATAATGAGTCAAAATTACCCTCCCTTTTATCTGCTCGAGATTTGTAGCTGCTCAAAAATTAGCACTTTGTACCTTCTCTTTGCTTCTGCTATCACTTTTATCACTTTGTACCGAGTGTGATCGTTGCGCCCTACCTATCCCAACCCCAAACCCCTCGCCCCTAACCTCTCCAAAAACACACTCACCCCTACTCTATACCAACCCCTCGCCCCTACCCTCCCTTACTTCCCTCGCCCTTACCTGCCCTCAATCCCCTAGCCCCTACCCACTATCTCCCCCCTCGCCCCTATCCACTTATTCCCCCTCGCCCTTACCTACCCTCAACCCCCTCGCCCCTATCCACTATTTTCCCCCTCGCCCATACCCACTCTCTCCCCCCTCGTCCCTATCCACTATTTTCCCCCTCGCCCCTACCCACTCTCAACCCCCTCGCCCATACCCACTCTCTCCCCCCTCGCCCATATCCACTTATTTCCCTCACCCTCATCACCCTCGCCCATACCCACTCTCTCCCCCTCGCCCCTATCCACTATCTCCCCCCTCGCCCCTATCCACTTATTCCCCCTCGCCCTTACCTACCCTCAACCCCCTCGCCCTTATCCTCTAAATATCCCTCGACCCTACCTCCCTTACTCCCTCGCCCCTATCCTATACGCATCCCCTCGCCCAATTCTGCCTGCATCCATCGATTAGCAATCAGAAGCTCTGCTTCCGACTCCGAGTCTTCGAGCAACGAGGAAGAGGAAGAGGATGAAGAAGAAGAAGCTGTAAAGAACCAAAAGAAGAGAAAAGCCATCATGCAGGTACTGGGTCATCCAATTCCTCGGCCTCCTTCTTCCAAGACCCAGACCAAGTTCACATTGAACTTCCATCTGCAGCAGCCTCATCCGTCGCTTCGAGAAGTCCTATCAAAAGACCAGCTACACAAGCTAGGATTGTCAGCATTAGCAGACATCGATCTGCCTTCGGATATTCCCATGGATATGGTGCATGCACTCCTCAAGTTTTTTCCCAAAGTCAGAGGACACCCACTGACTGCTACACGAATAGGTAACGCCTTGGGGATGACAACTTTTCCTGCAGTGAAACCGGCTACGCGCACATATTCCCAACTTTCGAAAGATGCGACAATCGAGGCATGCAAAGAACTACTCAGTACGAATCATGCTGGCTATGCAAGGAATAAACAGCTCTGGTCCATTTTCAAGTATTACTTTTGGGTCAGAGATCCTAAAGTCGGCAAGGGCAAGGGCAAGGGCAAGGCCAGATGTGACGTGCCTACTATATTCTCGCACTGCGAAGGCCTATACTGCCTCATCCACACCATCCCATGTGGCTTTCATCAAATTTTATTTACCTCTTTACAGTCTCGGGCTAAAAGATTCAGAGCTCAGGTGCAATCTGTGCAATCTAGCTTTCAATGCTTCGTAGCTCCGATGTTGGCCTGGGTGATTAATATACCTGTTAGTCCTATGGATGTGGATGCGGCGATGCAGCGTAAAAGCTCTAAGGGAAAAGGGAAAGATATTGAACAAACAAAGGATCTATCTGAAAAGCCAAAGAAAAAGAGGGCAAAGGTAGTGAAGGACACAGTAGCATCTTTAGTATCCTTGCCAGTCTCCGAAAGCCAACAACTTCGAGTGAAGCAACCACTTCGACGTTCCTCACATACGGTCACTACTGATTCGATGGTAAGTTCAGGTGGTCCAGATCACACTATGCATGTCACAACTGTGACTTCTACAGTGTGTGTTCCTCTCTCTACTGCTGCTATTTTTACACCTACCACAGTGACTAGCTCCCATGTCCCAGTGGCAATTGCTTCTTCTCCTATGCCTAGTCCTGCGGCAACCACTCCTACCATCTCTACTTCGACAGAGAGGCATGCTCCTAGTCCACCGCGAGCAGTGCCACTTGTCACACCAGTCCCACCAGCAGTCCCACCAGCTGTACCACTCTCCAGCTCTCTTCACCCTGACACTATTACAGGACCTTCTACAGGATCGGACTCTACATCATTTTTCCGGCTATCGGAGGATATATTGCAGGAGTCTAGGCAAGCCATTGCCACCATTGAGCTGGGAGCAGAGCGTTTAGCAGCCACACACCAGCGTCACGCAGCTACTTACGCAGCTATGGAGGGAGCTCTGAAGGTTGCTGAGAGCGCCATCGCGGATAGGGATGCCACTATTTTCGCACTCCAGCAGGCCCTGAAGTTAAAGTCTCAAGTGATTAGTGACCTTCAGAATCAACTACAAGGATTTAGAGAATTGTTGTTACAGGAAAATAGGGCAACGCAGCCTACGATGATGGGTATGGGATATGGGTGGACTGGAGCAGGTACACTAGTGCAGCATGCAGCAACGGGTCCTTCTCAACAGTTTATGGGACTTTACTCACAGACTCCAGTTCCCGTTCAGTACTACAACCAACAACAACAGTATCCTCCTCCTCAGGGGTTTCAGTCTTCACCATTGCATCAGATGCAAAATATGACTTGTTGTGATGGAGTTGTTGGAGCACACATGCATGGCTGTGTTACTCGACGTCCTCAGTACACTACAGGACAGGTGCTACCATCGGCTCAGCAGCAGGTGGCTGGTCATTTCTCAAGAAACACACTTACTGACAGGAGAGCTCGCATACAGCAAGGCCCCACAATCGATTTGATGGCCCCACCTCCAGAGGCTGATCCTTCGGATGCAGCAGTGGCCACCACTCTATCTCTTGGATGACAGATCCAGGAACTCACCATTGTACATACTAGTAGTTTTCTTTCAAAGTTTCAGTCTTCCTCTCACCGAGACGGTGAGCGGTCTTGTGGCAGGCAACCTGTAGTAGGGCTACAGTCACTTCACAGGACAGGCAATTGGACAGTTAGCTACAGTTGGTCTGGTTCACACTGGACGGACCCTTTGGGCTGGGAGTGACACGTGGTAGGGTACCTACGGTGGTCTAGGTGGACATCGTGGCCAGGTCACCACCACCACTCAGTTTGGAGATAGACTTAGCTGGCTAGACATTTATGGGCCGTTGGTGGCTCTTATGGGTTGTACATATGAGTAGTCGTGTTTTGGGGAAGATCTATCTTATCTTGCATGTAGTTGTCTAGAGGAAGTCTTACACAGAGCACTGCTTCACCATCCCTGCACATCTGAGCCTCGACACCCCATTTGTACCTGTGAGTCCTGGGCTGGAGCGGAGTGTGCTGCCACGCCAGAGTCTGTACATGGTTCTTTGAGCTAGTCGAGTCCACATGTTCTGGTCCACTGTTGTGTCTCTGTTGTTATCCATTGTTTCTGTGTTGTTATCCGTTGTTTCTGTGTTTCATTCTGTTTGAGAGAGTTTTCATTTGTTTGAGTGAGATTGTCACGCAAATTGCACTGAGGGGCACCCACACTGTAGAGAGCACGACACATAATCCGCGCTACAGGTGCTCTCATTTTGGCGACCACGATGGGATCTCAACTGAAGTCTCACTCTGTTAAGTAGGTGGTTTCTTCGCTTCGCCATCCCTGCACATCTGAGCCTCGACACCCCATTTGTACCTGTGAGTCCTGGGCTGGAGCGGAGTGTGCTGCCACGCCAGAGTCTGTACATGGTTCTTTGAGCTAGTCGAGTCCACATGTTCTTGTCCACTATTGTGTCTGTTGTTATCCATTGTTTCTGTGTTGTTATCCGTTGTTTCTGTGTTTGATTTTGTTTGAGAGAGTTTTCATTTGTTTGAGTGAGATTGTCACGCACATTGCACTGAGGGGCACCCACACTGTAGAGAGCACGACACATTATCCACGCTACAGCTATTGGTCAGATTCGCACATCCTCACACCAGCTGGAGATTGAGACGGGTAGATTCAGAGGGATACCACCAGAGGCTAGGATATGTCAACTATGCGGTAGAGAGCCAGAGATAGAGCTACACTACATATGCCATTGCACTGTGTATTATGAGATACGAGGGCGCTTCCATTGCTTATTCAGGAAGGGTTTTGGACCCCTAGATAGAGTCATGAGGTATCAAGACCAGAGATGCCTTGGCTTATATCTACTTGAGCTACACCGACATAGAGACAGTCTGTTGGGGAGACATGGAGTACGACAGTCGCAGAGACAAATCACAGATTTCTTTGGATCGAGGGAGCCAAGAGACCAACCACCAGCACAGGGTTGTACCCGCATTCATACCAGAGGCACCCTCATTGATAGGGTGATTGAGCTTGGGAGATCGAGACGACCACGACCGAGACACAGGAGCACACTACATCGATGGAGACTCCAGCAGAGGATCAGAGGCATTCTAGCTCGACACCCAGATTGTCATTGAGGGCCTATTCTACATTTTCACATCTCACATTTCACACTTCATTTCAGTTTTTCATTTTTACTTTCACTACTTTTTGTACTTGTACTTCAGACATTGTATTAGATTCACCACTTTGTATCTGATGGTCTCATAGGTCATTTTGGCCTTTTGAAGACGTTAATATATCATTTCATTTCATTTCTCTCTCTCTCTCTCTCTCTCTCTCTCTCTCTCTCTCTCTCTCTCTCTCTCTCTCTCTCTCTATGCTCTTGCTCTTGGCATAACCTAACCCTAATCACCATCTCTCTAACCCTAACCCTAACACCATGGTTAATCTAAGGCTTCACCCTCATACCCTAGCGCTAATCATTGGTGATTAGGGAGTACACTTCCGCATTAACTAATCTATCACAATGGTCCAAAGCCTTCATGAAAAAGGCAATAGTACCTCCATTAGATTCCATTATAGAAAGTACAATGGCCTGTATGGTGCTCCTCTGAATTCACACATGATGACACATCTTGCATATGTGATCATCTCATAATATACTTTCATATCAACGTGTCTCTGATCTCAGAGTGTGTGAGAATGTATGCATCTGGCTAATGGTACCTCAGACACCATGTGAAATACCGTACGATAAACCCCTCTAGAGAGGGGTGTAGACAATGTCTCTAGTAGTGCACTATTTTTGGGCGGAGTGGCTGTGAGGGCCTGCTCCACGTTACTTTATGTCTTATTTCACAATATCCATCCGAATCACCTGATTCAAATCCCTGCAACTAAGATCGAGGGAAGGCCAGTCAAGTTGTAATCAAAGAAGATAGTGAATTGATATTGTGGCCATGTCAAGCCCACGTGCACATATGGGCCTAAAAAGATTGGGTGTCTCCCTCCTCATCACCAAGTTTCTTGGAGAATGTAAGTGCTAAAGATATCACTGCAAGGATAGCTCCCATATCATGTGAAAAAATGTAAAAGCTCAAAATAGTGCCTGAGTGGCCTTTGGAGCACTTCCCATCTCTGCTCCCATCTTTGCTCTCACAATCTCATGTGGTATTGATGACTTAATTGATCATGTGTGCAATCATCGGCACAATAAGCCTTTTCATATGCTGCCATCCCGTCATAATAGTCTCCCTTTGGCCAATTTCAGCCCCCAAAGTTCTGTACCATAGAGAAGAGTTGATGTAATCAACATACCAAGCAACCATAGTTTTGTGCATGGCCATTGAAGCTATATTGTATATATCTTCACATTGTCTCTCAACTTTCAAGTGCTCCCACAGCTGCAAAGCTGCGTTCAAGTCCGGCCTTTTCTCCCTCAACTGTGGCCCTCTAAAAGAGACTCATAAGTACACAACTCTCCTTGAAATGTTAATTATGTGTAGCGGGAATAATGTGTCGTGCTCTCTACTGTGGGTGCTCCTCAGTGCAATGTGCGTGAAATCTCACTCCAACAGAATGAAAACACTGTAGACAATGAACAATATAGCAAACAAGCAACTCAACAGTAGAACCTCAACAGCATGGGACTCGACTAACTCAGATGAACTAGTACAGACTTTGGCATGGCAGCACACGCTGCTCCAAGCCCAGAACTAACGGGTACAATGGGGGTGTCGAGGCTCAAGATGTGCAGGGAGGGTGCAGTGTGTGATGTAGACTCGACCGACGCTAGACTCAAGACTCATAAACCATCTAGAACAGTCTATCCAAACTCCAGCAAATGTGAGCATACATGCAACCCAAATGGGAAACCTACAGATAACTCAAATACTGTCCAGCTGCACCTATCCCCAAACTGTGGCGGAGAAGAACTGGCCACGATGTCCTCTAAACCAACACCCTGCCACGTGTCAAGTGCACCAAGTGTGAACCCACAACCAACGACCAACTACAACTGTCTTGTCTTTCCGTGTAGAGTAACACTGTAGTCCAGCTACATTATGGTTATGATTTGGTTACCCATGCTTGTGTGGTGATGGTCATAAATTTTGTTTTACCAAGGTTAACTATAAGGTCTCTATCCTCATGAAAGGAGAGTTAATTGTGATGCATCCAGATTCCAAATACCACCGTAGAATAAGCATGATGTCATTTGTTCTTCTACCATCAACAAATTTGGTAACAAATTCAGTCTTGATGCACAAAAAATTGATTCAAAAGATAAGGGGGTTCTAATGGCAAGAAAATGGGGAAAAAAAACCAGCTGAAAGTTCCCAAAATGTGGGACATATTTTGAACACATTTGAAGTAGGTTGGGTAAACTGATGTTTTCAATTCAACATTACTTTAGCTCACGGTGTCAACCTCCTATTGTTCAACAACTTATGGGATAAGAAAAGTTTTGATTGACAGAAAAAATTGAGAAAAACGAATGTCCGACAATGATTCCAATTTTTTACATCTCCCTGGAAGTAAGTCTTTTTGTTTTTGAAAGAGAGCATGTCTCTAACCTTCGCTTGTCTTGCTGATATTGTGCCAGGGCTTCTATATATCTCAACCAGTATGGCCCTGCAATCTGGGCATGTACATTCTGAGGACCTACTAGATATGCCTTGACAATAAATCGATCATCTCTTTGCCTGGAGAAAAACCACAAAATTTTATCCCTTATCCTTAATGTTATCTTTTATGCAGTAAATAGACAGTCTGTTGATCTAGACAATAATCAGAACTTACCTGCCCTCGTACGTGGACAACCATGACATGTAGGATGCTGCGAAGTACATTGATACAAAAGGTCTATATAAATCCTCCACTACATGAATACTATATGCTTTGTATCCAAGTGAGCTGTTGCAAAGGAAAACATTGCTCCTTAGAAAGGTTCCTGTACTTTAAAGTGCTAAACTGTTGTCATTACAGATTATTTTTTACTTCAATTATCATGGTTTTTTCTCAGGATGCTTACATTTTTCACTTGGTAGTGCACATAAGTGCTAGCTCAGAAGATTTGTAGGCTCCACTTAGTCGTTGCTGATACTTACTAGTGAGCTACACGTACTTGACAAAGGGAATAATATACCTCACCCCCAAGGAGAGAGGGTTTCTAGATGAGATCAGACAATGGAGGCCTATCACAAAATTTTAATGAACGCTCTAAGTTTGAGGGTGTAGGCTCTAGCCACTCCTTGGGATTCATGCCATGCAGATTGGGTTTGTCAAGGAGTGCAACATCCTTGACAACAACATTTCATTTTGGGAGGCCACTGCTAGGGCCCATATGCATGATGAGGAGCTTATGATCGGGTCGACTGGAGGTTTCTTCAAGGGACTATTATGAGGATGGGCTTCTTGGATTCTCGGAGAAGGGGGCTTGCAGCACTATAACAATGCTGATTGCTGTGTGTGTGTGTGGGGGGGGGGGGGGGGAGGCATTGACCAGATCTATCAAACAGGGCTGCCCTCTTGTGCCTTCCTTGTTCTTGTTCTTCATTGATGCCTTGAGTGGCTATCTCATCGCTCAAAATAAACCAGCGAGTCACCCTAACAAGGCAGTAAAAACTAAAACACTGAAGCAACACTTAGCTAAACTGAAAAGCTGCAAGTTGAACTTGAAATAACACTACAGATAAGATAGACAGAGTGGAAGCACTTGCCCCTCAGATAGGCATCCCATTTTGTATGGCAAAATGTGACAGAGAGGATAATGGTGAGGAAGACTCCTTTATTAATCACATTAATGTTCGGACAGCAGTATCTTCCTACATGCTTCCCTCAGTGGTTCGCTCTCTTTCCCTTCTCTCTAGCTCTACAATGCCCGACATCATCATGTGCTCTTGTGTTCTGACTTCTCTAGTAGAATGGAGTGCTTGCTCTTGCTCTTCTTGTGTTGGTGGAGGCGTCAGCTCTCTAAAAGCTTGTGTGGGCGGACTTGGAATGAGCGTCTCGTTCTTTCCTTGATTTGGAATTCAAGTCAGTTGCTTTCCTAATTTGACATCCAAAAAGCAAGATCTCAGCATAATATATGCCTATGCTAGTAAATCCATACACTACCACATCATCAAGAGGTTGAGGGCAGCGCAGCCGTCAAGAGGTTGAGAAGATGCTATAAAGAAGCGGAAGAACTGAGTGTGCTAGAGAAGAAGGGGGGAAGCGTGCCGAGGGGGAAAGGGGACAGAGGTTCGCACAAGGTAGGAGGGAGAGGGTTCACTGGCAGCAATGGAGGGCTCCACGCCACGTAGAGAAGAGGACGATCTCAAGGGTCGAGAAGGGCGGGTCACGCGAGCTCGTGTTATTGAAAGAGAAGTTCACTTAGCTGCATGAATTGCTTTACAATGTGGTATGGGACACATCTATTGAGTATTTATGTAGCTCAATAGGAATTTCCATTGGATTATTATTTTCTTTGTTTTTTGCGAGCAAACCAAGATCTTCGGAAGATGAGTTCCCTTTGCTAAGTGGATTGCTTTACAGTGTGGTAGAGAACACATCTATCAAATATCCTTTTAGAAGAGCAACAACTTAAGCTTTCAGGTAATTAGCTACCATTAAGGACAATGCATCTTTTAAAGGGGTGGAGAAAATAATAACAAACTTTCTACTCCATAATAGTCATAGACTAACAAGTACTCCAAATTTCAAAACCCACTACAATCATGAAAAAAATCTTCTTATAGAAGAATTTATGATCTTTGATAGGGTTGTTAAATTTGACTACTAGGTCGTTAGTGTCCTCAATATAGCTATATAGTTTGTAGATATTGCAAGGACAATATGAGGTCCAATTTTGGACAAAAAACCAAGCTAGAAGATGGTTAGTTGACCATAACTAATCTTGCTTAGTTTGGCATATGTTTTGCACACTTCAAAATTTTTCTTTTCTAACTACACCCTTCAAAGTGATCATTGAGGACAATGACCTAAGTTAAGGGGGTGAGAATGTTAGACATCAAGTAAACTTGGAGTATTTACAAAGTGACAAGCAGTGAAAGGTCAGTGAATCTACTAGATCCAAGACAAGCCAGGGTCGGCATAGATCCAAAAGATGGACCAAGAGCAAGTGAGTAAGTAGGCTGGATGGCTTGGCATGTAAGTGTGACTTGCAACAAACAAGGATGGAGGCACCAAGATTAGCCATGGATTGCGGCAAGTAGCTAGGAATCTGGCCTACGATTGGGGGAGCCTATAAGAAGGAAGATTTGCAAACGTGGGTTAGGAATGCCAAGGGGTAATTCGAGGATGCTTCAGTGGAGCCTCAAGGGTAAGGTCTCATGGATTGTTTTAGAAGGGCAAGAGCTTTTCGTGTATAAGCTAAGGTTGGGTGGAGAATTACACACACTTAGCTCATTTTTTGCACCTCCGTGTCTTTTTCTTGCTCCCTCTATTTTATGATTTAGCCATAGTACATATGTTATTGATATGGGAGAGTATCCCTTTTCTTTTGTGCCGTGTACCCTCTTGATAGGGGGGATATAGTCTACTTGGTAGATTGAAAACTAACAAAAGAATCTTTTTTGCATTTAGAAAATGAGCCGAACAGGGAGCCAATACTGGCAACGGTCCACCATCATCGTGCTCCACCATAGAGAAGAATGAAGGCCTAATGGCAAACCTCACCCCAATCCGATCTGCCTTAAATGATACTGTCCTCTACTTGTATGGATCAACTTGAGCAAAAAGGCCCAAACAGTCGCTGTGCGTGGCCTATTCGGTCTTTGATACTTGGAAGCAATGCGGGTCTCATCCATCTTGCATCTGCTCCTGCTCGTTTATGAACTGGAGGAGCTGACCATAAGTCCAAATGCTGGAATAAAGTGTTCATAATGTGTGATGGTGTTGGCTCATTAGCCTGTAATAGAGGTGTTGAACCCCCATCCATCCAATCTTGAGACAGTAAGTCAATTGCATCTTCCATTCTCGTGTTGTGTTGAGAAGAACCCTTTTCCGTATTCAGTGACATGTGATACTGCGGGATCTTTGACAATGCTTCTCCTTTGCAAAAGCGCAGGTTGTTATTGAAGTTAAAGCCCTTAACAAAGGTTAGAGGCCATCTATACAAATCTGGCCTAGAAGGTGTTTTACGCAGATCTGTCTCCCCTCATGAAGACCAAAGTATTTTGGAGGATGCTCACAGTAGTCCGTCAAGTGGGGACTACCCTCGTCACATTACTGCACAAAAGATTTTGCAGAGTGGGTTGTGGTGGCCGTATTTGTTAAGAGATGCTATTGCCTATAGCAAAGAATGTGATGCTTGCCAAAGATATGGAGGGCCCATGTCTATGAAGGGAAATCTGGCATAGCCCATCTATTAGATCATGACCAGACCTAACCAATTTTTTTTTTTCCGAGAAAAAGATCCTTCTATTAGTTAATGAAAACTGCCCATAGGGCTACATCCACCTCTGCAAGAGAGGGCTACAACAAGCATGATGGGGAGACTCTCCCAATGAAAAAGCAACATATATACAGTGAGGCTAAATCAAGAGATGGGAGGAGGGAAGAGCCACACAGGTGGACAGTAGTGCCATCTGAGCACCCCCTGGACTATGGTGTAGAAAGGCCCAGGGCGCCAGAGTCGAAGGAAAGCCTCGCGGCGCTCCCGCATGCGGTCGGAGCTGCCCTGTAGTCCCTCAAGCTGTCCTCTGAGAGTATGGATCAGCTCTAGCCAAAAGTCACGAATAGTCTCTGCTGGTGGCACAGGGCGAGCCTCAAAGATGCGGATACAGCGGGCCAGCCAGATGAACCAGAGAGCTAGGCCACTGATGAGCTCCCAACACTCCTCTCTCTCACTGCACCACTCCTGTGGAGTAAGCTCTCTAGCAGGCTGGAGTGTAGGTCGCCCCCCCTGCATCACTATCATCCTGTTGGTCGAAGATAGCTCAAACTGAAGTGCCGGGCCCATGAGGGTGGACCAAGCCACTGCCCCCCAAGTGTACTGTCGAGCCGTGGAGAGGGCAGGCATCAGCCGAAGAACTCGTAGCCACACCTGCTGGGCCAAGGGACAGTCCCAAAGACAGTGACGCTGACTCTCCACCAACTGGTCACAGGCTGCACATGCGGCCGAGAGACCACTATGCACAAGCCAGCTCCCTAATGCTGTGGCTCTGTGTGCAACCAGCCACTGGAACAAAGTGACGCGCCTTGGCTGTCTGGAGTCCCACAGCCTCTGCCAAAAGGCTGCCAAGAACTCGACTGTGAGGCCCTCCTCCTGCCAATGACGTGCTGCAGCGGGGCAGGCCTCTCTCTGTGCTGCAAGTATATGACGTCCAAGCCGAACAGTGTACTGAAAGAAGGGGACTCCTGGGCGGTCTGCAGAAGAGAAGGGGTCCCTCCATAGCCACTCACCAGGATCCCACTGTACTCGTGCTAGTGGACAACACTCCCAAGCCCATAGTGTCCAGTGTCCAGTCTCAAGAGCTGCTGGGTCAGGGTCTATGACGCAAGTCCTCCCACAGATGCCCACAACTCGGATCCTCTGGAAACAGCACTCTGCTACCTGCGGGGCCTCTACTGCAACTCGCTGTAATCATCCCCCACCTTGAAGCTCGAAGAACAGGGCTGGGACAGTCTCTCAGCAGGCCCTGATTGAAATGAGAACCTCCAGTCGTGTGAAGGCTCCCATCCACCGGGGTGCTACTGGCTCGAGAGGCGTGAGCCACTCAGCTGGAACTGACTCTGAGATGTCCTGACACATGCTCTGCACCCCTCGCATGCCCTGTAGCTGGACACCCTGCACCTCCTCTGACAAACCTGTGAACTCTAGCCAGTCACCTAGAGCGCGGTGGACCTGCTGCCATGGGACCCCAAGAAACATGAGGCCGACTCCCAACCAAGTGGCCTCTCTGAGTGCTAACCATGGGGTTCCAGACGAGGGGATGCCGTAGGCGCTCCTCCATGCAAGTCGGCTGTCTCTGCTCTAGGCCACGCCGTCAGAGCTCCCAAGATCGAAGCAAACTCACAGCGAATCGGTCCTCCAGTCTCCTGCTCAAACCAACTCGGCGCAACTCTGTAAAGATCCATCTGGTCGAAGGTTGCCAAGGGCCTCCTGACTGAGGCACCTTGGCACGAAGCCTCTGCAGCAAGAACTCCTTCCAGGGCTCCTCGCCTGGAAGAAGTCCTCTGACGACGAACTTCCCAAGAAGGGCTCTGCTCTGCTGTGCTGGATCAATGATCCCAAGCCCTCCCTGAGAACAAGGTAGTGTGATGACCGACCAAGCCACCTTGGCTCGGGCAATCTGAGTGTCACGACCTGACCAAAGGAAGTTCCTGATCAGCCTCTCTACCTGGCTGATACAAGAACTCGAGAAGATCCAGCAAGAAGTGATGTACCACATAGTCGCCAACAACACCTGGTTGGCAACTACTACTCTACCAGCCAGCGAAAGTCGTGCTGAGCTCCAATGTAACAGCTTTCTCCTAATGGACAGGAGAAGAGGAGCAATCTGCTGCTCGGGGGACAAGTCCAAACCAACCTGACAACCCAAGTACCGAACTGCAGTCCCTGGAGGAATCCACCTGAAACCCTCTCCTGGCATCCAATCTGGCACAGGAGCACTGCCAACCGAGAAAGCCACTATCTTTCTCCAGTTGATCAGTGCGCCCGATGCACAGCAGAAGGTCTCCAAAGCCTGCTCACATCTGTGTAGATTGGCCTCCTGGCCCTCTATGTACAAGGTTGAGTCGTCGGCAAACTCAACGTCCAGAAGCTCATCTCCCCGTATAGGGAGTGCTAAGCCCCTCAGGCCAATCTGCTGTGACACCAAAAATCTGCTCATCGCCTCCGCATAGAACAGAAAGGGAAAGGGGGCAAGAGGACAACCCTGTTTGACCGATCGTGTGAGCATGAAGCGCTCACCTCTACCTCCTGCCAAAAGCACCTGACTGTGAGCCTGTCTGTACAAAGCTGACACCCCTCTGATCCAAGCATCTGAGAAGCCGATCCTGCGTAGAGTGCCCTCTAGAAAGTCCCAGTCCACTCTGTCGTATGCCTTCTCAAAATCGAGAAGAAGAATCACAAGGTCCTCCCCACGGAGCCGTGCCAGGGCAGAAGCCTCCCAGAAAGTGAAGATGTTGTCAAGGATACTGCATTCCTTGACAAAACCTGTCTGAGTCGCATGTATAAGGCTCTCCAAAAGTGGCTGAATCCTCAAACTCAAAGCCTTGGCAAGAATTTTGTAGGCTGAGTTGAGGATGGTGATGGGGCGCCACTGTCGAATCTCATCCAAGGAGCCACCCTCCTTTGGAATGAGGTAAATCAGGCCCTCACTCATGCTATCCGGCATCACTCCTGTGTACAGAATGTACTGAAAGGCACTACAAAGATCTGGGCCAAGCAGGTCCCAGTACTCCAAGAAGAAGCTGGGAGTCAGCCCATCCTCACCTGGACAGCTACCACGAGGGAGGGCCCTAAGAGCCGTGTGCAGCTCCTCAAGCTGAAGAGACATCTCTAGCCTCTGGCGCATCTCCTCAGTCACAAGACAAGGCATCTGTGCCCAAACCTGCTCCCTGCATGCATCCTGCCGCTCTGACTGGGGCTCAGCCGACAGTAACTCACGGTAAAAGTCAGTAGCAACTACACGCATATCCTTGGGCTCACAAACAACTAACCCATCGGGTCTCCTCAACTGATTGACCTTGGCATGTGAGTGCCGAGGTCCCACTGTCTCAAAAAAAACACCTGTCACTCTGTCTCCCACCTGAGTCCACTGAGATGCCTGTCGGTGAAAGGCAAACTCATGACGCCTCTCCTCTGTGCAAGCAAGCTACTGTCAAGCCTGCTGTAATTGCTCCTCCAACCATGGACTGTCTGGATGCTGGTCCTGCATCCTCTGTAGTGAAGCAATGCCTCGTCTGAGACGCTGCTCCTCCTCTCTCGCTGCAGCCCGTCGAGCCAGAGACTCCTGGAGAAAAAAGTGGCTAAGCTGAGCTAGGCCTAAGGCCACTCTGTCTGCAGGTAGAGCCTGGCTGTCCATGCCCATTGTCCAAAGAGCCTCTACCCTCTCTTTGAGTGCTCAGTCCAACAAGACCCGCTCTGGGATGCGAAACATCGTGCTCCCACTCCTCTGCCTGTCTGCCACTGTGAGGATCACTGGTGCATGGTCCGAGAAGGATGTCCCTGCCAGGATGCCCACTGATCCCCCCAAGTCACTGAAGTGGTCACCAGTGTAGAAGCGATCTATCCGCGATAGATTCACTCCTCCCACTCTGCGGTCCGACCTAGAGAAGGCAAGACTCTCTGGAGGCCTCACAAAGCCAGAGTGCTGCCATGTATCCGAGACCCTCAAAGTCATACACAAACTCTCCCAGGCTCCTAACTCGACTCCATGCACAGTAGCATGGTTGTCTCCAATCCTGTCAGAAGAGTCCTCCAACATGTTGAAGTCCCCTCCTAGACACCAATGGTCAGCCTGTGGCAAAGACTCAACAATCTGTGACCAAAACTCTGCACGAGCACTCGCCACATTGGGCGCATAGATGTTCAGGAAGCCCACAAGGCCACCCTGAACCTGCATAGTAATGCATTGAGCCCTGCCCACAATGGCCTCCTGCAATAATCCCTCTGCCCACAATGGCCTCCTGCAATATGTACGCAATAGTCATACATACCCCACCCTGGATGCCTCCAGGTCCAAAAGCAGTTGACCAAAAGGTATCATATCGTCCACGCAAAATCTGACCACATCGCCGAATGCGGCTCTAAGACAGATGGTGCTCCTGTAGCATAAGGAGATCAATCTCTCCTACCACAAGGCAACGCTTAAGCTCCTGACGCAATCGGCCCCGCTGTCGTTGAAATTGGGGCCCACGTAGTCCCTGCACGTTCCACGAGACGATCCTCATGGGGAGCGAGAGAGAACAAATGCTGCCGCAGCAGCAAGACGGGCTATCTTCGAGGCTGGCTTGGATGGGGAGTAATCCGCATCCGAGCGTACTCTAGATAGGCAAGACTGTAGTGAGTGCCTAGCCCAAGCCCAAGCAGAGCGAGCCGTGCGTAAAGAAACCTCCTCTGTCCAGGAGTCCTCATGAATGTATACATAGCAAGGCAAACACTGCGTATCAGCAAAAAAGTACACCACAATGTGCCTACATCCTGCTGAGTCTGGGGGTGCCACCGCAAACTTGGCCAGTGGCCACAAAGTGTGCAGCAAATCTGTAACTCCAAGTTCTCCCATGTGGTGAGAGAACTCGAGAACCTGTGTATGCAACCATCCCACCACTGAGTCGAGGGACCACTCTGTCTCAGCCCTACCACAGAGGGGGAAGGAGAAACCAACTGCTGAGTCCAAGGCCTCTGTCCCCCTAGAGGCGAGGAACAAAGCATGGACCCTAAAGCAGGTTGCCTCATGGTCTGCTGCGGAATCACCGAGAAAGCGAGTGAACCCATAGTCGAAAAAATCCTGCGGCGTCGGACGTCAATGCTCGTCAGACCACGAGGGATAGCTGCAAGGGAAGATGTCTGAATCTGCAGAGGGGACCGCAAGAAGGGCTGACCCTCTCTCGCTAGGCGACTCGTGGCAAAGGCGCTGCCAAGAGATCTCCTAGCCGCCGGCGAGGGACCAGTCTCCTGAGTCGACTGTGGAACTGGAGCAGGAGGGGGGGGAGAAGGAGCTGGGGGGGGGGGGGGGGGGGGGGGGGGGGGGCGGAGGGGAGGAAAAGCGGGGTGGGGTGAAAGAGGTAGAGGGGCAAGGTGGGGGGGAGTGGACGGGAGCACAGGGTGGGGGGGAGGATGAGGAGGAGGAGGGGAACTCTGAAGGGGGGGGCGGCTGGCGAGGGTGAAGCGGAGGTGGAGGCTGGCATAGGGGGCTCCTCCTGCTCAAGAGGACCAAAGCGGTTCCCCGTGGGAACCCACTGCTGCTGCTGAGTAGGCACCTGAGGGCCACTCTGAGTGCCAGGCTGTCGCTGTGGCCCCTGGCGTCGACGGCCACGGGCCAGCTGCCACCCCTCCTCCATTGGAGCCCCAGGCTCGGAGGGTGACTCTGAATCTGTGCTCTGTTCCGCTGGCTATGGTGGCTGCGGCCCAGCCTTGGCAGGCTGGGGCTGAGGCTGAGGTGCAGGTCGTGGCCTCCTCCGTGGACAAGCCTTCGCTAGGTGGCCCATCTGTCTGCAAATGAAGCACTGGTTCGGGAGACCCGAGTACTCCACACTCTGTCTAAACCAACCCCCACTCACCCGAGGCAGAAGGATGACCTTCGGGAGCGTGTGGGTATCTCTGACCAAAACTCGAACTGAGGGGATGCCAACTGCCTTGGCAGCTACTGATGCTGCCGTATGAGGTGTCTCCAGGACAGTCCCGATGGCGGAGCCAATCCTGGAGAGAAGTGGTAGGTACTCCCTCCGTAAACCCGAAAAGCAGACTAAGATGGGGATGTCTGCCTCCTCTACTAGCACATCCGAAGTCGGGTCAAAACCATGTCGCCACTGTCGAAAGTGGGCGCGTGATGCTCGGATGGCCAGTGGACTCATAGCTATGACCTTGGAAGCCATCTCGGAGGTCTCGAACTCAATCTGGTAGTACCCCCGTCCGAGAATCTGGACATCCAAGATCTTGCTCACCTCTGCGAGAAGGCGGGCCTGGAGAAGGTCACGCAGCTCTCCTTTGCTGGGTTGGGTGCCGAGAATCTTGCAAATGACCGAGGTAGCCTGCAAACGCTCTACCTCTGCGGCTAGGCTCGCTTGCTCTGTCGGTGAAAGAGCAAGTTGAATGGTGGGCTCAGCGGAGTCGGGCGAGGGGGCTTCGGAGGAGTCGACCTCTGAGGTGGAGCATGAGCCTCCATTAGTGTTTGCTGCTCTGAAGGAGAAGGGCGTACGAGAAGGCTAACGCTTGAGAGCTCGGCAAGAAGAATCCAACTGAGAATCCACTGCCAGGCAATTCAAGAGAGGCCTTCAGCGGGGGGGGAGGGGGGATAAGGGGCTGGAGAGGCGAGGGCAGCGGACAGCGAGCAAGAGGGGGGCAGCTGGCAGGGCTGCACTCTGGCTGGGCTGCGCGCAGGCTGGGTGCAAGCTCAGCAGCGCTCGCGGACAGACAGCGCGCAGGCAAGGGGCAGCGCGCAAGGGGGCAGCGCGAGGGCGAAGGCGAAGGGGGGCTATGGCGAGGGGGAGCAGGAGCACGCGGTGGGGGGGAGGGGAGCGCGCAGGAGCAGCAACGAGCCACTTTATTGTCGACCGAACCAATTTTTGGACAGACAGAGCTGAATTAAGCCACTGTTCTTGAGTGTAAGCCATGTCTGGAAATCTGGTATAGCCCGTCTAGTAGCTCATGACCAGACTGAACCAATTTTTGGACAGACCAGAGCTGAATTAAGCCACTGTTCTCGAGTGCAAGTCATGTCTGGAAGGATAATCCCATCAAGCAAAGAATTCTGAGCCAGCTCTGCTGCACCTGAGGGAAGTCCCATAAGTAATCGCATATTGACATTATGGACATAAAGTTTAGAAGATGTTACTGTGCAAAGAAGAAATGACTGTAAAGGGAACCGTGTTTGAGAAACTGTAGCAAGAGATATACTTATGCAGCCACAGTGCTGTAGAAAGGGAGAGGTTCAACAACCCATTTGTAGATTCCACATTATACAGAAGACGTCTACTACAAATCTCTGCAACTGCACATAGCATCTCCTGCAGAGAAATAGAGCAGCTCAAATGTTATACCTCACATGATAAACATGACAATGATTAAGCATCACATTACTTCACTAATAGAGATACTGCTGTTAGTGATATTGAAATAGCTCTTGCAAAAGAGAAGCAATTAAATGGCACAAGTAAAAGCAGGATTTAAAAAAAAGGAAAGCATGATTGCAGAAACTCCATCATTGAAAGGGAAGCCAAACTTTCCTTCTTGCCATTTGCAAACAAGGACACACCTACAGTTTAAAGATATTGCATCAGATACAAATGTATAAATTAATTCCGTAGGGCGCTATTAGGTCATAAGCTTTATACAGAATAGCCACTCACCAGATTTCTTGTAAAATCAATAAAGCTTCATAGCACCTAATAACCATACCACTTCCTTTTTCTAATCTCTTCCTTCCGACCTTTCTCTTTTGTCCAACCTGGTCTACTTGTTAGAAGACTTCATGCAGTCATCAATGACCTGCCCAAGAAAATACAGCCAAACCTGTTCTCAGGTAACGCCTTCTGCCGTTTGAGACAGCCCAAGCCCGCTTTTGATGTAGGAAGATCTGAAAGTCCCATGTGCACAAGCCATTATGTATCGTACCCCCTCCAAAAAATGCTGATCAAAATCCCTAGCCATGGTCTAACAGCTGCAACTATTGTAGCAGGGCTACAGTGTCACTGGCACAGGACAAGCAGTTAGTTGCAGTCGGGCTGGAGTTCACACTGGCCGGACTCTCGCAATGACACGTGGCAAGTGGTACGGATGGTGGTCTAGTAGACACCGTGGCCAGATAAGCACCACCTCAGTTTGGAGATGAGCTTAGCTGGATTGGGATATCTGCCAGCTGTTGGTGGCTCTTAGGGCTACATATGTGTGGTTGGTTTCAGTTGTCGGATATACATAATTATCATCTACTTTGTGTGGTCATTCGTCTAGTCTAGAATCTTGAGTTCATACACAGCACGTTTGCACCATCCCCGCACAGTTGAGCCTCGACACCCCCATTGTACCCATGAGTTCTGGGCTGGAGCTGAGTGTGCTGCCATGCCAGAGTTTGTATTGGTTTCTTTGAGTTAGTCGATGTTCATGTTGTTCAGGTTCCACTGCTGAGTCTTGTTGTTGTTGCTCTGTTATTCATTCTCTTCTGTGTTTTCATTCTGTGGAGTGAGATCTCACGCACATTGCACTAAGGAGCACCCACTATAGAGAGCACGACACATTATCTCCACTACAGGTGCTCTCATTTTGGCACGCCCGGTGGGACCTCAACTGAAGTCCCACTCCGTTGCGCCTACAGGTTGAGGAGCTAGCTGGTTTAAGCTCTCGCCTGTGTTGGTCTGTTGGTATCGCCTGCTATGGTCCAAGTCCAGCTTCCTCTCAACCATCTCGACCAGCTGCTGGTCTAGTCACTCGTCCTGGACTAGTTACTTCCCCGGTCCAGTCACTCGTCTTGGTCTAGTCGCTCATCTTGGTCACTCGCATTGGTCTAGTGGAGTCTGGACCACCTCAATCTAAATTCTTAGTGCACAAAGCTTGGGTGGGTTCGATTACTGCATGACACATGCAGTTCAAGGATCGACAAAGTCCTCTGAATACTACTACAGAAAGCGTCAACCCTTTGTGCCAAGCAAAAGTCCACCAGCGCCATTACCCCTACCTTCTTCTCACGCGACTACCTCCATTCCCTCAACCAATTCTACACCTCGGTTACCCTCAGTAAAGTTCTCGCGAATTGTGTTACAGCAAGCCCTTGAGCAATAGGCTCTTACACGGACAGCCATTGAGGAGCTCACAAGCGTTCTGGCTAAGGTGAATATCAAGTTTCTGACTTTCAAAGGCGTCTCCATAGAGGATGCCGACGACCATGCCCGGAGATTTGTTTCCCTATGCAGGGGTCGTGGCCTCAACAGAGAAGACACCTACCTGGTACTCTTCCCATCCACATTGGATGGCTTAGCAGACAAGTGGTACAGTTAGTTTGCACATAACCACTTTGCGACTTGGACCACATTATGACAACAGTTCTGTGAAGCTTTCACACCAGGGGACTTCCAGGAGAAGGTCCTAGATGAGTTGGCCAATCTGATGCTCCAACCAAATGAGAGACTTTTGCAGAGCTCATGACTAGAACAAAGTCTCTAGTGGCCAAACTTCCTCAGCACCGGGTGAATTTATGGTTAAGAAGTGGGCGGAGAAGGATCTTCCCAAAACTTCCGAGCAAAAACTCCAAGAGAGTCTCCGACTTGACGCCACTGACTCCCCTCAGGTAGAGACCCCCTCAGTTTTTTTGGAAAGACCTTCTAATCCTTTAACTTCTTTACACAGGGAACTCGAAGCCCTATAGTTACAACGAGCTCTTCAAGAGGAGAGATCATTCTCTCTTCGACAGGAGAAGCCTCCTCATCAAGAGGCCTTGGACCAGATCAAGCGCGGGCTAGAAGAGCTCCGGACTCAGCAGGAGTCTAAGGCTGTGGTCTGGTGTAGCTCATGCTGCTCGCCAGGGCACCCTCCCATAGTAACAGGGAACGAAGGGGACGGAGCCTAGAGACCGGGGACGCCTGATTTCGGGCGGGGACGGGTGGGGACGGACGACAAACTGCCTGCCAGGTGTGGGGAACGCAACCAAAACGTCCTGGGGACGGCAGGGGACGATAAGCAACGACGGTCACAAACAATGAACTCTTTTAAAATTTGAAAACTGATCGTCTCTAACGGCCAGTTCCTCTCGAACCGCCCGCCATATTTTTGAACTTTGAAGCACCCCAATGGCTATAAAATCGACCCTTTGGGTCCTCATTTCTAGATGTTTTATTAGCACATTTGCGTCTATATGACTCATGTTCTTTGGTTTATTTAGTGTAAATTTGTAGTCAAAGTGAGCATTGTGTGTGGCATGTCTGTAGGTCAAAAAATGCGAAAAAAATCTGGTTTTTTTTTGTCGTTTCGACCCCTGTCCCCGTTCCATAGTTACATGGACGACAAGTCGGGGTTGGGAACAGGACAGGACGACAAATGTCAGGAAACGGGGACAGGGGTCGCAACGGCAAAAAAAAAAAGAAGATTTTTTTGGCATTTTTTTACCTACACACATGCCACACACATAGAGTATCACTTTGATCACAAATTTACACTAAATAGACCAAAGAGTACGAGTCATATAGGCGCAAATGTGCTAATAAAACATCGATGGATACAAAATGAAAAGTGCATGCCACAAGGGCTCAAAAAGGACAAGCCTCAAGGATAACAAAAAGTACAAAGGGCTAAAAGTACAAAGGGCTAGGTAGACTCTAGAGCAATAGACTCTAGACTCGAGAGTGATCAATGATCATCAAACTTCCGAAGTGCTCGCCTGCTGAATCTCCATATCGTCGTAGTCGAGGTCATTAGCTACATATGAGGCCTCGCGAGGCTCGCATTGAGGCTCGAAGTCCTCCTCTAGCTCCTCCAAAAGTGTCTCGGCCATAGATGGATTCTCTTGTGCCATCTCCCACTCAGTGAGGGGATCTTCCTTGTGTGTGACGCTCTTGGCAAGCATGCGCAAGTTAGCGCTCACAAACACCGAATCATTGGCCCTCTGGACCCCAAGGCGATTCCTCTTCTTAGAGGCAATGTGGTTGTACACGCTCCATAGTTGCTCCAAGCAACTAGTGGTACATGCTTGGCTAAGGACACAAACAGCTCAGCGCTGCAAATGTGGGCCATCTCCTCTATAGTCCTCCCACCACAAAACCGAGCCAATCTTGCTACGATCAACCTGTGCATCTACACATCCATAGGAGCCCTTCTTTTACCTCTGTTGAATAGCTCGTCTCTAATCTTGCGCCTAGTGTCACTGCTAGGCTCAAGGCGCTCCAATGCAAGCCGCCATCCTTTGCTCACCTCCTTGTCGGTCTCTTGACGCCTTCCCTGAAACTCAGGGTCAAGCACATAAGATGCCGCATGAAGTGGAGAGTAGTATCCATTCCACCTCGACTCACACAAGCCATGAATCTCCGTATACTAAACAGGGTCAGGCACAAGCTTCTCAAGTGTCTCTATCATCCGATGCATGGCTTCGTAGACTTTGCCGATGCATGGCTGCAAGCCATCCACAACTCGAAGTAGGTGTAGAAAAGGCTTGACCATGGCATCAAGAGTCTTCACCTCCTCCCACCAAGCAGCGTCGTCGGCCCATTCTCGGCATTTCAATCCTGTTGCTGATGTAGACTCCGGCATGGCCTGGAACTCATCACTAAGAAAGAGGCCCCTTAAGGCTCCGC
Organism: Adiantum capillus-veneris; assembly: GCF_014529385.1. Lineage (NCBI taxonomy): Eukaryota > Viridiplantae > Streptophyta > Polypodiopsida > Polypodiales > Pteridaceae > Adiantum > Adiantum capillus-veneris. Next base: position 87,242,384 of record NC_140953.1, on the reverse strand, counting down.
CACATGTAGACAAGCGGCCTAGCATAAGCCAATTGAATGCAAATCTTGTCTCTGAATATTTGAGCAAGGAAAAGTGGCTCCTCTTTGAGAACTAATGGCACACTTTTTGATGGTTGAGCACAAAGGAGACAATTCGAGAGGCGTCACCAATGCTAGGTGAAATCCATGACAAGCTCCCTATGTCCTTGAGGCGGTTATTGAGGCAATGCGCCATGCAAAATGTGACATGGATGCTGGGATACATGCCCTCAATGATAGCCCCAGTTGCCCTATTTGACGCCTCTCCATATGCAACCATACAAAGGACATTCTCCGGGCCAATGATAAATATGGTGCTTGTCCATTCTGCAACAAGCATCTCTAAGGCCTTGCCACTGTCGGATGCATCATGTGACTCCACAAAGTACATCTCCCCCCGAGAGTAGGCCACCACTCCGTGGATGGACCTCTTGCGGGTGTTGCTCCATCCCTCTACAAGGAGAGAGACACCATTGGTCTCCCACAAAACCTTTGTTGCTTGGGTCGCTTGCTCCATAGCAAGCTTCTCTTTGTCAAGGAGGGTGGTGCGAAGCCTCTCCGATGAAGGTGGCACATAAGAGGAGCCATATTCCCCTATTTTGGTAACCATGGTTCGAAAGTATGGAGACCTATCCACACAAAATAGAGCATGTTGTGCTAGTATGGAGAGTCGAGAGTCGAGAGTCGAGACACATAATGAATACAAAATGGGAGATTGCAATGTGCATATGCCAAGAAAACTCACCGCGAGGCATGGAAAGCAATGTGGTCGTGGAAGAAGAATCGGGCAACCGACCTATCCACCTCTTCCTTCAATTTAGGATTCCAATTTTCGTTGAGGGTGCTTTGGCGATGCACAATGGAAGAGGACGGTGTAGAAGCAGTTGTCTTGAACGCTCGAGAGGTGGAGTCAAGGTTGGCTTCCCTTTGCTCTCGCAGTGTCGCCATGGCGGAGGAATCAACGGAAACAAAACGGCTCCTCTTGGCCGCTTCCGCGACCTCATACACCACGAGCTTCTCAAGAAGCTCCAACCTCTTCTCGGGAGATACTCGAGGGTAAAACTTCACCTCGTGACCGGGTTCATGAAGAAGATAGGCTTGCACATTGTTTGCACCACCCGTTCTCCTGTACGGCGTAGCTTGCATGTCCATGGTCTTGCACCGCCACCTTTACCACGCACAGTAGAGTCGACTTCATCCCACCGCGACCATGTTTGCACCGCAGGCCTCCTTCGAGAAGAGCCGGCTTGAGAAGTGGAGTTAGCTTGAGATGAAATGATGGTGGAGAGAGAGTAGAGCTAAGAGGAGAGCTTGTGTGGATACTCGAGAGAGAGTAGAGAGCTTCAAAGTTGAGAGGGTAGAAGAGCGAGAGAGTGGGTAGAGAGACTCAAGGGTAGAGCTTGAGCACCCAAAGGTAGACCGTACGGCATAGAGTCTAGATAGTAGACGGTAGAGAGGAGAGGCTTGTCACTTGAGCTTTCATTGAACTTGAGAGACCCAAAGATCCAAGGGTGCTTTTATAGCCTCCCAAGGGCCAAAGCCCCCCCCCCCAAAAAAATAGGTGTTGGCTGCCTCTATCCGTTAAAAACGGTCATTTTTTCAACTTTTCAAAAATTTGCCCGTTCCCATTCGTCCCTACCCCCGGCAACCTGCGTTCCCGCCGGTCAGATGAAAATCCGGCCGTTCCCTATCGTTCCCCTCCGTCCCCGGCCCGGTTATGGCCATTGCATCCCTAGGCCCCGTCCCCTCCGTCCCCTGTAACTATGCCCCGTTCCCGACCCGGACCCGCTGTTCCATGTTACTATGCACCCTCCACATGAATGCCCCCTCCGGGCTTATTGCCATTTTGTGAAAAGTCTAGACATGAGGACAAGGATTGCTACTACCTTAAGGGATTGCGAGACATACAACAAAATCTTGGTCCTACTCTTCACCAAGGGCCGGCACCTGCATCCAACATGGTTCCTCCCTATGGCCATCCAAACCACATGCCACCTTTGCTGACGGCCCCTCCTATGCAAGGTATGTAGAGTACTTTTCGCTCTCAAAGCTTTTATCATGCCCATGCTCCCTCATCCCCTCAAAGCTTCTACGCCTCCACCTCCACCTCCATGTAGCAGGAGCAAGGACTACCTCGCTCTTCGTCGACTTGCCAATTGAATCGGCCCATTCTGTGCTAGAGATGCAGGGAATATGGACATTACCAAAGCAAATGCTCCCTGCCAGAAGGGTCCCCTCCCTGCTGTCATTGCCCTGAAGTGAAGGATCACTAGAGTAAGGATTGTCCCCAACTTCGTGCATCCACGACTTCGAGCCCAAATCAAAGCCAAAATGAGTTTACCTTTCCCAAGATCAATCCGATAGCAATTAGCACCGCCCCTCAATCATCACCGTCTACTCATGTGGTGGCCCCTAATGACAAATTCAAGCAGGTACAAGAGCCCACTGGTGTTCTCATTTGGGCCCAGAGGGCATCCTTAGGTCTCAACCTTCCAACCAATTCCCCTCTTCCGCCCACGATCCCACCTATGAATACCCCGCTTCCAGCTGCCGACAAGCGATCCCCTTGTGCCAAGCAAGGATCCTCATCTCTGCTCTCAAATGTTGATGAAGCTTTCTTAGAAGCAGTAGCCGACCTACAACAAATTAAGGTGCCTGAGAAACCACTTGTAGAAAAAGAAAATCTTACAGCAGAGACAATCTTGAAGAACACCTTCCAACAAGTGTTGCTCGATGAACTGCTGCGGCTAGATGCGAGTTTTAGAAGTGACACCCTTGCAGTTAGCACCGCCCCTCAATCATCACCATCTACTCATGTGGTGGCCCCTAATGACAAGTTCAAGCAGGTACAAGAGCCCACTGGTGTTCTCATTTGGGCCAAGAGGGCATCCTTAGGTCTCAACCTTCCAACCAATTCCCCTCTTCCGCCCACGATCCCACCTATGGATACCCCGCTTCCAGCTGTCGACAAGCGATCCCCTTGTGCCAAGCAACGATCCTCATCTCTGCTCTCAAATGTTTATGAAGCTTTCTTAGAAGCAGTAGCCGACCTACAGCAAATTAAGGTGCCTGAGAAACCACTTGTAGAAAAAGAAAATCTTATAGCAGAAACAATCTTGAAGAACACCTTCCAACAAGTGTTGCTCGATGACATGCTGCGGCGGCTAGATGCGAGTTTTAGAAGTGACACCCTTGCAGTTATTTAGTCACTTTACCCCGGAGCAGGTCCTAGTGGGGGGCACCTCCCAGTGCAACCATCAGAGTCCTATATGATATATCCCATCGTGCTGCTCCCCTCACTGATTATAGAAGCCCTCGTCTCACTGTGTCCGTCTTGGGGCGGCAATTCTCAAGAGTGATAGTGGATGGTGGATCTGGCATCAACCTGATGCCCGAGTTCACTATGTTGGCTTTAGGTCTACAGCCTACGCGCCATGCTCCCTTCACAATTACACTGGCCGACAAGAGGACAGTCTACGCAGTGGGCATAGTGGACAAGGTGCCTCTGCACGTACAAGACTTCACCTTTAACTTGGATTTTGTTGTGGTTCGTCTCCCCAGCATTAGTCAATTTACCCCGGAGCAGGTCCTAGTGGGGGGCAGCTCCCAGTGCAACAATCAGAATCCTATATGATATCCCATCGCGCTGCTCCCCTCACTCATTATAGAAGCCCTCGTCTCACTTTGTTCGTCTTGGGGCGGCAATTCTCAAGAGTGATAGTGGATGGTGGATCTGGCATCAACCTGCGGCCCGAGTTCACTATGTTGGCTTTAGGTCTACAGCCTACCCGCCTTGCTCCCTTCACAGTTACACTGGCCAACCAAAGGACGGTCTACGCAGTGGGCATAGTGAACAAGGTGCCTCTGCACGTACAAGATGTCACCTTTAACTTGGTTTTTGTTGTTGTTCGTCTTCCCCAGGTTGAGGGACGAATTTCCTTTGCTCATCAGTAGACCATGGCTGCACCACACTAAAGCGCTTCATGATTGGGGAAATGACGCCATGTGGATATATACTCCTGGCTCCCCAATCCGACCCATTCGCCTAGGAGGCATGGATCCTGTAGTGCATCAAAGTTCTTTGTCAATGGAAACCAACCCTGAACAAGAACAGCCTACTCCACCTGATATGTCAGACAAAGATCTACTGGAGTGGTTGGACGCTACCAAGTCTATGCCTTGTTATGGGGTCTCTATTCAGTCTCTACCTAAAGATACTTTCTCCTCCAACGTTTCTACTGTCGTTGAACCGAGTAAGCCCCGTGAGCCAGCAGCAAGTGTGCCACCCGAGCTAGTAACGAGTGTGACGGTCATAGAGGTAGTGCAAGCCTTCACCTCAGCCTCCTCGGTGTCTGACTCTCCCACTAAACAAAATCTTTCCTCTGTATACAATGAACTTCCCTTCGATGAGCTTCCAAAGGGACGTTTACAAGAAGAATATGTTGTCTTTATCTCTATTGCCATTCTAGTCATCCTCTGCAGCCTACAGTGCTTTGGAACTGAAAAGGTGGTGGTTGTCTTTTACATGTGTCCTTGTCTGGTTTTTCGTTATAGACAGCATTGGCATCTTCAACATCTTCTAGCTTAGTGTGGCACCTTTCGGGCATTCAATCCCTACCTTCACCCGCTCACCCCTACCCACCCGTCATTCCCCTCGCCCCTACTCACCCCCCTCCCCCCCCCCCCCCCCCCCCCCCAAGACCATGCCCTCACCACCCTCCCTCCCCCTCTCGCCCCTACCTACCCACCCCCTCGCCCCTACCTCTCCTCACTCGCCCCTACCCACCCCCTCTCGCCTATACCCCCTCCTCACTCGCCCCTACCCCACCCCTCTCACCCCTACCCAACCCCACTCGCCCCTACCTACTCCCTCTCTTTCCCTCATCCCTACCTATCCACCTCAATCCCTTACCCTCTTCTATCTAGCTTCTTTCCCCTCTTCTTGACCCTATCCTACTATTCTTGCCCCTAATCTACTGGCTTCGCATAAGAAGATTACGCTGGCTGAAGAATCTGGCTAGGCATTTATGAAGGATATTCCTTTCCTTTCGATTATCTTGCAGTTTGTCGAATTTTTCGATGTTTTCTCGGATATGCAGTCCCTTCGGATCCTTGGTTCACCTAGCCGTATTTAATGTTTTCTCTCACCGAGACGATGATCGGTCTTGTGGCGGGCAACCTATATCAGGGCTACAATGTCATAGGACAAGCAGTTAGTTGCAGTTGGATTGGAGTTCACACTTGACGGACTCTCGCTGGGCAGTGACACGTGGCAAGTGGTACGGATGGTGATCTAGTAGACACCGTGGCCAGATCACCACCACCTCAGTTTGGAGAAAAGCTTAGCTTAGTTGCAGTTGGATTGGAGTTCACACTTGACGGACTCTCGCTGGGCAGTGACACGTGGCAAGTGGTACGGATGGTGGTCTAGTAGACACCATGGCCAGATCACCACCACCTCAGTTTGGAGAAAAGCTTAGCTGGATTCTGCTAGCCGTTGGCGGCTCTTTAGGGATACATGTGTGGTTGGTTTCAATCGTCGGATATACATAATTATCATCTACTTGGTGTGGTCATTCGTCTAGAGTCTAGCATCTTGAGTTCATACACAGCATGTCTGCACCATCCCCGCACAGTTAAGCCTCGACACCCCCATTGTACCCATGAGTTTTGGAGCTGAGTGTGTTGCCATGCCAAAGTCTGTATTGGTTTCTTTGAGTTAGTCGATGTTCATGTTGTTTAGGTACCACTGCTGAGTCTTGTTGTTGCTTTGTTATTCATTGTCTTCTGTGTTTTCATTCTGTGGAGTGAGATCTCACGCACATTGCATTGAGGAGCACCCACTGTAGAGAGCACGACACATTATCTCTGCTACAACTATAATGGGTCAGCCTTGTAAAAATGGCAGCATCACTTCCAATGACCCTACTCACGCCACCAGTGCCCAAGAATAGGTTTGTATAGAGTTAGTTCATGACAAGAACAAGACTGGTCAACAAAAGCAAAGACACAGAAATGCGCATGTCAAGCATGCAACTCATGTTTAGATTGGCAAACTCTGGTTCACGGTGTCTAAATATCTGCTTTCAAAGCCAAGGGAATTTGAAACATCTTTAGGTCTAGAAAAGAACAACAATCACCATTTTTAGTATAATTGAGTTCACAAAAATCGGGATGAATTCTCCACCTAGAGAGCTTGACTTCAAGCACACAATATCTTGGGAAGAATGAAGATCAAAAATAAAAAGTTCCTCTACAAAGCACCTCACATTACATATCTTGTGCCAAAATACCATCAGAATCCCTCATGCATCAAGCACTCTATCCTTACGTTAAATTCTCCACCAAGAGGGCTTGAACTTCAGTACACAACAACTTGGGAAGAAGGAACATCAAGAACAAAAAGGGCATAGACAAACCACCGCACATCACATATCTTGTGCCAAAATAATCAGCGGAATACATTATGCGTCAAACACTCTCCAAAAAATTCTCATCAAGCCCTCTAGGTGGAGAATTCTCATTAAAAAAGTATCCTTAGGTTGAATTCTCTACCTAGTGGGTTTAAATTCTTTAGCGGGAATAATATGTCGTGCTCACTACTGTGGGTGCTCCTCACTGCAATGTGCATGAAATCTCACTCCAACAGAATGAAAACACTATAGACGATGAACAATATAGCAAACAAGTAACTCAATAGAACAACAGACTCAACATTAGAACCTGAACAACATGGGACTCCACTAACTCAAATGAACTAGTACAGACTCTAGCATGGCAGCACACTCCCTGCTCCAAGCCCAGAACCCACGGGTACAAGGGGGTGTCGAGGCTCAAGATGTACAGAGAGGGTATTGTGTGTGATGTAGACCCGACTCGATGCTAGACTCGAGACTCATAAACCATCTAGAACCATCTATACCGACATAAGAAAATGTGAAATATATACAATCCCAAGAGGGCAACCAACAGCTATCATTAAATATCTCTGACTTTCCAGCTGCCCTATCCCCAAACTGTGGCGGAGAAGAACTGGCCACGATATCCTCTAAACCACCGCTCCTGCCATGTGTCTAAGTCCACCAAGTGTGAACCCACGACCAATTGTAACTATCTTTCCATGTACAGTGACACTGTATCCCACAGCTACAGGTTTCCCGCCACAAGACCACTCCCCGTCCCTGAGAGTGGGGGACTGAAAGAGATGCAAAAAGGTCTACTCCTATGTACACTAGCGGGTGAAGACGCCCAGGAGGTGCTATCTATTGGTGGTCGGATCATGGAGGGGGAGGCGGGTAGAAAGGTGGGTAAGGAGATGGAGGCCAGGTGTATGGTGGAGGATAGTGGCCATGTGTATGGGGAGGTTACATTGGATAGGGAGCACCCACCCCATGAGCAACAGACTGGGTAGGGTGAGAAGGTGGACCAGCTAGTGAAAAGCCGGGAAAGCCGCTGTAAAAGGGACCAGGATGGGATGAGGTGGACTGGGAGAGGGAGGCCACGGAGGGTCCGTGAAAGTGTGAGGAAGCCGACCCTAGGTGCCCCGACTCCATAGTAGGTGGTGGTTGTTCGGCTCCTTGAAAATCCCCCGAATGAGCTTTCGAAGCGTTCGCCTGTAGTGCCATAGCAGGAACATGAGTAGAACTTGGAGTTGTAGTTGTGAGAGATGTAGCTGTAGCTGTTTGTAAAACAGCTATAGACTAATGTTGAGCGTAGGAGAGACACATTGAACTGACCATAGGGGAAAGTTCCTGAACTGCGGCCATATCATTTGCTTCTTTTAGTAGTATGGACTATATGTTTGAGGTCCTGTACTTGTCGAGTGAGAATTCTAATGCGATCTTGAGCCTGAGCAATGAACGCATCCCTATCCATCGATCGTTGAAGGTGGTTGCACACTTCCCTTTGCATCCTCTCATATACAGCATGATGCAGGCCGTTAGTACCTTGCAAGGAGATGGCTGCATCTAAAATAGTTGAACTTGCTCTTTTGTCCACATCTAGAAGTCTATCGGCCTGGGGCGAAAATTTGGCCAATGGGTCAGGCTACCCAGAGCTAGGTGCCCCTATACTAGGAGTAGGAGTAGGTGGGACTACCGACACAACTGGAGTGTGTGTTTGGGCGCTTGCAACACTACGTAAAGGTAGAGGTGGCCATAGAAGTGGTCACGCTCACATTTGTTGGAGTTACGGCCCTCACGTCAAAGATTTTAACTTGTGATTTTGAGAATGGTAATGTTGTCAGCTCTTCGATCGAGTCCTTCTCTACCTTAGCCCTCTTGTGTAAAGCGCCTTTCCCTTTGGGCGCCCTAGATGAACCTGACCGCTCTTTGGCATCATCTTGCAGATTAGAGACAGCAGTGGAATCTGCTTTCTGTTGCATAGTTTGCACTACCCAATATATAATGGGGGTTGCATAGCAATTAAACCTCTCAACCTTCCCCTTTCTTTCGGTCCGAAATCGCTTTGCCCTGTCCTGAAGCGCCTTAAATAGCAAATGGTGAAAAGAATAGAGCAGACAGTGGCAGAGACAAAAAAATGCATCACACACAACTGGAGAAGAAAGAACCACTCCCTTGTTCGGTGCACGCAGTAAAAAGTAATACTATAAACTGGAGTACAGCTGCTGATTCCTGGTATACTCCGTATGTGAGTGTATCAACAGCTCTTGGCACGCATTAGCAGTGTCTTCATGGGAGAGATTGGAAAAGGTTTTAGTGGTGGACAAAGGTACAGGCACATTCAATATCCCCATCACACGCCCAATATCCTCCATTGTAAGAGTAACTCCATTTAGTTTGGGAAAAGTGAGTAAAAGAGCACTCAGTTTAGCATTGGAAATGGTGCAAGATAGATCGGCCTGAGCCAGATTGTGGAGACCAAGGTGTAGTAACTGCTGCTGAGAAAAAACATCCTTCACTCGGTTGGGGGCCTATAAGTGATATATCATAGGTAGGGGTAGCCTGGAGATGGCACCAGAAGGGTGGGGCACCTAGAGAGTGGTCACCTTGCTGAGAGTAACTGATTGAGGCGAATTTTCATCGGAGGGTTCCTCGAACAGTTGCTCTGAACTTGGGGCATAGTCCGACTTGCTTTCACTGCTATCCCCAGAGGAGGTCGAGGACTCCTGCTCAGATTGGAGGTGTTGTTCCTGATTTCTAGTGCGAACCATTTTTGGAGATACTGCTGATTAACAACAATTGATAAGTTAGCTGGGAGCTTTTTGGATTTCCTTTGGTAGCGAGCTTGATAGAGTAGCACTAATGATCCGGGCTTGAATTTCGGCTAGTGAAGATGACAATCATGCCACGCCTTACGATGGAGCTGTTCCGCTTGGAGTAAATTGAAAGCTAACAAGCGACTCTCTTCAAGTTGGGAGAGACGGTAGATGTAGGCAGAGCTCATACCCAAATCAACACGAAGACTGCCTACTCGAGGGGAGTCCAAGTTGAATTTGAAAGGAGCTATGGCTTCCAAGCCGAAGGCTAGTTGGAAAGGGGTGTGAGTGGTTGTCGCTTTCAAGGAAGTGCGTTATGCCCAGACTCCACAGACAATTTCCGAATTCCGTTCCCGGAATTCCCAAGCGTAGGCCGAAGCCTTCTCGCTTCTCCTTCGCGATGAAGTACCTGCAAACACACACACAAACACGCGACAACAATTCGTACGGCGAATCCACAATAGATACCTGTCGCTCTTGCACAGGAAAAGCGACTTCCGTGCTTCGTAGTCTCGCGCGATCTCTCGCGTCTTCTGGCGGCAGAGTCTCCTCTTGCTGGCGTTGGTAAAAAACCCTTTTCAGTGAGGACATGTGGTGCTTTTATAGCTCCTTGACCATGGTATGAATAGCTGCTCACGTAGAGATCGCAGACTTTTTTTTTTTTCCCCCCCCCCCTCTGTTCTACCCGAAATAGGGAGAGAGAATTCGCTGGCTGGTTTTGTTGCTTTATTTTCTAAGTGGCTGCCCACTTATTAAGTGGACGGCCGGCATATTTTTAAATTGGTCTGCACATGCCCAAAAACTCAATAAAACCTTATAAGTTTAAAACAATGCTTTTCACAACACTTCACAGGCGTCCCTGGATGCAACCACACGCACAAATACAATGCAGACATAGATTCCTCGCGTTAAAAAACTCGTTAAAATTTTCCGCTTTTTAAGAAAAGCTTCTCAGAACCCATCTTTATTCTTGTGCTTGCGTCTTTACGCGTATTCCTCTTTTCCAGTTCGGATTTCCTCTCGACTATGGATATCCCCTTTCCGATGTACCCGTCATCCACCTTGTGACGCATCAGGAATACCTATCACCTAGTCCTTTCCTACCGAACTTACGGTACAATCCCCTTCACGATGCTCTCTGTCACCCATCCTATGACGCATCAGAGATGTCCGTTCCCGGATGGTCGGATACTTCTTACTGATGCTCCCTGTCACCCATCCGATGTGACGCATCAGAAGTACCCGTTCCTGGTGGCCTTACAGATATTCCCGTTCTCAGTGCTCCCGTCATTACTTTCAATGACGCACTAGGAATACTCTGTACTCGGATGTCTCCAGTGAGAAAAACCCTCTCACTTAAGATTCCAATAATTCATTTAGAATTATTTTTTCTGTTGATCCAAGTGAGAAAACCCTCTCACTTATAAATCCAATAATTCATTTAGAATTATTTTTCTGTCAGATAAAGCCAATTTAGCAACACCACCAATGAGACCATTGTGGGAATCCTCAGGAATATGCTCAACTTCATGGGGAGAGACACACCGCCTCATAATATTATCTGAGCCTGACTTGCAGACCTGGCCGCCAATGAGAGTGAATGGTCAACAACAACCTTCGCTTTTGCAAGGGAAATGCATTCTCTAGGTACAGGCCAGTAAATAGCAAATACAAGACATCGACGTACCATTATGGAGTTGTATCCACCTTAAAGAGACTGCTATCTGAAAAGTCATCTACAATCCCTATAGCTTCTTTACCTGTTTGAACGCGAGAGAGGTGGTCAGCCATGACATGATGCTTGCCTGGCAGAGGACCACCTCGAAATCAAACTCCTGAAATAGAAGTAGCCAATGCCACACTTGGCCTGCAACTTGCGGCTTGTTAGCAGATAGCACAAGGCATGGTGATCCGTAATAATTGTGGAGTGCACTCCCGATAAATAGTGATGAAATTTTTATAGAGCATACACAATAGCCAAACCGTCGCTTTCTGTCGTGCTATAGTTGCCCTCTGCTTTGGTGAGTAGTCGATTTGCATAGTGAACAGGTCGATCCAGGTTGAACTCCTTCCTAGGTTGAGTTAGCACAACACCCACAGCCACTTGTCTGGCATCCGTATGCACGTGAAATGGGAGGACCAATCGGGGGCAACTAGAATAGGTGCTTTAGTTAGACGTTTTTTGAGGTATGAAAATGCTTCAGCCTCGAGATTTGACCATTGAAAGGGTACAATAGCACTCGTGAGACGGGTCAATGGTTGGGCTACCTGTGCATACATCCGGATGAACCTGCGATGCTAGCCTGTGTCGCCTACAAAGCTCTGAACACCTTTGGGATTGATGGGAGGAAGCAACTTCAAGATGGCTACTATCTTCTCTAGGTCAGGCGCTAAACCTTTAGCAGACACCACGTGGCCTAAAAGTGTACCTTCAGTGACTAAAAAATGGCATTTGTTTGGGATTGATCTTTAGACGTACCTCCCTACGCCTGAGGAAGACGGCAGAGAGTTGGGCGAGGTGCTCCTCTAGATTCTCCACTGGGTTTGAACTTTGAACATTGAGCACCCAAGAAGGTTGAAAATCATCCATAAATATGCGAAGATAATCTGTGAGCAACGGACAAAAGATGAGATGTATTGTGCGATTGAAAGAAGCGGAGCATTTTACAGCCCAAAAGACATTCTAGTGTAAATGAAAATACCCCAGTGAGTCACAAAAGCCGTTTTGACTTGATCTCCCGATGGATGCCCAACTGATTATAGCCACTAAACCCATCCATGAAATTGTAAAGTACATGCCCTGCCACATCTTCGAGCAAATGCTCAACGAAGGGTGTGGGGAAACCATCTGGGATAGTGACTTTGTTCAGGGCGCGCCAGTCAATGCACACGCGGATTTTATTGGATTGCTTCTTAGGCGCTATGACCATGGGTGATACCCACTCAGAGTGCTCCACTGGGACAATGATCCCTGCTTCTTGCATTTTTTCTAGCTCTTTCTTGACAGCCTCTGCATACTTAGGGTTAAGCTTGTAAGCTCGGCCTCTGACTGGTTTAACCCCTCAACCAGAGGGATAGTATGGACACCCAATTTTGGTGGGATTCCTTCCAAATCTTTGTAAGACCAGGTAAAAACATCCTTAGAGAAGTGCATAAAAGAGACTACTTGATCGCGGATGATCCCATAACCAAGCTGCTAAGAGGATGTACTGAGGGTCGTCAGGGTCACCCAAGTTGACTTCTCTAATGGGGTCAAGAGGTGTAGCTGGTGAGGGTGCATCACAAAGATGAAGATTGAGCTGCCTCTTGGAGCTTGGAGACATCGGCTGGTGTTTGATCAATGTCAAAATCCACATACTCCTCTTGTAACCATCCTGGTGGAAGCTCCTCAAAGTATAAGTCCTCAGACACAGCAGAATGCTTTCGCATGGGCGGGGAGTCAGACACAGAGGAGGCTAAGGGGAGAGGTGATACACTGGTGAACTCTGCAAAGGAGATTTCTTCCCCCTTCTATGATGTGTGATAGGTTCACCGAGGCCGATGGCTTCCATCAAGGGGGCAACAGACGCATGATTTTCAGTGACTTTCACATTGGCTTCTAGATGATGTGGCACATTGGTCTCAGCTGGAGCAGGGGAGGAAGAGGGTGGATCAGTAGGCAAGGGTTGAATAGAGACCACATAGCATGGCAGCGATGTGGTAGCCTCCAACCACTGTAGTAGATCTCTTCAGACCCATCATGTGGGGTAGGCTGTTTGCAGGTCGAGGCTTGACTCCACTGACAAAGAACTATGATCAACCATTGGATCCATACCTCCTTTGAGTCGAATTGGTTGCATTGGAGAGCCAGGAGTATGGATCCACATGGCGTCGTTTCCCAAATCGGGCTTGGCGTTCCGGCATGCTTCCGAACCAGGGAACATCCCGGAACATCTGGGCGTTCCGGCAGGCAGACAGTCATCGGAACGGCGGGTTCGGCACGTCTCAGAACGTCCGGGCAATGGACAGTCCTCAACGGCTATAAACGGGAAGAAACGGGTAGATTCTGAGTGTCTTCTTTCTGGCAGCCCTTATAGATTGCCCCCCCCCCCTCACCCCTTTCACAAGTGCAACAAGCTCTCAAGCTCTCTTTCTCCCTTGCTATCAAGCTCTCTCTCCCTTGAGGCTTGCTCTCAAGCTCTACCCTCAAGCTCTAAAGATCTTTCCCTTGGGCTTGCCCTCAAGGCTTGAACGGAGTCAAGCCTCTCTCTCAACTTTCAAGCCCTCTCTCTCTCTCTCTCTCTCTCTCTCTCTCTCTCTCTCTCTCTCTCAATTTTCAAACCCTCAAGGATCAAGCTCTCTCTTTCTCGGATAATCCAATTATCCATGGCCTCTTCTTCTTCTGTTCATGCGAGCAACACCCAAAAGGCAAAGGAATGGTCGTGGTGGGACGAAGTGACCTCAGAGAGCACCTTGTCGGCGGCCAGAGGTTCTCGTACATGTAGCGCGGATAATGTGTCGTGCTCTCTACAGTGGGTGGTCCTCAGTGCAATGTGCGTGACAATCTCACTCAAACAGACTGAATAGAAAGGAAACAATAGACGTCAACAGAGCTCACAAAGACACAACAGCAGACCAGAACATATGACTCGACTATCTCAAAGACTGATACAAACTCTGGCGTGGCAGCACACTCAGCTCCAGCCCAGGACTCACAAGTACAATGGGGGTGTCGAGGCTTAGATGTGTCGGGATGGTGAAGACGTGCTCTGTGTATCGACTCACTCTAGACAGCTACGTACAAGATAATGCCACTTGCCCAAAACTACTACTCATATGTACAATCATCAAGAGCCACCAACGGCTCATACAGAACATCATCTAAGTCTATCCCCACTGGGTGGCGGTGGTGACCTCGCCACGATGTCCACTAGACCACCCTATCCCTGCCACGTGTCTCTGCCCAACGAGTCCGTCTAGTGTGAACCGACCAAACCAAAGACTAACTGACCAAAGCCCGACTATAAACTAGCTGTCCTGTGAAAGTGACACTGTAGCCTGCTACAGGTTGCCCGCCACAAGACCGCTGCCCGTCCCGGAGAGCGGAACTCAAGAACTGAAATATCGGCGATCTACTGTTGGTGGTCGGATGATGGAGGAGGCTGATAGAAAGGTGGATAAGGAGATGGAGGCCAAGTGTATGGTGAGGGGTAGTGGCCATGAGAAGGGTACATCGGGTATGGAGTAGCCACCCCATGAGCAGCAGGCTGTGTCGGGTGAGGGTGAGTAGGTGGAGCTGGTGGAAACCCAGGAAAAGACTGGGCAGGCTGAGAGGGTGGAATAGGTTGTTGGAATCCAGGGAAGCCGTAGAAGTGCTGAGGAAAGGATGGGGACTGGGAGGGGGAGGCCATAGAGGGTCCATGAAATTGTGATGAGACCAATCCTACTGGCTTAGACTCCATATTGGTAGGATTTGCTTCTCTGTTGTTTGAGAATCCCCTGAATGTGCTTTGGAAACGTCCGTCTGTGTCTGTGTTGCCATAGCAGGAACTTGGGGAGAAACCGGGGTTGTAGTTGTAGTTGTAGCTGTAGCTGTAGCTGGAACTGTCTGTGAAATGGCTACAGCTTGGTATTTTGCAAATGAGGGACATAGTGTATGTACCACAGGACAGAGGTCCTGAACTGCTGCGGTCATATCATTTGCCTATGTTAACTGTTTTTGCTGAGTGTGGACAATATGTTTGAGGTCCACTACCTGTTGAGTTAAGATTCTTATGCGATCTTGAGCTGTAGCAATGAAATTGTCCCTATCCATCGCTCGTTGAAGATGAGCTTGCACTTCCCTTGTCATACCGTCATAGCAAGCGCGATGCAGACCGTTGGTACCTTGCAATGAGAGGGCTACATTCATAATCATCAAAATGGCTCTTCTGTCCGCCTCTAAAAGTCTGTCGGCCTGAGGCGCAAAAGTCTCATATATGTCATGCTTTTCAGATGTAGGTGTCCCAGAGCTAGATGCCCCTGCAGTCCCCTAGGTGCCCCTACACTAAGAGTAGTATGTGGTGCTGGCGACACAACTTGAGGTTGAGTTTTAGTGACTACAACACTACTCACAAGAGGTGCTGTGAAAGTTGAGGTGGCCACAGAAGTAGACATACGCACTGTTGGTGTTGTAGTATGGACGTCACAGATTTTGACCTGTGATTCTCAGAAGGGTAGTGTTGCTAGCTGCTCAGACGAATCTTTTTGTACCTTTGCCCTCTTGCACAAGATGCCTTTCCCTTTGGCCATTTTGGAATGGTCTTGCTCTTTTGGATCATCTTGAAGGGTGAGAACTGCTGTTGCATCTGTCTTTTGCTGCATAATCTGCACTACCCAATACATAATAGGGGCTGCATAGCAATTGAACCTTTCCGCTTTCCCTTTACGCTGAGTCCGAAAACGCTTTGCTCTGTCGTGTAGCGCTTTAAACAGCAGATGGTGAAATGGATACGGTAGGCAGTGGTAGAGACAAAAAAAAGCATCGCATATTGCTGGAGAACCCGGAGAAGATGGAACCCCTGTTCTTTCCGGTGCGCGCAGTAAAAAATAATACTGTAACACTCAATACAACAGCCGACTCCTGTGATAGTCTGGATGTGAGTCCAACAAAAGTTCCTGACAAGCATTTGCAGTTTCTTCTGGTGAGAGATTCGAGAAGGTTTTGGTTGCGGGGCAGAGGTGCTAGCACAGTCAATATTCCCATAGCCTGCTGTCCGATA
The DNA here is from genome assembly GCF_014529385.1 of Adiantum capillus-veneris. Classification (NCBI taxonomy): domain Eukaryota; kingdom Viridiplantae; phylum Streptophyta; class Polypodiopsida; order Polypodiales; family Pteridaceae; genus Adiantum; species Adiantum capillus-veneris. Next base: position 87,226,409 of record NC_140953.1, on the reverse strand, counting down.
TCCTCCACTGTAAGTGTAGTACCATTCAGCTTTGGAAAAGTGAGCAAGAGGAAACTTAGCTTGGTAGTAAAGATATTGCAAGACAAATCGGCCTGAGCCAAATTTTGAAGACCCAAGTGTATCATTTGCTGCTGAGAGAACACATCCTTGAGTGCCGGATTCGGCGCCTGTAAATGATATATCATTAGTAAAGGTACCTTGGAGAGGGCACCAGACGGGCGAGGCACCTGGAGAGTGGTGACCCTCTCAGCATTGGACTGATTGGGATGAATCTTCCTCTGAAGATTCCTCCGAAAGCTGCTCTGAACTAGGAGCATAGTCTGATTTACTATCAGAGCTATCCCCAGAGGTAGAGGACTCTTCCTCTGATTGGAGATGCTTTTCTCTATTCCGAGTACGAACCATCTTTATAAACTGTTGCAAGGACTTCCACTGAGAAACTTGGGTAGCAGGGTGACGGAGCTTGGGAGGCACCCTGACTATGGGAAGAGGTTGGAGTCAGGAGGACGCTTGGCGCTTCTGATATGAAGAAGTTGAGGCTGATTTACTTTTAAATTGAAGCTAAAGCCGGGTAAGTAAGCTTTCGCTTTCTAGATGTTTTCTTTTTTTAATATGCTTTTCTGGTCTTTGCTTTTTTTTTTTTTTTGATTGCCTTTGGCGCATCATCGAGGAGGCGAGGGCGAGGGCTGAGGACGGCGAGGGACTTGAGGGGCTTTAGGTGCGAGGGCGAGGGGTTAGGTGAGGGCGAGGTGGAGGGTCGAGGGCGAGGGGAATGGGAGGGCTAGGACGAGGGCGAGGGTGAGGGGGGCGAGGCAAGAGGCTTGGGGGCTAGAGGCGAGGGCGAGGGGCTAGAGGTGAGGGTATAGGGAATGGGAGAGAGCAAGTGGCGAGGGGAGGGAAAGACGAGAGGCGAGAGGCTATGGGCGAGGGGATAGGGGAGGGCTAGGGCTAGGGCGAGGGGAGGGACAAGGGCGAGAGGCGAGGGGATAGGGGACAGGGGAGGGCGAGGGGAAAGGGTAGGGCTAGGGCTAGGGGCGAGGGTTTAGAGGACGAGGGCGAGTAAGGGGACGAGGGGCGAGGAGAGAGGGAAAGCGCTAGGGCGAGGATTAGGGCTAGGGAATTGGGTTGAGAGGAGAGACAAGGTCGAGGGTAGCAGAAAATAAACAGGGAGTTTTAACGCTTAGGAAACTATCCCGGAGACCTTAAAGATTCAGCTACGACCAATCTATGTACTTGATTAATAGAAAGCATGGATAATTGCAAGGTACTGAGAAAGAATCAGTAGTGGCAGATAAACGCGAAGTACCTTCATAAATACCCCCACTCAAGGATCCGAAGGCATTTATGCATAACAAAAGAACTGAGTTTCACTTGAGAGGCAAAAGCTGTGAAAAAGAACTGAGTCGAGATTGAGGAGAATAGGTTATGCCCAAGACTAGAATCTTTCTACACACACAACACAGAAGGGATTTACACAGGGAGACAGACAGAGATTGAAGGGTAGAGTTTATCCAATTCCAGAATCAAACCCATTGAACTTAATAGAGTCTGCAGAAGGAGAGCTGTCTAAGGAGGGGGTGTATGAGATAAGATGAAAAGGAACAGCAAGGATGCCGAAGATAGTGATTCTGAAGTTATTTAAAGGTTCAGAAATCGGCAAGCTCAACATATGATTGTAGACCAATTAGACTCTTGAGCGGCAGCTTAAGCATGATAGCATTTGATCTGAGATCCATTGACTAACAGCAATGGAACTCCTTCAAGACTGGCTAATTGTACAGCTCCGTGGGGTAGAATCTCTATCACCTTATATGGTCCTTGCCATGCTGGGACCAACTTCTTTGCTTTCTTCATAAACTTGGCTTGATAAAGTAGCACCAGTGCTCCTTGTGTTATTTGCGGCTTTCTGAGATGGCGATCATGCCAGGCTTTACGACGAAGCTGCTCTGCTTCCAAAGCCTGTGAAGCCAAACTTCGGCTTTCATCCAAAAGGAAAAGACGAGAGACAGATGCCGACCCCAAATCGCCATTGGCACGAAGACTGCCCACTCGCGGAGAACCTGAGTTGAATTCAAAAGGTGCTATCGCTTCCAACCCGAAAGCCAATTGAAATGGGGTGTGATTGGTTGTGGCTTTGAAAGAAGTTCGATATGCCCAAAGTGTACCGTGGATAGCTTGAGCCCAAGTCGAGGGATGAAGATGACATGCTTTCCGCAGGAGTGCTATCAGAACCTTATTAGTGCTCTCTACCTGCCCATTTGCTCTAGGGTAATAGGAACAAGATTTTCGGTGAAAAATCTTGTAGGTTGGCAAGCAAGGTTGAAATTGTTTCATTCACAAAGTGACTCCCTCTGTCACTGGTAATTTCCAAGGGACATCCAAACCTGCACAAAATATTTTCGTAGAGAAACTTGGCTACCGTAGTGCCAGTGCAGTCCGTTGTTGCTAGTACCTCTGCCCACTTTGTTGCGTAATCTGTAGCCACCAAGAGATACTTCCGATTGTCGGGTTGGACAGAGGGAGTAATTGGACCTACAAAATCTATGCCCCATCTCTCAAAGGGTTGCCATGCCATAGAGACCTGCAAAGGACGGTTTGACTGTTTGCTTGGTTTAGGGGCACAGCGCTGACATACATCGCATACCTTTACATAGGCAATTGCATCGCAAAAAATATAGGGCCACCATAAGCCACACCGGAGAATCTTCTGTGCAGTAATATGACCAGGGTAATGGCCACCAGTGGGATCACTGTGGGCATCCTCCAAAATATACTCGACTTCATGAGGGGAGACACACCGCCTCAGAACACCATTCTGCCCTGATTTGTATAGCTGGCCCCAAATCAGAGTGAAAGGCCTAGACTTCAACAACAGGCGTCTCTTCTACCGGGGAAAAGCATTCTCTGGGTAGAGACCAGTAGAAAGCAGATGCAAAACATCGCCGTACCATTCCGGAGTGGTATCCACCTTAAAGAGACTGCTATCAAGAAAGTTGTCAGCAACCCCTGTTGCTTCTTCACCAGTGTGAACGCGAGAAAGGTGGTCGGCGAGGACATGATGTTTGTCGGGCCTGAGTACCACTTCGATATCGAACTCTTGAAATAAGAGTAGCCATCGCCATCCTCTACCTGCAACCTGCGGCTTGTTGCATGGTGATCAGTAATAACTGTGAAGTGGACCCCTAATAAGTAGTGCCGAAATTTTTGCAGAGCATACACAATAGCTAAACCTTCCCTTTCTGTGGTGCTATAGTTGCACTCTGCCTTGGTGAATAGGCAACTCGCATAGTGAACAGGGCGATCCAGGTTGTAGTCCTTACTAGGTTGAGTCAGCACCGCACCCACAGCCAGTTGACTGGCATCTGTATGCACATGAAAGGTGAGAGACCAGTCAGGAGCTACTAAGATAGGCACTTCAGTGAGGCGTTTTTGAAGGTATGCAAAAGCTTCAGCCTCTGCCTTTGACCATTGAAAGGGAACAGCAACACTGGTTAGGCGGGTTAGGGGTTGAGCCACCTGTGCATACATGCGTATAAACCTGCGATGATAACCTGTGTGGCCTACAAAGCTCTATACCCCTTTTGGGTTGATGGGAGGTGGCAACTTTAAGATTGCCACGATCTTCTCTGGGTCAGGCGCTAAACCTTTAGCAGACACCACATGGCCTAGAAGTGTGCCTTCAGTAACCAAAAAATGACATTTGTTAGGATTTAGCTTTAGGCGTGCCTCTCTGCACCTGAGGAAGACAGCAGAGAGCTGAGCCAGGTGTTCCTCTAGATTTTCCACTGGGGTTGAGCATTGAGCACCTGAGAAGGTCGAAAAATCGTCCATGAAGATGCGAAGATGATCCGTAAGCAGAGGACAAAAGATGAGATATACCGCCCTATTGAAAGAAGGTGGGGCATTTTTCAACCCAAAAGACATTCGAGTGTAGATAAAAATACCCCAGGGAGTCACAAAGGCCGTTTTCAGCTGATCACCTCAGCTGATCACCTGGATGGATGCCCAACTAATTGTATCCACTAAACCCATCCATGAAACTGTACAATACATGCCCTGCTACATCTTCGAGCACACGCTCAGTGAAAGGTGTTGGGAAACCATATGGGATAGTTACCTTATTCAGAGCACGGTAATCTACGCACACACGGATTTTGTTGGACTGCTTAGGCGCTATCACCATGGGTGATAACCACTCAGAGTGCTCCACAGGTACAATGATCCCTATCTCTTGCATTTTTTCTAACTCTGACTTGACCGCCTCAGCATACTTCGGGTTGAGCTTGTAAGCTCGGCCTCTTACAGGCTTAGCCCCTTCAACCAGAGGTACAGTATGGACACCCAATTCTGGTGGGAAAATCCTTGTAGGACCAAGCAAAAACATCTTTAAAAGAGTGTATGAAAGAGACTACCTGATTGAGTAATGCGGGATGCTCCTATAACCAGGTTGACTTCTCTGAGGGTTTTCAGGATCTCCCAGGTTGACTTCTCTGACCGAGTCCCGGGGTGTAGCTGGAGAGGGTGCTTCTGAAGATGAGAGGTGAGCTGCCTCCTGGAGCTTTAAGACATCATGTGCAGGTGTTTGATCGATTGGAAACTCTGCATACTCTTCTTGTAACCATCTTGGTGGGAGCTCCTCGAAGGGTAAATCTTCAGACCCAGACATGATAGAGTGCTTTTATAGGGGGTCCGACTTGGGAGATGCTACAAGAAGGGGGAAATCTTTGGCGAGTGGATGCAGAGGAGATTTCTTCCCCCTTCGGTGATGTGTTATAGGTTCCCCAAAACCGAGGGCTTCCATCGGCGGGTCATTCGAAGCATGAGAATTTGGGGCTGACACACTTACTTCTTCGACTGTTGTACTGTCCGCTGTAGGACTTTGGACATCTGTGTCCTCCTGAGGAGTTTGAAGAGAGAGTGTTACCGGCGGTACAAGTGAGTTTTGAATAGAGACCATGTAGCATGGCATCGAGTGGTAGCTTCCAACCACTGTAGCAGGTCCTCGTCAGACCCGTCAGGTGGGATGGGCTGCTCAGGGTCGGGGTTGGATTGTACTGACAATGAGCTGTGATGAGCCACTGGATCCATCCCTCCTTCAAGCCGGATTGGTTGCATTTGGGATCCGGGAGTATGTATCCACATGGCGTCGTTTTCCCAATCATGAAGTGCCTTAGTATGCCGCAACCATGGTCTACCAATCAGCAAAGGGAATCCTCCCTTCACCTGAGGAAGACTGACCACCACAAAATCCAAGCTAAATGTGAAGTCTTGTACCTTCAAAGGCACCTTCTCTACTATGCCCACAGGGTAGACTGTCCTCTAGTCTGCCAATGTAACAGTGAATGGAACAGGGCAAGTAGGCTGCAGACCTAAGGCTGACATGGTAAATTCGAGCATTAGATTGATTCCAGACCCACCATCCACTATGACGCTTGAGAATTGATGCCCAAGAATAGATACAGTAAGACGTGGACTTTTATAGTCGGTGAGGGGAGCAGCTGGATATGAAATCATGTAGGACTCCAAGGGCTGCACAGGTAGGTGCCCGCCACTAGGCCCTGTACTAGGGTACAAAGACTGAATTATTGAGAGGGTGTCACTTCTAAGGGTTGCATCTAGCCGGAGCATCTCATAAAGACACTTCCTGAAAGGTGTTCTTCAAGATTGCTTCTGCTGTGGGCCTAGCTCCTACAACCTGGGCCTCCTAGGAAACTTTGACCTGTTGCAAGTTAGCTACTACTGCTGCCAGGAAGGCTCCATCAATGTCCGAAAGCATAGAGATTGGCCTATTCTTTGCACCACTTACGGGTGCGACATTTTGAACAGTTTGCGGAAGGGTTGGATAGGATGGTCCCGTTGGCAAACTTAAACCCAGGGCTGCTCTTTGTGCTCGAGTGAGCACCCCAGCAAGCTCTGCTGCTTATTGTGGCTGAACTGTATGTGTAGCAGGTGCTAGCTGAGGGGTGGTGTTCACTGTGATTAGATTGATTTTCGGGAATGTAAACTCTTGTTGGTTTTGATTCGGGCCGGAAGATGAGGATGCCCTTTGTTTGGGACAATCTTTACTGTAGTGGTCCTTAGACTCCGGACAATGTCTGCAAGGAGAAGACCCTTCAGGTAAAGGACACTTACTTTGGTAATGGCCATATTCACCGCATCTGTAGCGTAAGATTGGCCGATTAGACGGACGAAACAGGGGACGAGGTGGTCGCTGCTCTTGTTGTTGCATGGTGCTGGAGGCTGAGGTGTAGAAGCTTTGGGGAACTAAGGGAGTACTAGCATGATAAAAGCGAGGGGGTGCAAAGTTGTTGTGCATACCTTGCTGCATAGGGGGTGTTGTCAGCAGAGGAGGCAACGGGTTTTGATGGCCATAGGTTGAGACCATGTTGGATGCAGGTGCTAGCCCTTGTTGGAGAGAAGGACCTAGACTTTGTTGTATTTGCCGCAATCCTTTGATATAGTAAAATCCTTGTCTTCGTGCCCATATTTTTCGCATAAGTGGAAATAAGCTCGAAGGGGACAGTCCTGTGGAGGATGTCCAGGAGAGCGACAAGAGTTGCACCATACCAGAGCTTTAGTCTCCTGCTGAGACCCAAGCTCTTCTGGTTCTCTCTTGATTTGATCCAAAGCCTCAAGGTGCCATGGTTTCTCTTGTCTCAGAGAGATTGATTTCTCTTCTTGGAGGGCGCCTTGTAGTTTGAGGGCTTCGAGTTCTCTGCGCAAGGAATTCAAAGGATCAGCAGGACTACCTCCGAGAACACAGAGGGAGTATCTATGTGAGGAGAGTTGTTGAACAGCTTCCTAGCCCCCTCTATTCTAGTAGCAGCTGCGATGAATTCCTCCAGAGTGGCGTCAGGTCGGAGGCTCTCCCGGAGTTTTTGCTGAGAGGTTTTCGGAAGCGCCTTCTCCACCCACTTCTTAACCATGAATTCACCGGGTTGCTGGGGAAGCTTGGCAACCAGAGACTTGGTTTGGTCATAAGCTCTGCAAAAGTCTCCTCTGGCTGGAGCACCATGTTGGCCAACTCATCCAACACTTTCTCTTGGTAGTCGCCCGGCCTGAAAGCTGCACAGAACTGTTGTCTTAAGTCTGCCCAAGTTGCAAAATGATTCTCTGCAAACTGGCTGTACCATTTGTCTGCTAAGCCGTCCAAGGTGGATGGAAAAAGTACCAGATAAGCATCTTCCCTGTTAAGACCACGTCCTCTACAGAGAGATACGAACCTCCGTGCATGGTCGTCTGCATCTTCCGAGGAGAGTCCTTTGAAGGTGGGGAACTTGATGTTTACCTTGGCCAACACACTAGCCAACGCCTCCATGGCCCCTTGTTGAGCCTGTTGCTCAATAGCCTGTTGTAGCAGAATAGGAGAGAGCTTTGCTGGAGAAGGTGATCTGGAAGATGTGGAACAGGATGAAGGAATGGGGGATGTCGTATGTGGAGGTATGGTTGATGAGGTTAATGGACTTCTACTAGATACCATAGGGCATCTTCGGTTATAGTGCTTCAGAGGGCTCAGTAGTGCGCTTTGATGCTCAACTGACCGCCTTGTATGTGTCATGCAGTGAACAACACAGGTCTAAAACAGGACAAGTGAGGATAGTGACTAGACCGCCTGGTCCAGGACCAGTGACTAGACCCCCTAGCTCGCAGGACGAGGAGGGCTTGACCAGGGCGAGGACTAGACCAAGACCAGGGACGAGGACGAGGACGAGGATTGGTTGGACCAGGGCGAGAGAGGACCAGACCAGCAGACTATCTACACAGTGCAAGCAAGTGTGCGGAGCCAGGTAACACCTGATTAGCTTTACGATCTGTATCTCCACAAGAGTGAGACTTCCTTTGAGGTCCCACCATGATCGCCAAAATGAGAGCACCTGTAGCGCGGATAATGTGTCGTGCTCTCTACAGTGGGTGGTCCTCAGTGCAATGTGCGTGACAATCTCACTCAAACAGACTGAACAGAAAGGAAACAATAGACGTCAACAGAGCTCACAAAGACACAACAGCAGACCAGAACATATGACTCGACTATCTCAAAGACTGATACAAACTCTGGCGTGGCAGCACACTCAGCTCCAGCCTAGGACTCACAGGTACAAAGGGGGTGTCGAGGCTCAGATGTGCCGGGATGGTGAAGACGTGCTCTGTGTATCGACTCACTTTAGACGGCTACGTACAAGATAATGCCACTTGCCCAAAACGACTACTCATATGTACAATCATCAAGAGCCACCAACGGCTCAAAAAGGAACATCATCTAAGTCTATCCCCACTGGGTGGCAGTGGTGACCTGGCCACGATGTCCACTAGACCACCCTATCCCCGCCACGTGTCTCTGCCCAACGAGTCCGTCTAGTGTGAACCGACCAAACCAAAGACCAACTGACCAAATCCCAACTGTAAACTAACTGTCCTGTGAAAGTGACACTGTAGCCTGCTACAGTGCATGGGCATGCAAGCTATGCTCTTACACGCAGAAAGGGGGGCATGACAAAGTGAGGGCACACTTTCTTCGAGTGTCGGGACATGAGGTGAGATTTTGCATTAACGTAACCATCGAGAAGAGGAAGGAGCTTGAGGAAAAGGATCGGCAATTCAACCATAAAGCCAAGCCCGCACGCAAAGGTATCGACCCAAAGACCCTCATTTTCCTTCTTCTTCTCTACCCGGTGCCGGTGGCGGTGGACCTTCATCGGGTCCGATTCGTCGCCAAAGGACCCTTGCCACCTCCTCATTGCTCTATGTTCTCAGATGAACAATTTGTCAGCACGCCTATTAATATCTCAAATCAGGCAGTTGTCCCAAGACCTTGATCCACTTGAGCTTACATTGGAAAATTCCCCACACTCCACTTTCAACAACCCACGTAACCCCCCATCATGTATGACGTCAATTTATGTGTGAACCCTAACTTTGACCGCCACTAATAGCAATAGAAGCCCCAATTTAACCTGGTGAAGGCATAAGCTCCAAAGGCTGCATCCACCAGCCTCTTTCAGTCCATAGTTATTTTTTGGCTGCTGCCATGCAGTGAATCAAGATATGCCAGCTTACTCCGGTGCTATCCATCACAAAATCTGCTAACAAGACCTGCCCCCAAGGCTTAAAGCAACCATGAGACAGGTAAGCAACTGAGCATGTGGTCACTTGATATCCAGCCAACTTATTCAAGATTGGGTTCTAGACTCATAAATGTGCTCCTCTTCAGAGACTAGGGTCCTCCAACAGTGTTCACGCACCATAGCAGCTAGCCATATGTACCCTCCCAGCCCAAATGAGACATATAAAGTTCAGAATGCACATGCTGCCACCAGATGGGATGTCAGGGCCAATCTTCCAGAATAATTTTAAGTCTTTCAGAAAAAGAATGCTAACTTTCAAAGGCAAACATGGCATGAAGTAGCTTGAAAAAATTTCAAACATGAATTTTACCTCATTCAAAATTCCTCCCTGAAAATGCTGCGACAACACTGCCTCTGCAATTGCCTTGACACAAATCCAAACAAAACGATAACATTAGTAGGAATTCCTCTTGGAGGTGGTTTTCTGGCAAGTATTTACAGGCTAGTGCTTTTTGGTGTCTAGCAAGCAGATTCATTGGAGATGCCTTCCTCTTCATAATGCAAGGTACACGCACACAAATATCCCCCCCCCCCCCCCCCCCCCTTTTCCCACCACCACCACCACCACCAAAAAATCTCCTTGACAACGTAGGAAAAATTCTAAGAGACTACTATCCAACAAGACTGGAACTCAAGACTTGATGTGCCAGAAAGAAATGGAAGGGAAGGACAGGAATGACTGCAAGGGGATAGAGGACACGAGCTATTGGTAGTGAGATGGAGATGAGTGAACATAAAATTCAAGTAAAAATAATGTATGTCCAGAAATTGTCAGCACTGATCGGGACAAAATGAAGGAACCATACAAGTAATTGAAAAGTAGACAATAATATAGTTTACACGGATGCATGAAGATAACAGAAATAGTCATGAACCATAACACAAGTGAAGGATCCATATGGCAAGAAACAAAGACACCAAAGAACACACTGATTGAGTGCACAAAGAGATAAGCAGCACCCAGAGAGATTTGACATCATGGGATAGACTGTTGGGCAACCCACTTGGTAATTTCATAGGGTTGGGTGGACAAGGTACCAACAAGGTCCAGAAGCCCTTCAAAGGGAGTTACAAGGTTGGATGGAGAGTAATGCTGACATGTCATCAAATTCCAGGGCTCTCGAGTACGTGAGGGAACAACATGACTCTGTGCAACGAGCAGGAAGGAGGTCATGATGACAGCAGGGTGCGAGTAAGGGAGGGAAAGAGCTCGCAGTGAGGAAGGGAGAGCACTCACATTTAACTTTGGTTTCACAAAGGTAAATTATGAGATCTCTATCCACGACTGTAACAAATGTTTTTATAATCCCTCCGAAGAGTCTAAAATAAGCACAATGTAATTCCCATATAATAGGATGGGTATCAATACTCCAGCTAGATTTTTTTCCATTGGGCCTCACATTCCACAAAGTCCAAGTCCTCATCAATGTAGAGTCCCAAAAGCCTGGGTAAAAACCGGGTGCCCTGCTTTACCCTGATGTTCCCTAGGGGCATGCACTCTTCCTGTTTCTAATTCATAGACTCTGTATATTTGCCATTGTAGGCACACCCATTCAGTGTGATATTAGGCACAATCGGATCTCCGCTCCTAAGCGAAGTCTCAAAAGTGGTGCTAAATTTAAGCTTGATAAATATAAAACAGAAACACATGAAAAGAGGTGTACATAAAGATTCCATAAAAGGAGGCACACATATTAAGATAAAAATTGCATTTAAAATAAGGCTCATCAATGCACACAAGCACAGAGAGGAATGCACACATGCATGTGCCCATGCATAGGGAATCCTAGAGAAGCCCAAATTCACAAATGAAAGAGAGCATGTTATAAACCCATGGTTATCATCCGCAAGACAATATACGGATGAAGTTCATCTTGCATAATACTGACAAAAAAATATAATATTGCCACCAGCATCATTGTTAGTGCCCAATAGCGGATACGAGTTATCATTTAGTGTGATAGTCCTAATGTGGTTCTAGGAATTAACACATTTGCCATGCTCCCTTAGCAATCCATATGTATACATAAATGAAAGTCTAGACATAGGTTTATTATTCCATTCAAGCACATCTGATTACCTTAAGTTCTGTTCGTGTTAGATGAGGTCTGAGCTCAGAATCACGTGCAAAGCGCACCTTTCCAATCTGCTCCCCAGATTTCAACCATTCTCTTTTGACCCCTTCATGCCTCCACAAAGTGGCCATATCTTCTGGAGATGTTTTTTCATCCCAATAGACCCACTTCATTCCTGCAATATCTAAGTGAGTGTTCACCAAAATTAGCCATGGTTGGTACCTTGATCAATAATCCTCTTTCTTCAGAATTGTTCACAAAATTGTTTGAGGCAGTCAATATTCTGTCGTCTTAATATGAGCACAAGGATGATCTGGATTCTAAAATTTGTCTCTCACACAAAAGAAGGTATGCCCCAAAATACAATATGCCACAGTTACAAAGGAAAACTGTGCTATGAACATGTACAAGCAACAGCAAGAACATCATGAACCTGCAAACACCAAACATGAAACATTGTGGCGCATTGAATATTCAGAGAACATACAAGAACAAAAACTTAACATAGTAAAGTATCAAGCAAATATTCACTAAGCCTTTGAAGCAATCACGCCTTCATTCTTAGGAGGTCACAAATGTAATACGTCAGTAAATACGAAATTCTCCTTAAAGGCTCTAGTTTATAAAAAGGCGATAGTAGCAGACCCTGTGCTTAAGAGAATGAATCTTTCTTAGGTTTGATCCAATCTTCTGCTTTGCAATCCATCAAAAGAATGGTGAACAAACTCCCCTAAAAATATACTGCCTTAATTAATTGGGCCCTGGTAATGAAAAAGTTAGCATTCAAATATTTGAAAGCAATTGTCACCTGAGGAAGTCAAAGAATTTGAGGCTTGCTGGGTTGTTGGAGGTGAGTTTGAATCAAGGTTAGGTTCTTCTACTTTCCTGAAGCAATTGAGAAGGCCCTTGCTGCAAAACAATAAGAAGAGAACACTCTGCAAGGGAACTATCTGTCTATTTAAATAGAAATCTACCCTTGCAGAAGATATGCAATTAGTTATGTCAAGAAAAACCAAAATACAAAAAAATAAACTTTTAGGATCGACCACAAGGATGCACATGCCTATCAAGGCTCACCTTTCACAACCTAGCCATAATAGGACTCGTAAAACAGGTCTTTGTCAAATGCTATCTCCTTTGCTTCCCCCTCCATAGGCAGGAATGACATTCTTGGGCGAGCATTTTCTAGCGAGCGCTTTTTTTTAGCTCTGAGCGAGCTTTTTTTAAAGAATTAACTACATAATAAATATTAACTAGAGAGACACACGAAAAGAAAGAAATTTTATTAACGTCCTTTGGATGCTGAACTCGACCTATAGGACCGACAAACAAATACATCATTTGTTACATTCCACTTTGGACATCATAAAAAAGGAAAAAGACGAGAGTAAAAGCATATCCTTAAGGCTCTCATGATTCATGAGAGCTTAACATTACAATGGTAGAAAATCACCATGTGCATAAATGTGTCTACATGTGTGAAAAACCTAAGGCCATGTCTTTGAGACAAGTGGTGTACTCCTGAAATCTCAGATCACAGCTTTTCCTCTGTAAACTGCCCACTTGCCTTCTTTCCTTCTTTCTATAACTTTAGCCAACTTTTTGGCCCTGTTGAGGGTGTCCATACTGCTGTTCCTTGTAGTGATCTAGTTTGCTTCATTAACTTGATCTTCTCATGTAGGTCATAACAGAAAACTTTAGCTTGCTTACGTTTAACTTCAATGTCAGTTGGCTCACCAAGACCTACGAATGGTACAACTCTGTTGAGTCTTTATTTGAGTATTTCTACATCAAGAATGTAGTCCCCCTATTTGATATTCTGGTAAAGTACCTGCTGACTAATCTTCTAGCAAGCCACCAATGCTAACATAGTTCTCCAAGCTCTCTACCCTTTCATTTCTTTCAAAACTACTTTGGCGAGAGTATCAAAGTTCCCCTTTGGGATGTTGCTTTCAAGAGGTAGTGTGTTAGAGGTCTCCTCATGGTTGAGTTGCCTTTGGTTTGCTTCTTGGGCCTCTTGCTTGGTTGCAATAGCTTGTAATTTTCCTTAAAGGTCCATGATTTGGGCTGCTTTGTTGAGAAGGTCAGATTTCAAATTTGTTACCTTTTGCTGTAACTTTCTCGTTTCTCTAAGGATGTAGGTTTCCCAAGGGTTTTGTGGCTTGACAGGGGATGGGACAATTGGGATCGAGGCCGATGTTGCTGCAAAGGTCTTCTTCATAGAGGCCATGTTTGTTGGAGATGGGGGTGCTATATCTTCACCCGCCTCCACTCCCCCCTTGGCGAGGCAAGTGGAAGGAAAACCCCTCCCCTCCCTTTTCTCAGCTTTCACTAAATGCTGACGAGAGTGTGCAAGCAACTACTGAGAGTGTCTCCCCTGCAGATTAAAGTAGGACCCCTACTGAGAGAGAGAAATGAAATGTTATATTAACATCTTCAAAAGGCCAAAATGACCTACGAGACCAAAAGGTTACATCCATGGTGACAATATAGTGTCAGAGGAACATAAAGATAAAAATAAATGAGGGTACCTTGAGTGGGTAGGTATGTAAGCCTAACCTACATCCTCATCATCATCAATGTCCTCATCACATAATACATCAGCTCAAAGCATATGGGGAACGGTACAATCACATGAGAGCTAATGAGATGAGCGGCACCAGGCGCCGGGGGGGGGGGGGGGGGGGGGGGGGGGATGAAACGAAATAAAAATGTTATATTAAAAGTCTTCAAAAGGCCAAAATGACCTATGAGACCAAACTGATACAATCTTGATGATCTAATACAATGTCTAGTACAATATATCAGAAAGTAAAATAAAAGATAAAAAGCTAAAAGCTAAAATGAACATAAGTGTCCAAGGATGCTCGGCATCGGGTGTTGTCCAAAGATGTACTGCATCGGTCGCTGAAGAGCGTCGTCAATGTCCGCCTCTATAGATAGTCGTACTGGACATCTTGCGTGTCGTGCTAGAATAATCCCGATCCTCTCATGGAGCCTCCATCGATGTCGTGGTGTCCCTCGTAGACGTGGGTGTCTAGCTCTCCCAAGATCAATGGCTCTATCAGTCAATATACCTCTTATATAGGCAAACTCTAAAGTCTGTTCTGAAGTTTGTTCATCTGACTACCGAGTCTCTGCTCTAGAGAAGTCAATGATCTCGCTGTGAATGTCTCCCACTATATAATCTCCTCAAGAGACTCTCCCTATGTCTGTGCAGCTCTAGAAAAAACAACCTGAGGCATCTCTGACCTGATATCTCATGACTCTAGTCAATGGTCCAAAGCCCTCTCTGAATAGAGAGTGAAAGCGGCCTCGTACCTCATAGTATACCGGACAATGACATATGTGCTCGATCACGTAGTCTCTTTTATGCACTCCTTTAAAGATGTTTTTGCTTGGTCCTACAAAGATTTGGAGGGAATCCCTCCAGAATTGGGTGTCCATACTATCCCTCTGGTTGATGGGGCTAAGCCTGTCATCAGAGGTCGAGCTTACAACCTCAATCTCAAGTATGCAGAAGCTGTCAAGACAAAGCTCGAAAAATGCAAGAAGCAGGGATTATTGTACCAGTGGAGCACTCTGAGTGGCTATCACCCATGGTCATAGTGCCTAAGAAGCAATCCTATAAAATCCGCGTGTGTGTCGACTACCGTGCTCTGAACAAGGTCACTATCCCAGATGGTTTTCCCACACCCTTCACTGAGTGTGTGCTCGAAGATGTGGCAAGGCACGTACTTTACAGTTTTATGGATGTCTTTAGTGGCTATAATCAGTTGGGCATCCATCCAGGTGATCAGCTCAAAACGGCTTTTGTGACTCCATGGGATATTTTCATTTACACTAGAATGTCTTTTGGGCTGAAAAATGCTCAACCTTTTTTCAAACGCACAATATATCTCATCTTTTGTCATTTGCTCACGGATCATCTTCGCATAGTTATGGACGATTTTTCAACCTTCTCGGGTGCTCAATGTTCAACCCCACTAGAGAATCTAGAGGAACACCTCGCTCAACTCTCTGTCGTCTTCTTGAGGTGCAGGGAGGCAAGTTTGAAGCTCAATCCCAACAAATGCCATTTTTTGGTCACTGAAGGTACACTTTTAGGCCATGTGGTGTCTGCTAAAGGTTTAGCGCCTGACCAAGAGAAGATAGTAGCCATTTTGAAGTTGCATCCTCCCATCAATCCCAAAGGTGTTCAGAGCTTTGTAGGCCACACAAGCTATCATCGCAGGTTCATTCGGATGTATGCACAGGTAGCCCAACCATTGACCCGTCTACCAAGTGCTACTGTACCCTTTTAATGGTCAAATCCCGAGACTGAAGCATTTGCATGCCTCAAAAAATGTCTAACCGAAGCACCTATTCTAGTTGCCCTCGACTGGTTCCTCCCATTTCATGTGCATACAGATGCCAATCAATTGGTTGTGGGTGCTGTGCTAACTCAACCTAACAAGGAGTTCAACCTGGATACGGCCTTTTCACTATGCAACTCGACTACTCACCAAAGCAAAGCGCAACTATAGCACGACAGAAAGGGAAGGTTTGGCTATTGTGTATGCTCTACAAAAATTTCATCACTATTTATTAGGGGTGCACCTCACAATTATTACGGATCACCATGCCCTACGCTATCTGCTTAACAAGCTGCAAGTTGTAGGTCAAGTGTGGCGGTGGTTACTTCTCTCTCAGGAGTTTGATTTCGAGGTGGTCCTCCGTGCGGGCAAGCACCATGTTATGGTTGACCACTTCTGTCGCGTTCAAACGGGTGAAGCAGCTACAGGGATTGCAAACGACTTTCCAGATAGCAGTCTCTATAAGGTGGATACAATTATCAAAAGCTCGTTGTTGCTGTCGCACGCCCCCCTCACCTGCACCTGTCACCCCCCTCTCGCCATCGCTAGCCTCTCCCTCCCCCGCCCTCGCGATACGCGCCTACCCTGATGCGCGTTGCCTCCGCCTGCCCATGCCAACATGCTGCAATTGCACGCTCCTGTGCCTGTGCCTGCGCCTAGCCAGCACGTTTGCTTAGCCCGCTCCTCCACACCCCCGCTGCTCGCCTTCACCTCCCCCCCCTTCGTTCGCTGCCCTCAGCCCCCGCACACCCTGTTCTGCCCCCCTCGCTGCCTGCCTCATTGACCGCAGCCAAATGACCACAGCCAAGAAACCATCTCCTCTCCCCCGGTTTTGCTCGAAGGACTCGCCCTACTGCTCACTCGTGGTTTGGTGGGCTCTCTCCAGTAAGGCTTGGCCTCCCCTTCATTCCTTCCGCATTCCTATTAGCAGCAGACACGGATGGAGGCTCATGCTCTGCCCTAGAGGGACTCTCCAGAAGCCCCCTCGCCCGACCTGCAGAGCCCACCATGCGACTTGCTCTCCCCGACAGAGCAAGCGAGCCTAGCCGTAGAGGTGGAGCGCCTCTAAGCGACTTCCGTCATCTGCAAGATCATCGGCACCCGACCTAGCAGAGGAGAGGTGCGTGATCTCCTTCAGACCCTTCTAGCCAAGGTGGGCAAGATTCTTGATGTTCAATTTCTCGAGCGTGGCTACTACCAGATAGAGTTTGAGACTCCCGAGATGGCAAGGTCATTGCGATGAGCCCCCTGTCCATCCGAGTAGTTCGAGCACACTTTCGACAATGGCGCCACGGTTTCGACCCATTTACCGACGTTCTTGTCCAGAAGGCAGACCTGTCCATTTCAGCCTGCGGAGGGAGTACCTTCCGCTCCTTTCCAGGATAGGCTCAGAGATTGGGACTGTCCTGGAGACACCTCGCATGGCAGCCTCTGGTTCGGGACACCCACACTCTCCCGAAGGTCATCCTACTACCTCGAGTGAGTGGAGGTTGGTTCCGTCAGAGCAAGGAGTATTCAGGCCTCCGGAATCAGTGTTTTATTTGTCGTCAGATGGGCCATCTTGGGAAGGCCTGCTGTCCACGAAGGAGACCCCGACCTACTCCTCAGACTCAGCCCTAGCCTTCAAGGGATGGCCACCATCAGCAGACATTCACAAGGTACACAGAAGAGCCACCCTCTGAGCCTAGGGCTCAAGCGGAGGGCTGGCAACAGGTTCATGGTCGATGTTGACAGGGGCAACCACGCAAGCCTAGCACTCAGAGTGGGACCCACACTCTCCCGAAAGTCATCCTACTACCTCGAGTGAGTGGAGGTTGGTTTCGTCAGAGCAAGGAGTATTCGGGCCTCCGGATCAATGTTTTATTTGTCGTCAGATGGGCCATCTTGGGAAGGCCTGCTGTCCACGAAGGAGACCCCGACCTACTCCTCAGGCTCAGCCCCAGCCTTCAAGGGATGGCCACTGTCAGCAGACAGTCACAGGGTACACAGAAGAGCCACCCTCTGAGCCTAGGGCTCAAGCGGAGGGCTGGCAACAGGTTCGTGGTCGATGTTGACAGGGGCAACCACACAAGCCTAGCACTCAGAGTGGTCCCCAAGCTCCAGTCCAACAGCAATGGGTTCCCACAGGGAACCATTTCGACCCTCTTCAACAGGATGAGGTCCTTGCTCCACCCTCCACCTCAGCCTCACCTCCAATAGTCCCTCCTCCACCCCCCGAGTTCCCCTCCGCCCCTCCCCCCCCACCTCCTCCCTCCGGCTCTTGCCCCCCCCCCCCCCCCCCCTCTCCTCCTCCTCCCGCTAGCCCCCCTGCTTCCACATCTCCCGCTCCTCCCCTGCAGCCGACCCAGGGGGCAGGACCATCCTCGGCTGCTAGCAGATCTCTTGGCAACCCTTTTGCCACGAGTCTATTGGCGAGAGTGGGAGAGCCTTTCTTGAGAACCCCCCTTCTGGTGCAGACGTCCCACTTTGCAGCAGTTCCTCGTGGACTGACGAGCTTCGACATTCGTCGTCGTTTGGATTTCTTTGCCTACATCTTTACACGGTTTCTCAATGACCCCTAACCAGACTTTGAGGCATCTTGCTTCAAAGTTCATGTACTATTCCTTATAGCTAGATGGATAGAGGCCCTGTACTCAGCAGTTGGCTTCTCTTTTCCCCTATGCAGCAGGGACCAGCCTGAGTGGACTTTAGACTCAGTGTTGGAGTGGCTGCAGGCACAGGCCCTCGAGTTCTCTCATCACATGGATACCTAGGGGTTACAGCAAACTCTGTGGCCATTGGCCAAGTTTTCAGTGACACCTCCAGACGCGGCAGGATGTAGACACATTGTGGTTCACTTCTTTGTTGACACGCAGAGCCCGCCATGCTATGTACACATACATGAGGACTCCTGGACAAAGGAGGTTGCCTTGCGCACGGCTCGTTCTTCTTGGGCTTGGGCTAGACACTCTTTGCAGTCAAGCCTACCTCGGGGACACTCGGATGCGGATTATGTCACAAACTGGTGACGTGGCTGCCCTGTACACACACACACCCCCCCCCCCCGCCCTAGGAAAGCTGGCCGAAATGGTGACGTAGCAGATTTTGCGTTGCATGCTGACGTGACACTACCGTACGGACTCCCATAAATCATGCCGCAAAAAGCGTTGGCAGGCAGTACGGAAATTCCAGCTTTTTGCAATGAGAAAAAGCAAAGAAATTTCTATGCAAAGCTTCGTGGGAAAAATTCTACGCAAGTTGCTTTATTTTGCAAAGCTTGTGAGATAAAATTGCTTTATTTTAGGCTTTTGATATTGAAGATTTTGGGGCTCTGCTTTTAGCATCCCTTGTAACCTTTATAATGAACCCAAGGGAGCTCCCTCTCGAGAGCATCTGGACGCAGAGTCTGAGAGCAAGCACCCGCGGGAGTTGTACTTTGCTGGAAGATTAATATAAAAAGAAATACCGAAAGGGGCGCCAGTCTTGGGGGCCAATACCTCTTGGCACGAAACTCCGTCGGGCCGTGTCGAATCTATTGTGAACTGTTTTGAAGTGAATTTATGTTGTGTCGCGGTAGAATCTTGACTTGGAGTGTTCAAGTCTGTTACAGTGGTATCAGAGCGCAGGCGATTTCTCTTCTACCCGGAAATCGGATCCTTTTTACGTGGCACTTATGGATTCAAGCAAATGACAGCCGACTTCCTCTGCATCTGGAGATGCGGGAAGAGATCACAAAGAAGATTCACACGAGAAGTATGGCCCGTCTTGGCCTACTCAGGCGGAGATTGAAGAGATGAGACGTCGACAATTGGTTGATGATGCGACAAACATGATGATCAACATTGCGAAGGACCCCAAATTGGCAAAATTTTTGACGCAAACATCCTTCGACGAAGTGCACTCTCAGTGGCAGAAGGCCACAGAACCACCCCTCAAACCGGCACTCAAGAAACCTCCTACTCCAAGGATGTTTACAGAGCAAGAACTAGAAGAGGTGGTTGATGCACGAATTATCCAGCTTTCTGACGCACAAAACAAAGCTAAAAAGCACGACAAAAAGTAGAAGGGTTATTTGGGTCGTCAATCTACTTTTGCCTTGGCAAGAAAGCAGAAGAAGAGTGTGCGATTTGAAGGAGTACCTAGTTCTTCTTCTTCTTCTTCTCTTCTTCTACTGACAGTTCTTCTAGCTCTTCCGACTCGAGCGAAGAAGACAGAAAAGGGAAATAAGCGAAGCAAAAAGCAACGCTTTAAAAAGGGCAAGAAAAAGGCAAAACAGTCTAGATCTCGCCCAATTTCATACAGCCCTACAAAGGACTCGTCTTCGGATAGTTCGAACTCCAATGATCACAGATTCTATGCAAAGAAGAATAATTTCTATAAAGCCAACCAGTATGACTTTCTCGAAGATAAAAGCAAGAAAATCCGAGAATTTAAAGAAGGTGGACAGTCAATTAAATTTGACACGTTTTCTAGATTTCGAGATGCTTCGAAGGCTTTGGCCTTCATACAGCAATTTGACATAGCTTTCTCTGGAGGACATTACTCATAGCACTCCAAGATTCGGAGGGCTACCTATTACTTCAAGGGAAATGCTCGAGCTTGGTGGTCCACTCTTCTATTGAACAAGAAAGTGCCCCTTAGATGGCTGAAATTTAAAAGGCTTTTTATTTCTTCATGGCTGACTCGGGAGTACGAGCGCGACATACGAACTGCTTGGAACCATCTTCGGATGACCAAGAAGAATACATTGCACGCATATTGCGAGAGATTCTGGAGCTCTTTTCTACCAGCTTCTTCATTTAAGAAGATCTCGTTCAAAGAACAGATTGAGCAATTTACCTTGGGATTTCCTACAGAGATCGGAGATCACTGCTTAGAGCAAAAGTTAGATTCCATTCAAGAATTGATGAGTCATGCGAAACGGGGTTTTACCATTCATTAAGGCAATTTGACTTACCCCACAGATGAGATCATGACGCAAAGGACCGAAAAGACTTCTAACAATGAAATTAGAAAGAAGAAGAGTAACCCAGAAAGGAAAGAAAAGGATGCACGACCCCAGCTCACTCTTCGAGAGAGGGTCAGCTATATCAAAGAGGGGAAATGCTTTGGATGTAGGGAAACTGGGCACATCTCTGCGAAGTGCCCTAAAAAGGCACCGAATGAACAGGATGAAGAAAGGTCAGAGAGTTCGAAAGCAGCTAAGGAACGTGGTAGAAAAGGCAGACGAACGCATAACTAGTACCACATTGCGTGGGGCCCGAACCGAATCAAATGAATGAAAGTACAAAACTTTGCCGCTTTTAGGGCAAAGTGAAAGATCAAGAAGCCCTCTTTTTCTTGGATGAAGGAGCCAAGGCCAACTTCTTTTCCCTTGAATTGGCGGCTCGATTTGGAATTACGCCCGAAAGGCTGAGGCCATAGGCGAAGGTAGTTCTAGCAGCACCCGGACGGGATGTTGCCATTACACCGATCATTGGCAAACTTCGTTTGCAATGTCAGGAGTGTTTAGGGCAGGAGGACTTCTACGTAATTCCCTGGGGAGGTTGTGATGTCCTACTCGAAATCCCCTCGTACCACAAGAACAACGCCGTGGTTGACTATAGGGTCGAGAAAGCGACTTTGACAAATGAAGGGCACAGACATTGTACTTGATGAAATTCAGTTTCTTTCCCTTCTAGAAAGGACTGAATGATGATTGAAGGTCGAATATGTTTTGACCTCAAAAAAGAACGCCAAGATTTTCTCCACACTCATGCCGATTGCTTTTCAGAGGGCCTGCCAGGCGAGTTGCCACCAGCTCGTCCTTAGGATCATACCATTGATCTCATACCTGGAAGCATACCACCAAACCAGCCACCTTACCGTGTGAGCCGAGCCCAGAACGAAGAAATTATGAACCAAGTGAAAGACCTCTTGGAAAAGGCTCTTGTCTAGCCTAGTACTTCACCGTACTGCTCTCCAATGTTGTTAGTTTTGAAGAAAGATGGATCTTGGAGAATGTGCATCGATTATAGAGCTCTCAACAAAATCACCATCAAGAACAGATTTCCGATTCCCAGGATCGATGATATTCTTGATCGACTACAGGGATCCTCGTGTTTTAGCAAGATCGATTTGAAGAGCGGATATCATCAGATCCGAATCGCGCCGGGAGATGTCTACAAGACAGTTTTTCGGTGGACTTTTGGGTTATTTGAGTTTTTGGTGATGCCTTTTGGCCTAACCAATGCTCCTGCGACATTTAACCGGATGATGGACAGGATTTTTTGAGGGTACAAACTATTTGTTGGCACTTTCTTTAACAAAATCATTGTTTTCTTCAAGGATGAGGCAGAACATATAGAACATCTGCTACACGTCTTTCAGGCATTACGAGATCACAAGTTGGTGATTAATGCAAAGAAAAGTGATTTTTTCCTACCTGAGATACACTTTTTGGGACACATTGTCTCAGCAGTAGGAGTGCAGATAGACCCGGCCAAGATAGAGACTATTCCTGATTGGCCCGATTTGAAGAATGGCCATGAAGTTAGAAGTTTCTTGGGCTTGTGTTCATACTACAGGCGGTTCATTAGAAACTTTGCAGAGGTTGCTTCCCCTTTGCATATGTTGACACAGAAAGGAGTACTTTTCTCGTGGGGATCCACAGAGGTGACTGCCTTTCAAACATTGAAAGAGAAATTTACTACAGGACCAGTTTTGACTTTGCCGGACTTGCAGAAGTCATTTAAAGTACATTGTGATGCTTGTGATTGTAGTCTGGGTGCGGTCTTAATGCAAGAAGGCCATGTCATTCCCTACGAAAGCCGATCGTTTTCAAGGCCGGAATTGACAGCACAGATTTATGAGAAAGAGCTTTTGGCGGTTATCCATGCTCTTACTCAGTGGTGACATTACCTACTCGGAGCGAATTTTACTATTTTCACAGACCATCAGAGTTTACGCTACGTCTTGTCAAAGAAGCAGCTATCGGAAAAGCAGATGCGGTGGGCGAACATCTTGTCATAGTTTCGCTTCCATATTGTCCATGTGCAGGGACAGAAAAACTTGGTGGCAGATGCTTTGTCCCGAAAGCCGTTGGTTCTGGCTATTTATGCGATACATCATAGGAGCTTCAAGGATATGGTCAATCAGTATGCCACGGATACAGATTTTGCAGATATTTTCACTCGGATACGGAATGGGGAGATAGTAGCGGGATATTCCTTTGGGGATGGCTACTTGATGAGGAAAACCCTGTTGTGCGTTACACAGCCGTCGAGGGAAAAGGTTTTAACCGAATGCCATTGTCCACCTTTTACGGGTCATCGCAGCATAGCTACCACCTTGAAAGGTGTGGAGAGATACTTCTTTTGGCATGGACTCAAGAAAGATGTGGACGATTTTGTACGCAGTTGCTTGGTATGCCCGAAGGTCAAGGTTAACAGGCATAAAGTACACGGATTGTTACAGACTTTACCCATACCCACCCGCCCCTAGGAAAGTATTGCAATGGATTTCCTCTTTGATCTCCCGATAACACAGAGTGGTCACGATGGTATCTGGATTGTTATTGACAGATTTAGCAAGCAAGCTCATTTCATTCCAGTGAAGAAAACAGTCAAGCCGGATCACTTAGCGAGACTATTTGTGGCCCAGATCTACCGATAACATGGCATGCCTGAGACGATTGTCTCCGAGAAGTATCCCAGATTCACGAGTTTGTTTTGGAAGGCTATTTGGGAGAACATTGGCATGCAATTGCAGTTCTCGTCATCATTCCACCCGCAGACTGAAGGGCAATCAGAGATTGCCAATTCAGTGGTACTAGATTTATTGAAGTCTTACATCTCGGATCAAAAGACTCTATGGGAAAAGTATTTATCTTTGGTGGAATTTGCCTACAATAACACGATACACTCTCAGCGGGGAAGGCGCCATTTGAGATTATTAAAGGTACTACGAAGGTTCCACCCTTCCTAAGCACGAAAGATAAGATTTTTGAAGCCGATGAGTAGACAGGTGACTTGGCCACGACTTTTGCCAAGGTCCGTGAGGCTTTGCAAAAAATCTCAAGAAATACAGAAAAAGGCAGCAGATCGCCATCGTCGCGATTTGAAATTGAAGGAGAATGATTGGGTGCTCTTACGTTTTGAGAAGGCACGACTGAGAAAGAAAAAGGGTAAGGAGAGGCTTTTTCCAAAGCTTAATATGCGATACTACGGACCTTTCCAGATCTCCGAAAAGATAAATGATGTCTCCTTTAGACTGAAGCTGCCCGATACTTGGAGAATTCACAATGCTTTTCATCTGAGTCTCTTGAAGCCTTTTAAAGGCGATGTGCCCGAAGATGGGGAGCTTGATGAGCAACCCGAAGTGGAAGAAAACGCGGAGATCCTTGTTCCAGAACAGATATTGGCACATAAAGACAAAAAGATCAAGGGTAAAGCGATAAGGCGGTTCTTGGTTAAATTCAAGAACTATCCTGCATTGGATGCGAAATGGATGGAGGAGGACCTAGCAGATACTCCTCAGATTGTGAATCTTTACCTTGAAACATTTGGATTAGCATAGTCTACTCTTAATGGAACCCCGAACTCAGCTTGGGCGGAATCTGGTGCAGCGGGTATACACAAGACGGGAGTCGCTCCGCTCCTTTGTCAAAAGATTGCCTCAATTTCAGGGATACTGTGAGCTAGCAATATTCTGCTATAATGACTTTATGAACTCGAATTCCCGATAATATGATACTGACTTGTTCTTGACTTGTTTAAGTGCAGGAACTGATAGACGAAATGACTGCAGCATTTCGGTTTGAAAGATCTCGATAGACGTGATTGCAATAAGGATTAGTTAATCGGGCATCTATCACGTCCCGAGTGGCTCTAGATGCGATTGCTAAATACGTTGCCGATTAACCATGGTGTGATATCCGCGAATGAATTTTGAATGTGATTTGTCCTGTGATGTCCTGTGATATCAAGTGATGTCCTGTGATGTCCTGTGATGTGATTGTCGATTGGTACATGTGCTAGATGTGTCTTCCTAGTGCATCAGTACTAACAGTCAGTGTCTGCTAAGACAGTTTATGGCCTCTGTCTATTTTGCAGGCGTAATCGAGGGCGATTACAATGCTTTCGAGAGGGGGGTATGTCACAAACTGGTCACGTGGCTACCCTGTACAGTTGGTGACGTGGCTGCCCTGTACACACACACCCCCGCCATGGGAAAGCTGGCCAAAATGGTGACGTGGCAGATTTCGCGTTGCAGGCTGACATGGCACTTCCGTACGGACCCCCATAAATCATGCCGCAAAAAGCACTGGCCAGCAGTACGAAAATTCCAGCATTTTGCGATGAGAAAAAGCTGGGAAATTTCTACGCAAAGCTTGATGGGAAAAATTATACGCAAGTTGCTTTATTTTGCAGAGCTTGAGAGATAAAATTGCTTTATTTTAGGCTTTTGATTTTGAAGCTCTTGGGGCTCTGCTTTTAGCATCCCTTGTAACCTTTATAATGAACCCAAGGGAGCTCCCTCTTGAGAGCATTTGGACGCAGAGTCTGAGAGTAAGCACACGCGGGAGTTGTACTTTGCTCAAAGATCAATATAAAAAGAAATACCGAGAGGAGCACCAGTCTTTGGGGCCAATACCTCTTGGCACGGAACTCCGTCGGGCCGTGTCGAATCAATTGTGAACTATTTTGAAGTGAATTTGTGTTGTGTCGCAGTAGAATCTTGACTTGGAGTGTCCAAGTCTATTACAGATTATTACCCATCCAAGCCAGCCTCGAAGATAGCACGGTTGGCTGCTGCTGGAGCATCAGTTCTCTCTCGCTCTCCATGAGGATCGTATCATACAACCTGCTGGGATTAGGTGGGCCCCAGTTTCAGTGCCAGAGGGGCCGACTGCATCAAGAACTTCAGTGACGCCTTGTGAGAGGAGAGATTGACCTTCTTATGCTACACGAGCATCATCTATGTGAGAGCCACATTAGACGATGTGGTCAGCTTTTGCGTGGGTGGGATGAGACATTCTGGTCAGCTCCATTTGGACTTGGTAGCATCCAGGGAGGGGTATGTATGACTAGTGCGGACTCTTGGCAGCAAGCCATTCTGGACAGAGGTATTATTGTGCTTGGCACGGCTGAGTGGATTACTGTGCAGGTTCAAGGTTGCCTCTTGGGCTTCCTCAACATCTATGCGCCCAATGTGGCGAGTGCACGTGCAGAGTTTTGGTCTCACATTGTAGAGTCTCTGTAGCATGTTGGAGGACCCCTCTGACAGGATTGGAGGTAGCCATACTACTGTGCATGGAGTTGAGTTGGCAGCTTGGGAGAGGCTATGTATGACTGCAGGTTTCAGATGCGTGGAAGCACTCTAGCTTTGTGAGGCCCCTAGACAGCCTGGCCTTCTCTCGTTCGGACCGCAGAGTGGGAGGAGTGAATTTATCTTGGATAGATCGCTTCTACACTAGTGACCACTTCTGTGACTTGGGTGGGAGAGTTTGCATTCTGGCTGGGACTTCTTTTTCGGACCATGCACCAATGATCCTCATAGTGACAGATAGACAGAGGAGGGGGAGCATAATGCTACGCATCCCTGAGAGGGTCTTGCTAGACTCTGCGCTTAGAAAGCGAGTGGTGGCTCTTTAAACAGAGATCTTAGACATGCAGGACTATCCTGCTGACAGAGCGGCCTCTGGACTTGCTCAGCTTAGTCGGCTCTTTCTTCAGGAGTCTACGGCCCGCCTGGCTGCAACGAGAGAGGAGGAGCAGCGTCTCCCATAGGGCGTTGCTTCCTTACAGAGGATGCAAGAGCAGCATCCATTCAGCCCCTAGTTGGAGGAGAAGTTGCAGCACGCTCGCCAGGAGCTTGCCAGCACAGAGGAGAGGCGCCATGAGTTTGCTTTTCATCGACAGGCATCTCAGTGGACCCAGGTGGGTGACAAAGTGACAGGGGCTTTCTTTGAGAGTGGGACCCCGACATGCGCACGCCAGTGTCAGCCACTTGAGGAGGCCTGACGGGTCAGTTGCTTCAGAGCTAGAGGACATGCGTGCACTTGCTACTGACTTTTACCGTGACCTACTGTCAACAGAGCCTCAGTCAGAGCGTCAAAATGCATACAAAGAGCAAGTTTGGGCACAGATGCCTTGTCTTGTGACTAAGGAGATGCGCCAGAGGCTTGAGCTGCCTTCAGCTAGAGGAGCTCCACACGGCCCTCAGAGCACTTCCCTGTGGTAGCTGTCCAGGTGAGGATGGTTTGACTCCCAATTTTTTCTTAGAGTACTGGGACTTGCTTGGCTCAGATCTTTGCAGCGCTTTTCAATACATCCTATGCACAGGAGAGATGCCTGAGAGCATGAGTGAGGGCTCCATTTACCTCATTCCCAAGGAGGGGGCTCCTTGGATGAGATTCAGCAGTGGCGGCCCATCACCATCCTCAACTCAACCTACAAAATTCTTGCCAAGGCTTGAGTTTGAGGATTCAGCCACTTCTAGAGAGCATTATACATGGGACGCAGACAGGTTTTGTCAAGGAGCACAACATCCTTGACAACATCTTTACTTTTTGGGAGGCATCTGTCCTCGCGCGCCTCCGTGATGAGGATATGGTGATACTTCTTCTCCATTTTGAGAAGGCCTACGATAGAGTTGGACTTTTTGGAGGGCACTCTATGCAGGATGGGCTTCTCAGATGCCTGGATCAGAGGTGTGACAGCTCTTTACACACGTGCACAATCAGATGCTTTTGGCAGGTCGTAGAGATGATCGTTTCATGCTCACACGTTCGGTCAGACAGGGCTGCCCTCTTACCCCCTTCTCTTTCTGTTCTTTGCTGACGCGATGAGCATATTTTTGGTTTCACAACAGGTTGGTTTACGTGGCTTAGCGCTCCCTATTCGGGGCGACGAGCTACTAGATGCTGAGTTTGCAGACGACTCAGCTTTGTACTCGGAGGGCCAGGAGGCCAACCTACATATATGTGAGCAGGCTCTTGAGAATTTTTGTTGTGCATTAGGCGTACTTATCAACTCGAGAAAGAGAGTGGCTTTCTCGGTTGGTAGTGCTCCTACGCCTGATTGGCTGCCATGTGAGGGTTTCAGATGGATTCCCCCAAGGACTGCAGTTCGATACTTGGGCTGTCAGGTTGGCTTGGATTCGTCTCCTGAGTAGCAGATTGCTCCCTTCCTCCTGTCCATTAGGAGGAAGCTGTTACATTGGAGCTCAGCACGACTTTCTCTGGCTTGTAGTGGCCAGCCAGGTGTTGTTGGCTACTAACACCTGGCTACTATGTGGTACATTACATCTTGTTGGATCTTTTCGAGTTCCTGCATCAGCCAAGTAGAGAGGCTGATCAGGAATTTCCTTTGGTTAGGGCGCGACACTCAGATAGCCCGGGCCAAAGTGGCCGGGTAGGTCATCACTCTACCTTGTTCTCAAGGGGAGTTGGGGATCATAGACCCAGCACAGCAGAGCAGAGCCCTTCTTGGGAAGTTAGTTGTCAGAGGACTGCATCCAAGGGAGCAGCCTTGGCAGGAGTTTTCGCTTCAGCAGCTTAGAGCTAGAGTGCCTCAGGCTGGAGGCCCTTGGAGATCTTCAATCAGATGGATTTTCACAGAGATGCGCAGAGTTGGCCTGAGCAGGAGACTGGAGGGCTGTTTGCTGTGAGTCTGCTTCACTCCTGAGAGCAGCTGCGGAGAGGCCTAGAGCAGCACCAGTCTACTTGCACCGGAGGAGCGCCTGAGACAGCCCCTAGTTTGGAAACCCATGGTTAGCACTCAGAGAGGCCACTTGGTTGGTAGTAGGTCTCATGTATCTTGGGGTCCCATGGCAGAGGGTCCAGCACGCACTTTAGGTGATTGGCTACATTTCTCAGGCTTGTCAGAGGAGCTTCAAAGCATCCAGCTACATGGCATGAGAGGGGTGTAGAGCATGTGTCACGACATCACAAAGGCAGTACCAGCTGAGTGGCTTACACCTCTCTAGTCAGCAGCGCCTAGATGGATGGGGGCCTTCACACGACTCGAGGTCCTCATCGCAATTCGGGTTTGCTCAAAGACTATACCCTCCCTTCAGACTCAGCCCCAGCCTCCTAAGGCTGGCCAACATGAACAGACCCCTACTCCTCCCAAGTCCTCCTCTGTCCCGCCCCCCCCCCCCCCCCCCCCCCCCCCCCCCCCCCCCCCTCCATCCCCACCCACGAGCCCCCCTGCTTCCACATCTCCTCCCACTCCTCCCCACATCCGGCCCATGGGGCAGGACCTTCCTTGGCTACTAGGAGATCTCTTGGCAATGCATTTGCCACGAGTCACTTGGCGAGAGAGGGACAGCCTTTCTTGCGAACCCTCCTTTTGGTGCAGATGTCTCCCTTTGCAATAGCTCCTCGTGGACTGACGAGATTCGACATCCGTCGTAAGTGGAACTTCATTGCCTACGACTTCACATAATTTCTTAGCGACCCTTCACCAAACTTTGAGGCGGATTGTTTCAGAGTTCATGTATTGTTCCTTGCAGCTAGAGGGATAGAGGCCCTGGACACAACGGTTGGCTTCTCTTTTTCCTTATGTGGCAGGGACCAGTTTGAGTGGACTCTAGACTCATTGATGGATTGGCTGAAGGCCCAGGCCCTTGAGTTCTCTCACCACATGAGAGACTTGGGGGTTACAAATTTGGTACAGGCTTTG
The DNA here is from genome assembly GCF_014529385.1 of Adiantum capillus-veneris. Lineage (NCBI taxonomy): Eukaryota > Viridiplantae > Streptophyta > Polypodiopsida > Polypodiales > Pteridaceae > Adiantum > Adiantum capillus-veneris. The sequence goes on along the minus strand of NC_140953.1, from coordinate 87,197,211 downwards.
TGGCGTTGGCCAAGTTCTCAGCGACAGGAAGAGCCCACCATGCTATGTATACATTCATGACGACTCCTGGAAAGAGGAGGTTGTTCTGTGTACGGCACGTCTTCTTAGGCCTGGGCTGGACAGTCTTTGCACCTTCTTCCTCCAAGAGTCTACGGCTCGCCTAGCTGCAGCGAGGGAGGAGGAGAAGCGTCCCTGACGGGGAGTTGCTTCCTTGCAGAGAATGCAGGAGCATCACCCAGATAGTCCTTGGTTGGAGGAGCAATTGCAGCAGGCTCATCATGAGCTGCCAGCATAGAGGAGCGGATTGAGTTTGCTTTCCATCGAAAGGCGTCTCAGTGGACCCAGGTAGGTGACATAGTGACTGGACCCCGCGATGCGCACACCAGTGTCAGCCATTTGGGGAGACCCGACGGGTCAGTTGCTTCAGAGCCAGAGGATATGCTTGCAGTTGCTACTGACTTTTACCGTGACCTGCAATCAGCAGAGCCTCAGTCATAACGTCAGCATGCATGCAGAGAGCAAGCTTGGGCACAAATGCCTTATCTTGTGACTAAGGAGATGCGCGAGATGCTTGAGCTGCCTCTACAGCTAGAGGAGCTCCATGAGGCCCTCAGAGCACTTCCCCGAGGTAGTTGTCCAAGTGATGATGGTTTGACTCCTAAATTTTTCTTGGAGTACTGGAACTTGCTTGGCGACAGATTTTTGCGATTCACGCTAGCAGCTTTTGGGAGCAGACGCTTTTGGGAATGACTGCTTTTAAATAGATTACTTTTGGGGCATCCCTTGTAAGAATACATGAGCCCTTAGGGCCTCACTCTGGAGAGCATATGGACGCAGAGTTTGAGAGCAGAGGTCCCTCGGGAGTTATATTTTGGAATGATTAATGATAAAGAAATACGAAAGGGGCGCCAGCTTTCGGGGCCAATGTTGCTAGGCGCGGAACTGTGACATGCCGTGTCAACTCACTCTCTCTCTCTCTCTCTCTCTCTCTCTCTCTCTCTCTCTCTCATTAAAGTTCAGTAATTTTTGAAGTTTTTCTTGTGTTGCTATTGATTTCTCGCTTTGAATGTCCAAGCATGTTACAGTGGTATCAAAGCTCAGAAAGGTTCTTCTTCTATGGAGGATTCGCTCCTATTTGCAGCACACGCAGGTTTTTGTGAAAGAATCTTCATGTCCCTGTAGCGCGGATAGTGTGTCGTGCTCTCTACAGTGGGTGTCCTCAGTGCAATGTGCGTGACATCTCACTCAAAACAGAATGAAAACAAAGGAAACAATAGATAACAGTTGATCATCACTCAAAACAGAATGAAAACAAAGGAAACAATAGATAACAGCTGATCAACACAAACACAGCAGCAGACCAGAACATATGGACTCGACTATCTCAAAGAACCGATACAGACTCTGGCATGGCAGCACACTCAACTCCAACCCAGAACTCACGGGTACAATGGAGGTGTCGAGAGGCTCAGATGTGCAAGGATGGTGCAGCCGTGCTGTGTGTAGACTCGCTACCCTAGACGACCACACTGGACCATATATGAAGAAGATAATAATCACGATGACTCAACAGCTACTACTCATATGTACAACCATAAAGAGCCACCAATGGCTCATAAATGTCAACCATCTAAGTCTATCTTCAAACTGAGTGGTGGTGGTGACCTGGCTACGATGTCCACTAGACCACGTCCGTATCCCTGCCACGTGTCATTGCCCAGCCCAGAGAGTCTGTCCAGTGTGCAGCCCAGAGAGTCTGTCCAGTGTGAACCAGACCAAACCAACTATACTACTGTGTCCTGTAAAAGTGACACTATAGCCCTGCTACTACAGGTTGCCCGCCACAAAACCACTCATCGTCTCAGTAAGAGAACAATTGAAACTGCTAACAGATTGAACTGCAATAATAAATGACTACTGTACTGCCATGGTGAAAAGACTGTCATCCTGTCATCCCAGAGAAAGAGTAGTCGCCACAGCCGCACCCGAAGGATCAGTATCAGGAGATGGAGCCATCAAATCAATGGTGGAACTTCGCTGTTAGACTAGGGGCTGCTAGGCTCTGCAATCCATAACCTGGCTGCCTGTGAAAGGAGCCGCCAGCTCCTACAGGGCAGAGGGTAACACCTGTTCGGTAGTGTACAGAGGACGGCAAGTGACAGCCATGGCGGTGTGCCCCAACAACACCGTCGTAGCAAGGAACGCTATGCATGTGGGACAATGGCGATGACTGAAACCCCTGAGGATATTGTTGATTGTAGTACTGAACTGGAGGCTGTGTGTAGAGTCCCATAAAGTGTTGAGAAGGATCTACAGTATGCAATGGTGGCCCAGATCCAGTCCATCCAAACCCCACGCCAACTGGAGCCTGAGCTTGAGCAGACCTATCCCCATGTAGAAGCATATCCCAAAATCCTTGTACCTCTGCTTTAAGGTCTTCAATGATGTCTGACTTTATTTTCAAAGCTTGTTGCAATGCGAAAATCGTAGCATTCCGATCCGAGATGGCACTCTCGGCGACCTTCAGAGATCCCTCCATAGCTACGTATATGGCAGAGGGGCACTGGTGCGTGGCAGCTAACTGTTCCGCTCCAAGCTCTATGGTGGCGATAGTATTCCTGGAGTCTTGTAATACTTTCTCCGAAAGGTGTAGCAAAGAAGTAGAGTCGGCCACCCCTGAAGATGCTATTGGAGGACTCCCAAGCGGCACAGGGCGCTCGCTAGGAGTAGGTACTATTGGTGGAGTAGGAGCTGAGATGGTGGTTGCAAGAGGAGTCAGTGATATATTGGCATCAGTATGAGTGAATATGGCGGAAGAAGGTAGAGGAATCTCCGAGGAAGAAGCCACTGCCTTGTCATGATGTTTGGAAGTAGACACTGGCCCAGTAGAGAGAGGGTTGGAAGACCGAGAGCGCCGCGGAAGATGTGTCACCTTAGTCTGTTGGCTCTTAGATATTGGCAAAGAGAGTAGAGACTCTGCTGTATCTTTTGCCACCTTTGCTTTGATCTTCTTTTTCTTCGTGATTTTAGGATCAGCAGGAATGTTTAAGGATTTCCTTTTCCCCTGCACACTTCGTGTATCCTCATCTGCTTCGTCTGGTGTAACATGTATATTTATGATCCACGTCAAGAGAGGTGCTGCAAAACATTTGAAGCTGAACTACACAGACTTCACCTGGGCCCGAAACCTTTTGGCTCTAGACTGTAACGATGAAAAAAGAACCTGGTGAAATCCACAGGATTGGGCGTGGAGCAAAACAGTAAAGGCCGTCCCAATGGGATAATGTAGTGGACAGTTCACATTTTCCCTTATCTTCTATGGCATCTCTACCCAGAAAGTAATATCTAAAGATTGCCAGGAGCTGTTTGTTTCGTTCGTAATCCGGGTGATCCGTACTGAGCATCTCCTGACATGTCTGAATGTTGGCATCCTTGGAAATTTGAGAGAAAGTTAAGGTAGCAGGTTTCACAAATGGAAAGGTGGTCATACCCATAGCATGGCCTAACCGTGTAGCAGTGATTTTGTGACCCCTGACCTTGCGAAAGTTCTTCAAAAGATCATGTACCATCTCCACAAGAACAGTAGTTGGCAGATCGCCATCAGCCACCAGTGTTGTGAAACCCATAGTCTGTAGCTGGTCCTTGGAGAGGATTTTGCTTAGAGATGGTCGAGGCGGCTGTATATAAACAGCCAAGGAGAATGGTGTGCGACTTTTAGATGTAGCCGGCCGACTGATCTCATGATGGATAATTTGATGATTGCGTTTCTTTTTGCCTGCTGTTTTCACATTTGTTTCTTTAGAGACGCGTCCGATTCAGAGGTAGCTTCTGAATCCGACTCCGAGGTTGGGGAGGCTCTGTAACTTTCATCGTTGGCATCACTGGAAGTAAATTCATCCAGATCCTGGCCACTAGTTTCTGAGTCATCCTCCTCCTCAGCAGAACTTAGCGGCTGAGGTGGTGGCTTCTTTGTTAAGCCTGCTTTTCTAGAAGGTTTGTTGCAACCCGCCATGGGAATTGCACAACTTCTGACCGATGTGTATAGGCCACACCTCGCTGACTGACTGAGGTTGTTCCCAATTTGCAGCCAAGAAGAATGTTCAGACACTCAAAAGCTGATCCACAATTGCATACATATGACAACTCTGCAATTACTGTATAGTCTTTTACCTTGTATGTATATGTCTGTAGTTATCCAACGCAAGGAGCCGAAGAGGGCAAAGCGGTCGAATTGGGTAGAGCGGCGAGAGATGTGCGTGATTAGGGTTGCTTTGGATTAAAAGCACGACGCATAACGAAGGCCAAGAAAAAAATAGAGGTTGCATTGAGATTTGACGAACAGGGGACGGACGAATCTGGTAAGGGGAGGTGGTTGCGCGAGGTGGCGCTAGGACTAGTTGGGGATGGGGAGGGACGAGTTGGGAGAGAAAAGGGGGGGGGTGATTGGGAGAGAGATGGGGAGGGACGAGTTGGGAGAGGGAGGGGGGCGAATTGGGAGAGGGGGAGGGGGCGAGTTGGGAGATAGGGGTAGGGGACGAGTTGGGGAGAGGGGGAGGGGACGAATTGGGAAAGAGGGGGGGGGGGGGGGGGGGGGGGGGGGGGGTGAATTGGGGGAGAGAGGGGACGAGTTGGGGATAGGGGGAGGGGGCGAGTTGGGAGAGAGGGGGGACGAGTTGGGGAGAGGGGGAGGGGGGCCAATTGGGAGAGGGAAAAAGGGGACGAATTGGGAAAGAGAGGGGGGGACGAATTAGGGAAGTGGGGAAAAGGGGCGAGTTGGGAGAGGGGAAAAAGGGGACTAATTGGGAAAGAAGGGGGGGAGGGGGGGGGGAAGAGAGGGTGACTTGTGAGGGTAGGGCGAGTTGGCAGATAGAGAGGGCTCTTCTGCGTGAATTCGTCGCACTTTCTTCTATCACTGAGACAAAATCCCACGTTTGGGACTTTGACTCAGCAAAAAGCATGGACAGCATACGTCCCCGGCATCACAGGCTCGTTGCAGTACTAACAAAGAGCAACCTAGACATGGCTTATATTGATAAGTTGCAAAGCACAGGAAAGCTTTGGCCTGGAGTTGGGATCCATTAGGAGACTGCAACTATATCTGCCTTGAAATACGTAGAGGTTAGATTTGCCTTAAAGACAGCAAGGTATCTGCTTCAAAACACCAAGGCCAAGGGCACACGGTAGGGGGGCGAGGGCAGTTAGGTTTAGGAGGGAGTAAGGGGGAACTATAGACAGACAACTTCGTACTACTGAAAGAAGGTGGGAACGTAGAAAAACCTCCCAATGACCCAAGTGTGTTACACTAGAGGAGGGAGAAGATGAAGAGAGTTTTAACTTCATAGGAAACTATCAGAGGAGACTTACAGATCTAGCCGAGGAGTTCAACTAGAGAGACCTCAGTAAGAGCGTCAAACAACACTGATGATAATAGAGAGCATTACCATCAAGGTGGTTCACACTAAGAGAAAGAATGATTGAATTTCAAGAAGGTCAAGACGAGACAAGTACCCCATTTATACACTGTAAAGACAGGATACCTAGGGAGGAAATGTGGATACGTCTACAAGCATAGCAGAGACTGAGAGTGTTGCAGAGACAATAACAGAACACCGGTTCTGGTGGGAAGGTAATGGAAAGAAGAGAGATGGGAGATTCATGAACCTATTAGGCATAGCAATTACAGGTGTAGAAACGGCTGCAGATTGTTTACTCAAATGTTTACTCAGAGGGATAATAGCACTTGATTCTGGAGCCATTTACCAGCGGCAAGGGAACATTGTCCAAAGTTACTAGCTGGATCGCTCCTTGTGGTAAAATTTCCTGTACCATGAATGGACCCTGCCAAGTTGGGACCAACTTCTTTGCTTTTTTCTGATATCTAGCTTGATACAATAGCACCAATGATCCTTGCATAATTTTTGGCTTTCTAAGATGGCGATCATGCCACACCTTGCGAAGACTGCCTACCCGTGGAGATCCTGAGTTGAATTCAAAGGGTGCCATTGCTTCCAAACCGAAGGCTAACTGAAATGGGATGTGGTTGGTCGTGGCTTTGAAAGAAGTGTGGTAAGCCCAAAGAGTGCCGTGGATAGCTTGAGCCCAAGACGCCGGATGTAGATGACATGCTTTCCCCAAAAGGGCTATCAGAACCTTAGTTGTACTCTCAACCTGTCCATTTGCTATGGGTAATAGGAACAAGACTTACGGTGGAAAATCTTGTAGTTGGCGAGCAAGGTTGAAATCGTTTCATTAACAAAGTGACTTCCCCTATCACTGGTGATCTCCAGGGGACATCCAAACTTGCACAAAATATTTTCATATAGAAACTTGGCTACAGTATTGCCAGTGCAATCAATTGTTGTCAGTACCTCTGCCCACTTGGTTGCATAATCTGTAGCTACCAGCAGATATTTCCGGTTACCTGGTTGGGTCGAGGGAGCAATTGGACCCACAAAATCTATGCCCCATCTCTCAAAGGGCAGCCATGCCATAGAGACCTGCAGAGGACGGTTGGACTGCTTGCTTGGTTTAGGTCCACTGTGGGCATCCTCCAGAATATTCTCTACTTCATGAGGGGAGACACACCGTCTCAAAACACCATCCGGTCCAGACTTATAGAACTGGCCTCCAATTAGAGTGAATGGCCTCGACTTAAAAGCAATCTTCTCTTTTGCAGTGGAGACGCATTATCAGGTATAGACCAATAGATAGCAAATGCAATACATTGCCGTACCATTCTGGAGTGGTATCCACCTAAAAGATACTGCTATCTGGAAAGTCATCTGCAACCCCTATTGCTTCTTCACCTGTGTGAAAGCGAGAGGTGGTCAGCAAGGACATGATGTTTGCCGGGCCTGAGTACCACTTCGAAATCAAACTCTTGAAATAAGAGTAGCCATCGCCATACTCGACCAGCAACTTGCGGCTTATTGAGCTGATAGCGCAGGGCATGGTGATTAGTAATAACTATGAAGTGAACTCCTAATAAATAATGGCGAAAAGTTTTTGTAAAGCATACACAATTGCCAAACCTTCTCTTTCTATGGTGCTATAGTTGCGCTCTGCTTTGGTAAGCAGGCGACTTGCATAGTGAACAGGGCGATCCAAGTTGTACTCCATACTAGGTTCAGTCAGCACAACACCCACAGCCAATTGACTGACATCAGTATTCACATGAAAAACAAGAGACCAATCGGGAGCCACAAGGATAGGCGCTTCAGTTAGGCGTTTTTTGAGGTATGCAAATGCTTCAGCCTCGGGTTTGGACCATTGAGAGGGGACAGTAGCACTAGTGAGTTGGGTCAGTGGTTGAGCCTCCTGTGCATACATGCGTATAAACCTGCGATGATAGCCTGTATGGCCTACAAAGCTCTATACACCTTTTCACTTGATGGGAGGTGGTAACTTCAAGATGGCCACTATCTTCTATGGATCAGGTGCTACACCTTTAGCAGACACCACATGGCCTAGAAGTGTGCCCTCAGTGGCCAAAAAATGACATTTGTTCGGATTGAGCTTCAAGCGTTGGTGCAACCAAAGTTGGTCCGTGCTAGGAAGTGTCCAATGCAGTGCTATGTATGCTGACACATAGCATGCTGACAGGTGCATGGTAGAGGGCTAAAGCTAGTGTAAGAGACCTTAGCAGGCAAGTGGCAGCAGAAATGCATGCTTAAGACGGTTTTTTAGGCCAGGGGGACCTCCAAAGTGAGATAATGATGATGGCAAGTCAAGGTGTTCAAAATGCAAGGAATGTGTCCCGAAATGTGGTACTCGAGATGCTCTAGAAGCTTGTCCGGACAGCTCGTCAAACGGAGCCTGGATGTCCAAGATATGGCAGGTTGAAGGGGGATGCGTTCACAGATCCTCGCCGTATTGGGCGGGCACAGGTGGTTGGTCAAGGCGGGTGTGATATCATAACGGGAAGTGCTCGAGTTGTGGAGCACGCCGGTCTTTTCGGATTGAGAATCAGGCTTCTGGATGGAAAGTTATGGACAATCAAGTTTTGACAGGGGCCAATTTCGAGACGGTTGGGCCGCATTGGGAAACACGCCATTTGGTGTTTTCTCGAGCTTGCCAGGTGTCTGGTGGATAGTATGCAGCTTGTGATGCTAATCGGAGTCGACCGAACCTGAATCGGAGTCAAGGACATCGAGATGCGCCCACTTCAATTTGATAGCCAATCGTTGCAAGGGAGCGAACTCGAATTTTTCCCACTTTGGCGACTTGCCAGTCGAAGGGTGTGAAGTGTTCGGAATGCGACAAAGCTCTCCAGGTTTAAAGCTGGCAGGGAGTAACTTGATGAGACAAGTGTTGGGCCTACCTGAGCACAGGGAGCACCGACGGCGTGCGAACAAATTATTAAATCCTCCTGCTTATAAATGGAAAGGGAGAGGTGTAAGCTAAAAAGTTAAGGGGAGTGGAAAAAAAAGAAAAAAAGTCTTTGAAGACTAAGCCTAAGAGGCAGTGGCGCTACTGCCCAAAAAAAAGAAGCTTTTTTTCTTGGCTTTGAACAGAGAAGGGGAAGAAAAAGAAAGGCAGCGGTTCGAGATTTTGAGGGTTCCTTGGTTTTTTTCTTGGAGAGGAGGAAGAGAAAGAAGGGAGAGGGTTTTCGTGTGCTCAACAGTCGAAGCCGGCACGTAAAGTGTTGTTCGTGAAGCATGTGCGCCCCCCCGGGCCCCCTGTGTGTGTGAGAGAGAAAGAGAGAGAGGTGTTGAATTGGGGAAGTGCGAGAAGCGGGCAAGATCGATGTGGTAGCTGTCTGAGGATTGTGCAGAGTGTTTGTGCGTTGGGCAAAGTGCAGGCGAGGCCCTGCTAGTGTGAGTTGCTTTTTTTGAAGGTGTTTTCGAGAGGACAAGGGTGTTGTGAATACCCTGAGCTACATAGGGGCAGCTATTTGTGTGTCGGGTGTGTTCCCCATTCCCCCTCTCCATCTTCTAGTGCCCCCACGGAGGAGCGCACTGATGCTCCTAGTTGAAGTCGAAGTGATGATTTTGGTGATGCCAAAGGTGCGGCCTTTGAAGAGCAGGTGCTGCTAGAGAAGTAATGGCTTGGACGGGATTTCCCATTTTCACTGGCGTTGAAGATGCAGGAACTTGGCTCCAAAACTATGGGTTGTTCGTTATGGAAAGCGGTTTGTCAAGGGAAGAAGGTGCGGTACAAGTGTTTCCTCTCCTGGTTCGTGGTAAAGCGAGGCTATGGTTCGATGGCCTGTCTAATGAGGAAAAGATGGATCATGAAGCACTGGAAGCGGCTTCTCGAAGCAAATATGTAGCAGATGCGCAGCTGGATGAAGTAAAGAGAAGGCTGGACAATTTGAAGCAAGGCTTGGAAGCGGATTTTAAGGCGTTCCTATGGGAGTTTGAGGTCCTTTGGGGAAAGCTCATAAAGGTTACCGCTGCTGAGAATGTTGGGTTTTTAAAGTTGAGCAAATTCATGGATTGCCTGCATGAGGAAGTGCGTGATAAGGTGGAGATTGATGGCCCGGTGTCATACGAAGAGGCTGTAGCTCTAGCGAAAGGGCGAACCAAGAAGATTCTCAAGAAGCGTGAAGCTAGACAGGGTTTGCCAGATGTAGTTATGCCAAAGCAGGTTGATGCGGTGGTAGCCGAGCCAAGGATGGTGCAAAGAGAAGTGCATGTGCGAGAGGAACCGAGGGTTATGTGGCTACAGAAAGACAGGATGGTTCCTATGCCGAGGATGCCAGCTAGAGCGGCTTCGATTGTGGAAGATATGCAAGTGGTTCCCGATCAGGCAAAGGATCTACTACCAAGCTCAAGTGTGACTATAGAAGCTCCATCACAGGGTGGTAAAGGTCAAAGAGTGCGGTTTGCAGATGACATTGAAGCAATGAAGCTAGGAGAGATTCCCGAGCTTGAGACAGAGGGCGAGGTTGAGCCAAGTGAAAGCAGCTCTTTGAATGTTGACACAAGTTGGGAGACCGACTCGTCTCAGTCAAGGTATGATGAGTTCGATCTCTTGCATGTGAGTAGAGATACGAGGGATGTGTGTGAAGAGCAGGGTGAAATGCAAACCGATATGTTCAGTGGAGACCAAGTGGAGGAGCCGGAGCCTACAGGTGATGATATGCAGGTGAAGGTGATGTGCGGTGTCATGTTAATGGCCATGCTGATGAAAGTGGCAGTGGAGTGTGCCGTGGTGGTGCAACAGGTGCAAAGAGTTGCCAAAAGGAATAGAGCAGCCGTACCTATGGAAGAGAACAAGGGTGACGCGATAGAGAATGAGTTTCTCTCTTCCTTGGCAGAGATTGATGATGCAGCGGTAGAAGAGCAGGTAGTTGCAGTCGACAAGCAAGTGATGCTTATCGACCTTGAAGGGCCCATTGATGAGAAAGATCTTGATGATGTTGGAGTTGAGTACAATGCAGATAAGAAGGCAAGCATGGAGCCAAAGATAGAGATGCTTCCTATGCAGCAAGTGCACTCTGTGGTGGCAGAGAATACGGATTCCCAGCTTGTGTCCAAGCTTTCAAAGGAGGTCTGTGAGTGGTGGTTGAAAGGAATGATGATAAAAGCGGCTGTGTAGTATGTTGTTGAGCAAGTATAGGATCTGCTAGACGAGGATCTAGCTTTACATGGATGGGAGGGTGGGTCAGGTACATCGCGCTTGTTGATTGAGCAGGATGGTGAGCACGAGGGTGCTCTATTTGGTGTTCTTGGAGATGCTTGGTTGCGAGTGGGCAATTTGTCAAGGAGTGCTTGGAGTGGTAGAGGTATGGCTATGCAGTTGGCTATGTGCCTTGGTGTGGCACTATGCAAAGGTGTTACACGTGGGTGGAAGAGACCAATGTAAGGTGTTTAACCCAGGCGGATGAGGGCAAGTAAAAGTAGGGGGTTGGGCAGCCCGCATGAACAAAGGCAGCGGGTAGCAGATGCCAAGTTTTGTACATACGTTAAGTGGTTTTGTGAGGTGCAGAGAGTTTGTTTTTGTGTGGCAGTTTTTTAGTGCAATAAGTCTGTTTGTGGTTGAACATAAATGTTCAACAAGGGGGTGGGCAATGATGGTGCAACCAAAGTTGGTCCGTGCTGGGAAGTGTACAATGCAGTGCTATGTATGCTGACAGGTGCATGGTAGAGGGCTAAAGCTAGTGTGGGAGACCTCAGCAGGCAAGTGGCAGCAGAATGCATGCTTAAGACGGTTTTTTAGGCCAGGGGAACCTCCAAAGTGAGATAATGAGGATGGCAAGTCAAGGTGTTCAAAATGCAGGGAATGCATGTGCGTCCCCCCGGGCCCCCTGTGTGTGTGAGAGAGAAAGAGAGAGAGGTGTTGAATTGGGGAAGTGCGAGAAGCGGGCAAGATGGGTGTGGTAGCTGTTTCAGGATTGTGCAGAGTGTTTGTGCGTTGGGCAAAGTGCAGGCGAGGCCCTGCTAGTGTGAGTTGCTATTTCTGAAGGTGTTTTCGAGAGGATAGGGGTGTTGTGAATACCCTGAGCTATATAGGGGCAGTTGTTTGTGTGTCGGGTGTGTTCCCCATTCCCACTCTCCATCTTCTGGTGCCCCCACGGAGGAGCGCACTGATGCTCCTAGTTGAAGTCGAAGTGATGATTTTGGTGATGCCAAAGGTGCGGCCTTTGAAGAGCAGGTGCTGCTAGAGAAGTAATGGCTTGGACGGGATTTCCCATTTTCACTGGGGTTGAAGATGCAGGAACCTGCCTCCAAAACTATGGGTTGTTCGTTTTGGAAAGCGGTTTGTCAAGGGAAGAAGGTGCGGTACAAGTGTTTCCTCTCCTGGTTCGTTGTAAAGCGAGGCTATGGTTCGATGGCCTGTCTAATGAGGAAAAGATGGATCATGAAGCACTGGAAGCGCGCAAGATCGGTGTGGTAGTTGTCTAAGGATTGTGCAGAGTGTTTGTGCGTTGGGCGAAGTGCACGCGAGGCCCTGCTAGTGTGAGTTGCTTTTTTTGAAGGTGTTTTCGAGAGGACAGGGGTGTTGTGAATACCTTGAGCTATATAGAGGCAGTTATTTGTGTGTCGGGTGTGTTCCCCATTCCCCCTCTCCAGCGTGCCTCTCTGCATCTGAGAAAGACAACAGAGAGCTGAGCGAGACGCTTCTTTAGATTTTCCACTGGGGTTGAACACTGAGCACCCGAGAAAGTTGAAAAATCATCCATGAAGATGCGCAGATGATCAGTAAGCAAAGGACAGAATATGAAATATACTGCTCGATTGAAGGAAGGTGGAGCGTTTGTCAACCCAAACGACATTCTAGTGTAGATAAAAATACCCCAAGGGAGTCATGAAAGCCATTTTAATTTCATCACCTGGATGGATGCCCAACTGATTGTATCCACTAAACCCATCCATGAAACTGTACAATACATGCCCTGCTACATCTTCTAACACCCGCTCAGTGAAAGGTGTGGGAAAACCATATGGGATAGTTACCTTGTTCAGAGCGCGGTAATCTACGCACACACGGACTTTATTGGACTGCTTCTTAGGCGCTATCACCATCGGTGATAACCACTCAGAGTGCTCCACAGGTACAATAATCCCTGCCTCTTGCATTTTTTCTAGCTCTGACGCGACAGCCTCTGCATACTTTGGGTTGAGCTTGTAAGCTCGGCCTCTGACATGCTTAGCCCCTTCAACCAGAGAGATAGTATGGACACCCAATTCTAGTGGGATCCCTTCCAAATCCTTGTAGGACCGACCAAAAACATCTTTAAAAGAGTGTATAAAAGAGACTACCAGATCGAGTAACGCGGGATGCTCCCATAACCAAGCTGCTAAGAGGACATGCTGAGGGTTGTCAGGGTCGCCCAAGTTGACTTCTTTGTCCGGGTCAGGAGGTGTAGCTGGAGAGGGTGCCTCAAAAAATGAAGAGTGAGCTGCCTCTTGGAGCTTCGAGACATCATGGGTTGGTGTTTGATCAATTGGAAACTCCGCATACTCCTCTTGTAACCATCCTGGTGGAAGCTCCTCAAAGGGTAAGTCTTCAGACACAGCAGAGTGCTTTTGAGTGGGTGGGACATTAGACCCGGGAGATTCTAGAGGACGAGGTGGAACGTTGGCGAACTCATGCAGAGGGGATTTCTTCCCCCTTCGGTGATGTGTTATAGGTTCACCAAGGCCGACGGCTTCCATCAGAGGAGCACTTGAATCATGGTCATCAGGGACTAACACCCTCGCTTCTTTGACTGGCCCACTTTCTATTGTAGGACTTGGGTCACTGGTGTCAGCCTGGGGAGCCGGGAGAGAGAGATGTTACAGGCACAGGTGAGGCTTGAATAGAGACCATATAGCACGGCATGGATGTGGTAGCTTCCAACCACTGCAGCAGGTGTTCGTCAGACCCGTAAGGTGGGATAGGCTGCACGGGGTCGGGGTTGGACTGTACAGACAACGAGTTGTGATGAACCACTGGATCCATACCTCCTTCAAGTCGAATTGGTTGCATCGAGGAGCCAAGAGTATGTATCCACATGGTGTCGTTTCTCCAATCATGAAGTGCCTTAGTATGCCGCAACCATGGTCTACCAATAAGCAAAGGAAACCCTCCCTCTACCTAGGGAAGACTGACCACCACAAAATCCAAGTTAAAGGTGAAGTCTTGTACCTTCAGAGGCACCTTGTCTACTATGCCCACTGGATAGACTGTCCTCTGGTCAGCCAATGTAACAGTGAACGGAGCGGGGCGGGTAGGTTGCACACCTAAAGCCAACATAGTAAACTCTGGCATCAGATTGATCCCAGATCCACCATCCACTATGACGGCTGAGAATTGATGCCCAAGAATAGACACAGTGAGACGAGGCCTTTTGTAGTCATTGAGGGGAGCAGCTGGATAAGAAATCATGTAAGACTGGTTGTACAGGGGGGTGCTCGCCACTTCTGAATAGAGACTGAATGACTGAGAGGGTGTCACTTCTGAGGGTTGCATCTAGCCCGAGCATCTCATAAAGAGACACTCGTTGAAAGGATTGCTTCCACTGTGGGCTTAGCTCCTTTAATTTGGGCTTCCTCTGAAACTCTGACCTGTTCCAAGTCAGCCACTGCTTCTATGAAAGCTCCATCAATGTCCGAAAGCATAGAGACTGGCCTACTCTTAGCACCAATGAAGGGATCGACAATTTGGTCAGGTTGTGGAAGTGGAGATGGACAAGATGGACCTGTTGGCAAGATGAGACCAAGAGCTGCTCTTTGTGTCCGAGTGAGTACGCATGCGGGCTCCCCCACTTTGTGTCCGAGTGAGTACGCATGCGGGCTCCCCCACTTGTGGCCGAACTATATGAGTAGCATGTGAGGGCTGAGGGGTGGTGTTCACTGCAATCAGATTGATCTTCACGAATGTGAATTCTTGTTGGTTTTGAGTTGGGCCAGAAGATGAGGATGCCCTTTGCTTGGGACAATCCTTACTATAGTGGTCCTTAGACTTCGGACAATGTCGGCAAGGAGAAGACCCTTCAGGTAAAGGACATTTACTTTGGTAATGCCCATATTTGTAGCATAGGATGGGCCGATTAGACGGACAAAACGAAGGAAGAGGTGGTCTTTGCTCTTGTTGCTGCATGGAGTTGGAGGCTGAGGTGTAGAAGCTCTGAGGCGCTAAATGAACATGGGTATAAAAATTTTGAGACGGAAATGTACTTGACATACCTTGGATAGTTGTGGTATTGAGCAAAGGTGGCATGCAATTTTGATGGCCATAGGGGAAAACCATATTGGATGCTGGTACTAGCCCTTGTTGGAGAGAAGGACCTAGACTTTGTTGTATTTGCCGCAATCCCTTGATATAGTAGCAATCCTTGTCTTCATGCCCAGACTTCTCGTAGAAGTGGCAATAAGCCCGAAGGGGACACTCCTGTGGAGGGTGTCCTGGAGAGCGACACTAGCTGCACCATACCATAGCTTTAGTCTCCTGCTGAGATCGAAGCCCTTGTAGCTCTCTCTTCATTTGATCCAAAGCCTCGTGATGTGGGGGCTTCTCCTGTTTAAGAGAGATTGATTTCTTCTCTTGAAGAGCGCATTGTAGTTTTAGGGCTTCAAGTTCCTATCACAAACTGCTGACGTGTCAAAGCCTAAAGAATGGAGCCAACTTACAGATGCCGGCCGAGAGGCCTAAACCCTAAGAAGAACAAGTAACAAAAGAAGAAGTCCTACCGACTTATGGGGACCCCGTCCGATGGGGCCTCAAGTGACATAAAGGATTAAAATAAAGCAGGACCCGCACACACGCAAAAACTAATGACATGGCAGAATTCCAAAAATTGCGTCGGCATGATGATGTGGCAGGCTGTACGGATTTCCGCGTTTTGTGCTAGCTGATGACGTGGCATCTGTACGGATTCCGTGATTTACGCTGGCGGCTTTTTGGCATTGCTTTTGGACCACAAGCTTTTGAGTTTTAAGGCTTTTTATTGTTAACTGCTTTTGGGGCCTAGGGCCTTTAAATATGAGGTTAGGGCTCATTCTCTGGCATGCTTCCTGGAGAAGGTGCAGAGTTTGGAGTACCGGCTTGTACTGTGTTGATGCAATATAAAGAAATACCGAAAGGGGCGCCAAGATTTGGGGCCAACACTCTCTGGGGTGGAATTCCGCCACTTCAAGTCACGTGTCGTCTCTCTTTCAATTCAGTTGTTATTGAAGTGTTAAAAGTCTGTTCAGTCTGTTCAGATTCCATATGAGATGGACATGATAGCAATAAGAATTAGTCAATCCGACATCAGTGAGATCCGGTGTGGATCTAGATGCAATTGCTAAACACATTGCGAAGAGATCATGGTCCGAGATCTCGATGGACTTTATGTGATTTGATTTGAATGTTCTGTGGAAGTTCAGTGAGTGACTTCGTCTTTGTGCAAGTGTTGGATTTGTGCCGTCTAGTGTGTTAGTATTGTCCTCGTCGGACCCGTCAGGTGGGGTAGGCTGTTCCAGTTCGGGGTTGGACTCCACTGACAACGAACTATGATGAACTACTACATTCATGCCTCCTTCAAGGTGAGAGGGTTTCACTGGGGTGCCTAGAGTATGTATCCACATAGCATCATTGCCCCAGTCATGAAGTGCTTTAGTGTGCTGTAACCATGGTCTACTGATAAGCAAAAGGAAAGTCGTCCTCAACCTAGGGAAGTCGAACCACCACAAAATCCAGACTGAATGTGAAGTCCCGCACTTGTAAGGGTACCTTGTCGATTATGCCCGGGGGGTAAACAATTCTCGGGTTGGCCAAAGTCACTGTGAATGGGCGGGCTGTCACAAGACAGGCACCACGTGCCAATAGAAAAGAACAGATTGAACAGACTTTTAGCACTTCAATAACAATTGAACTGAGAGAGAGAGAGAGAGAGAGAGAGAGAGAGAGAGAGAGAGACGACACGCGACACGGAGTGGCGGAATTCCACTCAGAGAGTATTGGCCCCAAACCTTGGCGCCCCTTTCGGTATTTCTTTATATTACTGCTGATTCGCAAAGTACAACAACCGGGGAGCACCTCCTCTGCAATGTGCGCGTTGAAGAGTGCCAGAGAGGGCCCCCAAGGCTCATATTTAAGGTCCCAAATCCTAAAAGCATCAAATATGAAAAGTTGACCCCAAAAAAACACTTTCTTAAAATTTCGGGATTTCCCTAAAAATCCACCGCGAATTGCGGAACATCCGTACAAGTGCCACATCATCATATTTTGATGTGGAAAGTCTTTTGAGTGTGTTCTACTTTATTTTTAATGTCTTTATGTCACTTGGGGCCCCATCGGACAGGGTCCCCATAAGTTGGTAGGACTTCTTCTGTTCCTTGTTCTTCTTAGGGTTTAGGCCCCTTGGCCGATATCTGCAAGTTGGCTTTATTCTTCAGGGCTTTGACACGTCAGCAGTTTGTGACACGGGCCTAGTAGGCTGCAGACCTAATGCCAGCATAGTAAATTCAGGCATGAGGTTGATGCCAGATCCCCCATCAACTATGACACTTAAAAATTTTTGCCCCTGTAGACACAGTTAGATGAGGACTCTTGTAACCAGTGAGGGGAGCAGAGGGATATGAAATCATGTAAGACTCAAAGGGTTGCACTGAGAGGTGCCCGCCCCTGGACTCTGCACTGGGCTACAGAGATTGAATGATTGTTAGAGTGTCGTTTTGAGAATTTGCATCCAGCTTTAGCATGTCGTGAAGGGATACTTGTTGAAAGGTGTTCTCTGTTGTAGGCTTCTCGCTTTTGGGCAAGGCTTGCTCAGGAACATTGACCTACTACAGGTCAGCTACTGCTTCCAAGAAGGCCCCATCAATCTCAGATATCATAGAGGTCGGTCAGTTGTTGGCACCGAGGGGTGGCTTGTCGGATGTTGTAGATGGACTAGGTTGTTGAGGAGGAAATGGAAGAGTTGGACCTTCAGGAAGACTGAGGCCTAAGGCTGCTTGTTGTGACCTAGTGAGGACACCTATGGGCTCCTTCATTTGCAACACCCTATCCTTAAGAAACCACATGTGTAGCAGGTGACGGTTGAGGAATGGTGCTTACCACAATCAAGTTGATCTTCGGAAATGTGAACTCTTGTTGGTTCGGTCTAATGGTTGAAGACATGGATGCACGTTGTTTGGGACAATCTTTACTGTAGTGATCTTTAGCCTTGGGGCAATGACGATAAGGCAGAGACCCTTCGGGCAGGGAACACTTGCTTTGGTAATGCCCATATTGCCCACACCTATAGCATAAAATGGGGCGATTGGACAGGCGAGGGGGGAGACGAGGTGGTCTCTACTCCTACTGCATGGGGTAGGAAGTTGATGTGTAGAAGCTCTGAGGACCTGAGGGTGCACTACCATGATAAAAACTTTGACCTTGTTGAAGTGTAGGGGCGAGGCTCTGTTGTAATTGTCACAGTCCTTTCAAACAGTAGCACTCCTTGTCCTCATGGCCGGACTTCTCACAAAAATGAAAGTAAGCTCAAAGCAGGCATTCCTGCGAAGGATGCCCGGGAGAATGGCAGGAGCTACACCAGACCATGCCTTAGACTCCTGATGAGCCTTGAGCTCCTCCAACTTCTGCTTGATTTGGTTCAAAGCTTCTTGATGTGGAGGCTTCTCCTGTCGAAGAGAGAATGATCTCTCCTCTTAAAGAGCTCATTGTAACTTCAGGGCTTCAAGTTTCCTGCGTAAAGAAGTCAAAGGATTAGAAGAACTCTCCAAAAATACTGAGGTGGTCTCTACATGAGGGGAGTCAGTGAACAGCTTCCTAGCCCCTTCTATCCTAGTAGCAGCCGCGACAAACTCCTCCAGAGTGGCTTCAAGTCGGAGACTCTCTCAGAGTTTTTGCTAAGATGTCTTGGGAAGAGCCTTCTCCACCCACTTCTTAGCCATAAATTCACCTGGTTGCTGAGGAAGCTTGACGACCAGAGGTTGGTTCTCGTCATGAGTTCTGCAAAAGTCTCATTTGGCTGGAGCATCACGTTCGCCAACTCATCCAGAACCTTCTCTTGGAAGTCCCTTGGTCTAAAAGCTTCACAGAACTACTTTTGTAATGTGGCCCAAGTAGTAAAGTGGTTCTCTGCAAATTGACTGTACCACTTATCTGCTAAGCCATCCAAGGTTGATGGGAAGAGTACTAGGTAGGCGTCTTCTCTGTTGAGACCACGACCCCTACAGAGCATAGTAACAGGGGACGGAGGGGACGGACCCTAGGGACGGGGGACGCCCATTTCCGGGACGGGGACGGGTGGGGACGGGTGGGGACGGACGGGAAAAGAGCTGCCAAGTGGGAACGCAGGCAAAACGTCCCGAGGACGGCAGGGAACGGTAGGGGACGGAGGGGACGAAGGGAACGGCAGGGGATGGGAGGGGACTTTTTTTAAAATTTGAAAACCTGATCATTTCTAGAGGCTAGTTTCTCTCCAATAGCCATATGTTTGAACTTCAAAGCACCCCAATGGCTATAAAAGCCACCCTTTGGGTCCTCATTTCTCGATGTTTTATTAGCACATTTGCGTCTATATGACTCATGTTCTTTGGTCTATTTAGTGTAAATTTGTAGTCAAAGTGATGCTCTATGTATGTGGCATGTGTATAGGTCAAAAAATGCCAAAAAAACTATTCTTTTTTTTTTGCCGTCCCGACCCCCGTCCCCGTTTCCTGACTTTTGCCGTCCCGTCCCCGTTCCCATCCCCGTTCCCGACCCCGACCCGCCGTCCCATGTAACTATGCTACAGAGGGATACAAATCTCCTAGCATGGTCGTATGCATCCTCTATGGAGAGACCTTTGAAAGTGTGAAACTTGATGCTCACCTTAGACAGAACGCTTGTCAGCTCCTCCATGGCTATCTGCTCCTAAGCTTGTTGCTCAAGAGGTTGTTGTAACACAATGGGTGAGAATTATAGTGGGGAAGGTGATCTGGGAGGGAAAAACTGGTTGAGGGATTGGAGGTAGCTGCGGAGGGAGGTAGGGGTAATGGGGCTGGTGGACTTCTACTAGGCACAAAGCGTTGGCGCTTCCAATGATAGTACTTCAGAGGACTCAGTAGTGGACTTTATTGCTCTTTTCATTGCCTTGTATGTGTCATGCAGTAGGCAAAAGCCCACCCGAGCTTTGGACATGAGGACCTTTAACTTACTCAACACTGGTCCAGACTCCACTAGAGCAGGGCAAGTGACTAGACCACACAAGAGACTAGACCAGACGAGTGACTAGACCAAGACGAGAGACTAGACCAGCTGGTCTAGACTAAGATGGACCAGACCAAGATGGTCAATGCCGAGACCAAGCTGGACCAGAGCAGTCGAGACTAGTAGACCAACACAGGCGAGAGCTTAAACCAGCTAGCTCCTCGACCTGTAGGCGCAACGGAGTGAGACTTCAGTTGAGGTCCCACCGGGTGTGCCAAAAATGAGAGCACCTGTAGTAGAGATAATGTGTAGTTCTCTCGATAGTGGGTGCTCCTCAGTGCATTGTGCGTGAAATCTCACTCCAACATAGAAACACTGAAAACATTGTAGAGAATGAATAACAGAGCGAGCACAGCGACTCAACAATAGAACAACGACTCAATAGTAGAACCTGAACAACATGGGACTCGACTAACTCAAAGGAACCAGTACAGACTTTGGCATGGCAGCACACAGCTCCACGTCCAAAACTCACGGGTACAATGGGGGTGTCGAGGCTCAAAGGTGCAGGGATGGTGCAGACGTGTTATGCATGAACTCAAAGACGCCAGACTCAAGACGCTCGACCTCGGCAATCCTTGCGACTTGCCCTCGCTGCTAGGGACATATCCCCTGACCTTTATCAGCTTTCTTATGTTTGTTTCTAGAACCTTTTCATATTTGAACACATTGGTGTTCACCCTGATGTATCGACTTCTTCTTGTGGGTTTTCCTTCTTTGAAGGTTTCCCACTTGTAAATTAATCAAATGCACTTACTAAAAAAAGTGTGTACACACAAATACACATACATATGTATATATGTATGTATATATACATATATTTACACGTATATATATATATATATATATATATATATATATATATATATATATATATATATATATATATATATATATATATATATGTGTGCGTAAGTGTGTACATACACACAATACCCGTATGTATACGTATGTATGTATATAAATATGTACATAATGCATGCATGCGTACATACGTGTGTGTGTGTGTGTGTGTGTGTGTGTGTGTGTGTGTGTGTGTGTGTGTGTGTGTGTGTGTGTGTTTCATTAAAATTTTAACATCTTTGAGTTTCAAGCTTGCAGATATAGCATGTTACATGCTATGAACCTAATGCACCACAAACTCACTCACAAGCAAGCCCACATGTTTTGCAATTCAGTTACTATGAACCTGATTCAAGTAAACAAAGCTCAAATTGGGGCGGGGGGGGGGGCGGTGGGGGGGGGGGCGCAGTAGAGAAGCTCTTAAGAGTGTTTTTCTTAAAGCCAAGGTTAGGACACCTTGCTAAAACCAATTACTAAGGCATGGTTAAGTTTTGAGCAAAACTTTGTTTTGTTTCAGCCGTTTCACCTCCAGGCATTTCAGTGACCAAGTGAAATGTTTTGGACGTTTCAGCCATTTCGCGTTCGAGGGCCATTGAAACGCGATCTTCCAAATTACCACAGCCGTTAAGATGCGAGCATAGGTGATTGCATCTGGAGAGATGCGCTCGCTTCACATTAGCTGAAAACAGCCCAGAGCTGCCCCGCCCCAAATCGGCATACCCCGCAATCATTCCATTCTAAGACTTGGCAGCTCCTCAAGAACTCTTTGTGCTTTCTGAAGTACACTACATCTTCGTGGCCCTGCCCCCGTTCTGCATATCCTGAAATCAGAGCACTCCAAGAGTCAACAGTCCATACAAGAAGCTCCACAAGCATTTTTTGTGCTTTCTGAAGTACACCATATTTGGCATACATGTTGACCAAGGCAAGGCCAAGCACAACATTTTTTATCAGCAGCCCCTGACTAACAATACCATCGTGAATTTTGTTGCCCGCATGGCTTCAAGACAAATGGATAGGTGATTGCATCTAGTGGATGCCCTCGCTTCGCATATACTGAAAACAGCCCAGGGCTTCCTGGCCCTGCCACACTTAGCAAACATGTCGACCAAGGCCATGCCAAGCATAATGTTTTTTCTTGACAGCCCCTGACTAACAATATCATCATGAGTTCTTTTGCCCATCTCAGTGTCTTCCAAATTGCCTCATGCCTTCAAGATGCAAGCATAGGTGATTGCATCTAGAGAGATGCACTCACTTCACATCAGCTGAAAACAGTTCAGAGCTTCCTAGCCCCGCCTCTATTCGGCACATCTTGTAATCAGTGCATTCTAATACTTAACATTCCGAACAGGCAGCTCCTCAAGAACTCATTATCCTTTCTGAAGTAGTACACATCTTCCTAGCCCTGCCCTTGTTCCGCATATCCTGCAATCAATACATTCCAAGAGTTGACATTCCGTACAAGAAGCTCCTCCAGCACTTTTTGTTCTTTCTGAAGTACACTATATTTGGCATACATGTTGACCCTGCCGAGAAATGCCCAGAGCTTTTTGGCCCTGCCGCTGCCGCTGTTGAGCAAACCTCACAATCAGTGCGTTCCAAGAGACGACATTCCGGACAGAAAGCTCCAAAAGCACTTTTTGTGCTTTCTCAAGAGCACCACATCTGGCATACATGTTGATCAAGGCAGTGCTAAGCACGCAACCCCTGTCTAACAATATCATCGTTGCTCATATTGGAGTCCTGAGTAGTGCCACATGCTTTCAAGGTGCAAGCATAGGTGATTACATCAGGAGAAATGCCCTCGCTTTGCATCCTGAAAACAGCCAGCCAGAGCTTCCTGGCCCTGTCCCTGTTGGGCGTATCCCGCAATCAATGCACTTCAAGAGACAACATTCTGGGCATACATGTCTACCAAGGCAGTGCCACATGCCTTCAAGACGAAAGCACAGGTGATTGCATCTGGAGAGATGCACTCGCTTCGCATCTGCTGAAAACAGCCCAGGGCTCCCTGGCCCTGCCACATTTGGATACCTGCTTTAAGGTTGTACGCAACTGCAACCATTGACGTCCAGCATAGCTGGTTTTTCTCCAAGCCAATGGAATTTTCATAGGGAGTTGGCTAATGTAAATGTGTTTATTTGTTGGAGTATGTGCTTTTATACATCCACAGAAGAAATGGCTAATTTGAAAATGAGAAGCTCTTAAATCAAGGGTCATATATATCCCTTGGGACTCATATTCAGATGTCACTTCCATGTTGAAGTATGTGCTTTTATACATCCACATAAGAAATGACTAATTTGAAAATGAGAAGCTCTTAAATCAAGGGTCATATATATCCCTTGGGACTCATATTCAGATGTCACTTCCATGTAAAGACTTGCAAAGAAGTGTCTACTTCAATTCAGAATTAACCCTCTGTTGGTGAAGATAGAGTGAGGAAGATGTTCTTCATTTTCATTTCAGGTGCAGTAATGCTAGTGTTTTTTTCTTGTATTGTTGTCTACTCTTTTCTTTAAACGGAATCAAATCAATAGTGTGATCTTTAGGACGCTCAGGAGGTAACTCTCCTGGTAAGCCTTCAGAGAAACAGTCAGCTTGAGCTTGCAAAAATTCTTGTCGTTCCTTCTCAAGGTCGGACAAATTTGACATTTTCTTGTCATCTATCTCATGTAAGAAGATCGAGTAAACAAACAGACTAGATTTCATTAATCTGGAAATGGCCAAAGCCGATACAAGTGGGACTGACTCGCCCTTCAATATTACATCAGGTAACGTAAGGGGGCCAATAGAATGGCGGCCCAAATTCCAGTGAAGGTAAACCCCAATAATGTTGCGCCCAAACTTCTTCACACGTGCGTCAAAGTGACGAGCTGGTTACCGTGTCGACTCCTCAACACTCGCGTGAATGGTTCAAGACTGCTGCTCTACTGGCCCTCGTATGTAATATTACTCTTTTGCATCAATCCGATGCTGCACTGGCAAATTACAGAGCACAACCTCACCTGAAGCTTTTTCTCTAAGTGAATCGAGCTGAGCGAAAAAGATAATGCAAGCGAAAACTTGGTCATTTTACAGGTGAAAAAGCGCTCCTTGTCAACTTTGGTGCCACAAGACTGGCTCCCTCACCTTATCTTTCTACCCTTTTCATTCTTCAAGGTTGCTTTTCTCGCCCTGTACTCAACCACCACATTGTTCTTGTGGAAAAGGGATTCCCAAAAGGACGTCACACCCCTCCAAAGGCATGATTTAAAAGTCGTCGTTCCCTAGATACCCCTGGCAATGCAACCGAAGTTTGCCTATCACAGGTGTAATGGCAATATCCGGTCTGGGTGCTGCTAGAACTGCCTCAGCTTGAGAAATCGGGAAGGTGAGAAGAACAAGTTGTTTGCTAGTGTGGGCATGTGTGTGTGTGTGTGGGGTGGTGGTGGTTTCTTTTGTTTTTTTTTTTTTCGGGGGCAGGGGGGGGGCGGGGAAGGGGCGGGGGTTGATAATTGGGGTACCACAAAGCGTGACTTGCAGGCTAGGACTAATCTCAGAGTGTGACGAGTATTAACCTTAATCTTCGGATCTTTTTGTGATTGCCAACCCCAATTCAGTGTGTGTGAAAACTATTCAGTAGCATACATCAAGTCATTGACCAGAAATGCTATATTCACCATAGAGCAAGGCTCAGAATATCAAGAGTTGATTGTATGAACATTGACTTGAAAGAGATCAGCATTGCCTGCTTATGACACTAGATGCTCACTTAGACTTTGTCGCATGAAATTGCAGAGACATACTAACAAACACGAATTACCTTTGGTCTAGCAAGCTTTGCTTGGCTTTGAGATACTTATTCCAATAAACTAATGTTGACTGGCTGGTTACATTATTTGGCCCACCATTATAAGCTCGAACCATAAACTCTTCATTTTGAATTCTGTCCATTTAAGAAACAAAATACAAGTCATTATTACATTTTCACCTGGAGTGCTGTTCTTAATTGGAAATATAAATCAATTACTGCCTATGTCTCTATCTATCAAACCAAAATTAAGAGTTAATTAATTAGAAGAACAAGTTCATCTTTCTATTTCAACAAAACCAATTACTGCCTATAACTCTATCTATCAAAAAAAAAATTACAAGTTGATTAATTAGAAGAACAAGTTCATCTTTCTATTTCCAAAAAAAAAACTCAAGAGAGTAGACACAATGATAAAGAGTATGAGTGAAATTGGAAATTGGAGACACACGCACACACATACCTATAGGTCAGAAAAGTCTGAACTTACTAATAGACTCGAAAGACTAAAACGCTTACACAAAAACAAAAGCAAAGCAGACAAGACAAAGGATAAAGAAGAATAAATAAATCATTTGTTTTTAAATGAAAATAGATTAAAAGAAAGCAAATTTTCACTTGAAACTGCTCTTAAAAAATGCATAAATGAGAGTAACTTACTTGACCGAAACTTTGAAAACTTCAGATCTCCACCATCTCGACAATACCTAACAGGCCAGTAGCTTTTGACATGAGCCGCAAAAAGGAGAAATTTGACTACTCTATCACCTGGCTTTTGGGTATATAAAGGCAGATGTCACTCTTCCCCTATCAAAGTTCACATCTTCCATGTACCACCTCGCGGGGATGAGGCCATTGACTCTCGGGTTGGCTTCTCTTTTCCCTTGTGCATGGGAGAGGTCAGTAGGAGTGGTCAATGGATAGTGTTTCCAGCTATATCGAGACTCAGGTCTTGGAGTTCTCGCATCACTTGAGGCATCTGGGAATGCCTGATTTTCTTAAGGCCTTTTGGCCTCTAGCACGCTTTGCACTATCGGTATCAGATGGTTTTGCTGTTATAGCAGCTTCAATTTACTGAGCTTCCCACGAGGCTTGTATCATTGAATGTTCAAGGACTCAGTGAACCACAATTTTTGCCTACCGGGGTTGCTTGAGTCGGCAATTGCAGCGATGTTTGGTGGGTGCATGCATTGACATTTTGATCCTTCAGGTGGACCATTTGTGCGAGAGCCGTATTTGGCGTGGTGAATTACTTCGCGGTCAGAATGTGACTTTTTGATCTGCAAGCTTTGGCACTAGGGGCGCCCAAGGAGGTGTATGTATCTCAATTGTGGATTCCTTGAGGCATGCTATTGTGGACAAGGGTTATTGTGCCTGACAAGCCCCAATGGCTTACCATCCGTTTTCAGGGAGAGTTGACTGGCTTGTTGAATGTCTACGCACCCAACCAATTGAATGCTCTAGCACAGTTTTGGGCTGCTATTGTTGGGGCCATTCATGCTCTGGAGCACTAGCGTTGGGGGAGACTTCAACATGCTTGAGAAAAACAAAGGTTATGGTGTTTAACACCACCACGGTGGGTCAGGAGGCCAGCACCCATTTTTACATATGGCCAGGAGATGGTGGAGTATACAGATGCACACACCTATCTTGGGGTAGTCTTCAGTGGACCAGTGTTTTCATTGAGGGGATAGCAGAAAAAACTAGATCGACGAGAGCTCATGCAGCCTTGGGAGGATTGGAGAAGATGTGTTCGCAGGTTCAGATGCAGGATCCTCAAACAAAGCTGTCGCTTTTTGACACTCTAGTGGCTTCAGCTAGTTCAGATTTGGGGACTTTCAATGGACCACCATGGCAGATCTAGTAGCATTGATGGATGGAGATGTATGGACAGGCCTCTAGTCTCTATGATCTCTCGGCTGATTCGGGCTAAGGCCTCAATGCCACATGAGACTATTACAGCCGAGCTAGCTGCCCTCCCTCTCGTAGTTCAGGCCCTTACTAGATCAGTTTCCTTCATGCATCATTTATGGGACCTCCCCAGAGACAGATATGCTCGGCGAGCCCTTGAGTCATCCCGACAGCTAGCGCTACAGGGGGACACAGCATGCTGGTATGGACAGATGACATCATGGTTTCAGTCACATGGCTTGCTGCTTCAGCATAGACTGCATCCATTCCTCCAGTACTCCTTGGATGCACCCACACACGGACAGAGATCACTAGACTTATACGTTAGGGTTTGATTGAATTAGATACCAGAAGCACATGGATACAGCAGGTACAAGAGTTGGGCCCGAAGATGGCTTTCTATAGAGAGCATCTTCTCCAACTACCAGAGGATGGATGATCAGACCGGCCTATATGGACACTCATTTATCCTTTGGGATACAATGTGCTATTGGTCAAATGCGCACATCATCGCATCAACTAGAGATTGAGACTGGCAGATTTGGGAGAGTACTAGCAAGCCAGGATATGCCAGTTGTGTCATATAGAGCCAGACATAGAGTTACATCACATTTGTCATTGTCGGGTATACTATGAGATACGAGACTGCTTTCACTTTCTATTCAAAGAGGGATTTGAATTGTTGGCTAGAGTTATGAGATATCAAGATCACATATGCCTTGGGTTGTTTTTGCGAGAGCTACGCAAACACACGGAGAGTCTTTTAAGGAGACCACGCAGTGGGAGACATTCACAGAGGGAAATCACTCGCTTCTTTAGAGTAGGGACTCAACCGCCAAATAAGCATGCTTCATAGCAGACTTCAAAGCCCACTTATACCAGAGGTATATTAGTGGACAGAGCCACTGAGCTCGAGAGAGCTAGATGCCCACATCAATGAGGGCAACCACGACATCAACGGAGGCCTTATCAGAGGATCAAGACTATTCTAGCACAACATGGGAGACGCCCAATACGACTATTTACAGAGGCGGACATTGACAAAGCTCTTTCGAGACCAATGCAATACTTTCTTGGACAACACCCGATGCCGAGCATCCTCTGGCATTGATGATGATGATGATGGTTTGACAATTTTAGTCTTTTGGTTTAATCTTTCACTATACTTCATTTTATTTTTGTACCCAAACATTGGATTAGATCCACAAGGATTGTATCAATTTGGTCTTATAGGTCATTTTGGCCTTTTGAAGACGTTTAATATAACATTTCATTTCATTCAATATAACATTTCATTTAATATAACCTTTCATTTCATTCAATATAACATTTCAATTCATTTCATCTTTTGAAGACGTTTAATATAACATTGCTGATGATATTGTGTTGCTCTCTGACTCACCAGAGGGTATGCAGCGACAGCTGCGTGCATTACACAGTTTTGCAAAGGATAGTGGATTATATGTAAACCTTGGTAAAACCAAGTTTATGGTGTTTAACACCACACCATAGTGGACCAGGAGATCAGCACAGACTTTCACATATGGTCGGGAGATAGTAGAGTATACAAATGCATACACTTACCTTGCGGTTGTCCTCATTGGGGCGAGGTTTTCTTTGGGGAGAGCAGCAGATACTAGATTGACTAGAGCTTATGCGGCCTTGGGAAACTTGGAGAGGATGTGTTCGCAGGTTCAGTTCCAGGAAACTCGGACAAAGTTATGGCTCTTTGATACTTTTGAACTGGCCCGTAGGGCGGGAGGCTTTGGCTTTCACCCGAAATTCTTTACTTTACTTCAGACACACACACACACACACACACACACACACACACACACACACACAGAGAGAGAGAGAGAGAGAGAGAGAGAGAGAGAGAGAGAGTACGTTGCAAAAGGAACCTGCGATGGGAATTAACACTGAAGTACACACACAGCTCGAAAGCTAGAATGCTCCGAGCAGATGCCGACAACCTGTAGGCCCCAAAATTGGCGCCCCTTTCGGTATTTCTTTATACTTTGAGAGGGTAAATTACAAAGTAGAGTCCTGGGAATTCTTCACCTGTATCCAACTAGATACCACCTGTTTTGGTCAAATTTCGACAGCATAACAACCCCAAAACTTGCGCAAAACCAATTCCCCTGTTGGAACTTACTTCCACTGGCATAGACCCTCTGGTTCCAACCCAAAAACAGTAAATTCAGCACGCTGTATTTACTGGTTTTTGCCCTGTTTTCAGCCCTAAACAGTCCCCGAACTGTCCTCTGCCAGTGGGGCACTGTTACCCATGGTTCTCGTGTCCGTATGGCTGAAAAACAGCTCATAACCAGCGATGAAAATGCACCTGTACGGTGAGGTTATGACCCTCACTGGTGCCTGCTTGCAATTAGCTACCCTTGTTCCTGCTCAAGGAGGCTCTTGCCTCAGCACAAAAGCATGAAACCACACAGCTGTACATCAGCCAAATGAAAAGCCCTCTTGTGGGGCATCACATAACTGCACGTAGGGCAGAGAGAGAGCACTGTGTAGTGTGCAGGTCATCACTCCTAGCACCACATTGTACATAGAGTGGAAAGGAAGCACTCCATAACTCTTAACCTATGACAGGTTTCACAAATGAGGCATCCCCCCAGCATAAATCGAGCGCCCCCTCTTTTGCGCTCGACCTGTAATGTATCTGTTAACAAATAGATGCAAAAAGAGAAGAGTTTCATGGCTGCCAAAACCTACATATCGATGAAAACGCAGCAAAGGCTGGAATCAGAGTTATCAGCCTCCAAAACTGCTCCAAAAAGTCAATTACGAGTTCTGTTCTCCCAGACTTGGTAAATTGGTCAAAAAGTGCCCCTTGGCACTCATGCATGCAATTTCCCCGCATTGGGCTTCTTACTTAAAAATCTCTCAATTGGTGCATCGGTTGACTTTGCAGCAGAGTCATTCTGAAGCTAATGACGCGAATAGATTTCGTGGCCCAAAATAGCAGTTCCCTAAATTTTAGGGGATGCTTCCGTTGGACTCCCACTGGTTATCTAACCATCAATCCCCACTGGGACCGCATCCAAAAATGCAATGTAGGCCAGTTGTCGGGTACTTTCCTTTGGTGACCCCACCTTGACATTGTACCTTTATTGAGTTCACTTCCTAGTATCCACCAACTTACTAAGTGCGACGGGGGTACCTACATGATCTTGAACTGAACCTAGACATCCTTTTACTTTATGAGTTCCAATGCCGACCAACTTCCCATATGCAGGTGAAACTACCGTTCACATTGGCCATACAATGTCCGACCATTTACAACTTCAAAAAGAGGGTCTCAAAAATTAAACAAAAATCATTGGAAACAAACCAACAACTAAGGTTAGCAGTTGCCACGTCCTCGTGACACTTTAGTAGCCTCAGCTATGTTGTATGGGGTGCAGATATGGGGACCTTCGGTAGGCCAGGATGGTTGGAGACGTATGTAGAGGCCCTTGGTATCTATGTTCTCTTGACTGATCAGAGCCAAGTCCTCCGTACCCCACGCTATCATTCGAGCAGAGCTAGTTGCCCCTCCTATGGAGATTAAGGCAATTACCAGGTCTCCTTTGTGCACACCTTGTGGGATAGTACTAGAGACAGATATGCTAGACTGGCCCTTGAGTCTTCTAGGCAGTTAGCTCTTCAAGGGGACACTTCATGCTGGTATGCACAGATGACATCATGGTTTTAGACGCATGGCTTCACCATGGACAGGTTGCCCCCTTTCCAATACTCTCTTCAGGCAACCTCCATGTCTCTTACACGGGTGGAGATTACTAGACTCATTCTTCAAGACCTTATCCAGCTGAATACCGGGAGGACATGGATAGAGCCGCAAGAGGAGTTGGGCATGAAGATGGCTTTCTATAGAGAGAATATTCTCCACCTCACAAGAGATGGGTTTGTGATTCGACCCAGCTACATGGACACACATATATCTCATGGTTTGCGGTGTGCCATTGGTCAGATATGCACATCCTCACATCAGTGGGAGATTGAGACTGGTAGATTCATAGGGATACCAGCAAATAGCAGGATATGCCGCTTATGCCAGCTAGAGCCAGAGATAGAGCTACATCACATATGTCATTGCACAATGTATTATGAGATACGGGGCCGTTTCCACTGCTAATTCAGAGAGGGTTTCGATCCTTTCTCCAGGGTTATGAGTTATGAGGATCAGAGATGTCTTGGGCTATATCTACTTGAGCTACACAGATATAGAGACACTTTACTGGGGAGAGCTAGAGAGAGACAGTCCCAGAGACAAATTACAGCTTTCTTTTCACTAGATATGGGACAGCCAGAGCAGCAGCCATCACTGCAGAGCTCGGCCCACACTCATCCAACCACTACCGGCACTCTCATCGACCGAGCACTAGAGCTACGAAGATCGAGACGGCCACGATTGATGAGAGGGGCTACACGGCATCGACGGAGATTACAGCAAAAGATTCGAGCCATACTCTCTCGACATCCAGAGTGCAGATGAGGATGGATTCTAGTAGTAGTAGTAATTTTGTTCTATTTCTTTTGTACCTAGACATGGTATCAGATTCACTATTTTGTAACAGATTGGTCTCATAGGTCATTTTGGCCTTTTAAGGACGTTAATATAACCTCTCTCTCTCTCTCTCTCTCTCTCTCTCTCTCTCTCTCTCTCTCTCTCTCTCACATATGCACAGATGACATCATGGTTTCAGACGCATGGCTTCACTATGGACAGCAGACTGCCCCCTTTCCAGTACTCTCTTCAGGGACCCTTGATGTCTCTTACACGGGTGGAGATTACTAGACTCATTCATCAGGACTTGATCCAGCTGGATACCAGGAGGACAAGGATAGAGCCACCACAAGAGTTGGGCACGAAGATGGATTTCTACAGAGAGCATCTTCTCCACCTCACAGGAGATGGATTTGTGATTTAACCCAGCTACATGGACACAATAGTTGCGGTGTGCGATTGGTCAGATACGCACATCCTCACATCAACTGGAGATTGAGACTGGTAGATTCAGAGGGATACCAGCGGACAGCAAGATATGCCGCTCATGCCAGCTAGAGCCAGAGACAGAGCTACATTATATATGTCATTGGACAATGTACTATGAGATACGGGACCGTTTCTGCTGCTTATTCAGAGAGGGTTTCGGTCCTTTCTCTAGGGATCAGAGATGTCTTGGGCTATATCTACTTGAGTTACACAAATATAGAGACACTTTACTGGGGAGAGCTAGAGAGAGAGTCCTAGAGACAGATTACAGATTTCTTTTCACTAGATATGGGACAGCCAGAGGAGCAGACATCACTCTCTCTTACCCCCCTTCCAATACTCTCTTGAGGCTCATCACTGGCAATCACACGAACGGAGATTAATAAAATCATCCGCCAAGATCTTATACAGTTGGACACTAAGAGGACATGGGTAGACCCTACACAAGAATTGGGCACGAAGATGGCCGACTACAAAGAAAACTTCCTACAGCTATCTGAAGATGGTTTTGTGATTCACCCGAACTACATGGATACCCACCTGTCGCATGGTTTGAGATGTGCTATTGGTCAGATTCGTACATCCTCACACCAGCTGGAAATTGAATTTGGCAAATTTAGGGGAATCCCACCTGAGAGCAGAATTTGCAAGTTATGCGGAATGGAGCCAAAGACAGAATTACACTACATATGCCATTGCACCGTATACTATGAGATACGTGGGCGTTTCCATTGCCTATTTAAAGAAGTCTTTGGACCTCTAGATAGAGTCATGCAATACCAAGATCAAAGGTGCCTAGGCCTGTACCTACTGGAACTACATCGGCACAGGGATAATCTAATGAGAAGAAAAAGAGCACTACAACCTCAGAGGCAGATCACAGATTTCTTCGGATCGGGAGAAGCAGGAATGGAAGGAGAAGCAAGAGGCCAGAAGCGAGCACAAAGGAATACCCACATTCATACCAAAGGCACCCTCATTGACAGGGCGACTTAGCTTAGGAAATCGAGACGACCACGACCGAGATGCAGAAGCACGCTTCACCGGAGGAGACTACAACAAAGGATTAGAATCATTCTAGCCAGACACCCAGAATGCTCCTAAGAAGTTTATCTAATACTTTGTATTTAGTTTTTCGCATTTATTTTCACAATCTCACACTTTTCAGACATTGTACCAGATTCACCACATTTGTATCAGTTTGGTCTCATAGGTCACTCTGGCCTTTTGAAGACGTTAATAATAAATATAACATTTCATTTCATCTCATCTCATCTCTCTCTCTCTCTCTCTCTCTCTCTCTCTCTCTCTCTCTCTCTCTCTCTCTCTCTCTCTCTCTCTCTCTCTCTCTCTCTCTCTAGTAGAGACTCAAGAGAGACATGGCGTTCTTTCATGAACACTCCCATCCCCCAGTGATTACTTTTGATGTGTGGGGTGAGTATGGAACATCCTTATATACAGTCCCTGGACTGACACCCCTTCCAGATCCTCCTGAGCCATGCCCATCTACGAGTACCTTCTTTACCACTGAGATGGTAAAGATGCCCATTGACAGGATGAGGCCCAAGAGGGCATATGATCATGATGGTCTAATAGCAGAGCACCTTATACATGCTAGAGATGTGCTGGCACAGATTCTTGCAATTCTATTCAATCGTGTCACGTGTGAGGGTCTACCTGAGACTTGAAGACTGTCTACTATTGTGCCTATCCTCAAGGCAGGTGATCCTACAAAGCCTAGAAACTATTGTACTATTATGATTCGACACACATTGGCACGGTTGTATGCATCTATCCTTGAGCAGCAGTTGAGCATATGGGCAGAAAGTGAGGACATATGAGCAGTGGGACAGGCCAGTTTTAGGAGAGGCTTCTCCACTCTTTACCATATTCTGACACTCAGAGCCATCATTGAGGAGGGTACGGCACATGTCACAAAAAACAAAAAAAAAAAAAAGTGATGACGTGGCAAGACCCTAGCAGATGATTTATGACTCTATAAGTTGACCCAACCTATGGTCCCTTTCGGATGGGGCCCAAGGGACACAAGGTTGTTAAAAATAAGCCAAGGAGATGAAATTGCGCAAGAGGTGTTGACGTGGCAGTTGTACGGACAATCTACGTTTTGCAATGATTGATGACATGGCAGCTTGTAGCGGAGATAATGCGTCGTGCCCTCTATAGTGGGTGCTCCTCAGCGCAATGTGCATGATGTCTCACTCCACAGAATGCAAACACAGAAGACAATGAGCAACACAGCAATAACAGTAAGACTCAGCAAAACCTGAACATGAACAGCATGAACATCGACAAAGTAATGATGTGCTGAAGAAGTAATGACCCCGGCTCAATGAGGTAAGCTGACCAGAAAGTAGAAAGTAGGTAGGGGAGGGGTGAGGGGGTTGGGTTACATAGGGGTGAGAGGAGAAGGGTGGGTCGGTAGGGGTGAGGGGGGGAAAGGGGGTGGGTAGGGGTAGGGGCGAGGGGGGGCCACATAGGGGCAAGGGGGGGGCTAGATAGGGGCCAGAGGGGGAGAAAGGGGTGGGAAGGGGCGACGGGGGCTAGATAGGGGCGAGGGCGAAGGAGGGGGTGGGTATGGGCGAGTAGGGGGAGGGTAGCGGCGAGGGCAAGGGAGGGGGTGGGTAGGGGCGAGGGGATAGGGGGTAGATAGGGGCGAGAGGGTGTGAGGGGGTGATGTAGGTGTAACAGACTTGGACACTCCAAGTCAAGAATCAACCGCGACAGCACCAAATAACCACTTCAAGACAATTCACAAATCACAATAATTTGCACTAGCCCGGCGGAGTTCCGTGCCTAGAGATATTGGCCCCAAAGACTGGTGCCCCTTTCCGTATTTCCTTTTATATTAATCAGATCAAAGTACAAGAGTGTGGCTATGGTTTCACTCTCAGACTCTGCGTCCAGATGCTCTGAGGAGTGAAGCCCTTTCCACATATTTAAAGGTACAAGGGATGCCCAAAAGCAGAGCCCCAAAAGCTTTTAAAAATTAAAAAGCCTCACTTCTCTCTCCCCCTCTCTTAGAGAGTATCTTTTTTTTTAACAAAAAAAAAAGCAGGTTCTCTCTCTCTCTTGGCGTGGAGCCCAAAAAGCAAGCCAAAAGCTGTCAGCGCAATTTGCGGCACAAAATCCGGCGCAAATTACGGAAATCCGTACGGCCCTACCACGTGGCACCCCCGGCAGCTTTTAGGGTTTCTGAATTAGGGTTTCAGCCTGAAATTAGGGTTTGCTGAAAATTAGGGTTTTTGGCAAATTTTAGGGTTTGCAATAATTTTAGGGTTTCTGATGTCCGCCACGTCATCACTTTGTGACATACCCCCCTCTTGAAAGCATTGTAATCGACTGCGATTACGCCTGCAAAACCGACAAAAGCCATAAACCATCTTAGCAGACACTGACTGTTAGTACCTACGTACTAGGAACACACATCTAGCACATGTACCAAAATGACAGTCACATCACATGACATTCAACATTAATTCGGATCTTAGACCATGATTTATCGGCAATGTAGCTAGCAATCACATCTAGGTCCAATCGGGACCTCATCGATGTCCGATTGACTAACCCCTATTGCAACCATGTCTATTCGAGATCAATCAGACCAAAATGCTGCAGTCATTTCGTCTATGAGTTCCTCCACTCACAAGATGTCAAGAACAAATCAGTATCATTATCAGGAATTCCATTTCATAAAGTCATACAGCAGAATACTGTCAGCTCTCAGTATCCCTGAAGCTCAAAGAGACATCAGTGACTCTAGTATCTAAATCAAGGCATCTGTTGACAAAGGAGTGGAGTGACTCCCCTCTTGTGCATCCCACTGCACCAGATCTCCGGCCAAGCTGAATTCTAGGTTCCATTTGGAGTAGACTATGCTAAACCAAAAGCATCGAGGTAAAGTTTCACAATCTGAGGAGTATCTGCTAGGTCCTCCTGCTCCATCCACTTCGCATCAAGTGCAGGATAATTCTTGAACTTAACCAAGAACCGCCGTCGGACTTTACCCTTATTCTTCGTATCCTTATGTGCCAAAATCTGTTCAGGAACAAGGATCTCCTCGTTTTCTTCCACTTCGGGTTGCTCATCAGGCTCCCCATCATCAGGCACATCACCTTTAAAAGGTTTCAAGAGACTCACATGGAAAGCATTGTGAATCCTCCAAGTTTCTGGCGGTTTCAATCGGAAGGAGACATCATTTATCTTTTCAGTAATCTGGAAAGGGCCATAGTATCGCATACTAAGCTTTGGAAAAAGCCTCTCCTTTCTCTTTTTCTTTCGTAGGCGTGCCTTCTCAAAACGTAAGAGCACCCAATCATCCTCCTTCAATTTTATGTCGCGCCGATGGCGATCTGCTGCCTTTTTCTATCGTTCTTGAGACTTCTGCAAAGTCTCGCGAACCTTGGCAAAAGCCGTATCCAGATCTCGCATATATTCATCCGCTTCAAAGATCTTATCTTTCGTGCTCAGGAAGGGTGGAACCTTCACAGCACCTTCAACAATCTCAAATGGCGCCTTCCCCGTTGAAAAGTGTATCGTGTTATTATAGGCAAATTCCACCAAAGGTAAATATCTTTCCCATTGAGTCTTCTGATCTGAAACATAAGACTTCAATAAATCTAGAACCACTGAATTGGCAATCTCGGATTGCCCGTCAGTCTGCGGGTGGAACGATGACGAGAACTGCAACCGCGTGCCAATGTTCTCTCAAATTGCCTTCCAAAATAAACTCGTAAATCTGGGGTCTC
This sequence comes from Adiantum capillus-veneris, assembly GCF_014529385.1. NCBI lineage: Eukaryota > Viridiplantae > Streptophyta > Polypodiopsida > Polypodiales > Pteridaceae > Adiantum > Adiantum capillus-veneris. The sequence goes on along the minus strand of NC_140953.1, from coordinate 87,161,273 downwards.
TATCGGAGACAATCGTCTCAGGCATGCCATGTAATTTGAAAATCTGGGCCACTAACAGTCTCGCTAAGTGATCCGGCTTGACTGTTTTCTTCACTGGAATGAAATGAGCCTGTTTGCTAAATCTGTCAATAACAGTCCAGATACCATCTTGACCACTCTGTGTTCTCAGGAGATAAAAAATTAAATCCATCGCTATACTTTCCCAGGGGCGAGTGGGTATGGGTAAAGGCTGTAACAATCCCTGTGCCTTATGCCTGTCAAACTTGACCTTCTGGCATACCAAGCAACTGCGCACAAACTCTTCCACATCTTTCTTGAGTCTCGGCCAAAAGAAGTATCTCTCTACCCCTTTCATGGTGGTAGCAATGCCGCGGTGACCCGTAAAAGGTGGACAGTGGCATTCAGTCATAAACTTTTCCCTCAACGGCTGTGTAACGAACAACATAGTCTTTTTCATCAAGTAGCCTTCCCAAAGGGAGTATCTAGCTACTGTTTCCCCATCCCATATCCGTGTGAGAATATCTGCAAAATCTGTATCTGTGGCATACCGTTCGACCATATCCTTGAAGCTCCTATGATGTATCGCGGAAATCGCCAGAACCAACGGTTTCCGAGACCAAGCATCTGCCACCACATTCTTTTGTCCCTGCACATGGACAATCTAGAAGTGGAACTGTGACAAGATGTTCGCCCACCGCATCTGCTTTTCCGAAAGCTGCTTCTGTGACAAGTAGTAGCACAAACTCTGATGGTCTATGAAGACAGTAAAATCCGCTCCGAGTAGGTAATGCCGCCACTGAGTAAGAGCATGGATAACCGCCAAAAGCTCTTTCTCATAAATCTGTGTTGTCATCTCCGGCCTAGAGAACAAACGGCTCTCGTAAGCTATGACATGGCCTTCTTGCATCAAGACCGCACCCAGACTACGACCACAAGCATCACAATATACTTCAAATGACTTCTGCAAGTCCAGCAAAATCAAAATAGGTCCCGTAGTCAATTTCTCTTTCAATGTCTGAAAGGCAGTCACCTCTGTGGGTCCTCACGAAAAAAGTACTCCTTTCTATGTCAAGATATGCAAAGGGGAAGCAACCTCTGCAAACTTTCATATGAACCGCCTGTAGTACGAACACAGTCCCAAGAAGCTTCTAACTTCATGGACATTCCTCAAGTCGGGCCAATCACGGATAGTCTCTATCTTGGCCGGATCCATTTGCACTCCTGCTGCTGCTGACACAATGTGTCCCAAAAAGTGTATCTCTGCTAGGAAAAATTCACTTTTCTTTGCATTAATCACTAACTTGTGATCTCGTAATGCCTTAACGACCTAAAGCAGATGATCTCTGTGTTCTCCCTCATTCTTGGAGAAAACAATGATGTCGTCAAAGAAAGTGCCAACAAATAGCCAGTACTCTCGAAAAATCCTATCCATCATCCGGTTAAATTTCGCAGGACCATTGGTTAAGCCAAAAGGCATCACCAAAAACTCAAATAACCCAAAAGTCGCCCGAAAAGCTGTCCTGTAGACGTCTCCCGGCGCTATCCTGATCTGATGATATCCACTGTTCAAGTCAATCCTGCTAAAGCACAAGGATCCCTGTGACCTGTCGAGTATATCATCGATCCGAGGAATCGGAAATTTGTTCTTGATGGTGATTTTGTTGAGAGCTCTATAATCGATGCAGATTCTCCAAGATCCGTCTTTCTTCAAAACCAACAACACTAGAGAGCAATACGGTGAAGTACTAGGCTGGACAAGACCCTTTGCCAAGAGGTCTTTCACTTGGTTCATAATCTCTTCATTTTGTGCTCGGCTCACACGATAGGGTGGCCGGTTCGGTGGTGTACTACCAGGCATCAGATCAATGGTATGATCTTCAGGCCCTCTGAAAAGCAATCGGCATGAGTGTGGAGAAAAATCTTGGCGTTCTTTTGATCAGGTCAAAACATATTCAACCTTTATCCATCATTCAGTTCTCTCCCAAAATTATGAGTAAGAAACTGAAGTTCATCAAGTACAATCTCTAAGCCCTTCATTTATCAAAGTCGCTTTCTCGGCCGAGTAGTTAACCACGGCGTAGTTCTTGTGGTACCAAGGGATCCTGAGTAGAACGTCCCTCGCGTGCCCTAAACACCCCTGTCATTGCAAACGAAGTTTGCCAATGCTCGGTGTAATGGAAACATCCCATCCGGGTGCCAGTCGAACTACCTCCGCCTGTGGCATCAGTCTGTCGGGCGTAATTCCAAATCGAGCCGCCAATTCCAAGTAAAAAGAAGTTGGCCTTGGCTCCTTCAAAAGAGCTTCCTGATCCTTCACTTTGCACCAAAAAGCGGCAAAGTTTGTACTTTCATCCATGGTGTCGGGATCAGTACCCACACAATCTAGAACTAGTCTTGTTTTCATCTTGCCTTTTCGTACACGATCCTCAGCTGCTCTCGAGCTCTCAGGCCTTTCGTCGTCCTTGTCATTCTGTTCTTTCTGTGCCTTTTTAGGGCACTTCGCGGAGATATGTCCAATTTCCCGCATCCAAAGCACTTCCCCTCCTTGATGAAGCGAGTCCGCTCCTTAGGAGTAAGCATGGGTCGTGCATCCTTTTTCTCTTGGTTGCTCTTTCTTTTTCTACTTTCATTCCAAGAAGCCTGTCCGGTTCGTTGTGTCGTGACCTCATCTGTGGGGTAGGTCAGACTACCAGAGTGAATTGCAAAGCCCCGCTTCACATGACTCATCAACTCCTGAATAGAAGTTGACTTCTGTTCCAAGCAGTGGTCTCGGATCTCTATAGGTAGACCCAAGGTAAACCGCTCAATCTGTTGTCTAAACGAGATCTTCTTGAATGAAGAGGCGGGTAGAAAAGAGCTCCAGAATCTTTCACTATAAGCATTGATTGTATCTTTCTTGGTCATCCGAAGATGGTTCCAAGCAGCTCGTATATCTCGTTCATATTCTTGCGTCAACCAAGAAGAAATAAAAAGCTTCTTAAATTTCAGCCATTTAACTAGCGCAGTCTTGTTTAAAAGAAGCGTGGACCACCAAGTACGAGCATTCCTCTTAAAGTAAGAGGCAGCTCTCCGAATCTTGGAGTGCTCTGAATAGCGTCCTCCCGCAAAAGCGATGTCAAACTGCTGTATGAACGACAAAGCCTTCGAAGCATCTGAGTATCCTAAAAAAGTATCAAACTTGATCGAGTGGCCACCTTCCTTAAACTCTCGGACTTTCTTGCTTTTATCTTCGAGAAAGTCATATTGGTTAGCTTTGTAAAATAAAATTCTTCTTGTTCGCATAAAAGTTCTGAGCTGTCTGTAGACGAGTCCTCAGTAGAACTGTCAATCTCTGAGCGAGATGTAGCCTTCTTTGCCTTTTTCTTGCCCTTTCCGAAGCTTTCTTTCTTGCTTCGCTTTTTGCTTTTTCTGTCTTCTTCGCTCGAGTCTGAGGAGCTAGTAGAACTGTCAGAAGAAGAAGAAGAAGAAGAAGAAGAACTGGGTACTCCTTCAAATCGAACACGCTTCTTCTGCTTCTTTGCCCTGTCAAAAGTCGACTGACGAACCAAATAACCTCGAAAGTCAGTGCTTTTCTTTTGCTTTTTGCCCTGCTTTTGCACGTCGAAAAGCTGAGCAACCCGTGCATCAACCACATTCTCCAGTTCCTCCTCCGTATATTTCTTGGAGGCAGAAGGTTTCTTGAGAGCGGGTTTCGGGAGTGGTGTTGTGGTTCTTTGCCACTCCGTCTGTACCTCTTCCAAAGAGGTCTGGTTCATATATTTTGCCATCTTCGGGTCCTTGGCAAAATTGAGCATCATCTTTGTTGCATCATCAATCAATTTTCGACGCTCCATCTCTCGTTGCTCCGCTGGAGTAGGCCTAGGCGGGCCATACTCCGTGTCGGAATCTTCGTTGTGATCCCTGCCCGCATCTCCAGATGCAGAGGGAGTCGACTGATCATTGCCTGAAGTCATAGGTGCCACGGGAAAAAAATTGGGGATCGGATTTCCCGTAGAAGAGAAATCGGCCGTGCTCTGATACCACTGTAACAGACTTGGACACTCCAAGTCAAGAATCAACCGCGACAGCACCAAATAACCACTTCAAAACAATTCACAGATCACAATAGATTTGCACTGGCCCGGCGGAGTTCCGTGCCTAGAGATATTGGCCCCAAAGACTGGAGCCCCTTTCAGTATTTCCTTTTATATTAATCAGATCAAAGTACAAGAGTATGGCTAGGGTTTCACTCTCAGACTCTGCGTCCAAATGCTCTGAGAAGTGAAGCCCTCTCCACATATTTGAAGGTACAAGGGATGCCCAAAAGCAGAGCCCCAAAAGCTTTTAAAAATTAAAAAGCCTCAGTTCTCTCTCTCCCTCTCTTAGAGAGTATCTTTTTTTTTACCAAAAAAAAGCAGGTTCTCTCTCTCTCTTGGCGTGGAGCCCAAAAAGCAAGCCAAAAGCTGTCAGCACAATTTGCGGCGCAAATTCCGGAAATCCGTACGGCCCTGCCACGGCACTCCCGGCAGCTTTTAGGGTTTCTAAATTAGGGTTTCAGCCTGAAATTAGGGTTTGCTGCAAATTAGGGTTTCTGGCAGATTTTAGGGTTCGCAGGAATTTTAGGGTTTCAGTCAGAAATTAGGGTTTCTACTGTCCACCACGTCATCACTTTGTGACAATAGGGGCGAGTAGGGGGAGGGTAGGGGCGACGGCAAGGGAGGGGGTTGGTAGGGGCGAGGGGATACGGGGTAGATAGGGGCGAGAGGGTGTGAGGGGGTGGGTAGGAGCGAGTAGGGGGAGGTTAGGGGCAAGGCGATAGGGGGTAGATAGGGGGGAGAGGGTGTGAGGGTGGTAGGGCGAGGAGGGGATAGGGTCTAGAGGATACTAAGGGAGGAGGGTGTGGTAGGGACGAGGAGGGAGAGAGGGGTAGTGAGGGGTGAAGGGGCGAGGGTAGAGGGGTGTGGCTGGGAATGTCCATGAGCAGACAAATATCATGAGCAGGAAATTCATCAAGCTTGAAATATACTTTTTTTTTTTTGTATCCCGTCTTGAGGGAGCTCTGTGAAAGGAGTTCGCTAGACACAGAGGAGAGCTTTGTCCTAGTTGGAGAAGCACACACCAATGGGGCTGATGTTTGAGGGAGGGGGGGTGAAATCCTGTAGAAGAGATTTCTTCCCGCTTCTATGATTCTTCATAGGCTCACCAAATCCAAAGGCTTCCACCAAGGGCGCATGGGGAGTAGCTTCTGTGACCTTCAACCTTTGAGCTGGCTTAGGTGGCTCATTAGGTTTAGTTACTGTGGAACATTGGAAGAGGGTGTACCTTCAGGCAAAGAGTGAATAGACTCCATAACAAGGCATAGATTTGGTAGCATCCAACCATTCCAACAGATCCTCGTCTGACCCGTCAGGTGGAGTAGGCTGTTCCAATTCAAGGCTGGTTGCTAGGGACAAAGAACTATGTTGCACGACGGGATCCATGCCTCCCTCTAGGCGAATGGGTTGCATCGAGGAGCCAGGAGTATGTATCCACATGGCGTCGTTTCCCCAATCATGAAGTGCTTTAGTGTGTCGTAGCCATGGTCTACCGATGAGCTGATGCCAAATCCACCATCCACTATCACTCCTGAGAATTGCCTCCCCAAGACGGACACTCCACCCTCTGGCGTAACCATCCCCCACTCACCCTAGGTAGAAGGCCACCTTCGAGAGAGTATGAGCCACGAACCAAAATGCATACTGAAGGCACACCAACAGCCTTGGCTGCAGCTGTAGCTGTCCTACACGAGGTCTCCAAGACCGTCTCGATCTCGGAACCAATCCTGGAAAGAAGCGATAGGTATTCCCGCCTCAGGCCAAGCAGACCGAAATAGGCAAGTTTGCCTCCTCTACAAGAACATCTAATGTGGGATCGAACCCATGGCGCCACTGTCGGAAATGAGCTCTGATTGCTCGGATGGCCAACAGGCTCATCGAGATAACCTTAGCCGCCATCTCGGGAGTCTCAAAACTCTATCTGATAGTATCCCCACTCGAGAAGCTGAATGTCAATGATCTTCCCCACCTCTGCTAGAAGGCAGGCCTGTAGAAGGTCGCGTACCTCTCCTCGACTGGGACGGCTATCAATAATCTTGTAGATGAGAGAGGTGGCCTCAAGGCGCTCCACCTCTGTTGCGAGGCACGCTTGCTCTGCTGGCGACAGAGCAAGTCAGACGGTGGGCTCGACGGGGTCGGACAAGGGGGCTTCATCTGAATCCCTTTGTGGCGGAGCATGAGCTTCCATCTATGTCTGCTATTTTTTATGAACGGAGTGTCGACCCCCATTATCTGCTCCAGAAGACCTCCCTCAGAAGGAGGGGCCGTAACAGAGAAGGGGAGCACGACAAGAGTCGAGGGGAAATGGGGAGGGGATGAGGGGGGGAAGGGGATGGACGGGAAGGGGAGGGGGAGTGCAGGCCAACTGGCAGAATGGGGGGAGGGGAGGCTGCGTATGTGGCGGGTTATGGGGCTGCGGGCGAGGTGAAAGGGGAGGAGAGAGGGGAGCGCGAGCGGGGGGGGGGGGGGGGGGGGGGGGGGTTATTGGGGTTGGGGTGGGGGGGTGGTGAAGCTGCGAACAGGCGAGCAGGGGTGAGCAGCAGAGGAGCAAGCGTAGAGGACGATGACCAGTGGTCAGTGAAGTTAGTGGGCTCCCTCTCTGCAGCTTTTTGTTGGTATCTAATAGGATTCAGCATCTATTTATAGCGTAAGCTTATGATCAAGGTGTACTCATCATCATCCAGGGAATGGCATACACAATGTCATGGATGCACAAAGAGGACCTCTAGCAGCATTTCTGTCGGTCCAAACTTTGTGTACTAGATAACATTTCTAGGTGATGTGCCAGATGCAGTTTAGATAAGAATCTCCAGATTTAGTTTAGATAGGAATCTTGCACCTGCCTGCACGTATTAGGCAAGACCTGGGTGCATAATTTTTCTGATACAAAAAAACATACCATCCAAAAATTAACTCCTCCCAACATCATTAAGAGTAGTAAAGGTAAGACCTTACTTTTTCTTGTAAGTGGAAAGCCACTTCAAAAAAGATCCACCGAAGTACACACTGACAAATGGCCTATAAAGCATTGACGGAGATAACTCATTTGTGTAATAAGTGTAGCCCATGTCCCTACAGTTCGTAAGCCAACACCACTTAATCAGAAGGCTTACAATACAGTAGAAAAAGTTAGTAAATACTGATAGAAAGGTCACAGTGATGTAGAGATTTTTATATCATGAGACCAGATTTTGGCACTCAAAATGAGCCTTGGATGTTATCATTCGAAGTCCAAGCGCACATTACCTAGCAAGCCATTCCGCAGTCGACTGAAGTGTTTGCATCAGCCCAGTGCTTGCTTCTCCAAGTTTGGGCTCAAAACGATAAGCAAGAGGTTGTCGGTTACTCTCAACCTCTGCAATGGCACAAATCATCAACTGCAAAAGAGAGATGGTGGCTTGTTATTAAGGACAACCATATGCAAAACCTTAAATTAAAAACTAGAACTTTCATGGCATACGGCATTCAATTGATAAAACTTCACCTACAAAAGATATGTACATACATGCATACATGCATATGTATGTTCCAAAATTATCCACTTCTTTTCAACTTGCCAGTGGGAACAAGCAACTCACTGGATCAAGTTTGTTTCCAAAATGCCTTTTGATGATTATATTTGACATTGCCTGTACAGCCCAAAAGCAAACAGATAAAATCAACAGCAGAGTAAAGTTACAGCTCCAATGTGTCTGCTTCTGTTTTCATATACAATATGGATCAACTTCCAAAGAAACTTAGATATGCAACATGTCCTCAAGTGACATATAAGCTTGTAAAGAAAATAACTAACAGTCGTAATGTAGTCTGAATCCCTAACAAGCATAATGTACTATAAATTCCTGATTTTTTGGTGCCACAAGACTCGTCAACTCTTTCATTGCAATAAGTATATAAAGCGGCAGGTCACACAGGATAGACGTTGTATCCACCAAGGCACGACGTGCCGACCAGAAAGAACAACTTGAAACAAGTTTAGCATTTGAAACACTTGGATTGAAAAGAGAATACCACACTAGAGACTGTACACCAAGTGGTGTAGTTCCACTCCCAAAAGCACTAGCCCGTAACTTGGTGCCGCTCTCGGTATTTCTTTATATTGATATATTGATCTTCACAAGATACAATAGCCAAGGAGAACCACACCTCTAACTCCAAGTGTATAATTACTCCCCTGAGGCTTTCTTTTGTAGGCCCTTAGCCTTGCTTTTTACACTTAAAAAGATTACAGCTTTTATGTTCCAAGAAATTTCAATCAACTGCTTTTCCTGCTGGCTCGCAACTGCCACATTTGCAAACTATAGTACAACAGCCAGGGAGAACCACACCTCTAACTCCCCAACTGTATAATTACTCCCCTGAGGCTTTCTTTTTATAGGCCCTTAGCCTTGCTTTTTACACTTAAAAAGCTTACAGCTTCTATGTTCCAAGAAATTACAATCAACTGCTTTTCCTGCTGGCCCGAAACTGCCACATTTGCGAACTATACGGAAATCTGCTTTTCCTAATGCAAAACATGGCGCAGATCCTGCCACATTTTCCAGCTGGCTCGAAACTGCCACATTGGCAAACTCCACGGAAATCTTCTTTTCCTGCTGAATTGCGGCGCAGATCCTGCCGCAATTCATGGCAGTTTTTCTTGCTTTTTGGTGCTCATCTAGGTTGACTCTCTCACTCCTATCTCTTTCGGTCCATAGTCATGCACTGCCTCAGTTTGTGACATACCCCTCCCCCCCCCTATAGAAAGGTAATCAGCCGCAATTACACCTACAAAATTCAATCCAATTCTTGAGCAGACACTGATTTCATGCATGCATCCCAATGAGCATCACCACTAGACAGTACATTCTCTAGCATGCATCAACACAAAATCCCGTTCCAAAATCCAAATCAGTCTAGCTATCTCATCCTCGTCAAATCTGTCGATATCCCCACATAGTGATCTTCTTGGTCATGACATCTACCTGATGCAGTAAGACCACATATCTAGTCTCTCTCATGTAAGTCAGAAAGTTTGACACACTAGAATCAAGTCAATGCTACAAAATGCCATGCCAATGCTATAGATATTGTTGCTAGATTAGCTTTATCTAAAATAAATATAATTCTAAATGAGTTATTGGAAATAATTGGATCCAGAAGTGAGAGGGTTTTCTCACTTGAGACATCCGAGTACAGATGTTTCTAGTGCATCATTCAGAGGAATGGCAAGAGCACTATGAACGGGAATATTTGTAGGCCACCAAGAACAGATACTTCTAATGCGTCACATCCCATGGATGACAGAGAGCTTTGAGAAGAAGCATTCAACCATCCAAAATGGACATCTCTGATGCTTCATGGGATGGTGGCATAGAGCATCGCGAACGAGTTGTTCCGTAAGTTCGGTGAGAAACGACACATGGTCAAGCACTTGAATGAAGATGGGCTCTGAGTAAGCTTTGAGAAAATAAAGACTGCTCCTCCCCCCCCCCCTCGCTGCGCCATCGCCTCCCCCCCCCCCCCCCCCCCCCCCCGCTGCCCTTGCGCTGCCTCCACCCTCGCCTATCGCTGCGCACTGTCCCCCATCCCCTGCCACTCCTGAGCGCTGCCCCACAGCCGCCCGCTGCCTCCCCTCCTCGCTGCCCCGCGGGCTGCCCACTGCCTGCCTGCGCGCTGCCTTACCCCCCCCATCCCGCTTGCGCACATTAGCCATCTACTCCACACACCCCCCCCCCACCCTTCCTGCACATTGGCTCGTGTAGCACTGTTCTTTTTGGGCAAGTGCTCGGAGCTCGTCTGCAGTCTCTCTCCACCGCTCGCTCGTTTCGCCACAGCAGTAGACACAGATGGAGGCTCCAGCTCCGCCTCAGAGGGACTCGCCCGAAGCCCCCTCGCCCGACCCCGCTGAGCCCACCATTCGACTTGCTCTTTCGCCGACAGAGCAAGCGAGCCTTGCTGCAGAGGTAGAGCGATTGCAGGCGACTTCTGTCATCTTCAAGATTCTCGGCACCCGACCTAGCAGAGGAGAGCTGTGTGACCTTCTCCAAGCCCGCCTTCTCGCAGAGGTGGGCAAGATCCTGGACGTGCATATACTCGGACGAGGCTACTACCAGATCGAGTTTGAGACCTCCGAGATGGCGTCCAAGGTCATCGCCATGAGTCCATTGACCATCCGAGCAGCACATGCCCACTTTCACCAGTGGAGACATGGTTTTGACCCTGCTTCGGATGTTCTAGTAGAGGAGGCAGACATCCCCATCTCATTCTGCTTTCCGGGTTTGCGGAGGGAGTACCTACCACTTTTGTCGAGGATCGGCTCAGCCATTGGGACTGTCTTGGAGACACCTCGCACGGTAGCCTCAGTAGCTGCCAAGGCCGCTGGCATTCCCTCAGTTCGCGTTTTGGTCAGAGACACTCACACGCTCCCAAAAGTTATTCTTCTACCTCGGGTGAGTGGGGGTTGGTTTAGACAGAGTGCGGAGTATTCGGGCCTCCCGAACCAGTGCTTCATTTGTCGACAAATGGGTCATCTAGCGAAGGCCTGTCCACGGAGGAGGCCTAGACCTACACCACAGCCTCAGCCCCAGCCTGCAAGGGCTGGCCAGCAGACACAGACAGAGACACAGCGCACAGATGCAGAGCCACCCTTTGAGCCTGGGGCTCCAGTAGAGAAGGGATGGCAGCACGCCCGTGGTAGATGACGTCAAGGGCCAAAGCGTCAGCCTGGCACTCAAGAGTGGTCCCCAGGCGCCTACTCAGAAGCAGTGGGTTCCCACAAGGAACCGGTTTGGTCCTCTTGAGCAGGATGAGGTCCCTGCTCCAGCCCCCTCCCCAGCTTCACCTTCGACAACCCCTCCCCCCCCCCACAGAGTTCCCCCCCCCTCCTCCTCATCCTCCCCCCCGCCTCCTGCTCCCGCCGCCTCTTCTTCCCGCCCCTCTACCTCTGCCGCTCCCTCCCGCCCCTCTTCTCCACCACTCTCCCCAGCTCCTTCTCCCCCCCCTCCTACTTCAGTTCCACCGTCTGTTGGGGTATAAAGCCCAATGTGGTCGCCCAAGTAAGTGGACGGGCCGCCAGGTATGTACACATATTCTCTTGTAAAAACCTAATAATAACTCACTATGCTCTACACATTACAGTAGAGCGAGTTCACCATATCGTCGTGCTCTTCTTCTCGCACTCTCTCTCGCGTCACACTTCCGCTCGTACTCCTTCAACTAGTATCAGAGCTAGGGATCGAGGCTCGGGCCAGCATTTGCAGGTAGCCAGAGTCACCTGCTCAGATTGGAGTGAGATTCGACACGCGAAGACACGGCCCTAATTCCTGTGGGGGTGCCCTAAGGGCTTGGTGTACTCAGATTTTCATTCTGAGGTCATCTCGGCCACCGTTCGGCTTCAACAAAGATCTGCGCACACCATTTTCGACTACGTGGTCTCGGCGGGTGCAGATCCGACTCTGCAATTTTGGGGTTTCGGCCTACGACTGCAAGTGCTGAGGATATCTGCACTTCCAGAGTGCTGATTTGTGGCTATCTACACAACGAAGGACGGCTTACAGTTCTTGGAGGCGTGTCACATACGACACGGGCGCACCTACACACAGACTGTAGGCGACATCCACTAGTTCATCAGGTAGCTTGTGTTTGTTGCTTGATATTCCAGATTTCAACCTGACATTGCAGGTACTTCCACATGGGATGTATTGTCAGAGATGATGTATGTCTGTTGAGGGTTTGCTGGCTGTGAGTCATGCAGCTAACAACCGCCGCAGCGGTTACAGCATACAGTGGGAAATTTGTGAATGTATGACTTTGTAGGAAGTCTATGTACTGTCAGATTTACTGCAGCCTTTGTTGAGGGTCGAGTGAGGTTTTATTGAGCTAAGGTATTCTCGAATGTTGAGATCCTTTCGGTGATACAGGTCTTGGAGCGATCCCTCGAGCACCCTTAGATAGGTAGCTAGGATGTATTGACTGTGAGTTAGACAGTTGGGATTGCATCTTTGCTTTACTGCCGTTGAGGCATTGTCGCAGTCTATGCTTACAGGACAGTGAGAGACAGTACAGGTGTTAGACAGGTTTACCCACAGCTTACAGTGTTAGAGAGACAGTGGTTTTTTGAGCTATTTTTTGTCTGTTTTTAGTACACCAGAGCCATTTTACAAAGGAGACTCTACCGAAATTTCTGCAGAATCTGAAGCTTTATTGGTTCATTTGACAGGTTGATATTGGTTCAGAGGTTAGTTTACAGGAGAAACTCTGCCGAATTTTTCCCAGGAAAGTAAACCACTGTGAAGCGTAGCTATGGCTGGATCACAGGACACGGCTCTTTACAATATCAAGAAGCTGGATGGAACCAATTTCCCATTGTGGAAGAAGCAGATTTTGCATGTGTTGGTACAAAAGAAGCAGATAAAACCTATAAAGCTCAAGGGGATAAAACCACAAGATATGGACGAAGATGAATGGAGCGAAATGGATGAATTGGCACTTTCTACCATTATGCTGACTTTGGCAGAAAGCGTTTACTTCAATGTAGCAGACAAGATGTCGGCTTATCAAGCATGGACAAAGCTGAGTGATCTTTATGAGAAGCAGAGTGCAGCTTCACAGGTATACTGGCTTAAGAAGCTTGTTGACTTGAAGATGAAAGAAGGGACACCTATGTCCAATCATCTGAATGAATTCAACACCATCTACAGTCAGTTGTCAGCTCAAGGTGTCAAGTTTGATGAACCTGTTAGAGCTATGTTCCTGTTGATCACATTGCCGGAAAGTTGGGACACTTTTCGCACAGCTTTGAGTAATTCTGCACCTCCAGATGGTTTGACCATAGCAGGTGTAGAAGGCAGTCTGCTTACTGAAGAAACCAATAGAAAGACAATGGACAAAGGCAAAGGAACAGCCTTAGTTGTCAGGGGAAGGACCAAAGAAAAGTACAAAGGTGGAAAGAGGGATCAGTCTCGTAGCAAGTCCCGCAGTGCTAAAGGCAAGAGTGACATAGAATGCTACCATTGTGGCAAGAAGGGTCACATGAAAAGAGACTGCAGAGAATGGAAAGCAGAAAAAGGCAAAGAGAAAGCTGAAGACCATGGTGAGAAGAACAAGTCCTCAGTGAAGATTCAAGAAATAAATGTGACAAACACTGTTGCAGAGGATGACAGTCTAGTGTCAGGAGACATCTACTTCTTGAAAATACAATGGACTCAGCTCTTCTTACAGCATCTGATGGAAATGCACTGAGTGACTGGATTATAGACTCAGGGGCATCACTTCATGTGTCTCCAAACAAGGAGTGGTTTACCTCTTATGTGACCACTAAAGATCATGTTCGGCTAGGCAATGGGCAGACATGTGAGATCTTAGGTGTTGGAGATGTTCAATTGAAGTTTCAGAATGGCTCTTCTTTCACGCTGAAAATGTGAGACATGTTCCCGCAATTACAAAGAGCTTGATCAGCACAGGTTTACTTGATGATGCTGGCTACGTCACCACTTTTGGACAGAACATGTGGAAGATATCCAAGGGTTCTATGACAGTAGCACATGGAGTAAAGTCTGAAGGACTTTACATGATTTATGTATCAAATGTCTCTAAAAATGTAATCAATGTAACCGAGCAGCCGAACGTTTCTTTGTGGCATAGCCGGTTAGGACATATGTCCAAGAAGGGAATGGAAATCTTGTCTCGTTCTGGTTATTTGCCTGGCTTTTCATTTAATGATTTTGAATTCTGTGAACATTGTCTGTATGGTAAGCAAACACAGCAGCCACATAAGCATAGAAGCAGTAGAAGAGATACACAGTTCGCACTTGTTCATAGTGATTTGTGTGGACCTATGCCTAACCTATCTCTAGGGGGAGCTTCTTACTTTATGACATTTATAGATGATTACTCGAGGAAAGTATGGGTTTACTTTCTCAAGCACAAGGATGAAGCGTTTAGTGTTTTCAAAACGTTTGTGACACTCGTGGAGAATCACAGTGGCAAGAAGCTTAAATGCTTACGCACTGACAATGGTGGAGAGTATGTTTCAACGGCCTTTCAGGACTTTTGTGAGTCAAAAGGTATAAAACGTGAACTTACTGCTCCTTACAATCCTCCTCAAAATGGTGTTGCTGAGAGGATGAATAGGACCATACAAGAGAAGGTCAGAAGTATGTTGTCTAATGCACACTGCCAAATGGGTTTTGGGCTGAAGCTGTATCAACAGCTGTTCATCTTATAAATAGATCTCCTAGCAAGGTTTTGCAGAAGGATTCAGTGCCAGAGATGGTATGGTCAGGCAAAATGCCCTCATACAAGCATCTCAGAGTCTTTGGCTGTGAGGCATATACTCATGTTCCAAAGGAATTTAGGAACAAACTTGAGCCAAAGAGTAGAAAGTGCATCTTTCTAGGCTATGGTAATTCTGGTGAGATGGGGTACAGACTTTGGGATCCCGAATCCAGAAAGGTTGTCCGCAGCAATGATGTTCACTTTAATGAACCAAATATCATTCTAAACCAGAGAGGGTTGAGGAGATTAGAAGAGTTGTCTTCCAAGAAGATGGACCTGCACGTGCAAGACAAAATGTCAGGGCTCAAGAGGAGCAAGGACAGGATAGAGTGGAACCACAGGTTGTGGCTGAGCCTGAGCCACCTATTGTGCGTAGATCTAGGACGTATCACGCGACCTCCTGATAGGTTTGTTCCATCTATGAACTATGTCATGTTGACTGATTGCAATGAGCCTTCATGTTACAAGGAAGCAGTGCAAATGAAGGACTCCGGGAATTGGCAATTGGCCATGCAGTCAGAGATGACAGCTCTGCATAAAAACCAGACATGGAAGCTAGTTAAATTACCACAGGGCAAAAAGGCTCTACCTTGTAAATGGGTTTACAGGTATAAGATCACCGCTCATGATAGTCAGCCAAAGTACAAAGCAAGGCTTGTTGCCAAGGGCTTTAAGCAAGAACAAGGCATTGACTTTGATGAAGTCTTCTCTCCGTGGTCAAGATGACTACATTGAGATGCTTTCTTGCATTGGTTGCCATATTAGATTTGGTGTTGCACCAAATGGATGTCAAGACAGCGTTCTTGCATGGTGATTTAGATGTGGAAATTTACATGCAGCAGCCAGAAGGGTTTGTTGAGAAAGGCAAGGAAGATTTGGTATGCCAGTTGTTAAAGAGTCTTTATGACCATAAATTCCACAAGTTTATGCTTTCTCAAGGCTACAAACGTAGTGAGTTCGATCACTGTCTATATACAAGAAGGCTAAGGATGGTAGTTGGCTGATCCTTATTTTGTATGTGGATGACATGTTGATTGCTGGCAAGCACTTGGAAGAAATTTCAGCTTTGAAGTCAAAGATGGCAAAATCGTTTGACATGAAAGACATGGGTGAGGCAAGTCATATACTTGGTATGCGCATTGAGAGAGACAGATCAAAGAAGTTGATTTGGTTATCTCAAACAGAGTATATTGACAAGGTTTTGCAACGTTTCAATATGGAGAAGGGAAAGGCATTTGTTCCATTGCCACCATATGTGAAACTTAGCAAACAAGATTGTCCTGTGTCTGAGGAAGAACAGGCTGAAATGGATAAGATTCCATATGCGTCTGCAGTGGGTAGTTTGATGTATGCAATGATTGCTACTCGCCCAACATTGCATTTGCAGTGGGAGTAGTAAGTCGATACATGTCAAACCCAGGCAAGAAACATTGGGAGGCAGTGAAAGGAATATTGAGATACCTGAAAGCTACAAAGAGTATGCGCATATGCTATGGGAGTCAGGAGCTAAGTGTAAAGGGTTTTACAGACTCAGATTATGCAGGTGACTTAGACAACCGAAGGTCTACGTCAGGGTATGTCTTTACATTGGCTGGTGGAGCAGTATCATGGCGTTCTAGATTACAAGATTGTGTTACTCAGTCTACTACAGAGGCTGAATATGTTGCAGCATCAGAGGCATGCAAAGAATCAATTTGGCTTAATCGACTAGTAACAGATTTGGGAATCAAAGAAGAGATGCCTGTGTTATATTGTGATAGTCAAAGTGCTATACAATTGGCTCGCAATCCAGTTTATCACTCAAAGACAAAGCATGTGGATGTGAAGTATCATTTCATAAGGGAAATGCTCGAGGATAAGCAACTTCAGCTTGTCAAAGTTCACACCACAGAAAATCCTGCTGATCTACTTACAAAAGGACTTCCCTCAGAGAGCTTTGCGCATTCTCGCAAGCAGTTAGGTGTAGGGTAGTACATCACTTCTCTACATCTCTTGTATATTAGCTTGTATAGTAGCTTCTCTCACACTTAAAGTACCACATTGGACTTTAAGTGGGAGGTTGTTGGGGTATAAAGCCCAATGTGGTCGCCCAGGTAAGTGGACGGGCCGCCAGGTATGTACACATATTCTTTTGTAAAAACCTAATAATAACTCACTATGCTCTACACATTACAGTAGAGCGAGTTCACCATATCGTCATGCTCTTCTTCTCGCACTCTCTCTCGCGTCACACTTCCGCTCGTACTCCTTCACCATCGACCCAGGAGGGAAGGGCCTTCTCCGGCGGCTAGGAGATCTCTTGGCACCGCCTTTGCCACGAGTCGCTTAGCGAGAGAGGGACAGCCCTTCTTGCGACCCCCTCTGCAGGTACAGACATCTTCCCTTGCAGCTATCCCTCGTGGTCTGACGAGCATTGACATCCGGCACCGATGGGACTTCTTCGACTACGGCTTCACTTGTTTTCTTGGCGACCCCTCAACAGACCATGAGGCAGCCTGCTTCAAGGTCCATGTACGTACGGCCCGCTCTGCTTGGGCTTGGGAGAGGCACTCCATGCAGTCACGCCTATCTAGAGGACGCTCGGATGCAGATTACTCCCCATCCAAGCCAGCCTCGAAGATAGCCCGTCTAGCTGCTGCGGCAGCATCTGTTCTCTCTCGCTCCCCATGAGGATCGTCTCATGGAACGTGGAGGGACTAGGTGGGCCCCAGTTTCAGCGTTAGCGGGGCCGACTGCGTCAGGAGCTTCAGCGCTGCCTTGTGGGAGGAGAGATTTATCTCCTTATGCTTCAAGAGCACCATCTGTGTGAGAGCCGCATTAGACGTTGTGGTCAGCTCTTGCGTGGACGATATGATACTTTTTGGTCAGTTGCTATTGGACCTGGAGGCATCCAGGGTGGGGTATGTATGACTATTGCGGACTCTTTACAGCAGGACATTGTGGGCAGAGGGATTATTGTGCCAGGTAGGGCTCAATGGATTACTATGCAGGTTCAGGGTGGCCTAGTGGGTTTCCTGAACATCTATGCGCCCAATGTGGTGAGTGCTCGTGCAGAGTTTTGGTCCAGATAGTTGAGTCTCTGCCGTCGGCAGAACATTGGTGCATAGGAGGGGACTTCAACATGTTGGAGGACCCTTCTGACACGATTGGTGGCAGCCATGCTACAGTGCATGGAGTTGAGCTGGCAACTTGGGAGAGGTTTTGTATGAGTGAGGGTTTCGGATGTTTGACAGCACTCTGGTTCTGTGAGGCCCCCAAACAGCCTTGCCTTCTCTCGGTCGGCGGACCGCAAAGTGGGAGGAGTGAATCTATCGCGGATAGATCGCTTCTACACTAGTGACCACTTCAGTGACTTGGGCGGGACAGTGGGCATTCTGGCAGGGACCTCCTTCTCGGACCATGCACCAGTGATCCTCACAGTAGCAGACAGGCAGCGGAGTGGGGGCACGATGCTTCGCATCTCAGAGAAAGTCTTGTTGGACTCAGCACTCACAGAGCGGGTAGAGGCTCTTTGGACAGAGAGCTTGGACAGGCAGGAGTCTCCTGCTGACAGAGTGGCCTTAGGCCTAGCCCAGATTAGCCGCTTTTTTCTCCAGGAGTCTCTAGCTCGCCAAGATGCCGCGAGAGAGGAGAAGCAGCGTCTCAGACGGGGCATTGCTTCGCTACAGAGGATGCAGGAGCACCATCCACACAGTCCTTGGTTGGAGGAGCAATTACAGCAGCCTCGACAGGAGCTTGCTAGTAAAGAGAAGAGGCGACATGAGTTTGCTGTTCACCGACAGGCATCTCAGTGGACTCCGGTGGGCGATAGAGTGACTGGTGCTTTCTTTGAGGCAGTGGGACCTCAGCACTCGCATGCCAAGGTCAGTCAGTTGAGGAGGCCAGACGGGTCAGTTGCTTCTGAGTCCGAGGATATGCGTGCAATTGCTACTGACTTTTACCGTGAGTTACTGTCTGCATAGCCCCAGTCAGAGTGTCAGGATGCATGCAGAGAGCAAGTTTGGGCAAAGATGCCTTGTCTTGTGACTGAGGAGATGCGTCAGAGGCTTGAGCTGCCACTTCAGCTTGAGGAGCAGCACACAGCTCTTAGGGCCCTCCCCCGTGGTAGCTGTCCAGGTGAGGATGGGTTGACTCCCAGTTTTTTCTTGAAGTACTGGGACCTGCTTGGCCCAGATCTCTGTAGTGCTTTTCAGTACATTGTGCACACAGGAGTGATGCCTGACAGCATGAGTGAGGGCCTGATCTACCTCATTCCCAAGGAGGGTGGCTCCTTGGATGAGATTCGACAGTGGCTCCCCATCACCATCCTCAACTCAGCCTACAAAATTCTTGCCAAGGCTCTGAGTTTGAAAATTCAACCACTTCTAGAGAGCCTTATACATGGGACTCAGACAAGTTTTGTCAAGGAACGCAGTATCCTTGACAACATCTTTACTTTTTGGGAGGCATTTGCCCTGGCACGACTCCGTGGTGAGGACCTCGTGATTCTTCTTCTCGACTTTGAGAAGGCATACGACAGAGTTGACTGGGACTTTCTAGAGGGCACTCTACGTAGGATGGGCTTCTCAGATGCTTGGGTCAGAGGGGTGTCATCTTTGTACAGACAGGCTCATAGTCAGGTACTTTTGGCAGGAGGTAGAGGTGATCGCTTCATGTTTTCACGCTCGCTCAGACAGGGCTGTCCTCTTGCTCCCTTCCTCTTTATGTTCTATGCGGAGGCGATGAGCAGGTTTTTGGTGTCGCAGCAGGCTGGTCTGCCGGGCTTAGCACTTCCTATTCGGGGAGATGAGCTTTTGGACGCTGAGTTTGCTGACGACTCAGCCTTGTACTTAGATGGCCAGGAGGCCAACCTTCACAGGTGTGAGCAGGCTCTGGAGACATTCTGTTGTGCATCGGACACACTGATCAATTGAGAAAGACAGTGGCTTTCTCGGTTAGTAGTGCCCCTGTGCCCGATTGGATGCCAGGAGAGGGTTTTAGGTGGATTCCCCCTGGGACTGTAGCTCGCTACTTGGGCTGTCAGGTGGGTTTGGACTTGTCTCCCAAAGAGCAGATTGCTCCCCTTCTCCTGTCTATCAGGAGAAAGTTGTTACATAGGAGCTCAGCACGACTTTCTTTGGCTGGCAGAGTAGTAGTTGCCAACCAAGTGTTGTTGGCGACTATGTGGTACATCACTTCTTGCTGGATCTTCTCGAGTTCTTGTATCAGCCAGGTAGAGAGGTTGATCAGGAACTTCCTTTGGTCAGGACGTGACACTCAGATAGCCCGAGCCAAAGTGGCTTGGCAGGTCATCACTCTTCCTTGGGATCATTGATCCAGCACAACAGAGCAGAGCCCTTCTTGGGAAGTTCATCGTCAGAGGACTTCTTCCAGGTGTGAGGAGCCTTGGAAGGAGTTCTTGCTACAGCGGCTTCGTGCTAGGGTGCCTCAGGCAGGAGGCCCTTGGCAACCTTCGACCAGATGGATCTTCACAGAGATGCGCAGAGTTGGTTTGAGCAGGAGACTGGAGGACCGCTTCGCTGTGAGCTTGCTTCGATCTTGGGAGCTCTTGCGACGTGGCTTGGAGCAGAGACAGCCTACGTGCACGGAGAAGCGCCTACGGCAGCCCCTCGTCTAGAACACCATGGTTAGCACTCAGAGAGGCCACTTGGTTGGCAGTCGGCCTCATGTTTCCTAGGGTCCCATGGCAGCGGGTTTAGCACGCTCTTTAGGTGGCTGGCTAGAGTTCACAGGTTTGTCAGAGGAGGTGCAGGGTCTTTAGCTACAGGGCATGAGAGGGGTGCAGAGCATGTGCCAGGACATCTCAGAGTCAGTTCCAACTGAGTGGCTGACGCCTCTCGAGCCAGTAGCACCCCGGTGGATGGGAGCCTTCACACGACTAGAGGTTCTCATCTCAGTCAGGGCCTGCTCAGAGACTGTTCCAGCCCTTTTCTTTGAGCTCCAGGGTAGGAGATGCCTTCAACGAGTTTCAGTAGAGGCCCCGCAAGTGGCAGAGTGTTGTTTTTCGGAGGATCCGAGTAGTGGGCATCTGTGGGAGGACTTGTTTCATAGATCCTGACCCAGCAGCTCTTGAGACTGGACACTGGAGGCTGTGGGCTTGGGAGTGTTGTCCACTGGCACGAGTACAGAGGGATCCTGGTGAGTGGCTATGGAGGGATCCCTTCTCTTCTGCAAACCACCCAGAAGTCCCGTTCTTTCAGTACACTGTTCGCACGTCATATACTAGCAGCACAGAGAGAGGCCCGCCCCGCTGCAGCACCTCATTGGCAGGAGGAGGGTCTCACAGCTGAGTTCTTGGCAGCATTTTGGGAGAGGTTGTGGGACTCCAGACAGCCTAGGCGAGTCACCTTGTTTCAGTGGCTGGTCGCACACAGAGCTACAGCAGTTGGGAGCTCGCTAGTGCATAGTGGTCTCTCGGGCGCATGTGCAGCTTGTGACCATCTTGTGGAGAGTTAGCATCACTGTCTGTGGGACTGTCCCTCGGCCTAGCAGGTGTGGCTACGAGTTCTTCGGCTGATGCCTGCTCTTTCCACGGCTCAACAGTACACTTGGGGAGCAGCGGCTTCGTCCACCCTCACGGGCCCGGCACTTCAGTTTGAGCTATCCTCCACCAGCAGGATGATAGTGATGGAGGAGGGGCGACCTACACTTCAGCCTACTACAAAGCTTACTCCAGAGGAGTGGTGCAGCGAGAGAGAGGAGTGTTGGGAGCTCATCAGTGGCCTGACACTCTGGTTCATCTGGCGGGCCCATTGTTTCTGCATCTTTGAGGCTCGCCCTGTGCCACCAGAAGAGACTGTACGCGATTTTTGGCTAGAGCTGATCCACACTCTCAGAGGACAGCTTGAGGGACTACAAGGCATCTCTGACCGCATGCGGGAGCGCAGAGAGGCTTTCCTACGACTCTGGCGTCCTGGGCCAGGGTGTACTACGATGGCACTACCGACCACCTGTGTGGCTTTTCCCTCCCCCCATTTCCTGATTTAGCCCCATTGTACATATGCTGGTTTTTTCATTAGGAGAGTCCATGGTTGTTAGCCCTCTCTTGAAGAGGTGGTTGTAGCCCTATGGGCAGTTTCAGTAACTAATAGAAGGATCTGTTTCTCGTTTTTTTTTTTTTTTAAAGCTTTGAGAAAATGCAGTTGCTTTCTGAAAAGAAAGTTGCTGAGTGCTTTCCGGAAAAGCAGATGCTTTCCCATAAAGGAATCAATGTTAGCATTGTATCTGTGGATGAGACTCCGTGCAGGGACGCTTGGGTTGTGAATGTGTAAGCATGGTTTTCAGCTTATAAGTTTTTATTGAGGTTTTTGGCAGGTTTATACCTTTTTTCAGAAGTGTCCACTCGCCCACTTAATAAGTGGGCAGCCACTATTAAAAAGAGTCCAGCAGAAAAACAAGGCACCCCATGTGTTGCTATTTCTATTAGTAGGCGATCTCTCTCCGCCCCCCCCCCCCCCCCCCCTTTTTTTTGCAAGAAAAAAGATCCTTCCATTAGTTAATGTTAACTGCACGAAGTCTACAAACCACCTCTATGAGAAAGGGCTACAACAGAAACATGGGGAGACACTCCAAGTGAGAAAAAGATATGTACAATGGGGGCTAAATCACGAGATGGGAGCAGGGAGAAGCCACACTGGTGATGTTTAGAGGGATGTGAGCTCGCTGCTGCTGTACTCTCATGCTGCGCCATCGCCATCACCTCCTCCCCCCCCCCCCCCCCCTCCCCTCCCTCCCTCCCTCACGTGCTGCCCGCTGTCCTCGTGCTGCCCTCAGCCCCCGCTGCCCCCCCCCTCGCGCTGCCCTGTTCCAGCCTTTCTGCCCGCCCTCAGCCCCCTGCTGCCGCCACCCGCCCTCAGCCTCATCCCATGCTGCCGCCTCACGCCCTCATCCAGCTTCGCCACAGAGGGACTCGCCTGAAGCCCCCTCGCCCGACCCCGCTGAGCCCACCATTCGACTTGCTCTTTCGCCGACAGAGCAAGCGAGCCTTGCCGCAGAGGTAGAGCACTTGCAGGCGACTTCGGTCATCTGCAAGGTTCTCAGCACTCGACCTAGCAGAGGAGAGCTGCGAGACCTTCTCCAGGCCCGCCTTCTCGCAGAGGTGGGCAAGATCTTGGATGTCCAGATTCTCAGACGGGGGTACTACCAGATTGAGTTCGAGACTTCCGAGATGGCCTCCAAGGTCATTGCTATGAGTCCACTGGCCATCCGAGCATCACGCGCCCACTTTCGACAGTGGCGACATGGTTTTGATCCGACTTCGGATGTGCTAGTAGAGGAGGCAGACATCCCCATCTCAGTCTGCTTTCCGGGTTTACGGAGGGAGTACCTTCCACTTCTCTCCAGGATTGGCTCCGCCATCGGGACAGTCCTAGAGACACCTCGTACGGCAGCATCAGTAGCTGCCAAGGCGGCTGGCATCCCTTCAGTTCGAGTTTTGGTCAGAGATACCCACACGCTCCCGAAGGTCATCCTTCTGCCTCGAGTGAGTGGGGGTTGGTTTCGACAGAGTGTGGAGTACTCGGGTCTCCCGAACCAGTGCTTCATTTGCAAACAGATGGGCCACCTAGCGAAGGCCTGTCCACGGAGGAGACCACGACCCGCACCCCAGCCTCAGCCCCAACCTGCCAAGGCTGGGCCGCAGCCACAGCCAGCGACACAGAGCACAGATTCAGCGCCACCCTCCGAGCCTGGGGCTCCAGCGGAGGAGGGGTGGCAGCAGGCCCGTGGCCGTCGACGCCAGGGGCCACAGCGACAGCCTGGCACTCAGAGTGGCCCCCAGGTGCCTACTCAGCAGCAGTGGGTTCCCACGGGGAACCGCTTTGGGCCTCTTGAGCAGGAGGAGCCTCCTTCGCCAGCCTCCACCTCCGCTTCACCCTCGCCAGCCGCTCCGCCTTCCGATCTCCCCTCCTCCTCCTCATGCCCTCCCCCGCCCTCTGCTACCGCTCACCCCCACCTCGCCCCCCCATGTCTCTGCCGCCCCACCCCGCTTCTCCTCTCCCCCGCCCCCCCCAGCCCCTTCTCCCCCTCCTCCTGCTTCAGTACCTCAGTCGGCTCAGGAGACTGGACCCTCGCCGGCGGCTAGGAGATCTCTTGGCAGCGCCTTTGCCACGAGTCGCCTAGCGAGAGAGGGTCATCCCTTCATGCGGCCCCCTCTGCAGATTCAGACATCTTCCCTTGCAGCTATCCCTCGTGGTCTGACGAGCATTGACCTCCGACGCCGCAGGGATTTTTTCGACTATGGGTTCACTCGTTTTCTCGATGATTCCGCAGAAGACCACGAGGCAGCCTGCTTCAGAGTCCACGCTTTGTTCCTCGCCTCTAGGGGGACAGAGGCCTTGGACTCAGCAGTTGGTTTCTCCTTCCCCCTCTGTGGCAGGACTGAGACAGAGTGGTCCCTCGACTCAGTGGTGGGATGGTTGCATACACAGGTTCTCGAGTTCTCTCACCACATGGGAGAACTTGGCGTTACAGATTTGCTGCAGACGTTGTGGCCACTGGCCAAGTTTGCGGTGACACCCCCAGACTCGACAGGATGTAGACACATTGTGGTGTACTTTTTTGCTGATACGCAGTGTTTGCCTTGCTATGTATTCATTCATGAGGACTCCTGGACAGAGGAGGTTGCTTTACGCACGGCTCGCTCTGCTTGGGCTTGGACCAGGCACTCACTGCAGTCTCGTCTATCTAGAGGACGCTCGGATGCGGATTACTCCCCATCCAAGCCTGCTTCGAAGATAGCTCGTCTTGCTGCTGCGGCAGCATCTGTTCTCTCTCGCTCCCCATGAGGATCGTCTCGTGGAACGTGCAGGGACTAGGTGGGCCCCAGTTTCAGCGACAGCGGGGCCGATTGCGTCAGGAGCTTCAGCGGGGCCGACAGCGGGGCCGATTGCGTCAGGAGCTTCAGCGTTGCCTTGTGGGAGGAGAGATTGATCTCCTTATGCTTCAGGAGCACCATTTGTCTGAGAGCCGCATTCGGCGATGTGGTCAGATTTTGCGTGGACGCTATGATACCTTTTGGTCATCTGCTTTTGGACCTGGAGGCATCCAGGGTGGGGTATGCATGACTATTGCAGACTCACTACAGCAGGCCATTGTGGGCAGAGGGATTATTGTACCAGGCAAGGCTCAGTGGATTACTATGCAGGTTCAGGGTAGCCTTGTGGGTTTCCTGAACATCTATGCGCCCAATGTGGCGAGTGCTCGTGCAGAGTTTTGGTCACAGATTGTTGAGTCTTTGCCACAGGTTGACCAGTGGTGTGTAGGAGGGGACTTCAACATGTTGGAGGACCCTTCTGACAGGATCGGAGGCAGCCATGCTACTGTGCATGGAGTCGAGTTAGCAGCTTGGGAGAGGTTTTGTATGACGCTGAGGGTCTCGGATACATGGCAGCATTCTGGCTTTGTGAGGCCTCCAGAGAGTCTTGCCTTCTCTAGATCGGACCGCAGAGTGGGAGGAGTGAATCTATCGCGCATAGATCGCTTCTACACTAGTGACCACTTCAGTGACTTGGGGGATTCAGTGGGCATCCTGGCAGGGACATCCTTCTCGGACCATGCACCAGTGATTCTCACAGTGGCAGATAGGCAGAGGAGTGGGAGCACGAGGCTTCGCATCCCAGAGCGGGTCTTGTTGGACTCAGCACTCAGAGAGAGGGTCGAGGCTCTATGGACAGAGGGCATGGACAGCCAGGCTCCACCTGCAGACAGAGTGGCCTCAGGCCTAGCTCAGCTTAGCCACTTCTTTCTCCAGGAGTCTCTGGCTCGACGGGCTGCAGCGAGAGAGGAGGAGCAGCGTCTCAGACGAGGCATTGCTTCACTACAGAGGATGCAAGAGCAGCATCCAGACAGTCCATGGTTGGAGGAGCAGTTACAGCAGGCTCGACAGGAGCTTGCTTGCACAGAGGAGAGGCGCCATGAGTTTGCCTATCATCGACAGGCATCTCAGTGGACTCAGGTGGGTGACAGGGTGACAGGTGGTTTTTTTGAGACAGTGGGATCTCGGCACTCGCATGCCAAGGTCAATCAGTTGAGGAGACCCGATGGGTCAGTTGTTTGTGAGCCTGAGGATATGCGTGCAGTCGCTACTGACTTTTACCGTGAGCTACTGTCGGCTGAGCCCGAGTCAGAGAGACAGGATGCATGCAGGGAGCAGGTTTGGGCACAAATGCCCTGTCTTGTGACTAAGGAGATGCGGCAGAGGCTTGAGTTACCTCTTCAGCTTGAGGAGTTGCACACGGCTCTTAGGGCCCTCCCTCGTGGTAGCTGTCCAGGTGAGGATGGGCTGACTCCCAGCTTCTTCTTGGAGTACTGGGACTTGCTTGGCCCAGATCTTTGTAGTGCCTTTCAGTACATTCTGCACACAGGAGTGATGCCGGATAGCATGAGTGAGGGCCTGATTTACCTCATTCCAAAGGAGGGTGGCTCCTTGGATGAGATTCGACAGTGGCGCCCCATCACCAATCTCAACTCAGCCTACAAAATTCTTGCCAAGGCTCTGAGTTTGAGGATTCAGCCACTTTTGGAGAGCCTTATACATGGGACTCAGACAGGTTTTGTCAAGGAACGCAGTATCCTTGACAACATCTTCACTTTTTGGGAGGCTTCTGCCCTTGCACGGTTCCGTGGGGAGGACCTTGTGATTTTTCTTCTCGATTTTGAGAAGGCATACGACAGAGTCGACTGGGACTTTCTAGAGGGCACGCTACGCAGGATGGGCTTCTCAGAGGCTTGGATCAGAGGGGTGTCAGCTTTGTACAGACAGGCTCACAGTCAGGTGCTTTTGGCAGGAGGTAGAGGTGAGCGCTTCATGCTCACACGATCGGTCAGACAGGGTTGTCCTCTTGCCCCCTTTCTCTTTCTGTTCTATGCGGAGGCGATGAGCAGATTTTTGGTGTCACAGCAGGTTGGTTTGAGGGGCTTAGCACTCCCTCTTCAGGGAGATGAGCTTCTGGACGCTGAGTTTGCCGACGACTCAGCCTTGTACTTAGAGGGCCAGGAGGCCAATTTACGCAGATGTGGGCAGGCTTTGGAGACCTTCTGCTGTGCATCGGGCGCACTGATCAACTGGAGAAAGACAGTGGCTTTCTCGGTTGGTAGTGCTCCTGTGCCAGATTGGATGCCAGGAGAGGGTTTCAGGTGGATTCCTCCAGGGACTACAGTTCGGTACTTGGGTTGTCAGGTTGGTTTGAATTTGTCCCCCGAGCAGCAGATTGCTCCTCTTCTCCTGTCCATCAGGAGAAAGCTGTTACATTGGAGCTCAGCTCGACTTTCGCTGGCTGGTAGAGTAGTAGTTGCCAACCAGGTGTTGTTGGCGACTATGTGGTACATCATTTCTTGCTGGATCTTCTCGAGTTCTTGCATCAGCCAGGTACAGAGGCTGATCAGGAACTTCCTTTGGTCAGGTCGCGACACTCAGATTGCCCAAGCCAAGGTGGCTTGGTCGGTCATCACACTTCCTTGTTCTCAGGGAGGGCTTGGGATCATTGATCCAGCACAACAGAGCAGAGCCCTTCTTGGGAAGTTCGTCGTCAGAGGACTTCTTCCAGGCGAGGAGCCCTGGAAGGAGTTCTTGTTGCAGAGGCTTCGTGCCAAGGTGCCTCAGTCAGGAGGCCCTTGGCAACCTTCGACCAGATGGATCTTTACAGAGTTGCGTCGAGTTGGTTTGAGCAGGAGACTGGAGGACCGATTCGCTGTGAGTCTGCTTCGTTCTTGGGAGCTATTACGGCGTGGCCTAGAGCAGAGACAGCCGACGTGCACGGAGGAGCACCTACGGTAGCCCCTCGTCTGGAACCCCATGGTTAGCACTCAGCGAGGCCACTTGGTTGGGAGTAGGCCTCATGTTTCTTAGGGTCCCATGGCAGCAGGTCCAGCGCGCTCTCTAGGTGACTGGCTAGAGTTCACAGGTTTGTCAGAGGAGGTGCAGTTTGTCCAGCTACAGGGCATGAGAGGGGTTCAGAGCATGTGTCAAGACATCTCAGAGTCAGTTCCAGCTGACTGGCTCACGCCTCTCGAGCCAGTAGCACCCCGATGGATGGGAGCCTTCACACGACTGGAGGTTCTCATTTCAATCAGGGCTTGCTCAGAGACTGTTCCAGCCCTGTTCTTCGAGCTTCAGGGTGGGGGACGACTACAGAGAGTTGCAGTAGAGGCCCCGCAGGTAGCAGAGTGTTGTTTCCAGAGGATCCGAGTTGTGGGCATCTGTGGGAGGACTTGCGTCATAGACCCTGACCCAGCAGCTCTTGAGACAGGACACTGGAGGCGATGGGCTTGGGAGTGCTGTCCACTGGCACGAGTATAGTGGGATCCTGGTGAGTGGCTATGGAGGGACCCATTCTCTTCTGCAGACCGCCCAAGAGTCCCTTTCTTTCAGTACACTGTTCGGCTTGGACGTCATATACTTGCAGCACAGAGTGAGGCCCGCCCCGCTGCAGCACGTCATTGGCAGGAGGAGGGTCTCACAGTTGAGTTCTTGGCAGCTTTTTGGTAGAGGCTGTGGGACTCCAGACAGCCGAGGCGCGTAACCTTGTTCCAGTGGTTGGTTGCACACAGAGCCACAGCAGTAGGGAGCTGGCTTGTACATAGTGGTCTCTCGGCCACATGTACAGCCTGTGACCAGTTGGTGGAGAGTCAGCGTCACTGTCTTTGGGACTGTCCCTCGGCCCAGCAGGTGTGGCTACGAGTTCTTCGGCTGATGCCTGCCCTCTCCACGGCTCGACAGTACACTTTGGGGGCAGCGGCTTGGTCCACCCTCACGGGCCCGGCACTTCAGTTTGAGCTATCTTCCACCAGCAGGATGATAGTGATACAGGGGGGTCGACCTACACTCCAGCCTGCTACAGACCTTACTCCACAGGAGTGGAGCAGTGAGAGAGCGGAGTGTTGGGAGCTCATCAGCGGCCTAGCTCTCTGGTTCATCTGGCGGGCCCGTTGTTTCCGCATCTTTGAGGCTCGCCTTGTACCACCAACAGAGACTGTTCGTGACTTTTGGCTAGAGCTGATCCATACTCTCAGAGGACAGCTTGAGGGACTACAGGGCAGCTCCGATCGCATGCGGGAGAGCCGCGAGGCTTTCCTTCGACTCTGGCGCCCTGGGCCGTTCTACTCCATGGTCCAGGGGGTGCTCAGATGGCACTACTGTCCACCTGTGTGGCTTTTCCCTCCTCCCATCTCTTGATTTAGCCCCATTGTACATATGCTGTTTTTTCATTGGGAGAGTCTCCCCACCATGCTTGTTGTAGCCCTCTCTTGAAGAGATGGATGTAGCCCTATGGGCAGTTTTCATTAACTAATAGAAGGATCTTTTTCTCAAAAAAAAAAAGAGAAGCCACACTGGTGGCCAGTAGTGCCATCTGGGCACCCCCCTGTACCATGGTGAGAACGTCCCAGTGGCGCCAGAGTCGAAGGAAAAGCCACCTGCTCTCCCGCCTTGCGGATCGAGCTGCCTGTAGTCCCTCAAGCGTCCTCTGGGAGAGTAGGATCAGCTCTAGCCAAAAGTCACGAAACTGACAGTCTTTGTGGAGGTACAAGGCGAGCCTCAAAGAACGGATACAAACGGGCCCGCCTATGAACCAGAGAGCTAGGCCGCTGATGAGCTCCAACACTCCGCTCTCTCACTGCTCCACCTCCTGAGGAGTAAGGTCTGTAGACAGGCTGGAGTGTAGGTCGACCCCCCTGTATCACAATCATCCCCTGCTGGTGGAAATAGCTCAAACTGAAGTGCCGGGCCCGTGAGGGTGGACCAAGCCGCTGCCCCCAAAGTGTACTGTCGAGCCGTGGAGAGGGCAGGCATCAGCCGAAGAAACTCGTAGCCACACCTGCTGGGCCGAGGGACAGTCCCAAAGACAGTGACGCTGACTCTCCACCAACTGGTCACAGCTGTACATGTGGCCGAGAGACCACATGCATACAAGCCAGCTCCCTACTGCTGTGGCTCTGTGTGCAACCAACCACTGGAACAAGTTTTACGCGCCTCGGCTGTCTGGAGTCCCACAGCCTCTACCAAAAACTGCCAAGAACTCAACTGTTGAGACCCTCCTCCTGCCAATGACGTGCTGCAGCGGGGCGGGCCTCACTCTGTGCTGCAAGTATATGACGTCCAAGCCGAACAGTGTACTGAAAGAAAGGGACTCGTGGGCGGTCTGGCAGAAGAGTATGGGTCCTCTCCATAGCCACTCACACTGGAACCCACTATACTCGTGCCAGTGGACAGCACTCCCAAGCCCATCGCCTCCAGTGTCCTGTCTCAAGAGACTGCCTGGGTCAGGGTCTATGACGCAAGTCCTCCCACAGATGCCCACAACTCGGATCCATCTGGAAACAACACGAGCTGCTACCTGCGGGGCCTCTACTGCAACTCTCAGTAGTCGTCCCCCACCCTGAAAGCTCGAAGAACAGGGCTGGAACAGTCTCTGAGCAAGCCCTGATTGAAATGAGAACCTCCATTCGTGTGAAGGCTCCCATCCATCGGGGTGCTACGGCTCGAGAGTGCGTGAGCAGTCCAGCTGGAACTGACTCTGAGATGTCCTTGACACATGCTCTGAACCCCTCTCATGCCCTGTAGCTGGACAAACTGCACTCCTCTGACAAACCTGTGAACTCTAGCCAGTCACCTGAGAGCTCGCCTGGTGGACCTGCTGCCATGGGACCCGTAAGAAACATGAGGCCTACTCCCAACCAAGTGGCCTCTAGTGAGTGCTAACCATGGGGTTCCAGACGAGGGGCTAGCGTAGTAGGGGCGTGCTCACTCGTGCACGTCGCGAGGTCTCTGCTCTAGGCCACGCCGTAATAGCTCCCAAGAACGAAGCAGACTCACAGCGAATCGGTCCTCCAGTCTCACTGCTCAAACCAACTCGACGCAACTCTGTAAGATCCATCTGGTCGAAGGTTGCCAAGGGCCTCCTGGACTGAGGCACCTTGGCAGAAGCCTCTGCAACAAGAACTCCTTCCAGGGCTCCCGCCTGGAAGAAGTCCTCTGACGACGAACTTCCAAGAAGGGCTCTGCTCTGTTGTGCTGGAATCAATGATCCCAAGCCCTCCCTGAGAACAAGGAAGTGTGATGACCGACCAAGCCACCTTGGCTTGGTCAAATCTGAGTGTCGCGACCTGACCAAAGGAAGTTCCTGATCAGCCTCTGTACCTGGCTGATGCAAGAACTCGAGAAGATCCAGCAAGAAATGATGTACCACATAGTCGCCAACAACACCTGTTGGCAACTACTACTCTACCAGCCAGCGAAAGTCGAGCTGAGCTCCAATGTTAACAGCTTTCTGCCTGGATGGACAGGAGAAGAGGAGCAATCTGCTGCTCGGGGGACAAATTCAAACAACCTGACAACCCAAGTACCGAACTGTAGTCCCTGGAGGAATCCACCTGAAACCCTCTCCTGGCATCCAATCTGGCACAGGAGCACTACCAACGAGAAAGCCACTGTCTTTCTCCAGTTGATCAGTGCGCCCGATGCACAGCAGAAGGTCTCCAAAGCCTGCCCACATCTGCGTAAATTGGCCTCCTGGCCCTCTAAGTACAAGGCTAGTCGTCGGCAAACTCACGTCCAGAAGCTCATCTCCCTGAATAGGGAGTGCTAAGCCCTCAAACCAACCTGCTGTGACACCAAGAAATCTGCTCATCGCCTCCGCATATGAACAGAAAGAGAAAAGGGGCAAGAGGACAACCCTGTCTGACCGATCGTGTGAGCATGAAGCGCTCACCTCTACCTCCTGCCAAAAGCACCTGACTGTGAGCCTGTCTGTACAAAGCTGACACCCTCTGATCCAAGCCTCTGAGAATCCCATCCTGCGTAGCGTGCCCTCTAGAAAGTCCCAGGTCGAACTCTGTCGTATGCCTTCTCAAAAATCGGATGACAGATCTCGGCCTGCTTCATCATTTTCTTGGATTGGAGATATGGCAGACAGAGATGGCTCGGGAGCAATTTCATGGAGCAGCAAGAAACAGTCAACGGTTGCCTTATCTTCCACAGAGGTAGAATACCGAGCTATTTGCAATTCTACATGTGATTCAGTGTGGATTCAGAGGTTACTTTTGATCGGCTTTCCCCAGCAGACGATCATTATGTACTCAAACAACCAGAGTTGTATAGCCATTGAGAGGAACCCGGTGTTCCACACCTGGACCAAGCATATAGAGATACAGTACCATTTTGTTCGCGAGAAGACCAAGGATGGCTCTATCCAACTAGAGTACATTCCGACTTCGGATAATCCTACTGATATCTTCACCAAACCTCTTCCACAGGCGACATTATCCTCTCATGCCAGCTCCCTTGGACTCGTTTCCCATCCAGGAGCTAAGAGGGGGTGTTAAGAGTTCAGTTTCCTGTCCGGTGTTAGCTCCAGTATCTCCAAGGAGCAGATTAGGGAGTGAGGGTTGTTTTGTGGCTGTGCCCAGCCGTACTTGAGATAGACGTACCTGTTCACGGCAGTGCACATCACTATGTGCATGAGGCGGGACCCCCATTCTTGGGGGTTTTCAAGGTCAAAATCTCGAGACTTCTGCTGTTCTGCTACTAAATATGTGTGTCAGGTCACTTTTAGTGAGTTTACATATTCATTAGCATTTATTAGGCCATTTATCGGATCGTGGGGTTTTGTTGCCCATAGGACAAATCAAAGATTTGCCTATATATGCAGACCGCCCCTCTCCCCCCCCCCCCCCCCCCCCCCCCCCCCCCCCCAACTTTTGGCATGTGTTATCAATGCAAAGATCCAACGTTTGGGCACACTCTCTCTCTAGAGTTTCTCCTTCGCTAGCGTTTGCAGTGTGCGGCCACTTTCTCTCTCTAATGTTTTCTCTCTCCACCATCGATCTCTCTCTCTTGCGCTTTTCTCTCAACGATCTCTCTTCTTGGTGCCAGCGCTCCCTCTCCCTTTCAGTGTGCACACCCTCTCGATGTGACATTGTGTGCGATCAGTTTTTGTGCCCGTTCGGTGGGCGGTACGCAAGGAGCTTCACGACGAGGAGATCCATCGTGATAGATACGAGATCTATTGGTTGCCCGGTACGGAGAGGAGATTTGCTCGCAGTTGAAGACAAGTTCATCACCTGATTCACCCTTTTCCGCTGTACCTTCGACAAGCTGACAAGGAAATGTCCAAAGCACAAAGATGGTGATGATGCATCTACTTGCAAACCATGGACTGCCCGCTGCACCTTTGACAAGCTGACGAGGAAATGTCCAAAACACAAAGATGGTGATGATGCATCTACTTGCAAACCATGGACTGCCTATTGGATCAACGATGCCCTTGTTGGTTACCGGCAAACAATAACCTTTGCTGCCCCAACTTGGTTGGTGTGAACGAAACTGCAAACCAGATGGATGCTCATAGAGCGAATGGCGGGATGTCCACAAAGGTTACTGTCACAAACTGGTGACGTGGCTGCCCAGTACACACACAACACACCCACCCCCGGCTGGCATGGACAGTCCCGCGGAATACTCGGCAGAGATGATGACGTGGCACTACCGTACGGACTGGCTGGAAAATGCGGTGCAAATCGCAGAATGCTGACATGGCAGTAGAGTACAGAAAAAGCAAATGCGTGGGTAGCTTTTCATCTAAGCTGTATTCTACACAAGGAGTTGCTTTTGTCTACGCAATGCTTGAAAGAGAGAGAGAGAGAGAGAGAGAGCTTTACCTTTTTTTAAAAGCTTTGCTTTATTTACTCAAGAGAGCTTGTGAGAGAGAGCCATGCTTTATTTTTGAAAGCTTTTGGGGCTCTGCTTTTGGCATCCCTTGTAATCTCTTTATAAGTGTTGTTGGGCTCTCACTTCTCAGAGCATCTGGACGCAGAGTCTGAGAGTGAGTCCCAACCACTTAGTGTACTTTGTGCAACAGATTAATACAAAAAAGAAATACCGAAACGGACGTCAGTCTTTGGGGCCAACATCTCTAGGCACGGAACTCCGTCGGGCCAGTGTCGAATCAATTGTGAACTATGAACTGTTTTGAAGTGAATTCTTGTGGTGTCGCGGTAGAATCTCGACTTGGAGTGTCAAAGTCTGTTACAGTGGTATCAGAGTGCGGCTGATTTCTCTTCTACCGGGAAATCCGATCCTTTTTACGCGGCACTTAAGGCTTCACACAAAGATCAGTCAACTTCCTCTGCATCCGGAGATGCGGGAAGAGATCACGAATAAGATTCACGCGAGGAGTACGGCCGGCCTCGGCCTACTCCGGCGGAGCTTGAAGAGATGGAGCGTCGACGATTGATCGACGACGCAGGAAAGATGATGTTAAATTTTGCGAAGGACCCGAAATTTGCAAAATTTATGACCCAGACCTCCTTCGACGAGGTGTA
Organism: Adiantum capillus-veneris; assembly: GCF_014529385.1. Classification (NCBI taxonomy): domain Eukaryota; kingdom Viridiplantae; phylum Streptophyta; class Polypodiopsida; order Polypodiales; family Pteridaceae; genus Adiantum; species Adiantum capillus-veneris. The sequence goes on along the minus strand of NC_140953.1, from coordinate 87,127,626 downwards.
TGCACAGTGGCAGCAAACCACAGAACCACCCCCCAAACCAGTACTCAAGAAACCTCCTACTCCAAGGATGTTTACTGAGCAAGAATTAGAAGAGGTAGTTGATGCACGGATTCCTCAAATTTTTTACGCACAGAACAAAACTGAAAAGCACGACAAAAAGCAGAAGAAAGGAACTGACTCCCCGGGATATTTGGGTCGTCAATCTACTTTTGCCTCGGCAACAAAGCAGAAGAAGCATGTGCGGTTTGAAGGATTACCTAGTTCTTCTGAGAATTCTTCTAGCTCTTCTAATTCGAGCGAAGAAGACAGAAAAGGCAAAAAGCGAAGCAAAAAGCAAAGCTTCGGAAAGGGCAAGAAAAAGGCAAAGAAGTCAAAATCTCACCCAGTTTTGGACAGTTCTACTGAGGACTCGCCTTCGGATAGTTCGGACTCCAATGACAGTAGATTTTATGCAAGGAAGAAGAATTTTTACAAAGTCCACCAATATGGATTTTTGGAAGATAAAAGCAAGAAAGTTTGAGAGTTTAAAGAAGGTGGACAGTCAATTAAATTTGACACGTTTTGGATTTCGAGATGCTTCGAAGGCTTTGGCCTTCATATAGCAATTTGACATAGCTTTCTCTAGAGAGAGTTACTCAGAGCACTCCAAGATTCGGTGTCACGTGACACATCCAACCCTATGTGTCCGTGGACAAGCTACAGCACTACAAGGGTTCCGTCAATCCAGTCAGTCTAGATTTAGAAGTGATATGGCACTTTTGTCAGTCTATTCGTAGACCGTGCATGCCCAGACAATTAGTATAGATGCATATCTCTGGTTGCACACAGCATGATCATAAGCATTCCCATCAGGATCCATCAGAATCCTTCACGGGAATTTTCCAATGCATTTAGCCTATTTTTCCTATTTTTGACATTTTTCACTTATTATTTTTAAGTGACTTTTGTTGGAAAGTAGGTAGGGCAATTTTGCTAAGTTTGTATATAAGCAAAGCTAGGCTAGCACTATTTGGCAGAAGAGGCAGCAAGAGCTTCGGTTCAACAGGCACCTTCTCAGCAGAACCCCAAGCCCTAGCGTTTTTTCTCCACAACCACCACCTAGCATTTTTGGACCAGATCAGCCAGCCTTTTTGCTCTTGCAGATCCCTGGCGACAGAAGACTCAACAAGAGACCTAGCGTTTTGCAATTGCAGGCCATCCGGCGACAGCAGAACCATTTTCAGCCCTAGCGTTTCTAATTTGCAGATCAGCCCCAGCGTTTTGCAGATTTACCGCGACAGAACATCAAGAACCATCAGCGTTTTCAGTTTTCAGCCCTTAGACACCATAGATCAAGTCCCGAACCTCACAAATCTCACCTTCCTGCAGCAATTCCTCGCCGCACTGTCAGTTTCCGCAAGGTTAACAGTTTCAGCCCGGAAAACGCAGATTTCAGCATCTGCGTTTTCAACGCGTCGTCGTTGCATCGTCATCATCGACATCGTCACCGACATAGAGTCAGAATTCAGAAGATGAAGATTTGCAGATTTCAGCCATTAGCATTTTCAGATTTCAGCCCGTCTCGTCGTCGTCCTCATCGTCGTCGACATCATCGGCAAGTCCAAGCATTGTAGAGATTTGTGCAATCATAGGTAGACCGCTCTCGCCATAGACAGTGGGGCCTTTAGATGAGGGTTTGACAACATTCTGGTGTCGTATTCTTCTCTCTCTATCTCTCAGTCTCAGCACCTTCATTCACAGTGTTTATCCAGTTTGTTTGTGTCCATTGCACTCTCTCACTAAAGGAACGGAAGGCTCTCCCTTCCATAAGTAAAAGGAACCTTGAGCACAGTTCGGAGCACTCATCTTGAGCAAACTTCAACATTCATTCTGTTGCACCTAACATTGGTATCAAAGCTTTGGCAATGTTCTGTATCACTCAAGGAAAGAACCACAAGAATCACAAGAATTTTTTTTGCTTGTTGTGGTCGCACGAACCCAAGTTTGCTTGGGCGTGTTGATTCCTAATCATGTTTTTGAAGAGTGACAGGAATCCCAGGAAAGAAGGGCTTGTCCACCCTCCCCTTGTGCCTCTTTTCACTCATTGAGAGCGGACCGTGCACTTAGCGGCTGGCCAATTGACGTGAGGTGGGAAAAAGCAACCTTGGTGTGAGCGCAAGGCCGCCAAGGGGTGCGCCCGCGGAAAAGAGCAGAACTCGGGTGAAGAGAAGATACTTCTCAAACACAGATTGGAAGCGAAAGAAAACCCTCAAGAACCTCAAGACCTCAAGAACTCAAGACCCAAGACCCACAAGAACCCAAGTTCCTCGTAAACTTAAGAAACCAAGACCACAAGTACCCACAAGAACCCAAGATCACAGTGTATGGTCATCACTCGAAGCGGAATGGATACTTGGCTTGGAGGTGATGAGCATGAGGGAGGCGAAGAAGACTTTTCCCCACCAGGAGGTTTTTCCGACCCTCCCCCTTCCCCATCTACATCAAGGATTGCCCTAACTCCTATGGAGACTTTGGACCAGATGTTTTTGGGAGGGAAGTTAGAACGCGAAGCAAGAAATGCAGAAAGAATGGTAGAAATGGAACGCAGACACACAGAAAGAAGAGCAGAAAGAAAAGCAGAAAAGGAGCGCAAACACCAAGAAAGAATGGCAGCCACCGTCAAAGAAAAGAGCGACCATAACATGAAAGAGTTCTTGCGACTCTTTTTGTCATGTGACACATCCCAACCCTATGTGTCCGTGGACAAGCTACACCATAGCAGGGTTCAGTCAGTTCAGCCAAGTCTAGATTAGCAGTGATCTGGCACTTTTGTGAGTCTATTCGTAGACCGTGCATGCCCAGTCACTTAGCATAGATGCATATCCTCCAGTTGCACACAACATGATCATCGGAATTCCCATCAAAATCCATTAGCATCAGTTAGGGGAATTTTCCAGTGCATTTAGCCTATTTTCCTATTTATTGGTTATTTTCACTTATTACTTTTTAGTGACTTTCCAACAAAAGTAGGTAGGGCAATTTTGCTAAGTTAATATATAAGCAAACCCAAGTTAGCACTTTCTGGCAGAAGAGGCAGCAGGAGCTTCCCGCTCAACAGGCAACTTCTCAGCAGAACCCCCCCAACAACAGTAGATCCTCGCCATCCCCATCCCTCCCTTGGCGATTCCTACCAAGCAGATTCCCCCGCATTCCTCCCCTTGCATGATCGCCCAAGCACCCTCAGCCCAGCGTTTTTCAGTGCAAAAACGCCAGTAGAATCTCAGCCTGTCCAGCATTTTTCAACATGGGTAAAAACGCAGATCTCAGCCCTTTACAAAAGCAGTTTTCAGCCATGACTCAGAACTAAAAGGAACCTTGAGCAATAAAGATCACTAATCTTGAGAAAAATAGAACATTCATTCCGCTGCACCTTACATTGGTATCAGAGCTTTGAAAGTGTTCTGCATTACTCAAGGAAAGAACCACAAGATCTTTTTTTGCTTGTTGCGATCGCACGAACCCAAGTTTGCTTGGGCGTGGCGATTCCTAATTGTGTTTTGTTGAAGAGTGACAGGAATCCCAAGAAAGAAGGGCTTGTCCAGCCTCCCCTTGTGTCTCTTTTCACTCATTGAGAGCGGACCGTGCACTTAGCGGCCGGCCAATCGACGTGAGGCGGGAAAAAGCAACCTTGGTGTGAGCGCAAGGCTACCAAGGGGTGCGCCCGCAAAAAAGGGTAGAACTCAGGTAAAGAGAAGATCCTTCTCCAACGTGATTTGCAAGCGAAAGAAAACCTCACGAACCCCAAGAACCCAAGACCCTCAAGACTCAAGAACCTCAAGACCCTCAAGAACCCAAGTTCCTCGCGAACTTCAGAACCCAAGATTATAGTGCATGGTCGTCACCCGAAGCGGAATGGATACTTCGCATACAAGTGATGAGCATGAGAGAGGCGGCGAAGTTTTTTCCCCACCAGGAGACTTTTTCAACCCTCCCCCTTCGCCATCTACGCCACGAGTTGCACTCACTCCTATGGAGATGATGGTCAAGTCGCTGTTTGACATGATGGCACAACAACAAGAAAAATCGAGTTGCATTGGCACAACTCACAAGCAAAGCAAAATCACAAGAAGCCAAGGACCACGAGCGCGATGAAAGAAACGCCACCCTTGCCGCAAAACAAGAAGAAAATCGCCTTGCTCAGGAACGTGAGCGCATTGCTCTTGCCGCAAAACAAGAAGAAAATCGACTTTCTTTCGAACGCGAGCGCGATGAACGAGAGGCTCAAAGGGAGATTCGTCATCAAGAGTTTATTTCCCACATCCTAGCCTCGAAGACCGAACCACCCAAAGATCGTGGGAGTTCGTCAAGTGGCGCAAGCCACGACACGGATTCCAACCATCCAGTCACAGAAAAGTTGACTTTCAGTAAGTATGACGGTAAGATGGATGCTACATTATTCATTCTTGGTTGCATCAATTTAATGCTTATTTTGCGACAACTAAGAAGACAAGAAATAGCAAAGTATTGACAGCAGCTATGTACCTTGCCGGTGATGCCATTAATTGGTACCACACATGGCAAGAGGCACAGCTAGCCGCGCACCTAGAGGCAGCCGACAATCTCACGCCCCTCTCTTTTAGTTGGTCTGATTTCCAAGACAAGCTCAAGGCGCGGTTTATGCCACCTCAGTACCTTGCACGGTTGAAAGACGATTGGCGCACTCTCAAGCAAAATGATATGCCGGTCATGTCTTTTTCTAATCGTGTTTTGCAGCTAGGTACCCAACTAAGCATGTCGGATGAAGAGCGCAAAGAGGCTTTTCTCTTTGGATTGGACGAGTATATCAAGTACGATGTCGAGGTATTTGATCCAATCGATCTCAACAAGGCGGTAGCGATTGCTCTCGCACAGGAGATGAAGCACAACAAGGGAAAGCCTAAGGAGAACAAGACTTCCACCAGTACCTCGCAAACTTCTTAGAACCCTCAGAACGGTAAGAACGGTAAGAATGGTAAGAATGATAACTCTTCTAACCAATCTTCCAACAGTCTCTCATCAAAGAATTCTTCCAATGAATCTACGGGTAAGGCTAACACAACTGCTAAACCTAAGCTTACTTCAGACGAAAAGGTAGCACAAGGAATTATAGGAGGTTACATCACTTCGGAAGAACAAAGCACGTATTCTAAGGAGAAGGTCGTTGTTTTCATTGTCACATTAAGGGTCACATAAAAAGAACATGTCCTAAGCTTGAATCGAATGAATCTAAAGAACCCACAGCACCCACTACATCTGTCAATGCAATGAATGATAACACGATTGTGCCCAAAGTTTCTCAGGACCCTCCCATTGATGATTCTCTCATTAAATGTTATGGTCGTACGTCGGGGCACCATTTTGTCATATTGTTTGACCCAGGTAGTATGCATGATGTGATCAGTTCCTCTCTTGTTGAGAGAGCCCGCCTCGAAGTTAGTCCGAGATCTCCTATCGAGGTCTCTGGCTTTCGTCCTGGTATGGACGCTCTCATCACCGAAGAATGCCTTGATGTGTTATTTGCAATTAAACAGATTGCCTTCACTAGAAGATTTGTTGTTTCTCCTCTCTCAGGATGTGATATGATTTTGGGCATTCGATGGTTTCGTGCTAATGACGCTCTCATGGATTTTCTGACTAACACTATAACTCTCAATGCCAAAAGTGATTCTTCTATTGTCATTCATGGAGAGGACATTGCTCCTTCTCCATCTCTCATTGCTAATATGCAGGACAAGGTTGAAAGGATTCGGGATAAGGAGATTCTCTCAGTCTCTTTTTCTCCACAGCATGACCCACAGGATTTGTATGATTATGAGAAGCATGATGATTTGATTGATAATGATTTGCATGAAGATTTGGATGAAAAAGACAAACATGATGAATTGCATGAAGATGATGTGATTGTTCACAAGGATAATGTGTTAGTGGATGCTTTTTCTAGCAAAGCTAACCTCGTTGTAGCTTCGATCAATCACAAAGAATCGATCTTGGCTTTCGAGTCGAGGTCCACAGATCCCCCAAAAGAAGATTCGATAGATCCCGAAGAAGCGATCTTGGCTCTCGAGCCTTGGTCCAAAGAGCCCTCACAGGAAGTATTATGTGTTCGCATGATTGATACGCACGCATTGTTCAAGTGTTTCGTGAAGGTTTCCTGTATTTTAGCCAGCATCATTATGTGATCCCTTTTACTAGGCATGACATATTGTATGTTGAGCACGTTTCTATCATGGATGAGCACGAACGTATGCGGATTGTTCATGAAAAGTTGAAAAGTTTGTATGTAAGGAAGTCGCATTCTATGTCTCTTCCTTGGCATGACACAGTTTCCGAAAGAGCACATGATTGTATGAGCACCAAGCATGGGCATTTCCATTGTGATTTGCCACTATTGATTGATTTTGATCAAACAGAAAAGATTCGATTGCATTGTTTGCATGTGTTTGATGAACGGGTTGTCACTCCGTCTCTGTGTTCGTCTACATTGCATACATAGTCTTTCGAGAAGACAATATTTTTTTCCTTCACTTTACATGGAATGGGTATGTTCATGGTTTTGTGTTGGAGATTGTTTCAGGAATTTTCAGCCATGGAGATTCTTGAAGACGAAAGAAGCAGGTCTCTAGACGTAGTTGAAGCATCAAAGGAGCCACAGAAGACTTTGAGTCGCTTTCGGCGCGGCCCAAAGAAGCAAGCGTTGCAGACCTTTATGAAGTTCAAGTACCGCACGACCCACACATCAGAGTGGGCCGGCGAAGAGTCCCTTCCAGGATTCCGGATGCTGTTGGCAATCTCCCTCGACGCCATACAGTTCGGTACCAGTACCTCACTTTGAAAAGGAGGGGATGTCACGTGACACATCCCAACCCTATGTGTCTGTGGACAAGCTACACCACAGCAGGGTTCAGTCAGTTCAGTCAAGTCTAGATTAGCAGTGATCTGGCACTTTTGTGAGTCTATTCGTAGACCGTGCATGCCCAGTCACTTAGCATAGATGCATATCCTCCGGTTGCACACAACATGATCATCGGAATTCCCATCAAAATCCATTAGCATCAATTAGGGGAATTTTCCAGTGCATTTAGCCTATTTTCCTATTTATTGGTTATTTTCACTTATTATTTTTTAGTGACTTTCCAACAAAAGTAGGTAGGGCAATTTTGCTAAGTTAATATATAAGCAAACCCAAGTTAGCACTTTCTGGCAGAAGAGGCAGCAGGAGCTTCCCGCTCAACAGGCAACTTCTCAGCAGAACCCCCCCAGCAGCAGTAGATCCTCACCATCCCCATCCCTCCCTTGGCGATTCCTACCAGGCAGATTCCCCCGCATTCCTCCCCTTGCATGATCACCCAAGCACCCTCAGCCCAGCGTTTTTCAGTGCAAAAACGCAAGTAGAATCTCAGCCTATCCAGCGTTTTCCGGCATGGGTAAAAACGCAGATCTCAGCCCTTTACAAAAGCAGTTTTCAGCCATGACTCAGTAGCAGATCAGCCCCAATCAGGTTGCAGATTGTTCCCCAAGTTTAGCCCCAAGAAAACGCAGCCAAAACAGTCATTTTCAGCCACCAAAACAGTCCCCGAATTCAGCGATTAGAAACCTACAGATTTCAGTCGTCGAGTCGTCGTCATCACCGTCGTCGTCATCGGCATAGTCCCATTGCATCAGTCCATTGCATTCGCATTGTACACCTTTGTGCAATCAAAGTAGACCACTCTCGCCGACAAGAGTGGGGCCTTCGGAGGAGGGTTTTACAACCTCTCGGTGTCGTATCTCTTCTCTCTCCTTCTCTCAGTCTCATTCACTTGCACGCACAATATCCACTCACTTTGTTCGTGACCACAGCACTCTACAAGACGGAAAGCTCTCTCTCCCTAAAGAACTAAAAGGAACCTTGAGCAATAAAGATCACTAATCTTGAGAAAAATACAACATTCATTCCGCTACACTTTACACTTTTCTCAAGTTCAGGCACAAATGGAAGAGATTCGGGAAAAGGAGACTCTCTCAGTCTCTTCTTCTCCAAAGCATGACACATATGATTTGCATGATTCTGAGAAGCGTGAAGATTTGAATGACAATGATTTGCATGATGATTTGGATGACACTGACAAGCATGATGATTTGCATTATCAAGATGTGATTTTTCACAAGCATGATGATTTGCATGATCAAGATGTGATTTCTCACAAGCATGTGAGTTGCATGAAGATGATGTGATTGTTCACAAGGATAATGTGTTAATGGATGCTTTTTCTAGCGAAGCTAACCTCGTTGTAGATTCGATCAATCACGAAGAACCGATCTTGGCTTTCGAGTCAAGGTCCAAAGAACCCTCACAGGACGATTCGATCATTCAGGAAGAACCGATCTTGGCTCTCGAGCCTAGGTCCAAAGAACCCTCACAGGAAGTATTATGTGTTCGCATGATTGATACGCACGCATTGTTCAAGTGTTTCATTCGCGATCGTTTCCTGTATTTTAGTCAGCGTCTTTATGTGATCCCTTGTTAGGTGCAGCGGAATGATTGTTTGCGCTTTGCTCAAGATGAGTGCTCCAAACTATGCTCAAGGTTCCTTTTGTTCTTATGGAAGGGAAAGCCTTCCGTTCTTAATGAAAGAATGCTATGATCACAAACAACGTGAATGGACACTGTGCGTGCAAGTGTATGAGACTGAGAGAAAGAGAGAGAAGAGAGATATGACACCAGAGACGTTGTAAAACCCTCCTCCGAAGGCCCCACTCTCATCGGCGAGAGTGGTCTACTTATGATTGCACAAGTGGTACAATGACGATGCAATGGACTGATGCAACTTAGGACTATGCCGATGACGACGACGGTGATGACAACGACGACTTTAAGGCTGAAATCTGTGGTCTTCTATCTGCTGAATTTCGGGACTGTTTCGGTGGCTGAAAATGACTGTTTTGGCTGCGTTTTTATGGGCTGAAAATGGGGGTCCTCTGCAACCAACTAGGGCTGAATCTGCTGTCGTGTGGACTGCTGGAAAAGCGCTGAACATCTGCCGCATTTATGGCTGAAAACCAAAAACGATGGCTGCCTTCCTAGTGTTAGTGAAAACGCTATGCAATCTGAGGTGCTGGCGATGAGAGAAATCTGCAAACGCTAGGTATGCTGGTGATGGCGGGGATATGTTGGTGCAAAAACGCCAATGATCTAGTACTGCTGGCGATGCTACAGACTGGAAAACGCTGGGGCTGATGTGTGGTGAGGATGGAGACCAAAAACGCTGGGGGTACTGCTGGGGTTCTGCTGAGAAGGTGCCTGTTGAGCATGTGCTCCTGCTGCCTCTTCTACCAGAAAGTGCTAACTTGGGTTTGCTTATATATTAACTTAGCAAAATTGCCCTACCTACTTTTGTTGGAAAGTCGCTTAAATTAATAAGTGAAAAATACCAAAAATAGGCTAAATGCACTGGAAAATTACCCTGACTGAATCTGATGGATTCTGAAGGGAATACTGATGATCATGCTGTGTGCAGCCAGAGGATATGCATCTATGCTAAGTGACTGGGCATACACGGTCTACGAATAGACTCACAAAAGTGCCAGATCACTTCTAATCTAAACTGACTGGACTGATTGAACCATGATCATGTTGTAGCTTGTCCACGGACACATAGGGTTGGATGTGTCACGTGACATCCCTTTTCCTAGGCATGACATATTGTACGTTGAGCACGTTTCACTCATGGATGAGCACGGATATATGCGGATTTCTAATAAAAAGATGAAAAGTATGCATTCAAGGAAGTCACACTCCATGTCTCTTCCTTGGCACGACACAGTTATAGAAAGAGCACATGAAAGTATGAGCACCAAGCATGGGCATTTCCGTTGTGAATTGCCACAGTTGATTGCTCTAGATCATAAGAGAAAGATTCGATCTCATTGTTTGCGTGTATGTAGTAAACGGTTTAGCACTCCGTCTATTTGTTCATCTACATTGCATGCACAGTCTATTAGGACAACAGGATTTTTTCCACTCACTTTACATGGAATAGGTATGTTCATGGTTTTGTGTTGGAAGTGGTTTCAGGAATTTTCAGCCATGGAGATTCTTGAAGAAGAAAGAAGCAGGACTCTTGACGAAGTTGAAGCATTGAAGGAGCCACAGAAGACTTTGTGTCACATTCGGCGCGGCCCAAAGAAGCAAGCGTTGCAGACCTTTATGAAGTTCAAGTACCGCACAAACCACACATTAGAGTGGGCCGGCGAAGAGTCCCTTTTAGGATTCCGGATGCTATTGGCAATCTCCCTCGACGCTATACAGTCCGATACCAGTACCTCACTTTGAAAAGGAGGGGATGTCACGTGACACATCCAACCCTATGTGTTTGTGGACAAGCTACAGCACGACAAGGGTTCCGTCAATCCAATCAGTCTAGATTTAGCAGTGATATGGCACTTTTGTGAGTCTATTCGTAGACCGTGCATGCCCAGACACTTAGTATAGATGCATATCTCTGGTTGCACACAGCATCTTCATAAGCATTTCCATCAGGATCCATCAGAATCCTTCAAGGGAATTTTCCAATGCATTTAGCCTATTTTCCCTATTTTTGACATTTTTCACTTATTATTTTTAAGTGACTTTTGTTGGAAAGTAGGTAGGGAAATTTTGCTAAGTTTGTATATAAGCAAAGCTAGGCTAGCACTATTTGGTAGAAGAGGCAGCAAGAGCTTCGGTTCAACAGGCACCTTCTCAGCAGAACCCCAAGCCCTAGCGTTTTTGCTCCGCAGCAACCACCTAGCGTTTGTGGACCAGATCAACCAGCGTTTTTGCTCTTGTAGATCCCTGGCGACAGAAGACTCAACAAGAGACCTAGTGTTTTGCAGTTGCAGGCCATCCGGCGACAGCAGAACCATTTTCAGCCCTAGCGTTTTTTATTTGCAGATCAGCCCCAGCGTTTTGCAGATTTACCGCGACGGAACATCAAGAACCATCAGCGTTTTCAGTTTTCAGCCCTTAGACACTGCAGATCGAGTCCCGAACCTCGCAGACCTCACCTTCCCGAAGCACTTCCTCGCCGCACGGTCAGTTTCCGCAAGGTTAACAGTTTCAGCCCGGAAAACGCAGATTTCAGCATCTGTGTTTTCAACGCGTCGTCGTTGCATCGTCGTCATCGACATCGTCACTGACATAGAGTCAAAATTCAGCAGATAAAGATTTGCACATTTCAGCCATTAGCATTTTCAGATTTCAGCCCGTCTCGTCGTCGACATCGTCGGTAAGTCCAAGCATTGTAGAGATTTGTGCAATCATAAGTAGACCGCTCTCGCCATAGAGAGTGGGGCCTTCAGATGAGGGTTTGACAACATTCTGGTGTCGTATTCTTCTCTCTCTATCTCTCAGTCTCAGCACCTTCATTCACAGTGTTTATCCAGTTAGTTTGTGTCCATTGCACTCTCTCACTAAAGGAACGGAAGGCTCTCCCTTCCATAAGTAAAAGGAACCTTGAGCACAGTTCGGAGCACTCATCTTGAGCAAAGTTCAACATTCATTCCGCTGCACCTTACATTCGGAGGGCTACCTCTTACTACAGGGAAATGCTCAAACTTGGTGGTCCACACTTCTATTGAGCAAGAAATCGCCAGTTAAATGGCTGAAATTTGAAAGGCTTTTTATTTCTTCCTGGTTGACTCGAGAGTACGAACGTGACATACGAACTGCTTGGAACCATCTTCAGATGACCAAGAGAGATTCATTGGACGCATATTGCAAGAGATTCTCGAGCTCTTTTCTACCAGCCTCTTCATTTAAGAAGATCTCGTTCAAAGAACAGATTGAGCGGTTTACCTTGGGACTTCCTACAAAGATCCAAGATCACTGCTTAGAGCAAAATTCCGATTCCATTCAGGAATTGATGAGTCATGCGAAACGGGGTTTTGCCATTCACTCACGCAGTTTGACCTACCCCACAGATGAAAGGACCGAACAGACTTCGAACAATGAAAGTAGAAAGAACAAGAGCAACCCAGAAAAGAAAGAAAAGGATGCACGACCCCAGCTCACTCTTCGAGAGAGAGCTCTCTACATCAAAGAGGGGAAGTGTTTTGGATGCGGGGAAACTGGGCATATCTCCACGAAGTGCCCTAAAAAGGCACCGAATGAACAAGATGAAGAAAGGTCAAAGAGTTCGAAAGCAGCTGAGGAACGTGGCAAAAAGGCAGATGAAAGCAGAACTGGCACCACATTGCGTGGGGCCCGAACCGAATCAAATGAATGAAAGTACAAAACTTTGCCGCTTTTAGGGCAACGTGAAAGATCAGGTGGCCCTCTTTTTCTTGGATGAAGAAGCCAAGGCCAACTTCTTTGAATTGGCGGCTCGATTTGGAAATACGCCCGACAGGCTGAGGCCACAGGCGGAGGTAGTTCTAGCGGCACCCGGACGGGATGTTTCCATTACACCGATCATTGGCAAACTTCGTTTGCAAGGTCAAGGGTGTTTAGAGCACAAGGATTTCTACGTAATTCCCTTAGGAGGTTGTGACGAAATGATTTTGACTATAGAACCAGTTTTGACTTTGCCGGTTTTGCAAAAGTCGTTTGAAGTATATTGTGATACTTGTGATCGTAGTCTGGATGCGGTCTTAATGCAAGAAGGCCATGTCATTGCCTATGAGAGCCGATTGTTTTCAAGGCCGGAATTGACAGTACATATATGTGAGAAAGAGCTTTTGGCGGTTATCCATGCTCTTACTCAGTGCCGACATTACCTACTCGAAGCCAACTTTACGGTTTTTACAGATGGTTGGAGTTACGCTACTTGTCACAGAAGCAGCTATCGGAAAAGCAGATGCGGTGGGCAAACATCTGGTCACACTTTTACTTCCGGATTGTCCATGTGCAGGGACAGAAGAAATCGGTGGCAGATGCTTTGTCTCAGAAGCCGTTGGTTCTGGCTATTTCCACGATACATCATAGAAGCTTCGAGGATACGATAGATCAGTACGCCACAGATACAGAGATGTATTCAGTAGAATACAAAATGGGAACGGAATATTCCATTCGGGATGGCTACTTGATGAGAAAAACCATGTTGTGCGTCACCGCAGCATTGTTACCACCTTGAAAGGTGTGGAGAGATACTATTTGTTTGGCCGAGACTCAAGAAGGACGTGGACGATTTTGTACGCAATTGCTTGATATGCCAGAAGGTCAAGTTTTGACAGGCATAAAGCACAGGGATTGTTAAAGCACTTGGTCCAAAAGGCTTTGCATAAATCTCAGAAAAAGGCAGTAGATCGCTATCGTCGTGATTTGAAATTGAAGGAGAACGATTGGGTGCTCTTACGTTTTGAGAAGACACGCCTGAGAAAGAAAAAGGGAAAGGAGAGGCTTTTTTTTCCAAAGCTTAGTATGCGATACTACGGACCTTTCCAGATTTCTGAAAAGATAAATCATGTCTCCTTTAGACTGAAGCTGCCCGATACTTGGAGAATTCACAATGTTTTTCATGCGAGTCTCTTGAAGCGATGTGCTCTATGATGGGGAGCCAGATGAGCAACCCGAATTGGAGGAAAACGAGCAGATACTCGTTTTAGAACAGATATTGGCACAAAAAGATGGAAAGATAAAAGGTAAAGCGATAAGACGGTTCTTGGTTAAATTCAAGACCTAATTCCGCATTGGATGCGAAGTGAATGGAGGAGGAGGACTTGGCAGATACTCCTCGGATTGTGAATCTTTACCTCGCAGCGTTTGGTTTAGCATAGTCTATTCTAAATGGAATCCCGAACTCAGCTTGGGCGGAATCTCGTGCAGCAGGTATGCACAAGAGGGAAGTCGCTCCACTCCTTTGTCAATGGATTGCCTCGATTTTTGATATTAAGTCACTGATGTCTCTTTGAGTTTCAGGATACTATGAGCTGACAATATTCTGCTATAATGACTTTATGAACTGGAATTCCCGATAATATGATATTGATTTGTTCTTGACTTGTTTAAGTGCAGGAACTGATAGACGAAATGACTGCAGCATTTTGGTCTGAATGATCTCGATAGACATGGTTGCAATAGGGATTAGTCAATCGGACATCTATGAGGTCCTGAGTGGATCTAGATGCGATTGCTAATTGTGTTGCCGATAAATCATCGTCTGAGATCCTAATGAATGTTGAATGTGATTTGTCATGTGATGTCCTGTAATGTTAGGAGAAGAGAAAGGCATGAGCCTCTGCAGGAGAAAAGCGCTTTGTGGAAAGAGAACCAAATCAGCCTAAGGTTTTCGCACCCTGAGATTGGGAGTAGATCCAAAGATCTGAAAGTGTAGGCTTTTGAATTGGGATCAGGAAGTAGAGATTTCCAAGGAGGACTTCGTGTCCAGGATACTAGATTTTTACAAAGGAACAGTGTCAAAATAGCATTATAGGGATGACATGCCCTAAGACTGGAAGGTGACTTGGTTCTCAAGGATTCTGAGTAAGCAACCGATGTTTAAACATAATGATGGTGCTTTGCCAATCAGAAGTTCCTTACGAAATATAACCATTTTGTGTGAACAATCGCAACTATTCCCCTTTGTGAATCAAGAGAAAGCTCTTTGGATCTTACACACCCTTGGTTTGAACTCCTTTAATTAATCAAGGTAGAGAGCAGAGTCGTAACATTGCCTGTCTTGAAGCTAACAAAATCCTTCCGAGCTTTTGTTAAGAGTTTTGGCATCTCAAGTGAACAGCACAATGTGACCCCATTACTTATTTTGGCTCTTAGGTATTTATTTTACTTATTTGTCAAAGTTTGGGTAAGGCAATTTACTGAGGTTGGTATGTATGCAACCCTTGCCTCCATTCTATCACACATTCAGTTATTCATTGCCAAGATTGATTGGTTCAGGGGACTCTCTCTCTCTCTCTCTCTCTCTCTCTCTCTCTCTCTCTCTCTCTCTCTCTCTCTCTCTCTCTCTCTCTCTCTCTCTCTCTCTACGCTTCCCTATCGTCGACTTTGACATGGTATCAGAGCCGTATCGTTGAATAACCTTGGTGAAGGCCGACGTTGCACCTTGAGAGGAGAAGATCCACGAAGCTTGAGAAGATCCCCTTGTCATCGGCGTCCTACTTCCCCACTCTCCTGTTACCTGCGTTTTAAAACACAACCCTTTGCCAGCGCCAGTTTCCCCTCCCCACTGCTCCTATTGGTGTTTTGAGACGCCGTGTCGTGCTAAAGTCTCGACGCTACTGTTCGTTGGCACTTGCTGCCCATGACAGCGTCTTGAAACGCTACAGCCCGAAAGTGATTGTTCCTTGGTGACAGCACTGAAGTCCCCCACTCCCGACAGAGTTTTAAGACGCTACGTCTGACGTTGTCCAGTCTCCCTCTTGTGTTTTGAGACGCTCCCGGCGTCCAAGACCCTCTCAATGGCTTGCTATTGCCTGCGTTATAGAACGCTCTTATTACAAGGTCACCCACTACCTCATTGCCAACACCCCTCATTGTACAAGAGTGGATTAGCTTGGAGAATTTGCGGCTTGGGATTAGTGCGGCCACCCCTGTAGTGCGAGAAGGATTACCAGATTGCCAGATCTTGCAACTTCAACATAGGCCCCCCCTTGCTCGAGCGCCAGCGACAAATTGAACGGCAATAACTACGCTCATTGGAATTTCATCATGCGACTCTAGTTCTCACAGAAAGGCTTATGGGATATTGTTGACGGCTCGGAGCCCCGTCCTACAAGGGATCCGATTCCAAAACTCACTCCGCAATTCCGTGAAAAGGAGAGAGTTGATCTCTGGCATTCGGCTGAGAGCATCAGCCACTACATTGTAACGCCCTTTGCGATATCGTAGCTTGGCATCATACTCCTGAAGAATCTCAGCCCACCTGGCCTTGCGACCCTTCAAATCACTCTGTTGGGTAAACCACTTATACTTTCATGGTCAAACACAATCTCGAACTGTGCACCATACAAATAATATCGCCATATCTTTAAAGCAGACAAGATTGCATAGACCTCTCGTTCGTAAGCAGAGTAATTCTGCTGTGCTGAATCCAGCTTCTTGCTTTCAAATGCAATTGGCCTTCTCTCCTGTAGAAGGACTGCTCCAATCGCACGATTACTACCATCCGTTTCCAAAACGAATGGCTTTAAGGGATCCACAATAGCCAAAATAGGAGCTGTGGCTAATGTGTCCTTAAGTTTGTCAAAACTTTGCTGTTGTTCTAATCCCCACTGAAAGGTCTTGCCCTTGGCTTTTAGTTGATCTTTCATGGGAACAGCAATATGGGCATAGTTTTTAACGAATCGACGATAAAAACCTGCAAAGCCTAAAAAAATCTGGAGCTCTTCCAAATTTTTGGGAGAGGGCCACCTCCGAATGGCATCCACCTTGGATTGATCCATGTGTAACCCTACAGCCGAAATAACATGCCCCAAGTAGTGAATTTCCTCCTTGAGGAAATCACATTTGGATTCCTTGGCATATAACTGATTTTGGCGTAACAAATGAAACACTTGTTTCAAATGTACTAAGTGCTCTTCCTCAAAAAAACAAGTACATCCGCCTTCAAGATGACGAATATCTCAAATCGTGTGTCGAGTGGGATGCGGCTAATGCGAAGGCAATGTTGGCAATTGCGGAATCTCTTACAAAGGACATTTCTCCAGCCATTCAGACTTTGAAGACTACCAACGATATGTGGTTCAAGCTCGTCAAAATATTTGATTAGGATTCTATGATACAAGCAGTCACCCTTCTTAAACAGTTATTATCCATCCAGTTTCCACGAGGAACTTCCATGCAACCATTCCTTATGAAGGTCAAAGTTATTCATGATCAACTATGGGCTATGAAAAGTGCACTGACGAGTACTCAGTTAGCTGCTTTGGTTCTCATGAAGTTGCACGAGGTGTATGAAACTATGTCTAGGACACTTCGGCTACAAATCACGAAGAAAAAACTGGAATTTGATGATCTCAACACTTTTCTCATTGAGGAGGAAGCCATGTTGATAACTCAAGGCAAAATTCAAATTTCTGAGACAGGTGGGGAAGCACTTGCTGCTTCGGATTCCAGAAAAAAGACCAAGAACAGTTGTTACGATTGTGCAAAGCGTCGTCATTTGGCTAAGGGATTGCAGATCCAAAAGCAAAGACAGAGATTCTACAAAGGACAAAGGTAAAAGCAAGCATCAAGAAGAAAGGAGTGATAGTGACTTAGGAAAGGACAACAAAGAGGCTGCTGGTGTGGTGGTGACTACACTGGCACGGACTCCCGCCTTCTAGTCACAGGGAGATTGGTGCCGCCATCAGCTTCATCCAGAGAGAGGCTGTCACAAACTGCTGAAGTGTCAATGCCCTGAAGAATGGAGCCAACTTGCAGATGCCGACCGAGGGGCCTAAACCCTAAGAAGAACAAGTAACAGAAGAAGAAGTCCTACCAACTTATGGGGACCTGTCCGATGGGGCCCCAATGACATAAAGGAACTAAAATAAAGCAGGATCCACGCAAAAGCTGATGACATGGCAATTGTACGGACGCTCTGGATTTTCTGTTGACATGATGACGTGGCAATTGTACGGATTTTCGCATTTTGCGCTGACTGCTGACGTGGCAGTTGTACAGATTTTCGTGATTTATGCTGGCAACTTTTGGGCATTGCTTTTGGACCAGAAGCTTTTGAGTTTGAAGGCTTTTCATGTAAACTGCTTTTCATACGCCAAGGGCCTTTAAATATGTGCTAAGGGCTCATTCTCTAGCATGCCACCTGGAGAAGGTGCAGAGTCTGGAGTATCGGCTTGTACTGTGTTGATGGAATATAAAGAAATACCGAAAGGGACGCCAAGGTTTGGGGCCGATACTCTCTTGGGTGGAATTCCGCCACTCCGTGTCGCGTGTCGTCTCTGTCTCTTAGTTCCGTTGTTATTGAAGTGCTAAAAGTCTATTCAGTCTGTTCTTTTCAATTGGCACGTGGTGCCCGTCTTGTGACATGGTATCAGAGCATCAATCGTGTGCTTTTCTGAAAGCATATCGGTCCTACCAAAGAGCAAACAAAGCAAACCAAAGACTGATGGAATTTTATATGAAAGTATCTTCGGGTACCGACCCCGGACTTACTAGTCACTCCTACCCTTACTACATCGCGCATCGGGCGCGCTCCCGTCTTCACCGCTCATGTCTTACAGGGCATAAGCCAAAAAGATCACTTGCAAGAGAAGGATCCAAGATTTGTTTCAAGTCACTGTTTTTCTCAAAAGCAGTGCCATGCAGATGTTGATGTCTACAGCTCCAAGCCGCACACTCCAAGGACTGTGGCAAGCTTTCAAGAAAATTTTTGCCCGAAGTTATATGGTTTCTGACATCTTCCTTCTGAGTGCAACTTTTGGCAGAGTGGGGTATCTTGAAATGCTTGCCATGGAAAACCCTAACAGATTATAACTTGAAATTTCTCGACATCTCTCAGTAGATGTCTCTTGTTGATAACCTCGGAGGTTCGGTGTGACTGCTATGTCTTGGGACTATCATCACCGCCACAGGAACACTATCTGTCCAAAAGCCTATGGACCATGGTGCAGTCAGCTACGACCTTATGGAAAGAACCTAACCCTAATTTTTGGTGCAGGTTTCACGATGGAAAGTCAGTCGACTTTTTGAGCTCGATTGATGTCGAGATTTTTTTTCTTAAGTTTGAGTTCTATTTGAGAACTTATTTTTTATCCTGTTTGAAATTTGTTTGAAATGGATGGTATCTGTTTTGAACCTGTCTTGGTGCCGATTTGAATTGTTTGACTCTGATTTTAATACTGGTTTCAATGATTGGTGATTTTACTCCCGAGTGTAATGAGAAATGATGTTTGAGAATGCTTGTTCATACTCATGGCCCGGACCCTTGTGGTTATTTGCGGGGGGGGGTATTGGATGATTTAGATGTGTGGTTTTTACTCATGGCCCGGACCCTTGTGGTTATTTACGGGGGGAGTTTGTTGTTGTTGTGACTCCCGAGCCGGGACCTGGTTGGTTATGCGGGAGGAGTATTAGTGGTTACTCTCAGCACCTCCAAACGACGCAGGCTGCGGTCTGGGGGGCGTTTGATTGTAAAAGGCCTCTATATCTCCCGGCCTGGACCTCTTTAGGTTATGCGGGAGGAGTGATGAGGGAGTCGTTGAATATCTCCCGCAGGCCCGGACCTTGTTAGGTTATGCGAGAGGAGTGTTCATCGGCGGCTTTATATTTCTATGTCTTGTAAAATGCATATGTGAGCATTTCTGTTGCATTGTGATGTGCCAACCACTGAATATTCCTAATTGGATGAGATCGCCTGGGTATGTAATTTTAGTGCATCAAGACACCCGTGAAGATCAGTGTGGTCTGGGTGTGATGGCTAATTTTACTACGCCGGAATATCAAGAGTTACGATCTGGACGAAAGGAGAAGCCAACTCCTTGATCAAAAGAGCTGATAGGAGAAACCAACTCCTCGATCAAAAGAGCCGAAAGGAGAAGCTATCTCCTTAAACAAAAGAGTAAACTAATTGTCCCTCTGAATGTCCCTCGGAAAATTGTTGTAATCACGGACGATTACTTTCTTTCAGGAAGGGGGGATGTCACAAATTGCGGGCGTGCCAATGTCCTAAAGAATGGAGCCAACTTGCAGATGTCGGCCTTACAATGGTTAATTAAAAGGTTCAACTCTTCATGCTCAATCCTAGAACCGCCCTTTCTTCAAAAAGAAAGAGATAACCTAGATATACTCTAATACCAATGTCAGAGAATTGGGATTAAAGTACAGTGGAATTTAAAGATTAACTAGAGTAATCAATCAATTGTGTAACATTGAGTATATTCAAGCATCACAATTGCAATGCATGCATTAACTTAGATTCAATCACACATAACATACATGTACCTAAACCACGCGAGAGAGAGAGAGAGAGAGAGAGAGAGAGAGAGAGAGAGAGAGAGAGAAGAATTCGACCCCAATTGAGGGTCGGACTTTTTGGAGTCCCCCCCCCCCCCTTCCGAAAGGACTTTGTATTAATAAATTCTTCTTTCACAGAAAAGCTTCTGATCAATACAACCGGCTAATCACACTTTTAACTGCACAAATTAAAGAGATAAAAGCTTTCAGCAAAGTTTGCGAGTAGTCTTTTCACTTAAAACACCTCATTGAATTCAATCCCAAGGCCCTAAACACCTCGTGGGTGATACGATCTACGGAGATTAAGAATCACGTTGAAAAGAAGATATGTAAGCATTAAGAAGTAGTAACCTGCATATTTAATTATGTATAAACTTAAGCAGCCATACCTATGGAGACTTGTTTGGGGGGGGGTTTGGGGGCGGGGGGAGAGAGAGAGAGAGAGATGAGCCTTGAGAAGAGCATGGAGAGCTTCTTTTTGGCTGAGGATTGCATGGAGCTTCATGACACAGGAAGACAAAAGTTTCCCTGCTCTCTCCAGTGCAACCCTGCAAAAAAACAAAAAAAACTCCCTCTTGCGATCCTCAAATGAAAAAACTTTGAACTACAAAGTTGTTCATCTCGCTATTTCCAATAGGCCACATAGGTCCTTTTTACAAGAACGCCTCTCTCTCGTGCATTCTCTCCTTGATCTTTTTCCTTCATCACTTTGTGACAAAGAGAATCGTGGTGTACATGGCTAAGATGTGGTAAAACCCACCCTTCATATTGACTTCCAAGAATTGCATAGAAAGCAAGTTAAAAAAATTTAAAGATGCACAAAAGCAAAATCTTAAGTTCGGGATAGATGCACACATTAAGAAGCGGGTTTTGAAGATGGGATGCATTACACTTGCTTCATAATGTCTCAATAGCCACCAAAGTAAATGAGGTTTTTTTACAACGCCAATATATCACAGCTTGGGAGAAATCCAACGGTTCACACTTCCATCCTTACATGCTTGAGCCATCCCCTTGCGTGTGATCCGCACTATCGCCTCCATCCAGCTTAGCTTTCATGTTCTATGATGCGTGACAGGGTGTTGGGGCACCAACAAGGAGTCTCATCAGGTATGCACTTTATCCCCCATAAAGTTTGCGAGTCTAAGCATCACACCCTACTTGAGTGCTCAGTTTTTTATACATTAGAGCTTGCTTTCCCCACATTTTCAGCTCTTCTTCTTTTTCTTCTCTCTCTAAAGGAGGAGAGGTGAGCTCAAGCTTTTGCAAATCCTCTCGCCATCCTACCCGGTTGTTCACAACATATCTGACCATGCATCATATACTATATACCCTTCCATAGACAGCGATCCAGTTATTGAAACGAATGCGTAACGCTAACTTACCTTTGTTTGGGTGGGGAAAAAAAAGTGCTTCTAACACACATCTGATCAATGAGCAAGAATATAGGATCTTTGTGAATTCTCAACAAGTATTCCTCTAGAACTTGTCAGGGTAAGCCCAACTTGTAGACTATAATTGGTGCCTATTACTAAGGCTTGCATAGATTGACTAGACCAGAAGTCCCTAACACCTTCCTTGCAGTTAAGGCCAACTGCCTGCTCTCATCCAGCCACCCAACTAACTGTCCTTGAAGAACAAAACAGAACTATGCAAGCAAGAAAAAACCCATAAATCTAAGAGCTCTTCATGGCTCACTTGTGAGGCAACAGCACAATACAGAACAGAAAACCGCCATGGAAGTTTAACAAGAAAATATTACCATCATCTCAGTCAGCGTTACATAAGGTTTTCCACTGGAATTACGAGACATGTGCACTTTGACGCCTTGCTTTTCACCAGCTGCAACCCACTCGGCACAAACATCAGTGTCATTCCACATTGCCTCCATATCTTTGGCATCGGCCCAATCATCCCAATACTTCATTGTTGGCGCCATTGTCTTCATTATGCCTTCTTCATCCACAGGCCCTCCTTTGATTACACTGATGAGACGATCCACGTACTCGAGCCCACCGCAACATGCAGCTTAACAGCAAATACAATGTACACGTTCTTAAAGCACTTTCAAATATTCCCAAAAAATGGTGAATCGAGGATGAATCACATGAACCAACTTCTCTTTATAGAACATAACAAGACATACCATGAACCAACTTCTCTTTATAGAACATAACAAGACATACACAGATTAACATCAAGCATCTAACACTGAACTAAACAAGTAGAAAGTGCATTGATAAAAAAAAAATTAAAGAATTACATGTGTATTTATTAAACATAATAATTCTCTAAAATAGTCCAATTTTCTCTACAATTGTTTGAGCAGTAAGACTAAGGCACTGCTCTTTACCATACTTATTCTAATAGATTGTGGAGCACAGTTGGTTACTTGGTTGTGATTGTTGTCGCTCGGCTTTTGTTGTGGAACACGAGCGGATGAGTAGAACCAATTGGTAGGCAATAGCAATTGTTTAGATTGGGGCTTGATGACGAAGCAAGTTGTGTCTCATAGGGCTCACTGTACGACAGTGGGCTAATAAAGGGGATAACAAAATTTACAGCTTAATCATTATGCTTAAATACTACTCCTTAACCTACTTTGGTAGTTTATTTGTAGATTGCCATGCAGCCTAGTAATATCATCGGCCATTGAGTCTCTAGACCGGGGATCCATCTTTGAGGCACCCATCGTACTCTGAATCAAGCGGTCAATTTTCTCTTATTTCTCATAGAACACGAGAGAGAGAGAGAGAGAGAGAGAGAGAGAGAGAGAGAGAGAGAGAGAGAGCGAGAGAGAGAGAGAGAGAGAGAGAGAGAGAGAGAGAGAGAATACGTGTTGTCAGAGTTGGAGGGTCTTGGATGTTCATCACAGAACTTGTGCAAAAACATATCTGAGGAGGAAAACACTAGGATAAAGAATTGTCTTCCTGCTACAAAACGGTTATGCAGAGGAGAACGGCCTATAATATATAAGATGCATTGCCAAAGAAGGACATACGTAGATTGACATCAAGCACCTAGGAATAAAGTAAAGATGTACTGAGTGGGGTGCATTGAGTATTGTAGTACATAAGTTGAATTAATCAACTGTGATAAAAGAAGTACGTACAATCTATTTAATATATAGTGATGCGAGATCGAGATTGAGCATGTACTATTGAGGAAAACATGTAGCTAAACTAAAGTTAAGGAAGCATTGAAAAATCCAAAAATAAAAAAATCATCAACAGACTATAAAAACTAAACTCCACTACTGACATGATAATCGTGTACGAGTGTCGTCCAATTGTGCAAGTCAGAGAACAATGTTTGAGTCAAGCTACATAAAAGCAATGTGAATAGTTAAACATTTCGTCTTGCCATGAAGCATCACAGAGTGAAAATGCTAAATATACAGTGCATGTCATGTAGAAGTGCAATACAAAAGCATGGTGGAGAGTTGGCACTATGGTCTCTCCAAAAAATTATAAGATACAAAAGCCGTGCCTGCTGCCCCATAGCATTTATGTGTTGCGCCTTGCAAACGCATACGCATGGAGAATTAGATGCAGATAGCGGACCTTGCAGTGTTGTCGAACTAGAGTCATGCTTGTGCAATCAAAACATCCACTACTTATGAATATATGTCCTCTCTATCAGACACAAAATGCACGTTAAGACAAATACAAAAGATAGATTTAAATTAAGAAGAAGCAAAGGTAACTTTATGTTCTACATCATAAACGGTATAGGGTTTATTGTAGTGCTGAGTTCTCAGTTCATAAGCTCCAACACAATCACTACAATAGAATGGCTCAATTAGTATTAACGTTGTATTCTAAGGACGCCATTAAAATTTTTGTTTGATGCATCCATGAAGTTCTCATTTGGGGGGCATGAGCCAAGATACACACTTTTGTGCTTTTCTAAGGGCATCATTAAAATTGTCATGCATATCGAACAAAGAATTGCCAAGCACAGCATGATACTCTAAGAGCCCTTGACTATTGCTTCACTATCTTTGCTACAATAGCTTTTCATCGTGTCGATTTTTGCGTTCACTTATGCTATCATGTCTATCATCACCAATGCTTCTATGTTGTTCCTCTTTTTTCAATTTAGGCTCAATCGCACTTTCGACACAAAATCCTATTTTTCTTGTAGTATGCACAAATCAAGTCCAAATTGAATTTTAAAACCACCACTATGCTCCCAGGGAGTAGTGCTAGTTCTAGTACCACTTTGTGCTCTTTCTGTGATTGGGTCATGAATCACAATCCATGTACCCTAGTGTCAAAATATCTTGAAATTTGGCACACGTGTCTTTCACAGTCTCCTAATCCTTGTCATGTGAATTTTATGTGGTTTTAATCCCTTTTGATCATCCAAAAGTCATTTTCTAGATCGGTTTGACAATTTTTTGCCTTGAATGACTCTCATCCTATTTGGCTCTCTTCTTGAAGTTTTTTGGTACCCTTGCTTTTGGATAAATTGTTTTTATTGGTCTCTACTACAAGGTTGTATCGTCTCTATCCAAAAATTTAGCATGAGGACATGGATCACGATCCATATTTCATCAGATCTGAACCCCAAGCTTGGTCTGGTGACTACCTGCAGTCTACAAAGTCCACCTACTCACTTATTTTTGGATTTGAAAACCTTTTTCTTCGACAAAAGAATTTTTTTGTGGCTGCTTGTGGTTTTTTGACTTGCAACTAGTATTTTGGTGATCTGGTCAACTTTTTGTTGTTTCTTGCTATGATGTGTCCTAAAAGATGTCAGCTACTCACTGTCTCAATCTCAGCTCCAAATGCCTCAAGGGGATCATGGATCCCGATCCATGTTTTACCTCATTTGGACATGAAATTTGGTCATTTGTATGCCTGTCCTCTTTAATGTTAGATTTCCACTTATTCTTGAGTTTGGACACCAAAAAATCAAAAAGCCCCAATTTTGGGTCTATTTTCTAGGTTTGTGTACTCTTAGCCCAATTTCTTGATTTGGATGCGTTTGATGTGTCTGTTTTCCACCAAAAATGTATATCTAGTGATCTGGAACCTCACAGTACCCTTTGGTATCAATTTCTAGCTAAGTTGCCTCAAGGGGTCATGGATTGCGATCCATGTTCCTGCACATTTTGGCTTAAAACTTTCCAGATCAGCTTTCTTTGGTTTGGTTCACCCCTTTTTCTACATATTTTTTGTTCATATTTGCTTTTGAGCTCCGACCATCAAATTTCTAAGATTTCAGAGTTTATGGTCTCAGCAACCAAAATATGGTTTTGATAGTTTTTTTTCGAGTCTTATAAGACGACAAGCGATTTTTTTCGAGCAATTAAAAAAATGAGCAAGTCCGTGAATAAATTTATTTGTGAATTAGAGACATTTTCCAAATTGATAAGGGAAAAGAGAAATAATAAGCTGATAGCAGTATGATGATAAGTGGTCATAGAGTATGCTTTTTTTTATGCCTAATCCTTGCATGGTTCTCTTTGGTTAAGTGGTTGTGCTCTAGCGCACTTGTTTGATCACTAATGTGCACACATTTCCTCCTTGGTGCATGCATATGGTGGCTACATCATTCCATATTATATTGAGTAAGAGTCCATGAAGCATTTGAGAAATTGAGCATTGCACAAGTAGAAAAGTGTAACCATTATGTTCCAAACAAGTCGGTCAAGGATGGGAGTTGTAGAGCTTGCGATTCATTTTCTTTGCACCTCTTTAAACCGCCAATGGAGTAGTGAGTGCAGATAGCTTATGTTCCCTAGGTTAGGGTTACCTTGTTCCCAATTAGTGTATGTAGCATGAAGTCTCCACAGATTCAGTGGATACCTCTTCTAAGAGAGGGGCATGAAGCAAGAAAAAATTACCTTGAATTATGGCCTTTCATATCCTTCGCTAGCCATCTTTAGTGACCACCCTACCCATCTAGTCTAGTTATCAAAAGCATAGACCTTTAAATAAAAAATACTCTCCTCCAACCTCTACCTCCTCATGTAGCTGTGTGACGATGTGGCTCCCCCTCAAGTCCTTGTGCCCACACCGAAGAACAAGATTGAGCAGTGTTCCCTGCTTGTGCACGACTCCCTAGCTCGTGGTCGTCTCATTGGCACATGCTAATCTCAGTGACTCACAGCACTTCCATCAGAGGGAGCATATCAGGGAGATTTATGTAATCAATCCTTTTTATAAGATGTGTACCACATGTTTGATAGCCTTCATATTTTCTTGCACAGAACCTTCCTCAATTCCTTCACTGTCTTTGGCGGAGATGCACAACAAGAATACGATTGTTGCTCAGATTTGAGCTCAAGCAAGCCAGCTTCTCTTTCCGTGCACTAACCGCCCTCCTTGCCCATTCTTGCCCATTTGATTTTGTTGTCAACGGCCAATCCTCAACACTTTGAATTTAAAAATAATCAAACCAAATCTTGCAACCCCTCTTGGCCCCTCATTCAATTGCGTGGAAACTAATGGACTACATGCATACATAGAAGGAAGCAATTGACAGGCGGCGTGATGAGTACCAAAATTGGTAGGCGGCATGAGATGCAATTGGCACGATATACACTCCTTCTTTTTTTTTCCTTGTAAATCATAGGCACATAACACTGCATCTTCATACATTCTATATAATTGATAAAAAAATTTAAATTGTAGATACATGTTGGAGCCTTAAAAAACAAAAAATTCATTAGGCAAAATTTGGACTCACAAAGGGGCCCTTTAAGGAGTTTGACTTTACCTCTCTCTACCAAAACGGGTGCATGGATAAATTTTTGCAAACAAACTCCAAATTTGGCGGAGGTTTGACAGTTAGAATGTCATCTTCAAGCTCTATCTACTGATATATAGCACGCCATGAGATTCCTCATATGTTAGAAGATTCTTTTTTTTATTCAATGAGGGGCCCTTTAAGGAGTTTGACTTTACCTCTCTCTACCAAAACGGGCGCGTGGATAAATTTTTGCAAACAAACTCCAAAGTTGGTGGAGGTTTGATAGTTAGAATTTCCTCTTCAAGCTCTATCTACTGATATATAGCACGCCATGAGATTCCTCATATGTTAGAAGATCACGTATTGAATCAAAAAAAGAATCTTCTAACATATGAGGAATCTCATGGCGTGCTATATATCAGTAGATAGAGCTTGAAGAGCACATTCTAACTATCAAACCTCCGCCAACTTTGGAGTTTGTTTGCAAAAATTTATCCATGCGCCCGTTTTGGTAGAGAGAGGTAAAGTCAAACTCCTTAAAGGGCCCCTTTGTGAGTCCAAATTTTGCCTAATGCTTTTGTATAGCGTGCTGACGAGCATTCTAGGCCTATATCGTCATAAAACTGCTAGAACCAGTCCGTGCCGCCGCAGGCTGGTTTCGGCAAGTTTCACAAGGGCTTTAGTAGAGCGCGCGCGTATGACTTTGACCACCATTATCGAGCTGAGAGCTCTGAGGATCTCAATTGCTCTTCTTCTTTTATGATAATTGTGCCTCTACATGCAATTAGAGCAACAACAACAGTGAGATAGTGGGGAGCAGGTGGAGGAGTGTGCGAAATAGCAACAGCAACAACACAACAGGGGCAGCGGTGAGATAGTGGCTAGCAGGTGGAAGGGTGCACTGACAAATTCCTCCAACGAAAGGGGGAGTTCTCCATCACAGGTGAAGTCCGCCATCACTGCTGCTGCAGGTAGCATGCTCTCAATGATTCAGCAAGAGTGTGCAAAGTCACACACACTGGGGTAGGTAACACGCGGGGTATTAGTCCTGGGCTAGGGTACCATCGCATGTTGGGACAGGTCACGGGTACCATCGCATAGGGTATTAGTCTTGGCTAGGGTACCATTGCACACTGGAGCATCTCTCTCTCTCTCTCTCTCTCTCTCTCTCTCTCTCTCTCTCTCTCTCTCTCTCTCTCTCTCAAACACATATACAGAGACGCACACATGCCCTCACACTATATTATATCTTCCATTTTCAACTTCCATCTCATAGCCCTTATGCAAAGCCTCGGGTTGCTGGGTGCTCTAATTATATGATGGCATAACTGAGATTTAAACGAGAACCCATCATATAGCACCACTTTCTTCAAATTCCCAACTCAAGCAACCATCCAGAAACTGAGTGAGAGAGAGAGAGAGAGAGAGAGAGAGAGAGAGAGAGAGAGAGAGAGAGAGAGAGAGAGAGAGAGAGAGGACCCAATACAAATCCATAGGCTTGGCGGCCAATTGTCGTTGACTCTACATCGTCAAACAACTTGTTTTTGCCTATAACGAGGACACATGTGAGAGAGATAGACAAAGAGAGGGTGTAAGCAGAATGGTAACAAGACTATTGCTATGGATTATTCATGCCATATAGAGAAGGAAGTAGCAATATCAGGAGTTGGAGAAGATGGTGACTCAGGGTTGGGACCAAAGGCATCCCAAACTTGAGTTTCAAATAGAAGAAGAAGATTGTTAGGTGTGGATTATAGTTCCCACACACCATCCATAGAAAAATCGAGCGAGAAAGTAAGAGAGCTCAGGCCATGCTCGTTCAAGATGTAATTGCTCTCTATCACCCTCACAAAGAGGACAAAAACACATACACACATAGATCTCTCTCTCTCTCTGGGTGTGCCTGTGTGTACAAAAAGTACATTAAAGTTGCAGTTTGCAAGCCTAGGAAGAGTTAAAGGAAGCTGATTGCTCGTCCAGGCTCTCCAGTTCGTAAGATTAATAACTTGGCCTACATGTCCGAGTAAAAAGAACATGCCCATTAGCCTCAAAAAAAGGTCCATCATGTCAACCTGTAAGCCCTTTAAGGTTCTAACATGCAATGCTTTTTGCTGGTTGGTATGCATGTTTTTAGTCCATTTAATGCAAGGCAAGAATTTCAACAAGCCAAGCTTTGGTTGATGAGGGAAGGGATTCAGATGAGAGGGCAAAAGACCTTAGCTACCTACGGTGGCACTATTCCATTGGGCCAAAGACTAGGCCAAAGACTTGAGGTGCATTTTTGGGCACATCTAAACATGTGAGGTCATCTTACTTTGTCAAGAGAGCATGTAAAGCTTGAGCGCAGAGAAAATAATATGGGAGAGTATGTTTATGCTATTGATCATGTGGTTTCTCATTTCTACAAGGTGGTTCTATTTACTTCTCAATTGCAAGCGCCGTTGGTTCGAAGGGTCTCTTCCAATGTCTCACCCTCACATCAATTTATCAAGGGTGGTGCTCATAATTGCTTAGAAATTGGCTTTGCTCGGCTTTCTTTGCTCATTGATTGTTCTTTTTCTAATCCTTTTTGCTCAATTTGATGGCTATTGATATTACCTAACCTACTTCTAAATACTAAATTGAGTCCTATGAGACTGAAAACCATTAATTGGTGCAAAATTGAAAGAAAAATGGAATATGGAGCAGTACTTTTAAAGCATCAAAAAATGTGCAGAATGAAATGCTTTCATGTCTCACTCACAACTCTTAATACCTCTCAAGAGTAGACCTAGCAAGTCCCCAACTTCTAGCCTCTACCAAGCACTAAACCCTGTGTCTAGCTACTTGAATGAGTTGGAAATCAAAATCAAAGGTCTATAAGTAAAAAGCTACGACTAGGTCAGTCACCACCTAAGGATCACCATTCCCCAACAACAGTGCCAATGTTAGCAGGTCGTCGGGACGAACGTTTTTAGCATAGCTATCTGGCACTAACATATGTTAATACTCAGGGAATCGACTCGGATAGGGCACGGAGATTCTTAAGGTGTCGACCTCAAGAAGGGAACCTATGGAATGACAATATCTCTAGCACTAGTAAATCTATCACTCTTGGATCTGGCAGCTTGCCTATGTCCTATGTCACCTACAATCAATCATTACACCAATTCGGCACTCGAATGAAATCCAAATGTTACAAAACTTTGGGAGGAGGTCTAAGACACTTAGGGGCACTAACCTACCAATTTTGGTTGCAATCCAATGAGGTATCAAAATCACAATCCATCATGATCAAGGTCCTGAAAACTGCAATAGAACATAGCAGAAAGGTTGCCCTTTGGTCTAGAATACTCTCGTAAGGTCTAGACAAGAACACATTGCAAGGTTTGTAATCAAAATGTGATTACCAGGTGCGGCACCTCTCTCTCCCTTTAGTATACATGAGCCTTGCTTTTACTCATGGGGGGCAAGACGGTGCCGTTGTTGCTCTTTTGAGCACTTTTGCCTTCAATAAAAGCTTTGGGGACGTGTGAATGCGCCCCGTGGACCACACTGCCATATCACCATCTTGCTCGCACCCGACCGCCGTCCAAAACTGACACATTTGAGCACACATACTCACTCCTTTCAAATTAAAATACAAATACTAACAAATATTCTCCCCCCCCTACTTTTCAACCTCGCTTTCCCCACCTTGTAGGTCGTCTCCTCCCTCTCGCCTCCACCTACGTAGGTCTCCAATGTGCAACAACCCTTCCCACCATACATCAACCCCATAACTGCCTTATTTTTCTCCTTCATCGCACCTCTGCCCAATGCTTACCGCTATATGAAGTGCAAGACTACAACACATCCTATGCACGCGTGAGAGAGAGAGAGAGAGAGAGAGAGAGTGAGAGAGATTAGAACACAAGTCACTGTAGTTCTTCATGCAATTGCATACACAATACTCCAAGATTTATACATCATGTGTTGTATTGAATATTCAATGATTCCATACAAAAAACGATTTTTCGTAATCAATATCCCCTGTTTACTTGGTGAGCCAAAAGCTCTTTTTGCACTATCTGATCCTATAGGCGACCACTTGTCATGATCTGGCCATTGCCCAAGACCAAATTCGCATGTAGATTAATGCTCTCGCAATGCTTGCTTTTTTTTTCTATATCACGGTTGATACCATGGGTTCTCATTAGAGCTTGTGTGGTGTTCTAGCTAGGGGTGGACGAAACAGCCAGCAGCCTAGGACATCCATGCTGCCTATCTCAAGCTCGCCTTCAGATGGCACTCTGATAAACGATAGCAGCACAACCACGACATTGAGGATGGCAGCACGATCTTCCAGAAATTAATGCACGCCTAGGAAATCCTCTGTGACCCGCTCCAGTGTTTCTCTCACAACCTCACCCTCGACAACCAACCATAGAGCTCTCCCATATCGAGCCTCTACCCTATGTCTCATCGGTGGAGGCTATGCCGCCCACGAGGTCTACTTCATTGCATTACCGAGGAGGAAGTTGAGGGTGGGGAGGGATTTCTTCCTCTACTACGGCCAGCTTCTACGAAACGCTAAAGAATCTTCTAGCAATAATTTCCTTGTTTATGGTAACATCTTTTCCAAAGCGCAGGAACAATCAGAGATGGAATTTGTAGCAGGTGCCAATCACAAGAAGATTTAGAATTTTTGTCATGTAGGAAAACGGAGTCTTTTTCATACAATGAATAACATCAGGAGCTTCTGCTCGAGAGGCACCACATCCCTAGCTAGGTACGATTGGGGGCAAGGGACCACCGGGCCGGCGGTCCCCTGCCCCCAATCGTACCTAGCTAGGCATGCGGTGCCTCCCTCACAGAAGCTCATATGTGGGAATTATTGTGAGAATTTGTCCAAAACTTCTTGTGAATGGCAATGGCATTCTTTCCCAGCAACTGCACTCTGATCTGGACTGCTGCTCCACCCCGACGTCGCAAGTGCAGCAGATCTACAACTACTGGTTCTCCTTCTCCAATGCCATGGACTTTTCTTGGCGCGACAAGGTTGACGCCTCCATCGAGCTCGAGCCCACGGTAGGACGTTTCATCGAGCAGGACAACTAATGGACTTGCTCGAGAGCCCGCAAACGCTACAATAATCTGGACGTTTGTGGCACTTAACTCAGTTTGTCAAATTCAAAGATCAATGCTTTCTCAGACGAGTCATCAGTCAAGTTGTACTAATGCCGAGGGGGCCTGTGGGTGTTGTCGAGTCTCCTGTGTTTTGAAGGTGAGCCTTGTGAGTTTTTTTGGCTTCTTGATCCTACAATCAGCCACTTGTCATGATCTTGGCCATTGCCCAAGACCGAATCCCACCATCAAGAGCTTGCAAATTAACACTAAACCATTCAACCTACAAAAAGGTTACCACCCAACCTTTGGAGTAATGCAAGACTCAAGTCAAAGGCTGCCATATGGAATTCACTTCAACAATGGGTTTGATTAATCTCGATCGGTTGATGGTATATTGTTAATTGGTGCTGCAAATGGCCATGGCCTACTGACACTATTGACATCACTGCTACAATCCAATAGACTAGCCTTTTTCGAATGCCTTCAGCTCGAGTTGGTAGCAGACAACTGGAGCGCTTCTCACCTACCTACAGAGTATCGATTATTGTGAGGTAGAATTGCAGATCTAACAAGAGATAAAGCAAGAATAAACCTATGTGGCATGGGAGAAAGTGGCTAAGGGAGAACCAAAGATTTGCAAAATGAGCTTGACCATGAGGCTAACAAAAGTACGCATTCACACTCACTCTTCCTTCGTCCTTTTAAGGAAAATTCAAAGATCTACAAAACAATCTTGAACAACACATTCTCTCTTCTTCCACGCACGAGTGCTATCAAGCCTTGTTAACCAAAACACCTTGCATACGCTGCCACCAAATAGCAAAGTTTGTGCCATCAAACTTTTTGATGTAATACTTTTCTCTTTTGGAAGCACTACTCACAGCTATGACTCAAGAGAATGGGGGCCAAAAACTTTATGGCGAATTTTCTAGGATAATTTCAACAGAGTTTTCCCTATAAAACAGGAGCAAAAACTCATACCAATAACTGAATGTGCCAAGAATGCATAAAATGTACTCGCGAGAAAAATCCGGTAGAGTCTCCTTTGTATGGGGAGAAAACTCTCAAACCCGACAGTACAAAAGTAAGTGCATAAACTGCTCAAAACAACCACTGGGCATAGACTGCTCAAAATCACTATTGTGTGACCGCCACCAACTCGGCATCAAAAGCACAAGAAACCATACAAATACATATCCAATGGCAAGGGTACCATAAGAGGGGAACTTCAGCTACGTGTATCACTGAAGGTATCTCAGTAGTCGAAACTACCCCAGCTCAAAGAAAATCTCACGCAACGACCCTCCAAAAGCCTAAAGCAGACTCAAAACGAGTAGCCACAGACTTAGAAAGGGCTCTTCTGATCCGAATCTTAGAAATGGCAAAAAAAAACTACCAAAATGTCAAGCCAAAATGGTGCCAGAAAAGAAGTATAGAAGACAGTATCTGCAACTCAATGTACATGAGTGCTTGCACACGAACATGTACCAAGAACTGCTGCGTGTAGTAAAAAAGGATCCCTGTGGGGATACCTGCTCTCAAAAGAGCTCAATAGCACTATGTGTGCTCAAACAAACATGCATCTATCAACGCATCTGTCCGCAAAGAAACTGCTGTCAAAATGATTGCCAAAATCACCTGAAAGGCTTTGTGCTTGTAGGTGTCTAGAAACCTAGAGAAATTGTTGTATGTGGGCTCAAAAACCCCTTGTGTACCTGCGTGTTGGTGTAGAATAGGAATGACAGTGCCGATTCTCATCGTCGGACGGAAATGTGCTAGTTGAGTAGCCACCAAGAGAGTCGAAGCCAAAAACTGTGCCATAGAGCAAAATCGGTGCGCTCGAGGCCGATGGCGCGTGTCACTCCTCTATGGTAGAGGTACCTCACCCATGCATGTCTCAAGAAAATGCTCGTCCGTAGGAACGCTCGTGTCGGGGTCGGATGTCAAAAATCCATAATGAGAGGTGTCAAGACGTCGAGGTCGTCGAGAATCTGAGTTGATGCCAAAAAGTAAAACTGATGTCGCCTTCCGCCATCGGACGAAAGCACTTACCAATGTCAAGAAGAGTGTCAAAGTCGAGAAATTGCCTGATTGGTGTCAAAAATGATGCGTCGAGCCGTCAATGCTCAAAGCCAAGGCCGATGTCGCCAACTGACAAAAGTGAGAAGGAATCGTCCGGGAGAGATTGTCTCAATTGGAATGTCATAGTAAAAGCCAAAGAGGAATCACCGAAGTCGAGGTCATCAAAGCCCTGCTCTCTCTCTCTCTCTCTCTCTCTCTCTCTCTCTTTTGCTCACTTGCTCACTCTCTCTGGCGGTGAGAGGATCTCTCTCTCTCTAGATATTTGTCGTTCTCCCTCTCACACACACGTTGACACTCGAGCGAGCAGGGGGGAGAGCCCCGTGGGAGTGAAGGATTGCACACAAAGCTCAAAGTAATTTTTTAATTTTTTTTCTATAGTCAAACTATCAAACTGGTGGTGCTTAGTGTCTTCAAGTTGTGCTTACCCAAACTGGCTTTTCTTGCTTGATTTCTTCAAGCGTTTGCTACTCACCTGCACTGCTCGATGCCTGAGTAGATCCCAACTTTTTTCGATTTTGTAGAGCTTGCCATCTCCCAAGAATAACAAGTCTTTTTGGAGTCGTTGCACATGCGGGTAGGAGCAGGGATGCCGACGAGTTCCCTGAGCTCTGATACCCCTTGTGGGAGTTGCAATGGTGAGTGCAAGAGAGGGGGGAAAGGAGAAGGAGCAGAAATAGTCACTTCGTGGAGCACTAGAGAGAATAATCCTCTCTAGTCCTTATTTGCATTATGAACAAATGAATGGTAATGGGCGAGTGCGCCGATCGAGATCGGCGACCACAGGGCCCGAAACCTAACATCCTCTATTGTGATATCATAATATTGGATCATAGCTCGTTGTAGTGCTTCTACTTCAATGTAAAAATTGTTGAGCCTGTTGTAAGCAAAACTCTTTGAGGACATTGGCATGCTGCCATCCACCCACTTGTACCCGCCTAACAGGGTTGAAATGTTGTTGTTTGCATTTTTTCTTTCCATAGCCATTTTGTATGGGGTTGATAACATCAATCTAGCCATTCACTTGCTGCGTAGATGCCTTTTTATGCATGTATACAATGTTCTGTACCCCCTTATCATTGATCCCAGCAGAGTCGCACACTATAGGCATGTTGCAAGGGGGAATAATATTTTGAAAGTTCTTCATCAACAATTTTTGAAGGGTTGTCGCAATGTAGCATTTGTGGGATCAGAGATCATATTTAGAATGTCTTTCTCATCACTCCATACCAGAGTATGGATACCTTGATCGACTCGTCGATATTGTTGTAATCTAGAATTGCTTTTGCACATTCTCTTCAAAAATGAAAATAGAAAAGGAGTCAATTACTAAATTCTACTAACAAATTACACTCTTACAACCTGTAAGTACCTTGTTTGGTGCACATGTCTCTTATGAGAACCTCCAAGTTTAACAAGGAGCTCCATAGCCCTACGCTTTCATTGTCTCTTTTTGAATCCCATAGGAAGGTGAGTAAAGAGGTCGACGCACCATCTGAGATTTTGAGTTGAATGCCAAAGACGCATGTAATATTCTACAACCCGATCGATGCTTTCTTTATCGTTGTCAAGATTCACCTTCTGCTATGCAAGTTGCTTCCTTAATTCACTATTTGCACCATGAATTGCTCCTTTGTTGTCAAGGCTGATGCCCAAAGTTGTTCCTTTTCAGCTAAGTTTGCGACTTCTAGCATGTCTAGTTTGATTGAATCTGATTACGTGTCGAGAGCTCCTGCAAGTACAAAGTGTAAAGGATTTGGCAATAGCCTAACAATACGTCGTAGCTATCACCCAAAAAGCATAAGAGCTACGTGATGTTGCGAAATGGTGGAGATGCACCTATTTGAGGATCAAGGGGGTAAATCGCACCATCCATCCAAAGGCCAATAGCTTTCCTCCCTTGCAATCATAGCATGTATATCGGAATAGACCCATTGTCTCAATTGCTTCGCAAAGTTGAAAAATCCTGCTCCAAATCGACATGTAATCTGAACTTTGAATGCTTGTTGGGTATGTACTGCATAGACATTGTAGCTCGAGATGGAGATGGAGGTGCACGTGCAACTAGAGATGGAGATGGAAATGGGGTTGGAGGATGGAGATGGAGCTGGAGCTGGAGATGCCACTATGGTGCATGTGCAACTAGAGATGGAGATGGAAATGGAGTTGGAGGATGGAGATGGAGCTGGAGCTAGAGGTGGAGTTGGAGATGGAGGTGGAGCTGAAGATGCCAATGGAGATGGAGCTTGCAAGGATGTGCAGGTCTATACCAATGCACAATAGAGAGAGAAAGAGCTATGGTGAGCTATTACAAGAGAGATAGAGGGGTGGAGAGAGTAAGGGAGGTAGAGGAGCTTCAGATATGAAGGCTATGGCTTCTAGAGAAGGAAAAAGAAGCCTAAACCTAACTCCCCAAACTTGTTTTAGAGAGAGGATGTAGAGAGAGAAATATATTCCAAAAGGCGAATGGAAAAAGTGACAGAAATTTTCAAATTCAAAAGTGGGGGAGTGGTATGTGGGGCTACACTAACACCCAAAAAGCTGAGAGGATCTAGTGATTAGGTATGATTGATACCTATTTTCTTTTTTGAAGAAATGCAAATATATATTTTCAGGCCTATGCCATTAGCTTGGTCAAACCTTTATTAACATTTTAAGCACTTCACTAAGCGTCCAATTTAAAGGGTCCAAGAAGACCCCAAACAAATCTTAATGACTTAGCATTTACAAAATGCTAAAGAAGTGCTTTCCTTGACGATTAATTATTTTCCAATATTTTGGATGAGATAAAGAGAATCCATCTTTTGAAATGTCTGCCTTTTATAGAATTTTAAATCTATCCTTGATTGGGGCGATTTTGAAAGTTAAATGGGGTAGCCGAAAGATTGGGGTCATTTCCTTATGGGCATTCGGTCTTCTTATGGCCAAGTTCTAGGCATTTATAACACTCAATTTTCCTTCACTTTGAGTGACTAGAAGAGCATTCACATGAACAAAATGCGGTGGCCGTTGGGATTGGGCAGTTGGCTTTGGAATAAATGGCACTTTGGGTGCTTTGTAGGGCTGATTAGGATAAGAAAGGAGTTCATGTTTCCTATTTGTTGTGGTACCTCCCTTAAAAATAATCTTATGCTTTGACTTGGCCGAGATTAGAGCCTTTGCGAATGAGGTAGGTTGAAAGGACTCTACTTCGGGAGCCAAATCTTCTCCATGTCCAAGTGGGAGATTGTTAAGTATGGAACCTGATTTACCCCTTCGTCGGAATATTCCTTTTCATCGAAATATTATGGCTGGATGATAGCCGGAAAGTGGTCGACCGATCGGTTGGCCGGTGGTCGATAGTCAATGGCCGGTGGCCGATGGTCGGAAGTCAATGGCCGGTAGCCGGTGGCCGAATTCAATGGCCGGTGATCGAATTCAAAAGCGGACTTGTCTTCTCAAGGGCGGCTACACATGGGCGGATTGGAGGGTCCAATTTGGACTTATCTACACAAGGGAGGCTACACATGGCTGCCTCTCATGAGAGAGGGCAGGCCTTTTGGTCTATAAAAGGAGGCCATTTCTACACACATTTTATAGTGTGAAGTTGATGCAACAAGGTGAGTGTGAGGTGGTGAGAGTGAAGCAAGGCGGGAGCTCTATTAAGGGTATAATCCCTTTGTAAATTACTTCTTGTTTTGAAGTACTAAAGCCATTGAGTGGCTGCTTTCCGTGGACGTAGCCCACATTGGGTGAACCACGTATATCGTGTGTACTCTCTCTCTCTACTCTATAATCTCTTGTGTGTGAAATCTATCTCTCTCCATTAAGTAATCTACTCAAATATCTATTTAGCTACGTCATATTTCCTAATAGAAGTGACTTAGCTTTTGTTCCTTTGTCATAAGAGGAGCATGTTGTGAAAGTCACAAAAACTCTTCGTAGTAAGCTTCAACAGACATGTTCACTAGCTTGCAAGAAAGAAGCTCATTCATCTGGTGGAGTAGTCTAGGGGAAGATATTGCTCCTTGAGATGATGCTTCAACTCATCCCAACTCTAGGTCACCTCTGGCAAGATTGGCCAATTGAGATTCCGCTTAGCTCTCCCCATTATCCCTTGAGCAATTGCATTGTAGCCCGGCAAGAGAAAAGTAATCCATTTGAATTATCCATTCTTCTAGTTGGGTAGGCACATCATCATCCATGTCTAAAATGGACATGGTTGAACAAATCTGAGCAAGTTCAGATCCTTGTCACGCCCAAAATCCTTTACAAGTGCTATAGAAAGTGGCATCTGATTTGGTATAGAGACAACTTGAGGGGTTGGTGGTGCTCGGGTATCAATAAGCATAGACTCTAAAGTGTTAGCTATAGCGAGTCCCGAGCAATTCTATCTCTTGGGAGTTTATGCGGCATATTTTATGGTTGTGGCAAAAAAAAAAAACTACTTTCTCTTAGCAACAGATTCACAAATAGGAAACAAATTAAAAACCTTGGAGCAAGAGGAAGAAACCCAACCCAAGCAAGAACTCCCCCTACCACTCATTTTTGTGCTCTAGGGCCAACCATCAACCCTATATCAGCAACAATAAATTTCATTTCAGTAAAGGATGAGATAGACAAACAAGCTGATGTCTATGCTGCCTTAGATCCTAGTGACCGGAATCAACAATTCCTCATTCTCAAGACAAAGGGAGAGTATGAGGA
This sequence comes from Adiantum capillus-veneris, assembly GCF_014529385.1. Taxonomy (NCBI): domain Eukaryota; kingdom Viridiplantae; phylum Streptophyta; class Polypodiopsida; order Polypodiales; family Pteridaceae; genus Adiantum; species Adiantum capillus-veneris. Next base: position 87,089,180 of record NC_140953.1, on the reverse strand, counting down.
TGAAGTTAGAGAAAATTCTAGATATGAAGGAGCCAAAGTTGCTACACAAAATGGTTCAGGAGCTTTTGGCACAGTATAAGGGCTATCCCACTAAAGATGCTTCTTAGAAGGACTAGGAACGTCTTATTTTGCAATTTTCTCAACTTTTGTAATGTGTTTTCTCCTTTTTGTGATCTAATTAATCTTCCAGCTGATGAAGTCAATGAGTACAAGCTTCATCTTGTTATCTTTTGTGTCACTCAAGTAATGCAACCTTTTGTAATACAATTGTTTTGGGTAAATAATAGCAAGATTAGTGTTATCCTTTAAATCTTATAGCTCGGGTCGCTGTATGGAATTGCAAAATAAATATATAAATAAATTTATTTACGCTTGAAATTCTCTCAGGGACTTCTACAAATACTAGATATAAGAAACTAAGAACGAATTTAATTCTATCTGTCAAGTGAAATCCCCGGGGCATCCACTAGGAAATATGTAAGATAGCATTTGTGAACAAAATAAAGAGATTTATAATTAAATACATTTATAGAAAAATGTATTCACATATATGTGCTTTAATTGAGAAAGTAAAAATTTTCATACATAAGGGCCAATGTTTTTACAAAAATGCATAAATAAGGGGTACCTATAATACTTGAAAATATACATGTAAGGGATTAATTAAATACCTCTTATTCTCACGTGCTATATGAAATTTTTACATAGTGGACTCCGTGGGGTGAAATCAGAGAAAGAAGGACTCAAGACAAGAACCCGGATCTTAATATTCAATGAACTTGTTAAGAGATACAACAAAGATATATTTTTTCTGTAGGTCAATAAGCCCATTCATCACATGATCACAAAAGCAACTATCACAAGAAGGGCACATATTAGTAGGTAGCTCATTTACTGGAATAATGCGGCATGCTATCATAATACCCGCCTCATTAGCATGAGGTAATATGCTAAAAGGACCTCTAAGGGGCAAGCCAAAATGGAGATAAAAGCATATCTTGTGATGAGGAAGGAACTATGCAAGCAAAAGAGACTCGCTTAGAACCCACAATGCATCGAACTTAGCACACAGTAATATCGAGGGCCCAAAACCAAAGCTTCTATAACCATAGCCAAGCAAACATTTTTGCAAAAGTGATCCCGATCCTAAAGTGTCACCCTTGTGATGCCACGAAACGTGCACCATTGGATTTGTGCTACTGAAGTTTTCAAGTGAGGAAACAGCAGGTGCTCATATTGCTCCACAAAATCTCTCCTTACATATTGAATTGCTTGTTGAAGATAAGGAATGGACACATATAAAACGAGCTCCTGCCGCCACCGGTCCGTAAAGAAAGGTAATGAAGAAAGAGATGCCATAAAGGATTGAAAGAGATAATCCTAAGAAGCTCTTGGTAAGAAAGATGGAAAGAAAAGAGAAAGATGGAGGTAAAATTGATGTGAGATGATATAGATTGTACCTTATAAAGACGAGCAAACTACAAAGAATGAATTAGCGTAATGGTGTAACTTGCGGATGAAGATTTACTACTTTCCTTTATTGTTTTGAGCTAAGGACAACTCTTCCTTTTTGTTTGGGAGTTTGTAAGAGCCTTCTCCTAGTCCTTACTCTTAACCAACGCATCTAAACCATCGACTAAAAAAAAAACCCGGATAAATTTGGGCTAAATCCAAGCACTAAAATTTTCTCATGAGACACTTTAAGTTTACACCATGGGAACACAGGCTAACCAATGTATGAAAAATCAGTTTCTTATCTTAAGAAAAATAGCATAAAGAAAAAGATAAGGAAAAAGGAAAAGATAAGATAAAGAAAAACAAAAAGAAAAAGATAAGAAAAAAAAAAGAGGAGATTAAAATAAGTAACTTGTTAAAGAAATATTGAAAAGCAAGATAAGTTATCGAGATAAGTAAAAAAACATATCAATAAGGAAGATAAGCTATCGAGATAGGTGAAGGCATTTATCTAAAATGTGCATAAAAAGAGAGCTTCTCTTTTCATTTTACACTTCTCTCCTTCATTTTTTAAGGTGCAAACTTGAGAGTAAGCTTGGGAAAGCCATAGATAAGCCTCTTTCATACACACTTCCTACACACCCCTCCTACACCCCCCCCCCTCTCTAAGAGAAGCTATGGCCAAAACCCTAATCAAGTTTGTCATACCTTGATCTTCTTCTCCTCATTACACTCTCCTTATCCTCTCTCCTCACCCTCAAGCTGCTTTCCATAGCTTAAATCTCACTTGTATCTTTTCATTCTCTCATTTTAAGTAGAGTAATTGGTGGTCTTCAAGCCAAGTGAAAAGGGAAAGAGCCGACTATGTCAACACACTTCTTCAATACTCCCGCAAGGCAGGGAGAAGACTCTACCACACGTACACCATGGTAAGGTTTTCTTATCATCTTCATGTTATTGCACATCTTAACCAATTGGGTTACTTTTATTCTAAGTTAATTCATGCTTAACCTCTCATGTTTCCATAAGCAAGCTTTCTTCTTACTTAAAAGAACAAATTATTTATACTAACAACGTTTCTAACTTCTTACTTAAAAGAACAAATTATTTATACAAATTATTTATATTTTTAAACTAACAACGTTTCTAACCACTAACTACAATGTTATTTCAAGTTTAATTATTTCAAGGTCTTTAAAGTACCAGACTAATATGGCCTAGCTAGAGAGAGTAGAAAACATTCTCTTTATCCATAGGTGCCGAGAGATCATACTTATCTAAATAGTATGCATGATGAATGGTGACTAATAATTATGCTTACCCCTAAACCCCCGCAACAATTTCTTATCAATTTTTAAGTTTCTCTTTTTCTCTTACCTAAATTACTTAATAAAGATAACTGCCATAAATCAAAGGCAATTAAGTATTCAAATATATGAAAGTAACCTTATTTTTCACAAGAGACATTATAATTTCTCTAAAATGAAGCGCTCTTATGAAAGGATCACATCTTTGTCTTTATGCATGTGAAAGATTTTTAGTGATAAAATTAAGTTAATATCTAATTCTCTCAAGACAAAGTTGAGTTTTGAAGGGTAATTTTATCATAATCAAAAGGGGATTTGCCTTCCAAGTAAGGTTATCACCCTCTTGTAAATTAAAAAATCCCTAAATCTCTAAGCCTCTCCTAGCTACATGATTAATCCTCTCCATGATAGTTGAGGTAATCCTAAACCCATCTTAAAGAAGAAATTTGTTAATCGTTCATACTCCATTGCACGAGCAACTTTCACTACACTAGCATGTCCACTTATGATTTTGCAAATTACTCTTACATTACCATTCATCAAAGGATTCTACTCTTGCATAAACCATCATTTAATCTAGCATAATCAATTAAAGGAATTTTTAGATTATTTATCTTAAGATCACAAGTTGATGCATTCTAAATGTTAGTGTTTACTACTCACGGTTTCCACTTAAGCAAAGGTCATTGTATAGGGCATCTGTATTATTCATTTCAAGTTTATTTACTTTCAAGTTTGTTTTGCAACTACCAAGAAGGGAGGGGTAAGGGGATAGCTTCACAGAAATGATGACCGTGTGGTTGAACATAAAACTCCCATCGCTTCCATGGAATGCTCTATAAATGGCAAATGATGCAAAGAAAACAAATGGAATTCATCCACGACGCGGTTAGTTTGAAACTTACGTTGAAACAAAATTTTAACTTTTAAGAGACTTGTTGTTTTCTTGTTTAAGTAGAAATTAAAAGAAAATAGAAATTAAAGGATTATAACTCAAATGAACCTAATCTAAATTTCAACTAGAATTAAAACTTTATCGATGATATTTGACATGGATAGCCCTGGCATAACATAAAAGTTTAAGTGTAAAATTTGTCTTCCATATTTGGAAAAGGTTGGCGTAGGTGTTTTACCTATGGGATGCAATGAGGGACGGTCTGTTTTGGCTAAAAAAATAATTGTTGGTCTATAATTTGAGCTCGGGCTCATTTAATACTCTGCAATTGAGATTGGATTGAAGTGAGTCTCGATCGGGTGGGAGGACCTACGGATGCGTTTGGAAATCAGCTTAATCCGAGTAGGCTTAATGTTGATGGGAAAAGGAGACAAAAAAATGAACCCAAGAAGGCATCAAATAAGGGAGGTGGATGTGATTTAATTAAGTAAATCTTCTAATTGTTTGGTAAAAAGGAACCTTGGAAAGGCTAGGAACCTAAATGGGCTATCTCGCAATTGTTTTCATCAGTTAGATTTTTTTTGTGCTTCTCAAGATAATCTAAAAGAAAGTTAAGGTAAATTAATTTTATAAGCCTTTCCCAAACAAGAGAAAGAAAAAAAAGAATTGGAAATACTATAAAGACGTCGCTTCCACACATGGCGGAGGAGACAAGATTCTCTAGTCCTCGGAGGAGGACATGGATATGACTGGAGAAGTATATGTGATTGCTTGAAAGATAACTAGATAACGTTACTAATAATGAAGGAAAAAGGAAGTAAAATATTCTAAAAAGAAAAAGGTGGGAACCATCTAATAAATGCACACTTGCAAGGGTATGCAACAATTTGCATGCTCCTTTCAAATGCTTAAAATATATTCGTGGATCAACATGTTTGGAATATTGTTTTCCTAGTATCATAGTACTACCTTGAAAATGTGTATTTATCAAATGGTTCAATGGGAGGATGAATTCCAAAGGGTAAACTTGTTGGCCGAAAAGTTGAACTCAGTTTCATATTGTCCCTTAAGTTAAGTCAATAACGGTGAAAGGGATCCCGATCTATAGAGAAAAAATCAAACTCGAGAACGAGGGATTCATGTAGTTATATATACACTCATCTTAGGATAATGCATTGGCGTTTTTGCTCTCGTTGTGCTTGATCATAAGCGAGAAAAAGGTGTCAATGACCTTGAACCAAGGGTGAATTAGAGAACTCCCACTAGTTGACCCTAGAAGGTTGATGTTCAAATTTAGTGTGATGACTTTGATTAAAAAGTTGAACCGATAGGTAAAGGTGTTTCTGGATTAAGGGTTCATATGAGAGAAAAAGTGAATGTTATCACCCCCTTTGGTTGGCATCAAAGAGCAAGAGGAGTCTTGTCTTGGTGTCGGTCTCAAGCAGGAGGGATGTAAGAATCGTGGTGTATCCATTTGGAGATGATGCAGCCCACGGTCCCTGGCATGGCCCTCACAGTGCATACATCTTTCATGTCACATACATCCCCACTCATGGTATCAAATTTCTTCTCTTTCAGTGCATGGTCAAACACCACTTTTCTCATGCACTCCTTCAAAGCATTCAAATCCATGAGAGAGTGTTTACATTCCTTGAATTCTTCTTCAAGCTGCAGTTGTTTGCATCTCAAATTTCTTCTTGAGATTCTCATTCTCAACAACAAGAAACCTTAACGTGCTATTCTCCCTTTCAAGTGCCCATAAGTATTCACCTTGCTTGTTTATGGTCTCTTGAAATGATACCAAGTATGTCATAATCATGGTTGTTCATGTCGTTTGTTGAGTGGTTGTGTTGCTATCTGCACACTTAAGAGATTTTGGATCATTTTTTACAATGGTAGCACTTGGACCTTGTCGAAGAAGAATAACCCCTAGGAGTGTCAGAAGACACTATATGTAAAATACGAGATGAGAGTCAACTTTCCCAAACCTATTCACTTAAAAAATATTGCTGCAACAAAGTCTTCTATAAATTTGAAATTTTCTATTTTTACATCATTTTGTAGAGGGAATTGTGCCCTTTGATTGAGGCTATGAATCACCAAAATTGGAGTTTGAATGAAGAAGTTATGATCAAAAGAGTGAACTGTTGTCTACTAGGTAGGGGCGAGAGAGAGAGAGAGAGAGAGAGAGAGAGAGAGAGAGAGAGAGAGAGAGAGAGAGAGAGAGAGAGAGAGGAAGATAGAGAGAAATAGAGATAGGGAGAGATAGAGAGAGACAAAAGGGGAGTGAGAGAGAGAAGATAGAGGGAGTGAAAAGGGAGAGAAAAACAAAGCTCACTGTACAAGCTTGCTCCAAGCACTAAGTTTTGGAGCGAGCTTTGAGTTTTTTTTAAGATTTCGTTAATATGGCAATATCTAAAAAAAACTTGCTCCAAATCTCAACTGTACAAAGTCTCTCTCTCTCATAACTTGTGGTGTCTTGTGGGTGTTGTTGGGTACTAAGTTATACTGTAGGGAGAGGCTATACTGTACTACAAGAAGAGAGAGATGTACTCCAAACTAGCTTGCCTCACTATGAGTCGGCAGCCTCTTTTATAAGGAGAAGAGAGTTGGTTACATATGCCAAGAACCTACTAGTGTCCTCCCACACTAGGTGGTCGAACACACCTACAAGACCCACACACCACAATATGTACAACGTATAATGTACAGTATATATGTACAACGTATAATGTACAATATATATGTACAACGTATAATGTACATTATACGTTGTACATATATACTGTACATTATACGTTGTACATATTGTGGTGTGTGGGTCTTGTAGGTGTGTTCGACCACCTAGTGTGGGAGGACACTAGTAGGTTCTTGGCATATGTAACCAACTCTCTTCTCCTTATAAAAGAGGCTGTCGACTCATAGTGAGGCAAGCTAGTTTGGAGTACATCTCTCTCTTCTTGCACACCACATTGGTGGAGGAGGCCGGCGCTCTCTCACTCACTTATTCACTTGAGTTCTTGCTCCTTCCACTAGCATCCATGGGGTTCTTGCTCGACACAGGCTAAAGCTTCTTGCTAGTTCTTTTTCCCACTCTCTCTCAAAAGAAGACCCTACCCAAGGTTGCAAGCGCAACCCAACTTCGCTTTGACCATTTGGTTTGCAGACCTTCATCTTCTTGCAGGCCCGTCGTAGCTATCTTTGACCTCACCTCACATTCAAAGTTGCACGCACCAAGCTCTACACAGTCGATTGCCCTCCCTCATGACGTCTTTCTATTACTGATTAGTGGAGGGCTGCAAGAGGAGCGTCACCAACAAGCTCGAATCTGGATCAAATTAGTAGGCTGCGACATTCAAATTTGCTAGCTGATCACCAGTGTCTTGGTGGCAACTCTCTTGAGCTCAAGCACTTTTGTAGCCTCCGCTCTCTCGCAGGCTAGCCCGATGGAGTTTTGCAGGTCAGAGACCTTAGTTCGAACTCCTCCAACTCCTGGTTTGCTGCAATCATAGCAGTTATCTTCCTAAATCAAGTTTTCCTAGCAAGCTGAGGATGCGAGCGAAGATACTGCTAAAGGGTGTAGTTCAAGGTGTTGTCCAAGCCTCAATTGCATGCCCAACTTCGTGGCGAGGCTCTGATCACCTCTAGCCCTTTCTCAAATAAATATCAAGATAAATTTGCAATTGCATGGAGCTTTCTTCTTGTCAGCAAGAGTTGCCGCAACGGTGTTGCAGAGGAGCCTTTTGACAACGAAAAAATTTAGAAGCTACAGATCATACCAATTTTTTGTCTCAGTTTTTCACATTTAGTTAGTTCATTTACTTTCCCATCGTTATTTAGCATTCTCTTTCTAGCATGTATCTTGGTTGAAGAAGCACTACCATGCTAAACCCATTGTGGGAGAGATGTATGTCACAAAAAGATCGCATCCTTATCCTTATGATGCAGCCCCTAGTTGTTCCTTGTCTTGTCCATCACATTAGGATAGCAACCTGATGTTGATGCACGAGCAAGATGTCAATTATGTTGATGCTCCTTCTTTTGAGTCGTCAGACCTTCTTGTCCAACTCGAGTCGTCGTAAGATCACTCTCCCCACATGAGGCGTTGGAGTTGATGCAGTCCCTTCAGTCATGTCGCGTCCTTTCCCAGTCCAAACTTGTAAAAAGATGTCCATCTTTTTCTCCCTAAGGGGGGAGATGTGGTGTGTGGGTCTTGTAGGTGTGTCCGACCACCTAGTGTGGGAGGACACTAGTAGGTTCTTGGCATATGTAACCAACTCTCTTCTCCTTATAAAAGAGGTTGCCGACTCATAGTGAGGCAAGCTAGTTTGGAGTACATCTCTCTCTTCTTGTGCACACCACAATATTATAAACTTTAAACGGACGTATTATACGACAACTATCTTTATTTGGCCATATTATACAGTGCCACATCACAACAAAAACACTGTCTCATATGATTTCTTAGAAATTTGATCGAAATATATATTTTGATTGAAATGTATATTTTGATCGAAATATAGTCCTTTATATACGTGAAAACCGATTTTTTTTCTCATTCTATTTGAGCTCTCTTTCCCCTTGTCTCATCTTTAGGTGAGATTTAAAACATGAAAAAAAATATTAAAAAAATAAAAAAAATTATTTATGAATTTTATAATCAATTATCAATTTAAGTAAAAAGTTAGAGCTTAGAGTAAAAAGTTAAAGTAGTTAAATATAGATTTAAGTGTTTTTTTAAGGTTATGGAGTCTTTAGTTTAAAATTTACCTGATTTATGTGAAGTATATCTCACACTCGGAGGTAAATTAAGTAGAGTAGTTAGTGATTGCTTGCCTTATGTAGAGGAAATTCATACCTGGAAGTGATTTAGGATAGTTAAAGTTAGCAGTTACTTGATTTGTGTTGAACTATGTTCACACCTGGAAGTAACTTAGGCTAGATTTATCTAATGGTTGTCTGTCATGTGTATAGTAATACTCACACTGGAGAAATTTTAGGTAGATTAAATAATAATCTCTTGCTTTGTGTAATAAGAATTCTCACACCTAGAAGAGATTTAGATAATTAGTGAATTATGATTGCCTGCCGTGTGTAGAGTTACACTCACACTTGGAGATAATTTAGGTAGGATATTTAAAGATATCTTGCTTTGTGTAGACTTTACTGACACTTGGAAGTTTTTAAGATGTATTAAGTGATTTTTTTAATCATGATTCAGGTATAGAGTGAAAGCTCACACTTGGAAAAAAAATTATTTTTGGTATTTAAAATTGAAAGAGGTTGAAAATCTATGTTTTTTTGAAAACAATAGCAAATATAGTAATGTAGATGATATGAGAGCTCGAGTTTAGATGTGTATTTAGTAAACAATGTTGTTTGAGTTTGTAGATCTTAAGAAGGTGGTGAAAGGATATTAGTGGAGCTACGTAGAGGAATTGCTAAGTGGAAAGACTACATCAAAGTTGAGGTGTAAGACCTGCGACCATCATTTTAGCGAAAATGCACACATGATAAAAGAACATGTGTACAAAATTCCAGGAAACGTGGCAGCTTGCAAAACCCCCTAGAGGTATTGAAGAAAATTTCCTGAGTGGGCGCTCAAGGCAAAGAGAGTACATCTTGAGGGCCAAAAAAAGGGTGGTCCCAAAATGATGGCTCCATTTATGGCTAGGGACGTGGAGATGACAATCAAGAATGATCAAAATCCTCCCTCGACCCTTGCTTATAATCAAGGGTGTCATTCATCGTTTGCTGGGGATTGTAGCTCTAATCCCACTACAAGCTCTGTTAACATAAGCTTAAATGAAGCATGGATTGGAGGAGAACCTGCACCAAATGGTTCTACTTTGCATCAGGCATTTGATAAACAATGGCTTCTTGAACTCCATCTTAAGTGAACGCAAGCATTTGTTGCATGTGGAATTCCTTTTAACATCATTCAAAATCCTATCTTCAAAGATGCTTTAATGAGCACAATGAAGAAGGGTTTTGTGGTACCTGATTACACTAAGATGTATACATAATATTTAGATAAGGTGAAAGCTACATCGGAGAATATTTTAAAGCGCACAACTCTTGATTATGTGCCACAATATGGATGCACAATTGCTCTAGATGGTTGGACAAATCGTGAAAAGAAACCATTGATTAATGTGATGTTGATTCGTCCAAGAGGATCCATGTTTCTTGAAGCGATCGACTCATCCCTAAAAGAGAAAACTAGTGGATATCTTGCTGGTGTATATGAGTGTTAGATCAAAAGAGCAGGGAGGCCTAAAAATGTGACAACCATTGTCACAAATAATGCATCTACCTACAAAGCATCTTGAAAAGCAAATGAAGCAAAGTATCCAGAGATTACATGGGTTCCACGTGGTACCCACACTTTGAATCTTCTCTTGAAGGACTTTAGAAAAGTTCCTTCTATTACACAAACTCTTCTAGATGCAAACCACTTGGTGAAGTTTATAAGAGAGCACTGATTTTCTTACTCATTTTTGAGAACAAAGTCCCCAACCAAGAATTTATAATTTTTTTGTGTGATCTGGTTTGCGATAGCATATTACGTTCTCTCTACACTACAACAGGTTAAATCAGACCTTGTTGAAACAGGCAAATAGAAGATGGGACATCTGGCTTGATAAATATCCCAAATATGAACCTACCGCTTCCAAATGCTACTATCTTGTAAACTCTCTTGTTTTTTTAGAGAAATATAGATAAAATTGTTACTGTCACAGAGCCCTTCACTCACCTGATACGATTAATGGATAAATAAGCCTCTATATTTGGACGATGTATTGGTACATGCATGAAGCCTCTTGCAAGATAAAAGACTACATCTTATGTAGGAAAGGAGAAATCCATGATGATGTCGTTTGTCAAAAGATGATGGGAGTAGCTGCATACTCCTTTACATGGAATAGGGTTCATCTTAGATCACAAGTTCCAGATGCATGATCAATCTTCAAAGAATGAAGTGATCAGTGATTTCAAGAAAGTCTATGTCCAACTATTGGGCAATGTGGATGGACATGTGGCATACACATAGAAAACGGCATATACTAGTAGAGAAGGAATGTTTGGGGATCTTTGGCATATAGATGCTATTAAGACGATGAGCGCACCAGGTTGGTGGAAGGAATATGGTGGAGAAAAAGTAGAACTTCAACATGTGGCTGTGAGAGTATTGTCTGTTGCCACCTCAAGTGGTAGTTGTGAAATAAATTGGTCTTCATTTACTTTCATGCATACTAAAAAACAAAATCAATTAAGTCCAAAACGAGCTCCGGACTTAGTGTATGTATTTTGTAACATGCGACTTATACATAAGCCAACAAAGGCCACGTGCTACTGAAGAAAGCTTTGGGTACTTTGAAACACACGAAGCAATCGCAAATGAGTTCAACTCCAATGAGATGAAATGGAATGGAATCCAAAAGACATTGATTCGGAATGTTCAGATGTCAAAGAAATTGATGACATGGTGCCTGTGATTGAGGGGGCATATACGCTATAAAGTTTGTACTATATTCACAATCAATTTTGTAATGCAAAAGTTGTGTGGAGTCTAGCTTCACAAATCTCTCTCTCTCTCTCTCTCTCTCTCTCTCTCTCTCTCTTCCTCCCTCTCTCATTGTCTCTCTTTCTTTCCACTTTCTATCATTGTCGGAGAGAGAGAGAGAGAGAGAGAGAGAGAGAGAGAGAGAGAATAAGACTTACAAAATTGCAACATCTTGCCAGATCCATGCCTTGGTTTGCAAATTGCTCAATGACCACTGTTTCCTCGAGCAAATATGTGTAACCCCTTTTGTGAGGAGGGTCTTCTTGATTGGCCTCACGGGCATGAATCTTCTCGATCGGGTGTCCTTTGCTAACGCCCCTGTAATGAGATGATCATTCCAATCTACTGTGAGCCGTAATACATAGCATTGTTGCACAAAGTAAATGGTGGCGATCTCTATACTTGGCTAAATATTGAAAGCATACTTCTTGCAATTACAATGTGTTGCAAATCTGAAACTTTTAAGGGAGAAGGTGCCTTAGCATTTCCACTAGCTCGAAACAATCTATTGCGTACAAAATGTTTTGGGCACAATTGCATTGCTTGTAATTCAATGGCTTTCCTTGAAGTTTTGATTTGTCCTCTTGGGACGTAGCCAAAGCCCTAAGATCCCCTTGAGCCACCTGGATTTCTTCCGCTTTGTGCCAATGCATGATTTAGCAAAGGATTATCAGGATGTTGTGCGTTCTAGTCGGGAGCAATATCTTCCATATCTGAATTGCAAAACAATAAACTTTAATGAGCGAAGTTTATATGTACTTAAAAAAGAGAGACAATTTAAAGGATTTTATAGATCAAACTTGAAATACTTTAAAACCCTAACTTGAAGAATTTTAAAGACTTAATTGAAAATAAGTTCAAAGATCTAGTCTAAAATAACACTACACATTGGACACCATCAACGACAAGATATATTGTTACTTGTTTATCATCAACACACCTCAAGCCAGAATCCGTTACAACATGGTAGCCAACATTATGGGCTCCATTCAAACAAAGACTTAAATCCCATATTTTATGCCTATCTAAGGGTTTGGGGAATTTTCCACTAGTAAGATGTTTGTTTACATTTTGCAAAAATTTTGCGCTTGGGGACCTCATAGAAATATGGAATACACACCACCAGCATTTAAGAATATATGATAGAATATATACATTAGACGCTTTGGTGAAAGGAGGAGGATTGATGTTGATATGTTCAGGGGTAGTCCATGGATAACATTGCTCGAATTGAGTTCTAGTTTGAGGGACGAGATTTGGGAGCTTGGGAAATGTTGCCAAAGTGTTCGATGGTGTACTTTGTCCCCAGTCCGCGATCCCATCATACACTCCTCTCTGGCCAAAATGTAGTAGAATATTTCTAGTGTGTAGGTCTTGTGACTATGCACAAATTTCATGGTCTACAAAAGAGCATTGCAGATTGGCCAAATGTTGTCTATGAACTATTGTACAATTCCAAATGTGTGCTGAAACTCTTTGATTGCATGCTTGCTTCCATCATGATGGCAGACCTGAATCCACTGCTCAAGGTGAATCCATTCCAAAGCTTGAAGATCAACATGGACCTTTTGCTATAACGAACAAGAGCACGGGGCAATATCATGCAACGGTGCTGGACAGTAGTAGCTGTTGCTTCCTCTAGCACTGCTTGTAAAGTTGGCTTACTTCCTATTTGGTCCTTGAAGATCTTTGCACATAGACAAGGTCTTTGAAGAGGGGATGGACCACTGAAACTTATTTAACATTTGCAAAACGTCCTTCACCTAACTGGGGTGCTTGCAGGTGAAAGATAGAAGGTCCCCAAGTAAGTGTAGAACAGGAGTACATGTAGTATCGTCCAGGTGTATATATGAGGGCTCAACATCTGAAGGAGGAGGCACATCCTCTTTGGTCCTAGGATGTTTAGAAGAGCCTTCGGCTCTATTCTTGCTCTTCAATGCTGAATGTAGCTATGACACAACCTGCATTTTCTCTTTGATTTTAGGTTTGGCTTGGATTTATGGATGAAACATACTTTCAAAGATTTCTAGTGACTTGGCCTAATAATTGCTTTATTGTGTTGTGCATAACTCCATTAGTGCGCTGAGCTGGGTCAAATGAAACAGGGAATGCATTGCACAATTCAACCAACACTGCTCTACAAGTTGAATCACAAAATCATTAAACTTTGCATGAAGTGGATCAAATGCCCGAGACAAATGATTGTTTGAAGCTCCATAGAAAGATAAAATAAGAGCATCACAAATGATTTTGCGATGCTGACGTGATAACTTTGTCTCTACCATGACTGAAGCCTGAAAATGCACAAAGCAAATAAAATTAAGATAGATCTAGAATATATATAACTTTGACTTATATGATTACAAATAGAAAAATAAAAAAACATTTAATGAATCAAAATTCTTATTTACAATTATAAAATTACAATAGTCCTCTTTGCAAAGCAACACAATGACAGGTAACATTTGAAAATGAGCAACTATATGATATGATACCTCTTTGTGCACTGCAACGCGATGGTCAACAACAACTAGTAACGAAAGATCTAAAAATATATAGCCTCTCCCTACAATGTGACACGATGGTCAGCAACAGCCAAAGACGAAGAATCTATTCAAACCAATCGCCCTGCAGCACGACGTGGTAGTTAGCAGTAGCCAAGGACGAAGGATTTAAAATACCTAACCCCTCCCTGCAGTGCACCGTGGTGGTCAGCAACAGCCAGAGACGAGGAATGTATTATACCCAATCAGCCAAGAATAAATGATTTAAAATACCTAACCCCTCCCTACAGTGCGACACGGTGGTAAGCAATAGCCAGAGATGGGGAATTGATTAAATCCAATCAACCTGTAGTTCGACGCGGTGGTCAACAACAACCAGGAATGAAGGATTTAAAATACCTAACCTCTCCCTACAGTGCGACATGGTGGTCAGCAACAACCAAAGACAGAGAATCCTTTTAAATCCAATCTTCTTGCAGTAGTGCAACACGATGGTCAGCAACAACCAAGAACAAAGGATTTAAAATACCTAACCCCTCCCTGCATCAACAATAGTCAAAGATGAGGAATCTATTAAACCCAATCTTCTTGCAGTGCGACGCGATGGTCACCAACAACTAGGAACAAAGGATCTAAGATACCTAACTGCTCCTTGCAATGCGACGCGTTGGTCAGCAACAATAGCCAGAGATGGAAAATTTAATTGTACATCTTAAGCTACTCCCTGCATTGTGACACGGAGGTCAGCAATAGTTAGCGATGGAGAATCTATAGTCTAAACCCCTTTGCAATGTGACACGAGGATCAACACAATCAATGACGGGTGTCTAAACTCTCTCTCACGCTTTGTAGTGTGACACAGCCAAAGAGAGGCCTTGACCTACAAACTAACACTGAGGTGTGAGCAATGCTCCACAACAACAATGCTAGCAAAGACAAAGTTAGAGAAAAAAACAAAAAGAAGTAGCAAAATGATTACTTGTTGCTACTTGCTCTCTCTCTGTCTCTATCGCAAGCGTCATAACCGCAACAGTTTGAACGAACTATAGCGGTGCTTTTTTTATTAGAGTATAATATATTTTGATCTAAATATGTTTTATTCAGATATACACATACAATACGGGTATACAACGTACAATACTGAACTATACGTATAATTTTTGTTGTACGGGCGTATAAATGAAACTTAGGCTTGGTGTCTTGGCTCACCCCTCATGCTAGGCCTTTTCTTTGGTTGAGGTTTGGAAGCAGTGATCTTCCAGCTTGGAATCCTCATCATAGAATGAAGAGAGCGACAATAGAAAGCAGCTACATAACAAACAAGAAATGAGCTTAAGACGAGCTATAACCACCACTATATTACTTAAGTTCTACTCACTTAAGATGACAAGAACCTCTTGCTCACAAAATCAAGCTCTTCCTATTACTTCCTTTCAATTATGAAATTGCTTCATGCACTCACGTCCTCTTTGACACATTTCCCAAAAAAGTGTGTATGCTTCCAAGAATTTTTTAAAATCAATCTTAAACATTGAAGGTTTCCTCTTGATTTCTAAACATATGCAATATGAAAACGGATATGGGGTCATTACAATTAAAAAATGCCTATCATGTGGGTTCATTAGTAGGGATTATTTTATTCTACATTTTTTCACATACAAAAGGGTGTTGAAAAAATGATCTTGAAAAAATATTTACAAATTGTTTAAGAAAATGATCCCTTTTATCTGTAAAAAACTCACAGCTAATGGGTTATATAAATAGTCCTTGAAAACATGTGATATATATGTTTTAGATATAGCACCCCCCCCACCCCCCCACAAGAAATGGGTTTTCTTTTGTATAGCTAATGCATGTTATGAGTCGTTGCATGAGAGAGAGAGAGAGAGAGAGAGAGAGAGAGAGAGAGAGAGAGAGAGAACAATCAATAATTTGAGGTTCTACACATTGATGGTCACCATCAAGAACCTCATGGGATTTATTGAGGGTTTCCGTATGGTAACACGTACTTTTCGGGGGGGGGGGGGGGGGGTAGGAGGAAAGGTGCATTTTACAAAGAATGATCCATATATATGTATATAGGGGTAAAAGGCACCATGTGATGCACACAGGACATGCCAATATTGTTACTAGTGAATCCACCATGTGAAGAGCTATGATGACCAAAGTTTCATCTTGTAAATTTTTCCATGCAAATCTACTCTTTGGGATGCTTGTGCATGGAACCGACATGCACATCAAGGTGAACATTGAGTGCAAGGAGAAACCATGTACATAAAACAAGGCATATGCAGATAGTTAGCGAGCAGCATGTGCAAGGCGTTTGAGGGTCATAACGTTCAAAGGAGTTTTTTGGCTTGAAGTTTGCTAGCCCATGTAGATATGGTGTGCTCGTTTTTTCTACTTTAGAGTGTGCTCTAGTTGTTTGTACAATGCTAGGCAACACCAATTTTTGTCGTATGTCTTTGGTATTATGGTCCTGCTGTGGATACACTACAAGAGGTTCTTCACACTTGTGACGGCCTTAGCGACGAAAATACACGGGGATATTTTTACCCCCGGCGTCACTGTAAGCGTCGCTATGCGCATCGAAAAGAGAACGTCGCTATGTGCGTCTCTATTTATGTCTCTATATGAGTCTCTATTTGCGTCGCTTTATAGAGACGAATATAGAGATGCATATAGCGACGCAAATAGAGACCCATATAGAGATGCAAATAGAGACGCATATAGAGACGCAAATAGAGACGCTGCAAGTCCAAAAATAGCGACGTATATAGCGACGCTCGAGAATAAATTTTTTTGGTGGCAGAGCATACATTACCCTGCCACCCCATCAACCATTTTGAACATAAGTTTTCAAAACTAAGATGCAAAACTAACGAAAGTATATCGACAAAAGTGAATTGACAAAGTAATAAATTGACAAAATTATACACATCATAGGCAAAATCACTAATTGATTGTTAAGCTTTGATTAAAATGTAGTAGCTACAACGCAATTATCATTAATTATTGGAAAAATATATTGTTGGCCAATAGTTATAAAATTGACGTACACACGTCCTCTCCTAATACATGCTATGAAAAAATAAACCTAGTGTTATCTAGCTACGGCTACTTTGACGTCGACTAATCTGACGTTTCATCATGTCCGAGTGGTATATCTGTCGGATACTGCAAAAAAAACAAAACAATAAGATTTATGTAAGTATAAATATATAATTACAAAACAACCTAATTTTTAGCTTATTATTAAAATATAACAAATGTAAGAGTGTAAGGTTCAATACTAACCAAGTCGGAGCGATAACTCTGAATGTCTATAAGGACATTTAAGCCCTTTCTGTCCGCATACTCGCGCCCGTATGGTGTGGGTCCATGTCCAATCATCAACCACTGTTTAAAAAATACAAAGAAAACGTTATGTTAGAATTTAATATTATATATACCCATAACTACCAAACCTAAAGGGCGATGCAATAAAACGTTGGCCTTAAATGACGTCCATCCGCTGCTCCCGAAGTGGTGCGAGCTCCCGGCTTCTACTCGCGCTCTGGCTACCTCTTTTTGTTGCTTCCACTTGTCGAGATTCTCACGTGCTGCTTGCTTTACGTTCTTCCGATCTTCTTTGGCCAGCCAATCTGGTCTGCTCTACCCATGCTTTATTGCTTTCTACACTTCAGAGTGCTTCTGCTTACAGTACTCACGCATCCGCACATTTCAGCAAGTCTTCATTGAAGAACTCATCTTGATTTGACATGGAAAACTCGTCATGCAACATGCTGATGACTTTGTCTTTTATTTCATTCAGCACTTCACTCCAGGTGTTTAGTGTTTAGTATGTAGTGTTGAAATACCTGAGAGCTTTCCCAAACCATCCATAGTTGATTAGGTAAGCTTTAGGCAATGTCAAGAGTGCGTATGGCAAGCCGTAAAAAAACCCGTAAGAAGAAACACCAAATATACAAGCTGTTTCTGAAGTCCATTCGCGTTTTTCTATGGAAAAATACAAACGGACTTCGAAAATGGCTTGTGCGCTTGTCCAAACCATCCATAATTGATTAGGTAAGCTTTATGCAAAGTCAAGAGCATGTATGGTAAGCTGTAGACAAAACCATAAGAAGAAACGCCAAATATACAAACCGTTTCTGAAGTCCGTTCGCGTTTTTCTACGAAAAAACGCAAACAGACTTCGGAAACAGCTTGTGCGCTTGCCTAAACCATCCATAGTTGATTAGGTAAGCTTTAAACAATATCAAGAGCGTGTATGGCAAGCCGTAGATAAAATCGCAAGAAGAAACACCAAATATACAAGCCGTTTCTGAAGTCCGTTCGCGTTTTTCTCAAAAACGCAAACGGACTTCCGAAACGGCTTCAACACTTGCCCAAACCATCCATAGTTGATTAGGTAAGCTTTAGACAAAGTCAATAGCATGTATGGCAAGCCGTATGCAAAATCGCAAGATGAAAACAAAAACGGACTTCAGAAACGACTTGTGTGCTTGTCCAAACCATTCATAGGTGATTAGGTAAGGTTTAGGCAAAGTCAAGAGTGCGTATGGCAAGCCGTAGACAAAATCATCGCGAGAAGAAATGCCAGATATACAAGCCGTTTCTGAAGTCCGTTCTTGTTTTTCTATAAAAAAACGCAAACGGACTTTGGAAGCGGCTTCAACACTTGTCCAAACCATCCATAGTTTATTAGGTAAACTTTAGGCAAAGTCAATAGCGCGTATGGCAAGCCGTAGGTAAAACCGCAAGATGAAACGTTAAATACACAAGCTGTTTCTGAAGTCCGTTTGTGTTTTTCTACGGAAAACACGAATGGACTTCAGAAACGGCTTGTGCGCTTGCCCAAACTATCTACAGTTGATTAAGGAAGCTATAGGCAATGTCAAGAGCGCGTACGTCAAGTCGTAGGCAAAATCGCAAGAAGCAACGTCAAACACACAAGCCGTTTCTGAAGTCTATTTGTGTTTTTCTACGAAAAAACACAAACGGACTTAAGAAACGGCTTCAACACTTGCCCAAACCATCCACAGTTGATTAAGTAAGCTTTAGGCAAAGTCAGTAGCATGTATGGCAAGCCTTAGGCAAAACCGCAAGAAGAAACGCTAAATACAAAAGCCATTTTTGAAGTCCCCGTTTGCGTTTTTCTACGGAGTAGAAAAACGTAAGCGAACTTTAGAAACGGATTGTGCGCTTGCCCAAACCATCCATACTTGATTAGGTAAGCTTCAGGCAATGTCAAGAGTATGTATGGCAAGCCATAGACAAAACCGCAAGTAGAAACGCCAAATATACAAGCCGTTTCTGAAGTCCGTTTGCGTTTTTCTACGGAAAAATGCAAACGGACTTAGGAAACGACTTCAACACTTGCTCAAACCATCTATATTTGATTAAGTAAGCTTTAGGCAATGTCAAGAGCGCGTATGTCAAGCCGTAGGCAAATCCGCAAGAAGAAACGTCAAACACACAAGCCATTTCTGAAGTCCGTTTGCGTTTTTCTACGGAAAAACACAAACGGACTTAGGAAACGGCTTCAACACTTGTCCAAACCATCCATAGTTGATTAGGTAATCTTTAGGAAAATTCAGTAGCATGTTTGGCAAGCGATAGGCAAAACCGTGAGAAGAAACGCCAAATATACAACCCGTTTCATAAGTCCGTTCGCATTTTTCTACGAAAAACACAAACGGACTTCCGAAATGGCTTCAACACTTGTCCAAACCATCCATAGTTGATTAGGTAATGTCAAGAGCTTGTATGGCAAACTGTAAGCAAAACCTCAAGAAGAAACGCCAAACACACAAGCCATTTCTTAAGTACGTTCACATTTTTTAATGAAAAAACACAAACGGACTTTGAAAATGGCTTGTGTGCTTATCCAAACCATTCATAGGTGATTAGGTAAGGTTTAGGGAAAGTCAAGAGCACGTATGGCAAGCCGTAGATAAAACCGCAAGAAGAAATGCCAAATATATAAGCCGTTTCTGAAGTCTGTTTTCGTTTTTCTACAGAAAAACGCAAACGAACTTCGGAAACAGCTTCAACACTTTCTCAAACCATCCAAAGATGATAAGATAAGCTTTAAGCAAAGTCAATAGCGCATATGGCAAGCCGCAGGCAAAACTGCAAGATGAAACGCTAAATACACAAGCCGTTTCTGAAGTCCGTTTAAGTTTTTCTACGGAAAAACGCAAATGGACTTCAGAAACGGCTTGTGCGCTTGCCCAAACCATCCACAATTGATAAGGTAAGATTTAGGCTATGTCAAGAGCGCGTATGTCAAGCCATAGGCAAAACCGCAAGAAGCAACACCAAACACACAAGCCGTTTCTGAAGTTTGTTTGCGTTTTTCTCCGGAAAAACACAAACGGACTTAGGAAACGGCTTCAACACTTGCCCAAACCATCCATAGTTGATTAGGTAATCTTTAGACAAAGTCAATAGCGCGTATGGCAAGTCATAGGCAAAACTGCAAGAAGAAACGCCAAATACACAAGCCGTTTATGAAGTCCATTTGTGTTTTTTCATCCGTTTCTGAAGTCCGTTTGCGTTTTTCTATGAAAAAACACAAATGGACTTCAGAAACGGCTTGTGCGCTTGCTCAAACCATCCATACTTGATTAAGTGAGCTTTAGAAAATATCAATAGCGTGTATGGAAAGCCGTAGACCAAACCGCAAGAAGAAACGTCAAATATACAAGCCGTTTTTGAAGTCCGTTTGCGTTTTTCTACGGCAAAATGCAAACGGACTTAGGAAACGGCTTCAACACTTTTCCAAACCATCCATAGTTGATTAGGTAAGCTTTAAGAAATATCAAGAGCGCGTATGTCAAGCCGTAGGCAAAACCGCAAGAAGAAACACCAAACACAAGCCGTTTCTAAAGTCCGTCTGCGTTTTTCTACGAAAGATACAAACGGACTTAGGAAACGGCTTCAACACTTGTCCAAACCATCCATAGCTGATTAGGTAAGCTTTAGACAAAGTCAATAGTACATATGACAAGCCATAGTAAAACCGCAAGAAGAAACGCCAAACATAGATGCTGTTTCTTAAGTCCGTTCGCGTTTGCGTTTTTCCATAGAAAAACGCAAACGGACTTCTGAAACGGCTTGTATATCTGACGTTTCTTCTTGTAGTTTTTTCTACGGCTTTCCATACACGCTCTTGACTTAGCTCAAAGATTACCTAATCAACTATAGATGGTTTGGACAAGCCGTAGACAAAACCGCAAGAAGAAACGCCAAATATACAAGCCGTTTCTGAAGTCCGTTCACGTTTTTCCATAGAAAAACGCGAACAGACTTCAGAAATGGCTTGTATATCTTAAGGTAAGCTTTAGGCAATATCAAGAGTACGTAGTAAGAAGAAACACCAAACACAAGCCGTTTCTGAAGTTCGTTTGCGTTTTTCTACGAAAAAATACAAACGGACTTAGGAAACGGCTTCAACACTTGCCGAAACCATCCATAGTTGATTAGGTAAGCTTTAGGCAAAGTCAATAGCGCATACGGCAAGCCGTAGTAAAACCGCAAGAAGAAACGTCAAACACAGACGCTGTTTCTTAAGTTTGTTAGCGTTTCTTTGCGAAAAAATGCAAACGGACTTCGTAAATGGCTTGTGTGCTTGCCCAAACCATTTATAGTTGATTAGGTAAGCTTTAGGCAAAGTCAAGAGCGCGTATGGCAAGCCGTAGACAAAACCGCAAGAAGAAACACCAGATATACAAGCCGTTCTGAAGTCTGTTCACGTTTTTTTATGGAAAAACGCAAACAGACTTCAGAAATGGCTTGTGCGCTTACCCAAACCATCCATAGTTGATTAGGTAAGCTTTAGGCAAAGTCAAGAGCACGTATGGCAAGCCGTAGACAACCGCAAAAAGAAACACCAAATATACAAAAAAAATTAAATCAAAATAAGTCCTTGATCTCATGCACTACTGTGTGTTTCAACAATAGGAATTCCCTTCTATAGCCTGATGTCGTCCTTTGGTACCCATGTTGCATGCAAGAGCTTTCTTGTGGTGGCAGTGACACTATAGAAGGACCCCGCCGTCCGCCAAGAAGCACGAATCATAGCCCTTAGGCTCATATTCAAGAACTCACTGGGGAGACTGAGAGACTTAAAGAACGTTTACGAAAGCTTGAAGATACGAAGGAAGAAGAGAGCCAAGCTCTACTTGAAAAAGAACACGCAATCGAAGTGGCAGTGGAGAAAGAATCACATGAAACAACACATAAGAAGATTGACACCAAGATATAAGCGGCCCTACAAGAATGCCGGCTGCAAGAATCTCTTGGCCTCAAGGTTAGCATTGGGGGGCTACACTTATCGTGGTGTACAACGGAGGACACCCTTAAGGAAGAAATCACCAAGCTCAATGACATTCTTCAACCTATCTACATCAAGCCCGAAACTGTTGTCACCCAAGCATTGCATACTCACTTTCAAGGACAAAGATGAGCGTATGAAGTTGGTACGTCAATCTCGACTTCTCAAGGGAAAAAAGCTTTGGAATGCAAAAGAATGGACCATGAATCAACTCAAGAGTAAAGCAAGCAAGCTCAAGGAAATGCACAAAGCATGCAAGCAAGGCAAATGGGCAGTCTACCAAGGTGGCAAAGCAATCATCCAGGAATCTCAAAAACCCAATCCGGCTCTCCCCTCAGCCGACCCTTAGGTTTTTGTTCTCTCTTTTTTCCTACTCTATCCTTTGGTGGACCCTCAGTCCTTAACTGATATGTATCAGCCCACACTGAGAAGCAATTGTTGTAATGTTGCGTTTTTGTTCTCATGGGTCATATATGACCTCCGTGGATGATAATTCAATCTCTCTCTCTCTCTCTCTCTCTCTCTCTCTCATACTAAAGATATATTAGTTGAAAGAGCCATTGAGCTCGGGAGAGATAGACGTCCACGATATCAATCGAGGCTCCATCAGAGGATCAAGACTACTCTACTAGCGCAATATGGGAGATACTTATTACGTCTATTTACAAAAGCGGACATTGACAAAGCTCTTCACCGATCGATGCACTACTTTCTCAGACAATGCCCAATGTTGGAAATTGATGAAGATGATAATGATTTTAGTCTTCCACTTTACTTCACTTTTATGTTTGTACCTAAACATTAGATTAGATCCACAAGGAGTTTATCGGATTGGTCTCATAAGTCATTTTGACATTTTGAAGACGTTAAATATATCATTTCATTTCATTTCTTTATCTCTCTCTCTCTCTCTCTCTCTCTCTCTGTATGTGTGTGTTCTTTGTTTATGCATGTGTGTGTTGATTCTCTCTCTCTCTCTCTCTCTCTCTCTCTCTCTCTCTCACACACACACACACACACACAGTAGAGAGAGAGAGAGAGAAATAAAGGGGGGAAGGGAGCATAAGAGAGAGGAGAGGGAGGGAGCATACCTGGCTCTCCCTCCTCTCCTCGTGTGTGTGTGTGTGTGAGAGAGAGAGAGAGAGGAACGGGCAGGTATACCTATTGTGCAGAGAGCGCCGAAACTCAGATCTGAGTTTCGTGTGTCCTTAAATTATTTTTACAGGGTCGGCGTCGCTATGAGCGTCTCTATGAGCGTTTCTATAAGAGTCTTTATGAGCGTCGCTATAAACGTCTCTATGAGCATCTCTATAGACGTCTCTATGAGCGTCTCTATAGTCTTTATTAAATAGCGACGCCTATAGCGACGCCGGGCTTTTTCTAATTTGAGCGTCGCACTACGAGCGTCGCTACATTGAAGGACCTCTTGTAGTGATATTCGGAGTTGCCATCTCTAATAGTGATGTCCACCAAGAGGATCTTGTCTAATGTGTACACGAATAGATTGGCTTCATAGTTTACAATCTAGGTCCATAACCATCATTTGGTGGGAATCGACTCTTGTTCAAAATAATTTAAAGAGCAAAAAAGAAAATTATCAAGGGGGAGTTGATTGCAGTAAGTTGGTCGCCTGCAATGATTACGAGCATGGGCTGCACATGGTGCCGCCATGGAGAGAGTGCAAGGGAAAAAAGGTGAAGCTGGGGCATGCGGAGCATGAGCGAGCAGGTAGAGAAGGGGATCTCGAAGCCAGGATGGACAAGCACATAAAGGGGAGCAGCCAGGGCTGACCAGTAAGCAACCGATGCTGGGTAGGCATGCAGGTACCCAATTCGAAGAGGGAGCTGGTGTGTAAGAGGGGAGTGGCCAGCAGGGCCAGGAGAAAGCCCTAAAAACTGAGCTCAAGGGCTACAGAGATCGAGGAGAGATCCAGAAAAGGTGGCCGACTTGCAAGGGAAGCCAAAGGGTATGCAGGAGCCAATGGCCGCCCTCTACAAAGTACTGTGTTGAGGGATGGGAGTAGTGGAAAAAGACGCTATTATGTAGAAGGCCTAAAGCGCTAGCAAAAGAAGGGAAAATGGTGGGTGCAAGAGGATGAGAAGGGTAGTAAAAGGTGCACTATTGATAGGAAAAAGACCGCCAATTGCAAGGGAGTTGAAGGCCGTGAGTAGGCAAGGTGGTAGGGCATTGGAAGGGCCGTTTGATAGCGCACAGGGGAGGAGCCAAATACAAGAGAGACTAAGGGGGCTGGGCTTGAGCAAAACAAAGGAAAGAAAGAGAGCGGGGCAGTTTGGGAGGATTCCATCTGAGAGGTGGCCACCCGTTTTGTAAGGAGCTGGTCCCTTCAAGGCTGCAGAGAAGGGGTATTGGCTTGAGGTTTTGCATTGGCGAGCATACAAGAAGGCACAAGAGCAATGCAAAAGGAGGAGGTTTTTGTCCAAAAGAAATCATCATTGTACACTCTCTAGATGAAGTTAATCTCATCGCATCATCATGATCTCTATATTTCTGGTGTTAAAGTGAATATTCTCCATCTCTTTCTTGCTCTCATATCCGTTTGTTTGCCACCATATATGTGTATGTGCAAGGGGTACCAAAGCTTGTGGATATAAGGTGTGTGCAAGTTTACAAGCTTGAAGGCATATATACTTGTGGGGACACACACTCTCTTATTGTCTCCAGACTCAAGTGCCCTCACTTACAGTCAAGTGATGCCAACAAGAGCCTTAAAGTGATAGGAATGCTTGAGCTCTACTATCTATTTGAATGCTTGACGATGTGGGGAGCTATTGAGAGGCAGTATCTTTTTCCTGTCAACGTGAAGTAGGTTGGCAATGCCATTGATGCAAGCAAAGCATTAGGTAGATCAACCTTTTCATCTTCAATTTTATGCACTTAATGCATGCAAGAATGCAACAATGAATAGAAATGATTTTAAAGAAATGCAAATAAGCTTGCACACGAGCCTTGCAAGTTTGACTAACTAATGTTAGAGATGGCAAGCATACTAATAAGAATCACCTAATGTGCTTTACGTAGGGGTTGGGGTTGCCGATTAAATTGTCAAGCGAAAAAATCATTGAGCATTAAACAATTTCGTCAAGGCATCCACTTCAAAACATGTAAGTGTAACATGTGAGTAAAGTCTTTTCTATTTCAAAGAGTTACAAAATTACATTTACAAGAGGAGTTAAAAAAAAAGAAAGTTCGTTAAAATGGTCCCAAAAAACCTCAAAGAAACATGATGAGTCGTGAACTCAAGATTGATTGATTGAGAGAGAGAGAGAGAGAGAGAGAGAGAAAGAAGAAGAAGAAGAAGAAGAAGAAGAAGAGAGTTTTAACGTCGTAGGAAACTATCCCAAGAGACCTTAAAGATCTAGCCGACGAGGAGTTGAACTCAAGACCTGTTATTCAAGAGGGAAATGGCATAACCAATCTACCACACTTGGGTGATAGAAAGGTTATACCATTTTCCTCTTTTTATTAGCACACACACCCGAGAAGAAGAGAGTTTTAACATCGTAAGAAACTAGCCCAAGAGACCTTAAAGATCTAACCGACGAGGAGTTGAACTCAAGACCTGTTATCCAAGAGGGAAATGGCATAAGCAATCTACCACACTTGGATGATAGAAAGGCTATAGCATTTCTCTCTTTTTATTAGCACACACCCACACCCACACCCACACCCACACTAAAAGAAAAGAGAGAGAGAGAGAGAGAGAGAGAGAGAGAGAGAGATGAATAGCACAGTAAAAGAATAATCGTGAAAAAAGTGTCTAATTTCAATAGGAAGAATAGGCTGGAAGGGATTTGACGATGACGGTGGAAGGGTGCATGATGCGGCGCACGGTGGCAGAAACGTGGGACTTGAGAGCTTGTGAGCGGCCACCTTCGCCTTCTTCAGCCCCGTCTTCATCTTGCGTTTGTACTCTGCGGCTCTTGACCGCTTCTGCTCCTTCTCATTTGATTGCTGTTGCTGCTCTGGCTCATAGGTGTCGACGCCCCATGTAAGCCCCTCCGTGCTTGCAGTGGGAGTGGCCATCTCTTTCATCGCCTTTCCTTTCTGCCTTG
Organism: Adiantum capillus-veneris; assembly: GCF_014529385.1. NCBI lineage: Eukaryota > Viridiplantae > Streptophyta > Polypodiopsida > Polypodiales > Pteridaceae > Adiantum > Adiantum capillus-veneris. Next base: position 87,063,038 of record NC_140953.1, on the reverse strand, counting down.
TATTACTCTTCTTATCTACTTCTCCCTTGGGTCTTATTACTCACCCTTTGCTGCTGGCCGACCCCAATCCATGGACCCGCCATCTTTTGTTTAAAATACTTGGTGAGCCTAAGGTCCTCTTTTCGATAAGGCCAAGGTATTGAGGCACTTGGCTCAATCCTGACCATAGGATGCCGATCTTCATCAATAAAGGATTTTATCCTGACCATATGATGGCTTTTGTAATTAAACGGGGCTGCAGTTCAAAGCAGCGAAAGAGACGTCAGCATCAAGACTCAAACCCATCTGCTGCAATCTCGCACCCTGGAATCCACATGCAGACACCATCGATAGCAACCATCACCCCTTCTCCGGTCTCCCCTCTCTCTCCAGTCTCCACACATACACGATACCGGATATCTATCATGGCGTCTGTGTTGCAGCCACTCTCTTCTTCTTCCTCCAGCACGGTACTTTCCACTGTCATCACATCAGCGCGCCACAATCCCTCAACTGAGTAGAAAGACCTCAATTGCCTTATGTAGGAAAGGAGAGTGCAGAGGACAAGCCTGATGCTACAACCAACATCCAGAAGTTAATCCCCTTGAGGAAAATGTCAAAGCAGAGCCACATGAAAGTAAAGCAAGAAGTAGATTGGAAATTAGATAGTGATTTGAAGAAGTTCATGAGCAATCCCTCCATAGAATCTACACTCAATTGGAAAAGAAACGAGCAAAACAAAGACTTCTGCAGCTAGATCAGAAGGAAAGAGGTGGAATTTCTTCCAAAATTTGTTTTCAGGTTTAGTCAAGAATGCTTTAGTGAAGGAGAAGGAAAGATTAGAAAAGGCAGATCAGGCAACTTTTAAAGCTCTTGATCTGAGCAAGTTACGAAGCTGTTTACTTGGTGAGCCAAAGGCTCCTTTGCCTCTACCTGGTCGCAGAAGCCATCACGTGGTAGAGCTTCAGAGCTTCAAATATAAATTAAGTTTAATAAAAAAAGACTGAAAAGCGATGCTGGTTGGCAAGCAAACAAAACCAGTGTCATAGGTTCGCAAAGGCGCCAGTTCGGAGCTTCAGAAAGGCAATGTTCGCAGTTTGCAGATGCACAACAGTTTGGAGACGAAGCTTTGCAAAGCTAGCAGTTCTTCATGTAAGTTTCTGGCCATTCTTTGTGTGTGTGTGTGTGTGTGTGTGTGTGTGAGAGAGAGAGAGAGAGAGAGAGAGAGAGAGAGAGAGAGAGAGAGAGAGAGAGAGAGAGAGAGAGAGAGAGAGAGAGAGAGAGAGAGAGAGAGAGAGAGAGAGAGAGATGGAAACCGTTCTTGTCGATCAGTAGAGAGAGAGCAGGGGTGCAGGTGATGAAAGGGCACAAGGCCTACTCAAAAAATGTCATCACCATGCTAACTCGCCTTTGGTTATATAGTTCAGAATCCAGCTATGGCGACTCTGTGTGTAGGGAGGAGACCATATTGCAAGCCTGCCTTGCCTCTCATGCGTGCCTCACTCTCTTGGCATTTTTGGATGTGTGTGTGTGTGTGTGTGTGTGTGTGTGTATGTGCGTCTGTGTTCAAGTTCGGTGTCGGCTATTAATGGTTGATTGCTCGGCTATTGATGGTTGACTGGCCAATAACTTAATAGGCTGGCTGTCGAGCCTCATTGGTCCGGTGCTAGAACTCTTAGATTCGGACAGATGAGGGAGCTCGTGAAAGCATTCAGTCCATGACGTAGATTCTAATACTCTAAGAGCCGTTCTCCACAAGGAGGCCTCCTAGAGTCCGTTCACTAAGCCTCAATGCCTTAGATAAATCCTCCACACAAACTCATTGTAAGCCTCCTATCACACACATTGCATCCTCGCCATCCGCTCTTACACACACTCTGTTGTGCTAACCAGACTTGCTTGGTGGACGTTGCTATAGAACATCTATAGAATATAACAAGACATATGCAGATTGACATCAAGCGTCTAGCACTGAAGTAAACAAGTAGAAAGTTTGCAAGATCCGCATTTGCAATAGTGGATGAGCGGACTAAATATGGTGTCTTTCTCTATGGGGACACCGAAATCAACATGCCCATTATGATGTGATCTTGCATAGGGAAAGCAGCAGGCAAAATATTGTTTGGCCGATGCAAGTTCGCAACATGGAGTTCTCTTTCCAAGGTAAATTCAAGCATCGGTCCCATGAACAAAACTCTACGATTGGAAAGACTCATAGACTTCTTGAGGAAAAAACCTACGTATGATAGCATGTTGTTGCATGGCCGATGAGGTTGCATAATGAGGAGAAGCCTTGCTTGGTCTAGAAGGAGAGGGCGCACTGCAAATAGGAAACTAGCTACAACATAAGGCAGGAGAAAGAGTTGACAATCGAGCAGAGAGAGAGATATATAGTTCAATTTTAACAAGGGAAGATCTATCAAAAAGCACCCATAACTCTATATGTAGCAACCTTCAACGTAGAATATAAAATATCTCCTATATTTGTCTTAATGAGGGGTTTGTGTCTGGCAGGGAGGACACATATTCACAACACTAGACGTTTTAATTGCACAAGCACGACTCTAGCTGGACATCACTACAAGGTTTGTTATTTTTATCCAACACCCCATGACTATGCGTTTTCTTGGCACAATACATAAATACTACGGGGGAAGGGCACGGATTTTGTTTCTTATAATTTTTTGAGAGACAGAGTGCCAGCTCTCCACCATACTTTTGTATGGCACCTCTGCATGACGTATACTATATACTTTGCAGTTTCAGTCTGTGACGTTTCATTGCAAGACGATATGTTTAACTATTCACATTGCTTTTTTGTAGCTTGACTCAAACATTGTCCCTAGCTTGCACAATTGGATGACATTTGTACATATGATTATCAGGTCGATAGTGTAGTTCAATTTTTACAGTCTGTTTTTTGTATTTTTGAGTTTGTCAAAGCTTCCTTAACTTTAGTTTAGTCATATGTTTTTTTCACGAGTGCATGCTCAATTTTGATTATCGAATCTATATATCAAATAGACATGCATTTCTTTTCTCATAGTTTGGCAATTCAACTTATATATTGAAATAAAAGAAAATTGAGTACGCTTGATTGAAAATAAGATGGGTGTCTCAAAGATGGTTCCACGTTTTAGACACTAAATGGTTGATATTATTAGGTTGAATGGTGCAATCTGCAAACAACTACCAAAGTAGGTTAAGTTGCAATCCTTTTGCTTGATTCAATTACCCTCTTTAGTAGCACTTTGTCGTATATGGAGCACTATGGGATACAACTTGCTTTTTCCCAATGCTCATCAAGTCGCAAGCTGAGCTATTATTGGTGCCTATCAATTGCTTCTACTCATTTTCTTGCATCACCACAACAAAACCCAAGGTGACATCAATCACAACCACCTAACCAAGTAACCAGCTGCGCTCTAAAATCTATCAGATTATGTATGGCAAAGGTCCACCAAGCAAGACTAGTTTTTTGAAGATTACCACAATACCCTTGAAATTTGTGAAATGTCTCAATACATCCCTTGCATTAAAAAAAATCTCATTATACTCCTCGTATTTGGTCAAAATTTCTCTAACTGTCGTGCTTTTCTTCCAAAATTCCCAAAATACCCCTCATCAACTTCACAAACATCTCCAAAGACTTTTTTTTTTTTGCAACTCTTTGTCTTTTGCAACTCTTTATAGGAAGATTGGTCTTCTTCATAAGAAGATGATAGAACTAGGATTTTAGATGGTATTGTGGACTTTCAAGATTCATTAACTTTCGACATAAAAGCGTCTATCCGTTGATACACCTCTTTTTGTGTGTGCATAATAGTGCATAGATGCATGGGTAGGTGTACATATAGGTGTAAATACATGAAATTGAAACCTTCACAAAGTGGTTTTCAATTTCAAAAATGATGCAACGTGTACACATTGTAAATAGTCATGCTTGTGTGCCAATAGCCAGATACATGTACATACCTGAGAATGGTGTCGCAACCTTAGATGTGGTTCCAAGTGGCTTCTTTTGGCTCTACAAATGTATTTAAGCTTTCTAGAATGTAAATAATGCAAGTGGGAAGGGTGGGTGCTCCCATCTCACCCTGAAAGTTTGACACAAGTGATAACTATCTATCTCTGATGTCACATATTCAACGGTGTCCAAATCGCCCTTAAAGTGGTCAAAACTAGAATGTGGGAACGTGCCCATGAATTTTGGCTATCAAAGATCAAGCCTACAATATTTGGTGAATTTTGGAATCCATTTGGTATTTTTTCTGCAAAAAATGACTGTGGGGGGTCAAATCTGACCAAAATTGGCCCCAAAAAGGTCAAAATGGTGTGAATAGTCAAATTTTTGCCACATCACTCATGGTGTCATGAGTGTCCAGGCTTGAGGAGTGTGTAGAAAGCTCATTATTATCACTTTTACGTCTCTGTGTGTGGTAGGAAGCAAGGTTACTATAGGTGGTCCTATGTTGTACCGTCTTGTTTGGTCCTATTTTTGAGTGTGTGGAGGAGTGAATGAGGGTATCTTCTCTTCGATTTTGTACTTGAGAGAGTCTATGGAAGTTGTGAGGTTTGCATGGATGTGTGTGTTCAAGGAATTGAGGGAAGAAGGTGCAGCTTTCTGCATTGACCCTGTATCGGTGTCATTAGGGTTGAGGCTACTCCAAATAGTCCAACAGAGTGGAGTTTGGTGAAGCTTTTCCAATGGTTTGAGAGAGGCCTTTTGTGCCTGTAGTTTTTAAGTTTTTTGATGGGTTTTGTTGTATCTTTTTGTCGCTATCAAGTGTGATTTCAAGCCTCGATCAACTCGACTCTCCTTGTAGGGTATATGAGCAAGCAAGGGCTTATAGATTGAGGCGTTTGGAGTTTGAAATGAGCTTGGGGAGAGAATTTTCATTGAGCTGTTGAGTGATTGTGTGTGAGGTGAGAGAATTAAGTGAATTCCTTGTGTTGTGTTGACGTTCCAGGGTGTGTGAGTGTGTGCACGTGTCTTTTGCTCCATCACCATGAGCTCAATGGTGAATAGTTTTGTCTCAAGGCACTTAAAGTTAGTTTTAGACATGCAAAAAAACTTCAATTCACTCCCAAATCGTGGAGCTTTTATTTGAGCACGATCTATCTTGCACTCGATGCACTCCAAGCACTTTTCATCTTTCTTATTTGTACCTAGACCATAGTGGTAAGCACAACTTTTCGAGAGCCACTACCAATAATCTCTCTTTTTACTCTCTTTTGGAGAGGTTTTCCCCCTGGTCTAGTTGAACATAGTATAACACAAACAATGTTGTATTCACAAAGTGTATCCTTCTACCTTGGCTAAGACAAAGCAATGCAAAGTACAACATTTTTTGCATGTCAAATGCTACCATAATGCTCTCTCTCTCTCTCTCTCTCTCTCTCTCTCTCTCCCTCACACACACACACACACACACACACACACACACACACACACACACACACACACACACACACACACACACACACACACACACACACACACACACACACGCACACACACACTCTCAAAGCATCCATTTTTTTCAATTTCCTGTCTTCAAGCTTACTTTGAAAATAGGCATAAGTACAACGCAAACTCCAAGCATTGCCAAGCATAACCTTGTATAGTACTTGCAATGCATCCTTCTGCCTTGGCAAAGATAAAGTAATGCCCCATCTCTCTCTCTCTCTCTCTCTCTCTCTCTCTCTCTCTCTCTCTCTTATTTTCAAAATTATCTCTAGGGTTTCTTCTACTTTTTTTGTATTTTCTTCCAATGAAGTGCTGATGCAAGTCTTGGCATTCTTCACATGTTATGCTTGTTGTGGTCCCTGAATGCAGAAATCTTCATGTAGTCTATGTCTTGCTTTTTGGGCATAGCCTTATAGAACAAGTCATGTCTTTTTTTTTGTAGACCACCATTAGAACTTCTTTTTATTTTATGCACCCATTTGTCCCCGTACCGTTTTTATTTTAAATTTTGATCATCCAACTTCCAAGCATGTTTCTTCATAATTGCACTATACTCATATTGTAATGATTTACGAGAGCCATTTGGAATTTTCAAGTGCTTGTTGTCTTCTAATTGAGATGTGCGTGTGTGATTAAAGGTTTTTGCAAGCTTTGAGCCACACCAATTCATGTCATATTTGGCCCACACATTGATGAGCAAGGACATTGTGATTATCTTTCATATGTTTTTATGTTAATTTGTTTGCTTATTTTTTTCTCATTGCTTTTGTATTGAGTGTGTGTGTTCCCCTTATTGAATAGGTGTGTCTGTGGCCTAGAAGCCAAGAATGCCATTTTATGCGCTAATGCTTTGAAAAAGGCTGCCCATACAAGTTACAGACCCTGACCTTCACAAAAAGCCAAATTTCAATTTCTTTTTTACGATGCCATCCCTATAGCCTTGCTACTACTGGTGCAATTCATGCTATGTCATAAAATCTAATATCTAACCAACCCAAATGATTTTTTCATATTACATTTGATCATTTAATGTGGGAGAATAAACGGGGACAAGGGTTAGAATATAGACATGTGCTTACAGATCTATCTCAACACGGGGCCAAGAGTAAAGGGGTCCAAATGAGAGATGGTCTGTTAAAGAGCAAGTCTAGCTAATGGAGCTTAAAGACCTTAGGGTTAGCTTCATTGAGGACCTCCAAAGTTTAGTGTTAAAAGTCCTTTGACCTTAGGTAAGCTAGGGATGTGCTCAAGGTGGGAACCTAGCCCAAGCTTGAGGTGCTTGTTGTGCTTGCTGACTAAGGTGCTTGAGGTGCTTAATGACCAATTTACTAAGGTGCTTCATGACTAAGGTTCTTGAGGGGTTAAGGTGTTGAAAAAGTCAAAGCACATCCCTATACAAGAGGGGGTGAGCCCTCATTGTAGGAGCTTGAGAAAGAACACACACATCCTCACACAAGGAAAGCTTGGTATAAAGAAAGCAACTAGGACACTTGTTAAGCTCCTCTTCATGTTGCCCTCATGGTATGCCTAAAGCCTATTGGTTGGCCTCCCAAGGGATCCAATGATAATTTAGCTAATTTAGTTAATTATGTTTGCCTTTATCAATTCTTGTCTCTCAAAGGGGAAAGGGGGACACTTGTCCCAAGGCTAGCATGCTTGCTTGATATGCACTTTGTATGTGATTGGCCAGGCTTGAAGGGGTCCAATGATCTTTCATCATGAGCTAGAAGAGGGGGTCAACCAAGGAAGCTAGGGGCTAGCTTGGGGGGTATACTCTCCCACACACACACACACACACACACACACACACACACACACACACACACACACACACACACACACACACACACACACACACACAACACACACACACTCATTGTGTGAGGTGCAACTTGCAAGAGCTCCATCTCCTTCTCCAAGCTTGTAGAGAAGTTGAGAGCATACACCAACACTCTTGGCTATGGAATGCAAATCCAACCAAGAGCCATGCTCCACTGCTTAAGCTTGCCATCTTCTCCATCTTCATTACTATGGTATTATGTATACTAAGCAAGAAGAGTGATGATAAGTGAGGAACTATTTCTTTCTTCTATGAATGTTTCTTCTTCCTCTTCCCTACCCTCATTCCCCGCTAGCTCTCTCCACCGTTGACGGTGTTTGAGGCCTTGGGATTGAGGCCGGGGACGGTTAATGCTTTTCTACAAAGTCTATGTTATGCTTGTGATGAATGAAGCTTTCCATCTTCATTGCCTCACCTAGGTCATAAGGAACACAAAGATTGTATTGTACCAAGTCTCTCTTGATGGGAGAATCTATAATACAAAAGCCTATTGGAGGGGGGACCGCAGCTTCACATAAATCGGGTCCTCAACAAGTTCTCTAAACTCTCTCTCTTGCAAAAGTATTGTTCATGCCCAAGTTAATTAAGTACTATGGTTATGTTGCTACTGCTAATTAAGTTCACTCTCTACATTCTCAAAGTATTCTCACAAAAATGCTCTCTCCAGTTCTCTTAGTTTCACTATTCTCAAAGTTCATAGGTCATTTTTATTACATGGTACATCTTGTCTCATCACCACTCGCTCGTGACCTGGAGAATTACCCGTTTGGTTGGCCCACAATTACAATCATCAATGGCTATTTTCTATTGCCCACTACCAACTTGCACACATCTTTAATCTTGCTCCAGTGCTCACGAGTCACCCTTCTCTTGTAGCTCTGCTTATTTTCCATCTGGTCTCCACCAACAACTCACAACCTCTCCCGCTATCTCTACTAGAGGCTCCTGAAGATCTTGTGGTCGTGCCTTCCACAATCAATACAATCTGATGCTTGCACTAACCCAACACCCTCGGGCCTTCCTGCTCTTGGCTGCCTGCTACACTATAGTTGATTGCTTGGTGATCATTCACCTACTGCTCATGCTCCACAACCCATGCTTTGTGCTATCTGACACTACTATATACAGTTGGCCCATGTGTAAAGCTTCTTTTTATAGTTTAATTTGTAATATTTCTTTATTTGAAGCTCAATATTGAAGCACTCTTTCCCATAGTGGTGCTCCAACCACAATAGATTGACTTGAAAGGAACTCACCCCCATCTCCTTCTAGCAAGGTCTACTTCGCATGAGCCATATTGCCAATATAGTGTAGTAGCAAATTTATGGATTGTTCCAGGCATGAGAACCATGTAATATCAAAATATTGTTACCATATACATGTGGTAGTGATGTGTGTGAACACACTAGGACCGCCGGGGCATTTTTTCCCTCTTTGGGAGGTTTTTTCCCCCGTGCATTGTATATACGCCCATCACTCTAGGTCTATCTATCTTTCCATTGCACACTAAGCAACACACTCTCTATTGTGTGCCTTGAGCTTCCTTCGTCTTCTCCAAGCTGTGTGTGTTTCTCTGCAACCCTAATTCCAACAATTGGTATCAGAGCAGGTTGCATCCTCCCGGGCTTAGTCGCCAACTGCTCCAACACACGCCTGCTCACTTTCTACGATTTCAGTGAGCTTTGGCGAGCGTTCGCAGGTCGACAAATATTTTAGGCGAGCTCGAAGAGCTCGGTCTGCTTAGAATTTTGATTTGGGCTCATTTCGGCCTCCGTTTCCACTACGGGCAGTACTGCACAGGCTATTTCGTCATTTTGTGCAGATTTTTTGTCAGTGCCGTTTTCTGCATAACAGGTGCCTTATAGTCTTCTACGGTTTGTGCTATACAGCACAAGTTGTTCCCGCTCCATTTCTCCTATTTTCGGGCAGTTTTCACATCAGGTGCAGCATTTACCATGGCTGACAACAACAACACAGATGTGTTCAAGATGTTTGCTGCTGAGGACAGGTTGGATGGGGACAACTACCCTATGTGGGCTTATATGATGCAACATGTTCTTGTGTCAAAAGGTGTCTGGAACATTGTGCAGGGCATTGATGTACGTCCTGGTTCTGAAGATGTAGGCGATGTTGAGGATGTTGCAGGTCTTGCTGCAAGGATTGCAGCTGTTAGAGTTGTTTTGCCTACGGCAGAACAAGCTCGTTGGGATGTTAAGGATGCGCAGGCTCATGCATTGATTGCGTTGTCTGTGAAGCGCACCATTATTCCTCACATCCGTTCAGCAAAATCTGCAAAACAGGCTTGGGATATTCTAGGAGGTCTTTATGCAAGCCGCAATGAGGCTATAATTGCTTTGCTGCGTAAAGAGCTAGAGTCGAAGATTATGCATGAGGAAGATGATATGGACACTTTCCTTGCTAGTGTCAAGGACATCAATGAGCAACTCATTTCTGCAGGTGAAGTCATTTCGGACAGTTCCCTTGTGCAGACTGTTCTTGATGCCTTACCAGATTCCTACCAGACTTTTGCTAGTACTTGGAGACTGATGACCCAAGGAAATCCTGAAGTTGTCAAGTTTGATGCATTATGCACATTACTGCTGCAAGAGTCACTTTCTAGAAAAAACAGGACTGGGCAGCGTGCAGTTGAACAGGCTTTTATTGCTTCTCAAAGAAAGGGTGGTAACAGTAATGCAGCCACTTCTTATGGTTCTGCTGCGAGTGGCAAAAATTCTGTTCCTAATGCTTCTGGTGGCAGCACTTCGTCTGGCAATTCTGGTGATAATGGCAAAAAGAAGATGCGTTGCCATTATTGTAAAGCCAATGATCACTTGATCAAGTCGTGTCCTAAGTTGAAGGCCAAAGAGGCTAAGAAGAAAGAGGGTGGTTCCACTGCAAATGCTGGTTCCACTACAAATGCAGCCATTGTTGAGTCTTATGTGAAAGGAGATTGTGATGCTGAGATTGTGATGCTGATGTTGATGCAGAATGGGCTTTTAGCACAGAGTGCACTTACAATCCTGCTGTCCATGATGCATGCTTGTCAGTTGCTGCAGATTCACATGTGTGGTATTTCGACAGTGGTGCTACAAAGCACATTACCTCACATCGTGAATTGTTTACCTCTCTCGAGTCTTTCCCTCATGGGAATTCAGTCACTTGTGCCAACAACGCCTCTTATCCAGTTCTGGGAGTTGGAACGATTGTGCTCACTGCTGCTAATGGCAGTTCCTTCACACTTGTTGATGCACTTTATGTACCTGGGATCAAGAAGAATCTCTTGTCTGTATCCGCACTTGCTAGACTTGGACTTGTAGTCAAATTTGTGGATGACAGATGTACAGTTCATGATCTCAGTTTTGGTGATGAAATTGTTGCATCTGGGATTTTGTGTCGTGCGCTGTATAAGCTCACTTTGTATGACAAGTGTGGACAAAATTTTGCAAATGCTGTTGCAGATTCAAGGGCTATTTAAGATGCAAAACTTTGGCATGCACGTTTTGGTCATCTGAATTTTGCCAGTTTGCTGCGTTTGCAGAAATCTGATATGGTTGCTTCTTTGCCGCCTCTTGAAGCACCTGTCAAACATGTTTGTGAAGGCTGTATTCTGGGTAAAATGCAACGTTCTAAGTTTCCAAAGGATGGTTCAGTTAGGGCCACATGCAGGTTGCAGCTTGTGCATAGTGATGTTTGTGGGCCCATGCAAACTCCGTCCTTGGGCAATTACCTGTACTTCGTGACTTTCATTGATGATTACTCCAGGCATGCATGGGTATTTCCGCTTAAAGCAAAGTCCGAAGTTTTTATGTGCTTCAAACAATTTTTGGCTATGGCTGAAAATGTCTCAAAATGTACTATGGGCACCCTCCGTTCCGATCGAGGGGGGGAGTATATGTCTCATGAATTTAATGCATTTCTGGCTAGTCGTGGGATAAAACACCAATGTACAGTGCCTTATACACCTCAGGAAAATGGTGTTGCTGAGAGGAAAAACAGGTCACTAACGGAAATGGCACGATGTATGGTCAAAAGTCAAGCTTTGCCGCATTCTTTTTGGCTTGAGGCCATCATGTGTGCCACTTATGTACTTAACAGGTGTCCTACGAAAGCTTTGCAGTCTATTACTCCATATGAAGCATGGCATGATAGAAAGCCTTCTATTGAGCACATGCGTGTTTTTGGCTGTTTGGCATATGCTTTGGTGCCACAAGTGCAGCGCAAAAAATTGGATGATAAGGCTGTCAAATGTATTTTTGTTGGTTATAGTGCTGAAAGCAAAGGTTACAGGTTGTATCATCCGCAAACAAAACGTATTCTGGTTTCACGGGATGTAGTGTTTGTGGAAGATTCTGTTCAGCCCTTGCTGTCATGTACTAGAGACAGTAATGTAAGCTCACAGGACATTTATGACACTTTGTTGCCTCTTTTCAGTGGTGGAAATACGAATGTAAGTTCCAATGAGGCAAATGTACAGCCTATGGGGGTTTCTGAAAATGTTTTAGAACAGCCTATTACTGATGCAGATGTACATGATGTACTTGATGAGGAAAGGGCTGAAAATGAGCAGGCTAGAGGTATGCCAAAATGGCTGGTGCACACTTTGCGTGACAGTAAATTGGATGCACCTTTATCTAGTCGTACTCGTTCAGGCTCTCGCCATGCATCTTATGCATCAGATTGTTATGCTTTGGCTGTGTCTAGTTTACATGATGTTGAGGAGCCTCTGTCTTTTGATGAAGCACAGAATTCAGAAAATTGGATTGCTGCCATGAAATCAGAATATGATGCACTTATAGAGAATGACACATGGACTTTATGTGATTTGCCTCCTGGCAAAAAGGCCATTGGTACGAAGTGGGTTTACAAGTTGAAACGCAAGCCGGATGGTGAGATCGATCGCCATAAGGCTCGACTTGTTGCAAAGGGTTATGCACAACAAAAAGGCATAGATTATGAAGAGACTCTTGCTCCCACTTGTCGTATGACTACTGTACGTTTTCTATGTGCATTGGCAGCTCATTTTGGTTGGGATGTACATCAATCAGACATTGTTACTGCTTTCTTGAATGGTGACATATTTGAGGAAGTTTATGTAACGCAGCCTCGCGGTTTTGTCATAAAAGGACAAGAGGACAAAGTGTGCAAATGTAGGAAGGCTTTGTATGGGTTGAAGCAATCTCCTCGTGCTTGGTATGAGAAAGCTGACACTCATTTGGTTAAACGAGGCTTTCGTAACAGTCCAACAGAAAGCACATAGTATGTAAAGCGTGAGGATGATGTATTTCTCATTGTGGTTCTTTATGTTGATGATTTGCTGATCACTGGACCAAATGAGAGACATATTGCTGAATTTAAGGCTGATTTGAATGCTACTTTCAAGATGAAAGATTTGGGGTTGTTGCATCATTACTTGGGTATACAGTTTAAGCAGTGTGATGGTGGTATTGCCTTGTGTCAGAAAAGTTACATAGAGACATTGCTATGTAAGTTTGGACTTGAGGATTGCAAACCTATTGCCACTCCCATGGAAACAGGTTTGAAGTTGAGTCTACATGATGCTGGCGATCCTGCTGATGTCACTCTTTACCAAACTACTGTTGGCTGCCTCACTTTTGTATGCAACACGAGGCCAGATATTCAGTTTGTAGTCTCGCAGGTCAGCAGATTTATGCATAGCCCAGGGTCTAAGCATTGGCAGGCTGTCAAGAGGATTTTCCGCTACCTTAGTGGCACTTTACATCTTGGCTTGTTTTATCCCAAGGGGGGATCATTGCCGCCAGACTTACATGCTTTTTCGGACTCAGATTGGGCTGGTTGTTTTGACACGCGAGTGTCCACAAGTGGTTTTTGTTTCATGCTTGGCAATTCATGTATATCATGGTTGAGCAAGAAGCAACCTACTGTGGCCACTTCGAGTTGTGAGGCTGAGTACAGGGCAGTCTTCACAGCGACGGTTGAGTGTGTATGGCTCAGACGCCTTATGGCTGACTTGGGTGTTGGACAGGACACTGCCAACACTATCTACACTGACAGTCAGAGCGCATTGGCAGTTGCGAGGAACCCAGTTTTTCATGCTCGCACAAAGCACATTGAGGTGCATTACCACTATGTCAGGGAGAGGCTCTCAGCAGGAGAGATCAGCTTGGCTTATGTGCCAACACAGGACAACCTTGCAGATCTTTTCACAAAGGCATTGTCTCGTGAGAAGCTTGAAGCTTTCCGCAAAGCTTTGGGCTTACTCCCCTTTGTGGACTGATCCTGTCCTCAGGGCATGGCACTTCCCTTTACTCATGTGCCAGCTCTCGTTCACCGCATCACTCCAGGGGGGATTTGTTACCATATACATGTGGTAGTGATGTGTGTGAACACACTAGGACCACCGGGGCATTTTTTCCCTCTTTAGGAGGTTTTTTCCCCCGTGCATTGTATATACGCCCATCACTCTAGGGCTATCTATCTTTCCATTGCACACTAAGCAACACACTCTCTATTGTGTGCCTTGAGCTTCCTTCGTCTTCTCCAAGCTGTGTGTGTTTCTCTGCAACCCTAATTCCAACAAATATTTGTATTAAATTGCAAGTCCAAACCCTCTGTAATTAGATACATTGTCTATGAGAAGAGGAGATAGATACGAGCCACATTAATTCATAGACAATGTAATTGGATACATTTTCTATGATAAGATCAATAACATAATTTGGCCCACTAGTCTTTGTTGATGACAAGAGAAGTCAGAGAGGAGTCACATAATATTTTCTATGGCAAGTGAAAGGAGGGGAGTAATGCCGTGTGCTAGTCTCCACCCAACCATGCTATCTTATAGCCTCCCCCTAGTGTACACATTGTCTGGCCGTGCCGGTGCCCTTGCCCGTAGGACCCGTGTCCTTACATTACCCCCCTTGGAGAATCGTTTTCTTCCTCAAAATAAAACGTAGGAAAATGTTTCTTAAGTGCGGAGACATTCTCCCATGTAGAACCTTCTTCAGGTCTATCTAGCCATTTTACCAACACCTGTCGTCTGACATGATGTCTGGTGCAAAGTTCATAAGAATCCAAAATCTTTTCGGATTCATGAGGGATGCTTGGCAGTTCCATAATGTCAACTAACACACCTGTGTCAATGACATTATCATTTTGGTCTAGCTGTTTTCGTAAACAGCTAACATGAAAAATAGGATGAACTCGTGAATGCTCAGGAAGAGCTAACTTATATTCCACTTGACCTATATGTTTGAGAATGGTAAATGGTCCGCAATATCGTGGTGAAAGTTTAGCAACTTTTCCCATCTTCATACTTTTTGAATGCTTCGAAACCTTAAGGAAAACCTTGTCTGCTTCTTGGATAGTAGCAAGACGGTGATGCTCATCTGCATACTTCTTATATCGATCTTGAGCTTGCTTAACATTCTGTCAAGCAACTCGAAACATATCAAAATGGTCTTGGAGAAAATCCATCATTTTTGTATCTTCTCCGTAGCCAACCCCAGCGCAATAGGTGATCTAGGTTGAAAACCATATAAAAGCGTAAATGGACTAAACCCTATAGTCACATGCTTTGAACTAAGAAAATTCCAATATAGGCAAGTAGTCTTCCCAATTGGTTTGCTTCTTGACATATCCTCTAGCACTTGATTAACCATTTTGGTTTGACCATCTGTTTGTGGATCATCAACCATACTAAGATTAAGTGTAGTTTCCAACCTTTGGAACACAGTTCTCTAGAAGTGATTATCAAACTTTTGATCTCTGTCACTAATGATACTAGATGGAAGACAATAGAGTCTATATATATGCTTTAAAAATAGCCGTGATAATTTCGATGTCTTAATCGTAGTCTTAGTGGGAATCAATCGACACATATTTGTTAGATGGTCTACAATTATCCACATGGCATCATGGCCACGATTTGTATTAGGTAGCCCTACTACAAAATCCATAGAGATACTCTCCCACTTACCTTGTGGAATCTCTAAAGGATGTTAAAGACCATCTACCTTGAAGTGCTCTGCCTTATTAACTTGGCACTATTGGCAGTTTAGTTTGTACTCTTGAACATCATGATGTAATCCTAGCCAATAAAATTTTTGTCAACTAAAGCATACGTCTTATAAATACGTGGATGACCAGTACTTGGACTATCGTGACACTCAAATAATACTTGGCGCCTAGTGTCTGAGTCCTTTGGCACACATACTCTATCCTTGTGGACTAAGTAGCCATCGTCAATGGAAAAGTTCTTCCATCACTTAAGCTTGTCCTTAGTAGGGGTGGAGCTCTGTGTGTTGAAGCTTTTATCTGTACGTGCGGAAACATGTTGATCTGGCCGTGCAGAGACATGTGATTGTGAGGAATCCATTCTTAAGATTGTGCTCCACACTTTAGCATATGATTGATCTTGTGCACACTTGCCACAAAATTCCAAAAATTCACTCTTTATTTTTGTGAAAGAAAGTGAATTAATATGAGGCATCCGACTTGGTGCATCTACTACTACATTATATCGCCCTTTGGCAATATCGTAGCTTACAATCATAATCTTGAAGGATATTCGTCCATCTAGCTTTACGGACCTTCAAGTCCTTTTGAGTAGTAAAACATTTTATACTCTCATGGTCAAAACCACTTCAAACTTGACACCATATAAATAGTGTCGCCACTTTCATAAAGCTTGAACTATGGCATATAGCTCCCTCTCATAGACAAAATAATTCTGTTGATCTCTATCCAACTTTCTACTTGCAAAGTCTATAGGTCTTCCCTCTTGGAGAAGTATCACACCAATTGATTTATCACTAGCATCATTCTCTACCACAAACAAACTTAAGTGGGTCAATGATTGCTAGGATGGGAGCAGTGGCTACAGCTACCTTGAGCAATTCAAAATTGTGTTGTTGGGCTTGTTTCCAAGAAAAGGTCTTACCTTTTTCTTTAAGTTTATCCGTCATAGGAACAATGATTTTGGCAGTATCATCGATATATTATCGATAAAATTCAGCCATGCCTAAGAAGATTTGAAGCTCCTCAATCGTGTTGGGATGTGGCCATCAAAGAATGGAAGCGACCTTGTCATAGTCCATCTTGATGCCAAAATAAGAGATCACATGACCGAGGTAATGTATCTCTGTTTTAAAGAAATCACATACGCTTGGCTTAACGTACATGGTGCGAGTTCGTATCTGTTCAAACACTAATTGTAAGTATTCTATGTGTTCATCTTCAATCTTACTGTAAATGAGAATGTCATCAAGGAAAACCACATCAAATTTTCAAAGATAGGGACGTAAGACACTATCCATGAGTGTCATAAATGTAGTTGGAGCATTGGTTAAACCAAAAGGCATAACCAAAAACTCATAATGCCCGAACGTTCTAAAGGCAATCTTAGAGATATCTTTCAAACGGATATG
This sequence comes from Adiantum capillus-veneris, assembly GCF_014529385.1. Classification (NCBI taxonomy): domain Eukaryota; kingdom Viridiplantae; phylum Streptophyta; class Polypodiopsida; order Polypodiales; family Pteridaceae; genus Adiantum; species Adiantum capillus-veneris. The sequence goes on along the minus strand of NC_140953.1, from coordinate 87,046,342 downwards.
CACCTAGTGGTATCTTGAACGAAGATATTACTTGGTATAATATCTTGCCCCATGGAGTTGATCAAACAACTCATCCACTCAAGGCAGAGGATAATTGTTCTTGATGGTTATTGCATTTAATCCGTGATAATTTACGTACATGCGCATAGTACCATCTTTCTTTTTTACCCATAGAATTGGCGATGCCCAAGGTGAAGTGCTATCTCTAATGAAACCACGGGTGAGGTAGTCAGCCAAATGACACTCAACCTCCTTGGCCTCACTAGCACTCATACAATAAGTTGGTTTACTCCTGGTTTAGTTCCTGGTAGGACATCTATGCCTAGCTGCACATTACATGTAGGGGGTAAACCCGGCGGTAAATCACTTGAGAATACATCACTATACTCCTTGAGTAAGTGAGTCAGCTTTTTCCGTGCAAAAAGGAGAAAGTAAACTAGAGGTATGCTAGGATGGAGAATCTTGTAATTCCTTTAATGTTTGTTTTACAACAGTTGCACGTTGCTCAACATAATTAGAATTGAGAGCACTTTGCTGTTGAGAGTTTTTAGCACTTTGCTTATCATTAAAATTCATTGCACTTTGCATACCATAACTAGAATCAACAACACTTTGCTCTTGAGAATTCACAAGACTTGGAGACAAGCAGTAACACAAAAAGACTTCATCTATTCAATCTTCTTTGTATAAAAATAGAAAGCTCGGTTGTACATATAAGAGGTGTTGATGGTATATTTTTCTCACCAAGCAAGAGCACATGTTTACCATTGGCCATAAAGGATAAGGAGTTGTGTCCGTAACTAGTGTGCAATGTGTTTCCTAAACCATGCAGCCAATCCCGTCCTAAAACTACATCAACACGGACCATGTTCTTAACTTAAAAGTCAAGGGTTATCTGATCATCTTGAACAATAAGTTCAACCCCTTGAACGACCATGTCCCATACTTCTTTATCTTTTTTAGAAATCTATTCTACCACATACTTGTGGGAGCAAGGAGTCTGTGTAAGCTTCAATTCCTTGACTAGTTTATAATTCAGGAAGTTATGAGTTGCACCATCATCCACTAAAATACGAACACGTTGTCTGTTAATATTGCCATGCATGCAAATCACACATGGGGGCCAAAGGCGGGCTACCACATTGAAGCAGGTACACAACACTTGTGCTTTTCTTCCATATGAAGAACCTCTAAAGCACAATATTTAGGATATGAATCTAATATGAGGCGTTGCACCGTGTGCATGGCCTTTTCTTTACCTTGCAAAAGAGGAAATTCCTTCTTGTTATGCTGGTCAGAAAGACATTTGAAACACAATTTGTGTTTCTTTGCATGCTCAAAATTGGTAGTACTGAGAGAACCGCTTGGATTATCTCATGATTGCTTAGGCTTCTTAGCCTCTTGAGGGTGTGGAGAGATAGATTGTCTCTTGTTCCTCTTGGAACGTGTGGGAGATCTACCTTGCCATTGGATCTTAGCCGAATTGCTCTTAACAAAAGTATTCTTAGAGTAGGGAACATTTTCCTTCCTCTCTTGGTCATCATCATCATATGTTTGGGCATGAGCAATGGATTCTTCCAAAGTTTTTGTATGTTGGGTCTTGACATGAAGACGATAATATTTATCAAGACCCCTATTTAAACCCCATATCTTTTGGAATTCATCTAGACCTTCTAGTTTTAATATGATTTCTTGATCCTCAGAAAGATACTGAGTGAGAGAGAGGCCAGACATGCGGCATGCATCCCATGCTATCCAATTCTCATTTTCTTCATTGGAGTCCAAAAAATCTTTGGAGAAAGAAGCTTGAAATGCAGCCCAAGATTAAGGACGAGCATCTATTGAAAATGTCATCCACCACTTATAGGCCTCGTTTTTAAGAGATAGACTTGTTTCCACAACTGTCTTTATATCTGGGATGTGTCTCAGCCTATGAATATCACTCCATTTGTGTAAGAACATATTGACCGCATCCTTGTTGCGGTCGCACTCTTCACCGTGAAACTCAAGAATGGCGATATTCTTAAGTAATGCATTGCTACCTTCTGCATCTTCTGAAGCACTTGCCTCATGGACTCCTTGAGTCATGCAAACGTCAACTTGTACCTTGTAAAGCTTGAAGTTGTTGTGTTTTTTATGCTCGATGATTTTTGTGTTGCATGCGATTCTCGCCTTGCAGAATTTGTAGCACTTCACGTCTTGTTCTTCGTAAGAACACCTTCGTTGATTCTTCACAAAAACTCGTCGTTTTTGTGAAAGCTTTTGTTCACTTGTGAAGCTTCTTTTTTGAAGAAAAATGAATTTTGAAAGAAAACTTGCCTTTCTCTAAGGAGAGAAAAGGAAGGGTAAAACTACTTTCTTGAAGTTTGTACCTTTCCTTTCCTTCTAGCTTTCTTTGTCAACTCAAGTATGCTACCTTTCCTTGTTGTATACAAGAAGTCTCAATAGCTTGTATGGTAAGGTGTTGGCCTCTTACCCTCATGGGGTGGGTTCAACGTACCCTCCTTCATGCAAGGGTTTAGAGGGCCTTTCTACATGCTTAGCCAATACCGCCAACAAAGCCTCTGTGCCGTAGAGTTGCCGATCGAGTTTGCCTTGATCACCCACCTTGGACTATTGCAGTCGTGGGCACTGTCTGTTCTCTTGTGCTACACACATGATGTTGTTTTTGTCTTCTCTTTTGCTACACTATGGGCCGTCGTTTTCCTTGTCTATTAGATGTGGATTGTAGGAGAGGAGATGTGTGTTGCGTGCACATGCAACCCGCTTTTTCCCTTTCTCAAAATAGCTTGGATACCACTGAAAGAAGGGGAGTAATGCCGTGTGCTAGTTTCCACCCAACCATGCTATCTTATAGCCTCCCCATAGCGTACACACTATCCGACCATGTCGATGGCCTTGCCCGTAGGACCCATGTCCTTACAGCAAGAGTAGGCACATTATTTTCCATGCCCAACTTTTGCTATTGCATAATTTTATAGTTTTGATAAAATCCAAGTGTTCTCTCTTTCAAAGATCATAGCTTGAAACAAAAAAGACCCCCTTAGGATACATGAACATTACTTTGATTATTTTGACAGTTTTTCCATCCATCAAGGGCTATATTGAAACCATAATGTGCCACAAATTCTAGTGCTATATGGTTGAGGGTAGCATTATACAGGTAAAAGTAGCTTCACATTCACCCTTTACCTTATATAGGTGCTCATCAATGGGTCTTGAAAGATAGGGTTCCACATCACATTAAACAGAATCCCACATGTAACAAAAGATAGAATCCACTTGAAATGTAACTCTCACAACCATTACTTCCTGAATGCTTAGTGAAATTTCTATGTATGAGCCTTGATGCATTGGCAGATCCACGTAAAAATGGAGGCATAAGGATATGCATAGAGACAACCACAATCTCCAAATGGAGGTAAGTTGTTATGAATATTACTTTACGTTGTAGTAGAATGAGAACATTACTCTCCTATTTGCATATCCGAACATGTCTGGGTAGAAAACTATGCGTGTAATAATGGTCATAGTCATAACTGAGAATACATCATTGCAACTAAATGAAAATTAGTGGTTGTGTTGATTAAAGGCTTGACAATGTAGTACAATTTGTAGGTAGTGTATCTGGTTAATTGGCTTAAAGAATATGCATTGAATTGGATCGTGATCAAGAAGTAGCATGTAGGTTTTCTCGATGTGATACAAAGATATATGATGGTTATAATAGCATCTTGTGATAGAAAGGAGAGGAAACTATGTGGGAGATAGATGCAACGTGACTATGGCTGCGTGAGTAGAGGTACAGAGGGGGCATTATCAAACTCAAAGGATACAAGATCCTAGAGAGAGGATGCAACAATGTTCATATATCTAGGAAAGAGAGAGTTCAAGAGCTCATAGACATAGGTAGGCACAACTAACCAAGATATATAAGCATGAGGAAAAGAGAGGCTTATATAAGCAAAAATACTTGAATGTAATACTTAAGCAGTGATATCAGCATAACTATGATCTAATCAATGTTGTAATGATTCTAATCTTAAACAAGAGAGTGTTCCGTAAGAATAGTGATTGTGTTGAGTTTGATACTTCAAAACCCCCCTCAAAATCAACATTCTCACCTACTTGAGTATACAAAGTTTCCACCTAACCATGCTAAGTGGATTACATGTACTTACATCAGTGTGGCTATTATCATGGTGTGATATGGTGCATCTAGTAGAGACTATAAGGAGGCTATAAGAAAGTGTAAGTTGATTCTAGCCTAACTATATGGGGAGCAATATTTGACTCCAATTATTGTCAGCTAGGACATAAAATAGCGGTGATGTTTATGATGATAGTCTGTACATAAGGGTATGCTCATCTAGTGAGTTTATTGTAGGATGCAAAGAAAAAAAGGAGGTCTTACTACTGAGCATGCTAAATAGCATGAGAAATTTCTAGCATAGTTGCAAAAACTAGATGAAAGCGTTTATAGAACCAAGCAAAAAATTGTAGGGGAGAGAAAGGTTTCAAACATATAAGAAATGGTAGAGAGAGAATGATTTTCATTTTTAAAAATGTAGGCAACAAATTTCAAATCCCAAAATTGGACAAAACCTCTACCTTTTTACCATTTGCACCAAATGTCACTTATTCGGGTTCCACATGTAGTGTCTCTTTCAAATCTCTAGAGAATGCGTCCCTTTCCCAAAAATTCTCCTTCCCAAAGCAGTAGTTTCTCTTTTGGCCCAAATTTTAAACTTTCCCCTTCTCAATTTTGTTAGGAAACTTTCTTTTCACCATATCCAATCCCACCATCTCCTTACCCATAACCAAATTGTGATCTTGATATTGCATCCATGAATACTACTTGGAGAGGTAGCAATGAAATCAAAGGAAAAGAAGCACACTGACTTATGGATATATGGTAGGGTGAAAGCATATTGACATAACATGATTTAATCTATCTTGAACAATGCTAATTAGCAAAACTTTGACATATGCTAACTAGTACAATAACACGATTTAGATCTCTAAGATCTATGAAACATGATATATTAATACAAAGCTCCTAGAACAAGGAATCCAAATGTACAAACTTTGACAAATTTTAATCTTATTTGTTAAAATTTATCTTGTGCCCAAATCTTTTAGATGTGCTAATTTAAATATGCTAACTAGCACAAAAAGAATGTCATGTTAACATACTTTTACCCAGTAGATTATATCTCATAGAATGCATGTTAATATACTTTTACCCAGTAGATTATATCACATATACATACATACACACAAAAACCACACCAATGCACACGCACACACACACACACACACACACACACACACACACACACACACACACACACACACACACACACACAAAAAAAAACTCAATTGTTGTTGAAATGGATGGTCAGTGTTTTGAAGCCTCAATGCAAGTGTCTTTGAATATCTTGGAGATTGAAAATGTATATGTCACCACGTGGGAGGTCTATGTAGGTGTACTTATTGTGGAGCCATCTTTTGACTCCTTGGCATTAGCTTGTCAAATGTCTCCATAGACTTCAATGTTGGATGTAGGGTGTTCTCATGGATGTAAAAGAAGGGATCTTCTTGTTGAGCATGAACTACAATGAATTAGGAAGTATGAATGCATTGTGAAGCAAGAGTATCAAAGAAGATGCCACTCACAAAAGAGAATGCACATTGTTGATATTGAGGACTGAGACCATAAAGAAATTGATGAAATTATTTAACACATTGTGAAGATCTTGAATGGTTATGACAAAGAGGACCAAACAAGCAGTGCTAGAGACCCAACCATCTCACAGTGAACATGCAAGAAAAAAAACCATTCTATTAGCCTTGCCAATGCTTTAAGATTCTCCCTTGAAATGCGTAAAAGCCCCCCAAAAAATGATGAGTTGTTTCTAAAGAAGAGCGTTCTTACCATGCTTGTGAATGGCATGATGCATGTCAATGGAACTACTAACAAGGAAGTAAGTCTTCCGTAGATGCCAAAATTTTTAAATATTCATTCAGGAAATCTCTATGCTGCTATTGCTTGAGTTCAGGCTGATGAAGGCTCTTTCCGCTTGCTAGCATTGCATTCATGTAAAACAAAGACCACCTATAGCAGGTTAACACTAGAGGTGAAGGCAATCGTGATAAAATTTTGGAGAGAGCACATCAAAGTATCACCAAACAAGAAAAAAATTATTTGGTGCAAAATTGGCTACAAACATTATGAGGAGCATCCAATCCATTTCTTGGATAATTCCCAGGTAATCTAAGCTATTACTGTCTTTCTTTCATGCTTGTGACCATGATCATTGTAAGGACATATGGTACTTCTCTCTGAACTATATGCAACAAGATTACAAAGATAAAGATATGAATAATGCTATGAACACTCACATCCCAACTATTACATACTCTACTTCATCCCTATGACCATGCTCATTGTAAGGACCCTATGGTATTCCTCTCTGTTATATAGAGAAAATTCACAAAGATAATGCTATGAACATTCACATCCCAGCTATTACATCCTCTAATAGTTTATATAGCCTATGCTTGGGTGCTATGACACCACCCTTTGTGTGATATGAAATGCTCTATGTTTTATTGCACAAGGTTTGCTACTATATACGTTGTAGAAAGGAAGATATCAAGGACACACCTCATTTAGGTTGATGTTTCTCTCTCTTTGATGTTGCCATATAGCAGTAAGTTTTGTGCTATGAGATCAATTAATATAAAATCAGAGTTTATGTGCTGTATAGCATCAATTTTTTTCTTTTTGTGTGCCATATGGTTCAATGGTATATATTTGGTATATAGCACAATTGTATGTGCTATGTGAGAGTACTTGTGCTTATCCCTATACATAGCACTAATTTAGGTGCTATGAGAGAGTGCATGTTAGCACAAGCATTGGTCACAAGTGCTATGAATAGAATTTGTGATAGGTTGTGTGCTATGAGAGAAGTGTGTGCTTCACATTGAGCAGCGTACGTGTGCTATGTAGCACCATGGTGAGACATTTTGTGCTATATATAACATTATTCTTAGTCTATTGAGAGTATGTGTGGTGCATAGCACAACGGTGGGTGGTTAGAGAGAGTTTATGTGCTACATGCTAGCTTTGTGATATGACCTAAATGAGTTTCAAATATTACAAGGTTAAGTTCTCTTAGAGACTTTTGCATCATGAATTTCACTAATACTATGTGGTGCCATGCTCACTTGAGTAATCTTTTTCACCTTGTGATATGCATGAGTAGAGTTAAAAAAATTGCATCTTTTGACAACCATTAGTTTTATTCCAAACACAAATTGTGTGTATCACAGATTAAGTACTACACCAAGTTTAAGGAGACTAATCAACAATAATATATAGGGCAAATATCATTTGATGACCTCATGGAGATCATGTACATGAAGCTATAGTGTATGCAAATCATATGTGATTGAAGGTTCGTGTCGGGCCCAACATAATTCCTTTTCTAGAATCACATAGCTATGGAAAAGTTATGTTTGTGCAAAGAAGAAGGATGCTCCTTTTCACTTGTACAAATGTCTTATGGGTGACTTTCCAAAGTGCGGTAAGAAAGAGCTCCCCTTATGTTCACGTGAAGTCATGGAGACAACACAATCTATTCCGGTTCAAATTTTTGAGGAAATTCAGGTTCACAAGATAGGCAAGGAAATATCAAGAAGCGAAAAGTTTGTCACTTAAGAATCTAAGTATTGATGACTTATTGAAAAAGATTACAGTTTCCCCTTCAACATTTATCAAGCACAATTTTACATACAAGTGGCAAGCCGAGCAGTACAAGGAGTGTTTGAAAAAATTTTGCGCAAATATTATTATCTCCATTGTGGATTTTATTGAGAACTATTCGTTCAAGAAGCAAAAGAAAATATATTCTATGCATTGGTATACTAATCAGTGCACCATCTTTGTCCACATCACTTATATGCGGAGGCCTAAAGACAACATCATAATCAGAGATGCACTTTTACATTTCAAATGATCGACAACACAATACCTTATTTGTCTAACACTTTTTTTGTCTTCATTAGCGATGGTTAAAGGATTAGGGTTTAAAATTTAAGAAGCACTATGTTTGGTTTGATGGTGTAGCTTCACAATTTAAGTCAGCAAAGCCTTTCTACTTTGCTGGGCAATATTACCAGCTAACAATGATGGATATGACATGGAGTTTTTTTGGTTGAGTTTATAAAAAAGGGGAACATAATGGTGCTAGAGGCACTATAAAGAGTGCACTAGCCCAATAAGAACAACTTAAGCCTAATGGTATTATACTGAGGTGCGCTTTAGATGTCATATTATTTTTGAGTAAAATATTGCCTTATCAACCAACTTCAATTTTAGGAAAGGCCAGTAAGAGAAGCCAAGAGGTGAGAAAAAACTTATGGCTCATAAAGATAGATGATGTGGACAGGTCAAATGCATGGGCGTGTGCTAGGGTAATTGGATCTCGAGCACTTCATAAAATTTGTGGGTATTGTAAACATGACCCAGCCAAAGTAAAGGCCAGACCTTTGTTAGGCTTTTGAGATGCTTGTGTTGCTGGTCATTATAGGTCCTACTCCAGCAAAGCCTATGTGGATAAGTGGGCAAATATATAGCTGAAATCTAAAGCTCCATTAGAAGCAGAGGATGCGATTGATGTGGACATTGAAGAGACACACAACACCCCTATGTTTGAAGGGTCTCCACATTGTATGCTAGGTGACTTATTTAATGAGGGAGACAATTATGGCGTGAATGCTGAAGCCTACAACAAAGAAGGTGTGGAGTTTTATTTACTTAAATGTGTAAAGGAAAAGTGGAAGACAAACATAGTTGTCAAAGATTCTAGGCAAAATACATGTGCAAGAGGCATATGTATTGTTACTGGCTATTTTACATGCAAAAAAAAGACAATCCCCATCATTACAAACTGCTTGATGATAAGGGTGTGAGCCACATGTACTTTCATCTTGTAAGGGCAATCAAATTTGAGATGTGTCTTGTAGACGCTGCAAAAAAAACATACTATCTATCCCCTATGTGGAGCAAGCTTCTTTACAATGCCATGCCATAGGAGGCTGCTTCAAATCTCTCCTAAATCTCAAGATTGCAAATTGTCACTTTTCTCTATTGAATTGGAACAACTTTGAAGTGCTCGCTTTCACCACTTTTTGCAAAATTTCTAATTATTTTATTTCTTTTCGGCCATGGTAGAGTTTTTTTTACAACTCTCTAGTCTTCTTTTGTACATGCACACACATCGTGCACAACTTTGAATACCTTCAAGCATATTTCATGTAGCTCTCTAGTGAACCAATATACCATTGTACCTACAACTTCAAAGACCTACATGTATATAAGCGAAATAAACAAGATAGTAAAAAAAAATCATAGTACAAAAAATATGGAAAGAAGTACTCACAAAGGATTAAAAGTCTTAGTTTAAACAATACAAAGAACACTTGAAGTATGCATCATAGCCTTATGATTGAAAGCTTGTAAGCAAGAAAAGAGTCAGATACATTTTGGATTTAAACTTATATGTGATTACATATACGTTACCACCAACTATTCAATACGAAAATAAGTTGTACATTGGCCACATATTCAAGAACTAAGTATCCACAACAAAACAAGTTGCTATATATTTGTTGGATATTTGAGAGTCCCAGTATTCTTGTTACATGACTAACATTCAACCCCCTTGACAAGACAATGTTAGCTACTAGGAGCTTCATAGTGCATTGACTCATGTCAACCACCCAAAAGCACTACCCCTTGCTAGTTCACAGCTTGGAATGATGCTCCATAACTAGCCTTGACAATTTATCCTTTGGGATCGTAAGCATGTTTTGCTTAGTGTACTCGCTTCGTGCATTTTCAGTCCTCCATCTCGTCAAACATGGCAGCAACACCTCTATCACTCCTCTATCAAATACAATGAATTTTGACCATAATCATCTGGATCAAATGTCTCTAGGAATACACAACAATGTTCTGGGTTCAACGTATTCTTGTACAAGGTATCATACACCAAAAGTGTATTATCCTCATCCAAGAAGGGGAAGGAGGACCATATATCAACAAGACATTTTAGAAAGATTGGTGTGTTTCCTCTCCGAGGCATTAGGCACATCATTTAGCAAAAGATGTGTTATTTTTGTAATGCTCTTGATGGATGATTTCCAGGAAAGAATCTTTGTTCAAAGCTAGAAAACACGCCTACAATGCTACGTCCAGGTTATCAGCAATCATAATACTCCAAATGACCACATGAAATTGATAGAGACAAACTTCAAAAAAGGTCAGAGAATCCTTTTTTTTTGAATTGGAAGGCTTTAAGAGTTTGATTGACCCTCATGAAAGTAAGCCTATCTTCAGAACCTACATGCGGTACAAACCGCTTGCCTCTTCTAGCCTTGAATGATCTATACCTCTTCAACAATATCCCATTCATATCCAAAATCACACAAGAAGACGTCACATCTATGGGAGCAATAGCAATAGTTAGAGGCGATGGAGAAACTAAAACCTCACAAGGGAGGAAGGAACCACTTGTATCCTTTTTACCTACATCTAGGAGACTTTCCTTCTGCAATGAACTCCGAACATTGCATCCCTCCCATGAAATCTGAACTTTAGAACATTCATCCTCAACCAACCCCTGGTTATTCCATGCATCTAAAACAATTTCATCTGAATTAGGGACATCTGTACCATTATCAACGTCACCAATCTCTAGTTTTCCCAGCATCTGGGAGACTTTCAACTTGCATGGAACTTTGATCCTTGCATCTCTTTCCTACAATTTTAGCATCAAAACTTTCATCCTCACTCCTCCCCTAGTTATTCTTTGCATATGAGATCTTTTCCTCTTTGACCTTTGCAGTAATAGCCACACCCTACCCTACATCAGTCAATGTGCTGGCTTTTTCCTCTATGCCCCACATCAATTAGTGTGTTGAGTGCTCTTGTGCTAGAGTGGGCTGTGCATCCAAATTTGGTTAGTTGAGGCCACATTGTACACAAAAGTGATGTAAGGGGAAAATCTACTCAAACAAGCAATGTGAATAGCCACAAAATGCAAGAGAACTAGCATCACATGGGTAATAGCATTGGAGAAAAGAAATTGAACAAATTTTGCAATCAAAATTCCAAGATCTTCAAAGGAACGAGATGGGTGGCTTTGACATGCCCTCTTGTGAAAGTAGAACGAAGGTGCATCCTACATATGGCTACTAGGCTAACTTATTCTTTAAACATGTTTCTACATAAAGGTCAAATTCATGACTTGTTGATAGTTGAGTATACTTTGAACCCGTACCCAGTCTTTGGTGTAGCCTTGTTTGGCCCAACCTTCTGTGATGGAGCCTTTTTGGGTGTAGGCTTGTTTGTTGGAGCCTTCTTTGGAGATGTCGAGGCATGCATTCCAACAATGTACTTCTTGATCTCCTCCAAGGTCTCTAACAGCTACAATGTCGTGCCCAAATCTTGACATGGCATGCGCCTTATGGGCAGCTTAGGTCTAGAGGGTTGTTATCATCACTTGTGCTTTGTTGTCTGGTCATCCTTGGGGACACTTGGGATTGAGAGTTGTCTCTTTGACATAGGAACCTATTATAGCTTTATTTGGAGTAGGAGTGAACTCTTTGCTCTCTAAAATAGTCGTCTCCTTGGCTAACTCTGAGTATAGGTCTGATGTAATTTCCAAATGTAGGAAATAAGAACAACACACGTCTATAATCAGATGCAGATTAAAGGTGTAAAACTATACCTTCAACAAAAACAGTTAATGAACTTTTGGGTGTCTCAAATAACACAAAATCCATAAACCTTGAAGTTTCTTTGCCTAACATAAAAAAAAGTAAGTAAGTTCGTTGCAATGGAATGTTTCCCTTTATTGGTTACATACACATAGAGCAAAGTACTTACCACATTTGATGTCTTTCTTGGATGTCATTGTTGATGGAAAAAGGTAGCACGTTTGGTTGAAGTCAGTCACCACACACTTGCCATGTCTTGAGAACATGTGTGCAAAACACAACATGTGATAAACACAGAGACAAAAAAGGTAGGGAAAACACATTTAGTACAGCAGCATGAAAAGCAACACTACATCCCGCACAACTAAAAAATCCTCCAATAGAGACTTGATCAAATTCTCCCTTGGGCACACAAGGATTGAATGCCATAAAGGCATTCATTCCCCTTCTCAACTTCTATGTTCAGCTCAACACAAAATTGGGAGTACTTACATTACCTCTCTAAGTCAATCTGACTTGAAGCTGAGTAACCTTGCAAACACCATATGTCATGTTATGAGAACATTGCATAAGAAAACATTAAATTCCACAACAAACCATTGTGGCTTTTTTCGTACATAAAAAGTTAAATAGCTATTACAAAAGATATATAGCTATTATAGAAGCTATATAGAAATTGAAAAAAACACACACACACACACACATGCACACGCACACACACGCACACGCACAGGCACACGCACACGCACACGCACGCACGCACGCACGCACACACGCACACACGCACACACACACACACACACACACACACACACACACACACACACACACACACACACACACACACACACACACACAAGTGGCAAGGAGTATTAGCTTAAAATGGAGGATTTTAGGCTCCCTTGTGCAAAGGCCCCTACAGTATGAAATTCACACCCTATTGAATTAAAAGGTACTATGGGGATCTAATCCTTGGTATGGAGCATCCCGACAACTTCAAACACCATTGATGGTAGCAAACCTAAACACTATCATCTATGCATGCTAGGTGATATGGTAAAGCCTTTGAATTAAATAAAAAAGTGAATCTAATTGAGATCTATGCAGTAGAACCTGCCTCGTGGGAAGCTGGGCTTTATAAAAGGTTTTAAAAGGGAAATTTTCCCTTAAGTGAGGTTTTCTAAGAATAGGGCTCACTCAGAGCGCGTAAAGAGGGATGGAGGAATCTCTGCAGTGCGATGATTCAGCCAACAAAGCTGGGAAGCGTAGGTGGCGAGAGCGATGACGAAGCACATGGGCCATTCAAGGCGACCCGAGTGCATAGCTGGAACTGAGCTGCAAGTTGAAGGATATTCGGGCTAATTCGAGCTGCGAATGTATAAAAGGTGAGGGTCTCTCTCACTTAGCTAGCGAGTATGTGAGTTTGAAATCCTTATACACTCTATGTGGTACCTGAGGATTAGTGCATAAGAAGGAGTACTTGGTGTGTATTAAACCATGGCAAAAGGGAAGCAAGTATTGGAGGTCCAACCATTGGCTACTGCTTTGTCTCAGGTCGAGTTCCTTTGCATAATATAATAGTAATAATGCTTGGTACTGTGGAAACCTTTCCCTGAGATGGAAAGTTCTGCTCATTTGGGTTGCAAGTATTGAAAAACTTCGGTTTTTTACTGCATACCTAGCACTAACACTTAGTTTTATTTGGCATCTGATCTGGCAGTGACATAAAGTACTATAAGTTTTGTTTTGGTGAGTATATGGCTGAAATCTAGTTGGTATTTCTGGTTATACCGCCATGAAGAACATTGGTTTGCTTTTCAAAGGAATTTGGTTTTTTACATGCAAATTTTGACTCTGGCTGTTGCTCTTTTGGCCTGGGATTATACTTCTCGGAGCTAATGACTTTCTGAGTTGTTTACTAACTAAAAGATGTATGATACTATGGTAAAAGGAAATTAATCTTAACTTGAAGATTCAGACTGTATTACTTGGATGCTTTACTTGGTTATCGGTTTTTCATATCTAAATTTGAAAGAAGCTCTTGGTATGCCAACATAAAAAATTAGGGATTCTGGTTTTATGATTAAAGAACCTGGTGTTTACATGCAAATTCTAGTTTTTCTCTTCACAGCTTGAGATTGGGTATATACTTATAACCAGGTAAGTTACTAGAGTTTTGACTGATACTTCCATAGATTGTACTGTTACTTCTCGGGCTGAGGAGTTTTGATACAGTGGGGTTGGATATTATGGTTATGCTTTACATAGAATTCAGACGGACTTAGGGTGATAACCTTCTTGCTTGAGCTTGTACTTCTCGAAGGAAGTCGCATAGGATTTCCATTGGAAACCCTAGCTCTGGCTAGCACTCTTCTGGCATGAGATAATACTTCTCAAATCTGGATCTTGTAAAAGATTGATACAGCCTGCAATATGGCTGAAATCGGGTTGGTATTTCTGGTTATGCCGCCATGAAGAACATTGGTTTTTCTTTTCAAAGGAATGTGGTTTTTATGCTTCACAACCGGTTATATACATGCAATTTTTGGTTTTTTCATAGCTTGGTATTTGGTATTTCTAACCAAGTAGGGTTAAAGGTTACTAACTAATACTTCCCTAACTTGCGCTGTTACTTCTTGGAGCTGAGGATTGCTGATACTGTAGGATTTGATAAGTATGGCATGAGATGTTGTGCTTTACATGAAATTCCGACTGGCTTTGGCTGGTACCTTTCTGGCCTAAGCAAATACGCCCCAGTGTAGTCGCATAGATTTCCATGAGGAACTCTAGCTCTGGCTGTTGCTCTTTTGGCCTGGGATTATACTTCTCAGAGCTGATGACTCTTTGAGTTTACTAACTAAAAGTTGTATGATACTATGGTAAAAGGAAATTGACCTTAACTTGCAGATTCGGACTGTATTACTTGGATGCTTTACTTGGTTAAAGAATTTTCATAACTAAATTTGGAAGAAGCTCTTGGTATGCCGACATAAAAAATTGGGGATTCTGGTTTTCTCCTTAAACAACTTGGTGTTTACATGCAAATGCTGGTTTTTTTCTTCACAGCTTGAGATTTGGTATATACTTATAACCAGATAAGGTACTAGGGTTCTGACTGATACTTCCATAGATTGTATTGTTACTTCTCGGGCTAAGGAGTTTTGATAGAGTGGGGTTGGATATTATGGTTACACTTCACATAGAATTCTGATGGACTCAGGCTGGTACCCTTCTGGCTTGAGCATGTAATTCTCGGAGGAAGTCGCATAGGATTTCCATTGGAAACCCTAGCTCTGGCTAGCACTCTTCTGGCACGAGATAATACTTCTCGGATTTGTATCTGGTGAAAGCTTGATACAGCCTGCATTATGGCTGGCTTAACTCTGGTTCAGGCTCGAGCTCTGGCTAATAACGTATCTGACCGTGGAAGGTACGTCTCTGAAAAGGGGACCCTGGATAGTATCTGAGTATAGATGATTGCAAAACATCTAACCTACATCAGTTGCTTGGATTTGATGTAGTGATCTGGTTTTTATACATTCTTGGTCCACTACATCGAGTAATAATGCTACCTTAAGTATTCTATGGTTTAGATGCCTTTTTTTCAGGCTTTCAAAAAAATCTGACCTTGTACTATGTACTTAGTGGTCTAGCTTAGATATAGCCCTTACTACCATACTCTGGTTCATTATTTTATAAAAAACTGTGTGAGATTGGGCAAGTTATAGGATTCAAACTAAGAAGGATATGGGGGTAAAGTTGCATATGCTTCTGGCTGGCTGGTACTCCTCTAGCCTTGGCTGGAACTTCTCAGAGCTGATGGTTCGGCCTTTTTTCTTTGGCTTCAAGGGAAACACTTTATGACTGTGTTAACATGCATGACTAGTAAACATGCACGTCTGTGTAACTACAAACTCATGAATTCTAGCGTAAAAATGGTCGAAAGATAACCCTAGCTGATTCTGGCCTGGAAGGGCTCGACATTGAGGTGTAGGATATAGAATAGGACACATATAGGGATAGACTGACGAGTGGCAAATGGAATTTCATAAATGTCCGCTAAACTCTCTAACTTGACATTCTACTATAGTATGTACATATCATTTCAGGCTTAATCATTTGTTTACTGATAAACAGGGTCTACCAAAGTATAGGTTGGCTGCTCGAATGAGTACTACTCTTGGTCTGATCAAGAGAGCACAGATCTCAAAAAAGCTTAAAGCGGCTAGGGCTGAATATATAGCAACATTTGCGGCAAGAACAGAACACGGTCAAGGCAGAGAGCATATCTTAATCGAACCTGCAAGAATAAGGAGATAAATTATGAAGATACTTAAATAGAGAATCATTGGTAGTTTGTAAACTGATGAAGTTTAGTGTAATGATGTAATTGACTACCTAAGTCTTGTTAAAGTTCGTTCAATTCTTAATAAAGTTGATGTGCAAAAAGAAGTTGAACATTTGTGACATGGATAACAACTAGGATGCCCATACATCACCTGCATATAGAGCCAATGCTAACTGAATGTTATGTTGTTCTATGGTGCAGGTGAGGGCTACTCTCTTTGGTTCAACTTCTTGGTTGCTTTATTGTTGGGAGGAATGGCTGCTAGTTCGCAGTTTGTAAAAGAATTTCTACATTCGGATGGTGACTTGTACCAATCTGATAAGATTTAACTTATACAAAATCATGCTGTCTAAAGTTTGTTTTGTATAATAAACCTTGTATTTATCTGGGTACCTTGGTCTTTGAAGATATGTGTGCTCGTTTGTGAGTATTATAAGTAGATAACTAAAACACACACCTTTGGCACTTAGATCCAGTTTTACCACTGGGTCAGGACCAAGCTCCCGGTATTTTTTCTAGGACAGGTGATCATAGTCTACATTCAATATGAACTAGAGGGGCTAACCTCACACAATCATTATGAATTATTTCTTACTGGTTGAAGGTCGAGGAAGCTACGAGAGTACTATCTTAAAATTTAGGTCTTAGTCTAAAATTCTACCGTTTACATATTTTCCTTTTGAAATTTCTCTAATACGCCTTCTTCAGGCTATTTCCTTGTATCAGGGATTGGAATTGCCAATGGAGCCACTCTCAAGAGCTTCACTATTGGTTCTAAGATGCATTCAGGATGCTGAGCATCTGCTCTCATTGTGGCCTCGTCGAGTAATCCTAATACCTCCCTTATTCACACAGTCTCATTTGACAAATGGGTCAAAACATCAGCAATATTAGTCAAAAGCAGTAAGGATGGTGTTTCAGATATCTCTGATATTATTGCAAATGTCCCGACTATCTCTAAGGCACATAAAGAGGACTTGGCTAAGTTCTCATCTGATGGTGCTAAACTTGCTAACCTTCTCAGAAAGCAATGTGGACTCGGCCCCAGTTTTGTCATAGCCCTGACTATTCCTATTCTCCCACCTACCAACAGTCTTTTCTAGTAGGGATGCAACGGCTGTAGAAGCAGTTAAAGAATTTCAGAAAGATTTATGTTCTCTAAGTGAAACTTCGCTTTTGGAATTATTCCCTAAGGTTTCCAGGATATTTCCTTTCTTACCAATACGGCAAGTTGAGGTGGAATCCTTAGGGGTGGAGCACAAACTTTGGTTACTCCCTAATAAAGGGTTTCTGGCTCCTATTTATATAGAGACCTGGGTTTTTCTTGGAAAATCTACGGGCCTCCACAATGGAGGACTCTTGACTGAAGATACTGAAAGGAGTGCAATGATTAGACAAAGGTGAGCTGATTAAAGCTCCATTCAACTTGAATTGTTTGGACTCCAAGAGGTGTGGGTCTAATGCATGACTTTATGTGAGAACGAAAGGACTCATGGAATTCAGTAAAAGCAATGTTGACTATTATGTGGAATCAGTCTGGAATATTTTACAGGCCCTACCTCAAGTGCGCTTGCAGATTTTTGGACCCTAAAGCGTCTTGTGAGTCTAACATCATATGGTTCGACCATACAGTTTGGTTTGCCATCAACAATCTGGAATCTATATTCCCGGAAAAGTCTACATCATTTCATCTTACTCTCATTTGCTCATGGTTAGGTGGACAAGCCAAGGAGTTAGTTCTAGCGCAATTTGCCTTCATACAATTTCGTACTTTGATGGTTGAAATGCTCAAAGAGCTAGGGGCAAATGAACCAGGAATGCTCCTGACTACCTATGGTTCTTACAAAGGGATAAAAACTATTCTGGGTCTGCTGAAACCTAACTTTGAAGATGATGAATCCCCCTCTCAAAAGAGATCCAACACATTACTAACTCCAAATTCCACATTTACCTCCTTTCTTACACCATCTTCGTCTGCTGACTCCAGTTTTGGAAGAGGAAAGTCTAGAAGCTTTACAAGAGGAAGAGGTCAAGGACTACCTATTAAACATCTGTTGGAAATGTGACTTTGCAGGTAGGGGTCAATGAAATGGGGAGGCATTATCTACCAAGCAAAGCCGAGGATTGCAGTACTTGTTTCATTCATTGTCATTTCACGAATAGAATATTTGAGTTCTTTTCACCTAAATCAATTTTAATAGAATGCTTTGATTTGGTATATGGGGATCATTATTTGATAGAAAATATGGCATTTGGCTGGAAATACTCTGAAGCTATTAAAAGACTTGTGTATTCAAATAAATTTTTGAGATATGAACCTATTTTAAGATGTAACTGTGGAAATCTTACTTCCTTCTGTAAGGAGTTCGAATCACTTGGTTCACATGTCTGTATGACAAACCTTGCTATCCTTAAGGATTCTTCTCTTTGAAATCTACTTGGAATGGGTTTGAATCACATACCTGTGGAACCGCTAAACCCTAGAATGGAATTTTCTGCACTTATAGAATGTCTGGCTAACATAGCCTTAAAGATAGATCCAACAGGATCTCGCTGAGAAAC
This sequence comes from Adiantum capillus-veneris, assembly GCF_014529385.1. Taxonomy (NCBI): domain Eukaryota; kingdom Viridiplantae; phylum Streptophyta; class Polypodiopsida; order Polypodiales; family Pteridaceae; genus Adiantum; species Adiantum capillus-veneris. The sequence goes on along the minus strand of NC_140953.1, from coordinate 87,027,639 downwards.
TAGAAGCTATCTTTTATCAAAAGATTAATCTTCTGCCGATAAAATGGCTCAGTATGAATACTACTTGGGTCACACCAAAAATTATGCAAGAATGTCATGAGATGACTCGTGAGTGGTTTATTGTCGGGCTTGATAAAGCTGCAAACATTGTATTAGTTATCTGTAAAAAACTGGTATATGAGGCTGCCCTGGTAAGGTTGGGGGGACCTGAATTTGAAAAGAAGAATGAAACACTGAAGGATGTAGCTCTAGCATTATTGAGAGATTTGGACAACATGGGTTACGTTGAAGCTTCTAGTAAGCTTCCGGTTTTGTTCTCAACTTTGAAAACACGCAGACAAAAGTTTAGATGGATTTTTGACGTTTTGAACTGTATATTCTTCAATATTACGAAAGATGTAACTTCTTATCTAAATCTTATCATGACTGAGATGAGTAATCTTTGTGCGAAAAGAAGAGCTAATCTTAAAAGGTTCAGTGGTACAGATTGTTGTACCTTCTGGCTTGCTAAGAATTCAGCAGAGGTATTTATCAACTTACCTTCCGATATCTATTGTATCTTTACTACTGCTGATATTACGCAATGTTATGAAAAAATTCTGTCTCAGGAAATTATGGCCTTATTGAAGTACTCAAAGAGATAATTAACCTAGATTTTTCCAACAAAAAGTCACAAGGGTTTGAAAAGATCTTGTTGGTAAGAACACCTTGTTGGGTTAAAAAACCAGAAAGAGAACCAACGATGTGCTTTGGAAAAAATTCGCTTATTATGGTAATTACATGGATATTACATAATTGCCTTATTGAGGTTGGGCCAAATTGTTATAGTAGACAAAAAATGGGAATCCCTATGGGGTTCTCTTGCTCACCTATAATGTGTAATCTATACTTATTGTATTTTGAATACAAATGGGTATGCTCTAAAATGAAGCATTATGATGAGGCCAGACAACTGGTAGCCTTCAATAACACGTTTAGATTTGGATGATTTATTGAGTATAAACAATCAGAACTTCAAAAATCAGCTAGAAGAAATTTACCCACCTTGCCTCATGATAGAGCCTACCTCAGTGGAAGAATTGGTGATAGATGGTAGGACTATAGTTAAGAGAACCTGTTTTTTTAAACATGGAGATACAAATTCACTCCCCTTACACTAGCCTTTACACTACATGCTTCTTTTGGAAGCGAGACAATCTGTCACTTAGTCCTGTTGAATTTGTTAAAAAGAAAAGTAACAGGCCGATTAAGAATGTGAGTAACACCTGCTTAGGTATTCTGTCACTTATAATATACTCTTCGTCAGATTACTTCTTTACTGATTGGAAAATTCTGTAATAATGGGTTTTTACGTAGGGAATTGGTTGCTAGTATTACTAAAGCAATTTGCATGAATAATTGGCCGGGTGCCAAAATAGATGCTGGGTTTCTCTGCAATCTACTAAGGAAGTAGGCCCATACCTAATGGGTCTATGACCTTATTAGGTAGTGCCAGGGTATGGGTGGGCACACACACACACACACACACACACACACACACACACACACACACACACACACACACACACACACACACACACACACACACACACACACACACACACACACACACACACACACACACACACACACAAGTGGCAAGGAGTATTAGCTTAAAATGGAGGAGTATTAGCTTAAAATGGAGGATTTTAGGCTCCCTTGTGCAAAGGCCCCTAAAGTATGAAATTCACACCCTATTGAATTAAAAGGTACTATGGGGATCTAATCCTTGGGATGGAGCATCCCGACAACTTCAAACACCATTGATAGGAGCAAACCTAAACACTATCATCTATGCATGCTAGGTGATATGGTAAAGCCTTTGAATTAAATAAAAAAGTGAATCTAATTGAGATCTATGCAGTAGAACCTGCCTCGTGGGAAGCTGGGCTTTATAAAAGGTTTTAAAAGGGAAATTTTCCCTTAAGTGAGGTTTTCTAAGAATAGGGCTCACTCAGAGCGCGTAAAGAGGGATGGCGGATTCTCTGCAGTGCGTTGATTCAGCCAACAAAGCTGGGAAGCGTAGATGGCAAGAGCGATGATGAAGCGCATGGGCCATTCAAGGCGACCCGAGTGCATAGCTGGAACTGAGCAGCAAGTTGAAGGATATTCGGGCTAATCCAAGCTGCGAATGTATAAAAGGTGAGGGTCTCTCTCACTTAGCTGGCGAGTATGTGAGTTTGAAATCCTTATACACTCTGTGTGGTAACTGAGGATTAGTGCATAAGAAGGAGTACTTGGTGTGTATTAAACCATGGCAAAAGGGAAGCAAGTATTGGAGGTCCAACCATTGGCTACTGCTTTGTCTCAAGTCGAGTTCCTTTGCATAATATAATAGTAATGCTTGGTACTGTGGAAACCTTTCCCTGAGATGGAAAGTTCTGCTCATTGTGGCACGAGATAATACTTCTCAAATTTGGATCTTGTAAAAGCTTGATACAGCTAGCCTGCATTATGGTTGAAATCTGGTTGGTATTCTGGTTATGCCGCCATGAAGAACATTGGTTTTTCTTTTCAAAGGAATCTGGTTTTTATGCTTCACAACCGGTTATATACATGCAATTTTTGGTTTTTTCACAGATTGGTATTTGGTATTTCTAACCAAGTAGGGTTAAAGGTTACTAACTGATACTTCCCTAACTTGTGCTGTTACTCCTCGGAGCTGAGGATTGCTTATACTATGGGATTTGATAAGTATGGCATGAGATGTTGTGCTTTACATGAAACTCCGACTAGCTTTGGCTGGTACCTTTCTGGCCTAAGGAAATACGTCTCGGTGTAGCCGCATAGATTTCCATGAGGAAATCTGGCTCTGGCTGGTGCTCTTTTGGCCTAGGATTATACTTCTTGGAGCTGATGAGTTTTGGATTGTTTACTAACTAAAAGCTGTATGATACTATAGTAAAAGGAAATTGATCTTAACTTGCAGATTGGACTGTATTACTTGGATGCTTTACTTGGTTATAGAATTTTCATAACTAAATTTGGAAGAAGCTCTCGGTATGCCAACATAAAAAATTGGGGATTCTGGTTTTCTCCTTAAACAACTTGGTGTTTACATGCAAATGCTGGTTTTTTTCTTCACAGCTTGAGATTTGGTATATACTTATAACCAGGTAAGGTACTAGGGTTCTGACTGATACTTCCATAGATTGTATTGTTACTTCTCGGGCTAAGGAGTTTTGATAGAGTGGGGTTGGATATTATGGTTACACTTCACATAGAATTCTGATGGACTCAGGCTGGTACCCTTCTGGCTTGAGCATGTAATTCTCGGAGGAAGTCGCATAGGATTTCCATTGGAAACCCTAGCTCTGGCTAGCACTCTTTTGGCACGAGATAATACTTCTCGGATTTGTATCTGGTGAAAGCTTGATACAGCCTGCATTATGGCTGGCTTGACTCTGGTTGCTCGAGCTCTGGGTAATAACGTATCTGACCATGGAAGGTACGTCTCTGAAAAGGGGACCCTGGATAGTATCTAAGTATAGATGATTGCAAAACATCTAACCTACATCAGTTGCTTGGATTTGATGTAGTGATCTGGTTTTTATACATTCTTGGTCCACTACATCGAATAATAGTTCTACCTTAAATATTCTATGGTTTAGATGCCTTTTTTTCAGGCTTACAAAAAACCTTCTACTATGTACTTAGTGGTCTAGCTTAGATATAGCCCTTACTACCATATTCTGGTTCATTATTTTAAAAAAATTATGTGAGATTGGGCAAGTTATAGGATTCAAACTAAGAAGGTTGGGGGGGTAAAGTTGCATATGGCTCTGGCTGGCTGGTACTCCTCTAGCCTTGGCTGGAACTTCTCGGAGCTGATGGTTCAGCCTTTTTTCTTTGGCTTCAAAGGAAACACTTTATGACTGTGTAAACATGCATGACTGGTAAACATGCACCACTGTGTAACTACAGACTCATGAATTCTAGCATAAAAATGGTCGAAAGATAATCCTAGCTGATTCTAGCATGGAAGGGCTCGACCTTGAGGTGTAGGATATAGAATAGGACATAGATAGGGATAGACCAACGAGTGGCAAATGGAATTTCATAAATGTCCGCTAAACTCTCTAACTTGACATTCTACTATAGTATGCACAGATCATTTCAGGCTTAATCATTTGTTTACTGATAACAGGGTCTACCAAAGTATAGGTTGACTGCTCAAATGAGTACTACTCTTGATCCGATCAAGAGAGCACAGATCTCAAAAAATCTTAAAGCGGCTAGGGATGAATATATAGCAACATTTGCGGCAAAGAACAGAACATGGTCAAGGCAGAGAGCATATCTTAATCGAACCTGCAAGAATAAGGAGATAAATTGTAAAGATACCTAAGTAGAGAATCATTGGCAGTCTGTAAACTGATGAAGTTCAGTGCAATGATGTAATTGACTACCTATGTCTTGTTAAAGTTCGTTCAATTCTTAATAAAGTTGATTTGCAAAAAAAAGTTGAAACTTTGTGACATGGATAACAACTAGGCCCATACATCACCTGCATACAGAGCCAATGCTAACTGAATGTTATGTTGTTCTATGGGTGCAGGTGAGGGCTACTCTCTTTGGTTTAGCTTTTTGGTTGCTTTGTTGTTGGGAGAATGGCTGCTGGTTCACAATTTGTAAAAGAATTTCTACATTCGGATGGTGACTTGTACCAGTCTGATAAGATTTAAATTATACAAAATCATGCCGTGTAAAGTTTGTTTTGTATAATAAACCTTGTATTTATCTGGGTACCTTGGTCTTTGAACATATGTGTGTTCGTTTGTGAGTATTATAAGTAGATAACGAAAACACATACACACACACACACACACACACACACACACACACACACACACACACACACACACACATCCATATGATTAGTGAGTTGGAGTGGCTAGCGAGTTTTCTATCGGATTTACTTCAAAAAATTTCAGGCTTTTCCATTGAGCTTTGAGATTTGGCGTTTGAAGTTGAAATTCAATTTTGATATTCTTGCTCGTTATTTTTATTTTCTTGGATTTTATTAGCTTTTATCAGCAAAACTAAAGCAAAATTAACCTAATTGTTCAAAAACTTCTATCCTATATGTAAAAAATACTAAACACTCCTCAATTTATTATTTGGCCATATTTTTGTGGGACGCACCATTTTCATAATGATTTTGGCCAGAAAACATACAATCTGAGTAAAAACTACACCATTTATGGATTTTGGCAATTATATACAATATATACACATATTGAGGGATTATTATTTGCATTCCCCATTTATCATGTTACAAGGGCAATCGCTTAATTTATTCAAGAAAGATTGTATAGTAAAACACAATTACTTCAAAATATTGCCCATATCTTTTCTAGATTGATATACCTTGCCCATTTTTAGATCGTCTCCCCCCCTCCTTGCTTCACCATTCTGCCTGAACTAACAATGTTGGTTAGTATAGAGCTCAAAATTTTGTTTGTATGTTCTGCTTGACTGCTTGCTTTCATCAAGAGTTGAGTTTTGGATTCTAATGGCCGTTTTGTAGTTTTCTTTCTTAAGTTATGGTCTTGTTTTTTCCGGTACCTTTGTTGGCATCTTTGATGTTGGTTTGGAAACTCAAAATATCTTTCTTCCCCTCCTCTGATTAGAAGCTTGGCTCTTACTTGCTCCTTCTCAATCCGATCCCTCTGTTGTAATTGGTTCTTCTTCCCACGTGTCCATAGCATCGTAATAGTGATTAGAGAAGACTTGTTGCTACTCAATCATCTCAATAGATACCATTTGGATGGGGAATATATCATAACCCTCTTCAATACAAAACTGTGTAGGTGTAGATTCGCTTATACATACATCCATGGTGGCCAGGATTTGAGTCCATTCAAAGGGTTTAAACAAATGTTCATGGAGTGGTTTTAGTATGTAATCTGCATCATTTACATCTCTGTCTAGAATGTAGTCTTTCTTTTGTAAGCTTCCCGATTGAGAAGCACCACACATCCAAATTGGAGTGTTTTTATGTACCCACGATGGCAGTTCAGTTTTTGCACAAGTTTCAGAGTCTAATTCATGTATTGGTGTCCTTGGAACATCCTTGTAAGAATGTTATTTCAAGTTCACTCAAGTGACTGCCCCTACTTGCTTCAGGTAGAGATAATCATTGTCCCAATCTTGGATTAATTGTATCTGTCTCATGAATGGTCTTCCCAAAATGATTTCTTAATTGAGTCTCTTCCCAAATTCTACAATGGAAAAAGTGTACTGGTAGTCAATTCCGCAGGAGGTGACTATCACATTCTCTTGTAGGCCCATTGGTTTCTCTAGATGTCCATCTGCCAATTGCAGTTTCATTATTGTCTGCCTAATTGTTGGATTTCCCAAAGCTTCCCAAATAGCTTTAGTTTCTATGGCTATGCCTTCTCCATTGTCTAAAATAGCCATAGTTGCTACATCATTGTATTGTACTGGAAGGGTCGTGTTTCCCTCATTCCCTTCACAATATTCCCAGATCTTATTCATAGGTATCGACTTGACAAGTCTAGTTTGTGTCTCTTCTTTTTGCAAAACCTCAAGTTCATCTGAGATGCTCCTTTCAATCCCATCCTTCCCATGGTAGTTTGCATCTTTCCCCATAGGTGTGGTCTCAGGTTCAGGAGCTCACCCGAAGTGATTGTGCACTAAATTGGTGTCAACATAACGGATTGTAAATTAGCCACATCCAAAGTCTGTCTTGACCTTTCTAGTTTTGTTGTTTTGTAGACCATTGATTTCTCTTCATTTGCACCTAAGTAAGACAGTAGTGTTTGCAAGGTTTCAACTTTTGTAGAGTTTGGCTATTTTGATCCCCAATCTCCATACAATGATTGTTCATCTAGTTTCATGGGTAATCTGTCAAACACAACTTTTTCTGTTGGTGCTAATTTTTGAGCCAAGATCCCATCTTTTGCTTCGCTAGTTCTCGTTTCCACATATAGTTTGGCCAATCATCCTCAACTGTCGGCACACCATCCATCCTTCTTCAATATTAGGAACTTCCAGTTAAAGTGGTTGTATTTCATTGTTTTCCCAATTTTTTGACCTTTCCTTTTCTTGAGCTTTTTCTCTTAGGATTTTGGTCTAAACTTCTTTCGGTTATTCTATATCTTCCTATTGAGGATTCTGTTTTTCCATCAAGACCTTGTGTGATCTGGATCAGGTTTCTGTAAGCTTATAATTTAGCTGTTTCCACTTTAGGTGTTGGATATTTTTTCCATTGGTTTTCCAACGTTTGTCCGACTTTTAGTCCAGCTTGAAAAGCTGCATTGATTGGTTTGTAAATTTTATCAACCAAAACGGAACTGGATAATTTTGGTTCGGGTTCCCTAAAATCTATTGAAGGAGTCTATATTTTTCCTTTTGTCTCCTTTCGTATCTTCCCCTTGATCTCCTTCCGTTGTTTTTGTCTCTTGAGTTGGTATCTTTTGCGTCTTTATTTCCTAGAGTTTTTGGAGGAATTGCTAGATTTATTTGATCCATTTGCGTACTTTTGTTTGTTTTGCTTGGTTTGTGCTCTAGTTATCACTTGAACATGAATTATCCGTTCTCCTTCTGATGATGAACTACTTGGCACCACTTGGACTATGTTTAAAGTAGTTTTTTCTTTGTTTGCCGGATTTCTAGGGTAGTCCTCAGGAAAGTGTCCACCCTTGCGTCTACACACTCCACAATATGCCTTCAAATGTCTCACATTCTTATTTGATTTAGGACAGTCATTTTTCCAATGGTCGTTCGCTCCATATCTGTTGTGACAATTTCCACTTTTTGTTTTGGGCATTGGCTTAAGCATAAGTGGTCTCAACCCCTAGTTTGTAATAAAATAAACAGGTGCTATATCAGGGGGTGCTTGTCACATTGGCTCTATAGAGACTGGAGTAGGTTGGTTATACCACTCTTCTCTATCCCCATTGTTACTGAACTAGTCTCAGGATATGGATTAACGGGTACTAGCACCTGTTCTTTTGTTTATTCCTCAGTCACCATGTACTTCATTGGTCTAGATCTATTCCCTAGAAGTGGAGGTTGCTGACATAATACTGGTTGTGGTTGCTCCACATTCATGGGTGATCATTGCATGGGTGTCATATTGGGTGCGTATCTATACTTGGGTTGCCCCTGTGACCTCATTCGCACATACTGAACATTTCCATCATATTGCAGCTTGCAGTAGCAGTCATTTGTCTCATGATTTGTCCATTTTTCTTCAATAGCACACCATTTTTATTGACTTTGTTGTCCCATAGGTTGTCCCTGCACTAGGCCTCACATTGGCATTCTTTGCATGTTGATCATCATAGAGTTCATGCGTTTAAGCATGTCCTCCATCGCATTGGCAGGAGTTGATCTGCTGATCCTACTTATGCTTGGTGGATGTGTTTTACTCGCTCTCAGTATCTTTAGATTTTATTTCCTCATTGAATATCTCACAATTATCACTCAAGTCAATCGAATATTGACTACATGCTTCGTAAGTCATGTGTTTTTTGATATACAAAATAGCATGCAAATCTTTGTTTAATAGCCCCTCTAGAAACAATGAGACTAGTCTTTCCTCGGTTGGAATCTCCAACTTTGGGCATCTGTCGATGTATTGTCTCATTTGACTCATGCTATCTTTGATAGTTTCTCCTTGTTTCTATTTGAAACTATAGATTTGTGCCACAGTAATATGCTTTATGCCCATTTTAGAACAAGTAGCGACAAATCTCATGGCCAAAGTCGGCAAGCCGGTTATTGATCCAGGAGGTATGGTCCAGAACCAAGTTAAGGCTTCGCCCTCCAAGGTCATCCCAAATCCCTCAAATTGTGTATGGAAATTGGTTATACACTCATCTCTCAAAACATGTATGAAGCTGACCAAATGGTCATATGGGTCCCCAGTCCCGCTATATTGTTTAACCCAATTTTGAAAATTTGTTGGTCTGACTCTACGATTGTGTTCAACACCCACTCTCTCTTTCTCTCTCTTCTAGCCGGTGTTTCTCCCATTAATTCCTCAAACCAGCCGTTTGATAAGTGTGACTCATGTGGACCTCTTCTCGTCCTCATGTCACTCATTCCTCCCTTGTTATAGGTGGTTTTTGCCTTTCTTCCTTTGTTGGCATCATTGAGGTGGCTACTCCTTGTTGCACTTCCTTGTTGATTGCCCATGTTATCATAAGTTCTATCATTTGGATCCACCTCCCGATCGATTTCTTGTACGATTCCCATGATCACTTCACAGATTGAGTGTTCTTGGTATTTGGTTTGTTCAATCTCCTTTGGACACATATGACAAAATTATTGTTGTAGCAATCCTTAAAGAGATGAGTGGGAAGTTCTTCTAAACCATTTTCCTTGATTTTGAAAATGTACATAATTTTCAAGGGCGTCAGTTGTCCTAATCTAGCATGGGTAGTCCATACCAAATCCTTAATATTGTTTTCTTCCCAACAAGAAACTCCAAGTCTTCGGTTATCACTGGGGATGCGTTTCAATGGTTTAACATTTATTAACTCATACCCTTCTAATTCTAACACTGGAGGTCCCTCCTTTACACCCTTATCTGGTATTAGAGTATCAACCTATAATCCCCATTTATCCACTGAATAAGGGTCTTGTATCTTACTCCATTTCAGTGTACATACAGGTCGTCTTGTTTTTTTGCCCTAACCTCCTCTTCGAAATCAATGGTGTGGTCATCTATCCTCACTACAAGCTCCTCATTTTGGTCCAAATAAATATGGGATTCATACTTGTTGGTCTTGGAAAAAATCAAGATGTGATTGAAATTGAGAGATATCCTGGTTCCAAATTGAGTTGAAAAAGAAGACATATTTGAGCTTGAATTGGAGTAAGTGTTTGACACTTCTTCTACTATAGTTTATAATGGTCTCCCTTGACTTACACTCTCTTCTGTGGACGCTCTTCTCCTATTCTCTCCTCAGTCAATCGAGTTTCCCAAAACTCTATGAAATCCATGGTTCTTATATAGATTTACACAACTTAAATAAACTAAAACTTCAAACCTCGAGGGTTGTCTTTGGTTTCAAACGAAATGCTTTTGTTATTTGCTCTGTTGTCCTTCACAAGCCGTAATTCCGTGCACAATAACACTTAAAACCATATGTGATTCCCCAATTTGTCAATCTTGAGTCACAAAATATACAAAAAAATCCTTTTTCGAGTGCGCAATAGATCTTATGTGCAAAATATGTGAAATTTCACTTTTATCTTAGGCGTGCCTAAGATGGTTAATGCACCTATTTTTAGGGTGCATTTCAACTTTTATCACACAGTTAAGGTCTCCCAGCTTGCCAAAGTCAATTTTGTGTCAAAATGACAAGACTGCTTTTCTGGTTGGAGATTTATCTTCGGTACGCCTAAGATAAATCTTCTCTATTTTACCAAGTTTTTGGCTAGTGTGACTTGGAGTGGATTCTACATGTGATTTCAAGCTTGTACAATGCGTTTCACAAAGTTTGGACAATTCATCAACATTTTTATCAATGTTGCTGTTCTCGTGGCTTGGTTTTCCAGTTTTTTTGGTATTTGTAGGTCCTTACACAAATCTGATGAAACTTGCTCAGGAGTTGTCTTATAGTCTAAATAGACTCTATGAGTTGATATTTTGTTAAAATACCCCCTCTGGAGAGTTTTCTATCTTCAGTGCACCTAAGATAAATCTCTTCCAGATTTACACATTTTTCATCTTTTTCTTTACAGATTATTTTTTCCACAAGTTTTAGGATTTATCCACACCTTGGTTTCAAGTTTTAGCATGCTTTAGATTTTATTTGTTGATTTTCTTTGAAGTCTACGGTTTTTTCTAATTTTTAGCTTGACCAGGCCTTTGAGTGATCCAAATGTTCCCAAAATCAATGGAGATGGTCTAAACAAGCTGGTCTACATCCTTGCAGTGTGCCTCAAATCAGTTGCAATCTTGATGTTTTTCTACTTACCCTACTCCTACTAAACATGGAAAAACAATACAGAAGGTGAAAAGTTCAACCTTCAGTCTGAAATCTCTACTTCCTACTTAGGTGATGCCCTTACTGATCACTAGCTCGTTTCAAGGACCCTCTACCTACTCAATCCTACTAGCTAAAGCTCTCAAGGTCCTTACCGAGTATCCCTACTCTCAAGCACCTCTCAACCATGATAAAGTTAGAAAAGGTGTTACTCTAGCCAAAACTAGAGGAAGTAATGGAAATTTAAGTAAATACTTTGAGTTTTTATTTAGTCTAGGTTACCTCGTCCTGACAACGGTGCCAAAATGTTGATCGGCTACAAAGCCTCACCATATTGATGCTAGCAAAGTGAGAACCATAAACATAAAATATCAATCCGTGGGACGTAATGACACGACTAGTGCATGGAGACTATAAGAAATAGCTAATCTCTTAAAAAACCCAAGTCTAAGCCGTTCCTACGTATCTCAACTTCAAATGTGTGTCAAACATCAAAAGCTATTTACCTTACCGCAAGCTTGATTTGATGATTTGGTTGTGGAGCAAGGGGTTTATAGGGTGGGTCGTTGACCTCCCATTGAGAGAGAGAGAGAGAGAGAGAGAGAGAGAGAGAGAGAGAGAGAGAGAGAGAGAGAGAGAGAGAGAGAGAGAGAGAGAGAGCTCATTGGTTTTGTTGCGCGATGTCGATGGCACCCAGGGGTCGTATATGGGCGGTTTTGGTGCGTAGCAACAACGTTTGGCACCGTGGTCATGGTTATTGTTGGTGCCACATCATCCCTTGTCAGACAAGAGGGGATGATGTGGCAGAGACACCGTTGGGCCACTTCACACAGCCTAAGAGGCCCTCTTTTGTTAATTGAAGGGAACACTCCCCCCACTAGCGACCTCACTAGTGCAAGAGAGAGGGAGGGTGAGTTTCACGATGGAGTTTAGAGAGAGAGAGAGAGAGAGAGAGAGAGAGAGAGAGAGAGAGAGAGAGAGAGAGAGAGAGAGAGAGAGAGAGAGAGAGAGAGAGAGAGAGAAGCTTTGTAAAGCCCAAGGGGTGCTAGAAATATGGCTACTACTCCCGGCTCAAGTGAGGGACTAGTTGAGAAATCTATAAATGCTTCCAAGTGGACCAATAAGGAACCAAATTCTAAAGATGCAATAGGACCCCTACAAGAGGTATTTCTTTAATCATTTTAGAGCTTTTGAGCCATTCAAGCTTGCAAAGGGTTTTTTTTTTAATAGAAGTGTGTTCCTATCAATCCATGATGCATTTTTTCATGAAAGTAGCCATAATTTTGGCATTGTAAGTGTTGTAAATGTTCTTCTGAAGTAAGATCAAGCCATTTTCACCCAATTTGGTGTCATTTTCCCCTTCCCCCCTTCTCTTTCTCTTGCTCTTGTGGTGTTTCAGAACGTCGGCAATGTCGATGCGTGTGCCCCCCCCGTACCGGCGGTGTTTTGTGTAAAGAGAGTGAGTTGAGGCGGTTGTGTGTGCTATAAGGGTTGAGACAAACCATGGTGGAAGATGTGTGTTGTGCAGTGGATGTGTGGTGTGCGGTAATCGTTTTGGGTGTGTGCGCATTGGGTGGAGTGCAGATGGTGATCTGCTAGTGTGTTTTGTATCTTTTAAAGGTGTCTTTGAGAGGACAAGGGTGTTGTGAATGCTCTGAGCTATACATAGGCTTTATGTTGTGTTTCAAGTGTGTTCCCCATTCGCCCTCTCCAACTTCTTCTAGAAAGATCATCCATTCAAGTGTAGAGTTCTTTCTTTATGCAATTTAGTGTTTTTCTTTCATCTTATTGAAATAGACTTTTCTCTCATGCACTAGCTTTGGCCCCCAAGAAGCTCACACATTGAGCACATAAAAAAAACGTGCTAGCACTCAAACGAGATGTCCTCTTGTTGCATCCATTGAAAATAACCCCAAGCTTCCTTGGCTAGTTGACCCTTGCTAGGCATAGCCTCCTGTAATGTCATTCCAATATACCAAATCTAAGAATATTTTCTCATCACAAATTTGCTCCAATGACCCATAAGTTCTTCCTACTCTACTCATGTTGGGAATATCTTATATTAATGCAATCCAAGACACCACAATGCACACATGAAATGCATCAAAGATCTTTGAGCTTTCAAAGATATCAATCATGTAGCTCATGAAAGGAAAAATTATTTTATATAAGGAGGTTCCCTCATGTTACATCCATTTAAATAGCCTAGAGCTTCCTTAGTAGGACCGTGTTGCACATATTTTCCTATACATGCATTCCAAGAACTCGTAATTCTAGAGAAGGCCTCACTTTTAAGTTTTTGAAAATACCCTAGAGCTTCCACTCTACCCCATTGGCAATAACCTCCCAATAACCTATCTCTATCTCTTCTCTATACTTTGAAAGCACCTTGGAGTGGGCCGTGTCCTTGCTTTGAGATTGGATCTCTTCACTTGCATCTAGGGAGTTTCCCATGCCCTTCTCTTACATTTGTTAGATATAGCCAAAAGCTTCCTTGGCCACACCTTGCTAGGTGCATCCTCCTTTTAGTGCATTCCAAAAGACCACAATTGAGGAGATGTGATGCATACATTGAAGATAGTGCAAAGCTTCCTTAGTCACCTCTTTGTTACCATATACATGTGGTAATGATGTGTGTGAACACACTAGGACCGCCGGGGCATTTTTTCCCTCTTTAGGAGGTTTTTCCCCCCGAGTATTGTATATACGCCCATCACTCTATACTAAGTAACACACTCTCTATTGTGTGCCTTGAACTTCCTTCGTCTTCTCCAAGCTGTGTGCGTTTCTCTGCAACCCTAATTCCAAAAATTGGTATTAGAGCAGGTTGCGTCCTCCCGGGCTTAGTCGCCAGTTGCTCTAGCACACGCCGGCTCACTTTCTCCGATTACAGTGAGGTTTGGCGAGCGTTCGTAGGTCGAAAAATCTTTTGGGGGAGATTGTAGAGCTTAGTCAGCTCAGATTTTTGATTCGGCCTCATTTCGGCCTCCGTTTCCACTACAGGCAGTACTGCACAGGCTATTTCGTCATGTTGTGCAAAATTTCTGTCAGTGCCGTTTTTTGCATAACCGGTGCCTTATAGTCTTCTACGGTTTTTGCTATATTGCACGTGTTGTTCCCGCTCCATTTCTCCTATTTTCGGGCAGTTTTCACATCAGGTGCAACATTTACCATGGCTGACAACAACACAGATGTGTTCAAGATGTTTGCTGCTGAGGACAGGTTGGATGGAGACAGTTACCCTATGTGGGCTTATATGATGCAACACATTCTTGTGTCAAAGGGCGTCTGGAATATTGTGCAGGGCATTGATGTACGTCCTGGTTCTGAGGATGTAGGCGATGTTGAGGATGTTGCAGGTCTTTCTGCAAGATTTGCTGCTGTTAGAGTTGTTTTGCCTACGATAGAACAAGCTCATTGGGATGCAAAGGTTGCGTAGGCTCATGCATTGATTGCGTTGTTTGTGAAGCGCACCATTGTTCCTCACATCCGTTCAGCAAAATCTGCAAAACGGGATTGGGATATTCTAGCAGGTCTTTATGCAAGCCGCAATGAGGCTAAAATTGCTTTGTTGCGTAAAGAGCTAGAGTCGATGATTATGCATGAGGAGATGATATGGACACTTTTCTTGCTGGTGTCAAGGATATCAATGAGCAACTTATTTCTGTAGGTGAAGTCATTTCAGATAGTTCCTTTGTGCAGACTGTTCTTGATGCTTTACCAGATTCTTACCAGACTTTTGCTAGTACTTGGAGACTTATGACCCAAGAAAATCCTGAAGTTGTCAAGTTTGATGCATTATGCACATTGCTATTGCAAGAGTCACTTTCCAAAAAAAACAGGACTAGACAGGGTGCAGTAAAACATGCTTTTATTGCTTCTCAAAGAAAGGGTGGTAACAGCAATGCAACCACTTCTTATGGTTCTGCTGCGAGAGGCAAGAAATTCTGTTCCTAATGCTTCTGCTGGCAGCAATTCGTCTGGAAATTTTGGTGGTAAGGGCAAAAAGAAGATGCGTTGCCATTATTGTAAAGCGAATGATCACTTGATCAAGTTGTGTCCTAAGTTGAAGGCCAAAGAGGCTAAGAAGAAAGAGGGTGGTTCCACTGCAAATGCGGGTTCCACTACAAATGCAGCCATTGTTGAGTCTTCTGTGAAAGGAGACTGTAATGCTGATGTTGATGTAGAATGGGCTTTTAGCGTAGAGTGCACTTACACTCCTGCTGTCCATGATGCATGCTTGTCAGTTGCTGCAGATTCGCATGTGTGGTATTCAACAGTGGTGCTACAAAGCACATTACCTCACATCGTGAATTGTTTACCTCTCTCGAGTCTGCCCCTCATGGGAATTCAGTCACTTGTGCCAACAATGCCTCTTATATAGTTCAGGGAGTTGGAAAGATTGTGCTTACTGCTGCTAATGGCAGTTCCTTTACACTTGTTGATGCACTTTATGTACCTGGGATCAAGAAGAATCTCTTGTCTATATCCGCACTTGCTAGACTTGGACTTGTAGTCAAATTTGTGGATGACATATGGACAGTTCATGATCTCAATTTTGGTGATGAGATTGTTGCATTTGGTCCCCGGGGGATTCACTATGGAAAACATACCGCACCACGTAAGTGCAAGGGAGGGTTTTTTTTAAACAAGTTACATAAGCGTATAAGCTAGGGGCAGGCCCCGAATAATTTATCTCCCAGGCTTAAAACTATGGGAGGGGGTATCATATTTATTCATTGGGGGGGAGGAGAAGTGAGGAAAGGAAAAAATGAGAGGAAGTTTTTGTGTTTCAAAATCATGGCTTCCCAAAAGAGTCTGCCCTTGAACTTTTGAGTCAATAGCTACAAAGATCCATGCAAGAACTAACATTGCTTTGTATCAATTGCTTGTTTTGTGATTATAATTCATTCGTTGAGAGATAAAATCTATAAAGAGTTTGTGTAGATGAAAAATTACACAAATAACATAGCACAACTTTATGGTCATGTTTTTTGAGTAATTTAGATGGGGCACAATTGGATGAGTAGCTAGAGTGCAAGCTGAGTGGGTAAATAATTTGAAAGTCAAACTAAGACACATTGAGGGTACATCTAGTTATCAACATAAGTGGTTTCTTAGTACATTGCTAGTCACTATGCTACATGCTCTTAGACTAGTTTTACTCAGTTAGATAATGTGAGACCTAAATTTTATATGTAAGATAGGGGTATGATACTTTTTTGCATTGATTGTCGTATAAGCGTAGAAAGGGGGGTCATATTCCCTAATATAAGTCGTATATAGGGGTTTTATCAAAGTTGTCCGCTCGCAAGTGGCGTCCCGCTTTATATATAGAGTGAATCCCCCGGGATCTGATCTTTTGTACCGTGGGCTGTATAAGCTCACTTTGTATGACAAGTGTGGAAAAAATTTTGCAAATGCTGTTGCAGATTCAAGGGCTATTTCAGATGAAAAACTTTGGCATGCACGTTTTGGTCATTTGAATTTTGCCAGTTTGCTTCGTTTGCAAAAATCTAATATGGTTGCTTCTTTGCCGCCTCTTGAAGCACCTGTCAAACATGTTTGTGAAGGCTGTATTTGGGTAAGATGCAACGATCTAAGTTTCCAAAGGATGGTTCAATTCAGGCCACATGCAGGTTGCAGCTTGTGCATATTGATGTTTGTGGGCCCATGCAAACTCCGTCCTTTGGCAATTACCTTTACTTCCTGACTTTCATTGATGATTACTCTAGGCATGCATGGGTATTTCCGCTTAAAGCGAAGTCCGAAGGTTTTTATGTGCTTCAAACAATTTCTGGCTATGGCTGAAAATGTCTCGAAATGTACTATGGGCACCCTCCGTTCCGATCGAGGGGGGGAGTATATGTCTCATGAATTTAATGCATTTCTGGCTAGTCGTGGGATAAAACATCAATGTACAGTGCCTTATACACCTCAGCAAAATGGTGATGTTGAGAGGAAAAACAGGTCCCTTACAAAAATGGCACGATGTATGGTCAAAAGTCAAGCTTTGGCGCATTCTTTTTGGCTTGAGGCCATCATGTGTGCCACTTATGTACTTAACACGTGTCCTACAAAAGCTTTGCATTCTATTATTCCATATGAATCATGGCATGATAGAAAGCCTTCTATTGAGCACATGCGTGTTTTTGGCTGTTTGGCATATGCTTTGGTGCCACAAACACAACGTAGAAAATTGGATGATAAGGCTATCAAATGTATTTTTGTTGGTTATAGTGCTAAATCAAAGGTTACAGGTTGTATCATCCACAAACAAAACGTATTCTGGTTTCACGGGATGTAGTGTTTGTGGAAGATTCTGTTCAACCCTTGCTTTCATGTACTAGAGATAGTAGTGTAAGCTCACAGGACATTTATGACACTCTGTTGCCTCTTTTCAGTGGTGGAAATACGAATGTAAGTTCCAATGAGGCAAATGTACAGCCTATGGGGGTTTTTGAAAATGTTTCAGATCAGCCTATTACTGATGCAGATGTACATGATGTACTTGATGAGGAAAGGGCTGAAAATCAGCAGGCTAGAGGTATGCCAAAATGGCTGGTGCACACTTTGCCTCTGTCTTTTGATGAAGCACAGAATTCAAAAAATTGGATGGCTGCCATGCAATCAGAATATGATGCACTTATACAAAATGACACATGGAATTTATGTGATTTGCCTCCTGGCAAAAAGGCCATTGGTACGAAGTGGGTTTACAAGTTGAAACGCAAGCCGAATGGTGAGATCGATCGCCATAAGGCTCGACTTGTTGCAAAGGGTTATGCACAGCAAAAAGTCATAGACTATGAAGAGACTTTTGCTTCCACTTGTCGTATGACTACTGTGAGTTTTCTATGTGCATTGGCAGCTCATTTTGGTTGGGATGTACATCAATTAGACATTGTTACTGGTTTCTTGAATGGTGACATATTTGAGGAAGCTTATGTAACACAACTTCACGGTTTTGTCATAAAAGGACAAGAGGACAAAGTGTGCAGATGTAAGAAGGCTTTGTATGGGTTGAAGCAATCTCCTCGTGCTTGGTATGAGAAAGCTGACACTCATTTGGTCAAACACGTTTTTTGTAACAGTCCAACGCGGTTTTGGTCGAACGTGGTTTTGTAACAGTCCAACAGAAAGCACCTTGTATGTAAAGCGTGAGGGTGATGTACTTCTCATCGTGATTCTTTATGTCGATGATTTGCTAATCTCACTGGACCAAATGAGAGACATATTGCTGAATTTAAGGCTGATTTGAATGCTACTTTCAAGATGAAAGATTTGGGGCTGTTGCATCATTACTTGGGTATACAGTTTAAGCAGTGTGATGGTGGTATTGCCTTGTGTCAGAAAAGTTACATAGAGACATTGCTATGTAAGTTTGGACTTGAGGATTGAAAACCTATTGCCACTCCCATGGAAACAGGTTTTAAGTTGAGTCTACATGATGCTGGTGATCCTGTTGATGTCACTCTTTACCAAACTGCTGTTGGCTACCTCATTTATGTATGCAACACGAGGCCGGATATTCAGTTTGCAGTCTCATAGCAGCAGATTTATGCATAGCCCAGGGTCTAAGCATTGGCAGTCTGTCAAGAGGATTTTCCACTACCTTAGTGGCACTTTACATCTTGGCTTGTTTTATCCAAAGGGGGGATCATTGCCGCCAGACTTACATGCTTTTTCGGGCTCAGATTGGGTTGGTTGTTTGGACACGTGAGTGTCCACAAGTGGTTTTTGTTTCATGCTTGACAGTTCATGTATATCATGGTTGAGCAAGAAGCAACCTACTGTGGCCACTTCGAGTTGTGAGGCTGAGTACAGGGCAGTCTCACAGCTACGGTTGAGTGTGTGTGGCTTAGACGCCTTATGGCTAATTTGGGTGTTGACAGGACACGGCCAACACTATCTACACTGACAGTCAGAGTGCATTGGCAGTTGTGAGAAAACCAATTTTTCATGCTCGTAGAAAGCACATTGAGGTGCATTACCACTATGTCAGGGAGAGGCTCTCAGCAAGAGAGATCAGCTTGGCTTATGTGCCAACACAGGACGACCTTGTAGATCTTTTCACAAAGGTATTGTCTCTTGAGAAGCTTGAAGCTTTTCGCAAAGCTTTCGGCTTACACCCCTTTGTGGACTGATCATTTCCTCATGGCATGGCACTTCCCTTTACTCATGTGCCAGCTCTCGTTCACCGCATCACTCCAGGGGGGGTTTGTTACCATATACATGTGGTAGTGATGTGTGTGAGCACACTAGGACCGCCGGGGCATTTTTTCCCTCTTTAGGAGGTTTTTTCCCCCGAGCATTGTATATACGCCCATCACTCTAGGACTATCTATCTTCCATTGCACACTAAGTAACACACTCTCTATTGTGCGCCTTGAGCTTCCTTCGTCTTCTCCATGCTGTGTGCGTTTCTCTGCAACCCTAATTCCAACACTCTTACTGAGAATATCCTTCTCTAGTGAGTGATTTTAAAGATACCGCATATGGAGAGATGTACTCATTCCACTTTTGTTGAAATAGCCTAGAGATTTTTACACTTCTCTTGTTGGGCCTATCCTACAATCAGTGTAGTCCAAGACCCAACATTGTACACAAGAGGAATTTTTTTAGAGTTTGTGCTTATAAAGAGGTCAACCATGCAATAAATTTAAAGAAAAGTGGTTTCATATGAGGAGATTACCTTTGGATGCACTTAAAACAACCAAAATCTTTCTTTGTAAGCCCTTCTAGGAATGTCCTCCTCTAATGCATTCAAAGAGACGACAATTGAAAAGAAGATTTTACTTTACATTTGTTGCAATTACATAGAATTTTTCCTATTGGGCATATCCTACAATCAATGGAGTACAACACACATTCTGCATAGGAAAACAACCAAAAGATCTCTTGGCTAGCCTAGGTATATCCTCTTGTAAAATCATTCCAAGAGATCGTATCTCTACCTTGAGAGATGCCCTCATCTTACATCCACTAAAAACAGGCTAAAGCTTCGTTGCCATTACAACGAGATTTCTAGCTTTGTCCTATTGGGCATATCCTACAATCAATGGAGTACAACACACATTCTACATAGGGAAACAACCAAAAGATTTCTTGGCTAGCCTAGGTATATCCTCTTGTAAAGGCATTCCAAGAGATCGTATCTCTACCTTGGGAGATGACCTCATCTTACATCTACTAGAAATAGCCTAAAGCTTCCTTGCAATTACAGAGAGATTTCTAGATTTGTCCTATTGGGCTACAATCAATGGAGTACAACACACATTCTTCATAGGAAAACAACCAAAAGATTTGTTGGCTAGCCTAGGTATATCCTCTTTGTAAAAGCATTCCAAGAGATCGTATCTCTACCTTGGGAGATGCCCTCATCTTACATCCACTAAAAATAGCCTAAAGCTTCCTTGGAAGCCTTTGTTGGGCATAAACTCTATAATTTTCCTCCAATATATCCCATCCACGGAGATGTATTCCTCTTTCATTTTCTCAAAATAGCTTAAATATTCCTTGGCCAACCATCACCCTACAATCACTATACATGTCTACCGATAGCTAAACTCCAAGCAACATATGGGGAGATCCCCTCATTCCACCTTTTCTCAAAATGTCTCAAAGCTTTATGTTGTGCAACTATTGGGCATATATTCCAATCTATGCAAACCAAAAAGCACATTTTGCACCAATAGCACATCCAAAGCTTTTTTGATTCCACAAAAATTAACTTCATCACCCAAGCAGGAGGAGGAGACAAAATCTATCATAATAATCAATATCTAATTACCTAGATGAGTTTCTCATGTTAAACTGATCATTTAATATGGCGAAGTGCAACGGAAGAAAAAGCTAGAATATTAGTTAAGCTAGCAGACCGGGCCACAGTAGGCATCCAAAGGAGGGAAAATAGGGATCCAAAGGGGGGGCCATCTGCAAAAGAGAAATGTGCAACAATGGGCTTAGAAGACCCTAAGGTTTAGCCCATTAAGACTTCCAAAATGCTAAGGTTCCAAAATTCAAAGGTTGTGTCCAAAGGCCAAACACTAGGGAAATTGGATGCTTAGTGTGTGTCACAAAAAGTCTTTGTCCATCCCTACATAGGAGGGGGACGAGCCTTGCAACTAGGGGATGAGAGAGAAACTCACACACACACACACACACAAGCTCCCTTTACACAAAGGGAATAAGGGACATATGTCAGCTCCCCAGCCCAGATGCCCACAAGGTGTACCCAATTCCTATTGGATGGCCTTGGAGGTGGACCAATGAGAATTAGGCTAGAGTAAATCTAGTTTAATTAATTTAAGAAAACTTAATAAAAGAACCAATAAGAATTAACGTCTCTAGAAGACTATTGGACAGTCTCCCAAGGGGACCAATGAGCATTCAACAGCCCAATGGCTTGCCTGATTCCTATTGGCTAGGAGGAAAACGGGTCCAATGAGAGTTTAGTTGAATCAAATAATTACCTAAAGCTCTCACAAAAGATGAAAGGGGGATACATGTCAGAAGACTATCACTTATGCTGCTTAATTACCATTGGCTAAGCCTAGGGAGGTCCAATAGGATGCTAGCAAGAGCAAATAGCAAGAGGGGTCGACCAAGAGAGAGAGGGGGCTGATTTTTGCAAGGCATTATCACACACACACACACACCCACACAATCTCATGTGTGAAGTAAAGAAGATTCTCTCTCCTTCTCAAGCTTTAATAGAAAGCTTATCACCTACTCCAAGCTTGTGAGAAGGAAGGCCTACACCAACAACTCTTGGCTTTGTGATGCAAATCCAACCAAGAGCCAAGCTTCAATGCATGCTCATCTCCTCTACCATGCTAGTTACTAAGCTAAGCTATTCTAATATGAGTGATTATGTGACGAGATGTACATCTTTCTCCTAAGAATACTCCTTCTTCCTCTCAATCTACTCTAATACTCCGCTAGCTCTCACCATCTTCGAAGGTGTGTGAGGTCTTGGGTCTGAGACCGTGAGGAAATTGATGTTGTGTTTGATAGGTGTTTTGCTTAGTGCATGAAGTTTCCATCTTCATTGCACTAGCTAGTATAACACAAAGCCTTTTGGGGGGGGGGGGGCACTGGCTCCATGCAAATCCGGTCCTCAATTGTTTTCAGTTGCCTAATTTCTCTCTCTTTTGAAGTATTGTTCATGCTATCTAACTAGGTGTTATGCTTTTAGTTGCTCTCTCCACCCAAGCACTCTTGTTATTCTCATTAGAAAGCTATTCTAATGAAATACTCACTATCTTCATGCTATTTTCTACTACACACAAGTTACTAGACCATTAAATGTTACATTGGTATCAGAGCAGAATGTTTCTTTTTTCTTGCTCAAGAAGGGAGGTCCTCAAGCTAGCTATAAGTGGTTGGTACTATTAATTGCATGTGAGTAAGTAGAATAGGGATTTTCAGCCTTGCAGTTCAACTGCCTTTGTGTAGTTAACAAGGCATCACCGTTGAGAGCTATGGTCTTAATAGTGGAGTCCTATGGGGTTTGCGGCTTAACCACTATTGAGCTATTAGAAGTTTGACAGGATCCGGTGCTGTTGTGGTGTTGAACGACCCTCTCTTCTATTCCTTGCAATTAATGGTATTCGAGCCACGGGTACACTAGCTTGAGTGCTTTTTATAAAGGGGTAAAGAGGAGTAGCAACTAGGGCTTGAAGTGCCAAAGTACACCTAAAACGTTTACACCTAAAAGTTGATAGAATGGCTGACAATAGTAAAGAGAGTAAAATTAATATTGATAACTTTGATTTCGCTAATGAGCAAGCTACTAATGATGCCCCGATGCTTGTTAACTATGTTGTTTCTAGGCTTCAACAAGCCATGGGCAATCCATCCCTCCAAAGTGAAGTGCAACGGCAGCTTCGTACTCATGGGATTCTCCAAGCTCCCCACCATGACAAGAGAGCACCTAGGAAGCCTCATTTCGAGACTTCCAAAAGAGGTCTCTCTCCGATTCGGGAAGAAGAAGAGGATCCATATGAAGGGCTCAAAAATTTGCTCCTTGATGACGCATCTCCTTCTCAAAGGAGAATTCAAGATCCTCCACCAAAGGAACGAGAAAGAATGAGTCTCCCGCCCCCTCCACGGAGATGACTCCACGATGACGGCGGGCTAAACGCTCTCCATCACATCCAAAATGGAGAAGACCATCGCATGCTTCTCCACACCATACTTCAAAGAGGGATGAAAAAAAGCAAGAGAAGAAAAAGGCAAGAAAGAGGACACCCTCTTCTCCATCTTCTTCATCCTCTTCCTCTTATGAAAGTGATGGTGAAGACAAAGAAGATCAAGGAAAGAAAAAGGCGAGAAAGAGGTCACCCTCTTCTCCATCTTCCTCAAATTCTTCATCTTCAGAAGAAAGTGATGATGCAACCTTTGAACCATAAAAAAGAAGAGGCCATAGGAAATCCTATGCCGCGTGGAAGAGATCATCCAAGCTCGAAGTTCAAAGAGGGAGGGAAGAGCATCTCTTTTTTTACCTATGATGGAACTTTTGGTGGATAAAGGCTTGGCCTTTATCCAACAATTTGGTGCGGCTTTTGGAGATGAGGGCTTCACGGAGTCCTCTAAGCTACACCATGTAGCTATGCACTTTCAAAAGTCCACCAGGCAATGTGGTCTAGCCTACGGGCCAATGGTGAAGCTCCACGAACATGGAAAGCTTTAAGAGTTTCCATTATGAAGCAGTGTTTGGCCACCGATGCCAAAGAAAAATTACTCATCGAATGGCGAAGCTTGACACTCTCTCCCTATGAATCTATCCACAAATATGTAGACAAGTTTTGAGACCTACAACTCAAAGCCACTATCTTCAAAAAGTTGGATTTTGGAGAGCTAAAGTAGCAATTTTGTGCGGGCTTAACCAGAGAAATGGTGGAGTATGTCAACTCCCAAACGCCACACACCATATAAGCGGTAATACATCATACTATGGTGGCCTCTCAAATCAATTTACAAATAGGGGCTGAGAGGAATTCTAAGCCCCCTGAAAACAAGGTTTCCAATGAGCCTAAGGGGAAGGACAATGTCCAAAAGTCTCCTAAGGGCAATTCCAACAAAGCTAAGGAGAAGGGAGTTTACAAAGGCAAAAACAAACTCTCTCCTAAAGAGCTTGAGTGTTATCGTAAGGATAATCGGTGTTTCAAGTGCGGCGAACAAGGGCATGTGTACCACGCTTGTCCCCAAAAGAACAACCGCCATGATCCACCTAGAGGTATCTTGGTCAAAATCCAAGAGGAGGAAACTCACCACAAAGGATCTCCTCTATGCCATGCTTGGGAAAAGGTAAGAGAACATGATGCTTTTATTCTCTTTGACCCCGATTCTACTCATAATTTCATATCTATAGAGTTGTCCCACAAAGCTAGGCATATAAACCTACGAGATGGGAGATGTCCTACCTACAGACGATGCTTTCAAGGGGCAAGAATCTTCAGTCACTCCCTTAATCATGAAATTGAGGCTCCATGTCCAAAGCTATGTGGACAAAGAGGACTTCTTTATCTCTCCTCTCAAGCATGAGGATTTAATCCTAGGGGTACCATGGTTTGATCACATGGCTGCCAATGTTAAATTCCCTAAAAGTAGAATCTCCTTTAAGTTCAGGAAAAAATATATGTATATAGATGCTAAGGAAATGGGTAACACTATGCCCATTGTACATACACAAGCTTTCAACAAGTCAATAAAGAGCTCTATTTCTGTGTACATGATTTTGTTGAAGATTCTCAAAATAAACCTAATGTTTTAGCAAAAGAAAATATACACAATCAAAAGGAATTAGAGTTATCCAATTTTCTCAAGGGGTTTCAAGATGTTTTTATTGACGACATCCCTTGTGATCTACCTCCTAAACGAGGCAATGATGACCATGCAATTGAACTTCTTCCAAGAAGTTCACCACCTAACAAACCTCCTTATAGAGTTTCCCAAACTTAACAAGAGGATATTATGCATCAAGTGCATTAATTAGTTGAGAAGGGCATGGTTAGGCCTAGCTCATCTCCATTTTGTTCTCCTGTGCTACTCGTGCAAAAGAAAGACGACACATATTGTATGTGTGTCGACTATAGAGCACTAAATAGGATCACTATCAAAAATAGGTTTCCCGTTCCACTGGTAGAAGACCTATTCAATAAGCTACCCAAGGCTCCACCTACTTTAGTAGGATTGATCTAAAAAGTGGCTATCATCAAATAAGGATAGTCGATCAAGACATTGTAAAGACCACATTTCGCACTACGTTTGGTCTTTATGAATACATTGTCATGCCTTTTGGCTTGACCGATGCACCAGTAACCTTGAGTGTTCTTTGATGATATCATCATCTACTCTAATTCATTAGACAAACACAAGCGACACCTCCAAGTAATATTTCAAGTTCTAAGAGAGAATAAACTTAATGTTAATCAAAAGAAAAGTGATTTTTTCTTACAAGGGATTCAGTATTTAGGTCACATTATCTCTCAAGATGGCATCCAAATGGATCCATCAAAGTTAGAGGTAATAAAAGGATGGCCTAAACAAAGGAATCTTCATGAGTTAATAAGCTTTATAGGTATGTGCGCATACTATAGATGCTTCATAGAAAAGTTCTCACTAATAGCAGGAGCATTACATGACCTAACAAAGAAAAACATTAGGTACACATGGTCTGCCAAGGAGAACAATGCTTTCAAAAAGCTTAAAGAAAAGCTTATCTCTCAACCTGTGCTTACACTACCGGATCTCTCAAAGCCATTTGAGGTCGAATGTGATGCTTGTGGTGATTGCCTTGGAGCTATTTTGCTCCAAGAAGGGCATGCCATAGGCTATGAAAGTCAAAGGATCGACCCTGTTGAGCAAGCTCTAGGCATATATGAAAAGGAACTCCTTGCAGTTCTACATTCCTTAGACTCATAGAAGCACTATTTATTGGGGACTCCTTTCATTCTGCGAACGGATCACCAAAGTCTTAAGTACTTCATGATGCAGACCAAGGCTCTCTAACAAACAAATGAGGTGGGTGAATTTTCTTTCGCAATTTCATTTTCATACTGCTCACATTGCTGGCAAGCATAATCAAGTAGCTGATGCACTGTCAAGACTGTCGAGAGTTGAATGCAGTTTCCATAGAAACTCGTAATGATCTATCTTCTATGATAGATGAGTATGCTATTGATCCCGATTTTAGAGATGTGATTTCAACCCTTACACTAGGGAAGAAAGAGGAACCATTTACTTTACAAGATGGTTATCTTCTCTATGGCAATAGACTATGCGTTACTAGCTCACTACGTGAGAAATTAATGTATGAATCTCATGCTCCTCCTTATGTAGGACATAGAGGGATTTAGTCTACCCAAAAGGGCATTGAAACATATTTCTATTGGCCTACAATGAAAGCAAACATACAAGAGTATGTTTCTAAATGTGTGGTATGCCAAAAGACGAAGTTTGATAGAGGGAAGCAACTTGGATTGCTTCAAACTTTGCCAATCCCTAATTCACCATGGGGGAGCATATCCATGGATTTTATCTTTGGATTTCCTAAGTCTATCCATGGGAATACGGGAATATGGACGATAGTAGATAGGCTCACTATCAAGCTCATTTTATACCTATCATTTTATTCCTAGGCAACCCTCTTCATTTCACAAATCTTCTAGTACCATGGGTTGCCAATGTCCATAGTGTCGGATAGAGATCCTAGAATGACCAATAATTTCTGGAAGGGTCTCTTTGAGAATTTAGGAACAAGGCTAAACTTATCTTCGGCCTATCACCCGCAAACGGATAGCCAAAGTGAAATAGCTAACCTATCAATTCTCGATTTACTAAAAGCCTATGTAACAGAAGTAGATCAAAGATCCCAATGGGAGAAGTACTTACCCTTAGTGGAGTATGCCTACAATAAAACTGTACATACTTCCACGAGGAAAGCACCTTTTGAGGTAATTGAGGGAAGATAAAAAAGTCCCTTGCTACTTAAGGTACACGGGAAGATCTTCGCTACAGATGAGTATAGATGAGACCTACAAGAATATTTCCAAAAGATTAAGGATGCTATCTCTATCTCATAGCAAAGGCAAAAGGTTGCTGTCTACTGACAAGCACAGAAGAGCCCAAGCCTTTAAAGAAAATTATTTGGTCTTACTCAAATTTCCCAAGGCTCGATTAAGGCACATGACGGGCAAGAATCCTACGGGACACCAAAAGTACTATGCTAAGTTAGCAAAAAGGTAGTATGGTCCCTTCCAGATTCTTAGGCCAATCAATGAGAGGGCCTATCAACTCAAGTTGCCCAACCATTGGATATACACAATGCTTTCCATGTGAGCCTACTAAAGCCTTACAAAGGAGAGCCACCTCAAGAACCAACTATTGAAGACTCACCGGAGATTGAGGACCAAGAAGAGATGCTGCAGCCCGAGTCCATTCTCCAACATGAAGATAAGGTACTAAGAGGCGGTAAGACTATCCAATGATATCTTATTAAGTTTAAGAATTATCCTTTTGAGGATGCTAGATGGATGCAAGGCATACAATTAAAGGATAACGTAAACCTTGTAAATGCTTACAATGCTTTTGAAGAGTAAGCAAAGGTACAAAGTTAAAAATGAAATTTTTTTTTGTCTTATAAGACTCTCTTTTTCTTTATTGTGCACAAAAATGAAGTAGTATGCATGCTTAGATCAAGTTTGCGAAGACGATGTCTCCCGAACACCAAGTAGAACTTGTCACTCTACTATGGAAGATGATAGGACTAATGTGCAGACATGCGTGTGGCAGCCTCAGGCTCTCAAGCGCCAAATGGACTAGTCGTCCATTGTGGAATGATGTTGTAGGGTAACATAGGGATCCTCTACCCGCTAGGAAAAAGGACTAATGAATATGCTTTATCTTCTCTACCCCATAGTCGAGGACGACTATGATTTCAAGAGAGAGGTAATGTCATAATAAGCAATATCTAATTCTCTTAAATGATTTTCTCATGTTAAACTGATTATTTAATATGGGGAAGTGCCAGGGGAGAAAAAGCTAGAATATTGGTTAAGCTAGGAGACCGGCCATAGTAGGGATCCAAAGGGGGAGCCATCTGCAAAAGAGCAATGTGCAACAATGGGCTTAAAAGACCCTAAGGTTTAGCCCATTAAGACTTCCAAAATGCTAAGGTTCCAAAATTCAAAGGTTGTGTCCAAATGCCAAACACTAGGGAAATTGGATGCTTAGTATGTGTCAAAAAAAGTCTTTGTCAATCCCTACATAGGAGGGGGCGAGCCTTGCAAGTAGGGATGACAGAGAAACTCACATACACACACAAGCTCCCTTTACACAAAGGGAATGAGGGACACATGTTAGCTCCCTAGCCCAGATGCCCACAAGGTGTACCGAATTCCTATTGGATGGCCTTCGAGGTGGACCGATGAGAATTAGGCTAGAGTAAATCTAGTTTAATTAATTGAAGAACACTTAATAAAAGAACCAATAAGAACTAATCTCTCTAGAAGACTATTGGAGAGTCTCCCAAGGGGACCAATGAGCATTCAGCAGCCCAAGGGCTTGCCTGATTCCTATTGGCCAGGAGGCAAACGGGTCCAATGAGAGTTTAGTTGAATCAAATAATTACCTAAAGCTCTCACAAAAGGGGAAAGGGGGATACATGTCAGAAGGCTATCACTTATGCTGCTTAATTACCATTGGCTAAGCCTAGGGAGGTCCAATAGGATGCTAGCAAAAGAAAATAGCAAGAGGGGTCGACCAAGAGAGAGAGGGGGCTGATTTTTGCAAGGCATTATCACACACACACACACACACTCACACAATCTCATGTGTGAAGTAAAGAAGACTCTCTCTCCTTCTCAAACTTTAATGGAAAGATTATCACCTACTCCAAGCTTGTGAGAAGGAAGGCCTACACCAACAACTCTTGGCTTTGTGATGTAAATCCAATCAAGAGCCAAGCTTCAATGCATGCTCATCTCCTCTGCCATGCTAATTGCTAAGCTAAGCTATGCTAATATGAGTGATTATGTGAGGAGCTGTACATCTTTCTCGTAAGAATACTCCGTCTTCCTCTCAATCTACTCTCATACCCCACTAGCTCTCACCATCTTCGAAGGTGTGTGAGGTCTTGGGTCTGAGACCGTGAGGGAATTGATGTTGTGTTTGATAAGTGTTTTGCGTAGTGCATGAAGTTTCCATCTTCATTGCACTAGCTAGTATTGAAGGAACAAAAGAAATTTTAATGTAAAACCTCCCTCTTGATGGGAGAAACCATAATACAAAGCCTGTTGGAGGGGGGACCGGCTCCATGCAAATCCGGTCCTCAACTGTTGTCAATTTCTTAATTTCTCTCTCTTTTGAAGTATTGTTCATGCTATCTAACTAGGTGTTATGCTTTTAGTTGCTTTCTCCACCCAAGCACTCTTGTTATTCTCATTAGGAAGCTATTCTAATGAAATGCTCACTATGTTCACGCTATTTTCCGCTACACACAAGTTACTAGACCATTAAATGTTACAAGCTCTCAACATCGACAAAAACACACACACACACACACACACACACACACACACACACACACACACACACACACACACACACACACACACACACACACACACACACACACACACACACACACACACACACACACACACACACACACACACACACACACACACACACACACACACAGAGAGAGAGAGAGAGAGAGAGAGAGAGAGAGAGAGAGAGAGAGAGAGAGAGAGAGAGAGAGAGAGAGAGAGAGAGAGAGAGAGAGAGAGAGAGAGGGAGGGAGAGAGAGACAATCTTGGACACACATCAAAGAGCGAGTCTTGGTTGGAGTATTTGGACACGTTTGAGGAATTGTCTTTTGGCATTGATTCTTTCTATCACAATGGTAGAAGTGGTTCTTCCCAAGATTGGTCCCATACTTAATATCAATAGCAAGTTTTCATGATGGGAACATTGTTTTTTCTTTTTTTCAAAGATTTTCATAGCTTCATAGGCATCTAGTGGACACTCTATGTTTTTTCAAAGAGTCCCTGATTGGCATATGCATTTGTTGGTTGTATGCCATGTGTGCTTCTCTTTGAAAGACAATGTCTCTAGTTTGTTACATCCATGATCAGTTTCATGTTATTGGCCTATAATTATTTTTGTATACAAGTAAATGTTTCCACGTCCACTTTGGTAGGGTTATGCATGAATTTATTTTTTTGGTGGGAGTATGCATATTGGTTTATGTGTATAATAAACAATTTTGAGTACTGTAAAATCTCTTGAGAGCAAGATCCCTGTAGGGACTAGACATTAATGCTTGCATTATTTGGCACATCTTTGTGCACATTTTCTTTCTATCATTGCAACAATATATTTTAATGTACCTCGTGTTGTTATTAATTCCATAATATGCTTTTTTGGATCTATTCTTTGGCATTTATGTCAATCCCAACTATCTTTGTGACTTGGTTCAAAAGACGCTGATTGCTAAATTTGACCACAGTCTATAACCTATTGAACCTTTGGAGGATTGTGGTGAGATTTTATTTATATGGGGGATTCTTGAATGCTGACTTCGTTTGATGATATAGGTCTACTGGAGCACCCCCTTTTGAGGCATCACCATAGGTTATTTATAGAGAGACTAGGTGCTTTTTACATGATGTTGATAGTTTATTTGGGTCAGTTCAATCATCAATTTATGCACACAACTAGTTAGTTCATACTCTTTATGTGTTAGTCTTTGATTTTGAATCATTTTCTTTCATTTTGAATTGATAATTTTCTCCACTTGTAGGAAAACTCTGCTAAAATTTCCCCAAGATTCTCTCCATAAATTTGGTCTTCTGACATAGTGTTTACCTCTTATAATTACGGCCTCTATAAGAAAGACATTTAAAATATCAATAAGTTTGATGGCACAAACTTTTCCATATGGAAAGAGTAGATTCAGGATGTCTTGATCCAAAAATGTCAACTAGATCCACTCTTTGAGGACCAAGAGTGTGATGGCTACACAATTACACAATGGTAAGTTCTCAATACCAAAGCTAGAGTCACTATTTGTCTACACCTTATAGAGTCAAGTGTATATCACTACTGTTTGTGAAGCTATTTCTGAAACCTCATGGCTTAAATTGTGCAGTACATATGAGAGAAAGAGTGCAAATAATAGAGTTTACTAGAAGAAGAAGCTATTCGAGCTTTGTATGAAAGAATGCAGCAAAGCTTCTGGAGACACTGCATAGAGATTGGTTCTCTACTTATGTGAAGACTGAATGCATAGTGAATCTTAGAGACTCTTACATGCTTGATATACTTGGTGTGGAATAATGGCATAGTTTGTACTACACATTGTTAGAGACATGTACCTAACCATGCAAACAACTTGATATCAATTGAATAGACGAATGATTTAGGGTAGGTACACTTCACTCTTTGGGAATAGATCTTGGATAATAAAAAAGGGTAATATTGTGGTTCTCAAAGGTCATAAGCATGGTACTATTTACTCCATGCATATGTCTTATATACAAGATGATTTTATATCTATTGTTAGGTCTATGGGCTATGGTGGGTGATAAGTATGGGAAGCCATGGTGTGGAGGAGTGTGCAAAGTAAGGGAAGAATTAGAGAGATAGAGAGAAAATATAATCAATACAAAATAGAACCGTGCTATCTTTATTATTACCAAATTCAAGTTATTAAGAGATTAAATAACATGATGGGAATGATCCAAAGAGACCTCAATATCTATCCGACCAATCTTGAACTCAATTCGTGGTGTCCAAGAGGAAACCAAGATAACCAATCTACCACACTTGGGTGATAGGAAGGTTTTTCTAGTCCCCCTTCTTATTCACACACCCACCCATATATGTGTGCATAGAGAGAGAGAGAGAGAGAGAGAGAGAGAGAGAGAGAGAGAGAGAGAGAGAGAGAGAGAGAGAGAGAGAGAGAGAGAGAGAGAGAGAGAGAGAGAGAGAGATTTTGAGACTTCGAGACTTTGACGCACATTGGATGTGTGGTGGTGATGCCTCTTTTGTTGGCATATTCATTTGGCCGTGGAGATCTAGAGTATGATATTGGAGACTCTTTGGTAGTGTTTTTGGCCTCCTCATTGCAAGTCCAAGTGGCCTGTTTTGTCCTTCACTGCTTTGTCTCTAGCCTTAGATGTATTACCCATATTTTATAAATTTGTATCATTGGTGGTATTTTCTGTATGGTTTGTTATTGCTATCTCCTAAGGATTTTGTGCATTGCCAACTCCAAATTTTTTTATGCTTTGTATTTTCTTATGTAACACAAGGGGGTCCAAGCCTCTCTCTCTGTGTGTGTGTGTGTGTGTGTGTGTGTGTGTGTGTGTGTGTGTGTGTGTGTGTGTGTGTGCCATTTTTCCACCTAGTAGACATTAGTTCACTATTTTGATCGTAAACTTCTTATTTAAAATCCTATTTAGGTGATCTATAGCCTCAATTGAAGAGAATGACAACCTCTACACATCAATGTAAAAAAATAAGTAAATTAAACAGTGGAAAGCTCCACTGTAGTAGCATGTTTGGAAAGAGCATGCTAAGATAATTCCACTCCCATCTCTCATTTTGGATATGATCAAAGAGGTGCACAACCATTAAGAAAATTCTCTAAAATCTCATAGTAATGGAGATAGCAACACAAACACTCTTTGAACGACATAAAAAATCATGATTCTGGCATACTTGGTATGCAAGAGACCGTAAATAAGCAAAGTAAAGACTTACAAGCATTTTCAATAGAGAATGGCATACTTGGTGTGCAAGAGTCTCTAAATAAGAAAAGTGAAGACTTACGAGCATTTTCAATAGAGAATGGCATGCTAAGGGTTCTTGCTGTTATTGAGCATGTCCAAAGGACACTTGATACAAACATCACATTAAATGAAACTTGAAGAGAAAGTCAAAAAATGTAAATGCTCTCTTGTGGACTTGAATGTGTATGTTAGCAAAATAGAGCATGAACATGTATTGAAAGGGGATAAGTTTGATACTGAGGCGAGCTTTTCCATGCATGGGAACCCCCCCATATATCTTTGTCCTTTTACCAAAATATTTCCTATTATATAAGTTACTTTTGATTTTTCTTCCCTTTTTCACAAAAGTTTTAGCCTTTATTAAATAAATAAGACTTATGCTAATCAATCACAATGTAGCATAAATAAGTAAGCTTTCTTTGTTGATCTCTCTTTTGACTTTAAATATTAAATATATATATTCTAAATTACATTATATATTTTAGTATTTTCTAATATATTTTTCATGTATGTATATTATTCCACCCTACCAAATATTTTATTCACTAGTTTTCATTTTCAAACCTCAACCCCACTTTCAAATTTTAATAATACCTCCATCTAGATGATTGCCAATCTTTTCAAAACTCTAGGTCATGTTTTCATACACATGAAGGAGCTTACACTTGAAGGAAAGAGAGAAGTCCACTCAAAGGGGACCACCAAAAGACTTTTGCAGCCACAAATAATACATTATTTGGCTGAATTTTTAAAGTAAAGAAGAACCCCGAATCTGAAGGAGCATTCAACATGAAAGATGTAGCTCGTGATCTCAACTTTTAGCTCAATTTTTTTTCAGAATTTTTGGAGTTATGAACGCGGAGCTATGATTTTTGTAGTGGACCTCAGTTTTCTCATGTAATGGTGACACAGGCCATCCCTAGTTTTCTTCCCTCTAGAATGGCTATGGTTCTACAAGTCTTCAAGCATGATTACAAGAGACAAGGATCTTTTAATGAGGTCTTGGCAAGTCTAGAGTGATTCTATCACCATTTTTGGAGGATCCATCCTCATCAACAATTATCCACCTTCGACAACCTCTCTTATAATTTTCTTACCTCTCTCTTCTCTCCCTAATAAGCTTATGTCTAGCCAAAGCTAGACTATTGTAAATATCTCCTATCCTCTACATCCTACCCACATTCTCTCTTCTTCTCTCTCTATTGACTCTGGTATTTTAAATAACCTCAATTAGAAATATTGCTAAAACCGTCCCTCCTTCCCTATATAAGGAGGCCATGAGAGCTCACTTGGGGGACACACACACACACACACACACACACACACACACACACACACACACACACACACACACACACACACACACACACATTTCCATACACACTCTTGTGCTACATGCTTGTAGCATGAACCCTAATCACATAATCACAACACCATCATCATCACCATCACCATGCACAAAAGATGAGCACCACACCTCCACACCACTTGTAATTAAGGGTTGAAGGCACAATTTCAAGAAGAAGAAGGGTGGACACACTCATGATATTCCTCGCCATCAACTTCCATCTCTCTATTATGCCTCCTACGATCTTGTTCCCTTCTCATTTTCCTGCCATACGCTACCTATTGTATTCATCTTTTGCAAGCAATCAACACACTCCATCTTGGTGCCATACTTTGTGTCGCTTTGGATACATCTCATTGTGAGTATGGTATATGCTTGTTCCTTGACTTTTTTTTTTTGCTTATGTTAAGGTGTGCGGATTCGCCACCATACACACACACTCTCTCTCCCTCTCATATTACTATCATCTTGCTACTTCCATCTTGAGGTGTGCGGATTCGCCACCTTTTGTATGAGAAGTGAGCATACTTGCATGTATCCCTGACCTCGTTATCTTCCTTACTACATGCACGAGTAGTGAGCCCATTCTCACTCACTCACCCCTCCTCTCACTTTATTCTCTGACCACCCCATTCCACATTTGGGTGTGGATCTTGAAATTGTTTTCCATGGCATGTTTCATTGTGTATATGTATGCGTCCTAGCCGCATATCTTGCTAGGTGGTGCGCCTATTGCGTATTCCCCATGATGAGGCCATTGTGCATAGTCTTGGTGTAGAGGCCACCGGGTCTATTTTTTCACTTCCGCCTCTCAATACTTTGAGTCCTAATGTAAGTGAAATGAAAAATATATGCACAACCAAGTCTTGAGCTAATGTATGTAGTAGCAATGTGGCTTCCACTTCCTCTCTCATGCAAGCTATGGATCAAGTAAAGTGTGTTGAGAATGTGGATGTAGCGGAGTTGAAGGAATGGGGGTGCTTTTCTTACCATTATTATTGAAGATTTCTACAAAACCTATTTTTGTATGTGATGAGTTCTAATTTATGGGGCATATAGAGTGTATAAACAAAGAGCTTATTGCCCAAAAGAATAACCAATCATAAACACTATGTTGGATGAGACCAAGCAAAGATTATATTTAATAATAAATGGATTTTATTTAGGAGATACAACTTGTTAGGTACATGAATATTGCACTATTATGCAACAAAAAGTGAATCGCAAGGCATGTGAAGATAGGAAAAAGAAAAACAAGGACATGCTGCATGAAGAAAAGATGTTTAAGAAAGAGGGAAGTCCCTCAAGAAAATAGGAACACATGACTTATGAGACCGATTTACAATTGAAAGTATGCTTTTGGAATTGCAATGGTTACCCATGGAATGTGGGGATTGGCATAGAGGAGCTGATTAGCAAAAGGCAATGTCATACTTCTTGTTGAAACTTGGGAGCATGATGTACAAAGGATTAGTGGGTTAGAGATATAATATATACATTCATTGTTGTGTCCAAGGAAAATCAATTGTTTCAAAGATGATAATCACAAACATTATGTACAACTTAAAATTATGACACCAGAACAAGTACCTAATTTTTAATCCAATTTTCACATTCTTTATCATGATTTCTCCTTTTATGCTTGCATAGATAGAGATCAATCATTTGCTGATTAGAGAAAGAAACAAAGTAAAGGTGATGTTATTGCCTTTGGGGATGTGAATGGCCACACAAAAACCATTACAACATGATACACAACAATTTGATGTGCTATAAGTTTCAACAGTGTTGGAGGAAGTTCACATATATGATAGTACTTCAATCGATGAAAAAGAGTCAGATCACTTTGAAAAGCTACTTCTACAAATGTGCAATAGTATGGGTACTCATTGCAAATGGTGTATCTTTATAGAGTGGGACCGATGGATTTACATGTTAAAAAAAGGGACAATGTGTGATGGACTATATGCTACTCTTTGAAGCCATCATATATCACATTAAGAGTTTTAACCTTGTCCAATGGAGCTTGAAATTAAACTATCAATCCTTATGTATTGACCTTGCATATGGAGAAATAACTAGCATGAAAATCTCAGCCAAAGTGAAAAAAATTATCTCTTTGTATGGACTTCAAAAGAGCATCTCAAAGTCTACTTGTAAGGAGTTTGAGAAGGTAGTATACATGTTTAAGGCACAAACACCATATACGCTCCTACTTCTTGAGTTAGGATCTCTTCCATTTGAGGTAATGCACATGGAAAGTGTTATGCATTGCATGATAAACATGGATCAAAACCTCTCACATCAACTTCTTGAAATTGAGGTTTAGAGTGAGATTTTTGTGTGAGCTTGAGAGGGAGCTTTTTTCAGAAATACCCTTGCTTAACAAACATTGGAAAAAAACGCTCTCAATGGTCTCTCAAAAAAGCTCACTCAAAGTACATTTAGGAATAAGGTTACTATGTTCTCTTTCATATTTTTATCTCCAATTTTTTTCACACTATCTCTAGGTCTATGCTCTTGTACATCTATTTCTGTTTCTTTCACAACTAGCTTAAACAATCCATAGCACATTGCTAAATCAATCAACTCCTCTCTCTCTCTTTCATATTTTTATATCCTATTTCTTTCACACCATCTCTCTAGATCTATGCTCTTGTACATCTATTTTTGTTTCTTTCACAACTAATTTAAACAATCCATAGTGCATTGCTAAATCAATCAACTATTCTCTCTCTCTTTCATATTTTTATCTCTTATTTCTCTCACACACTCTCTCTAGCTCTATGCTCCATACATCTATCTCTAATTCTTTTCAACTAACTTAAACATTCCATAGTGCATTGAAAAATCAATCTAATTCTCTCTCTCTCTCTCTCTCTCTCTCTCTCTCTCTCTCTCTCTCTCTCTCTCTCTCTCTCTCTCTCATTTCTTGATTATTTTGACTAAATTCAAGAAGTTAAAACAATTAGAAGCAATCTTTTGAGAACAAGTCTTCATTTAATTTCAAAATTATGTGTGGCTGCCCAAACGGGGATACAAAAATTTCAAGAGTCAATTATGGGTTGACTCAAGTACAAAATGTTTATTCTTCTCAATGGGTTGGTGGCTCTAGCAGTTCAATACTTGGATTTGGATCATGCATGCTTCTTCAGTTGTATTTTTTGAAAATTGGTGCCTTGTAAACTACCACATTCATGTAGTCCTCTTTCCACCCAACATCTTGTGTGATGTCTCTCACCATTGCATAATCATCTACTTTGCACATAATGACAAAAACTCCTCTATCATCGGCCATTGCATGTGCAAGCTAAGCCAAAATGACTAAATTGGCGCACATCCATACTGTTCCACTACTAAATATTTGTATCTAATAACCCATGAACATGAATGTTGGTGGAAAGGAACAAAATCAAAGCATTAACCAAAGAATCCACAAAAATCTCCTCATGAATTTTATCGAGGCCTTTTTTGACTTACATGTGGTTTGATGAGGCTTAACAGTGCAATCTTTGTCTCTTGTGCAATCTAAACACATCCATCATCAACACCTAAAATGTTACAAAGGGCATACGCACCAAGTTCAAGTTTAGCTCAAAAAACACCTAATTTACAATTATACAAGATATCTCATGAATATACCAACTCTAGCGTTAGGAGATCTATTGGATGATGAGTACATCACTATTGGTAGATCCAATACATTAAATATATCTATTTCTAGACTTGTCTCATGAAATCAATGATGTCTTTGGAGTTCATGTCGATTACAAAAAACAATTTTCTATGGTATCACTATAAGAGTTTGTTCTCAAGGGGAAAAATGCATTGCAACCTATTGTTTTCTTTTATACAAGCTTGGTGCTGCAAACCTCTAGTCTTTGTGGGTCCCTCAAGCTACATAGTAGCAAATTTCTTGTGTCACATAACATCAAAATAGCATATTGAAAAGAAATCAATCATCACAATGAGAAGATGTTCAAGATGTCTTGAGATGTGCATAAAGCTATGTACAATAGCATGCCCTTGGAAATGTAGCTCAAGACACAAGTAGAAATTTAACATGGGCCTTTAGAGCTTTATATGTAGAAAACAGGGGGTAATTCCAACTTTAAAGCTTGATAGTCCACTTTAAAATGTATGCACTATACTTTAAAGAATATACAAAAAGCACTGAAGAGTGTGACAATTTACTATAAAGCATGTGCATGAAGCTTTTTATAGGGTTGCATTCAGGTTGCAATGAGTGTACTTTGCTTTACTTGTGGAATATTGAGTTCTATGGACATGTCTTTAGGGAAATTTTGGACTCTCAAATGGGCCCTATAAGAACTTTGACTTTCTCCCTGTTGTTCAAGACGGACGCACTGTAAAATTTTTACAAATGAAATCAAAACTTGTCAGACCTTTTGGATTTAAAATGTACTCACAAGATCTATCCACTAACATATAGCATGCCATAAGATTCTTTATATTCTAGAAGATTCCTTTTTTGATGTGACAACTCCGTCTTTTATATGGAATCTCTTCCCACATTTGAGCTTCAGTGGGGAGGTCATAACCTCTACAAATCAACTCCAAATTTTTCAAAGTTTGGGGATATAGAGCCTACTTTCTAAGATCTTTCCAATGATATGTTAGTTGATAGGATTTTGACAAAGCATTTATGTACTTCACTGGGTTGCCCACTAAATGGACAAGAGAGGCAAACTCAAACCTCCTTATAGGACCCAACTTATTCTAGTTCCCCAAGCAATGTTGAAGTTTTGAAATGGTCCTAAAAGAGTCAGAAACTCGATCTCAAGATGTTATTTGAACTACCCACTCTAATGTATTGGAAACTTTTTCAATCATGATTATTATATACCCTCTAAAAAGGTTTTTGTAGGCTTAAATTTTTAATGCACACAATCATAAGAGCATAAAACAATATCAAAAAATATTCATGGGGTGTATATCAATGGTATTTATTCAATCTCAAAAAAGATTTCTTTACCCAAAATTTATCACAAGAAATTTTTTTTTTCTTCAAATCTCCTTAAGGTAGGATGCACTTGGAATCAAGACTTTGATAAATAGCTAAATGGCTAAAAATATTCTTCAAGTAGCCTTAATGTAGGATGAACTTGGTGAAGAAATATTGCAAGTTCTTCATGGCCCTTAGAGCAGGATGCACTTGAAATCAAGCCACTTGAACATTGGCACAAAAAGTTACAAAAATGCTATTCATAAGTACATTGAAACTAACAAGAGGTGTTCTCTTTTGAATAGCACATGATAACAAGGTAGGGGTGCTTCTTCAAGTACATAAAAATTTCAAAGAAGAAGACTTCTTCTTGAGATACTTCACAAATCCATGGTGAAATTTTGACACTACATTGTTGAGATAGCATGATCTTGATATGCCTTATTTTTGACATACTTCAAAAATCCAAAGTAAAATCTTAACACCATCCTCATCTTAAATTATACGATAGATGCTTCACTTGTCCACAAGAAAAGAATTCTTGTAAATTCCCTATGATATATACATAACCTACATAAAAGAGTAGTAATATTTAGAAAAAATTCTTTCGTATTAATAAATGTGTGATAAATACTACCTTTGATTTACTTTTTGAAATGGAGAAGTCCATTCTCATTAAGAAGACTGTTTGTGAATGCTCTTGCAGATTGGTCTTCATATAAGTTCCTTCACAACCTAATCTCTTGGCAAGAGAAATCAATTGTACAACCTTTATGCTTGGTACATGTGGCCTTTGATCCTCAAAATTTCTCCTCTAAGGGACGAGAACCTACATTCTTTAGGCTTTTTCTAGTTGTTGATGCCCTTTCTTGAGAATCATTTCTATGATATTCTCTACCTTTTTTTCCACTGGAAGTCTTCCTACATTGAAAATCTATTCTGACCAGTTTTTATTTTCTTCTTTCCAATAATCCATAGCATCACCAAGAAGGAAAAATAAAGGATGACCTTCAACTACTGGGGGTTGACCAAAACACTTACAGTCAATGATCATGTGTACATCATCAACATTATCAACACCATCAACACCATCAGCACCATCAAGGCGCATGTAATACGGTAAAAGTTGTCCCAAGAGTATAAAATCATCCTTTCTACCTACATCAAATGTGTATGGAAATATGCAATTCTTGGCAGGGGTAACACTGCTTTTATAAGAAGAGGCATCAATCAAGAATGATTCCAACAATAATCCATTTATATCCTATATCATAGTCATCATTGATCTTGTAGGTAAAGGTTGGGTTGTATAACTCACTTCCTCAGCCACAAAATTCTCTTCAAGAACTCTAGCTGTATAATTGTCTTCCACCACATCCTCTACCATCTCCATACTATAAACTTCAAGC
Source organism: Adiantum capillus-veneris (assembly GCF_014529385.1). NCBI lineage: Eukaryota > Viridiplantae > Streptophyta > Polypodiopsida > Polypodiales > Pteridaceae > Adiantum > Adiantum capillus-veneris. The sequence goes on along the minus strand of NC_140953.1, from coordinate 86,987,104 downwards.
CAAGGAAAATATTCACAATGTTTCACCGACAAGTTGGAAACCAATAAATATAGTAAATTTCGCAAGGTTCCCCAGGGCATGCTATGACCCTCCGTGAGTGCGGCGGAGCCTGAGGCTACGTGGGGCTAGGGACCCGGAACGCAAGACCCGCGAAACGCACCACGGTCGTCGACCCATGGAACGCAACCACACCCGAGCCGGTCCCGTCCGAGCCGGCGGGCCCCCTTGATGGCAACTCCCCTGAGCCGGTCCCGTCCAAGCCAGGCCCCTTGAAGACAAACGCACCTTGACCCGAGCCGGTCCCGTCCGAGCCGGGCCCTTTTCTCCGCAAGCTTCCGCAAACGCGCCCACCACGCTTCTCCGCATTGACGGCCCAACTCCCGGGTCGTCACACTAATGCATTATCTTATTCTTCAACTCATGCATCCAATCAAAACAACCATAGCTAGAAGATAAAAAAACTTTGGTCTAGGATATTCTTAGACCATGGTCCTAGGAACATCCTTGAAACCCTTTCTAACATAAAAATACTTAAGACCGTGCACAAAGAAGAGATCAAGTGGGGTCATGTTTTATTATATTCTATAGGGCAACAAAACAACTATGCTTTGAATCACAAACAATGATTACTCAATGAAACTTTAGGTTGTGTTTAAAAGGCAATAAAAAATTAGGTAATGACAAGTTTTTATAATGTCAATAAGAATCAACCTATGATGATGCTTCCATGGTTTTTCTCAAGCACGTGATACACACAAACTTTGGTTTGGGGTTGTACTCAACCGCACCACAACCAGAAGCACAAGCAAAGACCACAAGTAGAGGAAGGAAGGGGGAAGTGGTGAGTTTCTTCTTGCAAGAGCTTAAAAAAGCTCCATCGCTTACAAAAAGGAAAGCTCCTCTCACTTGCTCTAAAAACTTGTCTAGAAAAAAGCCATTTTTAATGTTTTAAAAAACCCTCTTATAGGGAGGTTACATTTCAAGAAAAAGTCCCCAAAAAGTGGGCCCCTCTTTCCTGTTTAACTCAAGGGCTTCTCCTTTTTGAAATGAGTGGATTTTTATCCACTTGGGGTCACCATTTTAGACCCTTTGATGAGATGCCAACACCGTTGATCACTCCACTGTCTCTCACATACTTTGAAATCTCTCTCTTTAAGTCCATTTTGGTTATCATGGCACCGTGACAATCCATCTATTGGCCATATGTGAGCCCAGGGGAACTACCCATAGTCAAAGAGGCCACATCATCATCATCATCTTCCAATAAAAGGCTTTGGCCATATGTGAGCCCAGGGGCACTGGCCCTAGCCAAAGAATCCACATCATCATCATCCCCATGTGAGCGGAGCCTCCTAGAGGGCCACCATCATTGCCAAGAACTACCAGCACCATTGGCTCATGCTGCATGTAGCACCCATGCAGCGCAGGGCTGTCGACAACCATAGCCACACGCCAAGAGAGCTCCTCTCTCTCTCTCTCTCTCTCTCTCTCTCTCTCTCTCTCTTGCTTCATTTCTTATGAGAGGGGGGATGCCTTAGATAATATACCATGCTTCATGGATGGCCATTTGCACATATGGGGCACCCCTTTGGGTTCACCAAAGCTCATAAGAAAACTCAAATAAACTCCCTGTTTTTGCCCCAACTTTAGGGCTTTGCAATCCTCTATTCACTTGCCCAGTTGATGAGATGTAAACTTCCATGGAAAGACCCAGTTTTTGGATTTAAACTCCCTTTCTTCGGCTCCCTTTTGGCCAACGGGCCCGCCAACCGAGCCACCCAAAAGACAAAAAAATCATATGGCAATGCACTCCCGCCTTCTGGCACCAACTTTTGTTTGTGAAAACTTGGCCTTTGTGATTTTGTTTGACGAGCTATAAATTTTGGCTAGTCCCAAATAGTGCACATGATGTTGTAGGACCTGGTTGAGGCTTGAAACCTCCGTATTGACATACTTTCCAATGCAGGCAAGCTGGCCCATAACTGGCCCCCAGAAAATACTCAATTAGCAAGACCATATTAGGTATTTTGGTAAAAATGTCACATTATGGGAATTTCCAAATTGACCACATTCATGTAATTTGGGAATTTTCCACTTAAAGTGGGAAAATACGAGGAAAACGTGCTGATTTATGGTTAGTAAAATAGAGTGAAAATTGTAATGGATTGTGGTGTTGACAAATATCAAAAGTCAAGAGGATGCACTACACATGAACTCTTATAGATATTCCAAATTACATAAAACAAATGAAGATATAAATAAAGATCTTGTTTAGAAAATTGACTTGTATAGTCACAATAGAAGCTCCAAATAAATTTACTATACGTTTGATACCACATCTACACTTTGATCCAAGTATGGTTGATGTGCATGCATGAGGCCTTCTTTGGCTTTTTGAGCATGCCTTTCTGGAATCTTAATTCTAGAAAATGGTCCCTCTTTGTTGAGTCTCCAAGACCAAATGATTGCATCTATAGTTTCCCACACTTGGGGATCTTTATAGTTGATAGCCCAAAAACCCCTCCAACAATTGTTGTCAGCTTGAGCATCTGCCATCCCACTCTTTCTTGCACAAGGTGCCCAATATTGGATCAACAATTTTTTGTAGTTTGGTGATGTAGGCTGACATCAATGTCAGATAGAGCCACTGCAAGCCAAGCTGGATAGATTTCTATTTCATTTGGAACCAACATAACAAAGTCACCTTGATGCACATGACACATAGGGTCAAACTCTTCCCTTGGTCTATTTCGTTGAGTGCCACAAAAATGGTCACTCAACTCCTCAAGGCCTAGGAATTGTTATGCTCCTTGTTGTGAACTCCTTGTAGTGCTTTGTAGGTTACCAAGTTCTTGAGTTTTTGGCCAAAACACTTCATACAAGACTCCCTTTGATATGATTTGTTTTCCAATCTCTTCAATTACCTTGCTCTAATAATCTATCACGGGTCTATAATACTGCGGTACATTTGAGCTAGTTCCTAAATTCTGCCAGAACTTTATATTGTTCTTCAACCTTGAAATCATCTCTTCATGAGCCTTGATAGATTCTACCATTGGTACACAAGGTGGATCTCCATGCAGAAACATTGGCTTTATTTTTGTGTTTGTTTTCCAAAGGCAAATACTTTCACTCCAACTTGAGACACCTTCATGTGCCTTATATTGCATCATTGGTGTCTCATCCTACATAATGAACCTAAGTTGAAGTGGCTTGGAATGGCCAACAAGAATTTATTGTCCATCACAAAGATAGCCATCACAGTATTGCTTGAAATCAGGAATTTTTGTGAGCAAAAATGGACCTGGAGATGAAGATGAGTTGTTTCGTAATGTATCCATAAAATGTGGAAAAGTATAGGTTTGTGTAAATCTCAACTTCTCTAAAACCTACTGCACATAACATCTATGTCCTCATGTGTATGCCCAACCATAAAAAGTCCTAGCTGGATGGTTTTGAAAATCCCCCTTGCAAACAAGCATTGACAAATAGCAAAATAAAAATCGATTCTTGTTTTCCCCTGCATAGTTATCCAATTGTAGCAACAAGCTCTCTGGAATCTTGAAAAATGTTGATCCCAATTCATCCTCTGTAATTTTGAGATGATTGCACAATGGGACCTTTTCCATCACTCAAGTTGTGGTAGTCCAAAGCTTCCCTTGACTTCAAATCATTTACTAGTGAAACAGTGCCCCTCGGAAGTCCGTTTGTTACTAGATCACCAAGAGGGTGCTCATCTTTCCTCTCTAGGTTATGTAAGCAGTTAGCAATTGAGTCAATTGTAAGATTTGGAACAACTTGCCACAAACCATTCAAGACAAAGTGGCCGTAATGACCTTCTCCATGTCCATGAGTGATCATGCCTATCAATGCCACCTGTAAATTGTATCCTGAATCCACACCCTTAGGAACGATACGTAATCTCAGAATGGGAGTCTTCTTTTGATCCATCTTATCATGGATTATGCACACATATTTTTGTGGTTGATTTTCCGAATATGTGTGCCATGCACAATATAGACTCCTGCAACTCTTTTCTTGTGCCATGTGAACTTCTCTCTCGCTCAAGAGAAGAGCTCTCTCCTCAAGAGAGGGTTTAGCTTCTAACCTTGCTTTGATGGAGCTACAGATATTGCACTTAGAGCTATGTTCTTAATAGTGGAGTCCTACGGGTCTTGCCTATAGCTTAACCACTATTGAGCTATTAGAAGCTTTACAAGAGCCGGTGTTGTTTTGGTGTTGAACGACCCTCTCTTCTATTCCTTGCAATTAATGGTATTTGAGCCACAGGTACAGTAGCTTGAGTGCTTTTTCTAAAGTGGTAAAGAGGAGTAGCAACTAGGGCTTGAAGTGCCAAAGTACACCTAAAACGTTTACACCTAAAAGTTGTTAGAATGGATAACAATAGTAAAGAGAGTGAAATTAATGTTGATAACTTTGATATTGCTAATGAGCAAGCTACTAATGATGCCCCGATGCTTGTTAACTATGTTGTTTCTAGGCTTCAACAAGCCATGGGCAATCCATCCCTCCAAAGTGAAGTGCAACAACAGCTTTGTGCTCATGGGATTCTCCAAGCTCCCCACCATGACAAGAGAGCACCTAGGAAGCCTCCTTGCAAGACTTCCAAAAGAGGTCTCTCTCCAATTTGGGAAGAAGAAGAGGATCCCTATGAAGGGCTTAGAAATTTTCTCCTTGATGACGCATCTCCTTCTCAAAGGAGAATTCAAGAGCCTCCATCGAAGGAACGAGAAAGAAGTAAGTCTCCTGCCACCTTGGTGGAGATGGCTCCACAAAGATGGCGGGCTAAACGCTCTCCATCGCCTCCAAAACGAAGACCATCGCATACTTCTCCACACCATACTTCAAAGAGGGATGACAAAAAGCAAGAGAAGAAAAAGGTGAGAAAGAGGACACCCTCTTCTCCATCTTCTTCATCCTCTTCCTCTTATGAAAGTGATGGTGAAGACAACAAAGATCAAGGCAAGAAAAAGGCGAGAAAGAGGTCACCCTCTTCTCCATCTTCCCCAAATTCTTCATCTTCTGAAGAAAGTGATGGTGCAACCTTTGAACTATCAAAAAGAAGAGGCCATAGGAAATCCTATGCTGCGTGGAAGAGGTCATCCAAGCTCAAGAAGTTCAAAGAGGGAGGGAAGAGCAGAGTCTTTCCTTACCCACAATGGCACTTTTGGTGCTACGGACAAAGTCTTCGACTTTATCCAACAATTTAATGCAGTGTTTGGAGATGAGGGCTTCCCGGAGTCCTCTTAGCTACGCCATGTAGCTATGCACTTTCAAAAGTTTTCCAGGAAATGGTGGTCTAGCCTACGGGCCAACAGTGAAGCTCTACAAACATGGAAAGCTTTAAGAGCTTCCATTATGAAGCAGTTCTTGGCCACTGATGCCAAAGAAAAAGTACTCACCAAATGGTGAAGCTTGAAGCTCTTTCCCTATGAATCTATCCACAAATATGTAGACAAGTTTTGGGACCTACAACTCAAAGCCCCAGTCTTCAAAAAGTTGGATTTTGGAGAGCAAAAGCAGCAATTTTGTGCGCCTTAACCGAAGAAATGGTGGAGTATGTCAACTCCCAAAGGCCACGCACCATATTGGCGGTAATACATCATACTATGGTGGCCTCTCAAATCAATTTTCAAACAGGGGCTAAGAGGAATTCTAAGCCCCCTGAAAACAAGGGTTCAAATGACCCTAAGGGGAAGGACAATGTCCAAAAGTCTCCCAAGGGAATTTCCAACAAAGCTAAGGAGAAGGGAGTTTACAAAGGCAAAAATAAACTCTCTCCCGAAGAGCTTGAGCATTATCGCAAGGATAACCGGTGTTTCAGGTGCGGGGAACAAGGGCATGCATACCGCGCTTGTCCCCAAAAGAACAACTGCCATGATCCTCCCAGAGCTACCCTTGGTCGAAATCCAAGAGGGGGAAACTCACCACAAAGGATCTCCTCTATGCCATGCTTGGGGTAGGTAAGAGAACATGATGCTTTTATTCTCTTTGAACCCGGTTCCACTCATAATTTTATATCTATAGAATTGGCCACCAAGCTAGGCATACAAACCTATGAGATGGGAGATGTCCTACCCGTAGACGGTGCTTTCAAGGGGCAAGAAGCTTCAGTCACTCCCTTAATAGGGAAATTGAGGCTCCATGTCCAAAGCTATGTGGACAAAGAGGACTTCTTTATCTCTCCTCTCAAGCATGAGGATGTAATCCTAGGGGCCCCATGGTTTGATTGCATGGCTACCAATGTTAAATTCCCTGAAAGGAGAATCAGAATCTCCTTTAAGTTCATGGAAAAAGATATGTATATAGATGCTAAGGAAATGGGTAACACTATACCCATTGTACATACACAAGCTTTCAACAAGTCAATAAAGAGCTCAATTTTTGTGTACATGATTTTTGTTAAAGATTCTCAAAATGAACCTAATGTTTTAGCAAAAGAAAATATACACAATCAAAAGGAATTAGACTTATCCAATTTTCTCATGGGGTTTTGAGATGTCTTTATTGATGACATCCCCTGTGAGCTACCTCCTAAAGGAGGCAATGATGACCATGCAATTGAACTTCTTCCAAGAAGTTCACCGCCTAACATACCTCCTTATGGAGTTTCCCAAGCTCAACAAGAGGAGATTATGTAGCAAGTGCATTAATTAGTTGAGAAGGGCATGGTTAGGCCTAGCTCATCTCCATTTTGTTCTCTTGTGCTACCAGTGCAAAAGAAAGATGGCACATATTGTATGTGTGTCGACTATAGAGCACTAAATAGTATCACTATCAAAAATAGGTTTCTCGTTCCACGGGTAGAAGACCTATTTGATAAGCTACCCAAGGCTCCACCTACTTCAGCAAGATTGATCTAAAAAGTGGCTATCATCAAATAAGGATAGTTGATCAAGACATTGTAAAGACCACATTTCGCACTACGTTTGGTCTTTAGGAATACATTGTCATGTCTTTTGGCTTCCCCAATGCACCAGCCACATTCAACTGTTTGATGGACAAGCTATTCAGGCCTCACCAAACCTTTACTAGAGTGTTCTTTGATGATATCATCATCTACTCTAATTCATTAGACGAACACAAGCGACACCTCCACGTAATATTTCAAGTTCTAAGAGAGAATAAACTTTATGTTAATCGAAAGAAAAGTGACTTTTTCTTACAAGAGATTCTGTATGACGTAACAAAGAAAAATGTTAGGTACACATGGTCTGCCAAGGAGAACAATGCTTTTGAAAAGCTTAAAGAAAAGGTTATCTCTCAACCTGTGCTTACACTATCGGATCTCTCAAAGCCATTTGAGGTCCAATGTGATGCTTGTGGTGACTGCCTTGGAGCTGTTTTGCTTCAAGAAGGGCACACCATAGGCTATGAAAGCTGAAGGCTTGACCCTGTTGAGCAAGCTCTAGGCATATATGAAAAGGAACTCCTTGCAGTTCTACATGCCTTAGACTCATGGAAGCACTATTTATTGGGGACTCCTTTCATTCTGCAACCGGATCACCAAAGTCTTAAGTACTTCATGACACAGACCAAGCTCTCCGACAAACAAATCAGGTGGGCAAATTTCCTTTCACAATTAAATTTTCATATTGCTCACATTGCTGGCAAGCATAATCAAGTAGCCAATGCACTCTCAAGACGGCCGAGAGTGAATGCGGTTTCCATCACAATGATCTATCTTCTATGATAGATGAGTATGCTATTGATCCTAATTTTAGAGATGTGATTTCAGCCCGTGCACTAGGGAAGAAAGAGGAACCATTTACTTTACAAGATGGTTATCTTCTCTATGACAATAGACTATGCGTTACTAGCTCACTACGTGAGAAAGTAATGTATGAATCTCATGCTCCTCCTTATGCGGGGCATAGAGGGATTCAGTCTACCCTAAAAGGGATTGAAACATATTTCTATTGGCCTACCATGAAAGCAAACATATAAGAGTATGTTTGTAAATGTGTGGTATGCCAAAAGACAAAGATTGATAGAGGGAAGCAACTTGGATTGCTTCAACCTTTGCCAATCCCTAATTCACCATGGGAGAGCATATCCATGGATTTTATCTTTGGATTGCCTAAGTCTATCCATGGGAATACAGGAATATGGACGATAGTAGACAGGTTCACTAAAGAAGCTCATTTTATACCTGTTAAAAAGACTATAAAAGCCCATCAAATGGAAACCCTCTTCATTTCACAAATCTTCAAGTACCATGGCTTGCCAATGTCCATAGTGTCGGATAGAGATCCTAGAATGACCAGTAATTTTTGGAAGGGTCTCTTTGAGAATTTAGGAACAAGGCTAAACTTCTCTTCAGCCTATCACCTGCAAACGGATGGCCAAAGTGAAATAGCTAACCTAACAATTCTCGATCTACTAAAAGCCTATGTAACGGAAGTAGATCAAAGATCACAATGGGAGAAGTACTTACCCTTAGTGGAGTATGCCTACAATAACACTGTACATACTTCCACGAGAAAAGCACCTTTTGAGGTAATTGAGGGAAGATCAAAAAGTCCCTTGCTACTTAAGGTACACGGGAAGATCTTTGTTGTAGATGAGTATAACCGAGACCTACAAGAATCTTTCCAAAAGATTAAGGATGCTATCTCTATCTCACAGCAAAGGCAAAAGGCTGCTGGTGACAAGCACAGAAAAGCCCAGCCTTTAAAGAAAATGATTGGGTCTTACTCAAATTTCCCAAGGCTCGATTAAGGCACACGACGGGCAAGAATCCTATGGGACACCAAAAGTACTATGCTAAGTTAGCAAAAAGGTACTATGGTCCCTTCCCGATTCTTAGGCCAATCAATTAGATGGACTATCAACTCAAGTTGACCAACCATTGGCTCATACACAATGCTTTCCCATTAGGAAAAGTTTGGACTAAAAAATGGGCCTTGTAAGAATTGTTGATGTGGCATAGCTTTCAAAAAGTGGGGATCGGTTATTTTTTTGCAAATAAGATCAAAACTTGTCAGAGGTTGGATATTTAGAATCCACTCTTCAAGTGCTATCTATTGATATATAGCATGCATGTATCGGACATTGCCTTCATGTAGATCTAGAAAAAGGTGATTTTAGATTACCGTAACGGTAACAAAACCTCGCTGATTGAAACAAAATGGCATAACTTTCATAGAAGTCATCCAAACTTTTCGGACCTTGGCTCTTTAAAATCTATTTTTCAAGAACTTTCCAATGATAGGTCATATCATGGGGTTCTAAGCAATATTTAGAGGGGTCTACCGGGTTTCTTTCTTTTGTACAACTTTGATGATATGGCACTCTTAAAAGGCCCAAAAATGAGTTCAAAATTTTCCTAATGATGTGAGCCTACTAAAGCCTTACAAAGGAGAGCCACCTCAAGAACCAACTAGTGAAGACCCACCAGAGATCGAGGACCAAGAAGAGGTTTTGCAACCCGAGTCCATTCTCCGACATGAATACAAGGTACTAAGAGGCAGTAAGACTATCCGACGATATCTTATTAAGTTTAAGAATTATCCTTTTGAAGATGCTAGATGGATGCAAGGCATACAATTAAAGGATAACCTAAACCTTGTCAATGCTTACAATGCTTCCCTAGAGTAAGCAAATGTGCAAATGTTTAAAATGAACAAAGTTTTTGTCTTATAAGACTCTCTTTTTCTTTATTGTGCTCAAAAATGAAGTAGTATGCATGCTTAAATCAAGTTTACGAAGATGACGCCTTCCGAACACCAAGTAGAACTTGTCAATCTACTATGGAAGACTGATAGGACTAATGTGCAGACCTGCTTGTAGCAACTTAGGTTCTCAAGTGCCAAATGGACTAGTCATCCATTCAGGAATGATGTTGTAGGGTAACATAGGGATCCTCTACCCGCTAAGAAAAAGACTAATGTGCTTTATCTTCTTCACCCCATAGTCGAGGACGACTATGATTTCAAGCAAGAGGCAATGTCATAATAATCAATATCTAATTCTCCTAAATGATTTTCTCATGTTAAACTGATCATTTAATATGAGGAAGTGCCAAGGGAGAAAAAACTATAATATTCGTTAAGCTAGCAGACCGGCCACAGTAGAGGTCCAAAGGAGGGAAGATAGGGATCCAAAGGGGGGTCCATCTGCAAAAGAGCAATGTGCAATAATGGGATTAAAAGACCCTAAGGTTCAGCCCATTAAGACTTCCAAAATGCTAAGGTTCCAAAATTTAAAGGTTGTGTCCAAAGGCCAAACACTAGGGAAATTGGATGCTTAGTGTGTGTCACAAAAGTCTTTGTCAATCCCTAAATAGGAGGGGGAGAGCCCCTTGCAAGTAGGGGATGAGAGAGAAACTCTCTCTCACACACACAAGCTCCATTTACACAAAGGGAATGACGGACACATGTCAGCTCCCTAGCCCAGATGCCCACAAGGTGTACCCAATTCCTATTGGATGACCTTGGAGGTGGGCCAATGAGAATTAGGCTAGAGTAAATCTAGTTTAATTAATTTAAAAACACTTAATAAAAGAACCAATAAGAATTAATCTCTCTAGAAGACTATTGGACAGTCTCCCAAGGGGACCAATGAGCATTCAACATCCCAATGGCTTGCCTGAAAAGGGGTCCAATGAGAGTTTAGTTGAATTAGATAATTACCTCAAGCTCTCACAAAAGAGGAAAGGGGACACATGTCAGAAGGCTATCACTTATGCTGCTTAATTATCATTAGCTAAGCCTAGGGAGGTCCAATAGGATGCTAGCAAGAGCAAATAGCAAGAAGAGTCGACCAAGAGAGAGAGGGGGCTGATTTTTGCAAGGCATTATCACACACACACTAACACAATCTCATGTGTGAAGTAAAGAAGACTCTCTCTCCTTCTCAAGCTTTAATGGAAAGATTATCACCTACTCCAAGCTTGTGAGAAGGAAGGCCTACACCAACAACTGTTGGCTTTGTGATGCAAATCCAACCAAGAGCCAAGCTTCAATGCATGCTCATCTCCTCTACCATGCTAATTGCTAAGCTAAGCTATGCTAATATGAGTGATTATGTGAGGAGATGTACATCTTTCTCATAATAATACACCGTCTTCCTCTCAATCTATTCTCATACCCCGCTAGCTCTCACCATCTTTGAAGGTGTGTGAGGTCTTGGGTCTGAGACCATGAGGGAATTGATGTTGTGTTTGATAAGTGTTTTGTGTAGTGCATGAAGTTTTCATCTTCAGTGCACTAGCTAGTAAGAAGGAACATAAGAAATTGTATTATAAAATGTCTCTATTGATGGGAGAAATTATAATACAAAGCCTTTTGGAGGGGGGACCAGCTCCATGCAAATCCGGTCCTCAGATGTTGTCAATTGCTTAATTTCTCTCTCTTTTGAAGTATTGTTCATGCTATCTAACTAGGTGTTATGCTTTTAGTTGCTTTCTTCACCGAAGTACTCTTGTTAATCTCATTAGGAATCTATTCTAATGAAATGCTCACTATGTTCATGCTATTTTCCGATACACACAAGTTACTAGGCCATTAAATGTTACAATTAGAGCATAAATAGCACAAGTATTGAACCTATTTTTAATGCCCACTGCCACCAATAAACTACTGTAGGACCTATTTCTCAATGTCCAAGTAGCCCTTGAGGCTTTCATTGGAAGCAAGGTTGGAGAAGAGGTCTTGGAACCAAAAACCCATTGATGTATTAAATAATAGCTTGGAAAATGGTGGACTTATGTGTAATGACCAATGTCCAAGGTGAACTATTGTATGACCTTGCTTTGGAAAAGTGGTGGACCAAGTTTTGAATCTTGAGATCAAAAACTGCTTGATGTATTAGAGAAAGTGTTGGGTCTTGAGACCAAAATATCCTTGATGTTTTAGACCATAGGTTGGACAAGTGGTGGACCTACTTCAAATGGCCAATCTCCAAGGTTTGGTGGACTACTACAAATTTGGACTATTTTATTAGAGCATAGCTTGGACAAGTGGTGGACCTAGTTGTAATGACTAATGTACAAGGTGAACTATTGTAGGACCTTCCTTCTAAAAGCAAGGGTTGGACAAGTTCTAAACCAAGTGTTGGATATCTAGAGCATAGGTTGTACAAGTGGTGGACCTAGATCAAATGGGCAATGGTAAAGTAGGTGAACTACTACATGAGTTTTCCAAGACAACCAACCAACCAAGTGATGGATCTTGATACAAGAACACCCTTGATATATGATTTTCCATGTTTCCATAGAGCTTCGGTTGGACAAGTGGTGGACCTAGTTCAAATGGCCAATCTCCAAGGTTAGGTGGACTACTATAGTAGAGCAGAGCTTGGACAAGTGGTGGACCTAGTTGTAATGACTAATGTCCAAGGTGAACTATTGTAGTACCTTTCTTCTTAAAACATGGGTTGGACAAGTGATAAACCAAGTGTTGGATATCTAGAGCATAGGTTGGACAAGTGGTGGACCTAGATCTAATGGCCTATGGTAAACTAGGTGAACTACTACAAGAGTTTTCCAAAGCAAGGCTTGGCAAGCGACAGACCAAGTGATGGATCTTGATACAAGAACCCCCTTGATATGTTAGAGCATAGTTTGGATAAGTTGACCTAGTTGTAATGGCCAATGTTAATTGTTAAATATTGAAGAATCTATAAAACCCAAGAGCATAGCTTGGACAAGTGGTGGACCTAGTTGTAATGGCCGATATCCAAGGTGAAGTATCTGTCTTTTTGTGTGTACTTTCTTTCTTATTTTTCTTTGTTATTTTAGAATGAGATCCTAAATTAGGTAGCTGGACATAAGAGGTACTCAATCATGAATGGGTTTTTAGGGTACTTTTAGATAGGGATTGCTTTTGAAAACTACCTAAAGATGACATTTATCTCTCCAAGTGGATGCTTCGCTTACCACAAGATTCCATTTGGGTTGGTGAATGCCTATCCTACCTTTTAGGATTGGATGAACATGGTGTTTGGTCCCTACTTGGGTAGGTTCATTAGGGTTTTCATGCACAAAATTGGGTGCAATAGCTCAAGGATGGATCATTTGTCAAAACTGCGGCTATGTTTTCAAAGGCTTGATGAAGAAGTAGTCCAATTGAACTCCAGGAAGTGCAAGTTAGCACAGCCTTGAGCATCATTATCAGGCCATGTGGTGTCACATAACAGAATTGAGGCAGATCCAAAAAAAGTTAAGGCTCTCATCCTGATGGATTGTCCTTCTAGTACTCAGGGTTTGGCATCATTTGTGCACATGTTGACGTATTTATCAAGGTTTTTTTGGATGATGTCACAATATGTATACCCCATTCAAAATAGGGCACAACATGTGCATGGCTTTGAATGGGATGAATAGGCTCAAGAAGATTTTGATAGGGTGAAAGAAATCTTGTATCAACAGTCGGTAGCGTGCCCTCCCAATTGAGAAGATGATTTTTATGTTTTCATGACGGTACGTATGGTGGCTATTGGGACGGTACTACTATAGAAGGTGGGAAGGAACTATAAGCCTATCTATTTTGAAAGTAGAGTGATAAGTCTTGGAGAGCCAGCCTACACCAAAGTGGAGAAGTGGATCATGGACTTAGTTTTTGCCTGTAGGAAGTTCATGGTGTATCTTATTGTGCGGAAGTTTATGTATTGACAGCTATAACAATTGGTTGCCTAAAGTGGTGTTACACTTAAATCTAGAGAAGCAAATCATGAAGTGGGTAATAGAATTACAAGAATTTGAGTTTGAGTTCAAGGGTTGACAATAGGAGGCGGTCTCACTTGGTGGATATTTTGGCCAGCAAAGTCGTTGATTTACCGATCTATCCAAATATGGTGTGGGATGAAGCTAAGAGGAGTTTGATTTAGTGGGAGCTTTTACCATGTGGTTTGATGGTGCGCATAGAAGGGTGATACAGAAAGCAGATGGAGGTGTTGTGATACAAGATCCACATGACAAAGTGATTTTTCCAAAGGATTACGACTTGGAGGGCATTCATACCAATAATGAGGTGGAGTATCTCACTTTGCACTTGGGGTTGACGCAGTGTGTCAAGTTTGGTATTTCTAGGTTGATGATAAAGGGTGATGCCTTATTGGTCATTAAGAAGTTGTTAGGCCAATGGCACGTGAAAAGATTCAGTTCAAGCATGTTAAAAGGAAGCAAAACCAAGAAGCGGATCAACTTGCAGGCAACAAAGTGCAGGTGTAGGTTAGATGTATAAATGTGGCCAACCACTTATGTAGGCCATGAGAATTTAAAGGAGATTGAGGAATTTTTTAGCATAGGTTAGTGTTCAAAAGGGTTGTGCAAGCTGCAAAATTGGAGGATAGTGCAAAAGTCTCGCAAATTTACTTATGACCTCTCGGGGGAGTCACTATGTATAGATTTTGTATATAGTGTGTTCAAGGACTATTTTTGAAACCCTTATCTATAAATTTTTGACATATAAACTACACCTTATACTATTCAATCTATAAATGTTTCTCCCAATTCTATTTTAGAGTACCCTTCTATATGTGAGAATGTGCGAAAAATTTAAAATTTAATAACCCCTTCTGTTGCACTCACATGATAGTCACATAATTATTAAGTGACCCCCCGAGCTTATGACCTATGGACAGGATGAAGTGCTGCAAGGGTTCTTTATAAAGAAGAAATCTGTATGGTGCTGCAACAATGTCATGAGGAGAGTGGACATCAGGGTTAAGATTAGGTTTTGTTTTGAGTGTTGAGACGACATGGTTTTGATGGCCTTTGATAGTACGTGACATGCACTATAGGTGCAAAACATGCCATGAATGTCAGACTATGGGTGCGAGGAGGTTGATAGCTGAGTCACAGGGGTCGATCATTCCCCAAAATGATTTTGAGAAATGGGGTTTGGATGGCATTGGTCCAATCCCAAAGTTGGGAGGTGGGAAGAAATATGTTGTAGTGGTGGTGATTGACTACCTTACCGTGTGGGTCAAGACCAAAAATGTGAAGGAGGTAAATGCTCATGTTGTGTCTCAGTTTGTTTTTGACAACATTTTTTGTTATTTTGGAGTACCATGGGTGCTCGTGTCCGATAGGGAATAGGGATTTAGAATCAAACTTATGACGGCTTTTATGGAGAAATTGGGCATCGAGGACCCATATCTTTATCTTATCATCCCCAATGCAATGGTTTGGTACAGAGTGCCAATGGTCAAATCATAAAAATGCTGGCAAAAGTATGTTTACAAGTAGGAAACAAAGTGGGATTCAAACCTTGAGAAATGTTTGGGTGTATAGGGAACTTCCTACAAAGTGTTGACCAATTTACTCCATTCGAGTTGGTCCATGGTAAGGAGGCAATGTTGCCAGCACATATGCAGTTAGGTGCTTTAAAAGGGATGTGGCGAGTCAATACCACACAACAAGAATGCTACATGATCAAATTCAATCTCCAAGCTTTGCAGATGAGCAGGGAGGAACCAACAGACTATTATGTGAAGCAGCGGGAGAAATGGATTGCTAAGTTTAACCAAAGCTTTCCTGCTAAGAAGATAGAAGAAGGGGATCTGCTGATGAAATATGAGAGTTACTTGCATTTTACTTTCCAAAGGAAGTTTAAAAATAAGTGGGTGGGTCCGTAAAGGGTGTAGAAAGCTTTTCCAAACATGACCTATCAACGAATGAGAGCGAATGGCAAGTTAAAAATATTGAATTTTAAAGTTAGAAGGCTTTGCAGATCCCCAACGGGCAGGACAAGTGGGTATAGGTGTCTAGAGATAGTGTCAATAGAAAATATTAAAAAGATCGAGTTGTGGATCATGCCAATCTTCTCGGATTATCAATCAAAGCTCCAGAGGAGTATATATGGCTAAAGACTATGTTAGGTAAAGTGGGAAAATCCCAATTCCCAGGTTGGACAACTTTCAACATATCATGTATAAGGTAATGAGATTTTTTGTCAAAGATGTCAATTTTCTTAATGTCTCATTCCACTTTATGCACGTATATTACACATTGAGAACAAAATTGGACAGCAAGACCATTAAGAAACTAGTATCCATTATCATTATGTATGCTCAATTGTCCTACCTATGACTTATCTCAATGTGAAGAGCTTGGTTTCAAGGCCCACCACTTGTCCAAGACAAGTTCAAAGTGAGTAACTAAAATTTTTATTCAAGGTCCACTACTTGTCCAAGGTAGGACCCATTGAGAAATACAACCCACTTTTCTATGACATTCAAGAAGGGTCCACCGCTAATCTAGGACTTCCTCATTTGAGGCATGAAGCATACATAAAACAAGTAGCATATGCTTGGTTGCATCATAGGAGTGTGGGTTTCATGGTGCACTCATCCAAGCTAAACTCCCTTGACCTATGGAGGAATGCAAATCCCACCACTTGTCCAAGCTAGGTTCCCTTGAGTTATGGATGAATGAAAAGTCCACTTCTTATTCAAGCTACACTCAAAGTGATAAAGTTAGTTGAAATGATTATCATTGACTATTTTTAAGTGGTTCTCTATTGCAACATATGATATTTGGTTTGAAGGTCAAGTAATTAGGTTCAAAATACACATAATGAAATATTTTCCACCTACAAGAAAATATATTATAATAAGTTATGTCATATTGACTAGGAGAAGGTAATTTCCAAGAAGAATCTAATTAGATCTAAACCTTCATGAAGACATGCGTGCATACATTGACTTCTAGGACAACTCAAGAGTACATGAAGTTAATCCCATACTTTTCCTTTCAGAGATAATTTATTTTCTAAACCTCTTTTACAGGAAGGATGTAGTAAAATAATGCTTGAAGAAAACATTTGTATCCATAAAAGAGATCTCTCTCACACATCCAAAGTCCAATTCTCCATTCTATGCTTGCAAGTTTTATTTTGACATCAAAACATCAATTTCTCTTAGTTTTTACAAATAGATGAAACCTTGAGATGGACTAACATAAAATTTTTCAAGAAAGAAAAAATTAATTATTGTCTACTAAATAATCAAACATAGATCCCAATTGAATAAAAAAGAAGTGCACAAAAAACAGAGTGCACTCTAACAATACATTGGAGTCTCCTTACAATAGGATGCACCCTAGTAATACATTAAAGTCCCCTTAGAGAAGGGTGCACTTTGTTAAAATGTTCATCAAATTGAGACATCTTTTCTCCAAGATAACATTTATATCATGTAATTATACAAATACTGAAAGATACCCATTACAAAAATGACTGAGACATCTTGTGGATTATTGTGTTAATCAATGCTTTTGCATCAACAAGTACACACCAAGGACATAATCTGTCTTAGAATCGTAGTACTGATTCACAATTGTGATATATGTATATTCTCCCTTGTCTCTTGCAAACAACCATCCATGGAATCATTGTTTCTCACAAGAAGCTTTGAGGTTGCCTAGATGTTTACCTCCACATCTTTGGAGATATAAGATATGTCCCCAACATGTTCTACATCACCCTGTATGGAGTGTCATAAAAAAATAGGGTATTTTTTGCATCCAAATCCTCAAAAATCTTCCAAATATGACTCAAATTTTTGTGATAAACCCTTCTTAATCCTAGCATGATGTTTGGATTTTGGCAATTCTTATTACTCATAAGCATCTTGAACTTGATATAATGCTTAGGGAAGCATTTTTGTATGATGTGTTGTACTCTTGTTAAGCTATAGAAACTCCATATCCATAGGTCAAAGTATTCACTACAAAAATCCAAAAAAATATTTGCATATGGTCGCACCACATGAAATACTTCATCTTTATCCTCCAAAGTTGCATTTGTTGAACCCAAGTTGGCATAGAATCTCCATGTTTTGTTTCAATTGTATTGAGAAGCAATCCCTCTAGATCCAAGATACGTACTTTTTTGATGTCCTTGTTGATAGCAAGTGGTAGGTGATCAGGAGGTGGTTGAAGTCTTGGAAAAGGTCTTGGATGAGGTTGTTTGAGTTCAATAGTTTCCTTCAAATCGTTCATGCATATAGCCAATCCATTTTCTTGTAATGAATTTGAAATTAAAAAACAAGAACATTTAATGCCGATGAAACAATAGACATGAGTTTTATATTGTATATCATATGGTAATATTAGATGGAAAAATCCATCTACCAGTATACTCATTGCCATAAAAAAAGTCAAATTGAATACCTAACCTTTTTTATGTTGCACTCTCTCTTAGTCTCAATATCATAAAATTCAACTAGATCTAAGTCAATTAGTAAGTACTACTTGTCAAACATATGCTCAAAGTGCATAAGTTCTTAACCAGTTCTCTAATGTAGAATAGATGCTTACGTACAAGTCTACCATTTTTCCAATATATGATCCATTTGGATATGGAAAGAGAAACTCATAAACACTTATGCAAGTGATCAAATAAAGTTTAAATCTTGATTCGTGTAAGACATGATTTTGATAATGTCTACTCAATCTTAGCATATATATAATTAAGGTCCAACACTTGTTCAACCTAGGCATGAGACATTAATATAAGGTCCATGGCCCTATTCTCAATTATATAATGGGTATTTAGTCTCAAGATTCACAAATAATCTAAGATAATAGTCGCTAAACAATGATGACAAAAACATCACCCATTACCCATGCTAGAGCCCATGTGGGTAAATCAGCTATGGATTTCAAGGTCCACCACTTTTTTACAAACTTATGATTGTTTGTTGCATGGGGAATTTGGTTTGAAGGACCATTGCTTGTCCATGGTTGTAGCATGGAGAGAATCAAGGTGCACCAATTATCCAAGCTAGGATTAATTTTATCATGAAGAGAATCAATGAGCATCGCTTGTCCAAGCTAGGTATGGGACCTTATATCAAGTGATTTTTCTTATAGCTAGACAAGTGGTGCACCTTTCTTCTGTCTATGCTTCAATAGGGCTTAACATGCACAAGTGGTGGCTCTTGCTTCTCTCCACTCTCCATTAGAGCCTAGCTTGACAAGTGCTAGACTTTGAAACGAACCTCTTCATGATACAAGATAGAGTGGATTACTAGAAAAGTAATGGACCTTGTAGAGTGATTTTTTTAAAACTAGTTGAGATAGATGGTGGATCTCTTATTCTCTCTAGGTTTCAATGAAGCTTTTCTTGGATAGGTGGTGGACCTTTCTCCTCTCTATGATTCAAAGGAAACAAGATACAATAACTTGTAGACCATTCTCCTCTCTATGATTACTGGAAACAAGATTCAATAAGTGGGGGACCTTGTATATTAGTCACTTAGCCATTCTATTAGAGGTTATAGTTTGGAAAAGTGGTGTATCTTGTAGTCATTCATAGTAAACACCTTGGAGAAGTGGTGGAATTTACTCTCTATGTGTTTTAAGGAAGCATAGCTTCGACAAATGGTGGACCTTACTTCTTTTCAAGCTTGGAGAAGCTCAAATTTACTCTCTATGTGTTTTAAGGAAGCATAGCTTGGACAAGGGTTTAGGTAGGTGGTGAGCCTACCCAAACATAATGAGAAGAAGCACTCATTAATCATCCAAGTTAAGCTACACGTAGGTATCTAATTTGTTAGCCTACAGGGCCTTTGGGTATTAGCTTCCATTTGTACAAATAAATGATCTAAGTAGGAAACTCAAGTGTTGATTTGAAGGCTTTTCACTTGTCTAAGCTAATATCTAACTCAATCATAAATTTTTGAAGGTCCACCACTTGTCTAATCTAGGCTCCAAAAGAATCTTAATTGGTTTATGATAGATTCTAACTTTCTTGATGGAGAGTTCTGTTCCAAGTTCCACCACTTGTCCAAGATAACTCTATTGACACATGCTATAGAAGAAAGCTCCACCATGTGTCCAAGCTAGGAAACATTAAAACATGGGAAACCACTTGTCTAAGCTAGGATCCCTTGAAACATTTGCTTAAGAAAAACTCCACCACTTGTTGAAGCTAGGGACAACCATAAATGATATTGTTTCTCGCCAATTGGGAAACCCTTGATGTGTTTGTACATGGAGAATTTTATTACAAGGCCCATCACTTGTCCAAGCTACAATAATATTTGTCACCATTTGGAAAATCCATGGTGTATTGTACATGGGGGGTTTTGTTCCAATCTCCACCACTTGTACAAGCTAGTTCTATTGAAATATAAGGTAGGAGCAAGTTCCACCATGTGTCCAAGCTAGGCTCCATTGGAACTTGGAAAACCACTTGTCCAATTGAGGCTACCTTGAAACATGGATGGAGGCAAAGATTCAACACTTGTCCAAGTTAGGCTACATAAATAATGTGTGGTTAAATCCAAAGGGCCGCCACTTTCTCAACCTTTAGAGATGCAAGGGGTACTAGATTTATAAACTAGGCATGAGAAAATACCAGAAGATCTACCATTTTTGTAGCCTATTTTGTTTAGTAGCAAGCTCCATCATGTGTCCAAGCTAGACTCCTTTGTACATGGAAAGTCACATGTCCAAGCTAGACTCCCTTTAAACATGGAAAGAAACAAAGCTCCACAACTTGTCTAAGCTAGGGATGACATGTTCAACCTGTAAGTTGGCATTTGGAAACCATAGAAGATTGACCACTTCTCCAACCTATCTTTTTTAGAAAAACAAAATGGTTGGCCTTACAATTAGCCATGTGTCTAACTTATACATCATTGTATGATAAAAATATACTTGTTCAAACTATAATTAAAACATGGAGAGAATCAATATCCACCACTTGTTATCTAAGCTAGGAATGGGGATTTTTGGTCTCAAGAATTATTGGGACATGGAGAAAAGATAAGTTACATCACTTGTCCAAGCTTGGATCAATTGAGATATGGAGAGAAACAAGCTCCAGTAGTTGTCCAAGCTAGGCTCCATTAAACCCCATGCAAAACCCAAACTATTTTCAACATCAAGTATTTTCTTTTATCAGATTGGCTCCATTGGAACTTGGGGAAAAACAAAGTTCCACCAGTTGTCCAAGCTAGGATTCATTGAAGCATGGAGAGTAGCTAAGATCCACCACTCATCCAAGCTAGGATCCATTGAAACAATGACAACAAAAGGCTCTACTACTTCTCAAAGTTAACCTCTATTGAAACATGGAAAAACGGAAATTTTGTTTCAAGGTCCACCACTTGTCCAAGATAGGCTCTATTGAAACATGGAAAAACTAGATATATGTTTTACATGGGTAATTTTGTGGCAAGTTCCACCACTTGATCAAGCTAGTAGGCTCTAATGAAACATGGAAAAACTAGATATATGTTTTACATGGATAATTTTGTGGCAAGATCCACCACATGTCCAAGCTAGGATCTATTGAAACATGGAAAAACCAAATATATGTTTACATGGGGATTTTTTTTAAATATTCACCACTTGTCTAAGATAATCTCTATGGAAACATGGTGTGAAGAAAAGATCCACCAATTGTCCAACCTAAGCGTCATAGATAGTAGTTTGTTTAGTGCAAAGATCCAACACTTGTCTAACCTCTAGAAAGAGGTGGAAGGAAAGCTATTTTTCTAAGCTAGGAATGGGGATTTTTGGTCTCACGAATCATTGGGAATGGAGAGAAGATAATTTCTACCATTTGTCCAATCTTGGATCAATTGAGACATGGAGAGAAGCAAGATCCACTAGTTGTCCAAGCTAGAATTCATTAAACCATGGAAAACCCCAACTATTTTCAACATCAAGGATTTTCTTTTTTGTCAAAACTGAGCTCCATTGGAACATGGGGAGAAGCCAAGCTCCACCACTTGTCTAAGCCAAGCTCCATTAAAACATGAAAACCCCATGATGGTTTTATTCCACATGGGATCTTGGTTCCAAGCTCCAGCAATTGTCGAAGATAGGCTCCATTAAAGCATGGAGAACAGCTAAAATCCACCACTCATCTAATCTAGGATCCATTGAAAATGAAAACAAAAATCTCTACCACTTCTCAAAGTTAAGCTCTATTGAAACATGGAAAAACCATATATATGTTGTACATGGGGATTTTTGTTTCAAGGTCCACCACTTGTCCAAGTTGGGCTCTATTGAAACAACCCTAGACCATATATATATTGTACATGAGGAGTTTTGTGTTAAGCTCCACCACTTGTCCAAGCTAAGATCTACTGATTCAACCTTAAACCAGATGTATGTTGTACATGAGGAGTTTTGTTTAAAGATCCACCACTTGTCTAAGATAAGTTATATTGAGACATGGTGTGAAGAAAAGCTCCACCACATGTCCAGCCTAAGATTCATTAATAGTAGTTTATTTAATTCAAAGATCTAACACTTGCCTAACCTCTAGAGAGAGGTGGAAGGAAAGCTTGCTATCTAATCTAGAAATGGAGATTTTTGGTCTCAAGAATCATTGAGACATGAAAAGAAGATAAGTTCCACCACTTGTCCAATCTTGGATCAATTGAAACATGGAGAGAAGGAAGCTCCACCATTTGCCCAAATTGGGGTGTTTTTCAAGGTCCACCACTTGTCCAAGGTAGCACAATTTCAATCGAATCATGGAGGCATCTAAGAACCACCACTTGTCCAAGCTAGGATCCATTGAGACGTGGAGAGAAGAAAGATGCACCATTTTTTCAAGCTAAGCTCCATTGGAACATGAAAATTGTTAGCAACAAGCTAACATGGACACCATTCTTTGGAGTTCTCCTTGTAAAACAATTATTATTTTGATAAATAGGGAATATTGTAACTCTTATTTTCTCGGATAAACTTTGTAATTAATGATCCGGGGCTACAAGCTTCCATATTGCATCAACCAGTCTTTCCCAGCTTTGGTAGAACTCCAGATTATTAGTTTTTACCACCCAAAAACCTTGGCTAAGGTATAAAAGCCAATTTTTGTAAGTTTTTTATACGTTTTTGGAAAAGGAATACACAGCGTGAGCTAACAACACTCACTCCTCTCCTTCTCGCGCTTCCTACTCCCTCCTCGGTTGTCACATTGCGATTGTGTTTGTTGCATTGCAATCGTAGGTAAGAGCTCTACGCATTGACGTAAGCCATTCACAATATTTCATAGCTTTTGGCATCGCCGACCCATAGCCTAATTTCATCATAACTAGGAATTTACACTTTCAAATAGAAAACTATGCATAGGCGGGGTATTGGGACATCATTGCTAAGAATTTAGATGCATTCTGGGTCGAAAATGACTAGGTCAAAAATCTACTGCTGTTAATAATCGCGATTTTGGAACTTAACCTAAAGTGGGGTTTGAGACCATAAGCATGTGTGCTTAAGTCTCATAAACTTTTCCTAGAAGTTTCCTTACGTTTGGATGTCATTTGATGCTGTAACGGATGTGATTTTCTTGTTGTATTAGCGATTGGCTTTTGGTGATTTCAGTCACTTGAGTGTAGCTTGAGCTAGATGCAAGTTGTTAGTTGTTTTCCGAGAGATTGACAACCTCTTGTAGCCTCTATGTACTAGTCGAGTCAGCTTCGTCCCATGGTTTGACAAATTAATCGTGGTTCTTGCTAATACTGCAATAAGATAGGATGGTGAGGTTAGACATGCGTCCCAGATTTGGCACCACTACCGGGGATCGAAGAGACCTTAACTAGGGAAAAACACGAGCGTCTTCTGTAGTTGTCCTTTAACTTCCTCTAGTCTCGTATAGAGTTCAAAACTTTCTTTTAGAAACCGCATAGCTTAAGATTGTCGTCTTTTGCTGTGTAGAGGTAGCATAGAAGTAATCGTACTTGTTGAGTACCTTTAGGACTGTACGATTGTAGATTTAGATTAGGATTTGGAGAATGATTGGTAGACGAGAGAAGTCTTAAGATCAAGACTTTGAAAAACATAAAAAACACAAGAAAACAAGTGTTTGTGGAGACTTTCCACAACCCCATTGCATGAGAATCTAGGAGTAGGGTAAGTAGGATCCGAGGTGGATTTTAGAACATTACTCTCTCTGAAGGAAGCAAGTGTAAGTTGTTATTGGAAGTTGCAAAATTTCAGGTCTATGGCTAGAAATAGCTTGAAAAGACTCGAATCCACTCAATCTGACAGGAGAGTAAGCCTAAGAGTTGTCCGAACCAGTGGGTAAGCTCAAAGATACTTCAAGGTAAAAATTTCAAGAGTTGGACAAAACTCAGATTATTTACTTTTTCTTGACATTTTAGGCCAAATTAAGTTTTGACTTGATTCATAGGCTTAAAATACATCATGTAAAGACTGTCTTTGAGAAAATTGCAAAAAAGTGCTCATTTCAAGCCTAAAGTTAATAATCGTGATTATTAACTTTCTGCTCTAAATTAGCCAAGGTTCATACCATTGACTCATTACATGTGTACAAACAACTTTTGTAAAGGCCCAAAAGATTTGGATCACTAAACTGGCAAAAAATTGGGTAAAAACTAAAGTTTGTACTGACTTTTTGAATCTTGAGTATAAATTTGAGAAAAATTTGTCCAAACTTGTTAAAAGTTGATTCATAGGCTTATGTTGATGTGATAAACATGTGTATATGCTCAGTTGACCAAAATTTTGTAAAAAATTGTCAGAAGTAAATAATCGTAATTATTTATATTTGCCGTATTTTTAAACTTTTTTGACCAAGTCTGCATACCACTAGCTTCACCATGTTCAAATAAGCCCACAAACCAAATTTGGATCACTAGAGTGAAATTTATGACTAAAATTACAAAGTTAGTCTGCGGACAGATAATTGATGACCATTTGACCAAAAATTATCCAAACTTGATGAAAATTGGCTAGTGACCTTAACTTAAGGTGCTTAACAGATCTGTGTCAAAATTGGGGTAAAAACTTGCAAAAATATAGCTGGAGTAAATAATCGCGATTATTTACATCTGCTTCAAAACTTGACGATTTTGCAAAATTGAGTATACCACAAGGTCAAGCATATCAAGTAGACCTCACAAATCAATTTTGGTGAAATTTGGATCCCAAAAGTAAGACTTAAGCCAGATTCTCGAAATCAGAGTCTGCGAATACTAAATAGTTGGTAAACTTGATCAGAATTGGTCCAAACTTGTTGAAATTTGCCCAGAGACTCTAACAAGTTGTATACTTGCCAAACCTATCAAAAAAGTGCAAAAAATGACAAAAGTAAATAATCGCGATTATTTACTTATGCTATCAGAGACAACATTTTTGACTTTTGAACTCATACAGTGATAGACCAGCATAATCTAAGGCCACATGGAAATTTTGGGTTCAATCGGATCAAAATTGTTACAGATACACTCAGTTTACAAGTTGCAGATTAGATCTTTGATTTTTGCTAAAGTCGAATCTGAAAGTCAGGTTTTGACTCCCATAGCTCGATTTGAAGTGATACCGTAGAGACCAATCACGAGAGTTCTCAAGAGCTCTACTGTCTTTATAGAAGAATAGCTAACTTGATTAAATTTACACAAGAATCAGGTTGCAGACGAGGAATCAGTGGCTTGACAGAAAGTTGCAATTGAATCGAGTGGAAATTGACGACAAGTCAATCCAAAGGTGAGTACTCTATCCAGGGCTTCATAAGTTTATATGAACCTTAGATTTCGTCGTGTACTAGGAAATCAGGGCATACTTGGAGAAACCTCCAGTAGAGTATCTACCGAAGAAAGCGTTAATCAATGCAATTCGTTGCACACAATTCCTGAAGAAGTCTCAGATACTTTTTCAAATTTAACGTCCGAAATGTCTTCTTGCTCGACTCAGTTGAAAACCGGAACGAAAGTGCGCTATAAGCATTTACTATCTTTTCACAAGACTAACCGTCATGGAGCCCATGTTTACTTGGACCCTAACGAGGAGTATACTATTCGCATTGATGACCATGGTATTGAGTTCGAAGAAGAGGTTAGGGCAAACAAACAAGGAAAAATGTACATGGATCGAAACGAAACTCAGTATTTACAGGTCGAAAACCCTGACGTGATAGACAAATGGGAGTTAGAAGTAAACACTATAATCCCAGATATGTCAGTAAAAGAAGGACCACCAACTTTGGAATTCGAGGGATACGATCAAGTAGACTTGAAGCCTTTGAAACGGCTTAGTACGGATAATCCTAGGATCGGAGTCTATTGTCGGGAATATAGAAACACAAAAGATCTTTTGTGGACTTCTCATGCCAAACCAGGACAATTAACAGCCATGAAGATCATCTATATGTTCAAGATCAAAGATAAGGGATCAGCAGACCTACCAGCATACATATTAGGGATTGTTATAACAACAACTTTGTTAAGATGATTCATGAGGAGGTAGAACAAACCAAATACCAAGGGTATTCCATATGGGATTGGATATTGGGACAAGGACCAGACACAATTCCAAGGGATGAACACCATGAGAGATCATCTGAGAGTAATGTGAAGAAACCAAAAACCACATCATCACGTAGAAAACCGGGTGATACTAAGGCCATCCTAGGGCTACATGAGTCACTATTTCCAACAGACTGGTTTGAAGGACTCGGAACAGGACCAACTCTTAGAAGACCTGGAGTTGAACCAAATAGATATGTCAGACCAGCTGATTTTTAAAAAGGTCAGAAAATACAATGGATCAGGGGATCCACATGACCACTTAGCAAGCTTTAAGCAAGTGCTAAGAACAAAGCCTACATTCGATTTCCATACTCAATTCGAGAGGTTTGGAATGATATTAGAAGGAAAAGCTTTGACATGGTTCCAAAACATTCCACCAAGGTCCATCATGGACTTGAACACATTAGCTCAAGGATTTGTAGCTGCTTGTTCCAAAACGGGGATTAAAAATAATGCGGTTGCTCAAATTTACAACTTTAAATAGAAACATGGTGAGTCTGTTAGGGATTGTGCAACTCGAATGAAACAATACATTGCCAGATGCCTAGAGATGGAGATACCTACATAAGAACGACTTGTATCTTTGTTTCTAGAGGGACTGCTAAACAAAGAACTTCATGCTATACTCTATAGTAAAAAGCATACAACTCTAGAAGCGTGTGTGTCTGATGCGATTGACCTAGGAGACAATTGTGAGATCTTCAACAAAGAAGATGTCCCTAAGGATAACCAAAGCGAGAAGACAGCATCCATTAAACCAACACAAGTGGGAACGGCTGCTGTTGCACCACTCTCAGCCATAGAAGATATGCTAAAATGGATGAACGACACCATGAAAAATATGCAAAAAGCACCTATGAGAGGACTAGGACAAGGGATACCTCCAAAGGGACAACCAATTAGGTCACAAAAATGGTGTGCAATCGAGGATAAATGGACCAACCATGAGACCCAAGAGTGCTACTTGAGACCAAAGTATGATGGGAATGTTCAGTACGTGCCCATGGGACCACAAGGACAACCCATGTACAGATATCTGCCTAATATGGCCAATGCTCAAAGACCACTAATAGGTATGGAAAGACCTGAACCTGTGTTGGGACAAAAACCTCGTATCCAAGACATAATGCAATGCTTGTAAAGTACATGCACTCTGAAGGAGTCATAGATGAACAAGCATTAGTGCCTGTTACACCCTATGCAGAGCCTAGTCCATCTATAGTAATAGTAGAAGGATATTGGTATAGTCCACATCCACCACCAATGGAAGAAACCATGAATTATGCTCCACCAAAGCTCGCACCAATGTATTATGTAACTAATCAAGGTGTCAGACTTTCCATGGGAAGACCCATGATGAAGCCTAGAACAGGAAACTGTCATAACTGTGGTGGTGATGACCATTGGAAGAACGAATGTCCAGAGACTGACAAAAACCTCAAACCAATTGAAGCCTATTGCATACAATGTTGCAAAAAGGGAGGACACTTTTTGGAAGATTTTCCTAAGAATCCTTTGAACAAGGGAAAAACTGTCGTAAACGTAGTCCAAGTGATGCCTAGAAGCTCATCAGATAGTGAATTGATTGTTCTAATCAAGGTGATCACTATGCCTAGGCAAAGAAAAAGAAACACAACTCCTCTGATGATTCTAAGAACACAAAAATTTCTTCTCAAAGAATCAAAAGGAGCAGAAGCAAAAGATATGAGATGAGAAAACAAAAACAACGGGTTGAAATTGAAGAGAAAGTAAAAATGCTAGCCCAGAACAAGTTGAAAGAAACTGGCAGTGAATTCAAGGAAACAACCGTGAAATCTAGAGGATCCATTCTGGTTGATAAAACTTTTGAGCCTATTAATGCTGCCTTGGAAGCTTACCAAGCAAGACTTAAAGTAGGCCAAAACATGGAAAACAAGTGGAAAAACTATCCATCTCCAGACATAGAAGCAGCGAAGCTGGAGTCTTACCAAAATTTGGTAAGAATCACGCAAGAAATGCTGGATAAACAAAAACCCAAGCTTGAAAGTATTGCAAAACCTGAAGAGCTTGCAGTAGCAGGAATGAAAGCAAAATCCGATGTGGTGGCAGAACCCCACCTTGAAACAAATGAACCAGAGCTTATAATGCCGGACAGTGAAGATGACTTAGACGGAATTCCATTCATAGAGGAAGACTGGCCAGGACACTTATGGGAAAAAGTGAAGAGATCAAGGATGGGAGCCTAGCTTTAAAGTCAGCTCCTATAGAGGAAATTTGGTTGGATAACCTACCTTCTGATATGAACATGGATTTACAATCCTTGTACGGGGATTGCAGATCGGAAGCTTCAGGAATATCTAAACCATTGACATTAAAAACATTACCTTCTTACTTGGGAGATAATGAAGATGAATCCATTGTTTGCAAGACTACTCAAGTAAAAAGAGCTGAACAGACCCTAGAAGTAAACAACATTCATTCAATCATGTCTACACCCATCCAATGCACTCTTACTTTGGGAGAACTGTTGAAACTCAGACCATACTTGTGGAACGATTTACAAAAAACCCTAGAGAAGGTGGGGATAACAGGGTTAATCTCTAAGAATTTGAGAAAATTGAAAAATGAAATGGAAAACAAAGAGATTCGATCAGTTCCTATGAACAAGGTGGGAGAATATTATGAAGGGGAAGAAGGAAACACCACCCTCCCAGTGAAATATAAGGACATTGAAACCATGGCAATACTGGATAGTGGAGCTGGCATAGCCATAGCCACTAAAGCAGTATGGGAATCCTGGGGACAGCTAACCATTAGACAAACTCGAATGAAATTGTAGTTGGCTGACGGACACATTGAGAGACCACTAGGGCTGCTTGAAAAAGTGAAAGTCAATTCCTGTGGAATTGAATATCACACACCTTTGCCATAGTATACTTTGGGAAAAAACTCAACTATGAAATCATATTGGGAAGACCTTTCATCCGACAGGTACAACTTATCCAAGATTGGGGAAACAACTATCTGTACTTGAAGCAGGTGGGATCTATAACAAGAGTCAATCTAAAAGATCACACTTATAGAGATGTCTTGAAAACACCCATCCAAGAGTTTGATTCAGTCTCTTCGGCTGAAACTAAACTCCCATCCTGGTTAAACAAAGAAACTCCTATTTGGATTCTAGAGCATTTATTTGAGCCATTCGAGTCGACTCAAATTTTATTGACAATGGATGTATGTGTGAGTATATCTATGCCTACTCAATTTTGCAATGAGGATGGCTACGACATAATTCCCATCCAAATGATGTCAGTTCTCAACATTAAAAACAAAGATGAGGAAACCAAGGACTTGATGAAAGCTCAACAAGTCTTTTCAGACCTCTATTACGATGCAACTAATGAGTTAGATGAACACTCAGCTACCTCAGAAGATTCGAGGTCAAAAAGAGCATACGAGAGCTCAGTTACTCTTAAAGGGAGGGGAGGAAAAGTTATTTGACTTTCCAAACCAGAAATCAAGAAGACAAAAATGGTATGACGAAAGAGAGACACCAATATCGGGAAAACACGACCTATGCCATCAGTCTCTAGTAAAACACAATTCCTTATGCAGATAGATGCTAATGATTGTGTCAAGGACAAAATACTGGCAGATATCCTTCAAACAAAAACTCAAAAATATCTCAAACAACGTGAAAAACAAGGAAGGGTATTCAAGAAAAATCTCAGGATAAAAACCATTCATGACCAGAGTCGAGCGGAAAAAGAAATATCAAGAGTTGAAAAAAGCTCTAAAGGAGATATACAGAAATGAAATGGAAACCACGGAAGAAGATGGTAAGGATGTAATGCATGTTCTATCCCATTACAAAAAGTATACTGTCCAAGATTGGAAAATCATAGTTGAACAACCTATTAGGGAACTACGGAAACAAGGAAAATCTTACGAAGGACCTGAAAACGCTAAAAGAGTAGACTTGGCTGAACTAGGAGAAGAACCTAGACCTGCTTACATTGCAAATGACCTAACAGAAGAAGAAGAAAAGCTTTTGCTAAGATTGCTAAAGGAATACCGAGATATCTTCGCTTGGTCTTACAAGGATCTCAAGGGTGTTGATCCAAAAATCTGTCAACATACTATACCCATGAGAGATGATGCGAAACCAAGTAGACAGAGACCATACACTTATAACAAAACATTTGCCACGAAGATCAAAGAAGAGATTGAAAAACTAAAGGAAGCTGAATTCATTTATAAAATTGAACACACAGATTGGGTGTCTCAGATTGTCGTAGTACCTAAGAAGAATGGAAAATTACGAGTGTGTATTAATCTCAAAAAGATGAATTCAGCTACCATTAGAGACAACATGTATGCTATAATTGCAAAACCCATGTATAGCATGATTACGCACTTTGAATGGACCGAGGCATGTGAAGAATCCTTCATGAAGCTTAAGCAATCTCTCACCTCAGCTCTAATATTGAAAGCAACAGATTGGGATAAGGTATTCCACGTACATGTAGATGCTTCAAACTTTGCTATTCCTTGTATACTAGCTCAACCAGGAGATGGAAAAATTGACTTTCCTATTTTTTTATGCTAGCTGACACTTGAACATGGCAGAAAATAATTACACCACCACTAAAAGAGAAGGACTAGGAATGATCTATGTCATTAAAAAGTAAAGACATTACCTATTAGCCAACAAGTTTGTGTTCTTTGTGGACCACCAAGCTTTGTTGTATTTGGTTAACAAGCCATGCAGCACAAGGAGAATAGTGATATGGTTCACCATTCTTCTCGAATTTGATTTCACTGTGGTTGTAAAAAAAGGCACTACACATCAACAAGCAGATCATTTGTCAAGGTTTGTTTCATGGGAATTACCTAAAGAGGTAGATGATGATTTACCAGATGCCTATTTGTTCGCCGTGGAAATGGCACCTAGATGGTCGGAAAGCATTGTGTCATTGATGACAATAGCTCAAGTGGATTCACAAATACCACTTCCTATCACAATTGATTTAATCGAGCAATCGGCTATGTATCAATTACTAGCTAGAAGGCTATATAAAAGAAATCGGGACATGATATTGATTTTATGCATTAGCCGTGAAGAAAAAGAACAATACCTAAGTTAAGCACATGTTACCATAGTAGGACTTCACTTTGCGGAAGACCAAACTATGCAACGAATCTTGAGACTTGGAGTATTTTGGCCGACTATGAGGACAGATGTTAGATCTTTTGTAAAAGATTGCCCTCAATGTCAAAAACAAACACCCATTCCTCATGTAACATTGTTTCAAATGTCACCTGTTCCTAAGTGGAGTAATTATCTAGTTACTTACTTATCGAGCCGAACATTTCTTGAGGATATGAGTAAATGCCATCAAAGAGCAATTGAAACTGAAGCAAAAGACTATGCTCTTATTGGGAACCAATTGTATTGGAGAGGTAAAGATCAACATTTACGTCTTTGTGCAAATGAAAATGAGTATATTTTAATTATAGAACAAGCACATGCTGGATTAGCTGGAGGTCACTTTTCTAGTGAGACCACCATAAGAGCAATCTTGATGGCAAGCTTATGGTGGCCAACACTTTCTACAGATGCCAAAGAATAGGTTCGAAGGTGTGATCCTTGTCAATGAGCAAAAATGCCAAAATGTGTAGACAACATGTCCTTAAGACCAATGATGGGGGCTAGAGCCTTCACAAAATGGGGTATAGATTTTGTTGGAAAGATATAGACACTTGCTTATAGAACCCAAGCTGAATATATCATTGTGCTACGGACTATTTGACCAAGTGGGACGAGGCTAAAGCAACCCAAAAGAATGATGCCAGATCCACTGTTGCATTCTTATATGAGTATGTATTCACAAGATATGGTCTGCCAATAGAGATTGTCAATGATCGGGGAACTTATTTCCTCAATGAGGTAATAGAGTATTTTCTTAATGACTTTATGGTCATCCATAATAAATCATCTCCCTATCATCCACAAGCAAATGGACAAGCTGAGCATACGAATAAATTTTTTAGCCCGGTACTCACCAAAGTGGTTAGTTCAGGAAGGACAGACTGGGAAATGAATCTCCATGCTGCTCTATGGGCTTATCGAGTTTCATTCAAAACAACTCTAAATGCTACACCCTTTAACCTTGTTTATGGTCTTGATGCCATACTGCCAATAGAATTTCTATTGCCGATTTAAGGGTAGCACAGAATCTTGAGTGGACTGGACATAAATTGTCAGAAAGACAAGCAAAGGCTAACTGCTATAGCTCATATCTATGCACAAAAGCGGAAACAAAAACAGTTTTTGATTCCCACCTAATCACAAAAATCTTCAAGAAAGGGGACTTAGTTCTAGTCTATTCCCTTAAGCAACACATTCCCAAGTTTAAAAAAAAGGGAAACGGACCATTTATCATTGAAGATGTATCTCCAAGTGGAGCAGTAAGATTGTCCACCCTAGATGGTGAACCATTGGCTAATTCGATTAGTGGATACAACAGGTTATTGATGAAGCCCAGGAGGAAGCTAGGCTTTGGGTACTCAAGCGGAAAGCTGCTCTCAAGAATCAACAGATATCGATTCCCATCAACACTTTGGAAATAGATGATCGACAATGGGAATTACCTAAAGACACGGTTTCAAAAGATGACGACTGGTTAGATGGAATGGATCTGCGCATCAAAGTACAACTCAACAATCATAGCACCAATGCTTTGGTAGACACAGAGCTAGAGTGAATGCAATCAATTATTCCACATAACAGAAGGCAACAAGTCAAGCATTGACAGCAGGAATAGCGACAATCAAAGGATGCAACAAGAATCCAACTTTAACATTGGGAGTAGTTAACTTGAACGTGGTAGTACATGGATGTTCATGTCCTCATCAGTTTGTATGCTTGCCAGATGAACACATGAATGAGATTTCTTGGAATTCCCTGGATGCGTACATACAAAGCAGTACCAGATTGGGATACGAATCAACTAAATCTATCACCTAAAGGAGGGCAACTCATTGTTCCAATTGCACCAAGCAAGGAAGAATGGAAAAGAAGTAATCAACAAACCAATCTATGAAGCCAATCTTCTCCATCCCCTCGACAATCAAGAGCTACATGTAGCATGCAAGGAGTCAAGAAAATTTGGGTACCAAAACCACAGCTTACGGAAAAACCGAATCAGATCTGGGTGCCTAAAACTTCACAGAAGAAACAAAAGAAAATTCCAAGGGTTCGAACACAGAATCGAGCATCTTCGAGAAAGGAACCTAACATGAAAAGGGTTTGGAAGAAAAAGGAGCACTTATCTTCTCCACAAACCGCGAAACCAATCAAGTAGTGGTAAGTTAAGTCTTAACAGACTCCACCGCACCATGCAGCACCAAGCCGACCGAGCTACCAATGGATAGAAAAAGCTCGACAACAGTCGAAAAAGCTACCAATAGCTCAAGCAATCAAAGTGCTAAAGAACCCTGATGGTACAATCAAACAGAGAGCACAAAAGCTATAAGATTTTCTCTTTGGAAGACATCAGCCAGCAAACCTCGACATCGAAAACCCTTGAGTTAATTACTCAAGACCGAGCTCTTGCATAGCATATGGGTTTGAATTCCATTGATCTTCATATCATGGTAGAGCCAATCACGGCTATGCATAGAAACAATTGTTCAACCCATGCATGCAGTCGTCCCGGAGTACGCCACCTAGGAGGGGTGGAAGAGCACTAAGTACTAAGTAGTTAAGGGCAATGTTTGAAGAGGGAGAAAAAGTTCTATGTTAACATGTGATTTTTTGCAAAATTACCTAATAATGTCCTTATAATTCATCATCAATGGAAAATTTACTGATAATATCTTCCCGATGAGTGTAAATAGTGTATATACTATCAAAAAATCATAAAAAATAGTCCTTTTTTTTGGGTATTTTTCATTATTTTTGTTGATAAGGAGGCTTAAAAATGGAGAAATCCAACAAAAAACAATAAAGGTGTTTTTTTCAAGGGATTTCCTTAATTATTGGATTTTTACTTTACTTTTTAGAGCATTTTGCTATTTTCTTTGATCTTTTCAAATAAACAAGTAAAAATTAATAATAAATAGCAGGGAAGCTCAGTTGGAAAAATGGAAGACACGATGTTGATCAGAAAGACAAGGCAGACAAGCACAATAATTTTCAATGAAATCAAAAGATGGAAGCGGGAAGCTTAAATTAGGTGGCCGCGCCTACTTTTGCAAAATTCTTGCAGAATGAGCTACAGGAATCCGATTGGGGAAATTTTTGAGTCTAACATAGATTTCACGACCTAGTAGGACTAACGGGGGAATGTGAGGAAATTTGGTTCGGGAAGTCCAGGTATAGATATCCATGGTAGGCTAAAACCACCTCATTTCCACTTGGAGCCTTTGTAGAGAGAGATTTCGGCCTCTTTCGCGCGACATTTCCGGAGCCCACAATTGACCATTTTTAGCACCGTCTCACAAGATACATGAGGGGTAAGTTCTCTACTTGATAATGATTCATTTTGTATGGCCGGTAGCTAGTCTAAAACCTTAGAAAAAATCCTAGAAACCGAGCAGTGCACGAAGACCTACAACCTTAGAAAAAATCCTAGAAACCGAGCAGTGCACGAAGACCTACAACCTAAAAATGACCATAGCCACCTGCCAGCTTGACCAAATCAGATGGGATTTGAGCCATAGCATGCCCTAACATAATAGAACCTTTCTATACCATCAGATGACCATTCGGCTGGGGTCAAGGGGGTCCCCAGTAGAAAAGTTGGATTTTTGGCAAATGCCAGAATTCCGACCCGACTCCACAGATGTCTTGCTAATGAGGTCCATATACAATGTATATGATTGGTTTGGTGAAATCCATCAAGCAAAGCCCTCGAAAAGTAGAAAACAGCTCGATGATTACAAAGCGTCAAATTCGACATACGAGGCCGAACTGGCTCCAAATGAGCCAGAATTGGACAGGTTGCTTCACGAATATATTACGGACAAGTCCAAAGCCTCAAAGTTGACCGAACAACCCAACAGACAGAGTAGTCACAAAAAACGGTGATTTCAGAGTCGACAGAGCACAAAGTTATGCCGGCATGACCAAACTTGACCAAATTCAATTTAGGACTTGCATTATGTGTATGAAACATGTCTAGGTCAAAATTTGTGGGTTTTGCAAAGTTTTTGTCACTGAAGTTAATAATCACGATTATTTACTTTTGCATCAATTTTACTTGGAAATTGTCAAATCATCTCACCTATCATGTTTACACACCTATTACATGCCAAAAATCAAGTATGAACCAAAATGACCACCCATTACTTGTAAAATTGCAAAAAAACCCAAAGAACTCTTTGCAAGCCAAAATTTGGGTTATGAACAACTTTTCTTGATCCAAATCACCTCATATCTCACACCCAAGGTCTATACCATGCCTAGAACCAATTCGTACCAAAAAAGTCAATTTTGTAAGAAAAGTTACTAATCGTGATTATTTATTTTTGGTCAAAATTGGAAAATTTTGATATTTTGCCATCATACATCCAAAGTACATGTTGTGATAAGCCCACTAGCCAACTTTGAATCAATTTGGAGTTCAAAATCTCAAATTTCCTTTATATCTACTGTTTTAGAGACCTAAAGCCAAAATCTGGTACCATTTCCAACATGTGCATCCAAATGAGCCCATAATTCACTCAGAGCATGTATTGGGTGTATACTCCAAGCCTATAAAGCCAACTTTACAAAAAGTTGGAATTTACCTCAGCTGTAAATAATCACAATTATTTACTTTGGTTGCAAATTTTTGTTTTGACCATACAGTTCTGTTCCTTGCATGATTTTATGCATCTTTGCTTGTTCAAAAATTGATTTGAAGAAATTTGGACCAAATTGTCAGCATTTCACTCTAAAAGGATATTCCAGAGAAAAATCTGACAAATCTGTTAACTTTGCACTCTATTCACTGAACAGGAGCAATGCAAGCAGTGGACAGGGCCAAGAAGAAGCTAAACCAGAAAGAGAAACTACAAGAACTACCTGCGTATCAACTAGACCCTGAGTTAGTCAAAGCGGCAAAGGCATCCTACCTTTCTAAGGAACAGCTGGAAGAGCACAACACTATGGTCTTCACTGGCAGGTTCAAGAGTGAAGAAGGGCATCCGGTGGAGTTGCAACTCCTGCCTAAAGAGGTCTATGATGTAGTTGCCAAGCCAGAAACCAAAGAGGCTAACCGCAGGTTGGGGCTTAGGAATTTCTACGAACAAGATCCTTACAGAGTGGACTTTCAGAAAGCTTACGAGCTTCTATCCACCATCAAAGAGGACGGAACCGCACAAATATCCAACATTCAAGGGAACAAGGTTGAGGTAGTAATCACAAAAGAGATAGTGGCATATGCACTCAGATTTCCCACCGAAGGAATGACCATGCGGGCAAGAGACAGGAAAACTGCATGCACATTTATCAAGGAGATAGTCGTGGCTACATTCGCCAATCTTATCCACAAACAGGTGGAAGAGCCAGCCCGTTTGTACCATCAACACTTCCATTTTTTGGCAAAAAGGCCACTAAGGTACACTACACCAAATCACGTCGTGGCCACCACCTTCACTCAGGTTCTTAAGTCAACAACAAGGCCACGTGTGGACCACGTGCAGTATGTCTTGACAACCTTAAAGGGCACCAAGAAGGAAGGCAAAATCACATACTTGGGCGCGCCAGAGGTGTTGACTAGAATATCCTATCAGACCATCAGCATGGTCGACAACCTACCACCTGCTTGTGATCAGAATACATGGATTTTGGCAACACAACCCTCTCCACGAGCTACAAGTTCTGGTAAAAGGTCACAAAAATTAGTTGATGAGTCAGCTCACAGCTCACCAGAGTGGCACAGTAGTGAGATCCCTGACAACGAAGAAAAGAGAGCTTGGAGAGAAGAGATGAAGAGGAAAGTTGTGGCTACCCACCAAGAGGAGCCAGCTAAAAAACAAGCACGTTTTGAAAGAGAAAAACAGTCTTACCAGCATAGTAGGCAAGCACAAGGGAAGGACCTAGAAAAGTGGGTACCCACAAGACTGAAAGGAGCATCATACCAGAAAAGAGGCAGATGATCCAACAAAATATTTAGAAAGAATGTACCAAGAGGCTAAAGCCCTAAAGTTGAAAGAGGCAGAAGAAGCTGCAAAGAAAGCTGAGAAAACGGCTACATAAGAGCAAAGCCATGGATCTCCTCGACCCGCCTCACCGCCTTCGGAACAAAAAGACCATCCCATGCCTAGCCCACCACCATCACCAGCAGGCAAAGGTACCAATGAAGAAGCAGAGACTGAAAAAGAGAAAGATTTTGAGTCCACCCAACGAACAAAATCTACACAAAAAGCTGACCACCCCGATGGAAAAAAGGAAAAAGAAACCGAGCCAGAATCGGAGCAGGAAGCAGAAGAGACTCAAAGTCCGGAAGAAGAAACCAATAAGGAAGTAGGTAGAGAAAAAGAGCCTACCACTGCACCTAAGACGGAGCCCGAGCCAGAGAAGGAAGAAAGGCCGGCACCTGACGAGACAGTAAGGGTTGAGATCACACCATCCACTTCTACTCAGCCAGAAACTGCCGAGGCATCAAAGCCTCAGGATGGCCAATAAGGCTATATCTTAAACAATATTGTTTCTTACAAATTGGAAAACCCATAATATGTTGCACGTGAATAATTTTTTAACAAGGCCCGTCTCCTGTCCAAGTTTCCTCCAAGCTAAACTATTGTTTTTCACAATTTAAAAATCCCATGATATGTTGTACATGGGGGATTTATTTCCAAGCTCCACCACTTGTCCAAGCTAACTCTATTGACAAGGGATAGAAGCAAGCTCCACCATGTGTCCAAGCTAGGCTCCATCAGGACATGGGAAACCACTTGTCCAAGCTAGGTTCCCTTGAAACATGGGTAGAAGCATATATCGACCCCTTGTCCAAGATACATAAAACCTTGAACAATATTTCTTCTCACCAATTGGAAAATCATGGTGTATTTTACATGAAAAATTTTGTTTTATGGCTCACTCCTTGTCCAAGCTACCTCCAAGCTACAATATTGTCTCTCATCATTGGCAAAACCCATGATATGTTGAACATGGAGAGTTTGCTCCAAGCTCCACCACTTGTCCAAGATAACTCTATTGAAACATGGGATATAAGAAATTCCACCATGTGTACAAGCTAGGAACCATTGCAACATGGGAAACCACTTGTCCAAGCTAACTCTCTTGAAACTTTAGGATAGAAGAAAGGTCCACCATGTGTCCAAGCTACACTATTGTTTTTCACGATTTAAAAATAAGTTGTAAATGGGGGATCTAGTTTCAAGCTCCACCACTTGTCCAACATTAGGAAGAGAATGGGGTCTAGGTGGGTCTCTTTATTTGGCAGTTTAAGGAAGTCAAACCTTTAGTATTAAGAAAGTAATCAAAGGAGAGCTTTTGAATTCAAAACAGGCAAAACGGCTAGTTTATGTGAATTCAAATTTCCCCCCAAAATAGAATTTAAAATCTGGATCATGTAGCATAGCTATGGAAAGACCTCGATGTGTAGATTGTAGATCTATATAATCTCCACTCAAATCAAAGATCATATGTGGGTGTTATGGAAGGGCAAAAATCATAAAATTGTCCACCTCCTTTTTGGGGGGAAAAGTGCATCCTTTGACCACTCTTACACATCTCTCACACCCACCATTCTTACACACATGGCGTTCATCTATTTGTCAAAATATTAATCACCTCCATAAGCACATGGCAAATAAAGAGGCCTTCCTAGACCCCATCCTCTTCCTAATGAGCTAACTCTATTGACAAGGGATAGAAGCAAGCTCCACCATGTGTCCAAGGTAGGGTCTATTAGGACATGGAAAACTGCTTGTCCAAGCTAGGTTCCCTTGGAACATGGGTAGAAGCAGAGATCGACCACTTGTCCAAGCTAAAGACAACCTTGCACAATATTTCTTCTCACCATTTAGAAAATCATGGTGTATTTTACATGAAAAATTTTGTTTTAAGGCTCACTCCTTGTCCAAGCTACGATATTGCTTCTCATCATTGCCAAAACCCACGATATGTCGTACATGGAGAGTTCTGCTCCAAGCTCCACCACTTGTCCAAGCTAACTCTACAGTGAAACATGGGATGGAAGAAAGTTCCACCATGTGTCCAGGCTAGGCACAATTGCAACATGGGAAACCACTTGTCCAAGGTAACTCTCTTGAAACATCGAATAGAAGAAAGCTCCACAATGTGTCCAAGCTAGGCACCATTGCAACATGGGAAACCACTTTTCTAAGCTATAACTTCATCACTTGTTGAAGGTAGGGAAAGTAATGAATGATATTATGTCTCACCAATTTGGAAACCCTTGAATTGCTTGTATATGGAGAATTTTGTTACAAGGCCCACCACTTGTCCAAGCTACCTCCAAGATACAATATTACTTCTCACCACTTCGAAAATTCATGGTATGCTGTACATGGGGGGTTTTAGTTCCAAGATCCACCACTTCTCCAAGATAGTTCTATTGAAATATAAGGTAGAAGCAAAGATCCACCAAGTGTCCAAGCTAGGCTCCTTTGGAACTTGGAAAACCACTTGTCCAATCGAGGCTACCTTGAAACGGGGAGGGAAGCAAAATTTCATCACTTGTGCAAGCTAGGCCATATAAACAATGTGTGTTTAAATCCAAAGGGCCACCACTTGCTCAACCTTTAGAGATATAAGGTGTACCAGATGTATAAACTAGGCATGATAAAATACCAGAAGATCCACCATTTGTCTAGCCTATTTTCTTTAGTAGCAACCTCCACCATCTGTCCAAGCTAGGCTTCCTTTAAAGATGGGGAGAAACAAAGCTCCACCACTTGTCCAAGCTAGGGATGACATGGTCAACCTTTAAGATTATATCTTAAACAATATTTTTTTTGACCAATTGGAAAACCCATAATATGTTGCACGTGAATAATTTTTTAACAAGGCCCATTCCCTGTCCAAGTTGCCTCTAAGCTACACCATTGTTTTTTACGATTTAAAAATCCCATGATATATTGTACATGGGGGATTTATTTTGCAAACTCCACCACTTGTCCAAGCTAACTCTTTTGACAAGGGATGGAAAGCTCCACCATGTGTCCAAGCTAGGCTCCATTAGGACATGGGAAACCACTTGTCTACGCTAGGTTCCCTTGAAACATGGGTAGAAGAAGAGATCAACCACTTTTCCAATCTACAACCAACCTTAAATAATATTTCTTCTCACCAATTGGAAAATCATGGTGTATTTTACATGATTTTTTTTTTTAAAGGCTCGCTCCTTGTCCAAGCTACCTCCAAGCTACGATATTGGTTCTCATCATTGGCAAAACCCATGATATGGTGTACATGGAGAGTTTTGCTCCAAGATCCACCACTCGTCCAAGTTAACTCTATTGAAACATGGGGGGATAGAAGAAAGATCCACTACGTGTCCAAGTTAGGCACCATTGCAACATGGGAAACCACTTGTCCAAACTAACTCTATTGAAACATGGGATAGAATAAAGCTCCACCATGTGTCCAAGCTAGGCACTAGAGCAACATGGAAAACCACTTGTCTATGATATAACTCCACCACTTGTTGAAGGTAGGGACAGCCATGAAGGATATTGTTTCTCAGAAATCCTTGATGTGCTTGTACATGGAGAATTTTGTTAATAAGGCCTTGTCCAAGCTACCTCCAAGGTACAATATTATTTCTCACCGCTTGAAAATTCCATGTTATGATGTACATGGGGGGTTTTAGTCCAAGATTCACCACTTGGCCAAGCTAGTTCTGTTGATATATAAGGTAGAAGGAAGCTCCAACATGTGTCCAAGCTAGGATCCATTGAACTTGGAAAACCACTTGTCCAATCGAGGCTACCTTGAAACATGGAGGGAAGCAAAGGTTCACCGCTTGTGCAAGCTAGGCTAAATAAACAATGTGTGGTTAAATCCAAAGGGCCACCACTTGTACAACCTTTAGAGATGTAAGGTGTACTGGATGTATAAACTAGGCCTGCTAGTTGTCCAAACTAGGTCCACCACTTGTCCAAACTAGCTCTATTGAAACATGGGATAGAAGCAAGCTCCACC
Organism: Adiantum capillus-veneris; assembly: GCF_014529385.1. NCBI lineage: Eukaryota > Viridiplantae > Streptophyta > Polypodiopsida > Polypodiales > Pteridaceae > Adiantum > Adiantum capillus-veneris. The sequence goes on along the minus strand of NC_140953.1, from coordinate 86,945,679 downwards.
ATGTGTCCAAGCTAGGACCCATTGGAACATGGAAAATCACCTATCTAAGCTAGGTCCCCCACATTCCAAGCTAAGCTCATTTGAAACGTATATTGTACATCATATGTTGTACATCAAGGTCCACCACTTGTCCAATTTTGAATTTAAATTCTCTCACTTCAATTCAAATTCTCCCCCTTTATTTCAAAAATTTCCCCCAATTTTATATTTTACCATTGAAATTTAAAATATAACGCCCAATGTTTTTTTATTATCATCGCCTTAATTCAAAATTTCCCACCTACAGTTGGTGATTGTATTTAATGTAACTATCCCACCTAAATTCAGAAGCTAGCTTTATTTAATGTAACTATCCCGCCTAAGTTCAAATTAAATTACCTCAAATCACCACTTGTCCAACATATACACAAAGAAGAAGTTGTTGTTTTGAGACCCTTATAATCTACTTTCCTCAAGGTCCACCATTTGTCCAACCTAGGCAAGAGCCACTACTTGCACAAGCTATATCCCAGAGAAAAATGCCAACATATTTAGCCTAGATTATGAAAGAGGGAGAAACTTCTAGTGTATATATTCATTCAAAAAAATTGAACCATTTCTTTATATCGCAATAGGATGCCCTAGTATTTAGCAATGATGCCCTAGGAATGGATTTTTGACCTAGTATTTGTGAGCACTTTCCACAACCCCATTGCATGAGAATCTAGGAGTAGGGTAAGTAGGATCCGAGGTGGATTTCAGAACATTGCTCTCTCTGAAAGAATCAAGTGTGAGTTGTTATTGGAAGTTGTAGAATTTTAGGTTTACGGCGAAAAATAGCTCGAACTAGACTCGAATCCACTCAATCCGACTGGAGAATAAGCCTAAGAGTTGTCTGAATCAGTTGGTAAGCTCAAAGACACTTGGAGGTAAAAATTTCAAGGCCAACACTCAGATTATTTACTTTTTCTTGAAATTTTAGGCCAAAGACTTGATTCATAAGCTTAGAATAGCTCATAAAAAGACTGTCTTTGAAAAAATTGCAAAAAAGTGTTCATTTCAAGCCTAAAGTTAATAATCGTGATTATTAACTTTCTGCTCTAAATTGACCAAGGTTCTTACCATTGACTCATTGCATGTGTACAAACAACTTTTGTAAAGGCCCAAGAGATTTGGATCACTAAACTGGCAAAAAACTGGGAAAACTAAAGTTTGTTTTGACTTTTTAAATCTTGAGTATAAATTGGGGGGAAATTTATCCAAACTTGTTGAAATTTGATTCATAGGCTTATGTTGATGTGATAAACATGTGTACATACTCAGTTGACCAAAGATTTGTCAAATGTAAATAATTGTGATTATTTACATATGCTCTATTTTTCAACTTTTTTGACAAAGTCAACATACCACCAGTTTTACTATGTTGTAATAAGCCCACAAACCAAATTTGGTAAGATTTGGATCCCTGGATTAAAAATTGTGACTAAAATTGCAAGGTTAGTCTGTGGACAGATAATTGATGACCATTTGACCAAAAAATTATCCAAACTTGATGAAAATTGGCTAGTGACCTTAACTTAAGGTGCTTAACAGAACTGTGTCCAAGTTGGGGCAAAAAATTAGAAAAATGTAGCTAGAGTAAATAATCGCGATTATTTACATCTGCTTCAAAACTTGATGATTTTGCAAATTTGAGTATACCACAAGGTCAAGCACATCAAGGAGATCTCACAAATCCATTTTGGTAAAATTTGGATCCCAAAAGTGAGACTTAAGTCGGATTCTTGAAATCAGACTCTGCAGACACCAAACAGTTGATAAACTTGATTAGATTTTGTCCTAACTTGTCGAAACTTGTCTAGGGACTTTAACAAGTTGTATACTTGCCAAACTAATCAAAAAAGTGTAAAAAACTGACAAAAGTAAATAACCGCGATTATTTACTTCTGCTATCCAGAGACATCATTTTTGACTTTTGAACTTATACAATAAAAGACCAACATAGTATAAAGCCACAGGGAAATTTTGGGTTCAATCGGATCAAAATTGATACATGTACGCTTAGTTTTCAGGTTGCAGATCAAACCTTTGATTTTTTTGCTAAAAGTCGAATTTGAAAGTCAAATTTTGACTCTCATAGCTTGATTTGAAGTGATACACAGAGACCAATTATGAGAGTTAGCAAAAACTCTACTGTATTTATAGAAGAATAGCTAACTTGATCAAATTTGTACAGGAATCAGGTTGCAAACGAGGAATCAGTGGCTTGACAGAAAGTTGCAATTGAATCAAGTGGAAATTGACGACAAGTCAATCTAAAGGTGAGTACTCTATCTAGGGCTTCATAAGTCTATATGAACCTTAGATATGGGCGTGTACTAGGAAATCACGGCATACTCAGAGAAACCTCCAGTAGAGTATCTACCAAAGACAACATGAATCAAGGAAATTCCTTGCACACAATTCCTGAAGAAGTCTCAGATACTTTTTCAAATTCAACATCCGAAATGTCTTCTTATTCGACTCACTCAGAAACCAGAATGACAGAGTGCTATAAGCATATACTATCTTTTTACAAGACTAACCGTCATGGAGCCTAGGTTTACTTCGACCCAAACGAGGAGTATGCTATTCGCATTGATGACCATGGTATTGAGTTCGAAGAAGAGGTTAGGGAAAACAAACAAGGAAAAATGTACATGGATCGAAATGAAAATCAGTATTTACAAGTCGAAAACCCTGATGTGATAGACAAATGGGGGTCAGAAGTAAACACGATAACCCCTGATATGTCAGCAAAAGAAGGACCACGAACTTTAGAATTCGAGGGATATGATCAAGTAGACTTGAAGCCTTTGAAACGACTTTGTACGGATATCCTAGGACCGGAGTCTATTGTTGGGAAGATAGAAACATAAACCAGGACAATCAAGGGCCATGAAGATCATCTATATCTTCAAGATCAAAGATAAGGGATCGACAGACCTACCAACCTACCTGATTAGGGATTGTTATAACAAAAACATTGTTATGATGACTCCTGAGGAGGTAGAACAAACCAAATACCAAGGGTATTCCATACGGGATTGGATATTAGGGCAAGGACCAGAAGCAATTCCAAGGGATGAACACCGTGAGAGATCATTTGAGAGTAATGTGAAGAAACTAGAAACCACCTCATCATGTAGAAAACCGGGTGACACTAAGGCCAGTCCAGGGCTACACGAGTCACTATTTCCAACAGACTGGTTTGAAGGATCAGAACCGGAACAACTACCAGAAGACTTGGAGTTGAACCAAATAGACGCGTCAGACCAATTGATTTTCAGAAATGGGTCAAAAAATACACTGAATCAGGGGATCCATATGACCACTTAGCAAGATTTAAGCAAGTGCTGAGAGCAAAGCGTATATTCGATTTCCATACTCAATTCGAGGGTTTTGGAATGACATTAGAAGTAAAAGCATGGACATGGTTCCAAAACATTCCACCAAGGTCAATCATGGACTTGAACACATTAGCTCAAGGATTTGTAGCTGCTTGCTCCAAAATGGGGGTCAAATATAATATGGTAGCTCAAATCTACAGCTTTAAATAGAAACATGGTGAGTCTGTTAGGGATTGTGCAACTCGAATAAAACAATATATTGCCAGATGCCTAGATATGGAGATACCTGTAGAAGAATGACTTGTATCTTTGTTTCTGGAGGGATTGCTAAACAAAGAACTTCATGCTATACTCTATAGTAAAAATCATACAACTCTAGAAGCGTGTGTGTCTGATGCGATTGACTTAGGAGACAATTGCGAGATTTTCAACGAAGAAGATGTCCCTAAGGATAACCAAAGCGAGAGAACATCATCCACTAAACCAGCAGAAGTGGGAACGGTTGCTGCGGCACCACTCTCATCCATAGAAGATATGCTAAAAAGGATGAACGACATGATGAACATCATGCAAAAAGCACCTATGAGAGGACCAGGACAAGGGATATCTCCACATGGACAACAAATTAGGCCACAAAAATGGTGTGCAATTGAGGTTAAATGGACCAACCATGAGACCCACGAGTGCTACTTGAGACCAAAGTATGATGGGAATGTTTAGTACGTGCCCATGAGGCCACAAGGACAACCCCATGTACAGCTATCAGCCTAATATGACCCAAACTCAAAGACCACCAATGGGTATGGAAAGACCTCAACCTGTGTTGGGACAACAACCTCCGTATCCAGGACATAATGCAATGCCTGTAAAGTACATGCACTCTGAAGGAGTCATAGATGAACAATCATTAGTGCATGTTACACCCTATGCAGAGCCAAGTCCATCTACAGTAATGGTAGAAGGAGATGGTATAATCCACATCCACCACCAATGGAAGAAACAGTGACTTATGCTCCACCAGATCTTGCACCAATGTATTATGTAGCTAATCAAGGTGTCAGACCTCCCATGGGAAGAACCATGATGAAGCCTATAACAGGAAACTGTCATAACTATGGTGCTGATGACCATTGGAAAAATGAATGTCCAGAGCCTGACAAAAACCTCAAACCAATTGAAGCCTATTGCATACAATGTTGCAAAAAGGGAGAACAGTTTCCAGAAGATTTTCCTAAAAAATCCTTTGAACAAGGGTAAAACTGTAGTAAACATAGTCCAAGTGATGCCTAGTAGCTCATCAGAGAGTGAACCGATTGTTCCAATCAAGGTAAACACTAGAACCCGGGCAAAGAAAAAGAAACACAACTCCTCTGATGATTCGAAAAATACGAAAGTTTCTTCTCAAAGAATCAAAAGGAGCAAAAGCAAAAGATATGAAATGAGAAAACAAAAACAACTGGTTGAAATCGAGGAGAAAGCAAAGAAGCTAGTCGAGGACAAGTTGAAAGAAACTAGCAGTGAATTCAACGAAACAACCATGAAATCTGGAGGATCCATTCTGGTTAATAAAATCTTTGAGCCTGTTAATGCCGCCTTGAAAGCCTACCACGCTGGACTTAAAGCAGGCCAAAACATGGAAAACAAATAGAAAATTATCCATCTCCAGATATGGAAGCCTTGTACGGGGATTGCGGATCGGAAGCTTCAGAAATGTTGAAACCATTGACCTTGAAAACATTACCTTCTTACTTGGGAGATAATGAAGATGAATCCATCGTGTGCAAGACCACTCAAGGAAAAAGAGCTGAACAAACCCTAGAGGTAGAAAACATCCATTCAATCATGTCTACACCCATCCAATGCACTCTTACCTTGGGATAACTGTTAAAACTCAGACCATACTTATGGAATGATTACAAAAAACCCTAGAGAAGGTGGGAACAACGGGGCTAATCGCAAAGAATTTGGAAAATTAAAAAATGAAATGGAAAACAAAGAGATTCAATCAATTCCCATGAACAAATTCGGAGAATATTATGAAAGGGAAGAAGGAAACACCACCCTCCCAGTGAAATATAATGACATTGAAACCATGACAATACTGGAAAGTGGAGCTGGCATAGCCATAGCCACTAAAGCAGTATGGGAATCCTGGGGATAGCCAATCATTAGACAAAGTCGAATGAAATTGCAGTTGGTTGACGGACACATCGAGAGACCATTAGGTTTGCTTAAAAAAGTGATAGTCAATTCCTGTGGAATTGAATATCAACACTCTTTTTCCATAGTAGACTTTGGGAAAAAACTCAACTATGAAATCATATTGGAAAGACCTTTCATGCGACAGGTATAGCTTATCCAAGATTGGGAAACAACTATCTGTACTTGAAGCAAGTGGGATCTATAACAAGAGTCAATCTAAAAAATCACACTTATAGAGATGTTTTGAAAATACACATCGAAGAGTTTGATTCAGTCTCTTCGGCTGAAACTAAATTCCCATCCTGGTTAAACAAAGACACTCCTATCTGGATGTGTGGGGCTTCAGAAAACGGAAGCTTAAGACGAGAAGAATGTATCCTAGAAAGGGAGTGCACAGACAAAGCCTACGTACTTGAACCCTTTCTAGAGAATTTGTTTAAGCCATTCGAGTGGACTCAAATTTTAGCGAAAATGGATGGATGTGTGAAACGTCTATGCCTACTCAATTTTGCAATGAGGATGGCAATGACATAATTCCCATCCAAATGATTTCAATCCTCAACATTGAAAACAAAGATGAGGAACCCAAGGACTTAATGAAAGCTCAACAAGTCTTTTTAGACCTCTATTATGATGAAATTGATGCGTTAGATGAACACTCAGCTACCTTAGAAGATTCGGGGTAAAAAAAAGAGCGTACAAGAGCTAAGTTACTCTTAAAAGGAGGGGAGGAAAAGTTTTTGACTTCCCAAACCAGAAATCAAGAAGACAAAAGTGGTATAGACGAAAGAGAGACACCGAAATTGTGAAAACACGACCTATGCCATCAGTCTCCAGTAAAACACAATTCCTAATGCAGATAGATGCGAATAATTGTGTCAAGGACAAAATAATTGGCAGATATCCTTCAGACAAAAATTTAGAAATGTCTCAGACATCGAGAAAAACAAGGGTACTCAAGGAAAATCACAAGATAAGAAACCACTCATGACCAAAGTCGAGCGAAAAAAGAAATATCAAGAGTTGAGAAAATCTCTAAAGGAGATCAACAAAGTGAAATGGAAACCACGAAGAGGATGGTAAGGATGTAATGCATGTTCCATCCATTACAGAAAGTATACTCTCCAAGATCGGAAAATCATAGTTGAACAACTTGCTAAGGAACTACAGAAACAGGGCGAGTCTTACGAAGGACCTGAAAAATCTAAAAGGATAGACTTGGCTGAACCAGGAGAAGAGCCGAGACCTGCTTACATTGCGAATGACCTAACAGAAGAAGAAGAAAAGCTTTTGTTGAGCTTGTTAAAGGAATACCGAGATATCTTTGCTTGGTCTTATAAAGATCTCAAGGGTGTTGATCCAGAAATCTGTCAACATACCATACCCATGAGAGATGACTCGAAACCAAGTAGACAGAGACCATACATGTATAACAAAACATTTTCCAGGAAGATAAAAGAAGAGATTGAAAAACTAAAGAAAGCCAAATTCATTTACGAAATTGAACACACAGATTGGGTGTCTCCAATTGTGGTAGTACCCAAGAAGAATGGAAAACTACGAGTGTGTGTTAATCTCAAAAAGGTGAATGCAGCTACCATTAGAGACAAACTTTCCTCTTTCGATAACTGAGCATGTTTTAGAACGAGTTGCAAGAAAAGAAGCCTACAGCTTTTTGGACGTATTTTCGGGATACAATCAACTTTTGGTTGACCCAAAAGATCAATACAAAACTGCATTTGCAACAGAATGGGGTATATTTGCTTATTGGATTATGCCGTTTGGGTTAACTAATGCCCCAGTCACGTTTCAAAGGTTGATGAGCCATGATTTCAAAGAATATCTTAGGAAATTCTTAGAAGTATATATGGATGATCTGTGCGTACATTCATCAGTTCGGGCTGATCATTTTGAACACCTCAAAAAGGTATTCGAAAAATGTAGACTTTATAGGATTTGCTTAAATCGTGAAAAGTGCACATTCATGGGTAGACAAGGAAAACTTCTTGGACATATAGTGTCTAAAAATGGCATAGCTATTGATATTGACAAGATTCACGTCATTGCTGATTTGCCTAGACCAACAACACTCAAGGGGGTACAAGCCTTCATGGGACATTGCGGATATTACTGAAGGTTCATCTACATGTACGCTATAATTGCAAAACCCATGTATAGCTTGATTACGCACTTTGAATGTACCAAGGCATGTGAAGAATCCTTCATGAAGATTAAGCAAGCTCTCACCTCAACTCCAATATTGAAATCACCAGATTGGGATAAGGTATTCCACGTACATGTAGATGCTTCTAATTTTGCTATCGGTTGTATACTAGCTCAACCAGGAGATGGGAAAATTGACTTTCGTATTTCTTATGCTAGCCGACAATTGAACATGGCGGAAAAGACTTACACCACCACCAAAGAGAAGGACCAGGAATGATCTATGCCATTAAAAAGTATTGACATTACCTATTAGCCAACAAGTTTGTGTTCTTTGTGGACCACCAAGCCTTGTTGTATTTGGTTACCAAGCCATGCAGCACAAGGAGAATAGTGAGATGATTCATCATTCTCCTCAAATTTGATTTGACTGTGGTTGTAGAAAAAGGCACTACACATCAACGAGAAGATCATTTGTCAAGGATTGTTTCAGGAGAATCACCTAAAGGGGTAGATGATGATCTACCAGATGCCTATTTGTTCTCCGTAGAAATGATACCTAAATGGTCGGAAAACATCGTGTCATTAATGACAATAGCTCAAGTGGATTCACAAATACCACTTCCTATCACAATTGGATTAATCGAGCAATCGGCTATGTATCAATTACTAGTTGGAAGGCTATACAAAAGAAATAGGGACGGGATATTGCTTTTATGTATTAACCCTGAAAAAAAATAACAGTACCTAAGTTAAGCACATACTACCATAGTAGGACTTCACTTTGCGGAATACCAAACTATGCAATGAATCTTGAGACTTGGAGTATTTTGACTGACTATGAGGAGAGATGTTAGATCTTTTGTAAAGGATTTCCCTCAATGTCAAAAACAAACACCCATAACTCATGTAACATTGTTTCAAATATCACTTGTTCCTAAGTGGAGTAATTATCTGGTTACTTACTTATCGAGCCAAAAATTTCCCGAGGATATGAGTAAACGCCGTCAAAGAGCAATTGAAACTGAAGCAAGAGACTATGCTCTTATTGGGAACCAATTATATTGAAGAGGTAGAGATCAACATTTGTGTCTTTATGAGAATGAAAACGAGTATATTCCGACTATTTGGAGGTCACTTTTCTAGTGAGACCACCACAAGAGCAATCTTGATGGTAGGCATATGGTGGCCAACACTTTTTGCAGATGCTAAAGAATATGTTTGAAGGTGTGATGCTTGTCAACGAGCAAAAATACCAACACGAGTAGATAGTATGCCCTTAAGACCAATGATGGGGGCTATAGCTTTTGCAAAATGGGGTATAGATTTTTTTGGACCGATACATCCACCTGCTTATAGAACCCAAGATCAATATGTTATTGTAGCTACGGATTATTTGACCAAGTGGGACGAGGCTAAAGCAACTCAAAAGAATGATGCCAGAACCATTGCTGCATTCTTATATGAGTATGTATTCACGAGATATGGACTGCCAATAGAGATTGTGAGTGATCACGGAACTCATTTCTTCAATGAGGTAATAGAGTATTTACTTAATGAGTTTATGGTCATCCATAACAAATCAGCTCCCTATCACCCACAAGTAAACGGACAAGTTGAGCATACGAATAAAATTCTTAGCTTAGTGATGACTAAAGTGGTTAGTTCAGGAAGGAGAGACTGGGAAATGAATCTCCATGCTGCTCTATGGGCTTATCGAGTTTCATTCAAAATAGCTTTAAATGTTACACCCTTTAACCTTGTTTATGGTCTTGATGCCATACTGCCAATAGAATTTCTATTGCCGACATTAAGGGTAGCACAAAATCTTGAGTGGACTGGACATGAATTGTTAGAAAGACTCAAAGATTTGGAAAAGCTAGACGAGCAAAGGCTAACTGGTGCATCTCATATCTATGCACAAAAGCAGAAACAAAAACATATATTTGATTCCCACTTAATCACAAAAATCTTCATGAAAGGGGACTTAGTTTTAGTCTATTCCCTTAAGCAACACATTCCCAAGTTTAAGAAAAAGGGAAACGGACTGTTTATCATTGAAGTTGTATCTCCAAGTGGAGCAGTTAAATTGTCCACGCTAGATGGTGAACCAATGGCTAATTAGATTAGTGGATGTGGTTTAAAGAAATACAATGTGCCACTAACCAATGAATTGCTAGAGAGAATGCATGTAGCCAAACAAAGGAAGATCAAACGACAACAAGTTATTGATGAAGCCCAAGAGGAATCTAGGCTTTGGGTACTCAAGCGGAAAGCTGCTCTCAAGAATCAACAGATACCGATTCCCATCAATATGTTGGAAATAGATGATCGACAATGGGAATTACCTAAAGACGCAGTTTCAACAGATGATGACTGGTTAGATGGAATGGGCCTGCGCATCAAAGTACAGCTCAACAATCATAGCACCTATGCTTTGGTCGACACAGGAGCTAGAGTAAATGCATTCAGTTATTCCACATACAAGCAGGCCACAAGTCAAGCATTGACGACAGGAATAGCGACAATCAAAGGATGCAACAAGAACCCAACTCCAACATTGAGAGTAGTCAAATTGAACGTGATAGTACATGGATGTTTATGTCCTCATCAGTTTGTATGCTTGCCAGATGAACACATGAATGAAATGATGATTCTTGGAATCCCCTGGATGCGTACATACAAAGTAGTACCAGATTGGGATACGAATCAGCTAAAGCTATCACTTAAAGGAGGACAACTCACTGTTCCAATTGCAGCAGGCAAGGAGGAATGAAAAAGAAGCAATCAACAGAACAAACTAGGAATTAGTCAATCTTGTCCATCCCCTTGACAATCAAATGCTACAAGTAGCATGCACGGAGTCAGGAAAATTTGGGTACCAAAAGCACAGCTTAAGGATAAGCCGATTCAAATATGGGTGCCTAAAACTTCACCGACAAAACAAAGGAAGGTTCCAAGGGTAAAACACAGAATCGAGCATCTCCGAGCAAGGAACCTAACATGGAAATGGCTTGGAAGAAAAAGGAGCACTTATCTTCTCCACAAACTGCGAAACCAATCAAGCAATGGCGAGTTAAGTCTCAAAAGACTCCAACACACCATGCAACACCAAGCCGACCAAGCTACCAATGGCGAGAAAAAGCTCGGAAACAGTCAAAAGTGCTACCAATAGCTCAAGCAACCAATGTGCTAAAGCATCTTGATGGTACAATCAAACAGAGAGCACACAAGCTACAATATTTTCTCTTTGGAAGACATCAGCACAACAAACCTCTACATCGGAAACCCTTGAGTTAATTACTCAAGACCCCGCTCTTGCACAACATATTGGTTTGAATTGCATTGATCTTCATAGCATGGTAGAGCCAACCACGGCTATGCATAGAGACAATTGTTCCATCCATGCACACAGTCGTCCCGGAGTACGCCATCTAGGAGGGGTGGAAGGGCATAAAGAAAATGTTTGAAGAGGGAGGAAAAAGTTTAATGTTTACGTGTGATTTTTTGCAAAATTACCTAATAATGCCCTTATAATTCATCATCAAGGAAAAATTCACTGATAATATCTTCCCGACGAGTGTAAATAGTGTATATACTATCAGAAAATCATCAGAAATAGTCATTGTTTTGTATTTTTCATCATTTTTGTTGATAATCAGGCTTAAAAATAGAAAAATCCAACAAAAAACATTAAACTTGTGTTTTTCAAGGGATTATCTTAATTATTGGATTTTTACTTTACTTTTTTTAACATTTTTCTATTTTCTTTGATTTTTTTAAATAAACAGGTCAAAAATTAATAATAAATAGCAGGAAATCTCAGATGGAAGAGACGATGGTGATAAAAAAGGAAAGGCGAACAAGCACAAAAAATTTCAATGAAATCAGAAGATGGAAGCGGGAAGCCTAAATTAGGCAGCCAAGCCTACTTTTGCAAAATTCTTGCCGAATGAGCTACAGGAATCCGATCAGGGAAATTTTTGAGTCTAACATAGATTTCACAGCCTAATAGGACTAACGAGGGAATCTGGGAAAATTTGGTTCAGGAAGTCCTGGTATAAATATCCAAGGTAAGCTAAAACCACCTCATTTCCACTTGGAGCCTTTGTAGAGAGAGATTTCGGCCTCTTTCGCGCGACTTTTCTGGAGCCCACAGTTGACCATTTTCAGCGTCGTCTCACAAGAGACATGAGGGGTAAGTTCTTTACTCGACAATGATCCATTTTGTACGGCTGGTATAGCTAGTCTAAAGCCCTAGAAAAAACCCTAGAAACCTAGCAGTGCACGAAGACCTACGACCTAAAACTGACCATAGTGGCCTGTCAGCTTGACCAAATCAGATGGGATTTGAACCATAGCATGCCCTAACATAATAGAACCTTTCTATACCATCAGATGACCATTCGGATGGGGTTGAGGGGGTCCACAATAGAAAAGTTAGGTTTTTGACAAATGCTAGAATTGTGACCTGACTCCACGGATGGCTTGCTTATGAGGTCCATATACAATGTATATGATTGGTTTGGTGAAATCAATCAAGAAAAGCCCTCGAAAAGCAAAAAACGGCTCGAAGGTTATAAAGTGTCAAATTCGACATACGAGGTCAAATTGACTCCAAATGAGCCAGAATTGGACAGGTTGCTTCACGACTATGTTGCGGACAAGTCCAAAGCCTCAAAGTTGACCGACCAACCCAACAGACAGAGTAGTCACGAAAAACGGTGATTTCATAGTCAACAAAGCACAAAGTGATGCCGGCATGACCAAACTTGACCAAATTCAATTTAGGACTTGTATTAGGTGTATGAAACATGTTTAGGTCAAAAGGTTGAAAAGATTTTGTCACTGTTGTAAATAATCGTGATTATTTACTTTTGCATCATTTTTTCTTGGAAATTGTCAAATCACCTCACCTATCATGTGTACACACCTATTACATGGCAAAATCCAAGTATGAGCCAAAATGACCACCCATTACTTGTAAAATTGTCAAAAAACGCAAAGAAGTCTTTGCAAGCCAAATTTTGGGTTATGGACAACATTTCTTGATCCAAACCACCTTATCTCTCATATAGAGGATCTATACAATGCCTAGAACAAATTTGTACCAAAAATTGTCAATTTTGGAAGAAAAGTTAATAATCGCGATTATTTACTTTCTGGTCAAAATTGGGAAATTTTGATATTTTGCCATCATACATCCAAATGACATGATGTGTTAATCCCACTAGCCAATTTTGAATCAATTTGGAGCTCAAAACCTCAAATTTCCTTTATATCTACTGTTTCAGAGACCTAAAGCCAAAATCTTGTACCATTTTCACCCTATGCATCTAAATGAGCTCATATTTCACTCAGAGCATGTATTTGGTATATACTTCAAGCCTATAAAGCCAAAGTTTGCAAAAAGTCAAAAAAATTTCTCAGCTATAAATAATCGCAATTATTTACTTTGGTTGTAAATATTTGTTTTGACCATGCACTTTTGTTCCTTGCATGTTTTTATACATCTTTGCTTGTTCAAAATTTGAATTGGACCAAATTGACAACATTTCAGCCTAAAGGACATTTCAGAGAAAATTCAGACAAATCTGCTAACTTTGCACTGTATTCACTGATCAGGAGCCATGAAATCAACGGAGAGGGCCAAGAAGAAGCTCAACCAAAAGGAGAAACTACAAAAACTGCCCGCTTATCAACAAGACCCTTAGTCTGTCAAGCAGCAAAGGCATCCTACCTCTCTAGAGAACAGCTAGAAGAGCACCACACTACGGTCTTCACTAGCAGGTTCAAGAGTGAAGAGGGGTATCAGGTGGAGTTGCAACTCCTGCCCAAACAAGTCTGTGATGTAGCCGCAAAGCCAGAGACAAAAGAGGCTAATCGCAGGCTGGGGCTCAGGGATTTCTACGAACAAGAGCCTTGCGGAGTGGATTTTCAGAAGGCTTATGAGCTTCTATCCACAATCAAAGAAGACGTAACCGCACAGATATCTGACACCCGAGGGCAAAAGGGTATTAGTAGTGATCACAAAAGAGATAGTGACAGAGGCACTCAGACTGCCCACAAAAGGAATGACCATGCGAGCAAGAGACAAGAAGACAGCCGGAACATTTATCAAAGAGACAGTCATTGTGTACGTATGTCGCATGTGTCAATGCAAGGAACTTGCCGATACACTGTGTGCGAGCCACAAATGGCTCCAAGCACGCAACTAGCCTAAACTAGTAAGCTCAAGGATGGCGATGGTGTGTCACTCACCGCTCTACGCTTGCTGTCATGGAGGATTCCTCGCCGCGAAGAAGAGGGATACTCCGCTATGCCGTGCTCAACTGCCTCGCCGCCGTCGTGCCGCCGCAATGCTCGATCGCACTCTCTCTCTCTCACGCATATACACACACAAGGAGATGAAGAAGAAGAAGATGGAGATGGAGCAAGATCACTCTTCAATTGCACAAATGAGAGAATGAGTGAATTTTAGGTTTAGTTGACTTTTATATGAGCTCACCCCATTCACACTTGGGCACCCATGCTTAGCCAACTAATCCCTTGAATGTTGTAGCTAGAGTCCACCTCTCATCGGTGACGATCACTCTTACCCTTTTCCTATTGGACCAACAAGCCCGGTACCTGACTCTACCAAATAAATGATACAACGTCCGTCGTAGGTGATAGGAATGTGCGCGAGGGTTAACATGCCCCCTTTCCTGATGTAGATTCTGTCCTCGGAAGCTATTGAGTTGAAGCTCGTTCGTTGAGGTGGAAGAGCATTTAAGATGAATGTCCTTAGCCTTCTTTAGCACTACAAAATCAAACAACATTGGCACAGTAATTGCATTCTCATATATAATTAAAAAGCATATGCAGTTTTAGGCAGACAAATTGATTGGTAATAGAATTTTAATCCATTTGTTAGCAATAAACATTAAATTGTAATATAATTAAATGCATCAACAGTTTTGTGCAGGTCAAAATCTAAGTTCAAGTCTGGGGTCGCTAATTTAACGCGATCAAAAGGCACTAAAGATCGACTATTAATACCATGGGCAAGGTTCTCAATTTTCTCTGGTCAATTAAGTTGTTTAATCGCGAGAGCCAAGTATTTCATGTTCAAGGGTTGTCTAGAGGCTAAACCTAGAAGACCTTGTAGTTAAGCTACGATAAAAAGAATTGCTCATGAAATTATCGCCTGACTTATTTCCTTTTCTTTGAGCCCCCAAAGTCTTTTCATAGTGATTCAATTTTGATGTGTGTGCTACTGCCTAAATCGGATTAAGAACCTAAGTAACCATTAATTATTAGGAAGGCATTCCCCATGGTATTAAGAGAAGATCTCTAACACCTAGCTTAGTCGGACTGTTTGATTTTTAAACCTAGACAAGTGATTATGACAAAAAATTACATTGAATTTAATGTTTGATACTAAGAAAATGTACTGAATATGATGGTCGCACTTGATTTGAAGTGTGAATACGAGAGAAAGATTCCATGAAGGTCCAAATCCTAACAACTGCAACACGTTCCTGTACACACAAGGAAACACAAAGAATACCTCTAGGAGGCACATCAGTGGGAAGAAAGAACTTTGCTAATCACTAAACTCTAAAACAAAAACTTTCCTATCATACTAATCTTACCTACCCTCCATTACTCGAGTGATGAGGATCAAAGGTGTTTTATGACATAGGTTTCTATTTCAATATATCGGATGTGAATGTGTAGGTCTAGGTCAATGTTTTGACTTTTAATGTGCATACTCGTTTGCTAATTGCTCTTGCTCTTTATTATTTTTGTTTTTTGCGAGTATAAGTTTTTATATATACATTCCCTAAGATTGGAGATTGAGAGGTCAGGGAGGAAGGTTGAGAGGGAAGCAAGTGAAGGATGGATGTCAGCAAACACTCCCCCCTTCCTGGGGTAGATCATACCGTTTGAGATGTGCTCGTCACCCTTTGAAACCAATTGTTCTAGTTGGTAATAGGTGAGGATTTTTGCCAGTAGTTTTCTATTACCTTAGGTGCCTTGTCGAGTTGCAAGGGTGGTAAGGTACTCTTCTAGGATCGAACTTGAAGTGGTTCATCAGGTGATTCTTGAACATTGGGAGGTGTGGATTCCTTTGTAGCTTTATGGAGGTTCACTATTGTAGGTGGAGGATGTGAAGAAGCTTTTACCTCCATGGATGCATTACATGAGGAGCTGGAATCTCCATGGGACTCCCCCCTTTCTGAGCTAGGTGGAACATATTGTTCTTTCTTTGGTACCCAAACTAGCTCTGGAGCGGGTGTGTAGCATTCTGTGATTTTTTTCTTTGCGCGATCATCAATTCGTTTTGAAGCTACATGATTGGGTGCACATGGGTCAGATGAGCGATAAGAACACAATCTACGTTTTGGCACCCAGATTTGATCATTTCCTTCGTAGTAGCCTTGGGCTTCCAATAGTTTTTTAAGAATCCAACGCCATGTTTCCTTACATTTCTTGGAGAGAGTGGGACATTTCTTACAAGGCTTCTGGTTTTTAGCACTAGTTATGGTCACTAAAGATGCTTTAGGGACCCACTTGTATGTTTTCTTTGTTATATTAGGATGAGTCTTGTCAGAAGCTATATGCATTGCTTGTAGCATATTTAAGGGTACGGGCATTTCATCCCCCTCAAGTGTTACCCAGGTCACCCCCCTGTTTTCCCAAGTGTCTATGGTTGCTGCCAGGTGGACCCAATCCACATTGTCCGACTCAGTCATCCCAGGTAGTACATCCATATAAGAAGAATCTTCTCCAACATCAGTGTCCGCTTTACACGTGTAACAATATTGCAATGGGGCCGAGTGAACTGTGGTGTCAGATCTATGATCAATTATGAACCTATTTCCTAGAGAATGTGCTCGACCAGTTACAAGATCCACTCGAATGACAGAATCTTGGAATTGCAAGTAGACATGGTTTTTAGACCAGTCATGCACCATTTTTGCTTCCCTCATGAAAGGACTTCCTAAGATCATCTCCGATGCCATAGTGTGTTTGGAGAAATCCATAACAATGAAGGTAATCCTTATTTTATGTCCAAAGACCTTGATCTTGAGATCTTCTAGCATCCCAATAGGTTTAACAATAGACCCATTGGCCATCTTCACTACTATAGTTGTGGTCACAAGGTGAGGTGTTCCCATAGTTTCCTAGAAATTTTTAGTCACAATGCTAACCCCAATGCCACCATCAAGGATTCCCTTCACAATTAATCCCTTGGTAGTAATTGGTCTGGTCGTGCATTGGATTCATCACCCTCAAAGTATTGTCCCAACTTGTTAACAGGTATTTCTATAACAAGGTTCTCATCTACATTGGGTTGTGGATCTAAGTGTTCCTCCTCTATTGGCATCTCCCCAGCTCCATCCATCTGGGCAAATTGTGGTAGCCCAAACTTCAGTTCTCCATTGAGGAAGGCTTGAAGAGCTGAGACTAGCTCAAGGTCTTTACATAGTTTGGACATGATGGTGGTTCTAACTTCTGAAGACATGAAATCCATCAATTTGGCAATGTTTAACGACACCTTTTGGGCTTTAGTCCCTTGACATGGGGAAGATGGGATCTCCATTTCTTCGATAGGATGAGGTAGTCCCTCTGTAAACATCCTTTCCAGCAAGAAGTGAGTACGCCCACTTTCCCATGACTTTAAGTCACTTTCTTCTTGGATTACACTAGGTATGGCTAAGGGTCTATGGACTTGGTGAGGTTGTTGTTGTGTAGGGAACACGGTGTCTGTAATCTGGATCTACCTAGGTGATGGTTCTAGATCCCTTTGGGTATCTTCTACCCAACTCCTTAATTGCTTGACTCGATCGATCTCCTCTATAGGGTTTGGATAGGTTCCTATCTTCTTCTTGGATCCGTGCCATTGTGGCTCATGAAGATCTTCTTTGTTGGTTTCTATCTTAGTGGTTGTTTTGGTCTCCATGGTTTCACCTGAATTAGAATCCTCTTCAGCGTCGTTCATATATACAGGGTCGTCACCAGTCCCTATGTTGGTCTTTGAACTGGGGTCTGACTTCGCTGCTTTTTGGGATCTCTTCCTTCGTGTTTTCTTCTTTTTCTGAGATTGGGCAATTGATGCCATGTCTCTTTCCTCAAGAATATAATTTTGTTTTTGGAGCATCGATCGTGTGAGTACGTTTACTAGTACCACATGTGTACTTTGTGATGGCTCCTCGGTAACTTCAATCAAGTTTAATGGCGTGATCTTCAGTGCATTTGGATTATTTGGACATTGGGAAATCAAATTATCTATGCCACATTGATTACACATGAGTATCGATTGTAGAGGTGCTTGCTTGACTGGTTTGCATTAGTGTGGCATTCTTTTGTAGCCTAATAGGACACTCGGCTACATGATGTGGACCTCCACACTCATAGCATTGAAGAGGTGGTCTCTTAGCAATGTAATTGATATTTTGGCCTCTTGTAGCAAGAGTAGCTACTTGATAGACAGGTTTGACTTGTCCCCAATATTCCTCCATGTAGTATTGTGGACTTTCTTCAAGCACATCCATCCCATAGCCAATATTAGGATCTATATCTTCCTCACAGCCTTCCAAACTAGCAATAGATGACTCACAACCTACTTGATTCACAGAAGTGATTCTCGGATGTGGTGGTTGCGGTCCTAGCACTGGAGGTGGTAAGGGTGTTGTTTGAACAACATTTTGGGCCCTAGGGACCATGTGTTGTGCTGTTTGTTCAAGAGGTGGGGCCGGCATCAATGCAGGCACTCGAGGTGTGTCTGTCCATGCTAAGGTTGGTCTATTGGCCATCATGCGCTTAAATACTATGCAATCCTTAGCTTGATGACCATACCTTCCCACAGGCATTACAATTCCCATTGAAGTTTACTCTAGAAGTAGGGCATTCACTAGTACTATGCGGTCCATAGCATACTGAGCACCATTGTTGCTCCCTTCTTGGATACATATGATTGTTTTGCAGAGCACGATTGTCTCTAAGACTCTCTGCAAAAAGTGTTTGCCACCATATGCCTGCCATCAAGAGTGCTCTTGCGGTGGTCTCACTAGAAAAGTGACCTCCAGCTAATCTAGCATGTGCTTGTTCTATAATCAGAATATACTCGTTTTCATTTGCACAAAGACGTAAATGTTGATCTTTACCTCTCTGATACAATTGGTTCCCAATAAGAGCATAGTCTCTTGCTTCAGTTTCAATTGCTCTTTGACAGCGTTTACTCATATCCACAGGAACGTTTGGCTCGATAAGTAAGTAACCAGATAATTACTCCACTTAGGAACAGGGGACATTTGAAACAATGTTACATGAGGAATGGGGGTTTGTTTTTGACATTGAGGGCAATCTTTTACAAAATATATAACATCTCTCCTCGTAGTCGGCCAAAATATTCCAAGTGTCAAGATTCTTGCATAGTTTGGTCTTCCGCAAAGTGAAGTCCTACTATGGTAACATTGTTCTTTTTCTGACCCCGAATCTTAGCTGAATGTTCATCTAACTCATCAGTTGCATCATAATAGAAGTCTAAAAAGACTTGCTGAGATTTTATCAAGCCCTTGGGTTCCTCATCTTCATTTTCAATGTTGAGGACTGACATCATTTGGATGGGAATTATGTCGTAGCCATCCTCATTGCAAAATTGAGTAGCATAGACGTATTTACACATACAACCATTGTCTCTAGAATTTGAGTCCACTTGAATGGCTCAAGTAAATGCTATGGAAAGGGTTGTGGTATGTAGGCTTCGTCTGTGCAGTTTCTTTTTAGGATACATTCTTCTCGTCTTAAGCTTCCATTTTTTGAAGCTCCACACATCCAAATAGTAGTGTCTTTGTTTAACCAGGATGGGAGTTTAGTTTCAGCCAAAGAGACTGAATCAAACTCTTGGATGGGTGTTTTCAAGAAATCTCTATAACTGTGATCTTTTAGATTGACTCTTGTTATAGATCCCACTTGCTTCAAGTACAGATAGTTGTTTCCCCAATCTTGGATAAGCTGTACCTGTCGCATGAAACCAATATGATTTCATAGTTGAGTTTTTTCCCAAAGTCTACTATGTCAAAAGTGTGTTGATATTCAATTCCACACGAATTGACTATCACTTTTTCAAGCAGCCCTAGTGGTCTCTCAATGTGTCCGTCAGCCAACTACAATTTCATTCGAGTTTGTCTAGTGGCTGGCTGTCCCCAGGATTCCCATACTGCTTTAGTGGCTATGGCTATGCCAGCTCCATTATCCAGTATTGCCATGGTTTCAATGTCATTATATTTCACTAAGAGGGTGGTGTTTCCTTCTTCCCCTTCATAATATTCTCCGACCTTGTTCATAGGATTTGATCGAATCTCTTTGTTTTCCGTTTCATTTTAAATTTTTCCCAAATTCTTAGAGATTAACCCCGTTATCCCCACCTTCTCTAGGGTTTTTTGTAAATTGTTCCACAAGTATGGTATGAGTTTCAACAGTTCTCCCAAAGTAAGAGTGCATTGGATGGGTGTAGACATGATTGAATGGATGTTGTCTACTTCTAGGGTCTGTTCAACTCTTTTTACTTGAGTGGTCTTGCAAACGATGGATTCATCTTCGTTATCTCCCAAGTAAGAAGGTAATGTTTTTAATGTCAATGGTTTAGATATTCCTGAAGCTTCCAATGCGCAATCCCCGTACAAGGATTGTAAATCCATGTTCATATTGAGTGGCATAAAATGGTAACCATCTTTTTGCAACATTTGTCAGCCTACTCAACGTCCTCTTCCTCATATGTGTATATATTTTTCTACGCTATTAAGTTATCTAGAGTAAATTCCCCCTCTTCGTTTAACCTTTGTGGTGACACATACATTATACTCTTCCCAAAAATGTCACCTTAGTCATATATTTATATTACCACCCTTTTCTTTTTTGCTTTGTAAATAGAATAAGCATACAATAACCAACTATATACCCCCAAACTTTCATACCTCTTGTGAATTAGTAGTAGAAAAATACTATATCCATCTTCCACCCCATATAGATAAATTCACATGGAAATCAACTCTCCACTTGTTTTTACCAAAGATTATGGTCCCTCTCTACAAGTCTTCTATGCCCCCTACATAGGTGGCCCAATATCTCTTAAGAATATACATATAGTTTCTCTCCTTTCAAAAAGACTCCAATTGTATATTATTTTCACAAGCAAATAATATTGGTCCCTCCTCTATTTGTTTAAGCATCATAGCCTTTTGAAAAAGCATGATTCCCCTTGGATGCATACAAGCAAAGGGCCCATACAAGAAGACTTGGAAGCAAAAGGTTCCCTAGCCTAGTGTGGACCTTCCAAACCGAATTCCTTGGTGCATGGGCATGAAGAATAGTCCAAATTCATATCAAACATGTTGAGAAGGTCAATTTTGCCTTTTGAAGCATGTCATTCCGAGCTACAGGTAAAAAGTTATGGTCAAAATATAGTGTAAATCTGTCAGATTCGCAGCAAAAGGGAACTGTAAATCAAGTAAATCAAGAGGGTGAGATCTTATTTTTCCCCTACTCATCTTCTAGAAGAGCAATGAGTGTTCAAGGTCACTTGCATGTGATGGGACCAACCTAAAGATGCTTTCTAAATGCCAAGACAGACAAGTTGAGATACCTCGCAGGAGCCACCCGTAGGGCCTCATGGTGGGGCCCACCTACATTATGCACCCCTATGGAGCCTTCACGGTCTAACATGATATTTTTGGTAAATAAATAGTACCTTTTATGTCCAATATTCAATGAGTGGTCAAAGGACACTTAATTAGGTCTAATCACTTACTCTAATTAAGTGTAGCATAATCCCACTCCTACACAACTATAAATAGCCCCCCTTGGAGAGACTCAATGACACACACCTATATTTTCAACTTCATGTTGTTTCTTGATCAATAGTAGAGAAAACCCCAACTCTCCCTCTTTCACATCCTCCCTCCTAACCCTCCTCTTTGGAGGAAGTGAAACTCTATTCTCCACTCTTTCCATTCTACAATCTCTTACTCCATCAACCCAATAAATCATTTGTAGCACCTCAATAACTTGTAAATACATCATGATCTCTCTCATGGTTATGTTAATGATCATGAAATCATCTTCAAAACTTTCAAGTGTCGCAATTCGTGATGGTTAGCCAGCATCTGTCCTCCCCTTAAAAGGTGTGCGAGAAATCAGGTAAGTGTTCTATTCTCAATTTACCATTGGTTTGTTTCTCCACACTTATTCAATTGGTCTAAAGAAATTTCTCACTCCAACTCTCTTTTGCTTCATTACATATGCATGTGGCTACCTCTCATGGTGATTTTATTTGTGTCACGGCATTGCATAGATGGAGGTGAGCTCTCTATGCAAAGTGTGTTAGTTTGATGTAAGTGATTCTCTTGTGTGTTTGAGAGGCAAGTCTTGTGCGCATGATTTTTTGATGAGTGCTTGAGAGAGGAGGAGTTTGGATGTATTATGGGTATTCTTATGGGGAGAAGGTAAATGCTATTCCACAAATTGCATATTTCATTTTGACACGGCATTGGGTTGCATAATCGTTGATGGTGTTCAAGTGTCCAAAGTGTATATAGAGTAAGGGGGTTTTCAAAGTGTGTTGCTTGAGTGGGTGAGTGCAAGTGTTATTTTGATTGGTTTCCTTCTCCACTCCCAAAAGAAGGTGGTGCCCCAAGTAGTGTGCGTACCTCTTTACGAACATTTTGTGAGGGTAGGCCCATTGGTTTGGGTTTAGAGGCCCCATTTCAAAAAGCTCGCCCTCATAAATTGGTGTCCCCACTGAGGAACATATTTCCAAGTTACCTTCAAATTTTTTAGTGATGAACAATGGAGTTCCCATCTATCCATTTCATTTTGCACAACACATTAGAGTAAATGTTCACATAGATAGAAAAGTCTTTTTCCAGCAACGCATTGTTTTTATGTTTGGTGCAGAAAGACTTAGAGAAATACTGGCATCACCCAATCCAATTATACTTCCAATCATCAATCATGAAACTTCTTTTGATGTTCACGTTTTCATTTTGTTTTAAAGGCAGGAACAAGGAGTGGTGAAGGGGTGCTCAAGGGCCATATGAAGGAACGAGGTCTTCAAACCAACAACGAGGAGTAGCACATGAATCACGATCAAAACAATGAACCTTTTATGCCTATTGCTCGGCAATCCATTCATATAATCATTGCAACTAAGTTTAGGTTTCAATCTATCATAAGGAGGATATTTGGATCCACTCGCCTCAATGAAATCAATGCTTCAATTAATCCATTTATTCTACCTATGATAAAGTGCGAATTAACAATAGATGTGTACATCTTCATTTTAATGTAATCAGATTTATAGTGTCAACAATCTTGTGCGGCCCGTAAGAGAAAAGTTTCTTTTAAAAAAAGAAATTTCAATAAGTCTAAACAAAATGTCAAGTTCTTTTCCCACGTTCTATGCAAGAAGTGGGGAAGATGCGCAAGAGTTTCTTGACAACTTGGAGATGGCACATCTCATATCCGGGAGAGATGAAGAGGAAGTAAAGCTACGAGCCTTCCCGTTGGTTCTAAAAGCAGAAGCTAAAGCATGGTATGAGACCTTGCAACCCCAAATCAAGTCCAATTGGGAGAGACTGCGAGCAAGCTTCCTCTCCAAGTTCGGGCAAGGTGATACTTCTGAAGGACTATGGAAATGTCTTATTGGACATAAGCAGGTATCACTTGAAGACTATCCCTCTTACGAAGCAACCTTTGTCAATCTATGGGGTAGGTGGGAGGCTACATTAGAAAATCATGGTGGTGCACCTAACTTTCTAAAAAAAGAGAGATTCATTGTTGGCTTGTATCCACTTTTAAAGGCTAAAGTAGAGCTAAAATTCCCATCCACCTTCGAAGAAGCACGTGAGGTAGCCATCATCAAGTTTAGAAAACTACACTTCCAAGCACATAGAGCAAGGGGTTTGAATGAAGTGAGTGAGAGGGAGTCTTCACAAACCATGGAAGCACCAATTAGGGCCCCTCTTGCACAATCTTCACAAATAGGAGATAACTCTCAACAAGAGGTTTTACAAAGGCTAACTCAACAGCTTGAGAACCTCACTCTGAATCTAGTACAGGGTCTACCTCAACAACGACAACCAAGAGAAGGGAATCGCAATCAACGAAGACAAGCTCAAGAGTTGCGATGTTGGAATTGCAATGAAATGGTCCATGGCATGTACAATTGTCCACATCCAAGGCAACTTCTGGGAGACATATATACCCCTAGACCGCCTCCTCTCACTGTGTAGCAAGAACTAGCTCAAGGCCCACAAATCCTTCGTCGACCACCACCACCAGCAAATATACCTCCCGTCCCACATGAGGAGGAAGAAAGAGGAGTCAACATCATCAAGCTAGAAGAGGTAATAGATGAGCATACTCTAAACTTTGATGTTATGCCGGTAGAAAAACGCACAAGAGCACATGATAAGGATGAAGACATGAGAAGTGAAGGAACAAATTCAGCCAGAAGGGACAAGAAGAAGAAGTCAAAGATGGAAGAAGCCGAAAGTAGCAGGAAGAAAAGATCAAGGCAAAGGGAAATTGGTATAAACGACTTCCCATTGGGAAAGGAGCTAGAGCCCTACAACATCCTGGAGGATTTACAAACCCAAAAGCAAAACATTTCATGGCCTCAACTTCTACACCTATCAGCCAAAGTAAGAAGGCAATGGCCAAAGTTGGTAAGTACAAGAATTCCAAAAAAGAAAGCAAATCTTTCCATTAAGGTTGTGGCCTCAAAGCTACAAAAAGATGTGGAACCCATTGTGGATGCTTACATAAGGGGTAAAAAGGTGTCTAATGTATATGTTGATGGTGGAGCTCAAATGTGTGTGATCACGGAAAAATCAATGAACAAGTTAGGGCTTGAAATTACAAAGTCCTCTAATTGTCAAGCTAGGCTAGCCAACAACTCAAGTGTGAAGTGTTTGGGGATCATTGAAAATGTAAAAGTCTCTGTATGTAACATAGATGCACGAGTGGATATGTATGTCATGCCAGCCAAGGGGGAGGGCTATCCCATCATCCTAGGGAGGCCTTGGATCATTGCTGTGAATGCAGATCAAAAATGGGGAAGTGGTCGTTTGATTCTTAAGAAGGGTCAACCAGTGGTGTATGATTGGCGAGAAGGAAAGCAACTAGATATCAACTATGAAACCACGGCAGATGAAGAGCTGAGCGAGGAGGAGAGTCCTTACTCAAGTGATGAGGAAGCATCAACCAGTGCATCAACTAGTGAAGAGGAGTCTTCTTTGGAGGTAATGGGAATTGTATTCAATGTCAACACTCAAGATGTTCCTGTAGAAGAAAAGCCAACAGACAATCACACACAAGGGGATGAAAGATGCCACCACCTTGAAGAAGGATTTGAGAAGATGCTTGCAAAAGATCTTACTTGTGAGAAGAAGAGGTCCTACATCAATATGTTAAGGAGGTATCCCAATTTGTTTATCACTGACTACTCACAAATAAGAGGTGTAGATGTAATAGAGCATCGAATTGAATTGAAACCAAGGACCAAACCCGTGGCTCAA
Organism: Adiantum capillus-veneris; assembly: GCF_014529385.1. Lineage (NCBI taxonomy): Eukaryota > Viridiplantae > Streptophyta > Polypodiopsida > Polypodiales > Pteridaceae > Adiantum > Adiantum capillus-veneris. The sequence continues at coordinate 86,920,376 of NC_140953.1, read as the reverse complement.
AAGTTAAGGCGACTAGGATCTGTGCAACAAAAGGCTCTCCTACAAGAAGTGAATCGAATCTTGAAGGCTGGCTTCATCTATCCAGTATCCAACTCCGAATGGGTATCACCTATTGTAGTCACTCCCAAGAAGAATGGTAAGTGGAGGGTCTGCGTGGATTACAAACCCCTCAATGTTGCGACAAAGAGGGACCACTTCCCTCTCCCTTTCCAAGATGAAATTTTGAATGAAGTAGCAGGTCACGAATGCTACACTATGTGTGATGGGTATTCAGGATATTTTCAAATTAGAATAGCAGAAGAGGACCAACCAAAAACCACCTTCATCACACCTTGGGGATGTTTTGCATTCAGAGTAATGCCCTTTGGGCTCACCAATGCTCCTAGCACCTTCATGAGATTCACAATATTTGTATTTCAGCCATTCTTTGGAAAATCTATAAGAGTCTTTATGGATGATTTCTATATTTATAGTTGTAGATCACTTCACTGCCAAAAGGTTGAAGAGGGGCTTAAGAGGCTCCATCAATTTGGGGGACAACTCAACCCAGAGAAGTTTCATATCGGTGAATCTCAGGTGGTTTTGCTAGGCCATGTGGTTTCTTCACAAGGAATTCAAGTGGATCCCTCTAAAGTAGAGGCCTTTTTGTCATTGAACAGCTGTTGATACAGCTTCAGCCCAAAACCCATTTGGCAGCTGTGCATTAGACAACATACTTCTGACCTTCTCTTGTATGGTCCTATTCATCCTCTCAGCAACACCATTTTGAGGAGGATTGTAAGGAGCAGTAAGTTCACGTTTTATACCTTTTGACTCACAAAAGTCCTGAAAGGCCTTTGAAACATACTCTCCACCATTGTCAGTGCGTAAGCATTTAAGCTTCTTGCCACTCTGATTCTCCACAAGTGTCACAAACGTTTTGAAAACACTAAACGCTTCATCCTTGTGCTTGAGAAAGTAAACCCATACTTTCCTCGAATAATCATCTATAAATGTCATAAAGTAAGAAGCTCCCCCTAGAGATAGGTTAGGCATAGGTCCACACAAATCACTATGAACAAGTGCCAACTCTGTATCTCTTCTACTGCTTCTATGCTTATGTGGCTGCTGTGTTTGCTTACCATACAGACAATGTTCACAGAATTCAAAATCATTAAATGAAAAGCCAAGCAAATAACCAGAACGAGACAAGATTTCCATTCCCTTCTTGGACATATGTCCTAACCGGCTATGCCACAAAGAAACGTTCGGCTGCTCGGTTACATTGATTACATTTTTAGAGACATTTGATACATAAATCATGTAAAGTACTCCAGACTTTACTCCATGTGCTATTGTCATAGAACCCTTGGATATCTTCCACATGTTCTGTCCAAAAGTGGTGATGTAGCTAACATCATCAAGTAAACCTGTGCCGATCAAGCTCTTTGTAATTGCGGGAACATGTCTCACATTCTTCAGCGTGAAAGAAGAGCCATTCTGAAACTTCAATTGTACATCTCCAACACCTAAGATCTCACATGTCTGCCCATTGCCTAGCCGAACATGATCTTTAGTAGGCACATAAGAGGTAAACCACTCCTTGTTTGGAGACACATGAAGTGATGCCCCTGAGTCTATAATCCAGTCACTCAATGCATTTCCATCAGATGCTGTAAGAAGAGCCGAGTCCATTGTATTCTTCAAGAAGTAGATGTCTCCTGACACTAGACTGACATCCTCTGCAACAGTGTTTGTCACATTTATTTCTTGAATCTTCACTGAGGACTTGTTCTTCTCACCATGGTCTTCAGCTTTCTCTTTGCCTTTTTCTGCTTTCCATTCTCTGCAGTCTATTTTCATGTGACCCTTCTTGCCACAATGGTAGCATTCTATGTCACTCTTGCCTTTAGCACTGCGGGACTTGCTACGAGAAAGATTCCTCTTTCCACCTTTGTACTTTTCTTTGGTCCTTCCCTTGACAACTAAGGCTATTCCTTTGCCTTTTTCCATTGTCTTTCTATTGGTTTCTTCAGTAAGAAGACTTCCTTCTACACCTGCTATGTTCAAACCATCTGGAGGTGCAGAATTACTCAAAGCTGTGCGAAAAGTGTCCCAACTTTCCGGCAATGTGATCAACAGGAACATAGCTCTAACAGGTTCATCAAACTTGACACCTTGAGCTGACAACTGACTATAGATTGTGTTGATTCATTCAAATGATTGGACATAGGTGTCCCTTCTTTCATCTTCAAGTCAACAAGCTTCTTAAGCCAGTATACCTGTGAAGCTGCACTCTGCTTCTCATAAAGATCACTCAGCTTTAACCATGCTTGATAAGCCGACATCTCGTCTGCTACATTGAAGCAAACGCTTTCTGCCAAAGTCAGCATAATGGTAGAAAGTGCCAATTCATCCATTTTGCTCCATTCATCTTCGTCCATATCTTCTGGTTTTATCCCCTTGAGCTTTATAGGTTTTATCTGCTTCTTTTGTACCAACACGTGCCAAATTTGCTTCTTCCACAATGGGAAATTGGTTCCATCCAGCTTCTTGATATTGTAAAGAGCAGTGTCCTGTGATCCAGCCATAGCTACGCTTCACAGTGGTTTACTTTCCTGGGAAAAATTCGGCAAAGTTTCCCCTGTAAACTGACCTCTGAACCAATATCAACTTGATGAACTAGTGGATGTCGCCTACAGTCTGTGTGTAGATGCGCCCATGTCGTATGTGACACGCCTCCAAGAACTGTGAGCCGTCCTTCAATGTGTAGACAGCCACAAATCAACACTCTGGGAGTGTCGATATCCTCAGCACCTGCAGTCGTAGACCAAAAACCCCAAATTTGCAGATTCGGATCTGCACCTGCCGAGACCACGTTGTCGAAAATGGCCTGCGCAGACCTTTGTTGAAGCCGAACGATGGCCGAGATTACCTCAGAATGAAATTCTGAGAACACCAAGCCCTTCGGATCTTCCCACAGGATTTGGGGCCGTGTGTTTGCCTGTCGAATTTCACTCCAGTCTGAGCTGGTGACTCTAGCCTCCTGCAATGCTGCCCCGAGCCTCGATCTGAGCTCTGATACCAGTTGAAGGAGTACGAGCGGAAGTGCGACGCGAGAGAGAGTGCGAGAAGAAGAGCACGACGATATGGTGAACTCGCTCTACTGTAATGTGTAGAGCATAGTGAGTTCTTATTAGGTTATAACAAAAGAATATGTGTACATACCTGGCGGCCCGCCCACTTACCTGGGCGACCACATTGGGTTTTATACCCCAGCAAAGGGTGGAAGAAAAAACAATTTACCCTACTCTTAGGAGACTGTTCTTGAAAGAATACATACGAGAGGGAGTGCTTTGGGGTGTAGCCTCTCAGCTCCAGAAAGCCCAACGAGAGGAAGGAGAGTCGGTGAGGGACTTTATTTGTCGCTTGAAGCATTTGAATTCGTTGTAATCCAAATGAGCGCTTCAATAATAATCAATTGCTTGATAGATTCATTAGGGGATTACAACATGAGGATATCTACAATGGCCTAGTCATTAGAGGTATCACCACTTGGGAAGCATTCACCAATGCGATCCAATTGGAGGATAATTTAATGATTCAAGGAGAAAGAGTGTCTGTTGAGCCTAAATCTATTAGCTCGCAAGCATCAGGGCATCAGCCGATGACCTTAAAGCCTATTGCTAAGGAGCCAAAGATATCTAAGATGACTTTAGTAGATCTCACCAAGGCTATTCAAGAGAGTCTTACAACCTCACCAAGTCCATAGACCCTTAGCCATACCTAGTGTCATCGAGTTACTTTCTTGTATGCTTGTTTGCATTTGTGATCTCTAAAAAGTTGATTTTTAGAAATAACATGCAATAAAAAAGTTTCAGTTGATAATTGTGCATGGGTGAGTGATGATGGGCATAAAAGAACACATATGCAAGAGATCTAGGTGAGAAAATTTCAATTTTTCATCAGCAGACATCATACGTGTATGATGTCTTAGGGCATAGCCAGAGACCAAATTTGCCAAAACAGACTGCACTAAAGTGTTCTAAAGGGGTGGTTTACCCTAAGTACACTTGGAGACCAAAGTTTTGACCAACATTTGGTCCGTAAAATATAAAAGTCGTGTGTTGAAAATGGAAAAAAATAGGGAACTTGTGATTCTGTGCATATTTTTGCATGAAAATGGGTAAAAATGCTTGAAAAGCAGAGTTGAAGACTTGTGGATATTTGTGGATGAAATTTATCCAAAACTTCATCAGCAGACATCATACATGTTCAACAATCTCACCAACTCCATAGACCCTTAGCCATACCTAGTATCATCCAAGAAGAAAGTGACTTAAAGTCATGGGAAAGTGGGCGTACTCACTTCTTGATGGAAAGAATGTTTACAGAGGGACTACTTGATCCTATCAAAGAAATGGAGATCCCATCTTCCCCACATCAAGGGACTGAAGCCCAAAAAGTGCCATTAAACATTGCCAAATTGATGGATTTCATGTCTTCAGAAGTTAGAACCACCATCATGTCCAAACTATATAAAGACCCTGAGCTAGTCTCAGCTCTTCGAGCCTTCCTCAATGGAGAACTAAAGTTTGGGCTACCACAATTTTCACAGATGGATGGAGCTGGGGAGATGCCAATAGAGGAGGAACACTTAGATCCACAACCCAACCTAGATGAGAACCTTGTTATAGAAATACCTGTTAACAAGTTGGGACAATACTTTGAGGGTGATGAATCCAATGCGACCATACCAATCACTACTAAGGGATTAATTGTGAAGGGAATCCTTGATTGTGGCACTGAGATTAGCATTGTGACTAAAAATCGATGGGAAACTATGGGAAGACCTCACCTTGCGACCACAACCATTGTAGTGAAGATGGCCAATTGGTCTATCATTAAACCTATTGTGATGCTAGAAGATCTCAAGATCAAGGTCTTTGGACATAAAATAAGGATTCAACTTCATTGTTATGGATTCCTCCAAACACACTATGGCATCGAAGATGATCTTAGGACGTCCTTTCATGAGGGAAGAAAAAATGGTGCATGACTGGTCTAAAAACCATGTCTACTTGCAGTTCCAAGATTCTGTCATTCGAGTGGATCTTGTGATTGGTCAAGCACATCCTCTAGGAAACAGGTTTATAATTGATCATAGATCTGACACCACAGTTCACTCGGCCCCATTGCAGTATTGTTACATGTGTAAAGCGGACACTGATGTTGGGGAATATTTTTCTTATATGGATGTACTACCTGGGATGACAGAGTCGAACAATGTGGATTGGGTCCACCTAGCAGCAACCATAGATACTTGGGGAAATAGGGGGACGACATGGGTAACACCTAAGGGGGATGAGATTCTCGTACCCTTAAATATGCTACAAGCAATGCATATAGTTTCTGACAAGACTCGTCCTAATATAATGAAGAAAACATACAAGCGGGTCCCTAAAGCTTCTTTAGCGACCATAGCTAGTGCTAAAAAATAGAAGCCTTGTAAGAAACGTCCCACTCACTCCAAGCAATGTAAAGAAAGGTTGCGTTGGATTCCTAAACGACTATTGGAAGCCCAAGGCTACTATAAAGGAAATGATCAAATATGGGCGCCAAAACGTAAATTGTGCTCTTACTTGTCACATCGGACCCAAGTGCGTCCAATCCTGTAGCTCCAAAATGAATAAATGCTACACACCTGCTCCAAAGCTAGTCTGGGTACCAAAAAAAGAACAATTTGTTCCACCTAGCTCAGGAAAGGGGGGAGTCCCATGCAGCTTCTAGATCCTCATGTAATGCATCCATAGAGGTAAAAGCTTCTCCACCTACAATAGTGGACCTCCATGAAGCTACAAAAGAATCCACACCTTCCAATGTTCAAGAATCACCTGATGAACCACTTCAAGTTCGATCCTGGGAGAGTACCTTACCACCCTTGCAACTCGACGAGGCACCTAAGGTAATAGAAAACTACTGGCAAAAATCCTCACCTATTACCAACTGGAACAATTGGTTTCAAAGGGTGACGAGCACATTTCAAACGGTATGATCTACCCAAGGAAGGGGGGCGTGTTTGCTGACAGTCATAATTCACTTGCTTCCCTCTCAACCTTCCTTCCTGACCTCTCAATATCCCAATCCTAGGGAATGTATATATAAAGCTTTATACTCACAAAAAACAAAACTATAAAGAGCAAGAGCAATCAGCAAACGAGTGTGCACAATAAAAGTCAAAACATTGACCAGACCTACACATTCACATCCAGTTCATTGAAACAGAAACCTATGTCATCAAACACCTTTGATCCTCATCACTCGAGTGCTGGAGGGTAGGTAAGATTAGTACGATAGGAGTGTTTTGTTTTAGAGTTGAGTGATTAGCAAAGTTCTTTTTTCCCATTGATGTGCCTCCAAGAGGTATTCTTTGTATTTCCTAGTGTGTATAGGAACGTGTTGCTCTGGTTAGGATTTGGACCTTCATGGAATCTTTCTCTCGTACACACTTCAAATCAAGCGCGACCATCAACACAAACAGGTGTTTCTTGTTAGCATTGCCCCTTATCTTTTTGCATCCATGTTTGTCTGCTTTAATTGTGATTGGTAGCATAATATCAAGCGCATTTGCTTAGTACCAAACATTAAATTCAATGTAATTTTTTGTCATAATCACTTGTCTAGGTTTAAAAATCAAGCAGTCCGACTAAGCTAGTTTAACCAAGCTAGGTATTATAGATCTTCTCTTAATACCATGGGGAATGCCTTCTTAATAATCTATGGTTACTTAGGTTCTTAATCTGATTTAGGCAGCATTGTGTGCAATGTACTAGGGCTTTCTAGTGGGCTTAGTCCCTATTGACCTTTAGTTTAAGTATTATAAAGGGAGTTTACTAGTGTGATGAGCCTGGGGAGGGTAACCGTGTTATATGACCCTCCAAAGTTACAAAATTAAAATGCTGAAAACGAACAAACAAAAAAAAATTTAAAAATCAAAGTGCGACAATGTAAAATCTTAAGCTGGAAGAGAAATCTCAGCTTGATTTGGTACTTCACTCACATGTATCGCCTATGGTACTAGAGCCCTAGAGGTTCCCAGTGTGGGCGCTTTTCCTTGGAAAGCAAAAAATCCAAGGCATACAAAATAAGCACACACATCAAAATTGAAACAATGTGAAAAGACTTTTGGGGGGTCAAAGAAAAGGTAATCAGTCACGCGATGATTTCATGAGAAATTCCTTTTATCGTAGCTTAACTACAAGGTCTTCTACATGAAGGGGATCGGAGAGCACCACAGACGGAGAGTGAGAGAGAGAAGGAGACACACGACACACAGATATGGGTGGGGAGACTCAAAGAATGAGCAGCCCCCTATACACTTATGATATGTATAAGGTATACAAGTCAGTGGGCGCCCAGACTCTGGGCGGCCGGGCATGGCACAGGCGCCTATACCCCAACAACCTCCCACTTAAAAGGCGACTGTGCCTTTAAGCAAGGAAAGCTAGTCTAAAGACTACAAAAGGTGAGAGAAAATCGCTCTCAATCGATGCCCGCTATGGCTGGCTGTGATCGTGTGTATCCGGCTGTCCTACTCCCGTGTAAGTCCATACACCACCAGACGTACCGCACACGTACTACAAGTATGTACGCAATACCTGCATATCTCCCTCGTGCACTATGCCATCATCAGTCAACAAATGACCGGCAACCCCAACTGCAAATGCTCCCATTGCAGCTACGATATCCGGTCGGGATCCGGTCTCAAGCTTAGCATCTCATACATGAGACCACCGAATGCCGATGCAATGCTAGCGGGCCCTGCTAGCTCTACGGAGCATGCATCAACTGTCTGTCCGTAAAAGACGCATCAACCTATCGTGCAACCTTAGAGAAAACCAGCTGCTCTAGGTGTCTACTGGAAGACATATCCTGCACAACTATATCCCCATGCTCACTGTCAAGCAGAGAAAGGAATGGCTGTATAATCGATGACATCTCAGCCTCCTTTGCAATCATCCACTGCAAACATGACCACTCAATCTGCTGTGACTCACTAGAGTTCTCATGCTCTAACTCCTTATGCATAGACTCTTGCACAACATCCTCCTGTCGTGACTCACTAGAGCAAGACCTCTCTACCTGTCTATCCTGCATAGAAGTATCTCGCACAACTGACTCTCTGCTTTGCTCAGTCACTAGCAAAACATGCATGTCTGACTCTTTCACCTCTCTGTGTGGCTGCTCAAGTCGTACCCCAACTGTGTACACAACGAGCTCACTACTCTGCACTCCATGCAAAGCACCCTGCAACCCATGAGCAAAAGAGACTGTTCGGGTCTCTCGCTCTCTGCATGGCTGTAACAAGATTGAGACTTGACCATCTTGCACCAGTACTACGTGCAATGGGTACCATGTGCCAACTCTAGCACCTCTCGCAATCACTAGCGAACCCAAATGCAACGCAAAAGATCGCTCAAGCAGCGATACCCGACATCCACTATCCCTGAGCTGACCAATGGAGATCAAACTCATGTCAAATCTGACACATGGCGCACATCTCTGAGCACGTACGATGCACCGCTCGATAATGGCAGTCTCACATCTCTTGAACCAGCAATCTCATGCAGTGACTCATCTGCCAATCGCACACTACCATGCACTCTGTTAGAACAGCTACTGAACCAGTCATGATATGGAGTGACATGAAAAGTAGCATCCCTGTCTAGCACCCACTGCAAAAGAAGTGCACTATCCTCAAACGTCAAAAAATCAGGAGTAATACAGGAAGCAAATGTGACCTCACTGTCACTAGGGTACTCAGACACTATATCTGATCGTGCAGTAGCTGTCAAGTCAACGGAGCCTATAGCATCTACTGCATCCTTGAGACTAGCCTGTCTCCTGTGCTGTCTCATACGACGAAAGCATCGCCGTCTAATGTGCCCTGTGTGACCACAATGCCAACATCTCAAGTGTTGACACGAATGGGAATGCCGTCTCTCATGAGTCATTGTCCTAGACTCGAAAGTCTCACACATATTGACTACTATAAGTGAATGTCAAAAATAAGCAAGAGCTGTAACTCTACTCTAGGTACGGTAGCAATGAAATGCACTCAACTAATCCAAAAGAAGCAACCTGCAACAACGAGAAAATGCTCTCCGAAAAAGAGCTCACCAGCACCTACAATGCTCATGCGAATCCACGCATAAAATCTCTCGCAGTAGTGTAACCACACTGTGCTCCACAAATGGCAATGATGAAAATCCCAAATGCCAAGTGTACGAGGCTCCTGTAGAGTAAACCAAGCTCCTGTACGGCTGTAAAATATGGCTGCAAATCAACTCCAAAATTCATCTCTCAAACAGCTGCATAAACAAGTCACAAACGTGTCCCAGATCAGCCTACAACTGAGCCATACATGGACACCTGCAAAGAGGAAACAATGGCTGAAAATTCAGCGCCCAAATAAGCCCTCAAACCTGCCTGTAAACTTGTAAACCTGTAGTCTGAAACCTGCTGAAAAACCTCAAGCCATTAGTGCTCGAATCCGGCTACCTAGCTCGTAGCCACACAATCATTCATCACAATATTCACTCATGTGAGTGTGCCAAGATAACTGTACGCCTGTCAAACCGTGAGCTAATCACCAAGCCCACACTGTGCGGTATCTATGCATACACACGCACAAATCTCCCACCTGCAGAGAACACTGCATGCAATCACTAAGTGCAGTCGCAATCACAACGTGGATCGCATCAACTTATGCGCATAAAACGCCTGGGAAAATTTTGCGAGAGTTACGACGCACAATGGCTATCAAGACAAAATAACTATTGTCTTGCAAGCTCAATACAATGAGCAATCAATGCGCATCAAGCTACACTCAACATACATGCATAAGCTCCAACAAATTCTCACAAAGAGTAGCACAGGCGACCATACATGTCATCCACAACCAACCTCTGCACTTGCTCACAAGATCTACTGCTCACCACATAAGCATACATAGAGCATTACCCGCTCAAAGACCATGTATGCAAGCCACAACACTGCAGAAGAACCACTCAACTGCAACTGGTAACACCTGTGGGAGTACTAGACTCAACCTGTACCTGGGAGTCAAACCCGATCTTGTAACACCTCATATGTGCCTGCTACCTGCAGTGTGCACGGGTAAGCTGTCTGCAGCAAAGAAAACAACAGAGCCCAAAATTGTCCTGAAAAACAGTCTCTGTGTTTTTAATTTCAGACCCACCTGCACTCTGAATCAGAAAACGATTCCTTCTACAAAGTCGTAGAGCTTGAACCATAAAGTTTTGGAATCGGAGATTTGTAGCTCAAGTTATGAGCAAAACAGTAGACTGCTCTCAAACTGTCAAAAACTGAACGACTTTCTTCTGTGCTTCTTTGAGCTCATAGAAAGGCTCAAATTCACTTCCCACCTCGATGTGTGAGATGAATGCGTCAATCTCACAATACTTCCATGTCTATGGAAGCTCCAAGCTCCAATCTGTCACCGATGTAGTCGTTGCAAAGCTTGCCGAGAAGAGAGAAAATGCTGTACACAGTGGGCTGATCTGTAGAGGAACTGTGGACTTATCTGTGAGCACTAGGAAGCTCCTGAGAGCTCTCCTGCAAGCCTCTGTATGGCTGTCCACAAGCCTCCTCTATTTATTTGCTGAGATCTGTGACCTCTCCGCCGTAGCCGACGAGTTCATCGCGAAGCCGTCCATCTACGCTCCCACACGTGTCGCTCTGATACCAATTGAAGGGGATCGGAGAGCACCACAGACGGAGAGTGAGAGAGAGAAGGAGACACACGACACACAGATATGGGTGGGGAGACTCAAAGAGTGAGCAGCTCCCTATACACTTATGCTATGTATAAGGTATACAAGTCAGTGGGTGCCCAGGGCACCCACTGGGCGGCCGGGCAAGGCACAGGCGCCTATACCCCAACACTACGTATAGTCTCTAGTCAGCCCTTGAACATGAAATACTTGGCTCTCGCGATTAAACAACTTAATTGACCAGAGAACATTAAGAAGCTTACCCATGGTATTAATAGTCGATCTTTAGTACCTTTCGACCGTTAAATTAGCAACCCCAGACTTGTTTAATTTTTTACCTTTACAGCTGTTTATGCGTTTGATTATATTGCAATTTAATGTTTATTGCTGACAAAAGGTTTAAAATTCTGTTACCAATCAAATTGTCTGCCTACAAATGCATATGATTTTTAATTGCTTATGAGAATGCAATTACTGTGCCAATGTGGTTTGATTTTGCAGTGACTGAAGGAGGCTAAGGACATTCATCTCAAATGCTCTGCCACCTCGACGAATGCGAGGACAGAATTTACATTAGGAAGGGGGACATGTTAACCCTCACCCACATTCCTATCACCTACAACGGACGTCGTATTATTTATTTGGTAAAGTCAGGTACCGGGCTTGTCGGTCCAATAGGAAAAGGGTAAGAGTGATCGCCGATGAGAGGCGCACTCTAACTGGAACATTCAAGGGATTCGTTGGCTAAGCATGGGCGCCCAAGTGTGAATGGGGTGAGCTCATATAAAAGTCAACTAAACCTAAAATTCACTCATTCTCACATTTGTGCAATTGGAGAGTGCTGTTGCTCCATCTCCATCTTCTTCTTCTTCATCTCCTTGTGTGTGTGTATGTGTGTGTGTGTGTGTGTGTGTGTGTGTGTGTGAGAGAGAGAGAGAGAAAGAGAGAGAGAGAGAGAGAGAGAGAGAGAGAGAGAGAGTGAGAGTGAGAGTGCGATCGAGCATTGTGGCGGCACGACGGTTGTGAGGCGGTTGAGCTCGGCGTAGCGGCATCTCCCTCTTCTTCGCGATGAGGAATCCTCCACGACAGCAAGCGTAGAGTGGTGAGTGACACACCATCGCCATCTTTGAGCTTACTAGTTTAGGTTTGTTGTGTTCTTGGAGCCATTTGTGGCTTGCACACAATGTATCGGCAAGTTCCTTGCATTGACACGTGCGACATACGCGCACAATTGGTATACTCTCTATAATGTAGGGGTTAAGAGGCTTTACTTCTGTAGAGATTTATCAACCTGGAAGGGAGCTGTTCTTGTTATTTAATGGTGATAAATTATTGTATGGATTAGGATAGTTTGTAGTTATTCTATTAATTAATCTCTTTTATTATTTACTGCTTAGTTGCCTATTGCGGAAGTTAGAGTTTTTGATCAGTAAATCTTTATAAAAGCTATTAGTGTGAGTATATAGATTTACTAGTGCCAGTTGGTTTATTCTACTATGTTTATTGCTTATTAATTTATCACTGACTATGTTATTACTTGAACTAAATATTGAAAAAGTATGATGCTATAATTGCTCAATGAAAATAGACATACAACATCTAGTTTGGTATGTTGGTTGTAGGTTGTGCTCACAAGGACGTTCACATTTAAGGAGGGAAGAGAGTTATTTTTCAACAATTGCTCTAAAGTGTAGAGTGGCAGAGATGGGGAACTGCAGCTTTTTGAAGTAATGGAGTGTAGTAGATATTCTTGTTCGTTGAGGACGACTTCATGTTTCATTGGGAGAGAAATGTAGACCCCTCGTTATTTTGGAATTTTTTACCAAACTTGGGTTATTTGGGGATTTTGCATAGGCATTTAGCTGCATAAGCATGTTCATGATTGCATCTACATATGCATTTATGTTAAAGTTTATGAGTTTTCTTTTATGTTAGTTTGCTAGTAAGTCATTCTTACAGAGATAGGTCACTTAAGCTAGCTAGGGTCTAGAGGTTGTTAGGATACTGATAATGTTTAAGTTTTATGTGTCATTGTCGATTAGGTATTGAGTTCAAGTTTTTATTGGATCAACTTGTCGCTTTGGTCACGAGTGAATTGTAGGAGAGACCAAATTAGATAATTAAGGTCCTTAGGATTTTGCTTATGTCAGTAAAAGTTTCTTCTTTGGAGACAATTTTAGCAGTGAAGAGAGAAAGAGAGAGACAAAGAGAGAAAGGGTTTGCCCAGCCGTATTAGAAAAAAAAACGAGGTAGAGTGTATTTCAACCGGTTGAAACTGTAAAATCCCAGTTAGATTTTGAGCTTGACTTTGAAGAAATGGGAAGTGGACTCGTTCATATTCAATCCAATGACAAAAGGTCTGCCAGCCCGCCACATCGCCTACCAGAGTACCTTTAGCAATAATCCCTTCAGAGAGCTGGCAACCAAAGTCAAGATCGAAGCCAGAGCGCAGAAGTTCAGAAATCTCACTGCAGCACAATACAAGAGGCTATTCATATTAGCAACGCTCACACAGCGACGCTAAAAAAAAAATTCCCGACGTCGCTATGAGTGTCGCTATAAGCGTCGCAAATTTACAAGTAAATTTGCGACGCTCATAGTGACGCCGACTGGGCGTAAAAAAATAACAGAGAGCGCCCAAAAACTCAGATCTTAGATCTGAGTTTTTCGGCGCCCTCAAGCAAGGAGCAGGTAACGCTCTCCCTCTCTCTCTCTCTCTCTCTCTCTCTTTCTTCTCCACACACACACACACACACACACGAGGAGAGGAAGGAGAGCCAGGTATGCTTCTTCCCTCTCCTCACTCTCATGTTCCCTTCCCCTCTTTCTCTGTCCCTCTCTCTCTCACACACACACACATAGTGTTTTTGAGAGAGAGAGAGAGAGAGAGAGAGAGAGAGAGAGAGAGAGAGAGAGTACAAACATAAACAAAAACGCACACACACACACATAAACAAAGAATGCACACACACATTAAGAGAGGAAAAGAGAGAGAGAGCATGCATAAACAAAAAACGCACACATTGAGAGAGGAAAAGAGAGAGAGAACATGCATAAACAAAAAACGCACACATTGAGAGAGGAAAAGAGAGAGAAAACATGCATAAACAAAAAAACGCACACACATTGAGAGAGAAAGAGAGAGAAACTAATTTAATGTCGTAGGAAACTAATTAAAATTAAAAGACCTAAAGATCTAGCCGACGAGGAGTTGAACTCAAGAACTATTATTCAAGAGGGAAATGGCATAACCAATCTATCATACTTGGCATGGGTGATAGAAAGGTTATACCATTTATCTCTTTTTATTGGCACACACATCTACACACGCGCACACACACAAGAAGAAGAGAGTTATAACGTCGTAGGAAACTATCCTAAAAAACGTTAAAGATTAGGTTAGATGTAGACTTACGTTAAATTAGATTTAGGTTTATTTAAGTTAAATTAGATTAGATTTAGGTTTATTTTTAAATAGATTTACGTTTATTTACGCTAGATTTAGATTTACGTTATATTAGATTAGATTTAGGTCTCCATAGACTGCGATGCCTGCATGAAGCGGGTGAAGAAAGCCCTCAATGGAATATAGGGTATTGCTGCCTTCACTCATGGTGGGCTCCGTCGATCCAAAAGTACTGGTGAAATGTCTTCAGAAGATAGGGAAGAAGGTGGATCTTCTGGGCGGCAAGAGTCACTATATCCCCGACACAATGACCATCTAGACAACCTCTAGTCATTCAACAGCAACTTCAAAGTTAGTAACAAGAGCAAGAACGGTCTAAAGGGCCAATTGCTGTTGTCAGATGTGGATGGAGATGAGGCAGCGTCACCGCCGGAAGTTAACTCTCACATCTTTAGTGATGAGAATGCCAACTCTTGCCGAGTTATGTGAAAAATTATGTGTTAAATCAGTTTTAAGGTTCTTATAATCCCTATTAGTTTAGTTCTTTGTTTTTAATATAACATAATTTACGTTAGATTTAGATTTATGTTATATTAAATTAGACTTAAGTTTATTTAGGTTTATTTAGGTTTACCCACACACACACACACACACACACACACAAGAAGAAGAGAGTTTTAACGTCGTAGGAAACTATCCCAAAAGACGTTAAAGATTAGGTTAGATGTAGACTTACGTTAAATTAGATTTAGGTTTATTTTTAGTTAGATTTACGTTTCTTTAGATTTACGCTTATTTACGTTAGATCGAGTCCACGCAAGAATTACTTACGGTTTAGGGTTTAGAGTTAGACGAACAGTGAAAAGATGTTAAGATGCTGTGAAGTGCACTACATGCAGTATCATGTAGACGTGGGTCTGTAGATTTCTTGTACCCACAAATATAGGTATTGACCAGTAAAGACGAGATTATAACCCGGTGGTTCTGATCTCCGTGCACCTCTAGACCGAGGTGTGCGGGGATTGGACATGACTAGAGAATGTGAGGTAAAGAGAGAGAGAGAGAGAGAGAGAGAGAGATAAGACGAAGAATCCCAATAGAATATTAAATTTGTTGTCCAGGTTATAAGATTTTTATCCTCATTATGAGTAGTGACGAGGATGTGGGACCGTCCAACCGAAACACCTATCTCTCAACGAGGGTCTTATGTCCTTGTAATCAATGCAAGCATGATGTGCGATGGACAAGACGTGTTTCTTTGCATCACGTTCGCGAATTTGGAGAGTTCGATCCATCTATTATAGATCGAGTTGTTGCCAATTATAACTCGTCGGACTCTGACGCTAGCCAACAAGCAGCAATCTTGCAACCCAATAGACGTGTTCGCAGGCGCTTTGGTCAAGCAGCATATGTGAGGCCACAAGATGTAGCCTCTGACAGCTCGGGGCATGATCATGCAGAGCACATTCCCAACGAGGCAATGTTTGAGCCCGAGATTGATGAAATGATCGAGATGATCATGGATTCGAAAAGGCTTATCTATGATGATATGAAAAGTGAAGCCGATACGCCATTGTATAATGGAGCACATATGTTTAGATTGAAAGCACTCCTGGTTCTTCTCAACATGCAGACAAAGTTTGGATGGAGTGACACTAGCATCACAACGCTTTTCAGGTGATCTATTACAATTAGTTTACTTTAATAAAACTCTAAATGTATAATGATCTGATAGATTTTTACACGATTGTATCGTATTTTTATGTTGTGTAGATTGCTTAAAGAGCACATACTACCAGCTGACAATGTGATGCCAGATTCCCGAGATGAAGCAAGAAAGATTTTGCAAAACTTGGGGATGGATTACAATTCTATCCACGCTTGTCCTAATGACTGCATTCTTTTCAGAGGGGAATACATAGACATGGAGAAGTGTCCGAAATGTGATTCCGAAAGATATCGAGTAGATCTCCACGGGACAAAAATTCCACAAAAGGTTTTGCGATATTTTCCTCTGCTTCCTCGCATCAAGCATTTCTTCAAATGTAAGTCCATGGCCGCCCTAGCATCATGGCATGAGGAGAATAAATCTTCGGATGGTGTGCTACGAATTCCTACAGATTGTGCATCCTGGAAACATATAGATGGAACATGGTCGGATTTTGCCAGGGAAGCTCGAAATTTGCGCTTAGGCCTGGCTATGGATGGCGTAAATCCATTTGGTCAAAGATCAACATCTTATAGTGTATGGCCCGTTGTCATCGTCAACTACAACATTCCCCCGTGGTTGACTACGAAGAAGGGGCACCTATGGCTAAGCTTGATTGTGCCAGGGCAATATAAAGTGGGGAATATGGATGTGTATCTTCATCCACTATTGGAAGAGCTACAACAATTGTGGATTGGCATAGAGGTGGTGGATATGAGCCGACACACAGGACGACGGAATGCTTTGATCAGAGGCATTCTAATGTGGACCATGCATGACTATCCCGGGCTAACAGAATGCTCAGGTGATCTATTGACACTCCTCACTCAGACACTGTAAATCTTGTTTTTTCCCATAGTTGATCTATTATCATGTGTATACATGCAAGGCTTCAAACAAGCGGATACAGAGCATGTGTCACATGTGGACCTAGACTGAATGCACGTAGGGTGCCCTCACTGAAGAAGCAAATCTACGAAGGTCATCAAGCGTATCTTCCAGAGAATCATGTGTTACGCAACGGCGTTTTGGGAAGAGAGCCACCAAGGATGTCTGCACAAGCATGGTTAGAGCAGAAGGAGATGTGCGATGACGGATTGCCTCCAGGGATGAAGAGACTATCTCTATGGTACGAGTTACCATACTGGCCCCGACTCATGATCAATCACTTGCTCGATCCAATGCACATATTCAAGAATGTGGGTAATCTACTATGGGACCATCTGACCGGCAAGAAAGATACTTTGGGAGCCAGAGTTGACCTTAGAAATGTGGATCGTATGGAGAAATATTGGCCGCAAACAGCGTCTGATGGATCGATAAAACTCCCTAAAGCACCATGGATTTTCACAGGAGCCCAAGAACGCAAAGTAAAAGAGACCATTCGATCTTTGCGGACCCCCACTCGCGTAATGCACTCGCTCCGAACGTGTTTTACTAAAGAAGGAAAGCTTACCGGTTTGAAGTCACACGATTGGCATAAAATGTGTCAGGTACGTTCATAGTGGACTTTAAGATCATTGCTGCACATACTTTACAGTTTATTTTACCGGTTGCCATTGAGGGATTTTTGTCTCTCGACATCTGTAACACAATCTACAAACTTGCAAAGCTGGTGCAATGGATCTCACAAAAGGAGATCAACGTAGACTCCATACCATTCGCCAAACTAAATACTGCGGAGCTTCTGTGCATGTTTTAGAAACATTTTCCTACTACCATGCTAACCATTCAGGTGCATCTTCTTGTTCACATAGTTGATGAGGTGGAAATAGCTGGCACAGTTCATTCTAGATGGATGTTCTTCTTAGAATGTTTCATGAAAATGCTTAAGGGATATGTGCGTCAAAAGGCACGTCCGGAGGGTAGCATGGCAGAAGGTTGGTTGGTATCAGAGTCCCTAGTGTACATTGGAGAGTGGCTAGATGGATTTGATAAAGCCCGGGACACGCTATGGCGAACCATAGATGATGAGCGCATATCTGGGATTGTCATGTGCAATCTCGGTGTTGAGAAGAAGATGACGGAAGATCTAGAGGCTAAAATCAACCGATTTTGCATGCTTCACAATCCAGTGATGCAAAAGTGGATTTCAAAATATGAGGATGCAAAGCAAGAGCGACAAAGGGCACGAATCGAGTGGAGACGGGGAAGACGACCACCGATGCACTATCCGACGGTTCTGGAGAGCCTACCAACCTTCATGAGCTTAATATGGTTGCACAACCAATTGAATAGCGCACAACAATGCGGTGACGAAGTGACTGAGGAAGAGTGGGAGTACTCTCGGGGTTGCGCGACCAAGGTAAGTTTGCAATGTACGACTAGCTAGTGACTTTATTTCTAAATGTTTGAACGGCCACTCATAATCTTTGTTTGTTGTAGTATAAGTCATACACAGCAGCATGGTGTAAAGGTCGACATTTTAGGGTGGAACGAATCGACAAAAAGCGTTTTACTCAAGATTATGGAATCATGGCAAAATTTGAACAGTCTAGTCGACGACGTTCCTCTGATGCAGATCCTGTGGTGGCGGAACTCACTTACTTCGGCACACTGCAAGAGATTTTGAGGATCGATTACAGAGGATTTTTTGTCGACTTGTTCGACGTGCAATGGTTCAAGATAATCATGGAGGGTCGCAACGCTATTGTGCGTAGAGGAGAGTCTGGTTTTCTTGAGGTGGATTCTACTAAGAAATGGACTGACCTAAGAGACACTTTCGTACTACTCGAGCATTGTGAACAAGTAAGTATGTAAATAGTTAACATCCCCCTTTTACAAGTTATGTGCTTGAAAGCTCTCATGTAAGTTATGTGGCTCTGGCAGGTAATATTTCATCGTACAAAGTCTACATCAAACTGGTGGTACATCATGGAGGTAGCCCCTCGTAGTGCAAGGACGTATGAAGGCTACCATGTACCAATAAAAACGGCATCAATGGAGGAGATCAGAGAAGATGCTCAATCAGAAGCCGCTGCGGTGGTGCCAGACGAGCATCAAGATGCTACTACTCTATATGGGGTGCATGCAGAGGAGCTACAAAATGAAACAGAGGATATGTGTTTAAACGGAGAGAGCTCTATATAGATATAGGAAGTTATGCTGAGTTATGCGAGGATGAGAGAGAGATCTCTTAAAGCCACAAATATTGTATTTGAACAATTTTGCTCCGTGTTGTAAAAGCTCTGGCTCTCTAAATACCTTCCATGGTGTATAACGCTCTTTTCTACTCGCGCTCACATCTTTTGTTCGAAAATTCTGAGTTTTCGACTTGCCTCTTCTATCACTCAATTCATTGCGTCATTGTATTTATATGTGTCATTACGTCATTGTATTTAATGGTCTTTGCGTCATTGTCTACTCTATTCATTCAATATTAAGTTTAAATATTCGTGTGTTTAATGCAGGTATGGATGATGAGGAGTTTCTTTCTTCTTTGTCACCGCAGCAGAGACAGTGGTACGTGGAGCGTCATCGCTCTCACGCATCATCACGCATTCCTACTCCATCCGTATCTCCCTCTCTTTCGGAGCATTCGACGCGCTCCAAAGCTTCGGCGTCGACGAGACGAGCTTCACACTTGTCTAGACACCGGCACTCTAGTGGTGGCGGTGGCGGTTGTTGTGGGGATTCCGCCACCGATGCCTCCACACCGCCTCGTGTTCGACAAGGCTCTTTACCCTCCCCTTCTTTGCCCGCCCCCACACCAGCCACAGCATCGCCATCTACGCCAGGTTTTGCATGGCTAACTGTTCCTAGCAGCTACACACCTCTACCTACTCCACCAGGAGCCACCCCGCTCGACACTCCTCGCTTCGGGGCCCAAACGCCAGTGGAGACACCTGACGTCCGTACCCCCATCGACACGCCGCTAGAGACCCCTGCGGGGACACCCAGGTTCACGCGTTACCGGCCATGGGGCTTGCCTTACTCCGTCGACTTTAGCGGCGGCATCATCATGGATGATGACGGCAAGAAGGTGATCTCGCGCATGCGTGGTCTTTTCTCTCAGTTGTTTAGACACTACATACTAAACAAATGGAGTGAAGTACCAAGTGATTTAAAAAACAGAGTCATCAGCATACTTCATGATGAGTTTCCCATTCCAACACGGGATCAGCGCTTCAATGAAGACCTAATGAAGATTCGAATGCGCGAATACTGCAAACACAAGCGTTCCGAAGTGCAAAACGCAATCAAGCATGGGTGGAACAGGCCAGATTGGCTGGCCAAAGAAGATTGGAAGAATGCGAAGAAAGCAGCGCGCGAGAATCCCAACAAGTGGAAGCAACAAAAGGATGCAGCCAGAGCGCGAGTAGAGGCAGGGAGCTCGCACCACTTGGGGAGCGGTGGATGGGCATCATTTGAGGCCGATTTTGGAAGTGTTTTGGCATTGCTCTTTTTGTTCGATAGTTTAGGGTTTATGAGTTTTTTAATTCTAACATAATGAAATCTTTGTATGTGTTGACAGTGGTCGATGACAGGACGTGATCCCACACCGTACGAGCGCGAGTACGCAGGCAGGAAGGGCTTAAACGCCCTGATGGACATTCTCAGTTCTCGCGGCGGCATGGTTAGTATTAGGGTTTACTCTTTTCTATTTTTTGTATTGTTTTATAAATGTTGTTATATGTTTATACTTACTGAAAGCTGTCTTATTGTCTTTTTTTGCAGAATCCGACAGATACGCCGCTTGGACACGATGAGACGTCTGACTAAACGACGTCAGTTTAGCCGTAGCTAGATAGCATTAGTTTAGGGTTTCTCATAGCTTATGTATCATGAGACCGATTTTATACGTCTTTTCGAACCATGTATATTATTACATTTGTCACCGCAGTTCATTTTGCCAATCAATTCTTTATGCCTATGATGTTGTACAATTGTCATTATTACATTTTCCAATCAATTCATTTTGCCTATGATGTGTACAATTGTCAATTTTACACTTGTCAATTTTGCAAACAATGCGTCTTGTGGGTGACTATTTTGGGTCTATTATCTACCCTTGCACTTTTTTTAAAAAGTGAATCAAGTACAATATGGTTGATGGGTGGCAGGGCATTCAATGCCCTGTCACCAAAAAAAATTCTCTCGGGCATCGCTATAACCGTCGCTATTTATGGCTCTGTAGCGTCGCTATAGACTTCTGTTTAAACGTCGCTAAAACCATCGCTATATAGCGACGCATATAGCGATTGTTATAGCGACGCTCTCGTAGCGACGCTATTAGCGACGGTTTTAGCGATGCCGGGGGTTATAAAAACCCAGTGTATTTCCGTCGCTAACAGTGTCACAAGAGCACACAACCTCTTGTAGTGGCACTCGAAAGAAGGCACTAAAGTAAACTCTCTCAGAGACAGCTTGCATGAGGGCGTGCAATGAATAGGAAGGGGGGAATGTTTGGTGGATACGGGCGCATACAAGCGTATGTACACCAAACCCGGTGGACACTCTATTTTTTTTTTGGAGAAAACCCTGTAATTTAGCCTAAGATGAGTTGTAACCATGATGAGATCGGACCTTACCCTTTTTTATTTCTCCGAGTCTACCCCTTATAAGAGGCTGGATGGCCATGGGAAAGCCCCCTAACTTTTAAAGTCAAAACCCTTAGTTTTGAAGCAAAAAAGGATCATTAACTGAAGTAAGAAAACATGCACTGTGGAGGCTTCTTGTGACTACAACTTGTAATCATCTTTTCTCCTGAATGGGTAATCAGAATTCTATTCTGAATACCACATTGCGTTCCTTGTCTCTTGCTCTACAATCTAAGTGTAATCATTTCCAATTCTATTGTGGTTCGTGATGTACCGTTTGTGCGCTAAATGCATTGATTTGGGAGTTAAAATGGTTGTTTTTTATGTTTTGACCATGGATGTGAGTGTTTCTATGCTCAAGGTAGATCTTTCCAAGTACTTCTGTTTCAATTTTCCCCACATTTTTTGTGATGGATCGTGATTTATGTACCTTCCCAAATGATGCCAGAACTTGCTAGGATTGAGCCCATAAGTGTTGTGATACCTCTCCTTAATTTTCGTGACATTCCGGATGCGTTTGGATACCGAAAAGGCGTGATGACGTCGAGTGTTGAGATTGGACGCATACTGATTGTCTAACTAGGAAGTGGTTGATTTTCTTTTGTCATAGAATGAGTAGCCCTTGAGTTCACTTTGGTGAGATTGACACTCTCATTAAGTCTCCGTGCCCCACCCCGAGTCGCTTCATTGCATATTAACATTATGTTAGTACAAAAGAGCTATGCTGCAGACGTCCATCGCGGCGACTCTCTCTCTCTCTCTCCCTCTCTCTCTCTCTCTCTCTCTCTCTCTCTCTCTCTCTCTCTCTCTCTCTCTCTCTCTCTCTCTATTTCTCTTGATCTCTTACTCTCACATTCCCATCTACCAATACACAATTTAGCGCTGGCCGAAAAACGCACCAAACATCATGAGAACCCAGATAGAAACATAGAGTGAGAGAGAGAGAGAAGATAAGAGAGCACGGTTTAGGGTGACAGAGAAACACACACACACACACACACACACACTTGTGGGTGTGGGTGTGGGGGGCGGGGAGAGAGAGTGAGAGAGAGAGGCAATGATATGACAACTTTTGAAAAAATTCAAAGGCAACAGAAACAAGGCTACTTAAAAGATACATCAACGACACATCCACACTAACTACACATGCATACAATATAAAAGTTACACACACACATGGATTATTGCAATGTACCAATTGACCTCCTACTCTCCTCCCTCTCCCGTCCAAAAGAACACTACCAGTCGCTGCTTTGCGACTCTCCTTCTCTCTCCAATTTGCACTACTGAAAAAGATTATCTCTCGTTCTACTTCTTTCTTTACACACTCATGGCATATACCATCAAAGAAGTCTCTCTCTTGCTCGCCTCCTGGTGATCCTAAACTCCTCTCTCTATCTGGACAATTTTACACCCGGACAACTCTCTCTCTCTAACTTTGTGCTACAGTAGGTAGATCTCTCTCTGTCTACCTCACTAGCGTTACAAAGGAAATCTCTCTCTATACTCACTACACACACACACACACACACAGTTTCTTTCCTCTATGGTGCTCTCTTGGGCATAGTACAGGGTAGTGCACCCTCATGGGAGGATGCACACACCTCGTCTCAGCCCTCTCGGCTCACTCCCTTTCCTCTTACTCCCTCACTTGCGCCCTTGCTCTCCTGGCTCCTCGGGTTCTCAATTGCACTTGCCTCATTCCCACTCATGCTCGCGCTCTCTCCTCTCTATCCCTCTAGCTACCTGACTAGCGGCTCTCCTTTCTTGCAACTCCTCTTCTCGCAGCCCCCGGAGGCTACCTCTCCAACGGCGGTTATGTACATAATGAATAAGTGTAGTGAACGAGCACTTGGCCTAACCGATTACATGGGGCTTTACCCCAACAAACTCCCACGTAAAGGCCAATGCGACCGTGAGGGAGAAAACAAAAAGATCGTACAAAACCTGTACAAGGATATCAGAAATATGACCTCAGCCAACGCCCACTGGCTCACTGAATCTGTGTGCATCCAACGCTAATTGTAGAGGAAGTATAGAGTGATCAACTACATACTCCTCACCAAATCTGCACACATCCTGCAGGTATCTCACCATACGCTGTAAAGTGCCCCTATGCTCAAGGCCAACATCATTCACTACATGACTCACTGCTCCCCTTGCAAATGCACCTACCACAAATGCAATCTTGGGTCTCAAGATCAGTATCTTGTACATGAGACTCCCAAATGCTGATGCAATCCTGTCAACATCTGCCAATCTGACCATCTCTGTCAAATCTGGCTCAGAACTCCACTCATGGAAATCACCTTGACACACAAACTTGAGATCCCTGAAAACCATCCACGTGTCCATCGCATGTCATATGCGCACCAAGAGCATCTGTCTATCCTAAACCCTATTTGGCAAGAGCAATGCCTAGCTCTACAAACTCACACGCATTAGCCTCTGGCCTAAGCATATCCATGAATGACTGAATCACGGATGAATTCTCAGTAGTCAAGCCATCCATATCCGTCATCGTATCCATGAATGACATGCCTTGCTACACAACTGGCTCAACATGCTCATATATTGGAGCATCATGCAACCTATCCGCAAAGGAGACATGCCTTGTCTCTTTGCATGGCTCCGTACTCGCGAAGACAATTTTGTCACGCACGTGACGTACTTGCATCACATGAATTATGCCAACACTAGAATCTTTGGCTATGACTAGCTGTCCATGATGCAACCTAAAACTATGCTCGTTCAAGAGTACTTGGCATCCGGTGTCTCATAACTAACTTACAGAGATCAAGATCTATGTCAAACCTAGAACATGGTGTACATCTTGCAACACGTATGATGCACCACTCGGCAACAATAGTCCGATATCTCCGAAACCAACTATGTCATGCACTGAACAATCAGTTAGACACACACGTCCAATCATACCACTAGCATATGTGCTAAACCACTCACGACTTGGCGTGACGTGAAACCTAGCACTCGCATCTAGTATCCAATGCAAAGGTAATGTGTCGTCAAAAACCGGCATAAGAAAGTCAGGAGTAAACATGGAAGCAAAGTTGACCTCTCCATCATGTGTAGCCACATACGCTACATCTGCTCCCACATCATCCAAAGTGATAGCATCTCTCATGTGCTATCTCTTGTGTTGTCTTATCCACCAAAAACAATGCATACGTACATGCCATGTATGACCACAATGCCAACACACAACATCTCTGTGTGTGCAAGATCGCCCATTGACTGTAGGCATCTCTCTAGACTCATTTGTGCCAAAAGCATTGCACAATATTTTCCATAAATCTCTAGATGTACATGCATCCAAAACAATGTGTAGACAGACCCTCACCAAGGTATAACATGATCGTCAAATGTGCAAGCTCATCCAAGTCCTCCCACTCATCGTTAGTCATAGACTCTGACCTAGCATCCATGCCCTGTAGTGGCAACACTTGGCCCAATTGAGTCAATGCATCATGCATACCTACTTTCCAATGCTCAAAGTTTGAACCATCAAACTTTGTATGGAAAAGCATAAACCCTGACAATGATGTACGTGCCAAATCACGGATTCAAGCCTCATGGTCCACATTTGAAAGGGAAACCATCGATTGCTCAATCCAAGCTCAATAATTGTTTTCTCAAGAGCTTACTCTAGTCTATAGCCTTTCCATGGACGAAATGTGCTGAAAAATCTAGTAAATTAGTGTCATTTTCTCTCTAGTTACACTCCAATCATTGACGACAAGAAAAAAAAAAAAGTGCCCAAAACCTTTATTAGTGTCCTAATCTCTCATAGTTTTACAATGAGCCCCTTCAATCATTGACAAAAAGAAAAAAAAATTTGTCTTAATCTCTTGGACCACACCATATTATATCAGTCATCTTAAAAATTTCTTCCTAACCATCATCCTTGCACCACGCATTGGCTCCCCACTTGCTTGTCCCTTCCACGAGTCCTCATCAGCTGCAAACCTCGTCGACCCCTGTAACCCCTCTTTCTTTTCTTTATTATTTGCTTTACTTCTCACTTTAACCTGACATCAGCATATTCTAGGATTCGCTTCAAAAAATGAACCCAAATCGTAGGCACATACTTGCACCATCTTGAGGGCAGCTTAATTAGGGTATGCCCACACGGAGGGGGGTAATAGTCATGAGTTACCCCTCCCTCCTCCACTAAAAAGGGTGCAGCTAGAGTTTGGGCATCTTACCCCCTCCCTCCTCGTGTGTGTGTGTGCACGCATTAGGAGATGTCCAATCAAGTGTCACTTCTTCCACTCTAACAAATTACCTCCTCCCATATGGGGGGGGTACCTTAGCAACTTAGCAGTGGAATCAATAAGGTTACGATATTAGCATCTTTCTTGGTAACAAATGAAATAGATGTCAATCACAATTGAACTTGGTCGATATGCAATTGGACAAAAACTACATTAGCCTCCTTATCAATGTCGATCAAAAACTAATGTGGGTCGATATGCAATCAATTTACAAAAAGTTCTTGGTCAAAAGCCAAAAACTTAAGATGCACACATTTCAATGCATTGTGGTGTGCACCTTCGAGTGTCAATCCCACAAATCATCTTCAATAAATACATGAAAGCTATTTTGAAAGTATGCAACTAAAATGGCATAAAATTCACCTTTGCGACGAGTTGATAATGCACGGACTAATGATGTTATTTGTTTGGAGGCCACCGATAGTCAAGTGGGCACCGCTTTGCTAAGGATGTGCGATCGATTTCTTAACATGGAAACAAGTGCTTATTTGCTTTCTAAAAGAAGCCTTAGTGTTGAGTCGAGTTAGCCATCCTTCCAATGTTTTCAGTGCCAACGATGGAGACTCATCTTAAATGTTGATGGAGTTTGTCAAATGGGTCTTTTTCATTTCATAGCCTTACAAGGCTTTTTAAGACTTTGCCTTGTTTATTTTTTTTGTCCTTGCTCATCTTATATTATTTTCAACATGAACACACAATTTATACTTGTTCTTTTTCTAGGATGGGACTACATTGCTTTTATTTTGTGTACATTTTTATTTTTAAAGCTTTTAAAGAGTAAACAGCTTTTTTCACAAGAACAAGCGATTGTGACTCTCTCTCTCTCTCTCTCTCTCTCTATCTATATATATATATATACTGTATTTTTATTTCCCTCATATCTTGATTTCCTTTTTGGAAAGCCATCGTGAAATCTCACCTTGTTGGTCAAATTGTGCATGGGGCTCTATGTGAGCCAAAGATTTTGTCAAAAGGAAAAGTTAGGCCTCACCCATTTCTCTTTCATCCGTTTTGGGAGACTTTTCTCACACCACGCGTCAACCCAAGAGGGGACCCTTTACAATGACCTTTCCACAAGGCCTCCCTTTGGATTTTCACGTGCTCGTTTTCATCCTTTTCAAGTAGATCTTGCTCACCTGCCTTCGTTCACCACTCTTGGTTTTACACCTCACATATGACTATCTCTCAAGGACTCTGTCATAACCTATGACTATACAAGCCACCTCAGCAACATTCAAGAAATTCATTTCCCTAAATGGACCTCAACACAAAATCCCACAGGATCTTTAATAGATCTACGACAAAGAGCTAGGCACGTACGATGCAAGGTAGACTCAACCATTCGATTCGATAGGGTGCGTCCAAGCTTACCTTTTTTGTCATAGTTTAATTTTTCCCGGCAAAGTTCACTTTATAAGGCCAAAACTGGGCATGAGGGCCACAAAAAAGAGCACACATGTGTGGTTAAGCCGTCGTGCAACCAAAGCTAGGTGGTGGGATCGAATCCGTCTCTACCCACGTGTGCATTTTGCTCACCCTCTGTCCTCTTCAAGATTCGTGTACCCACGTCCCCGCCGTTGATGCCATGACAAGGTCTACATTAAAGACCCTGTGGGCTTTAGTGTCCAAGATAAATGGCCGGACTTCCTCATAAAGATACAAACCGGAAATATTAATAAAATTTTGCAAAGTTGCAAGGATTTTGAATTATTTTCTTGTCAACCGATTCTCCATTCTTTTGCCTCGTTTGCAAATGGCTTGCAACCGGTCCTACACTAAGTTAAGCCAAACCTCTCCCAAACATTGCACCTCGATCGAGTAAAGCCAATGTTTGTTGTATTTTTCATGTGAAGAACAAGCTGTTGTCACCTCATTGGTTCAATCTAAAACATGGCCGTAACATGGGTGAGTTGATTCGCAAATGCATCAAAGTAGTAGAGACACTGGAATGGAGAGATGCAACCAAATATTTCAAAAACTCCATAACCCATTGGTGCCCCTAGCTCTTCAAAGTGGGAAGTGAAGTTTTGAATCCATTCTAGAGAGAATTTGCTAGAAAAATTAATAACAAAGGGATCACTCACTTGACCCAATTTGAGACCTGGTCAGCACGAGATGGAAAGATGCAAATCAAGTGGCCATCCAATTCAATCTTAATGGAATAGAATCACTATTGATCAACTGAGTTGTTGAAGTCTTGACAGTATGCCTATACCAATGAGAGAAGCAGATCTTAGTTGGAAATCTTGGCACTAGCTTGAGAACAAAAACGTCTCCAAGCCACAAACTAAGGAAATCTGTTGCAAACTTATGTTCAAAGCAGATTGGTTCTCCCCACTCAATAACAATGGCAAAAGCACTAGCTAAAATATGGATGGGTGACAATAGCAAGCAATGTATGCGACCCCCAGTGGCCCCGAGAAATGAAGATCTTCCTATGGAAAGTGCTTCAGGGAGCTATGTCAACTAGGGTCAAGGTATTAACCACAGGGATAGGTTCAGCAAATAGATGATTAGAGTGCAAAGCATCTCGTGAAGATCCTATCCGCTTATTTCTAAAATGTCCAATTGCGAGAGGTCTAGTAGAAAAATTATGTAAATGGATACAAAAGACTCGAAAGATCCACTTCTTTAAGAATGACCTACTCTTGGGAGGCAAGATGTGGAAGAACCAAGCCATTCTATCTGCACACAAATTGTCTGTTTTTGCTATTTCACACAAACATGAAAGACTAGGAACCAACGGGTCTTTGAAAAAGACTACTTGATGCCATGTTTCAAAGGAAATCAGGGAAGTGATCGTTGCTATCTGAAAACATAAGAATTTTAAAGATTGGAACCAAGCAACTTGTGCGCTCTTGAGTCTAGCTTCCACCAACCACCAAACTGTAACTACCTTTTCTATTTTAGGGATTGTGTAGCCCCTTGTTGTGTATTTTCTACCTCAAGGCATCTATTGTGCTTGCGGAAAATTGTACATTCCTTTGTGAGTGATATAACTCATCAACTCACCAATGGTAGCAAAAAAAAGAACACGGTGAAGGATCATGTGGTTTTTTTTTTAAATCTCACAATATCTGAGAGGTTGTATTAATAAGAGAAAACCATTACATCAGCACCATGCTCAATTCAATCCATGGCCACATACATTCCAAAGAAAACAGATGATCGTAAGGAGCCCAACCTCGCAAACATCAAATTTTCATAGACTTGACGGTGAGAGTTACACAATTCCACTTGTCAAAGATCTTGCTTTTTCCAATCCCAATAATAGATTCCATGCTATCTTGGAAAATCTCTACATAGCTGGCTACTGAGAGATCCTGGAAAAACACTCAGATGTTCTTGGCCTTCCAAATGGTGGAAGAAGCACAATCTAACAACTTGAGTAAATTACAAAATCGCTTGGCTTTTCATCCCTTTCCCTCCAAGGAGCAAATTATTCTTGGAAAACCCAATCTTCCAAGTCCTTTGGATCCATTTACACACCTTACCTATAGGGCCTCTAACCCTCGGGCACTCCATGACTAAGTGGGGAAGGTCCTCCCCTAGAAGTTCTACAAACCAAGCACCTATCAGAGCCGATACCTTGAGCTAAGATCTTGTCAATGTTGCCAAGGCCCCCCATAACACCTTCCATAGAAAAATATTCATTGAGAGAGTAACTAAGAGTTTCTATGTTCTTCCTAGACGCCATCCACCGAGCATGTGCCCATTGCTTACCCCATTGTTTTTAGAGAGTGGAGAAACAATTCTCCTTGTGCATAAGGACTAGGTCTATGTCCTTAGTGTGTGGTTTGAGGAAGTAACCCCCGGGCACTCCATGACTAAGTGGGGAAGGTCCTTCCTAGAAGTTCTGCAACCCGAGCACCTATTAGAACCAAAACCTTGAGCTAAGATCTTGTCAATGTCGGCAAGGCCCCCCATAACACCTTCCATAGAAAAATCTTCATTGACAAGGGTAACCGAGACTTCCATATGTTCTTCCTAGACGCCATCCACCGAGCCTCTGCCCATTGCTTACCCCATTGTTTTTAGAAGGCGGCAAACCAATTAGAATTGTGCTTAAGGACTAGGTATATGCCCTTAGTGTGTGGTTTGAGGAAGTAAACCCCGAGCACTCCATGACTAAGTGGGGAAGGTCCTCCCTAGAAGTTCTGCAACCCGAGCACCTATAAGAGTCGATACCTTGAGCTAAGATCTTGTCAATGTTGGCAAGGCCCCCATAACACCTTCCATAGAAAAACCTTCATTGACAAGGGTAACTGAGAGTTCCATATGTTCTTCCTAGAAACCTTCATTGACAAGCGTAACTGAGAGTTCCAGCTTAACAAAGTAGGTAACTATAGTTCTAATCTAAGAACATATGGAACTCTCAGTTACGCTTGTCAATGAAGGTTTCTTCCTAGATGCCATCCACCAAGCCTCTACCCATTGCTTACCCCATTTTTTTAAGAGGGATGTGAACCAATTCGCCTTGTGCATAAGGACTAGGTATATGCCTTAGTGTGTGGTTTGGGGAAGTGGAAACTATGTGGCCATCGCGAGGCTTTCCACTCAAAGTTGGGTATGCTTAGGGGCATTAAGAGATTACCCAGCCTTTCCAAAGCTTTGTTAACCTCTCTATTCCATTAAGGTGAAATTGGGCAGCCACAAGGTCTGTCTCTTTCCACTTGATGTTGATGAGTCCCATAAGTGGGTCAGACATTGGATTCCTTTGTTATTCATCTGTCTAGCAATCTCTCTCCAATAGGGAATCAAAAGTATGCCAATAGCTCTAGAGAGCCAAGGGGATCAAAATGTAATAGAGTTTTGAAAGTATCTGGTTAACTCCCCCCACTCTAAAGCCTCCATTACTCTGTTGCACTTGCACAACCGCTCACCTGTTGTGCCGCTCAACCTCAAGCTAGTCCATTGAGGGGCTAGCAGATTTTCATGAACATCAAATGTTTTCCCCCCCTTCTAAATGAGCTTTGTCTAGTCCATCATATCGTAGGCCGTAATAGCCCATGCCTGGTCTTGTTTTGCAATCGCAACCACTTGGCACAAAGGCCTCCACATGAACGGCAGGGTTTGACATCCCTACACCACCTTGTTCCATTAGTTTAGCGACTACATCCCATTTTGCCCTCTGCCAAGGTGTCGAGGTTGGGGTGGGTTTTTTTATAAAAACCTTTTAATCGGTTTCTGTCATTCCCTATGATCATGTGGCATTCAAAACATAAAGCTGAAAAGGAAAATATGAAGCCCTCAATTGAAGAAAGCCATTTACAAATTGACAAAACGCTATTTCAAAACAAAAGGGTGAAAAAAATTCTTTATTTTTGGTTTTACAAAACTCATAGTTTGTGAGTGAATTGTATTAAGAGTAGCATAAAATTACAAAAAAACCTTAAGCTCAGGCCGAGCCTTGAGGTGCTGAAGGTTACAAGTTTGATGTCGACAACCTCTCATCGAGGCTTATCATCACTAGCTTAACAAAGTAGGTAAACTATAGTTCTAATCTTCACTTATCATAGGTTGACATTACAGCATGGGTAGCCCTAGACCAATCTTTCAACTCTTGCTTGCGTCCGAGTGTATAAATCACCACTCTGCTTTCTTGAATAATCTCTGAGAAGCTTGCCACGTCAAGATCTCCTTCAGACACAAGTTGATTTCTCACCTACTATAATGGTGAAAGAAGAAGTATCTAACTATTTGAGATCAGATGAGAAGAGCAGGACTTCCCAACTTCTTGCCACCAAGGAACATATCAATCTTGAAGAATCTGATCAGCCATGTCCTTTGGACCCACTTGCCGATTTTTCCTGCCAGGCCTCTGATCGCCTGCCATTCCATGAATAGGTGGGCCAATGCCATTCCATGAATAGGTGGGCCAAATCCTAAATAGCTATCCTGCACCCCAAGCATTCATCAGACCCAATTCCTCCCTATTAGGTAAAGGCGGTGTGCCTCACCGTGCTTTGCCCGTGTCCCGTCGCCCACACTTATCTCCTTATTCTTTATACATAAAAAGAATAAGGAGCTATCACTCATTCTCACATTGTGCTCATACAGTGAGATTTGGGAGCTCCACCCACATCCTGTGTATACTCTGTCTCTCCTCTTCCCACTCTCTGCCCACGTACCACATTTGTGCACTCACAATTGGTATCTGAGTTTTGGCGACGCGCATGCGATGGATTTTTGGCGAGACGAAAGCGACGGAGCTCGGCTACGATGGCTTGAGCTTGGCAAAGGTGGATACGGCTCGATGGTGTTAGATCTCAGCTTATGTATGTATATTCAGCTTCTGTAGAGCTTGTGTACCAAGCTATTGCTGAATTTTATAAAAAAAGAGTAAAAACAAGAAGTGTTGCAACTCGTTTTTGTTGTTTTTGGCTCCTGAAACATTGCTTTTTGCATATCTCCGTCACACAGAGTCGGATAGATATGATCCAGGAGTCTAAGTTGGTATTTTAGCAGATTTCGGACACAATGGTGACGTCCATTTTTTGAAATTATGATCTAAATTATAGAAAGTGCAATAGCATCAAGTTTATGCTACATATTTGGACCGAAAACAGAGGTTTTTGGCATATCGCTCACACCCGGACTCAGATATGTGTGATCCAGGAGTCTACCCTGAGGTTTTGGCACATTTCGGACGCGTGGTTATATCAAAATTTTGAAATTCTGAGCGCTGAAATTTTTGTAGCAGCCTGTCTTCAACAATCTTGACATATCGAGGTTTTGTCGTTTGACTCCTACAGTGTAGAGAGTGATGTGGTTTGCATCTTTGGCTATGTATGGCACGCTATGGTGCTATTTGAGAGAGAATTCACCTTGTTTTTGCATATTCAAGTGATACTTTGGGATGTGTCTTTCGGATTGTTACACATCCGGATACAGTTTTATGCGCATTGTTTGACTATGTGGGGCATTTCAGAGACCTTTTTTAGCACGGTTTTGTGCAGTTTCATGCTATGTATGCATTATGCGGATATAGTTTGAGCTAGCCATAGCTTGCAGGTAGTAGGTTACAGGTTTGCAATGTTTTTTGGATAGGTACAGGTCCATAGAGCTACTCGGTTAGGAGTGAGCCACTTTGCCATGCTTTTGGTATTGCATGTAGACCATTTGTAGATTTTGCTACTGAGACAGTGTCTATTGTCATGCGTATTTGGCGAGAACTTTTGAGTTTTTGCTCAATTTCCACGGGAAACTCTGCTGGATTTTTCTCAGATTCTCGCCATAGTTTATGCGTATTCGCAGATTGCTCTCTGATGTTATAGTGGTCGATATATTCCCAATTTGAGAGTGATCGAGTGTTTACTCTCACTTTTGACAAGTTTTGTCAATTGGGACACGGTTTGGTGTTCTTGTACCCACTCTCATAGGAGTGAGGATTTGCGTATCCTTATGTGGTTACAATACAGGCTAGTCACAGGTTTCATAGTTTTTTTGCAGATATTTGCAGGCAATTTCTCTTGTGGGACGCGTATTGAGCTGGTTTGCTGTCTACTTGCGTATATGGTTATGTACTTTACACTCGGTTGATCAATTTGTCCCACTTTATGCTTGCAGAGTTTGTAGATTGTGGAGTTTTTTTATGCATATGAGAGCATCGATTTTAATGCGATTGATCATGCTTTTGAGCATCGTGTGGTGGTCGAGTTACCTCCCACTTTGTTTGCCATAGTTTTGGCATGGATGTAGAGACGCTTAAGGTTAGAGGCGGTTCTCGCTCACGATTGCGACTGATATGTTGGCACTGTGGCCACACGATGGGCATATTAGGTGTCCATTCTTTAGGCGTATGAGGCAGCGGAATAGGCAGATGCATGGTGCTACTATGAGCACATATGCTAGAGAGTATGCTTGTGAGACGGGCATGTCACTTTTGAGTCTAGCTTGCCTTTAGACTACTTTGTGACTTGAGATAGCACATTGTCTATGCATTTTCCACTAGACGAGCATGCAGTCTTTCACGTGACGCCACATCGTGATTTGTTTTGCTCTTTCTCTGGTGGGAGACTTGGTTATGTGCAGTTTGTTGATGGTTCAGCATATGACATACAAGGTGCTGGAGATATATGCATGTCTTTACCTAGCGGTGCATTTCTTACACTACGAGATGTCTACTATGTACCAGGACTCAGTCAGAGTCTCATTTTAGTGCGCCAGTTCAGAGTAGTGGACATTGTGTACTGCTTGGAGAGCGGTCATTTCAGATGCATAGGGGATCATTGGTGATAGCCAGAGGTGCTAGGAGTGGTTTGGTATACCCATTGCATATTTCTGACACACGAGGCATTGTAGTGTTTGTGTATATGCAGCCATGTTTGGAGCGAGAGACGAGGTGTGTCTCTTTTGCGGATGTGTTGCATGGAGAGCATGTTGTGCATTTGTCTTGTGGTGATGTTCATAGAGATAATGGTATCTCTGGGGATGCACAGCTTGGTCAATCATCGATTGAGGTGACATCAATTGAGCCAGAAATCGATGCATTGTTCTATGATGCGTTTGATACGTTTGAGGGTGGCAGTGTCCTTCAGATAGCTATGGGTGATTGCAGTGGTGCTAATTTTTTGGTTTTGCAATATCTCAGTAGATATGCCTTTGCTAAATGATGCTGACATGGTGATGCATAGTCAGGTGGTTCCTGATGAGGATGCATATGGAATTGAGGTTGTTGACAAGGATAAGTTCGCACACATAGTGCATGTTTCGTCGGCTTTCGGGTCTCTCATGTCTGACCTTTTGGTCTCGAGACCTGATCTTGCTTATGCGGTTGGTGTATTTGGAATGGGAGTTGTCAGTCATGCGATGACCGACATTGGCTTTGTGCATTGTGGAGCCATGCAGGTCATCACTCGATACCTACATCAGGAGTGTCATTGTAGCTCTAGCCCAAGTGGTATGCATGTTGCATCTACACTAGAGCGGTTACAGAGTGAGCTAGTGGGCATAGGTTGAGAGCCGTCTTCTCTCACCTCTTGTATATACTAGTTGTAGGCTAGTCTTCTTGCCACTTATCGGCACACAGCCTTTAGTGGGATAATGTTAAGTAAAAGCGGTGTGCCTCACCATGCTTTGCCCGTGTCCATCGGCCAGTGTCTGGTCGCCCACATTTATCTCCTTATTCTTTATACATAAAAAGAATAAAGAGCTCTCACTCATTCTCACACTGTGCTCATACAGTGAGATTTGGGAGCTCCACCCACTTCTTGTGTACTCTCTCTCTCTCTCCCCTTCTCACTCTTCGCACACGCACCACATTCGTGCACTCACACTCTCTCCTAGATCTTTACGACAGTTGGTATAGCACCCCACATCACCTTCCATAGAAATATCTTCATAAACTATGAACACTTTGGCTTCCAGATATTCTCCATGACTTCCTCCCACCATTCTTCCATCCATTGTCTCTTCCATATTTTTTTGAGGGGGCTAGACCAATTATTCTCGTGTATAATTGCATGATATATGCCTTTAGAATTGGGTTTCCATAAAAGACTACTTTTGGGCCATCTCCAGGCATTCCACTCAAACCCAAATTCACAAATTGGCATTACAACACTGTCAAGCTCTTTTAATACTCTGTTGACTAACAATATCTCAGGTCAATGGTTTTCGAGCTTCTACTGTTACTGTCCCATAAGTGAGCTAACCAATGCAGACCCTTATTATTCACTTTCCTAGCAGTTTCTTGATGTCCTTAAATGAAGGGACCCATCACCCACTTACAATTTGAACAAAGGCATCCAATTTTATTTATTTTTGCCAAACTGACAATTGTGAATGGATGCTATTTTTTCTCAAATCTAAATGTACAAAGTAACAAGTTCATGTCGAGCTTTAAGGGATTTTATATTACATCTCTAAGCTACCAAGGCTCACCAAGAGATGAAAACCTACCCATATTTTGGTTAGCTCTAATCCATCAGGATGGCATTGATGTCCTATTCCACTCATCCGAGTTATTACTTTTATCAATGGCTACAAACAATTCCTTGCTTTCTTGCATGACCTCTGTGAAACTATTAGAATAAAGATCATTCTTAAAGACCCAATCGTTCCTGGACTTCCAATTTTTTGCTTAAAGCTTGCCCTGAGGTTATCAAGAAACCTCCTGAAATTGTGCAAACGTTCGCCTTATCCTTAAGGTAAAGGTGCAATATTGAAAAATTGAGATTGCTCTCTCTCCTTGAGAATGACTCGTTTGATCCATCTATGTGGAACGGGGAGATAGTGTCAAAAGGGAAGATTTTTCATCACCTTGGAGCCCCTCTCAGAGTGGATGTTACTCACAAGCAGAGACTCATGTGGGTTATGGAAAAAGTCAATATTAAGATGCGAAGATGGGAGTTTGTGCTTCTCCCCTTCCCAAGAAGAGTGAAGGCTAACAACTCTTTCATGTACCCCTATACAGCCTTTAATGGTCCACTACTTAAGCTAGCTAAATGCAACTATAAAGAGTTCTTGAGACCTATTAAGAGATTTCTATGGAAGAACAACACTAAAGACACAGTACCCTGGCAATGGGAAAAATGGAAGACGGTTCCAAGACCTGTGGAGAAAGGTGGGCTAGGGATTCTTAACCCCAACACTCACTCGGTGTCTCAATGTGAAAAGTTTGTGGTAGCCCTTGCTAAGGAACACCAAGCTTGGGCCATTATGGCTAAGGATATGATGGAAAACTCTAGAATATGCTTGCAAGGTGGGCAGTGGAAAGGGATTGAGGTGCACAACAAGTTGTTGGCCCCGCAATGGGCCATACTGAAACTTGGGGGTACGACATGTGAGCTCACTCAAAAATGCAACAAAGAAACGGGGTCTTTGGAATGGGGAGAGTTGGCTAGGTACTTCCACAACTCTATATCTCATTGGTCGCCTTGGGTATCCAAGGCTGGAGGCACCCTTTTGACCCTTTTTTGGAGGGAAGTTGCCAGGAAGGTTAATAACAAAGGTATTAGGCATATAGGCCAATTATTGGACTACAACAGAGGCTATTGGAAAGGAACTGAGCAGCTGACTTTTGAGCTTAGCCTCAGTGGGATAGAAAGATTGTTGGTCAATAGAGCCCTTTGTTAGGAAATAAGACGTAGCTAAATAGATAATTGAGTAGATTACTTAATGGAAAGAGACAGATTTATATACACGAGATTATAGAGTAGAGAGAGAGAAAGAGAGAGTACACACGATATACGTGGTTCACCCAATGTGGGCTACGTCCACGGGAAAGCAGCCACTCAATGGCTTTAGTACTTCAAAACAAGAAGTAGTTTACAAAGGGATTATACCCTTAATGGAGCTCCCTCCTTGCTTCACTCTCACCACCTCACACTCACCTTGTTGCATCAACTTCACACTATGAAATGTGTGTAGAAATGGCCTCCTTTTATAGGCCAAAAGGGCTGCCCTCTCTTATGAGAGACAGCCATGTGTAGCCGCCCTTGTGCGAATAAGTCCAAATCGGACCCTCCAATCCGCCCATGTGTGGCCGCCCTTGAGAAGACAAGTCCGCTTTTGAATTCGGCCACCGGCCACCGGCTATTGACTTCCAACCACCGGCCACCGGCCATTGACTACCGGCCACCGGCCATTGGCCATTGACTACCGGCCACATGCCAACCGACCGGTTGTTTTCCGACCACTTTCCGACCGCCGTCCATGAAAATTTTGGTTTCCGATGAGTGATTTTCCTTCACGCACGATGGCTTCTCCTCATAATGGGGGCCTTACAAATGTGTGTTTTTACCACAGAAAATTACAAGGGTAAATCATATTGATCAGCTCACTATGTGGTATGTGCCGAACCCTTGACCAGCTCACTATGTGGTATGTGCCGAACTGTGAAACCAAGCTCCAATGGAAATCTTGGCACTGGCCTGTGAATAGACAGTTCCTAAAACCCCAAACAAAGGATGTGTATCTCGCTCTTATGGAATCACAGGATTGGTTCTTCCCGCTCAATAAGTAGTGTGGGAGCCATGCCAATTGGAGTGAAGGTCCTTGCTAAGGGAACTGGTCAAGATAGATGCTCACAATGTAAAACGTCTTGTGAAGACCTTTCTCATATGTTCAGAGAGTGTCCGACAATGGGTCCAAAAGACCTAGAAAATAGGTTTTTTCAAGGACAATCTCTTCTTGGGAGGGAAGACATTCAAGAGCCATGCACTGCTCATTGCTACGCAAATTGTGAGGTATTGATACTTTAAACACATTTGGAAGACAAGGAATGGTCGGATCTTCACGAACTCCCTGGAGGTAGCTAAGTTTGCGGAGATAGTCCAAGAAAGCAGGGTAACGATCATCGCCATTGGATAGCAAAGGAGCTCAGAGGAATGGAACAGGACCCTGGGGGCCGCATTAATGGATGGGCAAAGGTGAATGTATGGGCTCATCTATGGTCAAGGGGTGGCTCCCCCATTAGCCGATGTATCTAGGATCTGTTGAAGTGGTCATGGCTCGTCACGAGCATGGCAGGAATGTAATTGCTTTGCTTCTGTTAATATAATCCACTCACTATTGTGAGTTTTGCACACACACAAAAAAGAACCAGAATCTAACTATTTCCATGCATACAAGTAGCACTTGTCTTTTCATTACCGCCCCCCCCCCCCCCCCCCCCCCCCCCCCCCCAAACACAAAAAAAAAAAGAGAGGAAAAAGATCGTTTTTGAATAACTCTATTTTCTAGGTTTTTTGTACTTATTTGCAAGTCTTCCCTACTAGGCTACTTATAGTCGGGCACTCCTTAAAAATGTGAAGGAGGTCCTCATGAGCTGTAAGGTCTCCGACCCCGAGCTAAAAGAACACCATTGTACCATGAAACAATCATAATGAAAAAAGTTACTATTTTTAGCAGTTTTTCAAAATCTGTCGATGCCATGATGTTTAGAATGTCATAAAGCTTCCAAA
Organism: Adiantum capillus-veneris; assembly: GCF_014529385.1. Classification (NCBI taxonomy): domain Eukaryota; kingdom Viridiplantae; phylum Streptophyta; class Polypodiopsida; order Polypodiales; family Pteridaceae; genus Adiantum; species Adiantum capillus-veneris. The sequence goes on along the minus strand of NC_140953.1, from coordinate 86,881,744 downwards.
AGTGAATTAGAATAATTTTTATGGAAATTTTCCAAAATAGTAAGTTTTTGGTCACCCGACCTGTCAGTTTTGACCGTCTCGAAAAATTGCACCCGTATCCCAAATTTGAAAAAAATGCATTTTCGAATGCCGAGGGCTGCTAAATATGGCAGGTACCCAGCTTAATACACCTTAGTTAGAGCTTAGTATAGCAAGTTCCAGCATTAAATTCTGATTCGTATTGCCCATCTTAGGTTAAAATTAAATTTTCCTAAAGTTGTGCGGGGAGGCACCGGGACTCGGGGGCTGTGTGGGAACTGGCTCCAGGCCACTGCAGACTAAGTTTGGCAGTAAGAGGGCATCCTCACACACTCAGAGGGCTCGTGGGCTACTTTCCATGCAAGAGAGAGAGAGAGACTAAGTGAGCTCTTGAGCGGGTTGGGACACTTGGTAAGTATGCAACTAGAGCTGAAATGCATGAAGTGAGCACTCCTCCAGATGCATATAGCAGGCAAATTCGAAATTTTCATCTTGTGAACCTATATAAGAGCATGCTCACACACACAAAAGCACACATATATTGTGAGGTCCCCACCCCGCCGTATCCAACGACGGATTTGATGGTGAACCTGATGGCCACTAGATCTATAGCGGAAGCAAACAAAATGGTTCAGGATTCAACTAGCGGATGATCTCTTATCACAAAGTGAGTCGAGTTCGAGCTTACTATCAAGGAGATTTAGCTCCACCTCACAGGGGAAGCTTACTTAAACTATCTAGCGATCCTAAGACCCACCTTCCAAGAGGAGAGAAACCTCGAATGCCTTTTTCCCCATGTTTCAGAGGCACGTACACTTGAGACTTCGCCGCTCTAGGGGCAATGAGTTTTACTAGTATCGATTTTAACACTATGGGGACAGAGAGTTCCCGACCAATCGGGACCACCCTTCTCATAGGCATTGGCAACCTGAGCCAAGCCCCCACTTTCAACCCCCACACTCACACTTCCTTGTGTGTCCTAATTACTACCACAATGGTTGTTCAAAATAAAGATTCCTTGATTAGATTCCGAATCACATTGTTCGTTAAGACAGCCCTTCAATCAGTATTGCAAATGGCACCAAGACAGTATTCTAGTAAAAATTATACTCAAACTTATTCATTAAAATTCCAATGTTCTGGAGGTACAACATCCCCCCTCCAGCGAGAGTTTACTCCTCCCGTTGTCGCCTAGCTGCCCATACAACTAGGTATGTCCACCACATAGAAAGCACGACATGGACATTCCCACCGCATAGAAAGCAAGACGTGGGTTCCCACCGCATAGGAAGCAAGTCGTGGATATCCACCGCATAGAAAGCAAGTCGTGGATTCAAGAGCCCTTAACGAGGAACTCCGCCCCCTGTGATCAGTAGGGGGGTCATGACTGATTCAACATTGGAAATAGAATGAACATGTCGAGCTAAATTTTTCCTAGCAGACATTCTTTCCTATTGCAAACAACATACCCATCAATCATTTCTTTCCTACTTTAAACTTTAATGTACAAATGAATTTAATGCCGAGGTTTCCGTCGGATCTCTCCAACATTTTTGGGGATATGTTCATTCCTAGCTAAACGTGTGCAATGTTAAATTAAACAACTAGAATGAATTAATGACCTACCTCTTCCATTTCTTCGTCAATGGCCCGTGAGATGGCCGGTATTTGTTCGTCCATGGGAGCTTTTCCCTTTCCGTTCACATTGCTCGTTCCCGCCTAGCGGTCGTGGGCACCACCGAAGCGAGTTCTGTTAACCGGGGCCATTTTACTCGCTACTTTAAATGATAAACTTGAAGAAAAGAGCTAAAGTCCGAGAGCATCATAACAAACCAATTGGCATATTAGAATCATTAATGAATCCTCCTTATGCAAGAGATTAGATTTTTCCTTCGAGACCTAGCAATTTTATGGGTAGTTCTTTACTTGCCCTTATGGGAACTAGCTCTAAGTTAATCACTTGGATTAGATGATTAAGAAATTCAGAATTTTACTAATTGATTTACAAGAGAGATGAAATAAGCGAGTTCAATCACTTTCCTAGAGCAATTTGAAGATGCAAAATTACCGCAGACGTGTGTGATAGAAAATTCTCTTCTTAATTGCCTAATGACGGTTTATTTTTCAGCCTTAATCAGATTTTAATGTGAGAGAAGATTGAGTCTAATATAATTGCAATACTATTGAATAATAAAAGAATGAATTCCATCAAATCTACTTTATTACCGGCTGACAATTTATTAGCTATGCTGCCTAGAGAGAGAATCTTTCCTAATCATGTATTAATTCTTGATTAAGGATGATGAATGGCTGCATAAATTAGCTAATTGAATGATGATTATGTAGTGGAGTATAGCTATGTAAACCTAGAGAGCAGCTATTGGGAATTATAGCTAAAAGTAGGCATAGTAGATGAGAATTATGAGAGAGTAATGATGAGAATTAAGAAGAGCCATAATTAAACCATAATTACCGTGATTAGGGACTGAGAATCCTCTGATTTTTTTGATCCAATGAATCCTCAAGATGAGAATTTCGGCGGCACCTCCCTCCTTGCTCCTCCTTCAAAAACTGTGTGCGTACCGGGAGCACCTCCCCAAGGTGTGTGTAGGTGTGTGGGTGTATACTGGGTGTGTGTATGAGCATGTGTGTGTGTGTGTGTGTGTGTGTGTGTGTGTGTGTGTGTGTGTGTGTGTGTGTGAGCACACCTTTAAATAGGCCTCCTCAAGCTGAAAATTGATATGGGTTGCTATAAGCAACTGGGTGAGCACTCAGTGAATGCATTGGCAAGTCTAGTTGCCTACCCACCAAGTGTCAAGTTGGCTTGGTTAACTGGTTCTTTCACTTAGTTGCAAGCTTGAAAACTCTCCCAAGACTCCCACAAGGACAAAAGGCACCCCCTAGCTGCTAAAGCTGACTTGGCGTGGCCTGGAGCCTGTTCCCACACAGCCTCGGGCCCCTGGAGCCTCCCCGGACAATTTTGGGAAAATTTCATTTTAGGCTAAAACGGGTCATACGAGTCGGAATTTGATGCCGAAAATTTCTATAGCAAGCCCTAACTAAGGCATACTGACCCGAGTACCTGCCATATTTAGCAGCCCCTGGGGTTCGAAAATGCATTTTATCAAATTTGGGGTACGAGTGCAGTTTTTCGAGACGGTCATAACTGGACGGGTCGGGTGACCAAAAACTTACTATTTTTGGAATTCTTTTTACAAAAATTATTTTAATCCACATTTCAAAGCTTTAAAACATTCTAAACATCATGGCACTGATTTTGATAGAACTCGAAAAACTACTAAAAATAGTAACTTTTTCCATTATATTCATTTCAAGGTACAATGGTGCTCTTTTTGATCGGGGTCAGAGACCTTACATATATGCTCACACACACACTAAGTACACAGACACACACTCCTACACACTCACACACCTTGAGGAGGTGCTGCCGACGGACATAGTCTTTGGAAGAAGAGCTAAGGAGGAAAGTGCTGCCCGTTTCTCGCCTGGAGGAGTCCATTGCATCAGAATTTCGAGAGGAATTCAGCCGTAACCTCGGTAATTTTTTATTTAAATCACGCTTGTTGTAATTCCCTCTCTATTATCCTCTTAATTCCGCATCTAGTTGCATAATCATAGTCAAAATACTCATTAGATACTCTTTAATTCTCCGTATCCATGATCTATTGCATAAATATTAATCTAATTAGTAATCATGCAAGTAATTAATCACTCTTCATCATAGTTTAATGAATGTTTAAGGAATCATCCACTAGTCACCGTTGTGATTAAAAATCAAGTCAGCTTTGAGGTCAGAATGGTCCATTGTATTCTATTACTCCATAATGTGTAAATAATTAAATTAGAATCAATTGCTCATGGATTAGGATGTAATTAGGGAAAATTAATCCATCATCAATCATTAGGAAGGGAGAAATCCTCTCATCTATGTATACAATAAATCTGCAATTCTCTACTTGCATTAAGAAGTGATTAAGCACGTCTATTTCATCTCTAGTAGAATTGATTAAATAAAAATATAAATTTCATAATTATCTAGGTCAAGTTATTAACCTCTAGTCCTATTCCCATAGAACAAGTATGGTGCTATCGGGATTCTCTATGTCATCATCATGGTTGTATGTTACTCTCGAATGTTAGCTCTCTTTTTCCAAGTTGTCAATTAAGTAGTGAGTATAAAATGGCCCCGGTAAAAAGAACTCGATTCGGTGGTTCCCACGACCGTGAGGCGGGGACAAGCAACACTAATGGAAAGGGAAAAGCTCCCATGGTCGACCAAGTAGCGGCCGTCTCACGGAGCAATGACGAGGAAATTGTGGAGGTAGGTCAAGTTTTAATTCAAGTTTGTTGAAGCAACATTGCATTTGATAAGGTAGGATGAAAAACACATTTCCCAACATGTTGGAAATCAACGGAAACCACGGCATTTAAATTAATTGTACTTTATATTCAAGCACGAAAGAATGCTTTCGAAATATACTGTCTGAAGTAGGAAAGATTGGTTGCTAGGGAAAATTTAGCTCAGCTAGTTCATTTTCAATTCCAATGTTGATCTAGTCCGAACCCCCTCTTGATCACAGGGGGCAGCTCGCAAAGTTATTTGCAGGAGCTAGAGTTTCTAGTTAAGGGCTCTTGAATCCACGACTACTGGTTAAGCAGTGGATATCCACGACTGCTGGTTAAGAGGTGGAAGTCCATGACTACTGGTTAAGCGGTGGACAATCTAGTTGTGTGGGAAACTAGGCGACAACGGGTGGAGTAAACACTCGTTGGGGGATTTCGTGCCTCCAGATAATTTGAACTTTAAATGAATGAGTTTTTGAGTGAATTTTTAGTAGAATTATTGTCTTGGTGCCGCTTTGCAATACTGGTTGAAGGGCTATATTAAAGAACTTGTGAATCGGAAAAATAAACAAAGAACCTATATGTTGAACAACCATTGTGGTAGTAATTAGGTAACAAAGGAAGTGTGAGTATGGGGTGGAAAGTGGGGGTGTGAGTATGAAGCGAGCCACATGAAGTGAGCAGGGAGTAGAGTGCAAATCACTTTTTACGACAACAATAAAATAGGTGAGCAGTTAGCATACAAGATTTGGTGTCATAGAGGGTGTTATAGTGCAAGACATCATCCACACAATGTAAAGAGACAAATTGACAAGGCCATGAATAATTGGTTAAACCAAAGGTAAAAGTGCCCAAAGTATAGCAAACCCCCCAAAAAAACAAACCCTGAACTTTCTATGTTTGTTTCCCTACAGTGTGTATGCAAAACAGAGAGATGATTCTACACTTTGTTGGCAAAGGTCGGGTTGCGGGTTCGTATCCTTGTGGAAGTGGGGTTGCACGAATTTATAATCCAATTGCAAATATTCTTGTTGATCCAAATTTATGAATATTCTTGTTGATCCAAATGTTCTTTCTAGTTTGAGATAACGGGTGTTGGGCGGGCAGCAAAACGGCTCAAAGTTTCAAAGAAGGCAGCAAAGGAAGATCCTATGAAGTAATTTGTCTTGCAGTTAAAACATCAAAAGACTGTCATTTGGTGCAAAGGACAAGTGCGGGAAATCAAAAGGCCAAATGCATACTATGGAGGAGAAACAACTGGAATTCGTACAACAATCAGTCGTAGTGTGAGGTTCCACAATTGAGACAGGTGAGGTTGACTACATAATCGACAAACATGTAGGAGTCGGCTAAAGTTTAACAGCTAGTGTTTGGTTTGTGATGTTTGGTCAGGTAGTATTTTATTTTTCTCGAGTCTTAGTGAAGGGGCGAGGAAAGGACAAGTCCAGCCAATTCCTTCTGCTTCCTGGGTGAGGATAGGAAGCTAACGTTCCCCCAGCCATCATTGGATGAAGGGCCAGGTTCTGCATTGACAAGAATATGCATGTATGCAGGCATTAGAGAGCCTCTAATCGTGACCCATTTTCATCAAAGAGGAGCTAAAGCTTGATGCTTCAAATAGCCACACCACTGTTCAACAGGAAACTAATTGAATTAACCTTGAGCAACCTGACGCATAACACTACAATTTTCAAAAAAAAAAATCAACCTGATGTACAAAGTAGACTCAATTTGCATGTGCTGTGTTTGAGATAATCTCTGCATTTTGCTAGCCCTAACCTTCCCAGCTATATCTTCTAAAGAAATTTTGTTCAATAATTTGCTCATTTGCCAATGCCATACACAGGTTTGAAAAGCACCCATGGCCATAACTTCTCCAATTATCAATCTTTTACTCATATCGTAAACTGGCGATAATGTATCTAAGAACAAATGTTTAACTTTTGGGCAATCCCGCTGCTTGTTTCACAATGCATTGTTTTTCTTATCAAGTTTTCTAGTGAGGAAACATGCCCCACTCACACACACCATGCATCCTCAAGATTGGGGTTCAAGTCCCACTTAGACTATCCCAATTGATGTAAAGCTCGGGAATCTTGCACCTTTACAAGCCCACTTCTCTTATTGTTTGAGGCGTTGTTACGACATGTAGGCATTAATTGGACAAAGCTGGCGATATGGAAAAGAAGAATCCAATTTCACACTAAAGAGATCCCTTAGAAACTAGATTCAATGTACAAACCACATCTTCTGGAGCTTGAGGGCTAGGATTCATCAATGATGACAGAGAATACTTCACGCTCAACTTCACTTCACTGTTCAGCAGGAAACTAATTGAATTAACCTTGAGCAACCTGATGTAGAACACTACAATTTTCAAAAAATTTCTCAACGTGATGCACAAAGTAGACTCAATAAAACCTAACAGCAAAATGTAGAGATTATCTCGAACACAGCAATCTGCATATAGCCTTATGTGAACACAAAATTTCAACCAAACACCAATGCAAAACATACAGCATGTCAGCTATAGTTCAATACTCCGATAAGGAAGGAGTCTAGAACAAATCCGGTGCATATAGCCTTATGTGTACACAACAAATTCAACCATATACCAATGAAAAACATTTCCAACATGTCAACTACAATTCAATACTTCGATAAGGAAGAAGGAGTCTAGAATAGATCCGGTCATCTCCTTTAAACATCAAAACATGGCAACCCATGAAGGCAGCAACCAACCCAAACGTTCCCGTGCTGCCTGCAAAGAGGTCGAGCACCGTGTCTTCAATGCAACTAAACAAGGATATTATGTACTTTGCCAACTTCTCGCCACGCTAAGTCCCACCTCGCCAAGGCTTTCCCTTGCATACTGAAATATCCTCAAGGGGAACCCTGCATGATAGAGCATCCATAAAATTACACATTGTTACCTTCATGCACATTCTTTCAAGATTAAATGTCCTATGCATAAATTCAAAGCATCAATTAGGCTCCTACACATCATATATTATGTCCTTTGCTGATTGAAAACCCTCCCCAAGGTCCATCTTTGCTAGTTGGTCCTCATGTACATCAAGAGTTGTTATTGGGGTGGATGATCTCACAAAGACCGATAGCATTAAACAAGACACCTAAAGCACAACCACTCCAAATCATAAGAATATATATCACTCAATACTTGGCCACAAACAACAACCCAAACCAAATGGAGGGAGACTCACATGCATGACAATGTGCCCGATTTTGGTTCCAATTGGTGGAGTGCAATGGACAATCTGTCGTCGGAACATTGCAAACCCCAATCTGGTGGCTATGCGCTCAATAGACACTCCTTCCTCCAGTGGATACAAGCAAACTAGATATCCCAAGTCAGAAAGGTAGAGGTCTACCAGCTTGAAAGTGCTCTCAAATGTCATTGGGCCAAGCCTGTTCCACCCCGGAACATTCTTCTGGGAAAATCCTTCCACCGCTACATTAGAAGGAAAGTCAACCATTATTAGATCAACACAGTTGTCTACTTGCTTCCCTTTAATCCTCCCTACGCTGCAGACAATAGTCAGTGCCTCAGATACACTAGAGGTCAGCTCCTCGCTCTTGATTGGGTTAGTCATTGCCTTCCACAAGTCCTCCACCTCAACATGAAAGCAAAACACAGTGCCTGCACACAACTCTTCTTTTAGGCGCCGGCACGTATTTGATAGTGCCAAAGACATTTATATCTTTTAGCCTTACTTGCTGGTTTCAATTCAGGTGGAACATAAGTGCCCTTTCTGTTGGACACTCCTAAGGTGGTTGTCCTTTCCCTTTCAGACTATTGTTGTGCCGCCAAGTATTTATTAACTATTTCTTTGCCGAGGTTTACTGGCATTGGAGGCCTCTTGCCACTACTCCTAGATACTGTTGACCCAGTGGAGGCAAAGTGAGATATTGAGTCCCCCCTTCGCTCTTGATGTTTTGTTGTCCCCATCTGCAATTGTGTCTTGTGCAAGTCATACAACTCTAATTCCTCCTCTGGTGCCCATTGACCAAGAAAGTCCAGCCACCAAGGGCAGTGCCTTGTCTCCATCTCACTCAGATGCTACATTAAATGTGCACTTGTCATGGGCCATGACAACATTATTTGCAAGAGGAGATCATTCAATCATCAAAGAGCTATACTTACCCTACCAAGTTTCACATCTTGGTACATGTAAACCGGCTGGTCCCAAACGTACTCCATGGCAAGTATTTCTGCTATATGTTTCTCAGCATGCTCTTTTCAGAACCACCTACAAGAGATCAAACAGATGAAATGAGCCTCTACACCAATATAGTAAATGGAAGAAACAACAAAAGAAAGGAGTTGCACCTGTAAAGCACGCGTGTTGCAGCTGTCTTCAGGCTGGGCTGAAGATCAGGCTCATTAGAAAACTTTATTCCCCCCTCATTAGTCTTGAAAGCCTTTCGAAAGAACCTCATTCTACATAGTTGTACGTATGAGTTCCAACGAGATTCAGGAGGTGGAGGCAAATGATCGACTTCCCTTATCTCTTGTATGAGTATACGACCATGGTCTGCCAATTGCAACCAAAATCAATACATATGCAGCCAATCATGAACCTTAGCTTTGTCATTTGGGAGTCCCTCTAAAGTTCTCTGGTTTGCATTGTGGTTGTCCAGCATGCGCACAATCTGAGCTTTATTAGCATCGCTAATCATTGATGATCCTATCATGTTCAGTTTCTCCTCAGTGGCAATGTGGGTGGATGGCTCATGCCAAGGCAGTGACAACAGAGCATTCCAATACTGCTCCCCATTTCTTGGGTCTACAATCCTTGCAAACTTTGATGTCTTACCTCGATAAAGTGTCTCCACGTTCCTTATAATCTTGTCATGGCTACCTTTGTCATCAATAAGAAGCCCCTTTTACTGCTCTTCAATTTTTTTTTCCATGTCATCCTTGAAGATTAGCCAGGTCATGATTTGAATGGGCAATGAAAACCAGCTCTTCTTACCCCGACCACCTTGAATCCTCATCTCTGATTCCACCCATGCTTTGTCCTCTTCTTCCAGGTAGGACAAAAGTGTGCTCTTGTCAGACTCACCTAGCTTCCTAAGCTGGAAGAGTCTATCCCCAAATGTGGTTGGCACAAAGGCAAACTCGTTTATCCTATGTCAGACAAACATCAAAGAAAAAGAAATTTATTAATGGCCATTCATTCACAGTAAATTTATTAATGGCAATTCATTCACAGTAAAGACCAATGGAGCTTACTTGTTTAAGCGTGATAGGGAGAAAAGTAATTCTCCAACATCTTGCTTCCTAAACTCTAGAAAATTGCATAAAAACACTACAGTGCTTTGCTTCAAAATGGCTAAATATGATCTTACCCTCAGCTATGAAAGCCATCCATGCTCGATGTCTGTTGTTTCCATCCAAGATATGCAACATTCTGCCTGTAAGATAGGGACCCCACTCCTCGCTCTGAAGCAATTCCTCCTCGTACCTCTGGTTCAATTCCTTCCACCTATCATCCCAACTTTCATGCATTGCATCTATTAACAAAGTCTGTTCTCCCTCCAAATCATATATACTGACGGTGAAGGCCCCTTTTCTAGGAATATAGCCACCCATTTTCTTGAAGCTCCTTGACACAGTCCTCTCTGTAAGTGGGCTAATCTTCCTAATTGCCTCGGTTGGAAGCACTCTGCACAGTGGGACCATAGGGGGTGGTTGGACGCGCTTCACTTTGATCCTCTCCAAAAATGCCTATGGCGTTGAAGTTTCCAAAATTTTTCCATAGATCTCTATCTTTTTCTTTCCTGTGGTAGCTGGGTCTAAGGTAGTGGTCTGGGTGGAGACACTCTCAGACTGACCATCGTCATCCGCCTGGTCAGGCCCACCTACACTTGCAGCTACTAATTCTTGGGCTTCTTCGACAAATTCATCCTGATCCCCTGAGCCATCTTCAGTTCCAACAACAACACCCACAACTTGGTCTGGGTTAGGAATATCTTCTATGACAACATCAATAGTGTCGGCATGCTTCTCTGGGGACACTTCAGCTTCGTGGTCAGGATTTCTTCCTTGGAGGGATGTGGTAGCTTGATCTAGTGTACTGAGCAAATCACCCCTTCTTGCGAAAGTCCTTGAGCTACCTACTCTGCTAACAGCCTGTAAAATTTTCCTCTTTTTAACCATTGGAAGTTCGGATTCAACAACTAAGCAACATTTAGCTTTCATGCAAACTGACCTTGTCACCCATGACATCTAGTTAGTATAAGACAAAAATACCAAAGCTAACCACATAGTGCTTGTCAAGTCGTTCAAGACCATTGGTCCACACACACAAGTGATTGTCACAAAGTCATGGCCCCCCACACACAAGTGCCTGTCACAAAGTTGAGGCTGACCCGTCATCACGGAAAAGGCGGCTCCACTGTAAATATAGTTACAACAAGGTGGCTTTTAGAGAACCGCGTCTCCACTATACTTAAAACAGGGAGGCTCCACTGTAAATATAATTAAAACAAGGCGGCTTTTTGAGATAGGGTGCAATTTTGAGAACTGGTCCATTGTAGCCGGCCCATTCAAATTCCTACAACTGGCAATAGATGCATCGGTACGAGCAAAAGAAAACTACAACTAAAAAACACAGATCATCAAACACTCAAAGACCCAAGCTCATTTTCATTGGCATCAAACCTCCAAGTCATCAAGGCATCAAGACAATGGAAGAAGGTCACAGGTAAAACCTAATGTCGGACAACCCTTCGCTGCTCCATGGCGCCTTTCCAAGGTGGACAAACTGCAAGAACGTCCGGGATGTCTTTGATTGTTCTAATGCGCTCAACGCACTTGAACAATCAAAGATTATTCACTAATCACTTCTCGCAGAGATGCACGTTTATAAGCTACCATGTCATAGTTTATAAGCTACCAGGTCATAGTTTATAACATTTTATTCCTATCTAAATGAAAGCCATTGTTATCCTGTAAACCATAGCCATAGTTTGACCACAATGCTCTGATTAGCATTAGCATTTTTCCATAATGAACATTGGTAAGAACTAGATACGACTGATGCAACGAATTAGATACGACTGATGCAGCCTTCGGTTTGCAATATCCTTTTGACACAAGTGGAGTTTGGTGATCTTAATAGAGCATACCATAAATAGATAACTTACCCTCTTTAGCAGCTGATCAAGAGATCCATAACAATTCTGTATGTGCTTAAATTCATCTGAGATATGCAAACCTACGCTCACTCGAATTAATGGAGGCAAGAAAAGCCATGCTGCAGAGAAGTATACGTAGGCTAAGGTACACACGATGGCACTTTGAGGTTCTGAGTCGGCCTCATCAGACACACAGAACATGGGAAGTGAATTTTCAAAAACCGAGCATGCTGATTTTGCTGAGTTTTAAGGTTAGAAAATTGAGCATGAATTTCTTTGCTTGTTCAAGTGCACACTTGAACAAGCAAAGAAGTTCATGCTGGCTGACTCACTTTGTTGTGTGGTGAAAATGCCTTGAGGGGGCTGCATGGCATGAGCAATGCCTTCTTCATCTCCACCCAATCTCCACCTGTTTGCCTACTCTGGTTGCAGCTTTGCTTCGTCAAATGATCACCTACCCTGGGCGGCCACCTGAGCTCTGCTTCATCAAATGATGACGTGACCTTTGTCAAATGATCACCTAATCTGTGCGCTCTGCCATGGAAGACTACAATGTCTTTGTCTTTTTCGAAGATGATGGCGCTGACATGGCAGGGATGGTTCTGTTTCCTCTGCAGTTTGTGGAGCCAAGGCAGCTAGGCGTGTATTGCAAGGCAGATAGCTGCGTATTGCAAGTCAGCTGGGCACGTATTGCAAGGCAGGGGTAGGGGTGCGAGAAGGAAATTCGTAGAGCCACAATGGCAAAGGGAGGGAGGGCGATAGGGAAACTGGGAAAGGCATGAGTGCAAAGCAAGGCAGGGAGCAGCGCCTCCTCTTGCAAGCAAATGTGACGAGGGTGGGTGAGGGATGTATTGAGAGCTCGTGGGAACACCTTGTAGGAAAAAACCCTTGGGCGGCCACATTTCTTTGCCCGTCCTCTTGAGTGACCTGCAATTCTTCTCTACAGTTCTCCTTGACCTTGCCTTGCGATGTCACTCAGGGGATGTCATACCTTGCTCACGAGATCCTTCCTTCATAGAATGTATGTAGCCCTGTGCGACTAGCTTCCCCCTGGATAGACCAACGACCCACCTTAATTACTTGATTACTTGATTTTACTTGATACAGCCGCCTTAATTACTTGACCCGCCTTAGTTAATAGCGGGTCCGTGGTCGTCTAAGAGGCATGTAGTGTATTTTAAGACGCATGTAGTGAATTTTGTGTATTTTTTGGAGCACTGGCCTATTCGCTGGTTTTTCTAAAATTAACTTTTTCATTTTTATGCAAAAAATTAGATATTTGATTATAGGTGCACTGCCAACATCTTCTTGGGAGACCTCAATGGTGCTGCAATTGAAGTCCCTTTTCTCGATGGGGTAGCAATTGTTTCTACCTCATCTATGCATCGAAATCTGTTCTCTCGAGCAAGCTCCAGTGAAATTGGAACGGTTCAGTTGCAGGTATTGGCAGAGTGTGATGGGGTTCTGCAACTAGTGTCTATTTTGCAAAGGAGATTGGGGCTTGATGATGATAGATACTTTCTTCTCAGTTGTGATTTGTCACAATACTATATTGCAAGCTTGCATTCTACCAAAGTAGAGTCCGAGCTAGGTGCCTCCAATCTTTCCCCAATGTGAGTTGGTACACACTTGTCAATCCATGATTTATTGGATTTCTTGTTGACCTATTTCTTCTTTTTGGTGCAGTATTTTGGAGGAGGAAATTAGAGACAACACTCCTTCAAACAAACTTTTTAACAATCCGACCCCGGGTAGTGCAGAGCCAATTGAAGTGGAGGATGATGATTTGTCATCTAATATATCATCCTTCAAGATTGTCAGACGGTTGACTCCAAATGACATTCTCCATAGAGTTATAGCAAAGTGCACGCTGTTGGGGAGGGTTCATGAGCTGCCTGCAAAAATCCCAAATAACACAATCTTTGAATTGGTGGATGGATGTCAAATGGAGGGCATGGAGCAGAAGTACGACGGTAACCTCTGGACCAAACCTCAAACTCAGACAAGGGCCCTCAATGACTTGACTCTTCGCAAAAGCATGTGTGGTGGTTCACTGAAATGTGTAAAAGAAAATTATTTACAATGATTATTAGTCGGCCAAAAATTAGCCAAAATTAGTGTCACTTCCTTATATACATACTCTTATTCTGGTATTAGATGGTGACGGTATGGCTCATGATTATGCCAACTAAGAGTCTGTCAGGCTTTGAAAACTTGTGTTTTTTAAGGAAACGGGAAAGAAAGGAAACGAAACGAAAAGAAAAGAAGTAGGATGATAATAATGGTACATACAAATGATACTCCAACCGCATTTCCCCCCTTCCTAGAGTGAGTCGTCCACGACGAGCATGTGTCAGAGTGCATGGGAATAAAGCGCTTGTCTATGTATAGCCGTATAGTGTGGCTCTATGATGCTCATGGAGGATATGCATGGTAAAACAATTTGCGGTGCAAGAGATAGGTGCTGAACAATATGTTCAGGGGCTATTGGTGGCGAGGTTACTTGGAAGCAGCGTTTAATTTTTGTGTAGGCAATGTAGGTTTACGTGTATTGATTTGGCATTTGGGTATCCACAATTGCCTAGGCTTGGTTTCCATGATTGATTTCTTAACCCATATTTTTGTGACCATGGTGGTGGATGATCACTGAAGCTGCTACATCTGGTGATGGTAGAGCTTCCCATTCATAGTCCATTTGTATGAATGGCGTGGCTAAAGATTGGCCCTCATGTTCGATGCGTAAAGTGTTGTCCTACCAGTTTGGTGTGGCATGATAAGTGTGCATCCATGGCACTCCCAGAATAACTGCTTCGTTCATATGATGATCTTCGACCACATGAAATTGATGTGATAAACTGTCCCATCAATGTTGATTGGCAAATTTATGTGGCCTAGACTATCCATAGTACCTCTGTTCGTGACCTTGAAACCCATAGTGTTGGGCATTAGAGGTTCCTGTGTGATTTTTCTGAAAGTGGAGTAGTTAACCACATTAGCCTTGGCCCCTGTGTCCACTAACGCTCTTTCGGTGGTGCCATCAGCAAAGTTGTAACTGAATGCGTGGACCCATTCCTCCTAAACATGTAGTCGCCGTTTGTATGGATGCTATCGGAGCATCCTAAATAGCCACATCATGTTGTTCTTTCCTTTGGAAGTTTGCTTGTTCCCTGCGTTTCAATATTCTGAGTTTGGCCTCCTGTTGTGCTTGTTCCCGAATGTCCTGTGCTTGACATCTGCGTTGAGCTGCTGCATGGAGTGTTGCGAGTTCGTCTGGTGTCAGCGAAAGAAGATATTTCTTTAACCTGCAATCACTCGCCCAATTAGGCGTCTCCTCTCCTGCCAATGTTGCAAGTCTAATGGTGCCACTTTGCGATATATCATGGATCATAAAAGGCCCCATTCCTCGGTTTTTGAGTTTTTTGGAGTATTGTTTCAGGGTGTACATGAGAATGTAATCCCCTTTCTGGAACTCCTTACCAATCATGCGTTGATCATAAAAAGCTTTCATTTGCTTTTTCTGAGCATATATCCCAGCTATCACTTTAACTCTAGTTTCATCTAACTGTTCTAGGGTGTCTAGTCTCTCCGATAGCTCATGACCCATCCATCCTAATTGTGTTGCCACTCTAAGGGAGTTGATTAGGAATTCCAATGGTAGTATCGCATTAATTCCGAATACCAGGTTAAAGGGAGTCGTTCCAATGGAGGTTTTAAAAGCTACACGATAATCCCATAAGGCAGTGAGTAACTTTTGATCCCAATCATTTCTTGAGTCAGTGACTATTCTGGTGAGCACTGTGCATAGGATTTTGTTGGTACTCTCTACCTGTCCATTGGCTTGCGGATGATAGGGTGCTGACTTTCGATGGAACACCATGAATTCGTCAAGGAGGGTCTCAATGACATCGTTCAAAAAGTGTTATCCTCTATCGCTTACTATTTCGATTGGTAGTCCATACCACGTGAAGATGTTTTCAAAAAGGAACTGAGCTATAGTCCTTGTATCATTTTTTTGGGTTGCTTTGGCTTCCACCCACTTCGTCATGTAATCTGTTGCTACGATGATGTATTGTGTGTGTGTCCTGTATCCTGGAGGGTTGATGGGACCAATGAAGTCAATGCCCCATTTGGCAAAAGCGCGTACTCCCATCATCGGCCTCAGTGGAATTTCATCTCTCCTCAGCGATGGTTTTGTGCGTTGACATTCATCACATCGTTTGACATATGTGGTTGCAACCATGAACAGGGTTGGCCACCATATGCCTGAGTGTAGCACTAGCTTTGCCGTTTTATCAGCGGAGAAGTGTCCTCTGGGTTGTCCCGAGTGTGCTTGATCTAGGATGACGTAATATTCACTTTTTGTAGCACACAACCGTAATTGTGTGTCCTTTCCCCACCTATATAGTTGGTTGGCAATGAGCAGATAGTGTTTGGCCTCTTCCTCAATAGTTTTCCTTCTTGCTTTGTCCCATTCTGCTGGAAAGGTTTTGTTTTTTAAGTACTCAATAATGTGAGCACTCCATTTAGGTGCTTGTACTACCTGAAACATTGTGGCATGTTCCACTGGGAGCTGTATTATACATCTATCACATGATTTTACATATTTATGGACATTGTATTCCATGTTTGGCTAGTAGATGCCCAATCTTTGTAACCGTTGGCCTGTCTGTGTTTCGCCAGTGTGAAATCCCGTATTTTGTATATGAGCTTGTTTGAGGTAGTAGGTGGTATCTTCAAGCTGTACACATAGTCTCAGTATCCCATCCTTATCGTGTTTGTACAACCGTCTTGCTAAAAGGATGAGATTCCGTGTTTGATGGATCGTTGATGGTTACCTTTCTATCTGCAAAGAGCCGATTGTGAGTAGAGGCATAACCTCTTCGCTCCATCGCGGCACCATTTCTATGTTAAACAGATATGAATCAGGAAGTTCATCATCAACACCCATAGGTGCTTCCCGATTAAATAGTTGTGAAAGATGATCTGCTCTCTGGTGTGTGGTCCCCTTTTTTACAACCACCGTGAAGTCAAACTCAAGCAATAGTATAAACCAGTGAGAAATTCTTCCAGTGTTGCAAGGTTTGTTTACTAGATATAGCAGTGCTTGATGATCCACGAA
Source organism: Adiantum capillus-veneris (assembly GCF_014529385.1). Lineage (NCBI taxonomy): Eukaryota > Viridiplantae > Streptophyta > Polypodiopsida > Polypodiales > Pteridaceae > Adiantum > Adiantum capillus-veneris. Next base: position 86,865,078 of record NC_140953.1, on the reverse strand, counting down.
GAAGACAAACTTGTTTCCTAGAAGGTACTGTCTAAATTTCTTGACAGCATAGATCATTCCCAAACCTTCTCTTTCCGTAGTGGTATAATTTCTCTCTGCGTTGTTTAGTTGCCGACTGGAGTAGCAAGTGGGAAAATCCATTTTCTTCTCTCCTGGCTGGGCTAATATGCACCCAATGGCATAGGGTGATGCATGCACATGGACATGGAAGATTTTGCTCCAGTAAGGGGCTTGCAAAATTGAAGCTGAAATTAAATGTTGCTTTAATTGTTGGAAAGCTTGCTCACATTCCTCCGTCCACTCAAACTTAGTGATGAGGGCGTACAATGGCTTAGCTATTACAACATACATATATATGAAACGCCGGTAGTATCCACAATGCCCCATAAATGCTTGCACTTCTTTGATCTTTGTTGGTCTCGGTAGTGCAGCAATTGTCTGCACCTTTTCTTGATCAGTTAAAATGTTGTTTTTGGACACTATGTGGCCCAGAATTCTACCTTGTCTTACCATGAAGACACATTTTTCCGGGTTTAAGCAGATACGATACGTTCTGCATTTTTCAAAGACTTTTCCCAGATGAGTGATGTGGTCACTTCATCGATGGGAATGAACACAAAGATCATCCATGTAGACCTCCAAAAATTATCTGAGATATTCTTTGAATGCGTGGGTCATTAGTCTTTGAAATGTGGCCGGGGCATTGGTCAAGCCAAAAGGCATTACCCTGTATGCAAATATACCCCACTCTGTTTCAAAAGCTATCTTATGCTGATCTTCTGTCTTAATCGACAACTGGTTGTAGCGTGAGAATCCATCCAAGAAACTATAGGCCTCTTTCCCTGCTACCCTCTCAATAACATGATCAGTTATTGGTAGTGGGTAGTTATCCCTGATGGTGGCTGCATTTACTTGCTTGAGGTTTACACAAACACGCAATTTGCCATTCTTTTTGGGTACCACCACAATCAGGGACACCCACTCTGTGTGCTCAATCTCATAGATAAACTCAGCGTCCTTCAGTTTGTCTATTTCCTCCTTGATTTTCTTTGCAAAAGTTTCATTGTACATGTACGGACGTTGTCTGTGTGGTCTGGCATCACTCTTAAGGGGAATCATGTGCTGACATATCTCCGGATCTATCCCCTTTAGATCTTTGTATGACCATGCAAAGACATCTTTATATTGCCTGAGCGTATCGACTAGAAGTTGCTCTTCCTCTTCAGTAAGGTCCATGGCAATATATGCCGGTTTAGGCTCCTCACCTGGTTCTGCTAAGTTGATGCTTTTCGTGTTTTCAGGCCCATCATAAGAAGTTCCTGGTTCTTTGGGATCTCGCTTGGGTTTTTGCACCACTATCTTCCTATCCTGAATGGTGTACTTCTTATAGTGGGATGGTGCATCAAATTTATCATCATTTGATTCCTCGTCAGTTTCCATTTCTGTGGTCCAAACTTCTTTCAATGCTCGTTTCAAATCATTGTATTTGACTTTGTGCTCCATCTTGCACAACTTAAACGATTTTTCAGTATTTTTCTCTTTTTTTGGTTTTTGTTTTGATGTTGTTTTGGTTGAGTCAGGTTCTATATATCGCCCTGAAATTAGTCCTTGACGCAGTCAGTCGCTTCGACTAATCTCAAGTACTGTGTTTTGTCAGTCAATTGAGTTACTGAGTCCTCGTTGTGCTTGTTGTGGTTATTTTTGCATTTATCTCGATACCTGCGTTGAAGTTTGAGGGTTTTGGTTTGGGAAATCATAGTAGATCACTCGGTGATCCTTCCGTTTGATGCTTTGGCTTGGGCTACTAGACAACTCATCGTCCGCGTTATCCTCTAGCGTCTTATCAGTCGAGTCTTGAAAATCTTCTTCGTCATTCGTTTGGACAAGGTCCCTTACAGAGATTTCGTCCACTATGCGTCAGCACTCGGTCACCCCTTCCTTGTCAGGTACGTCTTCCTCTGTCTTCGGAGTTAGGTGGACATTCATCATCTGGAATGGAATGATACCATATCCTTCCTCATCACAAAATTTGGTGAGGGTCACTTAGTTGACACAAACATCAAGAGTAGCTAGTATTTGTCACCATCCAAACGGTTCAAACATCTCTTCTCGAAAAGGCTCTGATATGTATGCTTCATCTTGTGCAGTCCTATCAAGAATGCAATCTTCCTTTTTTAGACTTCCACAATACGAAGCTTCTCCTGTCCATTGGTGAGATTCGTTCTGGAGCCAAGACGGTATTCTTCCTTCCTGGTCCATTGTGGAATGAAAGTCTTCTCCTGGGGCTCTTTCTACGTCTTTATAGCTATGATCTGGGACACTAATTTTCATAGTGACATCCTTGTTCCTAAGATAGATATAGTCATAGCCCCAATCTTGAACCATTTTGAGCTGATGCATGAATGGTCTACCCAGAATGATGTCGAAATTGTTGCTCTCATCGAAATTCATAATAGTGAAGGTGTGTTCAAATGCAATTCCACAAGAGGTTACCACAATCTGCTCCAAGAAGCCAATAGGTCTCTCCAGGTACCCATCCACTAGTTAAAGTTTCATTCTTGTTTTTCTTAGAGCAGGTTTTCCCCATTTTTTCCACATTGCTTTGGTGGCCATGGCAATTCCGGCTCCACTATCCAATATCGCTACCGATTTTACATCCTTGTACTCTACCGGTAGGGTAGTATTTCCTTCTTCACCTTCACAATAGTCCCCTACCTTGTTTATTGGCACTGGCTCATGTTTAGTTTTCTGGAATTACAAGCCCTATTTTTTCCAGTTTTTTCGCGACCTCGTCCCAAAGATGCGGTCTAACATTCAGCAACTCTGACAAAGTCAGTGTACAACGGATAGGTGATGACATCAGCTCGTGAAGAGTTTTAGTGTCCATCATCTTAGGATTGGCTTTCCATTGAGATGGAACTTTTCTTACCTCCGATCGAGTTACCAATAAATGAAGGTAAAGTCTTCAACGACTGTGGTTTACTGTCTTCTGATATCAATGTGCTTGCATCTCCATACAATGATCGGATGTCATTTGGGTAGAGCTGATGCTCCAGGTGGATTTCCGGGATAGGAGCTGACACAAGTATGGCACTTTTGTCTTTCCTATTCCTAATCTGTCCCCATAGCTCTTGAGGCCATTGTTCTTCTACCTTCGGAATTGGCTGTGGTACTTGAGAATGCATTCCATCTGTTGTATTGGCTACCACCCTTGTATCCAAAGGTGTTTCGTCAACCAGATTGGGTAGGTTATTCACTTCAATTCCCCTCTCATCTAACTCCCGATTTTTTTCTCGTATGAGTACCTCGGTTTTTTGAGTCGTAGGAACTGATGGTTCCATAAGCGCTTGAGCGGCTTGAATGAGCTCTTTGCACATCTTTAGCCTCTCTTTCTCATAGCCTGGATGAGGGTATGTTAATCACCTATCCTCTTGCATTTGGTTAGGCTTTAGCCTTGCCTCGTAAGCTTTCAGAATTGCGTCCAAAGGTTCAACCACCTTGTCTACTAAGACTGACCCTCCTGATAGAAGTTCCGACAGTTTCTTTGCCTCGTTGTTGCCCTTAAGGTCTCTTTCCCTGTGAAGTTGTTCCTCTATTTTCTGCAATTTGGTTTCCAATGCCATTTTTTCCTTTTCTCTTTTGGCTTCATCTTGTTTCATTTTGCCTTCCAGGATTTCCTAGGGGTTCGGACAGACAAATTGTCTATCTCTGTTTTGTTGGCTGGGACATTCTTTGCTACCTCATGTGCTTGAGCTCTAGTGACCACTTTTATTGGAATATTCCGTTCTATTTCTGATCCACTTGATCTTGGCACAATCCCTATTTTATTCATGGTTGTTTTTCCTTTGTTTTTGTGGTTTTTTGGGCAGTGTGGAATAAGATGATCGGTAGTGCATCCGTCACAGAATCCAAAAAATTTCACCCACTCTCCTTTGTTTGGACACACTCTAGCCCAGTGATCACCGCCACATTCATAGCATGGTCCTACAGGTGGTGGAGAAGCTTGTGGAGCTCCCATCGGTTGTCATGTTCGAGGAGGGTAGCCTCTAGGTTTGTAGCCATGATTTGCCATAAACATGAGCATATTCTCATCGACCAAGTAATGATTTTTTGTTGGTTGTGCTATGTATGAGGGCTCGGGCATTTCTTCTAGAATTATCCATGGATTATGTCCCTCTAGAGCATATGCATTCCTAACAATTTTCCTTTCATAAGTATGGTCTGAATCTTCTCGATACGAGAGTACCTGGATCAGACTCTAATCAGAAGGTGGTTCTATGGGTTGAGAAATCCTTACCATAGACCTATTTTCCTGGGGTAAAGGAGGTTGATGTCCCAACACTGGTTGAGATTTTTCCTCACCCAAGATTGCATTATTTGGCCCCACTTGGTACCTTAGAGGGGGCGGAAGTGGTTGTCCCCCATGTGGTCCGTATTGTCTCTCTCTAACATAGTTCCAAATGTAGAAACATTTGTGAGTTTTGTGGTTTGTCCATTTTTATTTTGTAGCACACCATTTCAATATCCACTGTGTGTTCGCTCCTGGCCTTTGTTGAAGGTTGCACCACTGGGTTGGATGGTCACCTCCACAAGTATCGCATTTTCATCCTGTTTCCTTGGTTCATCCTCCGGATCACTTCCTTGATCATTCGATCAACATCCGGCACAGTTGGGTTTTACCCTCCCAATTTTGTCGTGGACTCCTCGTGGTTGAAGAGGTGCTACTAGTCCCCTGATCTGTGTCTTCAGTCACCTCCCCGTATGCTTTGCAATTATCTACAAGATACAACACCTCTTTCGTGACTTGCTCAAAGGTTACACAGGCTTTCAGGTGCAAGTCCTTTTTGAGCGTTTCATTTTGCAGTCCCTCTATGAAGAGGACTGATAGTCTTTCATCCTGAGGTAGTTCTCGAGCAGGGCATCTTTCTATGTACTGCTTGAAACGAAGCGATGCCTCCTTCAATTTTTCTTTTTCCTTTTGCCTAAATGTGTAGATCTGAGCGACGGTGTTATGCTTGATCCCTCTTTTTGAGAATTCCTCAACGAATTCTCAAAGAAGTTGCTCAATACTTGGAAATTCCAAGCTATTCAATGGTTGAAACCAAGTCAGTGTAGTACCTTCCAATGTCAGCCCAAACATATTGACTGTGGAAATCAGTTACCTGTTACGCTCTCAAACATTGTTTGAAGATTGAAACATGGGCATACCGATCGCCAGATCCATTATACTTTTTGGGTAAGCATTTTGCCACCTGAGATGGTCGCATATGCCTGGCCTCTGCAACCATTCTAACAGCTTCTGGTCCCGCTGGGATGGCTTCTCTTGGTTCGTAATCTCCTCTTGGTACTAAAAGTGGTATCCTATCCACCCTTCGTTCATCAAGTTGATCTCGTGTGATAGTCGGAGGGATTCCAGTGGTGTAAGTGAATTCAGGAACAGAGCTGCCCCTATGTGTGTTCATGGAAGCCCTAGTCACCGTCGACCCTAAGGGTTCTGTTCTTAGAACTCGTTCATGTCCATAAGAATCCTCCATTCTGGTTCTCAAGGGGCTCTCAAGTACAGTCTCATGTCTGATGTGAGTAGTTGTGGTTTTACATCTTCCAGATTTACATAGTATTGGTGGAGTGGTCCTCCAAAATATGTATTCTCTCTAACTCCTTCTGATCCATTGGGGAGTACTTTCGACCATACTTGTCCATTATGACCACCTAAATACTTCTACCCTCCGTGTATGTGTAAACATACAAGTTTTTCCGGTCTGTTAATTCTTTGATGCGGGGCTCGTCATATCTCTAATAGAGTGTTTGGTCTACATTATTGATCTTATAAAGCCCCATATATGTGTTGTCCGTGTTAAGGCGCTCTGTCTCATTGGTGCATCTGAGTACCACGTTTTGTTTCTCCATTTTGGGTGGTACATCGGTTGGTTCATATCTATTTTGTCCTTGGTGCCGGTCACTCCCCATTATCCACAATATAAGGGTTATGAACCACTAGGTACATCATTCCCTCTTGGTTGAAATATCTATCCCCGTCATAATCAACATCTACAAGGTCTTTGAACTCGCTCGACTTATTTTCCAACTTAACACAGTAGTGGTCCATTCCATCCTTATAGATTTTGGCTTTAAGCACATTTTCAAATTGAAACTTCAAATACAAGAACTTCACATCAAATGTAGACTGAGAAGGACCTGCACCCATCGAAGCTATTCCCTTAGGGTTTGACTTGTTAGAATCTTCATGAGGCCGTATGATCTCTCAGACAAAGTGTCAGAGAAACTCTCCTCTAAAATGGGTTCCAAAGGCGGTAGCCGTCTCTGATTCACACTTTCTTCTATTGAGTGATTACTCCCTTGATCAAAGATGTTGTGGTTCCAGTTCTGGTACAATCTTCCTGATCGCAGATTCATGAAGAATTGGTAACAAGAAAAATCCAAACCGAGTTACCTCATTAAATAGTTTGAATCTCCCAATTGTTCTTGCTTGTTGGGTAGTATATTCTAGTACCTGCAACCTGTCAAAAATGTGCTTGATAGCTATAAGCTTATAGCTGTTCTTGTTAGTTCTTGCTTTTGTTCGACAAAACTTAGCACACAATTCTCTACACAACCTCAACAATTTTGATACAATTTCAATTTTGAAAGAAGCACCTGGTTGCTATGGCCTACCTCCTTGTGTGGTAAGTTTTTGTCTCTATTTTGGCTCATAGGTACATGGATCGCGATCCATGTTGAGAAGCCAATTGGACTTTTGTTGCTATCATCAGTTTTAACATGATTAAGAGGTCTTCCAGTACCAAATTTTTTTTAAATGAATCTCAGGATTGGAGGCTAAGTTGATTTTGTCACTTGCCTGAGCTTGTGTCAGTTCTCAGCTGTTGGAATGGTTTCTTGCTTCCAATTTATACTCTAGAAGGACCACTAGACTCTCTGTGATACCCTCTAGCTATGGCACTAGTTTGGTGTCAATTTGTGTCAGGGGAACATAGATCGAGATCCATGTTCCTTTGTGTCAAAATACACTGAATTTTGTCCCACAGCTAGTCCTTGGCCTAGCGATGCTGCCTATATAGTTTTTGAATGCCTTAAAGCTTTTATGGACAAGCAAAAGTCAGTTTTAGGGTTTATGTTAGTGCTTCCCTCCTTGATCTGATTTTTGCCACCTTTTGCCCTCTTTTTGAAATTTTCTGATAAGGGTCCTTGAGGATAAAGTGCTCCAATTGTTATCAATTCACTGCTTGTCCTTTATTAGCTCAAATTTCCAAAAATGTACATGGATCGCGATCCATGTTTGCTAAGATTTTTGACAGGCTTTTTCACAGTCTTTTCCAACAAGTGTTTTTATCCCCTTTTTGAAAGTTTTACTGGTTTTGGTCCAATTTTGAAGCTCTGACCATCACTTCTTCAATTTTCTCGAGTTAGGGTCTTCAACACCAAAATAAGGTTTTTGACAGTTTTTTCCTCGATCCTTTTGGCCCCAAATGATGGTGTGATTTGTTTCTTAACCTACTCCTATAACTGAAATGAATATGCAAACATAACTGAACTCAACAGTACAGAAATAACCACAATGTGTGTGGTGGAACAGCCCTTTCCAAGCATGTGAAAAATCAAAGAACAAAATACTATCTTGTACTTCACTCACAGTTTTCTTTGCTCTTAAGGAATAGCACTGGCTAGTCTCGGACTCTAGTCTCTATTAAGCACTAAACCTACGTCTAGCTACTTCACTGTCTATAGGTAAGCAGAACGGTTATCAAAAGCTTGAAGGGAGATTTTTTATTTTTATTTTTACACACTGAGTCACTCACCACCTAAGGATCGGCATCCCCGGCAGCGACGCAAATGTTAGTGGGTCATCGTGACGGACGTTTGCAGCATAGCTCTTTTGTACTAACATAATGTCAATATGCAAGGAAGCAACTCGGGGTGGGGCACATAGACTTAATGAGAGTTTCAATCTCACCAAAGTGAACTCAAGGGCTACTCGTTCTACGACAAAAGCAAATCAACCACTTCCTAGTCAGACAATCAGTATGCGTCCAATCTCAACACTCGACGTCATCACGCCTTTTCGGTATCCAAACGCATCCGGAATGTCACTAAACTTAAGGAGAGGTATCACAACACTTATGGGCTCAATCCTACCAAGTTCTGTCATCATCTGGGAAGGTACATAAATCACAATCCATCACAAAAAATGTGCAAAAAACTGAAACAGAAGTACTTGGAAAGATATACCTTAAGCATAGAAACACTTATCCATGGTCAAAACATAAAAAACAACCATTTTAACTCCCAAATCAATGCATTTAGCTCACAAACGGTACGTCGCAAACCACAACAGAATTGGAAATGATTACACTTAGATTGTAGAGCAAGAGACAAGGAACGCAATGTGCTATTCGGAATAGAATTCTGATTACCTGTTCAAGAGAAAAGATGATTACAAGTTGTAGTCACAAGAAGTTTCCACAATGCACGTTTTCTTACTTTAGCTAATGATCCTTTTTTGCTTCAAAACTAAGGGTTTTGACTTTAAAAGTTAGGGGGCTTTCCCATGGCCATCTGGCCTCTTACAAGGGGTAGACTCAGAGAAATAAAAAAGGGTAAGGTCTGATCTCATCATGATTACAACTCATCTTAGGCTGAATTACATGGTTTTTTCTGAAAAACTAGAGTGTCCATCGGTTTGGTGTGCATACGCCTGTATGCGCCCGTATCCACCAAACAGAGAGAAACAGATGGGAATGTGTGTGTGTGTGTGTGTGTGTGTGTGTGTGTGTGTGTGTGTGTGTGTGTGTGTGTGTGTGTGTGTGTGTGTGTGTGTGTGTGAGAGAGAGAGAGAGAGAGAGAGAGAGATTATACCTCCATAAGGGCATGCCCTTTTCCGCACGTGTCGAAGGCTAGGAACTTGACTATGCACTGTGTGCGAGCCTCGAAAGGCTACAAGCACACAACTAGAGAGTCCTAGCAACCTCAAAGAAACAATGGTGTGTCACTCACCGCTCAATGCTTCCGTCGTGAAGTATCTTGTGCTGCAAAGAAGAAGGAGCCACTGCCGATGCTATCGCAATGCTCGATCACTCTCTCTCTCTCTCTCTCTCTCTCTCTCTCTCTCTCTCTCTCTCTCTCTCTCTCTCTCTCTCTCTCTCTCTCTCTCTCTAAAGCGCACACACACACACACACACATATACACATACACACGTGAGCGCACAAAGGAGAAGGAGATAGAGATGGAGCAAGTGCACTTCTTAGCTTACACCTCCCAGAATGAGGATTTTTAGGTCAAATGGACCTTTTATAATAGTTTGACCCATTCACACATGGCCACCCCACAGTGGTCGGTCGTTGCAAAACTACTGTTAAAATAAGATAAGTGGTGCGCCTCTCTCATCAGTGATCACCTACACACCTATTGGACTGACAAGCCCAATCCATGACTCAATCAAATAAATAATATGCATCCGCCGAAGGTGATAGGGTGTTCGTGAGGGTTAACATGCCCCCCTTCTTGACGTAGATTCCATCCTTGGAAGCTATTGAGATGAAGCCCGTCCATCGATATGGAAGAGCATCCGAGATTGAATGTCCTTAGCCTTCTTCATCACTGCAAAATCAACCAAAATTGGCACAGTAATTGCATTCTCATATACAATTAAAAAGCATATGCAGTTGTATGCACACAAATTGATTGGTAACAAAATATTAAAAAATTTGTCAACAGTAAGATATTAAACTGTAATATAATTAAATGTGTAAGCAGTTGTAAAGGACAAAAAATAAACAAGTCTGGGGTCACTAATTTGACGGTCGAGAGGCAATAGAGGTCAACTATTAATACCATGGGTAAGTTTTTGAATTCTCTCTGGTTAATTAAACTATTTGATCACGAGAGCCAAGTATTTCATGTCCGAGGGTTGATAAGAGGCTATACCTAGAAGACCTTGTAGTTAAGCTACGATAAAAGGAATTGCCCATGAAATCATTGCCTGACTTATTCCCTTTTCTTTGATCCCACAAAGTCTTTTCACATTGATTTAATTTTGATGTGTGTGTTTATTTTGTATGCCTTGGTTTTTTTGCTTTTCAATGAAAAGCGCCCACACTGTGAACCTCTAGGGCTCTAGTACCATATGAGCTACATGTGAGTGAAGTACCAAATCAAGCTGGGATTTCTCTTCCAGCTTAAGATTTTACATTGTGACACAATTGATTTTTTATTTTTTATTTGTTCGTTTTAAATATTTTAATTTTGTAACTTTGGGGGGTCATATAACAGTGTTACCCTGCGTAGGCTCATCACACTAGTTAACTCTCTTTATAATACTTAAGCTAAAGGTCAATAGGGACTAAGCCTACTAGAAAGCCCTTGTACATTGCACACAATGCTGCCTATATCGAATTAAGAGCCTAAAGTAATCGTTGATTATTAGGAAGGCATTCCCCATGGTATTAAAGGAAGATCTCTAATTCCTAACTTAGTTAAACTAGCTTAGTCAGATTGCTTGATTCTCAAACCTAGATAAGGGATTATGACAGAAATTTATATAGAATCTAATGTTTAACCTAAGAAAATGTGCTAAATATTGTGTTACCAATCACATTTGAAGCAGACAAACATGGATGCTAGAAAAAGGAAACAATGCTAATGGACAAGGAACACCTGTTTGTGTTGATGATCGTGCTCGATTTGAAGAGTGAACGAGAGAAAGATTCCATGAAGTTCAAAATCCTAACAATGGAAACGCCTTCTTGTATACACTAGAAAACACAAGGAATACCTCTAGGAGGCACATCAGTGTGAAGAGGCACCAAAATTTATTGAATACAATCAAACAACATAAGGAAACCTAACCTAATCAAGGGAACATGATATTGTAGAGATGGGGAGGTAACCCTAAGGCTAAACCCTTATCCTCATCATCGTGAGAAAAACAAATTCATCATCCGTGAAACCATACATGCCATCCGTGTAATCATGTAACTCTTCCTCATCATTAGAGGCACAAATGTTAACTAAGAACGTCACTAGGCGTCTATAGTCATCTTGGTCAAAAGGGTAAGCTTGTGCAATCAGAGAGACCTCCTCTACTAAGTTTGGATCAGTCGTGGTCAAGAGACGTATCAGATTACATCCGCATAAAAATTACATCAAAAGTGCCATTGATATCATGAAGAATAATTATAGGTTGTTCTGAAGAACTAACCAAAAATATGATCAAGGGTTTGGACACAAGGGAGATATTGATTTGATTCCAAAAGGTTCAGAATATCTGAATGCAAGCTTACAGAATTTCCCTAGCTTTAAGGAGCTATGTTTGGGTTTGAATTTGAGGAAAACTTGTTCGTCTTTGCTTCTAGCGGAGCGGTGAAGATTAGCGTAGATCTTCTGCCTATCACTAGCTCTCTTCAGGTTGTCTCTAATGACTAGAAGTTGATGATGCATCTCTTCTAGGATAGACTTAGCGGCAGGAACATGAAGAGCTGAGTCGGCTAATCAAAGAGGGACTAAACATTCCTGACCATACAAGGCTTTAAAGGGTGACATTTTGAGGCTGCGATGGTGAGAAGAGTTATAAGCAAACTCAACTAGGGGAAGAAACTTGATCCATTGCTGGGGCTACTGGTTGCAGTATGCTCGAAGAATATCTTCAATGACTTGATTCACTCGCTCAGTTTGACTATTAGTCTCCGGATGATATGTTGAACTGAGATTCAGTTGGGTACCCAGAGATCAAAACATGGCTTGCCAAAACTTAGAAATGAATTTGGCACCCCGATCACTGATGATTCTTGCAGGGATTCCATGTAATCTTACTACCTCTTTGACAAATACTTGGGCTATGTCAATGGCAGTGGCTGTCTACTTGACTGGAATTAGTTGAGCCACCTTAGTGATCTTATCTACTATGACAAAAATAGAATCATAGTTTCCAGGTTGTCTTTGGAAGACTTGCAACAAAGTCCATACTCAGACATTCCCACTTCATCTGAGAAATATCTAGGGCCAGAAGCTTTCCAGGTAGTAAAGAAGACCATCTACTAAGGTCTAGTCAGTTAAGTGTTCCCTCGGGTTCTGAGCTTGAATCTCTTGCAGGAGAGGTCTAAAATAGGGGTCTACCTGGATTTCTTGTTGAACTTCCTTGGGTAAAGAAGAGCTAAGGAGTGAATTAGTCAAGGTTGATGAGGACAGGACTCCTGGTCAAGAGGTCTTTGAGTCTATTGAAGGCAGCATCTCTCCCCAACAAAAAAAGGAGCTATCCTCAACTCGAATAAAATACGTAATTGATGAAGCTTCTTGGATATGTCTTGCAACTGAACTTCTTGTTAATGCTTTCAACTTGACTTATCTCTTACACTTCTTCATCTCCAAGAAATCTGCTAATATAATATTGGAGTCAAGGGAAATCTTTCTTAATAAGTTATCTTCTTGAATAAGTCATCGCATTTGTGGCTTCTTCGATACACTACTTCCTCTTTATAAGCTATTGGTAATCCCTTCTTTCTCAGCACTTGTTATCCTCTTATTTTTGTGATCTTCACTCTCTTGTAACTTAGTCATTTTCTTATCTGATGGCATCTTGGCAAGAAGACTTAGTTCTTCTTGTATGCATCTCTCACTTGTAGAGTGCAGATGAGGCAGTTAAAAAACAGTTCTTAGAGCGATACAAAGATCTCATCTTTTCTCAGCCAAATTCTTGTGTCGGCCAGATGAAATGGAAGACATGGCAACATCTCACAAGAGTGACTCTCTGGGGTAGAGACCATTTTCGCAAAAATACCCGACTTGCTATGGTTACAGAGGCTCTGGGACTTGGCCCTCGATACTACTGCATCAAAAGGACATGAGATCTTGGGTTCTCCACAAGGTTGTTCTTACTTGTGCAGTTTATCCCCCATTCCAAGATTTGCCTCGATACCATTTGGAGTCTTCCTCTTAGAGGTCCTTTTCTTTTCTCAGCTCATACCCGAGAAATTGCTGAAGCTGTTTCTCGTAGAAAGATTCCAAAGGGTGAGCATCCTAACATGTGCGGCACTTGCGATACTTGGTTATGTAACCATATATTAGAGAATCTTCATGAGTTGTAAACTTTCTTGCCTCTCTCTGTAATTACTTCCTGCCTCCCATGTAATCCTTTTTTTGGCTTTAATTGAAGAAATAACCCTTTTTTGAAGAATTTGATTATTGTCAGCACTTCTTTATTTTGAAATGTCAGTCTCTCCTCTTTAATTAAATTCTTAAGGACATCTCAGCAAAGGGTCTTCTGTCTATGATAGTCTTGAGTAAAGATTCCAACTTTGAGTTCTTGGCTAACTCATAAGTTTGTTTTCTTATTCTTCTTCGGAGTTTAAATGTCTGCAATATTTATGAGCTTATCTATAGCACTTTCCCATCTTGATTCCTTGTGAGTTTTTTAAGCACGTCTCATTTACTGTCTTTTCTATTTGTCTTGAGATGCTATTAGTAGAAGTTTACTTTAAAAATCTGGAAATAAGATTGGACCAGACCATATCTCTTTGGTCCCAATCCCAACTTTCTCTCATCGTTGCAATCCGTAAATTATTCAATAGTCGTACGCGTCCCCATAGGGTTAACCGTGTAACATTCGACCCACATGTTCTCCATTCCTTAGTAGAAATGGCATTTTACTTAGGAGAGAAAAGTTCGATAAGGTGTCTCAACATGACTAACATGTTCTCTGGTTCGGCTATCCCCATTCTTTCAGGACTATCCTATAAACTTCTTCTTCTTGAATATTCCAAGCCATCAGTAATTTCAAAATGATTCTTGCTATATATCCTTATAGCTTTATGTGTGGCTAATCTCAAGAACTTCTTGGATTTCTTCATTATTACTCAAAATTATCTTCTAGTCAATGTCCCAAAAATTAATTCTTCATGTGGTAGCTACCTTACCCAATCTTGCTCCTTATTACTAAGCTTAAGGGAGAATGGCAAGTAAAGCTCAATAAAATTTTTATCCATGCCACTTTCATGTGTCTTCGCATAAGTGCCTTACCTATTCTTTCACAAATTTCTATATCGTTCATTTCCAACTTTACTCACACTTCCCACTTGCTTATATACTAGGGACAACTATAGGTTTCTAGAAATAAAATCTCTTGAAAATGTTCCAGCATAGCGAGCCTTCGCTTTAGTGTAGTAGTTTCATTCTCTCATAGATAAGCCGCTAAATTTCTTCTGGCAGATCCCAAGTCATCTTGAAATTTTTTGAATAATTTATTGGAACATCAAGACTTCATTTTGTAATATAATTGAAATTTGGGTGCTACACTGAGTTGTTTTTCTCTCATGCATTAATCTTAAATCCAAAATTCTAAATTCCAAGGTCCAATATTAGGCTCTGATACCACTTGTGAGGGCCATACCCAGACTCGACCCTACTCACCTCCTTCAGTCCTCCAGACCGTTCCAGGGAATGACGTAGATCTATCTGCAGGTATCCCTCCCACTTGGGACCGACACTCAGACATGACTTTGTTCTATCTCGAATGCCAACCGAAGGGGGATATGCTCTTGCTTTCTTGTTCTCCCTTGGTTCATGGTGATAACCCCTTTTTACTGACAAGCAGGCACAGCAATTATCACCGAACCATTTTATGAAAATCCCTTCCCGAGGTAGTACTTAACTACTACAAAATCAAGAAGACAGTAGTCTATTAGACATCATCAAACAACAAGCAGCATGCAATCTAATGCATACCCTCGTTGAGGAAAATTCATCTGATTGTTCCCACCAGACCTTTATTTATAAACTTTTAATTCATTTCCTTTCCTTTATCTGCTATAATGAGCTTTGTAACTAGTTTTCTAACTAATCAGGCAACACATTTAGTTTCAACCAATTCATCTTGCCTCCCCATTCAGGCCAAGATAATCGGTTACAAGCAATCAAATGGCAACACCTTCACAATATTTCTCAGAATTAAGTGTTTGGGAAAAGCTCATCAAGTAATTTAATCATTCCTTCCTAAGTATTTTATTTTGAGAGGTATAGCACCATCTGGTGACAGATGCATAGGATAGCCCCTATATTCCTAGCCTTTCCAGTTCCTTTTTAAGCAACCAAGTCGAACAAATTTTCTTAATTAAATTCACATCATCCTCCCTGAGTATGACTTTCTCATCCAACTATTGGCATGAGGCCATACTCAGATTATGGCTGATTTTCAATAAGATACCGCGGGTTCTTCACTCGGCCGGGCAAAAATAAAACAAACCCATTCATCCCTTATACCTTGAACAACTTGCCGGTTACGCTGCCCTAGCCGAAAAGGGCCAATTTTCGTCAAGTTCTTCAAGAGAATCCTCTCAATGGGCCGGCTTTTCAATCAAATTGACCCCAAGAAGATCAATCTTGGTTTCCGGTCATTTCCAGACAATCTTCAAAACTCCTAGTTAAATCTATGTTTTGCAATGGGCTATCCCCATCACCTCTCGAGATTCCTTTTTAACTCCTAGTTGGTAATTTCCAAGTTCCTTCATTTATCAACCTTAATTCCTACTTTCAATAATTATCTACCAGCCAAGTTTATTTAGAAAATACAAGCGAGTTTTTGCCATAGGCATTTGATGGTTAATGTCTCTTCGGAAATGCCAACTTTTTAAGTTTAATCCACGTTTTGTCGATTCCTAGGTTTTTGCAATCCTTTGCCATCCATGGGACATCTCCATGGAAGCTTGTAGAGTTTTCAGTTCAAAACAACACGGAGGTCAATTCCGCAAAGTTATCCCCTATCTCCCCCATCCCGTATTTGCAAACAACTTTGAAATTGACAACTTTAAAAATACTCTTCAATACCAAAAATTGAACTACTTCTATCGAGTTTAGACAACTACTCTTTTCTTATGATGCCTAGCTTTCCATTTTAGGAAGCTAGAAGGTCGTCCTATAATTTATGAGTCTTCAAGCTTTCCATTAAAGCTTAAACCTAAAATACAAGGTAGTCACTAAAGCTTACACCTAAGTGCAAAGTTACCATTAATTCTTAGCTTAAGAGTGCAAATCTACCTTTGAAACTTAACTTAATGATGCATAGATACTCTTAGCACTTAACCCTAATTGCGAGGTTTCCATTAAAGCTTAAACCTAAAAATACAAGGTAGTCTCACTAAAGCTTACACCTAAGTGCAAAGTTACCATTAAAGCTTAGCTTAAGACTGCAAATCTATCTTGGAAGCTTAGCTTAATGATGCATAGATACTCTTAGCACTTAACCCTAATTGGGAGGTTTCCATTAAAGCTTAAACCTAAAATACAAGGTAGTCACTAAAGCTTACACCTAAGTGCAAAGTTACCGTTAAAGCTTAGCTTAAGAGTGCAAATCTATCTTGTAAGCTTAGCTTAATGATGCATAGATACTCTTAGCACTTAACCCTAATTGCGAGGTTTCCATTAAAGCTTAAACCTAAAATACAAAGTAGTCACTAAAGCTTACATCTAAGTGCAAAGTTACCACTAAAGCTTAGCTTACGAGAAAGAATCTACCTTTTAAGCTTAACTTAATGATGCATAGATACTCTTATCAGTTAACCCTAATTGCAAGGTTTCCATTAAAGCTTAAACCTAAAAATACAAGGTAGTAACTAAAGCTTACATCTAAGTGCAAAGTTACCATTAAAGCTTAGCTTACGAATGTAAATCTACCTTTGAAGCTTAACTTAATAATGCATAACTACCATTAATACTTAACCCTAATTCCAAGGTTACCATTAAAGCTTAAACGTAAAATATGCACATAAACCTTCCTAGTTTTAAAACACATGGATTAATTAATCCTACTAGAATTGAAGATTACCTCCTCTAAACAAGAGGAAAGTGGGGTTGAAGTCCTTCTTGAAGATATGTGAGGCTCAAGGAGGAAGGAAAGGGATTTAGGATGAAGAGGAAGGAGAGAGGAGCTTCTTCACAAAACCCTCAAGGGTTTGGCTCTCCTCTCAATTGCTATTGGACCCCAAATTGCTATTGGACCCCAATTCTCTTCTCAAATGCTATTGGACCCTAATTCTCTTCTTAATTCCTATTGGATCCCAATTTTATTCTTAATTCTTATCTCCTAACTTTATCTTTCAATCAAGTTAGTCCCTTTTTCTCCTAGTTCTCGATCTAGATCAGTTTCCATGCGGATTTTGACGAAGAAGTATAAAAATAATCTTAATCTTTTTGGAAAAATATAGGGATGACATAATTCTTATCCGAAATATCCTTGTCTTTTCATTCTGGAGTAAAGTCTCGTTGTCCGCATGAATTCTTTGTCGGTCTTGCTTTTTCTAAATCATTTTCTAGGCTGAAAAAGTTCTGAATGGCTTTAGGGTTTAGGGAGGGACCTTACAACTTGTGCCAACAATGCCTCTTATCCGGTTCAGGGAGTTGGAAAGAATGTTCTTACTGTTGCAAATGGTAGTTCTTTCACACTTGTTGATGCACTTTATGTACCTAGGATCAAGAAGAATCTTTTGTCTGTATCTGCACTTGCTAGACTTAGACTTGTAGTCAAATTTGTCGATGAGACAGATGTACAGTTCATGATCTCAATTTTGGTGATGAAATTGTTGCATCTAGCCTTTTGTTTCATGGGCTGTATAAGCTCACTTTGTATGACAAGTGTGGACAAAATTTTGCAAATGCAATTGCAGATTCAAGGGCTATTTCAGATGTAAAACTTTGGCATACACGTTTTGGTCATCTGAATTTTTCCAGTTTGCTACGTTTGTAGAAATCTGATATGGTTGCTTCTTTGCCGCCTCTTGAAGCACCTGTCAAACATGTTTGTGAAGGCTGTATTTTGGGTAAAATGCAGCGTTCTAAGTTTCCAAAGGATGGTTCAGCTCGGGCCACATGCAGGTTGCAGCTTGTGCATAGTGATGTTTGTGGGCCCATGCAAACTTCGTCCTTGGGCAATTACCTATACTTCATGACTTTCATTGATGATTACTCCAAGCATGCATGGGTATTTCCACTTAAAGCAAAGTCCAAAGTTTTATGTGCTTCAAATAATTTTTGGCTATGGTTGAAAATGTTTCGAAATGTACTATGGGCACCCTCCGTTGTAATCGAGGGGGGGAGTATATGTCTCATAAATTTAATGTATTTCTGGCTAATCATGGGATAAAACACCAATGTATAGTGCCTTACACACCTCAGCAAAATGGTGTTGATGAGAGGAAAAACAGGTCACTTACAGAAATGGCACGATGTATGGTCAAAAGTCAAGCTTTGCCGCATTATTTTTGGCTTGAGACCATCATGTGTGCCACTTATGTACTAGACAGGTTGTCCTATGAAAGCTTTGCAGTCTATTACTCCATATGAAGCATGGCATGATAGAAAGCCTTCTATTGAGCACAAGCGTGTTTTTGGCTCTTTGGTATATTCTTTGGTGCCACAAACACATCGCATAAAATTGGATGATAAGGCTATCAAATGTATTTTTGTTGGTTATAGTGCTGAAAGCAAAGGTTACAGGTTGTATCATCCGCAAACAAAGCGTATTCTGGTTTCACGGGATGTAGTGTTTGTGGAAGATTCTATTTATCCCTTGCTGTCATTACTAGAGATAGTAATGTAATCACACAGGACATTTATGACACTTTGTTGCCTCTTTTCAATGGTGGAAGTTCGAACGTAAATTCCAATGAGGCAAACATACAAAATATGAGGGTTTCCAAAAATGTTACAGATCAGCCTATTACTGATGCAGATGTACATGATGTACTTGATGAGGAAAGGGCAGGCTAGAGGTATGACAAAATGGTTGTTGCATACATTGCGTGACAGTAAATTGGATGCACCTTTGTCTAGGTGTACTTGGTCACGCTCTTGCCATGCATCTTATGCATCAGATTGTTATGCTTTGGCTGTGTCTAGCTTACATGATGTTGAGGAGCCTCTGTCTTTTGATGAAGCATAGAATTCAAAAAATTGGATGGCTGCCATGCAATCAGAATACAATGCACTTATAGAACATGACACATGGACTTTATGTGATTTGCCTCCTAGCAAAAAGGCCATTGGTACGAAGTGGGTTTACAAGTTGAAACGCAAGCTAGATGGTGAGATCGAGTGCCATAAGGCTCGACTTGTTGCAAAGGGTTATGCACATCAAAAAGGCATAGATTATGAAGAGACTTTTGCTACCACTTGTCATATGACTACTGTGCGTTTTCTATGTGCATTGGCAGCTCATTTTGGTTGGGATGTACATCAATTAGACATTGTTACTGCTTTCTTGAATGGTGACATATTTGAGGAAGTTTATGTAACGTAGCCTCACGGTTTTGTCAAGAAAGGACAAGAAGACAAAGTGTGCAGATGTAAGAAGGATTTGTATGGGTTGAAGCAATCTCCTCGTGCTTGGTATGAGAAAGCTGTCACTCTTTTGGTCAAACAAGGCTTTCGTAACAGTCCAATAGAAAGCACATTGTATGTAAAGCAGGAGGGTGATGTACTTCTCATTGTGGTTCTTTATGTAGATGATTTGTTGATCACTGGACCAAATGAGAGACATATTGTTGAATTTAAGTCTGATTTGAATGCTACTTTCAAGATGAAAGATTGGGGGTTCTTGCATCATTACTTGGGCATACAGTTTAAGCAGTGTGATGGTGGTACTGCCTTGTGTCAAAAAAGTTATATAGAGACATTACTATGTAAGTTTGGACTTGAGGATTGCAAACCTATTGCCACTCCATGGAAACAGGCTTGAAATTGAGTCTACATGATGCTGACGATCCTGCTGATGTCACTCTTTACCAAAACTGCTATTGGCTGCCTCATTTATGTATGCAACACGAAGCCGGATATTTAGTTTGCAGTTTCACAGGTCAGCAACTTTATGCATAGCCCAGGGTCTAAGCATTGGCAGGCTGTCAAGAGGATTTTCCGCTACCTTAGTGGCACTTTACATCTTGGCTTGTTTTATCCCAAGGGGGGATCATTGCCACCAAACTTACATGCTTTTTCGGACTCAGATTGGGCTGGTTGTTTTGACACACGAGTGTCCACAAGTGGTTTTTGTTTCATGATTGGCAGTTCATGTATATCATGGTTGAGCAAGAAGCAACCTACTATGGCCACTTCGAGTTGTGAGGCTGAGTACAAGGCAGTCTTGACAGCTAGGATTGAGTGTGTATGGCTCAGACGCCTTATGGATGATTTGGTTGTTTGATAGGACACTACCAACACTATCTACACTGATAGTCAGAGCGTATTGATAGTTGTGAGGAATCCAATTTTTTATGCTTGCACAAAGCACATTGAGGTGCATTACCACTATGTCAGGGAGAGGCTCTCAGCAGGAGAGATCAGCTTGGCTTATGTGCCAACACAGGACAACCTTGCAAATCTTTCACAAAGGCATTGTCTCGTGAGAAGATCGAAGCTTTCCACAAAGCTTTGGGTTTACTCCCCTTTGTGGACTGATCATGTCCTCAGGGCACGACACTTCCCTTTACTCATGTGCTAGCTCTCGTTCACCGCATCACTCCAATGAGGATTTGTTACCATATACATGTGGTAGTGATGTGTGTGAACACACTAGGAACGCCGGGGCATTTTTTACCTCTTTAGGAGGTTTTTCCCTCCATGCATTGTATATACACCCATCACTCTAGGGCTCTCTATCTTTCCATATGCACACTAAGTAATACACTCTCTATTGTGTGTTTTGAGCTTCCTTCATCTTCTCTAATATGTGTGATTTTCTTTGCAACCCTAATTCTAACAACAACACATTCCCATACGGATTTCTCCTCAACCCAGCATTCATTCTCTCTCTCTCTCTCTCTCTCTCTCTCTCTCTCTCTCTCTCTCTCTCTCTCTTCCACTTCTATGCGGGAAAGGTGAAACTAGGCATGATATTATTGACATCTTTCTATGTCAATATGGTAATATGAAAGGCTAAGAGCCAACCTAAAGGGCTAAGCATCATCTATTGCCACCTATTTTGAATTTTACACTACACACTTTAAGTGTGAACATCAAGTTGAGTTTTTGGACATCTTAAACTTGTAAGGGCTTATCTCTACCAAGGTGTATAGATGAAGCCAAGGGCTTATCTCTACCAAGGTGTATAGATGAAGCCAATATTTCAAACAACACGGATGTTCACAAAATACCAACATGATTTTTTGGTCCAGAAAAGATTTAGTTGTGAATATGATTGATAAACCCTGCTCGTGATTACTAATTCACTCATTAAGTGTTGATGGTCAATTCTTGGAACCTTCACACTTGCACTTTCAAGGAACGAAGTCCACCAATTGCCGAGGGATAGTGGATAGTCTTAAGCTTTTGAAGTCATACGGGCAAACCCAAGGGGAGTCACGGACATAGGCCAAGGGCCGACTGCTAGTTGAGCATTTTTCCTGCAAAGCTTAACCAAGGGGTTTGAAAATGTTGATTTTAACCAAGGGGTCTGGATTGCAAAGGCAACACCCAAGGTTACATGTGCAATACTACTTGCATTTCACTAATTTTCAATTGGTGTTCCTAGGTCTTTGCAGGCGGGAAATTTGGGCAAGTCCCTTTCACTACGAATAAGTGAACACTATGTTCAACCACGAGGTACACATCTGATTTGGTTTTATTTCTTTCCTTTTCCAAATAGGATGCATAAACTTCTATGTTTTCATCCATTTTTGCTCTTCAGCGAGATGACACGGTCAGGTAAGAGCCAATAAATTTGTGTTGTAAAGTCCAACATAAGTTTCTGCATTATGCAATTATAGACCCACTTGTAGGGTTTGTTTGGCACAGTTGTCACATGGGATGCAACATGGTCTAGGAACTCAAGAAGTCCAGTTTACCTAGTGTGGAGCAAGGCTAATGAGGTTCCCTCTCACTCCCGTCGTAGAGTGTTTGTAGTTACCTCCACGCACAAGTACATCTTGTACTTAAAGGATGTTGTTTTTTTCAGACACCCTTACATGAGACATATTCCACATGTGGAGAATATGAGTCTCTCGGACTGACACTGGTGCCCACTATTTCACGTATGTGTCACGACAAAGTCCCTAGGTGCTGGTTGAATCCGTTTTATAGACCTTTTCAGCACATTGTATCAGGAACAATTTCAGTGGCCAAAAATTTTGGAATACTCAAATGACTTGTTAAATGTACAAGTGCTGCTCAAAAACATTAATGGATGGTTGTTTATGCATATAGCAAGGCTATGAGTTGTTAATGAAAAGGTTTCATTGTTTGTACCTAGAAGTGATTAATGTTTCACCTTCTATTATGGTTCAAACATTTTAACAAGGCTTGCAAATAATTGCAACCGAAAGTATTTAGTTTCTTTTTCAGAACTGCTTACACTCCTCTTTAATGTGTGCTAGGCGCATCACATTCGCCATAAGTATTGGCAAGGAGGATCATGGATATACATGTTCGGATCTATTTTTTGTTAAATGCATGCACACTAGGTGTTATGGACCCTAGTGTTTAGCAAAGGCTGATTTGGAGCGGCATGCATATTCATCACATTAGTTGCTTATGCAGCATTTTGCACTCTCTGTGTAGTATCTCCACGAGATTACTTTTGGGTCTACCAATCACCAATAGAGGTCGTGGCTCGGTTCGGGTGCTTGTGGATCTTTCATGGTAACCAAGATGGTTATTCAGGACATTGTTGATTCCTCAATAATGTTGTACGATATTGTGATCCCTGTTTACCAGTCATTGGGAAGACTGTCTTTAGACAGTGGGAAAAAATATCTCAGTACTATCGGTTATCCAAGGGGATAGGCAGATTACAAAGTGTAATCTTGTGCTCTAAGATAAGCAAAGTGCATATGTGAGCACCAAGAAATCCAATTAGTAAGCATTTATTGCTCTACTTGGAGTTTGCTTACCATAATTTAAAGCATGTTTGCGACTAGGTTTAGTCTCTTCATGTATAAGTTGGGTTCTCAACCTTGAACACTAGTTATGGTGGGGTTTTTTACTGATGAAATTTGAGAACAAGTCAAGGACTTAAACTTGGCTGTTGAGTTATGTCAACAAGTTACTTTCATGGAAAGAGAAAAGAGGTACTCTTTCTGGTACATCTTTGTTGTATAACTCGTTTAGCATGCTCATGTGCATTCTAAATGGGGTCTACACACTATGATTGGATAGGAATCGGTAAGACAAGATGGTTGCAAATGGACAACAATGTGGAAAATCAAGATGTTACACTTGGTTTCATTGAACCTCCCATTGATTCGTGTTTTGGTCAACCAAATAGCTGGATGCCACTGTGGAAAAGATTAGTGTATCATCACTCTTGTTTTCGAGGACGAAAATGCTTCTCCAAGGGGGGAGTAATGTCAGGCCAAGGGCCACCTTGGAGGCTAAGGACCGGGCCAAGGGTCGGTTGCTAATGGAGACGGGATCTTAGAGCAAGGCCTATAAAGGGAGGTTGGGCGAAGGATCAAGGCTACGCAGTCCTAGGGTCTCACAAGCCACACTATGCAGTGGACTATGAGTACTCTTCTACCTTACATGAAAGTACTTAAAAAAAACTTTCTATTATTTTGTAGAAAATGGTATTTGTCGCTCCTTCTCTATTAGAGACTCTTTTCACTTTTCAAGATTTTCTAAACTTTATCGGATTTTCCACCAAGTCATCCATACTTTGTCCAGATTTGATGCCTTCTGATCAAGGTTGCAAATCGCAAACGTAATATGCATCATTATGTGGTATGCATCCACTACACCTCCACAAAGAAGGATTATTTATGGATCCACGTAAACTCATAATTTTTTTATGTCACTCATTTAGATTGATCAAGTTATCATTGTTTAAATTTCGTGCAGCTAAAAGTATCAATCACAATGCACTTATTGCGTAAGAGTGATTCCAATGTGTAATAGTGCGTGCAAAACCGAGCATTGGGAGGCAATTTCAACATAATTGACATGCACATCCTATACAAATCAAGCACTCTTTGTCATTTCAAGATGAATTTCATGACTTGCCACGCTACGTCAATTATTTTGGTAAACTTTGTAATTTCTTCACTATTTCTTGACTGCATACCACTTGTGTCAGCATTTAGGTCTATTGTTTGCATTAATAGCTAAAGGTATGAGAACTTCATATTCACTTTATAAAAACAATTCTCTACTTTTTAATATATAATAAAACTAAAAACTTCATCAAGAAAGCAATAAAATTTATACATTGTGCAATTTGCAATGCACTCTCTACCTGACATCATGTATAAGAGTGATTCCAATGTGTAATAGTGCGTGCGAAACCGAGCATCGGGAGGAAATTTCAACATAATTGACATGAACATCCTATACAAATCAAGCACTCTTTGTTCTTTCAAGATGAATTTCATGACTTGCCATGCTACGTCAATTATTTTGGTAAACTTTGTAATTTCTTCACTATTTCCTGACTGCATACCACTTGTGTCAGCATTTAGGTCTATTGTTTGCATTAATAGCTAAAGGTATTCAAGAACTTCATATTCAGTTTATAAAAAAAATTCTCTACTTTTTAATATGTAATAAAACTAAAAACTTCATCAAGAAAGCAATAAAATTTATACATTGTGCGATTTGCAATGCACTCTCTACCTGACATCATGTATAAAACAAAACTATGAACTTTTCAATGCAATTACATCCTAGAGGATTACTTTTACGCACTTTGCGATTTGTAGACAATAAGACATATTTGAAAACATGACATTGTCTATATACAGTGGTTTAGGGAGTTTTTTACTCACTTATTTTTACATGCAACATAGAACAATCAACTTAAACATTGGAACAATGATAATCATTTACAAAACAAAAATAAAAGTAACAATATGTATGATTTCAATCTCATGCACCAATAATCTTTCGCAATACGCAATGCACTCTCTATCTAACATTATGCATCAAACAAAACTTTGAAATCTTCAATACAATTATACACTAGATAACTACTTTTACTCAATCAAGGATTGTAGCCCCTTATATATTCAATTGTGTATAAAAGCTATTTTCACCCAATTAAAGATTGTAGCTGGGTGGATGCATGAATAGGTGGACCAAAAACCTTGTCCTGGACAGAGTTTTTATAACTGGTACATAAAACCATCTCCATTAGTTCAATTCGATATATTCTTTTGAACAACTTTTTAATTAAATATAGAATTTCCACATCTTTTTGTTAAATATAGAAGACGACTCTGTACCTCTTAACTATGCACGTCAGCCAGCTCTTTACACCATTATTATTTCCACGTCTCTTTTTCAAATATAGAAGACGGCTCTGTAGCTCTTAACTATGCACGTTAGCCAGCTCTTTGTCTTCCCGCTCTCTTGTTTTCCTGTCTCTCTCTAACTCTCTATGTAGGAGCACAGATTGCTGTTTTACTTTGTAGGCCTATCACACATCTATTGCTATCATATACTGCTCCTGCTCTCTGTAGGCCTATCACCTCGCTCAATATCTCCCTCTCTAGCATGGACCAAGAATCTCACACTGTATGTGATTGCTCTCAGCCTCACTATGGACTGTGTGCTAGGTATGTTGTTGATGCGGTCAAGGATTATCATGCTAGGAGAAAGAGGGAGCAGCGTGCTAAGAACAAGCTTGAGCAGGTAGCACGTGAGGAAGATAATGATCAAGATGGTGCTGATGATGCAAAGCGTCAAAGAATTTGCAATGACCTTGTTATACTCTTCAATCGGCGTACAAAGGCCCTCGATGTTGCATCAAGCTCAGATATTTTGTGCAAGTTTGTCAATCATCCTTCTCTTGGAGACCTTGAAATGCCCAGGGCACAAACAACCTTCGTTGAAGCCATACGCAACACAATAGATGCAATCAAATTACCCAAGAGCGGATAGGAGCTCTTTCTTAAAAGGTTCATCACCACAATGCTTATGAATGTTGAGTGTACATCTACCTCAAAAGTGAATGTTTCAGCTGCATCTAAGTTGCTAAATTTTCACAAGAGGAACTTCATAGCTGCAAAGAATCGGTTGAGAGCAGCAGGTGATGGAAATTTGGCAATCTCTTTGTGTGCTCGACAGCCCATGGATCATGGTTTCATAACACCTGATGAGAAAGAGTTGATCTTCTCTTTTTGGATGTCTAACACTCGTGTTTCACCCAATAAGAAGGATGTGTGTAGAAAGCGTATTGGAAGAAATTCATATGTCAAACATCCTGTGCATCTTCTTGAACAATCTCAGGTAATAACTTGCTTCACTATATCCATTTTTGTTTTCTAATATTTGCATTCATGACCTATATTCACTAAAATTGGGTTGATAAGAGTAGATATGAAATCGGATATGAAGGAAGTTATAAATGGAAATAAGGGGAATCTGTATTTGGTCCTAGACTAAGAGTAGATAAATATTGGATGTGAAGGAGAATATAAATGGAAACATAGTTTTTATCATACGCGTATGTTTGCTGAAACATACGTTTGCAAACGCATACTTTCACATGCGTATGATATGTATAAACTGGTTACGTAAAAAATTGGTTTACATAACCAGTAAAAATCTTTTAACACTTATTTCTCACTGGTATACATCGTGGTTAAGTGTTCACATGTACTCATCAAGTGTTCACATGTAGTGTTTGTCATGTCAGATAGGTAAAAACCATATCTGTTTGAAAGGAAAATACTGGTTTACATATCCAGTAAATTTTTTTTTATACTTATTTCTCATTTGTATACATCGTGATTAAGTGCTCACATGTACTGGTTAGGTAAATAACATACCGGTTTTAAATGAAAAGACTGGTTTACATCAACAGTCAGAACATTTGAACTGGTTGACACTTATATACCACTGGTACGTACCAAGGACATGTGTTCATTTTTTTGAACACATTTTTCTCACTGGTATACATCGTGGTTAAGTGCTCACATGTACTGGTTAGGTAAATGACATAACGGTTTTAAATGAAAAGACTGGTTTACATTAGCAGTAAGAACATTTGAACTGGTTGACACCACTGGTATGTACCAAGGACATGTGTTAATTTTTTTTAACACTTATTTCTCATTGGTATACATCGTGGTTAAGTGCTCACATGTACTGGTTAGGTAAATAATGTACCAGTTTTAAATGAAAAGACTCGTTTACATCAGCAGTCAGAACATTTGAACTGGTTGACACTTATATACCATTGGTACGTACCAAGGACATGTGTTCATTTTTTTAACCCTTATTTTTCACTGGTACACATCATGGGTAATTGCTCACATGTACTGGTTAGCTAAATAACATACCGGTTTTAAATAACAAGACTGGTTTACATCAGCAGTAAGAACATTTGAACTGGTTGACACTTATATACCACTGGTACGTACCAAGGACATGTGTTCATTTTTTTTTAAACTTATTTCTCACTGGTATACATCGTGGTTAAGTGCTCACATGTACTGGTTAGGTAAATAGCATACCGGTTTTAAATGAAAAGACTGGTTTACATCAGCAGCAATAAGAACATTTGCACCGGTTGACACTTATATACAACTGGTACGTACCAAGGACATGTGTTCATATATACTGGTTTGCGTAACCAATTAAGTGAAAAAACATAGTGGTTTGAAATAAAAATACTGGTTTATAGTAATGTAACAGTTTTCCTCAAAGATAATAAAAACCTGCAGTTTTCTTCAATGTTCTTTAACCATATATGTCTTTCATTGTAGGTGGAGCTCTTTCTCAACTTCAAAGAACAATACCCTGAAATTGTAATAAGGCAGCGGGGCGTTTGAGTACATGAAGCCATATTTTGTGCGAAAATTGAGAGACCGATATACATGCTGTTGCATTTCACATGTTCAAATGTCCTTCCTAAAGGATGCCATAAATCACATGCGAAGTTCTGTATTCGGTCTGCATGGAAAATCTTGCCAATGTCAATGCAACATATGCAAAGACAATAGTGGATGCAAGGCACCAAAAAACCCTATCAAGAGTGTAACAGCCTTATTGGACTCTATATTGTGTCCAAAATCAGATACGTCCACCTTCCATGCCCTTGCCTGCTTGAGTGGTGTAAAAGGTGTGGCCCGGATAAGTTAGACTTTTGTGCTACAGAGGCTGCATTTATTGCTAAAAAGATTGTGGTGAATATTTTTGAGGACCTAGAAGTAGGAACTGCGCGTGACGGTCTGAAGAAGAAAAGGAAAGTCTTTTCGCATAAGGAAATATCATGCCAGGATCTCTCAGTCATGTTCAAAGACCATCTTAAGAAATACATAATGCATAATTTTGTGTATAGATGGCAAGCAGAACAATATAAGGAATGTATACAAAGCTTTCCAGAAGATGTTGTTGTGTCAGTTGTTGACTTTGCTGAAAATTATAGTTTCAAAGAACAAAATGAGATTCAGTCCATGCACTAGTATTCAAATCAAGTAACTATTTTTGTGCACATAACATATTTCCGAATTGCAGGTAACAACATCACCCTAGATCAATATTATTTCT
Organism: Adiantum capillus-veneris; assembly: GCF_014529385.1. Taxonomy (NCBI): domain Eukaryota; kingdom Viridiplantae; phylum Streptophyta; class Polypodiopsida; order Polypodiales; family Pteridaceae; genus Adiantum; species Adiantum capillus-veneris. The sequence continues at coordinate 86,836,604 of NC_140953.1, read as the reverse complement.
TTTGTATTAAGCCTTCAATAATTTCTGATTTTTATATTATGCAGGTGACATCCCCAAGACAATTCACTTCTTCATTTCAGATGACAAGCAACATGACACACATTTTGTTCAACACTATTTTCTGAAACATGCGGAATGGCTAAAGCAATTTGGTCTAAACATAAGGCGTCATTGGGTATGGTCTGATGGAGCAGCTTCACAATTCAAAGCAAGAAGACCATTCTATTTCCTTGCCAGGTATACCATGTTCTAACAAACATTATCTGAAGGTGGTTTTAATATAGAGACCTATAATATTGGCATTAAAGTTGTAGTAAAATGCTTGTCTAACATCAGTAATATTATAATACGTGTTTTTTTTGGTAATTTTATCGTGCCAAGAGTATATTAATCTTCTTCTATCCATTGAATAAATTGCAGATACAATGTTTTTACGGGATGGAAAATGTCTTGGAACTTTCTTGGATCCATGGTAAGGGAGAACACGGCGGTGCGGGAGCAATGATAAAAAGGTCTTTAACTCAATACCAATTGCAACCAAACTGCCCAAAGATAGATTGTGCTGCAGATGTTGTGGCATTATTGAGACGGTCCTTGTCAGATGGTGCTACAGCCACCTATGCAGCCCAGGCCCGTTATGTAAGCATGAGTTTTTGGGAGATTGAATTGGGAGATGTCTAAAGGGGAAAAAATTGGAATGTGACGGCTGTAAAAAATACCCGCTCAATGCACTATGTTTCTGCATATTCAGAGCATGATGCAATTGATTTGAGAACACGTTCACTGTCTTGTTTCTGTAGTGCATGTAAACAGGAAAAGTGGAGGAGATGTGTGAGCAAGTCACACGTTCCTTTCTGGACATACCTTATTTTGGAGCCTACAGAAGAAGGGGAAGACGATGACGACGAAATAAATGAGGATGCAGCGTATGAAGGACACTATGACACCCTCAGTCAAGCTCTTATTGTTGGTGATAATTTTGCTATTCCCGCACCAAATGACAATGAAGAAAAAGTGGATTTCTATATAGTGAAATGCACTGCAGCTATTCAGGAGTTTCATTCAAACGCTGAAGATGACTGGGGCAATATTATTGGGCGAGGATCCTATGCTATCAAAGGGTTTTACTATCGTATGATAAATGAGCAGACCTACGAGCTTTTGGACAAAAAGCCAGAGGTGTTCATATATTCACATCTTGTTCGGGCAATCAAAATCCCCATGATACCCCATCCCAGCAACTCAAAACTATATACAATATCACTTGATGTCAGTGAGTCTATCTACAATAGTATGCCTTTTGAGCTGTAACCATCTTAAGAAATGCATAATGCATAATTTTGTGTATATCTGCCTTTAACTGTAAACTGAACTGTCTCCCTCTCCCTCTCTCTCTCTCTCTCTCTCTCTCTCTCTCTCTCTCTCTCTCTCTCTCTCTCTCTCTCTCTCTCTCTCTTTGTCATTTCTCAGTATCATTTTGGTATCATACCAGTCACTTCTCGGTATCATACTGGTATCATACCAGTCAATTCCCAGTATCATACCGGTATGATAAGGTATCATACCAGTCATTTCCCAGTATCATACCAATATCATACATTCCCTCTCTCTCTCTCTCTCTCTCTCTCTCTCTCTCTCTCTCTCTCTCTCTCTCTCTCTCTCTCTCTCTCTCTCTCTCTCTGTGTGTGTGTGTGTGTGTGTGTGTGTGTGTTATTTCTCAGTATCATACCAGTCACTTCTCAGTATCATACCGGTATCATACCAGTAACTCCTCAGTATCATACCGGTATCATACCAGTCCCTCTCCCTCCCTCTGTGTGTGTGTGTGTGTGTGTGTGTGTGTGTGTGTGTGTGTGTGTGTGTGTGTGTGTGTGTGTGTCACTTCTCAGTATCATACCGGTCACTCCTCAGTATCATACCGATATCATACCAGTCCCCCCCCCCCCCCCCCCCCCCTCTCTCTCTCTCTCTCTCTCTCCTGCATTGCACATTTGAGAACATGTGCAATGCAGGAGAGATCAAGTGTTGGGCTCTCAAAAAGTACCTCTTTGACACATTGGTGACACCGGTGCTTCTTTATGGAGTGGAGGTGTGGGGTGGACGCATCGGGAAGTCTACTTGGAAAGAGTTTGAGAATGTCCAAAAGCGTTTTCTCACCAACTTTCTCCAAGTCAAGACACAAACACCCTACATGCTCTTACGTCTTGAGTTCGGATTGCTTCCCATTGAGGTCTTGGGCATGCAAAGGGTTGTGGAGTACATGCGTAAGACACAACGTAGCCCTTTGCATCGACTTCCTAGAATCGCATATGAAGCAAGTCAAATGGTTCAAAAGACATGCAAGAGCAAAATACTAAGCTCGGGGTGGATGCTTGATATCAAGAAATGGTTTGGAAGATGGGATGCATGTCACTTGGTCAAGGATGCGTCGATCGACTCCCAAGTTAATGAGGCCTTCTTACAACGCCAATGTATCACGGCTTGGGAGAAATCCGGAGGTTTTCGCTTCAGCCATTACACCACACACGTTGCCCCAAACTACAAATCTCTCTTCTTCTCGGAACAAGGTAACCGAACCCATTCCTACATCCTTGAGCCCATCCCGTTGAGTGCGATCCGCACCATTGCCTCCATTCGTCTTAGCTCCCATTCTCTACGCTGCGAGACAGGACGTTGGGGCACTGGCGAGGAGTGTCATTGACTTTGCACCTTATGCCCTCATATCTAGTAATCCTCCCTCCTGGACCAAAGCTATGGATATTTATTCCATGTGTCATACATGTAAACGCATTTTGAAGTGCTTACCAGAGCCCCAAGAACAAATCAAGAGACATTTTTTGAGTAATGTACTTGCTCATCTTAAAACCGGCAAGCGCCAAAACCCCAAAATCCGGCCTAATGCTTTTGATCTCTCCTTATGTTTAAATGGTGCCCATAGAGTGGGTTACAACATTGTAATGACATCTAGCTTACGACCAGCTGATGATTAATGAAAACACAGTCTCATGATTTCATCATTGTTTTACTTTTAGTGTCAGATTTAATTGTATGTTTAATTGAACAAAATATCTATGTTTGTCATTCGATATACTGTCCAATGTCAAATTAATTGAATGGGTATTTAAAAGTAATGACATGTTCACCTGATATGCAGATATGGAAGAAGAACTCAACCACGCTGAAGCTCGGGAAATTTTTAAAGAAGAACAAGTTAGATGTGGACAAGCAGATCTTTCTACTATTGCCAACATTGAAGAAGATGAATCTGAGCTGCAAGGCGAACCATTAACCCTTAAAGAGTGCAAAAATCTTTGCCCTAATCACTTTGTACGCCATCAACTATTTCAAATAAGTGGCAATGCAAAACATACAGCTCCATTAAAGCTCTCTGATTTGCAACATAAAGGACTGGCACGTGTATTGTTGCAAAGGTTTATACAACAAGAGATATGCCTACCAAACAACAACTAAGTAGCAATCTATTTTATCCAGCAATGCTATGTTCGATATGTTTTGCTGAAGAGAGTGGATTGGTCAGATTGTCCAGGCACCGCTGGCGTTGGACGTGGATGCATTGCAGAAAAGGTGGCAACACGCAATGCAAATAATCCAATGCCTCCTCACAAGCGCCCTATTGTTTTACTTCCTGAAGAGTCAGAAACACTGACTGAATTAGCCAGCCAAGGACAAAACCTTGCCAGCCAAGGAGAAACACCGGACATGCTTTGTGGCCGTATTCTTGAGCTTGAAATAGAGTTAAGTGATGCACAAGCAAAGCTTCAACAATATGAATCATTGTATGGACCTTTGCCAGATGATACTACCACTTCACATAAAGATGTTGCTCAACCATCCCCTGAGCTAGGAATTACAGATTTTACCATAGACGAACTTATAGCAAATCTATCAAACTCATAAGTCACTCATAAGCTTTTTGTAATCTCAAAATTATATCAAACTCTTTTCGATTGAGTAATTTCCCAGAACCTTGTTGTAATTTCAAACCTACATCGACTTTATGTAATTGTTATTCGACAAGATATTATCGGCAGCTTATATTTGATTGTGAGTGAATATGTGCGTATGAGAGAGAGAAAGAGAGAGGTTTTGATGTGAACGACAACGAGATAACACTTTCTTTCATCATATACAAAAACTTGTTGAGTAAGTATCACAATGGTACTCTCACAAATCATCTCCATCTTCAAAAATTGCAACCATATCATCTACTTCGTCCATATCTGAGCATTCTGAAACTATCTCCCATTCCATATCATCATCATCATCATCATCAACTTCTGCAGAAATAGCTTCATGCGTTTGGAAGACTCCATATTGCTTTTGAGCGGCTCTAGTTGCAATGTTTTGAGGCTTATAAATAAGTCTCATATTGCAAAAAACATACACCAAATCAGCAACCCGTTTAGTATGAAGTCTGTTTCGCTTTTAGTGTGCACAAAGTCGAATGCTGACCAGTTTCGCTCACAACTTCCACTTGATGCAGCTACTGATAAAACTCTAACTGCAATGTGTTGCAACTCCACTTTCTCTCCACCATACTCCTTCCACCATAAAGGTGCACTTGTTTTGCCAATGGCATCTATATGCCACGGATCCTGAAACATACCAGTTCTGTTGGCATAATCTACTCGCTGATGAAAAGGTGTTTTTCCATCTTCGTGCCCTAAGAGTTGGGAGCACACTGTTTTGAAGTCAGACATAACTTCTTTGTTGGCAGATTGCTGATGCATTTGAAACTTAGGATCCAATACAAAAGCCGCACCATGCAATGGCGTATGCAATTGCACCCAACGCTTGTTAACAATTGTAATCATGGTAGCTTTATCCTTTGCACCAAAACTAACATTTTCTCTTAGCTTGCGTATAGCCTCTGACATATACCAGTAGACCCGACCAAAAATAAAAGAATCTGTGTCAACTGCTCTCAAAAGATCTACAAATGGCTTTGACACAGTTACTATTCTTTCTACATTATGCCAAAAGACTGGCGAGTTTACTATTTGCGCACATCGACTAGCTGCTTCCTGATAACTTGGATACTTGTTGGGCCATCCATCCCATCTTCTGTCTGCTAAGGTTTCCATCAATGCAGGCTTCAACTCTTGCAAATCAGCAAGAACATAGTATGCCGTAGCAAACCTTGTCGCGCAAAATATTTGCAAAGCTTTATTTGGTGACTTGGTTGGAAAAAGAGCATACGAAAATTGATGCTCTCTAATGAATTTCACCACATGATTTGCATCCAATAAATTTTGCTTCACACATGCCATTTTATCAATATCTTTTAATAGCAAATTTAAAGTGTGAGTTGCACATGGTACCCAAGAAATCTCCGGATACTTGACTTGAATAGCTCTTCCTACTCCTTTGTAGTTGGCCGCATTATCTGTGACAATAGCAGTCACATTATTTGTTACACCTGCCTTTGCAATTGCACGCTCATACACCCCTGCTAGGTAGGTGATAGTCTTCTCTTTTAATGAGCTGTCAATTGCTTCCACAAACATAGCCCCTCTAGGGTTAATAAGCATTACATTGATTAAAGGTTTTTTTTGACAGTTAGTACATCCATCCAATGCTATGGTGCATCCATATGCTGGAACAAACTTTAGAACTGTGCGTTTGAGAATGGCTTCAGTAGTGTCTTTGACTTTATCAAGATATTCAGTTCGCATCTTGTTATAGTCAGGAAACAAAAATCCTTTTTTGGTTGTACTCATCAAAGCATCTTGAAATATTGGATTGTGCATAGCATTGAACGATATGCCACACGCTTTAACACATTACGATAATAAATAATTACAATCAAATCAAGTATTAAAATGATTATCATTATAAATTGCTATACATACAAGAGCTATAAGTGACATTTTTAAATGTCAAAACGATAATCACTTATAATACTTGATAATTATCGTATCTATGTAAAGTGCGAACAAAAAGTTCTTACACTTTACCATAGATTTTTAAGCGATTATCTATCTACAATGCGAGCATGTGTATGCTCTCACACAGTACGGTAGATTTTGTAGTCCAAATAAAGATAAGAGAATATCAATATTTTTGGACATGTTTTTCCTAAATTTTTACTCTAGTGAGAGCATAGCAGTGTGAATAGCTCTACACAAAACGTAAAAATATAATTTTGTTTCATTATATTCATTTTGAAGTGAGAGAAAATCTCTACATATCAAAATCGAACTTTAAATTACATAAAATTAATTTTTATGTAATTATATTTTTAAACTAATTATCTCATGTGAGAGTACACTCTACACACAACGATAATATCTTACTTTTTTTTTTATTAGTCACTTTCAAGTGTCAATTAATTGAACACATTGGCAAGTGATTCTTATAATTACAGTTTGTATCAGGTGAGAGATTAAACTCTTCACAAAATACAAACTTTCAACTATTTACTAAGTTTTTCAAAACAAATTCATATATTTGAATCACAAAACTTAAAATTCTATTGAATTTTAATTTTTATTAAACTCAAATTATTTTATTTTTTTACAAATTAATTTTTTCTATCGTTTGGTGAGAGTACTCACATGGACAACACTGACTGTGAAAGCTGGTATAAGACCTGTCGCGTGCTGCTATATATACTAACATATTCGATCGTTATAATTTTTGATCGAAAATGATTTCGTTCGAAAAATCAAGAAGCTATACGAAGCTGTTTATGCTGATGTGGCACCGTATAATATGGTCGTATAATTTAGATAAACGAATAATACGCCCATTATTCACGTATTATACGTCTCCCGAATAACGAATAATGCAACTTAGTATCTAAGTGACCTTCATTGGTCACATTCTTCACCACCTCAGATACAAACTCAGCCCACTTTACCGGACCTGTGCATACGAAATAAACATATCCGCGTGCAAACTTGACTCCCAGCAGATAGTTTGGTGGCTTGGATTGGTACACCTGCTTGTAGAGCTAGAAGAGTGCCTTGTAGTGATCCGGCCTTGCTGTTTTTATCGGCACTTTTTTCTCCTTCACTGTGAAAACTTTCATCCAGTCGGATATGGGCACATCTACATCTGTCAACTTCCTAACATCTTTCCCCTCAAGACTTAATCCATATTCCCTGTGAAAATCCTCCTTTGTCGTGCAGAATGCCTTTAATGGCACCTCCACATCCTTGGGGTGAACAAAGCGGCTGATTTTGGGAGGAGGCTGTAACTTCTTTCTTTGAAAGGAATAAATCCATATTCATTACTCAATGTATCTACACCTCAGTACTCTACTACACATACAGGTTCGCTGTACACAACACAGAGAGAGAGAGACAGAGAGAGGTGACATACCTTCGTGGGAGAATGTCGGGTCTTTGTGGGGGAGACCTGTCGGGCTGCATTCCTTGGGCTCTTTCTTAGGTTTCTATCCATAGCGAAGGATAAGCAGCGTGCACAGGGGACTGTAGAGTGAGCTGAGAAAGGCGCAAAAGGCGAAAGGCACAGAGACACAGAGAAGTCACAGTCATGAAAACATTCCACACGTGTTTTTGAATCCTCCACATCAACACGATTATTTAATTCAAACAATTCTTGCCCATAACACCAGTTTCATACCCCCTAAATTTTAAGCCTCCAAAATAAACTTTCAACCGGTTAAAACCGGGCCACCTATTCATGCATCCACCTAGCTTTCATATTATGCAGTAACAACAAACGATATGTATCAATTAAAACCTATGATGATGTGAAATACAAAACTTCAAGTATCTTTACATACCCAGTACATTAGTGCAAGGTATCCAACCCTTGACTAACGACTCATTTTTAAAATATGTTCATCTTCTACAACCAACTTCAGTCCCTTTATGGACCAGTGGCTTCGTCGCAATGAGCATGACTCTTAAGAAATTCCATTTGTTTGGCCTCGTACCTTTGTCTTCGGTCAAGGATTTTGATTTTTTAAGAAGTGGTTACGTGTTGGCCTAGTGGTTAAGGTGATGGCTTTAAGCGCACCCACATGGTTCAACCCTTGACATGTGGATGTGCGTGAGTAGGTGCAATCCCGTAAAACTAGTCAAAGTGAAGCTTCGAATAACCTTAAAAAAAAAAGTGGTTACCGTATTAAGAATCACGCTCAGTCCAAAAATATGACATGTGACTATGTAACCTTAAGTCAATTCACAAGGAGAAATAACTGCACCCACTAGTAGGATACACTCCTCCGGGATTTGCCTAGTCAAAATGCCAAAGATAGTAGAGTTTTTACTATATACATAGTAGTCCGTCAAGAAAATAAAAAAGCCCGAGGGGTTTACCGGCACAAGTGGTTTTTGTAGGTCATCGAAAGAGGTTATGTTAATATTGACCGTAATCACGTGATTTTTATTGTGTGTAATTACTCAACGGTGTTAACGTGTCCACGCGTTCATGATCACATTAATGAAATCTCTGGTGGACATAGAGTCGATAGAATCCTCTTGCCTTGTATTTATACTAGTAGACCCGTGCATCATTTTTAAGTGGGAGAATATTGAGGTAAGGTGATACGCCTTGCCCGTAGTCGAATGGCTGACCGCTCGCCCGTTGGGTGTGTAATCATTATCCCCTTATTCTTTATATGGTATATATAGAATAAGGGAGCTCTCTTATTCTCTCACATTGAGAGGAGAGGCAAGCTTCACCCACGCCGCCGTATTCATCTTCTTGTCTCCTCACCGCACACGCGCACCACATGCGACCCCTTACGTGCACGCACACTCTTCAACTATAACGTAAAACTAAAGTAGTTGTAATCCTGAAAATGATTTACATTGATATGAAGGGGCTTTGTTCGCCGGAAAGAGCTCTTGCATATAAAAGTGTTTTATACTATAGAAAGATGTCGTCTATGAGTTGAAAGTGCTAACACAATAATATCTAAAGTGATAGTAAACCAAAAAAGTGTGTTTTGAAAGAAATTTTTAGATTTATCTCTAAATTTTATATTTGAAGGTGAGAAAACCTACAAATTTTCTAAAAATTGGTGTAATTTGGTGTAAAAACCTTCTATTTAGTCAATTAACCTCTTATTGATTGGCATATGGGAAGAACCGTACACCTAGCTAAGCCTTGGCACTAGGTGGCACATGCATGGAGAGGAAGAATCTATGGTACACTTTGTAATCTCAAGTACCTAAGGTTACCGCATAAGGTCCCCACACTTGCACATGACAAATACAACCATGGACGCATGCCATCACGAAGAACATAGGAGGTCAATTGGTTAATGCATGTGCCTTCCCGAGGTGATGAGGTGTGAATCAAAGAAGCACCAACGCAGATTAATTCCAGAACCAGCATATATACACAAGAAGTTTTGGACAGATTCTCACAATAATTTCCACATTATGACTTAACGCAACATCATGAGCTTCTGTGAGGGAGGCACGCCATACCTCCCACCGGGCCGGCGGGTCCCCTGCCCCCAATCTTACCTAGCTAGGTATGCGGTGCCTCCCGAGCAGAAGCTCATGATGTTATGCATCGTATGAAAAACATTGAAAAAGTCTCCCTTTTCCTACATGAGAAAATTTCTAAATCTTCTTGTGATACGAAAGGCACTTGAAAATTGGTAGTGCCCTCTTCAATATATCATAACAAACCATCTACAAAAAACAGAAAAGAGTATTATCAGCAAACACAGACTAAGAGCCTTGTAGATCGATGCCAAATGGTCTCACCAAGAGTATGAACCTAAGCAGCTTCAGACCATCATCAATCTTTACCCAACCCTCTATACATTACAGCTGTCCAAAATTTAATTTTCCAGTCCTTTTCTGAAGCGGTACTTCCATTTTCTGTGTTGTCCCATCCCTCTCCACAAAAGTCATCGCTGCCAAGTCCGTGTTGACAATGAAACAAGCAGACACAAAAATAATCGACTGATGACATGGAGCAACCACAATCTCCTCATCACTAGCCAGGCAGAAATTGATGTTTATCACCTGAGCTGAGTGCAGCTCATGGTAGGTTATGCGCGTTCAATTTGCTCAGTTATGAATTTCTTGCTTCCATTTGCTACCAGTTCAAATCCAAACTTTGAAAAGTTATCACTTTCCCGAACAAGGGTGTCAAGACTCAGCTGGCTTCGTCGCTTCCCATGTACAGTTAGTTGCTTGGTTTCTGGAAAGATCCTAGCTCCTATAGAAGGGTATGCTTGTTGCAAGATTGCCTTAACACGGCACATGAATAGAAACTGATGTGCATATTCTGATGCTTTACCATCCACATTCAGACACTCAGGCCTAAACATAGTATGGCCATCAAGGGACTTGACAGCCTGTAGGACAACCCACCTCCTATCCAAGTGGCAAGGATCAGGAGGCAAATCCACCTCCTCCTGCACAATGGCACTCCCACGAAGTATAGCAGTGCGTAGAAGTGGTGAAGAGATGGACAAAGTATGGTCTCCATTTTCTTCTTCGGTTACATCGAAGACCCCTTGGGCAATGAAGTCACGCAACTGAATGCCTGTCTTCCTTTCACATCAAAGTTCCTCTACTTCTAGCAAGTTCACCAATAAAGAATAGAATTCATCTTTATCTGCATGCTATCTGACAAATTGCATAATTCGGCTGTATGTGGCCATGTCAAATACGTAAAACCCCAAACAATAAGACTCAGCCCGATTAATCCATGCCTTCAGCGTCCACAATTCCTCTTGCACAAGGAATGCCAAACATGTGCCAGTTAAGCCCTTGTGGCCCCATGTCCACTGCATGATTGAAGACGCTATTGAGTCCACCTCCATGTGGACACTTGGTCGATCAGCAGCTGCCTGTTTTAGTAAAGACAATATATCATCCAGGCTGAATTTTGTTGAAGTGAGCACATGATGGTGAGCGAAAGGAGAAAGCCTGCTTGGAGTAGACCCTGCATCAAGGTCACGGCCACGCTTGTGATACTGAGCTTCAATGAGATCGTGCACACGCTCTGTTCCAACTAGGAGAAAACCATAAAAATTGTATCTTTTAAGATTACCCTTCATCCCTTTAATTACATGGAAGAACAGATCGATGTATGCAGAAGGCAATTCAATCAGGGAATCTGCTTCATCAATGATGATTGTAACAAGTGTCAGTAGGTTTTCCTTCAGAAAGAGCGATCTGAACTGCACTGCTCTGCACGGCACTCTCCCCTTGGATCCCTGGCTCTGAAGAGGTTGGGGTGTTCACGGTTCAAGTTATCCCACAAGTAGGCCCAAAGCCTTTGTTCATCCCAGCTTTCATTAGCACCTTTCAGGCCAAAAACTAAGTACACTGAGAGCTAGTGTGACTCATTCCATATCCTGTCTATGGCAGCCAGGACAGAGGTGCTCTTCCCACTTTGACGTGAACCACATAAAATGCAATACTTTCCCTCCTTAAGATCCTTCACAAGATCATCTATGGCCGGAGGAATGTAGTAGTTGCGAATGGAGTCCACCGAGACGCCAGCCCCAAACCACCATGGTCCCTTGCATGGAGCTTGCACCATGAACGGACTAACTCTGTATTTGTGCCCTGCAATAAGTGTAGACCCGCGTGAACGGACGACGGAGAGCTCCTCCCCCTCCGTGATCATCTCCATCACCAAGCTTTCCACCTGTATAGAAACATACGGAGAGTGTAAGCCAGGGCTTCCCCCACAGGCATTCCACATGAAAACGTCCACCGGCGCCCAAAGCCTTCCACCGTCAAGATCTTCATCTCCTCGCCACCACGCTTTGCCATCGAAGCGGAACTTCTGACTTGCTCGAAGGTATGAGGGTTTCACTCACTGCCACCCCGTGGAGAATATTCTGCTCGCTGCTTTTCTAAAAGTTAGGTGACGGTGGAGAGCAAAAAGCAGTCAGGAAGGAAGGAAGGAAGAGGGGAGAGAGAGAGAGAGAGAGAGAGAGAGAGAGAGGGTTGCGTGGTGATTGCATCCAGTTGTGCACCAATTGGTTTTAAACCAAAAAAAAAAGATATTACTGGAAAAAAGAGAGCTAAAAACCAATGAAATTGAAATTGATTCCACGTAATACAGCCCCGCCATCATGGCGGGGGTGTCATATTCACGTTTTGTTCAAAATCAAGAGAGCCTGCTCCCTCAATCTAATCTCCTGCTCCCTCAATCATTTTGTCCTTGATCAAGTGGAGGGGAATGATTTGGTGAAGAACTTAGTACCCTTATACAGAGCATTGTTTCTCGTATGCCAACCAAACAGTGAAGGAATTCGAGCAAAATTGCCTAGCAGGATCATATGACTTCAAAAAACCAAAATTAATCTTAAATTGAGTTACTTTAATGCCTCAAGCATCAGACCAACACAACCTGAACTTGGATGGAGTCTTTTTTAGTCCTCTAGATTCTTTTGCGTTAAAAAAATATACCTTTTATTAAATTTTGATAGTACATGTTTTGTTTCCATCGACTAGAAACACCTCCTCTTGGGTGGTCTACTCGAGTACCTTTATATCTGAGTAGGATCTTCCCTAGAAGAGGGTACAGGTGGTGAGGTGTTCCTAATTAGGGATGGATTGCATTTAATGAATCTCATCAAATGTTTGTTTGTGTGGACTAGTTTTCCTCCTCTTGGGTGGTCGACTCGAGCGCCATTTAGTCTGGGTAGAAGACTCCCTAGAGGGGGGTGGAGTTGGTGAGGTGTTTGGGTCATCATCCCTAATTAGGGATGGATTTCCTCGAATGCATCTCACTGAATGTCTATTTGTGTGGACTAGCTTGCCTCCTCTTGGGGTGGTCTACTCGAGTGCCATTTGGTCTGGGTAGGAGGTTCGCTGGAAGAGGTATATGTTGTGAGGTGTTCGGATCATCATCCCTAATTAGGGATGGATTGTCTCAAATGCATCTCAGCAAACGTCTACTTGCCTGTACTAGTTTGCCTCCTCTTGAGTGATCTACTTGAGTACCATTTGGACTGGGTAGGAGCTTCCCTAGAAGAGGTATAGATTATGACATGTTTGGGTCATCATCCCTATTCAGGGATGGATTGCCTCAAATGCATCTCACGGAATGTTTGGTTGCATTGACGAGAGTTGGGTCTTGTGCTCCATTGATGCATGTTTAAGGTTTATTGTAAGCTAAACTCAACACTTGGATACTTGCTATTTAGGTGTGTCACAATGGCTGCATCTACTTACAGTACTTCAACCCAATGAAGCAATGGGCCATCAGGAACTAGTGGGGTTTCCTTGCAACAAGATATGCTAGCACAAACTATGAATGGTGCACCCCAAAGTGGTAAGAGAAAGAGTGGTGGAAAATCACAAGGACTAGAATGGCAGTTTGCTTCCAATCTTTCGAGACTCGTCGAATGGAAATGTAATTTTTGTGGCTTGGTAAAATTTGGGGGTTCTCCAAGAATTAGGGAGCATTTTCTTGGCATAAGGACAAAAAATCCAAGAGGAAAATGTAAGGGTGCAAGAGATGATGATGTTGTGAAGCATCTTAGAGCTTTGCTAAGTGAATATTCATCACAAAAGAAGAGACCAACCATCTATGTAGGAAATTGCCAATCTTCGGATTCGGTAGCATCAAATGGAGGAATCCCCAACCATGGAGGGACTCTGACACATACTACTTGTGGGAATGAAAGACAAGGTCCAGATGTGTCAATGCCGATGGGTGCATCACCTGAGTTTCAGGTTGGTACATCTAGGATGAGACAAACTAATTTGGTTGAGATCTTTCATGCCATTGCTTTAGAGGATGCACAACTTGCTTTAGCTAAAGCAATATACTTTATTGGATCATCATTGTCTATGGTCACCAAAGATTCCTGGAAGAAGATTGGAGAATATGGACCTGGGTTTACCCCACCAATTTATCACCACATCCAAAAGCAATTACTTGATAAGTGTTATGACAACACGAGAAAGTGTTAAGAGACTTATAAATGACACCAGAAAAAATTCTGGGTGCACAGTTGTTAGTGATGGTTGGTCGAATGTCCAAAGACACCCCTTGATAAATGTATTGTTGGTATGTCCTCACGTGGAATTCTTTATTAAAGTTGTTGATAGCTCGAGGGAGATCAAATCTAGTCAATTCATCGTAGATATCATTGGTATGCTATTGACCAAGTTGGCTCTTGTCATAATAACTAATATCTAATTCTCCTAAATGATTTTCTCATGATAAACTGGTCAAATAATATGGGGAAGTGCCAGGGGAGAAAAAGCTAGAATATTGGTTAAGCTGGCAGACCGGCCACAAGAGGGATCCAAAGAAGGGAAAATAGGGATCCAAAGGGGGGGCCATATGCAAAAGAGCAATGTGAAACAATGGGCTTAACACTAGGTTGGTAACCTAACAGGACATAAAAGTGTCCTTTCAGGGTTTTGAAAAAAACCTCCAAAACCATAGTAGATCCACTCATTTTGTAAAATCCTTTCATGAGGTTATAGTTCAAGGCCTATTACACATGGAAAAAATAAGAAACTTGTAAAATTTCGCATCTTTTGGTCACACCAAGCCTCCAAAGTTGATGGACCTGTACATTTTTGTCAAAAGAGCCATTTCTTACATTTTGTTGCATAAAAATAAGATTAGGGATTTTTGTAGGACTTGAGATAAATTCCCAGCTAACTTCAATGGGTTGGTGATCAGAACATATGATTGCTTCTCACTCAATATTTTTTGTTTTGCCAAAAGAAATAGGCACAAAAAAGTTGAAGTTGTACGATTTTGCAAACCTATCATCCAAGTTTCTATAGACACACTCAATACAAATAATATATGCATGTTTTCTTAGTTCCCTATTGTCCTTTAGGCTCATAAGGAGCCATGGATCATGTCAAAAGAATAATACATCTCTTACCAAGGGGAATCTTGGGGACAAAGATGAAGTGCTAAATACAGCAAACATGAAAAAACTGGGTTCAACATTATGAGTTGTAGAATCCCATAGAAACTATTCAATATCTAGCGAAATTTGATCCTTATGACTAGATATGGTTACTACCTAAAAAATGCATGTAGTTGTCACAAGAAACTAACAATATTGAAAAAGATATACTTGATATAATAGAATGTTTTGTTTTCTTCTATAATTGAAAAAATCAACCATCGTTGTCTACTATGCAAAATAGGGTATTAGGTGCCCCAAAACTCAAGGAATATTAGCTTTATGTTACAATAAGCGACATAGAAAATCAAAACTGCATTTGGATATAATGAAAGCCACCAAAAAAATCATAGAAGAGCTAAAATTGGCTAAAAAACAGGATTTGACAATTTTTGTAATTTGGTCATAACTTACAACTTTAACATTTATTTCTCCCTAGGAGCATCAGGACATGTTGAGGACTACTAAAGATAGTTCTCTAGCATTATAGACCTCACAAACATGAATTTTGGAGTGGTATAGCTGCAAAAAGTTGAAAAAAGCCAAAAACAAGACCCGTTTTTCCACACAGTTTAGGTTGTGAAATGTTGTGCAAGGACAACGTTAAAGATGGAATTGATATTCTAAAAAAATGTCGAGTTTTTTTCAGCTCACGAGACAACTTTCTAGACAGATAGCACCTCAAAATCCATTTTGAAACTCTTGACATAATTCAAGGAAAATGGTCACTTAATAGGACATAAAAGTGTCCCAGGACATAAAAGTGTCCCATTACCAACCTAGTGTTAAAAGACCCTAAGGTTCAGTCCATTAAGACTTCCAAAATGCTAAGGTTCCAAAATTCAAAGGTTGTCAAAGCTCAGGAAATTTGGATGCTTTGTGTGTGTGTGTGTGTGTGTGTGTGTGTGTGTGTGTGTGTGTGTGTGTGTGTGTACAAAAGTCTTCACAAGTCCCTACATAGGAGGGGGCGATCCCAATAAGTAGGGGATGAGAGAGAAACACACACACACACACTCACAAGCTTCATTTGTACACAAGGGGAAAGAGGGACACATATCAGCTCCCTAGGCTAGATGCCCACAAGGTGTACTCAAATTCTATTGGATGACCATGGAGGTGGACTAATGAGAATTAGGCTAGAGAAAATCTATTCTAATTAATTTAAAAACACTTAATAAAAGAACCAATAGGAATTAAGCTCTCTAGAAGACTATTGGACAGTCTCCCAAGGGGTCCAATGGGCATTCAATAGTCCAATGGCTTGCCTGATTCCTATTGGCCAGGAGGCAAAGGGGTCCAATGAGAGTTTGGTTGCATTTATTAATTACCTAAAGCTCTCACAAAAGGGGAAAGGGGGACACATGTCAGAAGGCTATCACTTATGCTGCTTAAATCTCATTGGCTAAGCCTAGGGAGGTCCAATAGGGTGTGAGCATGAGCAAATAGCAAGACGGTTCGACCAAGAGAGAGAGAGGGGGCTGATTTTTCAAAGGCATTATTGCACACACATACAAAGTCTATGTGTGGAGTAAGAAGACTCTCTCTCTCTCTCTCCTTCTCAAGCTTTAATAGAAAGCTTATCACCTACTCCAAGCTTGTGAGAAGGGAGGCCTACACCAACAACTCTTGGCTTTGTGATGCAAATCCAACCAAGAGCCAAGCTTCAATGCATGCTCATCTCCTCTACCATGCTAATTACTAAGCTAAGCTATGCTAATATGAGTGATTATGTGAGGATATGTACATCTTTCTCGTAAGACTACTCCTTCTTCCTCTCAATCTACTCTCATACCCCGCTAGCTCTCACCATCTTTGAAGGTGTGTGAGGTCTTGGGTCTGAGACCGTCAGGGAATTGATGTTGTGTTTGATGAGTGTTTTCTGTAGTGCTTGAAGTTTCCATCTTCATTGCACTAGCTAGTATTGAACGAACACAAAGAATTGTATTGTAAAATGTCTCTCTTGATCGGAGAAACCATAATACAAAGCCTTTTGGAGGGGGGACCGGCTCCATGAAAATCCGGTCCTCAACTGTTGTCCATTGCTTAATTTCTGTCTCTTTTGAAGTATTTTTCATGCTATCTAACTAGGTGTTATACTTTTTGCTGCTCTCTCCACCCAAGCACTCTTGTTATTCTCATTAAGAATCTATTCTAATGAAATGCCCACTATGTTCATGCTATTTTCCGCTACACACAAGTTACTAGACTATTAAATGCTACATTAGTATCAGAGCACAAGGTTTCTCTTTTCTTGCTCAAGAAGGGAGGTCCTCAAGCTAGCTATAAATGGTTGGTATTATTAATTGCATGTGAGTAAGTAGAATAGGGATTTTTCAGCCTTGCAGTGCGCCTGCCTTTCTGCAGTTAACGGGGCAGCACCGTCGAGAGCTATGGTCTTAATAGTGGAGTCCTACGGGGCTTGCCTATGGCTTAACCACTATTGAGCTATTAGAAGCTTGACAGGAGCCGGTGTTGTTTTGGTGTTGAACAACCCTCTCTTCTATTCCTTGCAATTAATGGTATTCGAGCCACGGGTACAGTAGCTTGAGTGCTTTTTCTAAAGGGGTAAAGAGGAGTAGCAACTAGGGCTTGAAGTGCCAAAGTACACCTAAAAAGTTTACACCTAAAAGTTTTTAGAATGGATGACAATAGTAAAGAGAGTGAAATTGATGTTGATAACTTTGATTTTGCTAATGAGCAGGCTACTAATGACGCCCCTATGCTTGTTAACTATATTGTTTCTAGGCTTCAAGAAGCCATGGGAAATCCATCCCTCCAAAGTGAAATGCAATGGCAGCTTTGTGCTCATGGGATTCTCCAAGCTCCCCACCATGACAAGAGAGCACCTAGGAAGCCTTCTTGCAATACTTCCAAAAGAGGCCTCTCTCCGATTCAGGAAGAAGAAGAGGATCCATACGAAGGGCTCAAAAATTTGCTTCTTGATGATGAATCTCCTTCCCAAAGGAGAATTCAAGAGCCTCCACCGAAGGAACAAGAAAGAAGTGAGTCTCCTGCCACCTCGGCAGAGATGGCTCCACGAAGATGGTAGGCTAAACGCTCTCCATCACCTCCAAAACGGAGAAGGCCGTCGCATACTTCTCCACACCATACTTCAAAGAGGGATGACAAAAAGCAAGAGAAGAAAAAGGCGAGAAAGAGGACGCCCTCTTCTTCATCCTCTTCCTCTTATGAAAGTGATGGTGAAGACAAAGAAGATCAAGGCAAGAAAAAGGCGAGAAAGAGGTCACCCTCTTCTCTATCTTCCTCAAATTCTTCATCTTCTGAAGAAAGTGATGGTGCAACCTTTGAACCATCAAAATGAAGAGGCCATAGGAAATCCTATGCCGCGTGGAAGAGGTCGTCCAAGCTCAAGAAGTTCAAAGAGGGAGGGAAGAGCATCTCTTTCCTTACCTACGATGGCACATTTGATGCTACAGACAAAGTCTTGGCCTTTATCCACCAATTCGATGCGGCGTTTGGAGATGAGGGCTTCACGGAGTCCTCTAAGCTGCGCCATGTAGCTATGCACTTCCAAAAGTCTGCCAGGCAATGGTGGTCTAGCCTATGGGCTAACAGTGAAGCTCCACGAACATGGAAAGCTTTAAGAGCTTACATTATGAAGAAGTTTTTGGCCACCAATGCCAAAGACAAAGTACTCACCGAATGGCGAAGCTTGAAGCTCTCTCCCTACAAATCTATCACCAAATATGTAGACAAGTTTTGGGACTTACAACTAAAAGCCACTGTCTTCAAAAAGTTGGATTTTGGAGAGCAAAAAGCAACAATTTTGTGTGAGCTTAACTAAAGAAATGGCGGAGTATGTCAAATCCTGAAGGCCACGCACCATATCGGCGGTTATACACCATACTATGGTGGCTTCTCGAATCAATTTCCAAACGGGGGCTAAAAGAAATTTTAGGCCCACGAAAAACAAAGGTTCCAATAAGCCTAAGGGGAAGGACAATGTCCAAAAGTCTCCTAAGGGCAACTCCAACACAGCTAAGGAGAAGGGAGTCTACAAAGGCAAAAAAAAACTCTCTCCGGAAGAGCTTGAGCGTTATCGCAAGGATAACCGTTGTTTCAAGTGCGGCGAGCAAGGGCATACATACCATGCTTGTCCCCAAAAGAACACCCGCCATGAGCCTCCTAGAGCTACCTTGATCAAAATCCAAGAGGAGGAAACTCGCCGCAAAGGATCTCCTCTATGCCATGCTTGGGGAAAGGTAAGAGAACATGATGCTTTTATTCTCTTTGACCCTGGTTCTACTCACAATTTCATATCGACAAAGTTGGCCACCAAGCTAGGCATACAAGCTTACGAGATGGGAGATGTCCTACCCACAGACGGTGCTTTCAAGGGACAAATAGCTTCAGTCACTCCCTTAATCGGGAAATTGAGGCTCCATGTCCAAAGCTATGTGGACAAAGAGGACTTCTTTATCTCTCCTCTCAAGCATGAGGATGTAATTCTAGGAGCACCATGGTTTGATCGCATGGCTGCCAGTGTTAAATTCCCTGAAAGAAGAATCTACTTTAGGTTCACGAAAAAATATATGTAAGGGAAAAACATATGTACATAAATGCCAAGCAAATGGGTAACACCATACCCATTAGACATACACAAGCTTTCAATAAGTCAATAAAGAGCTCTATTTCAGTCTACATGATTTTTGTTAAAGACTCTCAAACTGAACTTAATGTTTTAACAAAAGAAAATAAACACACTCACAAGGAATTAGAGTTATCCAATTTTCTCAAGGGGTTTCAAGATGTCTTTATTGATGACATCCCTTGGGAGCTACCTCCTAAACGAGGCAATGATGACCATGCAATTGAACTTCTTCCAAGAATTTCACCGCCTAATAAACCTCCTTATAGAGTTTCTCAAGCTCAACAAGAGGAGATAATGCGGCAAGTGCATGAGTTAGTTGAGAAGGGCATGGTTAGGCCTAGCTCGTCTCCATTTTGTTCTCCTGTGCTTTTAGTGAAAAAGAAAGAACATATTGTATGTGTGTCGACTATAGAGCTAGATCAATATTGATTGTAGAAACTGCCTACCTTTTCTGCTCCGCCCAAATTCCAATCCCTCTAGATCTCTCAATCACTCCTGATTTCCACCAGTTCCTGTCTCTTTCTGATTTCGCCAGCGATTTATCCATCCCCCATGGCCCCCACCCTCCCTCCAGGTTTTGATGGTTTCCCACAAGCCTGTTCAAACACTTTACGGCCCCACTTGAGTGTGCCTCTAATTTCCCAAAATGCCACGGCTCGGCAGCCATCCGACGAGTCAATGAAGATCTTCGAGTCGATCTTAGGCTGGGTTCAGATGAGGGCGTCAGCAGTCCTCGCTGGATTTTGTGCCTCCGCTCCTCCAGTTTACAGGAGACGGTAGCAGAAACGAGTTAGGAAAAACTCAAGAGAGGTGCAATAAATTGAAAATGGCTTGGGGGAATGATTATTGGCTTTCCTAACGTGGGTCGACCAGCACTGCCGCATTTTGTGTTGAAAAGGAGGGTGGAAATCCTCTTCTTCGGGGGGGGGGGGGGGGGGGAGGGCTTGCCCAACATTTTGGTAAGCTCGAAACTCGTGTTCTATTTTTTGTCCAATCCATGAATGCCGCACCTAAAAGACACCCCTTCCACAATCCTACCGCCGCCCCTTCTAAATCGGGTCTTAATGATGGTGATATGGTGTTTGAGAGAGAGAGAGAGAGAGAGAGAGAGAGAGAGAGAGAGAGAGAGAGAGAGAGAGAGAGAGAGAGAGAGAGAGAGAGAGAGCATAGGATGGACTTAAGCACTTCAAGAATGGCTTGTTGCTCCCTTAGACAATATGAGTTATGAAGGTTAACATTATAGGGTAGTTATACACATGCTAGGAAGAGCACACAAGCCTTTAACCCAACAACCTCCCACTTAAAGCAAATCTACCTTTAAGCAAGCTATGGACATATATACAAGGTATGTGGAATCTAGAGCTTTGCCCAATTCCTAAAGTTCTACAAGGTTGTCAGCCATGTGATTATGACAAGCTCGACAAGCATATCCTCAAACACCTCGTGAATGAAGTGGTATCTCACATCAATGTGCTTTGTCTTTGCTTGGACGATGGATTCTATTTGAGTGGCTAAATAGCATTCTAACTCACACCACACAACTAAAACCTTTCCAATAATTCCAAATCCCCTACTAGACATGCAACCCATATGGCTTCATTGCTAGCCTCTGAAGCAATAACATACTCTACTTATATGGTAGAGTGAGACAAACAAACTTGCTAGCAAGATCACATTACCATTGAATGAAAATCCATAGCTTAACGTAGACCTTCTCTTGTACACATTTCTAATATGCATCAGTGTAGCCAGCTACACTTGTGTCTTTGCCTCCAGCACAAGTGCACAATTGTTTTATACCATTCAAATATCTCAACACTCCTCTTTCAATGCCTCCTATGGCCCCTTACCAGGATTCACCATGAATCTTCTAACAACTCCCATTGCAAATGCACTACTTTATGAGGTTCGATCACGGTTTCCACAAAAAAACAAATATCAGATGCATAAGGGGCCCTGGCCAACTCAACCCTTTCATCAGATGTGAGAAAATCCTAAGTTTCGCACATGGAGACAATAGAGTAGAAATTGGCTTCCCCCTTTCATATGGAAATGCTTGAGCACTCTGCACATATACTCTTTTTGAGACAATTAAAAAACCTTTGTACTACTATCTCCCATAAATCTGCAAGCCAAGAATATGATTTGAAAATTCCTGTAAAAGTTTTCACGCAACTTCCACCTCAAAGGAGTTCTTCTCGTCTATAAGTATATCATTGATGCAAAGGATCAAGATCAACAGACTACAACGTACAACTTTCTTTGTATGGAGGAAATGTTCAATTTCACACCACCTGTATCCTTGAGACTTCTTGCATCAAACTTGTGATACCTTTCTCTCGATGCCCTGCTTCAAACCATATAGGATTTTCTTAAGCTTACACGCCAATTTCTCTTTGTCTTTTTCAGTAAAACCCTATGGTTGTTGTGTGCATTGTCCTCATGAGATCACTATGTAAAAATGCTTTCTTGTGGCACTAGTCTTATAACATAAAATGCATGGGTCATTAAATGTGGCTCAAGCCACGATTCTATTGAATCGTGTTGCATCATAACTCATGTATATGAAATAAGAACTTCATGAAACTTCTAGAGCATGGGTTTAATTTGTGAATCACCTTTAAGCAAGCTATGGACATATATACAAGGTGTGTAGAATATGGAGCTTTGCCCAATGCCTGAAGATCTACAAGGTTTTTGTCCATGTGATTCTTGACAAGCTTGACAAGCTTATCCTCAAACACGTCACAAATGAAGTGATATCTCACATCAATGTGCTTTGTCTTTTCTTGGACAAAGATTCCATACGAGTGGCTAAATAGAATTCTAACTGTCACACCACACAACTAAAAACTTTGCAAAAATGTGAAATCCCCTATTAGACATGCAACCCATATGGCTTCATTGCTAGCCTCTGACACAATATCATCCTCTACTTATGTGGTAGAGTGAGACATACAATCTTGCAAGCAAGATCACTACACGAAATGACACTACCATTGAATGTAAAGCTTGAATGTAAAAGCCATAGCTTAATGTAGATCTTCTCTTGCACACATTTACTATCTAATCTATATTTATCCTATAATGGCAAAGAGACTCCTCTTTACACATGTCAACATATCTTCACTTTGGTTTGGGAGAGGTGGGAGACACACACACACACACACAAATGCACCTTCTTAGTTACTTGTGTCTTATTAAATGTAGGATTGAGTGATGGTAGCATGTAGCCATTATTTAGAAATGAGGCTTATGCAGTGTGTTATCTACAACCTATAAAAAGGTGCCCCCCATCCATATTCTCATCTATCTACAACCTGCAAAAAGGTGTCCCCCATCCATATTCTCATCTATTTACAACCTGCAAAAAGGTGCCCCCCATCCGTATCCTCATCTCTCTCCATCTCTCTCTCTCTCTCTCTCTCTCTCTCTCTCTCTCTCTCTCTCTCTCTCCCAAAAAACGCAGCCGTTTTTTGACCTAGTAGACAACAGTCCACTCTTTTGATCATAACTTCTTCATCCGAACTCCGATTTGGGTGATCTATAGCCTCAATCGAAGAGCACAAAGTCCTCTACACATTGATGTAAAGACATAAATTTTTAGAGTTATGTAAGGCATTTCTGTAGCAGCATTTCCGAAGTGAACAGGTTCAACAAAATTGATTCTCATCTCCTATTTTACATACAATGTCTTCCGACACTCGCAAGGGTTCTTCTTCTTCAACAAGGTCCATAACCATTGTGGAAAATGATCCAAAATCTCCTAAGTGTGTAGATAGCAACACAACCACCCAACCAACGACATTGGAAACCATGATCATGGCGTACTTGGTATCATTGCAAGAGACCGTAAACAAACAAGGCGAAGACTTACGAGCACTTGCAATGGAGAATGGCACACTAAGGGTACTTGTGGTTGAGAATGAGAATCTCAAGAGAACACTTGAGATGCAAACAACACGTTTGATGCAACTTGAAGAGGAAGTCAAGGAATGTAAACGCTCTCTTGTGGACTTGAATGCTTTGAAGAAGCGGATGAGCAAAGTAGAGCATGACCATGTATTGAAAGAGGAGAAATTTGACACTATGAGCCGGGATGTATGCGACATGAAAAATGTATGCACAAACAAGTCTTGGGCTGATGTATGTGGTAGCAATGTGGTTTCTAATTCCTCACTCATGCAAGCTATGGTTCAAACAAAGAATGTTGAGAATGTGGATGTGGAGGAGTTGAAGGAACGGGAGCGACGTTCCAAGAACATTGTTATTCGTGGAATTCCCGAAGAGAAGTTAGAGACACCTCCTTCTCTTGCCATTGTTATTGAAGATTTCTTCAAAACCCACTTTGGCATGTCCGGAGTTATGGTCTATGGAGCACATAGAGTGGGGAAGCAAGGAGCTCCTCACTCGGGAGAATAGCCAATTGTATGCACCATGCCGGATGAGACCAAGCGAAAGATTATCCTTGATAATAGTTGGATCTATTTGAGGGATACAAAATGTTTTGTATGTGAAGACCGCACTATTAAGCAACAAAATAAGCGTCGCAAGGCATATGAGGAAAAGAATAATAAAAACAAGGAGATCTCTCATGAAGAAAATGTGCCCAAGGAGGAGGCAAGTCTCTCAAGCAAATAGGGATGCGTGACCTATGAGACCGAGTTACAATTGAAAATATGCTTTTGGAATTGTAATGGATACCCATGGAATGCGGGGGTTGGCATTGATGAACTAACAAGCAAAGCCGATGTTGTACTTCTTGTTGAAACTTGGGAGCATGATACACAAAGGATTAACGGCTTGGAGGATTACAATGTACATTCATTGATGTGGTCAAAGAATCTCAAGCAACGAAGAGGACAAGGAGGGTTAGCATGTATGGTTAAGAAAGGATTGGAAGATTTTGTATCAATTGTGAAAGATGACAAGTACAAACGTTATGTATGGCTGAAAATTATGACACCAAAAAGAGCACCCATTTTTGTAGCCGGTTGCTACATTCCTCATCATGATTCTCCCTTTTATGCTTGCATGGATAGAGATCAACCATTTTCTGATTTGGAAGAGGACATTGCTTATTTCAAAGGTGAAGGTGATGTTATTGTATTTGGGGATATGAATGCTCGCACAAAAACATTGCAACATGATACTCAACAATTTGATATGCCATACATTTCAAGGGAGTTGGAGGAAGTTCACTTGTATGATCGTACTTCAATGGATGAGAAAGAGCCGGATCACTATGGAAAGTTACTTTTACACATGTGTAATAGCACGGGTATGCTCATTGCCAATGGTGTATCTTTGTGGAGTGGAACCAATGGATTTACATGTAGGAGACATAATGGGGAAAGTGTGATTGACTATATGCTACTCTCTGAAGCCATCATGTATTGCATAAAGAGTTTTATGTTTGGTCAATGGACCTCGGAGTCCGACCATCGCACCTTATGTATTGACCTTTCATGTGGAGAAGCAACTAAGCATGATAATCTCAGCCAAAGGAAAGAGAAGTTATCACTATGTATGGATTTCAAATAGGCACCAATGTACATTGAAATGGTTGAGCAAAAATTATGGATGGCAAAGCTTCAATGTGATGCACCATTGGAAACTAAATGGGAAGCTTTCAAGAAAGCTATTTGTTCTTGTGCGGAAGAATGCTTTGCCATAAAGCATTTCCATGGTATCAACAAAGATAGATCACGCAAAAGGTGGTTTGATAAAGAATGTCAAGATGCTCGAAAGTCCTTGATAAAGCTTGATGCAACAATGGACAAAGACAGCTATCAAAGTCATTTGCATACATACAAGGCATTGATTCAAAAGAAGAGAAGAAGATGGGAAGTAAAGCAACAAGAATTTCAAGTCCAAGAAAAGGCACATGCATGTGGAAGATTTTGGAGAAACTTGAGAGGCAAGTGGGTTGAGAATTTTGGTAACTTGAGTCTAGTGGATATGTACACACATTGTAGGAAATTATATGAGCAAGCAAATACTAAAAAAATGTCATTTTATGGTTCACTCCCATGTATGCCGTCTTGTTTTTTACTATTGAGGATGTATGCGGTGGGCTTGAAAAGTTGGCCACTCGCAAAGCGGGAGATCTTCAAGGTATCAAGCCGGAGATGATCAAATGGACGGGAGATTTTACCCATGAGTGGATGTGTGATATGTTCAACCTTGCACTTCAACATGGTATGCCTTATGATTGGAGTACTAATTGGGTTAAGCCTTTGCATAAAGGAGGGGATGTAAAGAATGTAAGCAACTACCGGACTATAATGATTGGGTCTCTTATGGCAAAGTTTTTTGGGTGCATAATGGAGATGAAATTGAGTGATTGGGCTGAAGAGAATGACAAGCGTGCAAAGGGACAAGCGGGTTTTCGTCGATGCCATAGCACCATTGATCATATTGTCACTCTTCGTGTTCTCATGGAGGAAAGTCGGTTGAAAGGCAAGCGATTGTATTGTTGTTTTGTGGACTTTAAGAAAGCCTTTGATATGATTCCACGTAACAATTTGTGGAGAAGGATGGAAGAACTCCAAGTGCCAAGTGAGTTTATGCTTGCGGTTTCTCGAATCTATGAGAAGGTGATTTGTCAATTGCGCATGGGAAGAGAAATTTCAGAAATTTTTGTAAGCACTATTGGGGTTAAACAAGGATGTCCATTGTCACCAACTCTCTTTGGTCTATGCATCGATCAATTGGATCAAATGGTACTTGACTTTATACAAGAACAAGGCATTGAAGAGGTCACTATTTGCAATGCGGTAATCATGCTTTTGTTGTATGCGGATGATGTAGTGCTTCTAGCACACACTTTAGAAGATACACAAAAGCTTATGGTTGTCCTTGAGAACTTTTGCTTGCATAGTGGGCTGATTGTAAATGAATCCAAAACAAAGGTTATGCTTGTGAAAACCAACCATAAGGAGAAGCCATGCATTGTGTACAACAACGAGACACTTGAAGTTGTTGAGAGCTTTAAGTACCTTGGCCTTGAGGTTCCATCCAATCACAAGTGGCATGAATGTGCTATGCGTCGTTTGGAAGCGGGAAAGAGAGCATATTATGCATTTGAGAACATGTGTAATGCGGGAAACATCAAGTGTTGGGTTCTCAAGAAGTATCTTTTTGATCCATTGGTGACACCAGTTCTTCTTTATGGAGTTGGAGTGTGGGGCGGGAGCATCTCAAAGTCTACTTGGAAAGAGTTTGAGAATGTCCAAAAGAGTTTTCTTACAAACTTTCTCCAAGTTAAGACACAAACACCATATATGCTCCTACTTCTTGAGTCGGGATCTCTTCCAATTGAGGTTATGGGCATGGAAAGGGTTGTGGAGTACATGATAAAGATGCGTCAAAACCCCTCACATCGACTTCCTACAATTGCATGGGAAGCAAGCAAAAAAGTTCAAAAGACGCATAAAAGCAAGATCTTGAGCACGGGATGGATGCAAGACATAAAGAAGTGGTTTGGGAGATGGGATGCATTACACTTGCTACATGATGCTTCAATTGACTCTCAAGTGAATGAAGCTTTTCTACAACGCCAATGTATTACGGCTTGGGAGAAATCCGGTGGGTCACGCTTCATACATTACACCACCTATATTGCCCCCAACTACAAAACCATGTTCTTCGCTGAGAGAGGAAACCGTACTCACACTTACATGCTTGAGCCTATTCCCTTGTCCGCGATACGCACTATCGCAGCAATTCGGCTTAGCTCCCATTTCCTTTGATGCGAGATAGGGCGTTGGGGCAATGGAGAAGAGTCAAATTGATTGTGCACATTATGCTCACTGCAAGTTCGAGAGTCTGAGTACCACACACTACTAGAGTGCTCAGCTTTTGATCACATCCGAACTTGCTTGTCTCACATTTTCATCCATAACTTAGACCTATACACTTTCCTCTCCCAGCCAAAGTGTGGGCTCTCCATTGCAGCTCTCATCACTACAATTTTGGAGCATCGAGAGTCACTCATCAGCCATACACATACTACATCACATGTAACTTTGGTCCCATAGGTCATATTTGACCTCCGAGGACGATAATAAAATCTATCTATCTCTCTCTCTCTCTCTCTCTCTCTCTCTCCATGTTGAGTTGACCACATCTACTTCCTCCTATGTCCTCCACTTGCCATAGGCCACCTTAGCCTCATGACATATACTCCGTGAGCTATCATTTCAACCCCTAAGCCCATACAGTCCACTCTTGTAACTCCCCGCCACGTATAGAGTTGGGCACTCCATCATCTTCTGGTGAATTCTCATAACCAACACATCAATGTTGTGTCTCTTGGTATCTATAGCAAGGTGTAGCTCCTCACCATTTGTAGAGGACTACCACCCTATGCACATTGCAGCTTCTTGTTGACCACCCCCAAGCTCTATAGGTACAACTCGCCATGTTCAACTCAAACCCGAGTGTATGTAGATTTGTGCTTAGCACCTCAAAGTTTTTTCACTACTAAGGCTTGATCATTTATGTTCAAATTTTTTGGTATATAAGTTGTATAGAGCCTATGTTGCAAATAAGGTTATGTTGTTGTATAAAGGTTATCTTGGTCTTGATATGTTTCTATGGTTTTGGAGTGGAGATGAGGGTACACTGTATCACAATGTTTGGCAAGGTTTTTTGGATGCTTGAGATGTGTTCTGATTGTACATAAGTTCAGGAAGGGACATTCATATTTCTTGTGTTTTTTTCCTTTTTAATGCTCTTTGAAATTGCAAACTTAGTAGTATGTTCAGATAAACAAGACGTTCAATGTATCGTATGACATACACCTTGACATTTATTGGGAAACATTGTTGCAATTTTCTAGACTTAAGGATTTTGAGAGAGAGAGAGAGAGAGAGAGAGAGAGAGAGAGAGAGAGAGAGACTCCATTGTCTATGTGTCCTTTGAAAGAATGATTTTCCCTCTATGAAAGTCTATCTATTTCTCATTCTTTTTGTTGGTGTGTGTGAGTGAAGCGTTGGCTTTGTGAGCTCAACTGCGAGTACTGGTATTGTAAACTCAATTTGAGAGAGAGAGAGAGAGAGAGAGAGAGAGAGAGAGAGAGAGAGAGAGAGAGAGAGAGAGAGAGAGAGAGAGAGAGAGAGAGAGAGAGAGAGATAAATATTGGTCACTTAGCCACCATGAGGTGCTTCTTGCTCAACCAAGATATACATGCATTTCCCAAGGAAAAACAATTCCCACTTGTTGAATGTTGTTGTTGGGGAAAAGAATGTATGATATCCTCCATAGCCTTATCACCCAAGAGTGCTTTAAACAACATACAAAGTTTTAAAAATGATTCACAAAAGAGATTGAGGAACCCACGGCTTCAAATCATTGAACCTCCTTGGAATTTTAAAGCTAACTTCCAAGAGATTGCACCATGAGAGAGAGAGAGAGAGAGAGAGAGAGAGAGAGAGAGAGAGAGAGAGAGAGAGAGAGAGAACATTGTTGATGTATGAAATTACGACCACCACCAAGTTCCAACATGTAATCTTACACACAAGAGCTTTCCCTTCATAAAACATCATCACAAAACCACAATTTCAAATTATACATATCTCACATCACAATTTAGCTCCCAAATCATGTTCTACACCAATTTGCTAGTAGGCTTCCATACCATGTACATTGTAGAGAGCACACCATAATTGTAACACCACATATGCAAATTGGCCAGGGTGGTTGCTGATTAAAAGCTCCATGCATCATGTGTGTTCAAGAGGTTATTAATAATACCTCAATAAACATACTATATTTAC
The DNA here is from genome assembly GCF_014529385.1 of Adiantum capillus-veneris. NCBI lineage: Eukaryota > Viridiplantae > Streptophyta > Polypodiopsida > Polypodiales > Pteridaceae > Adiantum > Adiantum capillus-veneris. The sequence continues at coordinate 86,807,347 of NC_140953.1, read as the reverse complement.
ACTACATGCCTATTTTAAAAATCTCCACCCCTCTCTAATGTATACATAAAAGTATACATTTTGGATAATCACTAATCCTCTCATTAACTTATGTGATATGATACACATTTTGAAAAGCGACCACCCTTGAAAATTGGGTGCTTCAAATCTTCAATACACATTTTGAAAAGCGACCACCCCCGGGAAAATTGGGTGCTTCAAATCTTTAAAAAATCTCTAAATTTTCTGTAACAAAAGTCATGAAGACACCAAAATTTGAATCTATGCACCTCTACTTCAAAAATTGGCACAAGTAGAAGGGATGGCATATCACATCTATATGTAGTAAAGAAGTCTAGTTGAGGGCAAAGATTGGCATCCAAAAGCATGAAAGAGGCACCAAGACCCAAAAAATGCAAAATTAGGATAATAAGAGTCCCCTTACTTTCTTATAACTCATATATTCACTTATATGCAAGAAACGCTTCAAACTAGACACATATGGGCACATACAATTGTAGCGGACACTAAATAGGCGGCTACCTTATATGTACATGCCCCTAATACATCAAGCTAGAAAGTTTACAAACATAAAAAGTCTCTCGTCATTCCATGGAATCTCCATGTGTACAATATATACAAAAAACGAGGTTTTCAAAATGGGTACAATGTTGTTTTCCAACCCCAAGCTTGCTAGAGCATTCATGGCCTCATCAATTAGAAATAATAGGTGATTTCCACTATCCACCAAGATTAAAAGGCCATAGCATACACATGTTAAATAATCGACAAGTTCAATGCATCCAAAGAAACTTTCATTTACAATATCAAACTAAGTACCTGTGTATGTTTCATCAATTCTATTTTTGAGCATAGAGATCCCTCAACGAAGACCACATATGGAGAGTTTTCTACCACAACATCATGCATGTAAAATATTCACCATCACAACATCTTACATATGCCTCATTCTCTCACTTTTTATTAAGCATCCATCCAATTTGATCATGCTATGCTTGATAAGAGCCATCATCTATACATAACTTAGGCTCCTTAACAAGAGGATCAGGTAAGGAAGCATCAACCATCTCATTGTGAAGGCATCAAAATGACATTTTTGTGGGTCTCCATATCCTCAAGAACCTCCTTATTCACTTCATTTGGGTACTAATATAAGCACACATGCAATCATGAGACTCCTCATCAACAATCTCCTCATTAACAAACACTCAATAGGATCACCACACTCTAATACACAATCATATCATGAACTTGAGAGACCTCTTCATTAGCACCATTCATTTTCACATAAATATCCTCATTGCCTAGAAATTATTGTTAACTAGTCCATATAAAGGAGAGAGACATTCGACATACACTTTAGTATCGCAAGCATCATGCTTAATGTAATGGAAATGGCCTATGAACTTTGAGAGTAGCGGAATTAGGAAATTAGGAAATTAGGTGAAGCACTTTTGTGAGATTACTTTGTGAGCATAGTGGGTGAACTTAATTGATGGTAGCAACATAAACATGGTACTTAGTTAACTTGGCATGAACAATACTTTTGCAAGAGAGAGAGTTTAGAGAACATGACAATAGTTGAGGACCAGATTCATACGGAGCCAGTCCCTTCTTCAATATTTTTATTATAGTTTCTCCCATCAAGAGAGACTTGGTACATACAAGCTTTGTGCTCCTTGTGACCTAAGTGATGCAATGAAGATGGAAATCTTCATGCATCACAAGCATAACATAAACTTTGTAGAAATCATTAGCTATCCCAAGCCTCAGTCCCAAGGCCTCAAACACCTTCGAAGGTGGAGGGAGCTAGCGGGGAATGAGGATAGGGAAGAGGAAGAAGAAACATTCCATGGAAGAAAGAAATAGTTCCTCACTTATCATCACTCTTCTTGCCAACATACATAATAGCATAGTAATGAAGATGGAGAAGATGGAAAGCTTAAGCATTGAAGCATGGCTCTTGGTTGGATTTGCATTCCATAGCCAAGAGTGCTGGTGTAGGCTCTCACTTCTTACAAGCTTGGAGAAGGAGGTGGAGTTCCTCAACTTTCACCAAGTGAGAATGAATCCACAAAATGAGTGTGTCTGTGGTGTATATCCCCCCAGCACCCCCCTTGCTTGCTTGGGGAGAGTTGTAGCTTTTACACATGTTTCAAGTTCATTGGACCCCTCTCCCCCCTAGCCAATCACATGCAGCATGCATGGGTAGTCTTTGGACAAGTGTCCTCCTTACCCCTTAGAGAGAGAGCTTGAAAATATCTAGATAATTGTTGGATGGAACTAGAAGCTCATTGGACCCCTATTTAGCCTAACTAGTAGCATTCAAGCACACCATGTGGTTAAGCTTAGGGAGAGTCTGACGTGTATCCATGTGCCCTTTGAGAAAAGGGGTGCCCTTTGGGTGAGTGGAAGGTTACGTCAAAGATTCCCCCAACTTTGGGACTTTCATGCATGGGAAGCTTCTCAAGCACCTTCCTCATTAAATTTGTAGGGTCTCTTTTTGACTCAAGCACCTTACCCCCCATGCATGGGAAGCTTCTCAAGCACCTTCCTCATTAAATTTGTAGGGTCTCTTTTTGACTCAAGCACCTTACCCCCCATGCATGGGAAGCTTCTCAAGCACCTTCCTCATTAAATTTGTAGGGTCTCTTTTTGACTCAAGCACCTTACCCCCCATGCATGGGAAGCTTCTCAAGCACCTTCCTCATTAAGTATGACAAGTACCTCAAGCACCTTAGTCATCAAGCATGACAAGCACCTCAAGCACCTTAGTCATCAAGCACGATAAGCACCTCAAGCACCTTAATTATCAACCATGCACCTTAGTCATCAAGCACGACAAACACCTCAAGCTTAAGTCGGGTTCCCACCTCACGCTCAGTCCTAGCTTGCCTAAGGTCAAAGGACTTTTAACACTAACCATTGGAGGTATTTAATGAAGCTCACTCTAAGGTCTTTTAAGCTCCATTAGTTAACCTTGCTCTTTGACATACCATATCTCATTTGGACCCCTTTACCATTGGCCCCGTGTTGAGATAGATTCGTAAGCACATGTCTATATTCTAACCCTTGTTCCCGTTTATTATCCCACATTAAATGATCAGTTTAATATGAGAAAATCATTTGGGTTGGCCAGATATTAGATTTAATGACACTCATTTTCATGAAGATGCATCATCAATTGTATCTACATCTTGATTATCATGATGCTTATTTTTTTAAGCATCCCTAATTTCATAATTTCTTTTCATTAACTTGCACATTGGTAAAAGTATCATCTTTGGCATGTGAAGCACCATTAAATTGCATAAACAACACGGATGGCAAGACACGTGTTCAGACTTTTGAGCCTCTTTCTCTAATTAATACACACTTCTCTCATTTGTTCAAGAGGATCATTATCATTTCAATCTTCATAACATGTATTAATCATGTCCACATTGAAAACATAAGTGACCCTTAGCTCCTTGCAATCCAATTTTTCTTTGTCTCTTTAACTTCATAAACATATACTTCTTAAGTGTAAGAGGAGGAACATCACTTCCCAAAGCAATACACTATTTATTCTACAAATCTTAAAGTGCTTCACAAAGGCATTGACACTCTAGTCATCACTTTGTAGAATTCATTCAATGGAGTGCCATACATCCTCTTAATCATCTCCCTTCTTAAAAACTCTGAAAGAAATCTCTTTGTAGAAGTCCTTCAATGGAGTCCCATACATCGTCTTAATCGTCTCCCTTCTTAAACTTCTTAAAGAAAGCCCTCCATATTGCATTATAGCTCGTCATTTGTGTATATTACATGATTTCCATTGAACCTCATATTCATTGTACCTTTTCCTTCATCCTCTTTCAAACAAAGTACAACAACTTGAACATAGTGTTGGATCCTCCTTGTTCATGATAAAACAAGAGAAATCAAATTTCTCAATTATTCAGAATTATGACCATAAAAGTTTAGAAACTCTGCCATCATAGCCATCAAACATATTAATTGAAGCTCACTTGAACCAACCTTGTGGTGGCGGGCACCAAAATAATATTGGGAAAAAAAAAGTATGATATCCTCCATAGCCCTGTCACACAAAATTGCTCAAAACAACATACAAACGTTTAATCACAAACTATCTTGAAGAACCCACAACTTCAAGCCCTTGAACCTCCTAAGAATTTGCAAGCCAATGCCCACCCGAGAGATCACACCATGTGTGTGTGTGTGTGTGTGTGTGTGTGTGTGTGTGTGTGTGTGTGTGTGTGTGTGTGTGTGTGTGTGTGTGTGTGTGTGTGTGTGTGTGTGTGTGTGTGTGAGAGAGAGAGAGAGAGAGAGAGAGAGAGATAGAGAGAGAGAGAGAACCATGTTAAAATACAAAATTACGGTCACTACAAATCTATACTCTTACACACCAAGTTATTTCCCTTCATAAAACATCATCACAACACCACAATATCAAATCATACTTATCGTAGGCCGCAATTGAGCTCCCAATTCACTCTCATAGGCTATCATATCCTATGTAGTACAAAGAGTATACCATAGCTGTATGTATAAACTTCATCTCTATATGCATAATCCCACAACCCTTTACCAAACAAACATTTTTTCCCATAAAAGACCAAAGAGAATAATTGGTACCATCAAATTTGTCTCTGGATATAAACCTAACCAAACCTCCTTTTCTGTAGATTGAGCCATATTGTAGATGCACACAAAAGGGCAAGACAATCTCCAAGAGATTCACAAGTCTGCTTTCTGATCCAAGCAAAAACTCTATACAAAATACCAACACAAAACTAAATATGCTACTTCTCAAAAGAGCTATTTATGAGAAGAAAATCTACAGAATAACACACCCTCTTGACCTAAATGCCTTTGCCGAGCATCTTTTGCTATGCCACTCAAAACAAAATTCTATGGACATGAACATCTTTAAAACTAAGGTAAAACATAGGCCACTTGCTATAAATACTCCTTGAATGTTGAGGATGCTTCCACTAATAAATTTCTCAAAAACTATCTGTAAACCTACAATTGCATACGGGGACGTGAAAATGCAAGTAGAGGATCTAGAAATAACCTTGCTCTGATACAATTGTTGAAGATGATGAAACAAGAAATAGAAATACGAAGTAAAGAGAATATGGAGAAGGAGAATACATAGAGCTTCAATGCTATAATGATAACGTCTATCCTCTTTGTATTAGGTTAAAAGTATTTCATAAACTTAGGGCTAAACAACTTTTAAAAAACCCTAGGAATAAGGTGTCCTTTCGCACCAGATATCCAAGGGAAATGACCCAGTAAGAAAAAAGTGCCCTTGATGAATTGCATATATACATTAACACTACTATATGTCTGCATGTGTGTGTGTGTGCGTGCACACACACCTTCTAGGTGGAACCCACCATGTGATGCATGAGTTGGTGTTTAGCTTGGGAAGCAACCTCACTATTATTATGCCCTCAAGAAAGAAGAAGCATTCGATAATCTGCATGCACTAAGGTATGAAGTAGCTCCTTAAACATCATTACCAGGTGCCAATAGAATGATGCTCATAGCCTGCAAACGATGAGAAATAATTCTACCTACCTGTGTCCACACATAAGCATATCATCAAACATAGGTTGAGAGTATTGTAAAACAACCCCCCAGCCCCCCGCTCCTTCTCTCTCTCTCTCTCTCTCTCTCTCTCTCTCTCTCTCTCTCACACACACACACACACACACACACACACACACACACACACACACACACAAACATTGCATTATTTCCTAATATTTGAATTTTATTTTCGTTACAATAGCTTAGTATTTTTTTTCATTGTGTCTTCATTATAAAATGGACTATAATCTTGCTCAAGATGTGCAATATCCATGTGATAAAGTTGGGGGTGAGCAAAGCAAGATTGTTAAGGGTGGCGCTTTGTTAAGTAGAGAGTGAGGTGAATCAAGCATGTTGTATTGTCTCGTGATAAGATTGTTAAGGATACTTTGTTGAAAGGACGTGGGCGTATTATGGATGCGGGGGCGTTGAGACTATAGATATGGAAGGTCAATGAGGAGAAAAATAACGGTGACAATGTTGTGGGCAGGGTAGTTGGCTCTTTGGATTGTTAAAATCAAACATTATCCACCTTGAGTTCCAGTTTGTATTGAGTGTTTGCCTTCTTATTGGTCAAATTGGATTCGGATTGTAAAAAATGAGGATAATGTGGAAAAAGCAATAGTGAAAGTGGAAAGCAAAAAAGCTTTAGTAAACGGGCCCAATGGGAGCCTCAGGACTAAGTAACACGGGGTCTTAAATGAAGACCCCATCATGGGATCCACGATGAGCAGCTACGCGCACAAAAGCAGAGGTATGTTCGGTCGTCTGATTTTAAATGGACGTGTCCGAGTTTACTTTTTCTGTTCAAGTTTACTTTTCCCCATAAAAGTTTAACTTATATAGTTTATTTCTCGCCTTGTTGACAACGAAATACACGCGTATGCATGGTTAGCTCACCAAGCTGCCATGGCCAAGGTGTCGGGTTCGAATCACCAAGCGAACGTTGACCTGCATTTTTTGTTGGACGTCCATCTCCCTCGAGATTCGCACGTGCCACACCCATTAGGAAAAATATGAATCCTCTAGGGGCCCTTTGGGATTAAGGTTAATTAGAGGCCAGCCAATGAGAAGAGGGTGGTGGACACACTCTATGCCCTCAAAAATGTAGGGGGACAAAGTAGTCTTACACTTCTTAAATGGGCTCTTACCTAGTGAGAAGGTGGGGTGGGGGGGGCGGGGGGGGGGGGGGGGGGGGGGGGGGGGGGGGGGGGCATATGGAACCTCCAACTTCCCTCCTTTTTGATCCGGTTTTGAAAAAATCCCAAAATTTTGAAATTTTTCAAAATTTTCAAAACTCAAATTTCATCTTCTGAAAACCCCCCTAAAACTATTTTATGGTCAAAAAAGCATTTTTTGATTTCAAAAAGTCAAAACGTGCATCCAAAAACCCTAAAATTCAAATTTTAAAAAAAATCTTTTGAAAAATCTTTTTTTGCCATCCAGAGCTCCCCCAAAAGTAGTTATTAGGCAAAAAGTGATTTTCTCTCTCTAGAACCCCTTTTTCAACCCCTCCTTGGTTGCAACCATCACACTCATCCTCTACTCCAACACTCTCTCTCTCTACACCATCTCCATTGCTGCAGCAAGGAAGCTCCTCTCTCCTCCCCTACCACCTTCCATTGCCACACCAAGCAAGGGTTATCCACCTTCTCTTCCCATTTCCACAAGGGTTAACCACCTTCTCATATCACTTTATCCCACCTACATTGTAGCAACAAGCAAGGTCCTTCTCCTCCTCCTAGGTTTCTTTGCTCAACCATGGCCAACTCTACTTCGCAAAGGCGGCCAAAGGATGAGGTCACAACAATTGCATGCCACAATACTAGAGGTGTAGATGATGAGTGGGTGCCACAAGAGTTCACCAAAGGTACTTGGGTATACATGCAACCATCTGCTATTGGCCCTCATCGTGTGCGGAATCGTGCAAACTTGGATCTTCATTGGAAAGGAAAGCTCCTTGGCTTCAAGAACCGCAAAGACAAGGGGACCGTAGCCATTGTGCAACATGTTTTCTCAATGTCAACCATGCACTTGCAACAACCACCTCGATTTCCAACACATTGTAAGTACATGTTTTGAGAATACAAAGCTAGGTGTGAAATCAGTGTAATGTTATTATGGATTCATACTTAACATTTGTCATGCATTTATAGTCATATTTCCATCCACGTTGGTGGAGGAGCAGCCACTACATAGTCTCTCCGGCACATTCAATGCTATACATGCAGATATTGGAGCAATAATGTTCCCACATCTTTCCCCAACCAAACTGGTTCAAAGAAGGATTTTCTTCTATTCTCACTCCTATATTGTCCCTACTTCTACACAAGCGTTTGGAACGCTTGAACCCATCAAAGTAACTTCCTTATTAAGTATGGAGTCGCCGTTCCCAGATTTTTGGTCGGTAGCATCTTTCAAGCAAAAGATGATAATGGATGTCCAAAACTCTTTGAAATACTCTAAAGCTTCTAGGTCTGTGGGCTTGAGTTGGTGTTTGCCTATTCACTGTTTTGTGCACATTTTTAAAGAGTTTGGATTTGTGGAGACTACCACAATGCTTGTATGTAAAGATGCACATTACGAGAAATTAGGAAGGCTTTTTAGAAGAGGACTGGGGTTTTGTGGAGGGCATGCACAACGGGAACCGGTACCGTTGTAAGGTTGGAGCTTCAAGTATTGGAATGCGCTATTTGAAATCCCGCACCTCCTTGTACATACGATTTCACTATGATCGTTGGATGTCCAAGCTTGGAGAGTGGACTCCCTTACAAAGTGTAGACGGCGCTATTGCAAGCTTTGACATTGCAGTGAAGATGCCCAACGATGCTTTGGAGGCAGTCCAAGTGAACAAGCATTGGACTCTCAGTAATGTTCGAGAAAATTTGGTTATTATCGGTTTTGAGGCCCTTCAACAAGCACAATTTCATTTACAAGGTCACAAGGTAAGAATCCTTCCACCACATTTTCAATACATCATGGTTTGTCGATCATTGGATGCTTATTGTAATGAATGTCCACAGATTGGGAAGAGAATGGAAGACAAATTGAAGGTCGAGGAGGACTGGGGGATAGATGGAACTATGCTATCGATCTTATAACTTTGTAACTCTTGCAATTTTCATATTGATCCCTTTGCTTTGGCAAATCATCCGTTTGAATATAATTTTTTGCATTGGGATGAGAAATCATTTTTTGGTGAAAGTGCCTTTTTTTAAATGTCTTAAAAAAAGGGTCCATTATAAAAGGGGGGCCACCTAACTCATTCACTATTTTCACTTTTGCAACTCTTGAGCTCCTCCGCTCTCTATCTACACCCCAGGCTAGACATGGATGCTGCCACAGCCTCTGCATCTGCACCCACATCCACCCCTTTGTCACACTTCATCCTCTTCCTCGAGGACACCAAATACAAAGGGAAGTTGGACCTCCACACCTTTTTTGCTCGTCTCCCTGACCTTGACGCCACAGTTGCCCTTCACATGGATGCATTTGAGGAGATTTTTGCGTTCATGGAGGAGCACATCATAAAATATTATGTATCTATCCCCCCACATGCAAGGATCTGGGTGCCTTGCGATCTTTTGCGCTATATACACAAAGGTGATCACCCATTCTCCAAGCGGTTGCAACGATTCCAAGAAATTGCAACCGATGCAGGCCATTACTTGGACGAGCAAGCCCCTAGGGTGTCAGCGCTCAAGAAGCGCAAGTTGGGGGTGGAGTACCTTTCTCGGCTCGCAACATTTATCTTCTTGGTGAGCAAGGAACCATATCTGGAGGAGCTCCGCTTACCACACCTTCAAGTTGGGTCCTTTATCAAGGACACCAAGGAGCAGCAGGTTATACCCGTGAACCCTGCAGCGGAAGGAAAAGCACACCGGCTCGAGTACCCTAGGGGTCTTGAGGAAGTGGTTGAGAAATCCATAGTTGCGGTTGGCCCTAGTGACACTCCAGTGCCACTACCACTGACGGATGTGGCTATCCCAGAGGTAGAAATAAGCCGCTTCTCCTCAGTGTTAGTGGATGGGGAGGAGTATGTGTTCCTGCATGATTTGGAGAAAGCATTTGGCCTGCCCATGGATGAATGCTTGAGCGTGCTTTGCAACAACAGCAAATGTCCCTTAGACAATACGCCAAAATGTCTCTCTCTCTCTCTCTCTCTCTCTCTCTCTCTCTCTCTCTCTCTCTCTCTCTCTCTCTCTCTCTCTCTCTCTCTCTCTCTCTCTCTCTCTCTCTCTTGTTTTAGTGTGTGAGAGTGTTCCATTGGTGTTAGGGTTAGTGTAAATTCCTTGCTTGTTTGTGGGTTGCTCTAACGATTCTCCTCTTTTGCGTCCTAGTTCGCTCTTAAACTAGGTGGTGCCCCTTGTGTAGTTGGGATTTGGCTGTGGGTTTGTTGTTTTGGTTTGTGTTGTGTTGTGCCCCAGCCCCATTGAGCAGCACGGGAGCCTTGAAGGGTGTCTAGAGGTTGCTCTTCTTGTCGCCCGCCCCGGACCGCCTCAAATTGGTGCCCCCACTGAGGAACAGGCTTGTGTATGTTTTGTGAAGGCTCAACCTTTAGCATAATCAAGTAGCTTGCATGAATCACGAGAATTTGTATGATTCCTTCATTCCCATTGCAAGGCTAAAGGTACACATAATTGTTAGTACTAAGTTGCAATTTCAACGTGTCATTCGTAGAATTTTAGGTCCTCTTAGGTTGGCCGAGATAAACGCTTCAGTATATCCTTTTATTTTGCCTCTCATTAGGTACGACCTTAGTTTGGACGTCTATATTTTTGTTTTGTTTTAAGCATTAGGACATGCATAGGCCATGGATAATGGCCCAGGAATAGAGGTTTTTCCCTTTCATTTTACTCCACACATTAGAATAAATGTTGCAATTAGTAGAAAGATCCATTTTCAACAACGAATGGTGTTCATGTTTAGTGCCCAAAGAGCAGGAGAAATTCTTGCATCACCTAACCCTGTCATTCTACCTCTCATCAACTACCACACTTCTTTTGATGTACATGTGTTCATTTTATTTTAAAATGAAGTGCAGCCCGGCAAAATAGTGTGTATGTTTGTTTTTTCTTTGTCCAAGTTGTTACAAGAAACAAAAAAACGATCATTTGTTCTAACTGGGAATGTGTGTGCAGTGAAAGTTCAATCCTTAGAGATCTAGCTCTATTACCAATTGAGTTGCAGGAGCAAGTAGTAAGGCGTCTCCCTCATAACAAGAGGGTGGTGAAGTTAAGACGGAAGGTCCTACGCGTGGATTCCATTTTCCTCTTGTTGTTGGGCACTAAGGAAGACCGCGCATTCATCCAACTAGTGTGTGCCCTAAGATTGGTAAATAGAGTGAAATTTGGCGTTTGGCGAGTGCATTTCACCATTGAGGAAGACTCTTCAGGAAACTTGCGGCCAGAGTTCATGCTTCATAGACTCACATTTGGTGAATTTTTCCCTCATTTGCGTCTTATTAATAGTCTTCCTTTCGCTTTCAACAAAGGAGATAGGGAGCTATTCAGAGCTTGTCTTAATAAAGAGAGCATAGAGAAGATTGCAAATTTGTATAAATTCTCATCCTTCTCTACTTTCTATGACACTTTGTTCATAGAGACATTGTAAATCTCTTTATGCTTTTGAATGATTTAACCATAATCCTAAGGAGTTTTTGTCCAGGAATTTTGTAGCACAAGTGGAGTCTTTAAATCTTACAAACTTGATTGGACTTGATGAGGATGTTCTTTATGAAATTGTGAGAAGGTTGCCTCACTCCGACTGTGTGGAACTCGAAGGAAAGGAGCTCCTAATCAATTGCTACTTTCTCACGGCCTTCGACGAGCATGAAGATCTAGTTTTTATACAAACCGCTTGTGCATTGGGAATTGTAGAGCAAGTGCAATTTATCACTTGGGACGTGATTGCTCTTTTGGATCCAGAAAATGAAGTTCTAGAGATTTCTGTTTATCGCCTTAGCTTTATAGAATTTCAACCCTTCTTAGAGCTCATCAATAGTCTACCCTTTTGTTTTGATCAAACAAATCGAGACCTTATTGAAGCTTGGATAGCTGAAGAAGAAAACCTAGAGTGGTATTTTCTCACTTCTTCATTTGCAGGCGAGTGGTTCTAAATCTCTATTGTATCCCTTATTGTAACTCGTGTTGTAAGCTTTCATAATAATGGAGAGCCAACGCCAAATGTCTGGATATCCTCTTTTCTTTGGAGAGCCTGGAGAGGATGCAGAATTATTTTTAGCAAATTTCAAGATGTCTTGCCGTATCAAGAGGATAGTAACCGATCAAGAACGTGTAGAAATGTTTGAGGTGGTCCTTAGGAAAGATGCTAGTACTTGGTTTGACTCTTTGCCTGAGGAAGTTAAGGGGAATTACATAGAAGTTTTGAATCGTTTTAAGAGATACTTCTTTGATCCCCAAAACACTCAAAAACTATGGCAAGACATTGTTTCTCATAAGCAAAAAGACTTAGATGACTACTACTTGTACAAGCAAGAGTTTCTACGTCTTTGGGCTCTATGGATACGAAATGTTGCTAACCCTGGTGATGGTGCAGAATTTTTAAAGAAGGAGAGGTTCATAGCCGGACTCTTTCCTGACCTTAAGGTAAAAGTTGAGGCGGGTGCACCTGCTACTTTTGATGCAGCTGAAACTAGGGCTGCTGAGAAGTATAGGAAACTCAAGTGTTTAAGGGGAGAGGTTCCAATAGAAGGTCTTAGACCCAAAGGTAAGTCACAAGCATCAACATCGAGGGAGCTTCCTGAGGTAACGGCGGAAGTAATTGAGAAGTTAAACGAATCTTTAAGCAGCCTGTCAATTCACCTTGCACAAGCTGTAGGTCCAAAGGGACAAGCAAAGAAGTCTGAAGAGCGAGATCCACGACCTAGGAGAGTCTTGCAATGTTGGAATTGCGGAGAGTCTGGACATGGGATGTATAATTGTCCTTGGCCCCGTGGAGAGCCAAGGAGACCTAACTTGAATTACCCAGTGATGAATGCAGGTGAAGGAACTGGTCAACAACCAAGGCTTCTACAAAGGCCAAATGGACCAAGACCACCTCCACAAGGGGTAGAAGGAGTTCCACCTTTGCCAGATCCAAATGTGCATGTGGTAGAGGTGACAAATTCAAATGAGTTTGACATGGAAGCCAATGGCATTAAGCGTGGCCGAGGAAAAGGTAAAGAGAAAGAGGGTGTCCCATCACAGAGTGACCATGGACAAGGCAAGAAGGCAAAGGAGACCAAGGAAGCTAAGAGGACTCGACGTCGTATCAATCTCCAAGACTTCCCTCTTGGACATGGTATGGCTCCATAGAACCTATTGGAAGACATGCGAGGTAAGGGTGCTGATATCTCATGGCCTCAATTTCTTGCATTATGTCCACAAGTAAGGAGGGATTTAACAAGGGCAGTTAGCACTAGGAGAAAGGTAAAAGAGAGTGTGCCTGTTGTAAAAATTGCACAAGCTGAAATGAATGAGGACATTACACCGGTGCTAGACTGTTACATCAAAGGAAGATTGGTTAGGAAAGGTCTAGTGGATGGGGGTGCACAAATTTGCATCATGACAGAGGGACTCATGCAAAGACTAGGCATGCACATCCATGAGACACCTGAAATCAAAGTGAAAATGGCAAACAATAGCAAGGCTATGTGCGTAGGCATTTGTAAAAATGTTTTTGTGGAGGCCTTTGGCATTAAGAAGGCAGTGGATTTTTATGTTATGTCGACCAAGGGAAGTGGTTATCCATTTATCCTAGGAAGACCATGGCTAATGAAAATGCGAGCTTTGCAGGATTGGGAGAGTGGAAAGCTAATTTGCAGGAATGACAATCACAAGAAGGTTGTCTTTGACATGAAGGAGCAACGCCAAGAGGAGCTCCATGAAGAATCACCTCGAAGTGAGACGGAAGAAGATTGGACTGAAAACACTTCAGAAGAAGAAAGTAGCGGCAGCATTACTGAAGAGGAGTCCTCCATTGAAGTCATGGGGGTAAGGTTTAAGCCAAACAACCAGGAGACCTCTTCTCGAGGTTTGGAAGAGGTAGGTTCCCAAGAGAACCAAAAGGTGGAAGATGAAGGAATGTTAGAAGGTATGTTGTCTACAACACTTACAAAGAATGAAAGAGAGGAGTTCAAATGTGTGCTAAGGAAATTTCCGAAGCTTTTTGCTAAAGACTACACCGATGTGCGTGGAGTAGATGTTGTTCAACACAAGATTGAGTTGAAGACAGAGGCCACATCTAAGGCTCAAAAGCTACGAAGGCTAGGAGTCATTAAGGAGCAGGCTCTACTCAAGGAGGTAAGGAAGCTTCTAGCAGCAGGTTTCATTTATCCAGTGGAGAATTCAGAGTGGGTCTCTCCCGCTGTTGTCACTCCTAAGAAAAACGGCAAGTGGAGGGTGTGTGTGGATTACCGTCCCCTCAATGAGGCAACAAAGAGAGATCACTTTCCCCTCCCATTCCAGGATGAGATACTAAATGAGGTAGCTGGTCATGAGAAGTACACTGTGTGCGATGGTTACTCAGGTTACTTTCAAATAGGGATTGCACTGGAGGATCAATTGAAAACAACCTTTATCACTCCTTGGGGTTGTTATGCTTTTAGAGTCATGCCATTTGGTCTGACAAATGCTCCTGCAACATTCCAACGTTTCATGAATATGGTGTTTCAAGCATTCTTTGGAAAGTCAATTAGGGTGTTCATTGATGATTTCTGTATTTATAGCTCAAAATCATTGCATCTACAAAGGGTAGAAGAAGGTTTAAAGAAGCTCTATGACATGGGAGGTCAACTCAACCCCGACAAGTGCCATATAGGTGAGGATGAAGTGATCTTGCTTGGTCACAAGGTTTCCTATAAAGGCATTGAGGTGGATCCTTCAAAGGCAAAGGCTCTTATTGAGCTCCCTCACCCAAGAATCTCAAAGAGGTCATATCATTCATTCAAAAAGTGAAGTATATGTCACGCTTTATTCACTTAGCTTCGGAGTTGCTTCATCCTTTGCAAAAGTTGACACAACAAGTAGAATTTGCATGGTCTGATGAGCTTGAAGAGTATTTTTGTAACATTAAAGTCATTTTGTCAGAGCTACCAACACTCATGCCTCCTTGTTGGGAGTACACATTCTTTGTTAGCTCTAGTGTTGGAAGGGAAACAATTGGTGCTGTGTTGCTACAACAAGATCCCCACAGTACAAGGATGCGACCCATCTACTTTGCTAGTAGGGTCATGAATGCTTTGGAGAGAGACTACATAGAAGCAGAACTCATGATGCTTTCTCTCATGTTTGCGGTGAGAAAGTTTAGATCCTACCTACTACCAAAACCTTTTGTAATTCTCACTGCAGAGAATTTGTTCCCTTGGGTGTCATCTCAAATGAATCTTAGTACTAGGATCTCAAAGTGGATTATGGAGTTGCAAGAGTTTCAATACTCTTTCAAGGTAGAAGATAGTGTGCGTGCACAATTGGCAGGGATTCTCACTTATAGGGTGCATGAAAAGGAGGTTAAGGTGCCTGAAGTAAAGACCCTACCATTACCACCACCAAAAAGTATTCCCAATGCTTTTACCTTGTTCTTTGATGGAGCTTTTCGACGAGCCACAGGGAAAGCAGGGGGAGGGCTAGTGTTGCTCAACCCAAGTGGAGAGGTGGTCATGAAAGAGAAGGTCAATCTACGAGGTTCAACTAGCAACAATGAAGCAGAATACGACACACTACTTCATGGTTTGAAGATGTGCATTGGCCAAGGGATACAACGCCTCATGGTAAAGGGAGATGCACTTCTCATTGTTAAACAGATTTTAGGCATTTGGGCATGCAAGAATGAGAGCTTACGGACAAAAGTTCATGCCATTCGTAGATTGTTTAATCAATTTGAAGAAGTGCAGCTATATCATATTCCTAGGAAACAGAATGAAGATGCTGATTTACTTGCACAACAAACCGTTGCATGTGTAAATAAAGAAGTGCAGGTCATCATGGTGGCGGCTGCTGTGAAGCAACCGAGGTACCAGGGATTGGAGTCATTGGCTCCCATCATTGGCTACATTTTGGAGGGTGAGTTTCCACCAGACTTCACAAAAGCTCAGAAGAGGAGACTCATGAACAAGGCAAGCGTATATCTCTTCCTAGAAGGCTCCCTCTATCAAAGAGGGAAGGATCAAGTGTGCAGACAAGTACCAACTATCAAGGAAATTCCAGCCATTCTAAAAGGTTTGCATGAAGAGGCATGTGGTGGTCATTTTGCCCAAGAATTAACTGTGAAGAATATTTTGCTTGCGGGGTATGTTTGGCCTAGCTTGCATGTGGATGTTCAACATTGGTGTAAAAGCTGTCACAATTGTCAGATAAATGGAAATAGAAGGTTGGTGCATGGCCCGAGGCAAATAGTGATTGCAAATGGACCCTTTGAAAAGTGGGGCATTGATGCTATGGGTCCCCTGACTAGGACAAAAAATGGTAAACTCTACATTCTAGTGGCTGTAGACTATATGACTAGGTGGGTGGAAGCACAAAGTGTGGCAAAGGTAAATGAGAAGACAGTGAGCAAATTCGTCTACACTCACATTTGTTGTAGATTTGGCACACCTTTGGAGATTGTTTCTGATAATGGTCCAGGGTTTAGAAAAGGATTGCTCACAGAAGTTTGTGAAGAGCTTCACATTCTACATCGTCATAGCACACCATACTACCCACAGTCAAATGGTTTGGTGGAGAAGGCTAATGGTGTCATTGCAGGAATCATTAGAAAGATGGTGCAAAACAAGACAAAATTATGGGATGACTTCTTGGATGGTGCCTTGTGGGCATATCGAACCACATATAGGGAAGCCACGGAGTTCACACCATTTCACTTGGTCTATGGTCAAGAGGCTTTGTAGCCTATCGAGCTCAACATTCCAACAATGCGACTTCATGCAAAGGAGCACAAGATGATCAAGAGGTATGGATGGATCGACTTCTTACGTTAGTGGAGCTTGAGTGGAAAAGAGAAGCAGCATATGAGTGCTACAAGAGGAAAGCCACACAAGCGAAAGAAACGCACGACAAGAAACTGAAGGACAAAGGCATCAAGGAAGGAGAGCTTGTGCTAAGGTATGACAATCGACTTGACAATCGTTTTGATGCCAAGTTTGAAACAAGATGGCAAGGGCCATACATAGTCAAGAAGGCTTTCAATTCAAGTTACTATCAGCTTATGGACTTGAATGGTAAAGAGCACTCCAGGAAAGTAAACGGGTATCGCTTGAAGCCCTATTTGAGTCGCCTTCTACCAAAGGATCTACCAAAGATCTGTCCAAAGGCCGCTATCTCATGTAAGTATTGTTACATGAAGCATGAGTGTAACTCCAGCCAAAATTATGAGGGGCCAAACAATAAAGATCTCGTCAAGGACTCTGAAGCACTCTCTTTGGAAAAGATGCTCTATGATGGTACATGAATATACCATCATCCAGGGGGAGGGCTAATGATAGCCGTTTTTCGGCTCTTTGTAATTGCCACAGTGAGTTACCTCACCCTACCAAAATCACCCAAACACTGTGGCTATCCCTACCATTTCACTGTACATAGGCGTGCGTGAGTCACGGGACTTTTCCCATATCTTCTTAAAAAAACCCTCAATTAGCTAGTCATTGGGCTAGTTGAGCCAAAAAAAAAATATAAATAAATAAAAAATAAGTATATTATGGCCCATGCGTATGTAAATATTTCTTTGTATATAGGGCATAAATAAAAGATTTTTTCATAATTATTTTGATATTTATTTAAATATTTCTACCTAGGTGTGTGTTATTTATGCTTTGTACATTGCCTCACCATTACCACAATTTTTCTTACCATTTTTCATACTCTTTATTCCATATAGAAATATTTTCATGTAAGCTTCTCTTATATTTGGTGTAACTCCACCCCAACAAAAATCCAAAAAAACTAGTTTTATTTATGTGTATATTTTTTCACTATTGTGATTTTTCCCTTCCTACATCTATTTTGTTTTTTTTTCTAAAAAATTAGAACACCAAAAATATTTATCTTTTATGGTAGCCTCATAATGAGAGAGATTTCTTTTGACCCCTTTATATTTTTTCCACTTATATTATTTATATTTGACATGTACATATTTTTTAGACCCCTCAATATTTGATTTTCTTAGTTGTACTATTCACTTATATCCTAATCTCAACAATATCTTCAATTATAGACCTACCAAATAAGGTCAAGGATAGGTGGCATGCATACATGCACTATGGAGGGCTCACTCTTGGAGGTATTCAAAAGAATCATCCAAAGAAGGACCCCACAAGGACCTTTGCAGTGGAAAAAAACGGTCGGTTTTGCTGAATTTTTAAAGTTCACTTGCTCTCCGAATTTGAAAAGGTGATACAAACAAAAGTTGTAGCTCGTGGGCTGAACTTTTGCCACAAATGTTTTCATATTTTTTTGAGCTACGAGCTGTGAGCTATGATTTTTTTAGTGGACCTCAGTTTTCCCATGCTATGCAGCCACACTCTCTCTTCCACTTTATCATTTTCCTCTTTCACACACACTTCTCCACTCATCATCCCCATCTCTCTCACCACTCCTCTCTGCACACTACTCACCTTCTCATCAACCTTGAAGAATAAGAGAAACCATGGTGAACTCATACCTCCCACACACAATTCCATTCCAAAATTGACCACCTAGTCTCATTTTTCCTCCTCCAAATTACCCATATCTATCAAAAAAACCACAAAATTCAGCCTCTTCTCTTAAAAGACAGCATCATGGTGGTTGATTACTCAGCTTCAATTACCTTGTCTCTCAAGGAAGGTCAAGAGTGGAGAAAAAATGTACCGTCAAAGCTAGTGGACCGTCAACAAGCGTCAAAATCGGCCCTACTCAAGACACTTGGAGCATCAACCTTGTAAGAAATCCACCTTTTCTTACCTCTTAAGAGTTTTTCTTCCTTATTTGTATCCTACATGGATACTCCCATTGTAAATATCCAATTCCATTTGTAAATTAATACTAACTCTACTAACACTAACCCACTATGAAAAGTCCTATCACCTCCATTTCTCTCCTCTCTCTTTCCCCACCAACTTCTTGATAATTCCAAGCAAAAGAAATTAGATAAATTGCTGAAAATCTAACCCAACCATGGTTAGAGGAGTAACCCTAGCCTTCAAAATTGCTATAAAAGGAGGGTGTAGCTAGCACAAAAGGGGGAGCCATAAGCAAGAGCACTATGCTATAGCTTGAGAAGCCAAGCTCAACCTCTCTAGAAGGAGCTCTTGAGTGGAAGCTCATTGTCTTATGCATGTGCATGTAATATCAAGGGAACTCTATGCCATTGTAAGAGAGAGAGTGATCATTCAATTGAGAGTAGGAAATCTATCATTTCTCCTACTAGTGTAAGCCCAACAATTGCTGAATCAAGGAGGGTGGATTTGGACTAAGCTTGGATACTTTGTCTCCCTTCCAACGTGAAGTAATGGACAACAATGATGCGTAAGTGTCTTGGTGTTTTTTGTTAAGTTCTTGATAGCTTGTCTCTGGTGTTGTCATCAATCTAGCCATAAATCCCACATACTGTAAGAGGGCGACAGGGTGGAGAGGACTCCCTTGGCCTTAAGACAGTGATTGGGGTGGCTTTTCTTGTGATGTGTTGTGGTGAAATTTACGCAAGCTATGTTGAACAAATACTAATCTCACTTTGATTTGTCATGACAGATTTGTAAGAAGGTATTAATGCAACAAGCACCCCCTCTCCCTTCTCTCTCTTTCTTAAATATATAGTTGTGTTTGCTTGATCATTGCCGATACATTTCAAAGCAGCCCGAGCACTATCTCTCTCTCTCTCTCTCTCTCTCTCTCTCTCTCTCTCTCTCTCTCTCTCTCTCTCTCTCTCTCTCTCTCTCTCTCTCTCTCTCGTGTTTTAGTGTGTGAGAGTGTTCCATTGGTGTTAGGGTTAGTGTAAATTCCTTGCTTGTTTGTGGGTTGCTCTAACGATTCTCCTCTTTTGCGTCCTAGTTCGCTCTTAAACTAGGTGGTGCCCCTTGTGTAGTTGGGATTTGGCTGTGGGTTTGTTGTTTTGGTTTGTGTTGTGTTGTGCCCCAGCCCCATTGAGCAGCACGGGAGCCTTGAAGGGTGTCTAGAGGTTGCTCTTCTTGTCGCCCGCCCCGGACCGCCTCAAATTGGTGCCCCCACTGAGGAACAGGCTTGTGTATGTTTTGTGAAGGCTCAACCTTTAGCATAATCAAGTAGCTTGCATGAATCATGAGAATTTGTATGATCCCTTCATTCCCATTGCAAGGCAAAAGGTACACATAATTGTTAGTACTAAGTTGCAATTTCAACGTGTCATTCGTAGAATTTTAGGTCCTCTTAGGTTGGCCGAGATAAACGCTTCAGTATATCCTTTTATTTTGCCTCTCATTAGGTACGACCTTAGTTTGGACGTCTATATTTTTGTTTTGTTTTAAGCATTAGGACATGCATAGGCCATGGATAATGGCCCAGGAATAGAGGTTTTTCCCTTTCATTTTACTCCACACATTAGAATAAATGTTGCAATTAGTAGAAAGATCCATTTTCAACAACGAATGGTGTTCATGTTTAGTGCCCAAAGAGCAGGAGAAATTCTTGCATCACCTAACCCTGTCATTCTACCTCTCATCAACTACCACACTTCTTTTGATGTACATGTGTTCATTTTATTTTAAAATGAAGTGCAGCCCGGCAAAATAGTGTGTATGTTTGTTTTTTCTTTGTCCAAGTTGTTACAAGAAACAAAAAAACGATCATTTGTTCTAACTGGGAATGTGTGTGCAGTGAAAGTTCAATCCTTAGAGATCTAGCTCTATTACCAATTGAGTTGCAGGAGCAAGTAGTAAGGCGTCTCCCTCATAACAAGAGGGTGGTGAAGTTAAGACGGAAGGTCCTACGCGTGGATTCCATTTTCCTCTTGTTGTTGGGCACTAAGGAAGACCGCGCATTCATCCAACTAGTGTGTGCCCTAAGATTGGTAAATAGAGTGAAATTTGGCGTTTGGCGAGTGCATTTCACCATTGAGGAAGACTCTTCAGGAAACTTGCGGCCAGAGTTCATGCTTCATAGACTCACATTTGGTGAATTTTTCCCTCATTTGCGTCTTATTAATAGTCTTCCTTTCGCTTTCAACAAAGGAGATAGGGAGCTATTCAGAGCTTGTCTTAATAAAGAGAGCATAGAGAAGATTGCAAATTTGTATAAATTCTCATCCTTCTCTACTTTCTATGACACTTTGTTCATAGAGACATTGTAAATCTCTTTATGCTTTTGAATGATTTAACCATAATCCTAAGGAGTTTTTGTCCAGGAATTTTGTAGCACAAGTGGAGTCTTTAAATCTTACAAACTTGATTGGACTTGATGAGGATGTTCTTTATGAAATTGTGAGAAGGTTGCCTCACTCCGACTGTGTGGAACTCGAAGGAAAGGAGCTCCTAGTCAATTGCTACTTTCTCACGGCCTTCGACGAGCATGAAGATCTAGTTTTTATACAAACCGCTTGTGCATTGGGAATTGTAGAGCAAGTGCAATTTATCACTTGGGACGTGGTTGCTCTTTTGGATCCAGAAAATGAAGTTCTAGAGATTTCTGTTTATCGCCTTAGCTTTATAGAATTTCAACCCTTCTTAGAGCTCATCAATAGTCTACCCTTTTGTTTTGATCAAACAAATCGAGACCTTATTGAAGCTTGGATAGCTGAAGAAGAAAACCTAGAGTGGTATTTTCTCACTTCTTCATTTGCAGGCGAGTGGTTCTAAATCTCTATTGTATCCCTTATTGTAACTCGTGTTGTAAGCTTTCATAATAATGGAGAGCCAACGCCAAATGTCTGGATATCCTCTTTTCTTTGGAGAGCCTGGAGAGGATGCAGAATTATTTTTAGCAAATTTCAAGATGTCTTGCCGTATCAAGAGGATAGTAACCGATCAAGAACGTGTAGAAATGTTTGAGGTGGTCCTTAGGAAAGATGCTAGTACTTGGTTTGACTCTTTGATTGAGGAAGTTAAGGGGAATTACATAGAAGTTTTGAATCGTTTTAAGAGATACTTCTTTGATCCCCAAAACACTCAAAAACTATGGCAAGACATTGTTTCTCATAAGCAAAAAGACTTAGATGACTACTACTTGTACAAGCAAGAGTTTCTACGTCTTTGGGCTCTATGGATACGAAATGTTGCTAACCCTGGTGATGGTGCAGAATTTTTAAAGAAGGAGAGGTTCATAGCCGGACTCTTTCCTGACCTTAAGGTAAAAGTTGAGGCGGGTGCACCTGCTACTTTTGATGCAGCTGAAACTAGGGCTGCTGAGAAGTATAGGAAACTCAAGTGCTTAAGGGGAGAGGTTCCAATAGAAGGTCTTAGACCCAAAGGTAAGTCACAAGCATCAACATCGAGGGAGCTTCCTGAGGTAACGGCGGAAGTAATTGAGAAGTTAAACGAATCTTTAAGCAGCCTGTCAATTCACCTTGCACAAGCTGTAGGTCCAAAGGGACAAGCAAAGAAGTCTGAAGAGCGAGATCCACGACCTAGGAGAGTCTTGCAATGTTGGAATTGCGGAGAGTCTGGACATGGGATGTATAATTGTCCTTGGCCCCGTGGAGAGCCAAGGAGACCTAACTTGAATTACCCAGTGATGAATGCAGGTGAAGGAACTGGTCAACAACCAAGGCTTCTACAAAGGCCAAATGGACCAAGACCACCTCCACAAGGGGTAGAAGGAGTTCCACCTTTGCCAGATCCAAATGTGCATGTGGTAGAGGTGACAAATTCAAATGAGTTTGACATGGAAGCCAATGGCATTAAGCGTGGCCGAGGAAAAGGTAAAGAGAAAGAGGGTGTCCCATCACAGAGTGACCATGGACAAGGCAAGAAGGCAAAGGAGACCAAGGAAGCTAAGAGGACTCGACATCGTATCAATCTCCAAGACTTCCCTCTTGGACATGGTATGGCTCCATAGAACCTATTGGAAGACATGCGAGGTAAGGGTGCTGATATCTCATGGCCTCAATTTCTTGCATTATGTCCACAAGTAAGGAGGGATTTAACAAGGGCAGTTAGCACTAGGAGAAAGGTAAAAGAGAGTGTGCCTGTTGTAAAAATTGCACAAGCTGAAATGAATGAGGACATTACACCGGTGCTAGACTGTTACATCAAAGGAAGATTGGTTAGGAAAGGTCTAGTGGATGGGGGTGCACAAATTTGCATCATGACAGAGGGACTCATGCAAAGACTAGGCATGCACATCCATGAGACACCTGAAATCAAAGTGAAAATGGCAAACAATAGCAAGGCTAGGTGCGTAGGCATTTGTAAAAATGTTTTTGTGGAGGCCTTTGGCATTAAGAAGGCAGTGGATTTTTATGTTATGTCGACCAAGGGAAGTGGTTATCCATTTATCCTAGGAAGACCATGGCTAATGAAAATGCGAGCTTTGCAGGATTGGGAGAGTGGAAAGCTAATTTGCAGGAATGACAATCACAAGAAGGTTGTCTTTGACATGAAGGAGCAACGCCAAGAGGAGCTCCATGAAGAATCACCTCGAAGTGAGACAGAAGAAGATTGGACTGAAAACACTTCAGAAGAAGAAAGTAGCGGCAGCATTACTGAAGAGGAGTCCTCCATTGAAGTCATGGGGGTAAGGTTTAAGCCAAACAACCAGGAGACCTCTTCTCGAGGTTTGGAAGAGGTAGGTTCCCAAGAGAACCAAAAGGTGGAAGATGAAGGAATGTTAGAAGGTATGTTGTCTACAACACTTACAAAGAATGAAAGAGAGGAGTTCAAATGTGTGCTAAGGAAATTTCCGAAGCTTTTTGCTAAAGACTACACTGATGTGCGTGGAGTAGATGTTGTTCAACACAAGATTGAGTTGAAGCCAGAGGCCACACCTAAGGCTCAAAAGCTACGAAGGCTAGGAGTCATTAAGGAGCAGGCTCTACTCAAGGAGGTAAGGAAGCTTCTAGCAGCAGGTTTCATTTATCCAGTGGAGAATTCAGAGTGGGTCTCTCCCGTTGTTGTCACTCCTAAGAAAAACGGCAAGTGGAGGGTGTGTGTGGATTACCGTCCCCTCAATGAGGCAACAAAGAGAGATCACTTTCCCCTCCCATTCCAGGATGAGATACTAAATGAGGTAGCTGGTCATGAGAAGTACACTGTGTGCGATGGTTACTCAGGTTACTTTCAAATAGGGATTGCACTGGAGGATCAATTGAAAACAACCTTTATCACTCCTTGGGGTTGTTATGCTTTTAGAGTCATGCCATTTGGTCTGACAAATGCTCCTGCAACATTCCAACGTTTCATGAATATGGTGTTTCAAGCATTCTTTGGAAAGTCAATTAGGGTGTTCATTGATGATTTCTGTATTTATAGCTCAAAATCATTGCATCTACAAAGGGTAGAAGAAGGTTTAAAGAAGCTCTACGACATGGGAGGTCAACTCAACCCCGACAAGTGCCATATAGGTGAGGATGAAGTGATCTTGCTTGGTCACAAGGTTTCCTATAAAGGCATTGAGGTGGATCCTTCAAAGGCAAAGGCTCTTATTGAGCTCCCCTCACCCAAGAATCTCAAAGAGGTCATATCATTCATTCAAAAAGTGAAGTATATGTCACGCTTTATTCACTTAGCTTCGGAGTTGCTTCATCCTTTGCAAAAGTTGACACAACAAGTAGAATTTGCATGGTCTGATGAGCTTGAAGAGTATTTTTGTAACATTAAAGTCATTTTGTCAGAGCTACCAACACTCATGCCTCCTTGTTGGGAGTACACATTCTTTGTTAGCTCTAGTGTTGGAAGGGAAACAATTGGTGCTGTGTTGCTACAACAAGATCCCCACAGTACAAGGATGCGACCCATCTACTTTGCTAGTAGGGTCATGAATGCTTTGGAGAGAGACTACACAGAAGCAGAACTCATGATGCTTTCTCTCATGTTTGCGGTGAGAAAGTTTAGATCCTACCTACTACCAAAACCTTTTGTAATTCTCACTGCAGAGAATTTGTTCCCTTGGGTGTCATCTCAAATGAATCTTAGTACTAGGATCTCAAAGTGGATTATGGAGTTGCAAGAGTTTCAATACTCTTTCAAGGTAGAAGATAGTGTGCGTGCACAATTGGCAGGGATTCTCACTTATAGGGTGCATGAAAAGAGGTTAAGGTGCCTGAAGTAAAGACCCTACCATTACCACCACCAAAAAGTATTCCCAATGCTTTTACCTTGTTCTTTGATGGAGCTTTTCGACGAGCCACAGGGAAAGCAGGGGGAGGGCTAGTGTTGCTCAACCCAAGTGGAGAGGTGGTCATGAAAGAGAAGGTCAATCTACAAGGTTCAACTAGCAACAATGAAGCAGAATACGACACACTACTTCATGGTTTGAAGATGTGCATTGGCCAAGGGATACAACGCCTCATGGTAAAGGGAGATGCACTTCTCATTGTTAAACAGATTTTAGGCATTTGGGCATGCAAGAATGAGAGCTTACGGACAAAAGTTCATGCCATTCGTAGATTGTTTAATCAATTTGAAGAAGTGCAGCTATATCATATTCCTAGGAAACAGAATGAAGATGCTGATTTACTTGCACAACAAGCCGTTGCATGTGTAAATAAAGAAGTGCAGGTCATCATGGTGGCGGCTGCTGTGAAGCAACCGAGGTACCAGGGATTGGAGTCATTGGCTCCCATCATTGGCTACATTTTGGAGGGTGAGTTTCCACCAGACTTCACAAAAGCTCAGAAGAGGAGACTCATGAAGAAGGCAAGCGTATATCTCTTCCTAGAAGGCTCTCTCTATCAAAGAGGGAAGGATCAAGTGTGCAGACGAGTACCAACTATCAAGGAAATTCCAGCCATTCTAAAAGGTTTGCATGAAGATGCATGTGGTGGTCATTTTGCCCAAGAATTAACTGTGAAGAATATTTTGCTTGCGGGGTATGTTTGGCCTAGCTTGCATGTGGATGTTCAACATTGGTGTAAAAGCTGTCACAATTGTCAGATAAATGGAAATAGAAGGTTGGTGCATGGCCCGAGGCAAATAGTGATTGCAAATGGACCCTTTGAAAAGTGGGGCATTGATGCTATGGGTCCCCTGCCTAGGACAAAAAATGGTAAACTCTACATTCTAGTGGCTGTAGACTATATGACTAGGTGGGTGGAAGCACAAAGTGTGGCAAAGGTAAATGAGAAGACAGTGAGCAAATTCGTCTACACTCACATTTGTTGTAGATTTGGCACACCTTTGGAGATTGTTTCTGATAATGGTCCAGGGTTTAGAAAAGGATTGCTCACAGAAGTTTGTGAAGAGCTTCACATTCTACATCGTCATAGCACACCATACTACCCACAGTCAAATGGTTTGGTGGAGAAGGCTAATGGTGTCATTGCAGGAATCATTAGAAAGATGGTGCAAAACAAGACAAAATTATGGGATGACTTCTTGGATGGTGCCTTGTGGGCATATCGAACCACATATAGGGAAGCCACGGAGTTCACACCATTTCACTTGGTCTATGGTCAAGAGGCTTTGCAGCCTATCGAGCTCAACATTCCAACAATGCGACTTCATGGCAAAGGAGCACAAGATGATCAAGAGGTATGGATGGATCGACTTCTTACGTTAGTGGAGCTTGAGTGGAAAAGAGAAGCAGCATATGAGTGCTACAAGAGGAAAGCCACACAAGCGAAAGAAACGCACGACAAGAAACTGAAGGACAAAGGCATCAAGGAAGGAGAGCTTGTGCTAAGGTATGACAATCGACTTGACAATCGTTTTGATGCCAAGTTTGAAACAAGATGGCAAGGGCCATACATAGTCAAGAAGGCTTTCAATTCAAGTTACTATCAGCTTATGGACTTGAATGGTAAAGAGCACTCCAGGAAAGTAAACGGGTATCGCTTGAAGCCCTATTTGAGTCGCCTTCTACCAAAGGATCTACCAAAGATCTGTCCAAAGGCCGCTGTCTCATGTAAGTATTGTTACATGAAGCATGAGTGTAACTCCAGCCAAAATTCTGAGGGGCCAAACAATAAAGATCTCGTCAAGGACTCTGAAGCACTCTCTTTGGAAAAGATGCTCTATGATGGTACATGAATATACCATCATCCAGGGGGAGGGCTAATGATAGCCGTTTTTCGGCTCTTTGTAATTGCCACAGTGAGTTACCTCACCCTACCAAAATCACCCAAACACTGTGGCTATCCCTACCATTTCACTGTACATAGGCGTGCGTGAGTCACGGGACTTTTCCCATATCTTCTTAAAAAAACCCTCAATTAGCTAGTCATTGGGCTAGTTGAGCCAAAAAATAAATAAATAAATAAATAAATAATAAGTATATTATGGCCCATGCGTATGTAAATATTTCTTTGTATATAGGGCCTAAATAAAAGATTTTTTCATAGTTATTTTCTACCTAGGTGTGTGTTATTTATGCTTTGTACATTTCCTGACCATTACCACAATTTTTCTTACCATTTTTCATACTCTTTATTCCATATAGAAATATTTTCATGTAAGCTTCTCTTATATTTGGTGTAACTCCACCCCAACAAAAATCCAAAAAAACTAGTTTTATTTATGTGTATATTTTTTCACTATTGTGATTTTTCCCTTCCTACATCTATTTTGTTTTTTTTTTCTAAAAAATTAGAACACCAAAAATTCCCACTCTGCGGTCCGACCGAGAGAAGGCAAGGCTGTTTGGGGGCCTCACAGAACCAGAGTGCTGCCAAACATCCGAAACCCTCACTCATACAAAACCTCTCCCAAGCTGCCAGCTCAACTCCATGCACTGTAGCATGGCTGCCACCAATCCTGTCAGAAGGGTCCTCCAACATGTTGAAGTCCCCTCCTATGCACCAATGTTCTGCCGACGGCAGAGACTCAACTATCTGGACCAAAACTCTGCACGAGCACTCACCACATTGGGCGCATAGATGTTCAGGAAACCCACTAGGCCACCTTGAACCTGCATAGTAATCCATTGAGCCCTGCCTGGCACAATAATCCCTCTGCCCACAATGGCCTGCTGTAAAGAGTCCTCAATAGTCATACATACCCCACCCTGGATGCCTCCAGGTCCAATAGCAGCTGACCAAAAAGTATCATATCGTCCACGCAAGAGCTGACCACAACGTCTAATGCGGCTCTCACACAGATGGTGCTCTTGAAGCATAAGGAGATAAATATCTCCTCCCACAAGGCAGCGCTGAAGCTCCTGACGCAGTCGGCCCCGCTAACGCTGAAACTGGGGCCCACCTAGTCCCTCCACGTTCCATGAGACGATCCTCATGGGGAGCGAGAGAGAACAGATGCTGCCGCAGCAACTAGACGGGCTATCTTCGAGGCTGGCTTGGATGGGGAGTAATCTGCATCCGAGCGTCCTCTAGATAGGCGTGACTGCATGGAGTGCCTCTCCCAAGCCCAAGCAGAGCGGGCCGTACGTACATGGACCTTGAAGCAGGCTGCCTCATGGTCTGTTGAGGGGTCGCCAAGAAAACAAGTGAAGCCGTAGTCGAAAAAGTCCCATCGGTGCCGGATGTCAATGCTCGTCAGACCACGAGGGATAGCTGCAAGGGAAGATGTCTGTACCTGCAGAGGGGGTCGCAAGAAGGGCTGTCCCTCTCTCGCTAAGCGACTCGTGGCAAAGGCGGTGCCAAGAGATCTCCTAGCCGTCGGAGAAGGCCCTTCCCTCCTGGGTCGACGGTGAAGGAGTACGAGCGGAAGTGTGACGCGAGAGAGAGTGCGAGAAGAAGAGCACGACGATATGGTGAACTCGCTCTACTGTAATGTGTAGAGCATAGTGAGTTATTATTAGGTTTTTGCAAAATAATATGTGTACATACCTGGAAGCCTGTCCACTTACCTGGGCGACCACATTGGGCTTTATACCCCAACAACCTCCCACTTAAAATCCAATGTGGTACTTTAAGTGTGAGAGAAGCTACTATACAAGCTAATATACAAGAGATGTAGAGAAGTGATGTACTACCCTACACCTAACTGCTTGCGAGAATGCGCAAAGCTCTCTGAGGGAAGTCCTTTTGTAAGTAGATCAGCAGGATTTTCTGTGGTGTGAACTTTGACAAGCTGAAGTTGCTTATCCTCGAGCATTTCCCTTATGAAATGATACTTCACATCCACATGCTTTGTCTTTGAGTGATAAACTGGATTGCGAGCCAATTGTATAGCACTTTGACTATCACAATATAACACAGGCATCTCTTCTTTGATTCCCAAATCTGTTACTAGTCGATTAAGCCAAATTGATTCTTTGTATGCCTCTGATGCTGCAACATATTCAGCCTCTATAGTAGACTGAGTAACACAATCTTGTAATCTAGAACGCCATGATACTGCTCCACCAGCCAATGTAAAGACATACCCTGACATAGACCTTCGGTTGTCTAAGTCACCTGCATAATCTCAGTATGTAAAACCCTTTACACTTAGCTCCTGACTCCCATAGCATATGCGCATACTCTTTGTAGCTTTCAGGTATCTCAATATTCCTTTCACTGCCTCCCAATGTTTCTTGCCTGGGTTTGACATGTATCGACTTACTACTCCCATTGCAAATGCAATGTTTGGGCGAGTAGCAATCATTGCATACATCAAACTACCCACTACAGATGCATATGGAATCTTATCCATTTCAGCCTGTTCTTCCTCAGACACAGGACAATCTTGTTTGCTAAGTTTCACATATGGTGGCAATGGAACACTCAATGCCTTTCCCTTCTCCATATTGAAACGTTGCAAAACCTTGTCAATATACTCTGTTTGAGATAACCAAATCAACTTCTTTGATCTATCTCTCTCAATGCGCATACCAAGTATATTACTTGCCTCACCCATGTCTTTCATGTCAAACGATTTTGCCATCTTTGACTTTAAAGCTGAAATTTCTTCCAAGTGCTTGCCAGCAATCAACATGTTATCCACATACAAAATAAGGATCAACCAACTACCATCCTTAGCCTTCTTTGTATATAGACAATGATCGAACTCACTATGTTTGTAGCCTTGAGAAAGCATGAACTTGTGGAATTTATGGTCATAAAGACTCTTTAACAACTGGCATACCAAATCTTCCTTGCCTTTCTCAACAAACCCTTCTGGCTGCTGCATGTAAATTTCCACATCTAAATCACCATGCAAGAACGCTGTCTTGACATCCATTTGGTGCAACACCAAATCTAATATGGCAACCAATGCAAGAAAGCATCTCAATGTAGTCATCTTGACCACTGGAGAGAAGACTTCATCAAAGTCAATGCCTTGTTCTTGCTTAAAGCCCTTGGCAACAAGCCTTGCTTTGTACTTTGGCTGACTATCATGAGCGGTGATCTTATACCTGTAAACCCATTTACAAGGTAGAGCCTTTTTGCCCTGTGGTAATTTACCTAGCTTCCATGTCTGGTTTTTATGCAGAGCTGTCATCTCTGACTGCATGGCCAATTGCCAATTCCCGGAGTCCTTCATTTGCACTGCTTCCTTGTAACATGAAGGCTCATTGCAATCAGTCAACATGACATAGTTCATAGATGGAACAAACCTATCAGGAGGTCGCGTGATACGTCTAGATCTACGCAAAATAGGTGGCTCAGGCTCAGCCACAACCTGTGGTTCCAGTCTATACTGTCCTTGCTCCTCTTGAGCCCTGACATTTTGTCTTGTACGTGCAGGTCTATCTTCTTGGAAGACAACTCTTCTAATCTCCTCAACCCTCTCTGGTTCAGAATGATATTTGGTTGCATTAAAGTGAACATCATTGCTGCGGATTACCTTTCTGGATTTGGGATCCCAAAGTCTGTACCCCATCTCACCAAAATTACCATAGCCTAGAAAGATGCACTTTCTACTCTTTGGCTCAAGTTTGTTCCTAAATTCCTTTGGAACATGAGTATATGCCTCACAGCCAAAGACTCTGAGATGCTTGTATGAGGGCATTTTGCCTGACCATACCATCTCTGGCACTGAATCCTTCTGCAAAACCTTGTTAGGAGATCTATTTATAAGATGAACAGCTGTTGATACAGCTTCAGCCCAAAACCCATTTGGCAGCTGTGCATTAGACAACATACTTCTGACCTTCTCTTGTATGGTCATATTCATCCTCTCAGCAACACCATTTTGAGGAGGATTGTAAGGAGCAGTAAGTTCACGTTTTATACCTTTTGACTCACAAAAGTCTTGAAAGGCCTTTGAAACATACTCTCCACCATTGTCAGTGCGTAAGGATTTAAGCTTCTTGCCACTCTGATTCTCCACAAGTGTCACAAACATTTTGAAAACACTAAACACTTCATCCTTGTGCTTGAGAAAGTAAACCCATACTTTCCTCGAGTAATCATCTATAAATGTCATAAAGTAAGAAGCTCCCCCTAGAGATAGGTTAGGCATAGGTCCACACAAATCACTATGAACAAGTGCCAACTGTATATCTCTTCTACTGCTTCTATGCTTATGTGGCTGTTGTGTTTGCTTACCATACAGACAATGTTCACAGAATTCAAAATCATTAAATGAAAAGCCAGGCAAATAACCAGAACGAGACAAGATTTCCATTCCCTTCTTGGACATATGTCCTAACCGGCTATGCCACAAAGAAACGTTCGGCTACTCGGTTACATTGATTACATTTTTAGAGACATTTGATACATAAATCATGTAAAGTCCTCCAGACTTTACTCCATGTGCTACTTTCATAGAACCCTTGGATATCTTCCACATGTTCTGTCCAAAAGTGGTGACGTAGCCAGCATCATCAAGTAAACCTGTGCTGATCAAGCTCTTTGTAATTGCGGGAACATGTCTCACATTCTTCAGCGTGAAAGAAGAGCCATTCTCAAACTTCAATTGAACATCTCCAACACCTAAGATCTCACATGTCTGCCCATTGCCTAGCCGAACATGATCTTTAGTGGTCACATAAGAAGTAAACCACTCCTTGTTTGGAGACACATGAAGTGATGCCCCTGAGTCTATAATCCAGTCACTCAGTGCATTTCCATCAGATGCTGTAAGAAGAGCTGAGTCCATTGTATTCTTCAAGAAGTAGATGTCTCCTGACACTAGACTGTCATCCTCTGCAACAGTGTTTGTCACATTTATTTCTTGAATCTTCACTGAGGACTTGTTCTTCTCACCATGGTCTTCAGCTTTCTCTTTGCCTTTTTCTGCTTTCCATTCTCTGCAGTCTCTTTTCATGTGACCCTTCTTGCCACAATGGTAGCATTCTATGTCACTCTTGCCTTTAGCACTGCAGGACTTGCTACGAGACTGATTCCTCTTTCCACCTTTGTACTTTTGTTTGGTCCTTCCCCTGACAACTAAGGCTGTTCCTTTGCCTTTGTCCATTGTCTTTCTATTGGTTTCTTCAGTAAGCAGACTTCCTTCTACACCTGCTATGTTCAAACCATCTGCAGGTGCAGAATTACTCAAAGCTGTGCGAAAAGTGTCCCAACTTTCCGGAAATGTGATCAACAGGAACATAGCTCTAACAGGTTCATCAAACTTGACACCTTGAGCTGACAACTAACTATAGATTGTGTTGAATTCATTCAGATGATTGGACATAGGTGTCCCTTCTTTCATCTTCAAGTCAACAAGCTTCTTAAGCCAGTATACCTGTGAAGCTGCACTCTGCTTCTCATAAAGATCACTCAGCTTTAACAATGCTTGATCAGCCGACATCTCGTCTGCTACATTGAAGTAAACGCTTTCTGCCAAAGTCAGCATAATGGTAGAAAGTGCCAATTCATCCATTTTGCTCCATTCATCTTTGTCCATATCTTTTGGTTTTATCCCCTTGAGCTTTATAGGTTTTATCTGCTTCTTTTGTACCAACACGTGCCAAATCTGCTTCTTCCACAATGGGAAATTGGTTCCATCCAGCTTCTTGATATTGTAAAGAGCAGTGTCCTGTGATCCAGCCATAGCTACGCTTCACAATAGTTTACTTTCCTGGGAAAATTTCGGCAGAGTTTCCCCTGTAAACTGACCTCTGAACCAATATCAATCTGTCAAATGAACCAAGAAAGCTTCAGATTCTGTAGAAATTTTGGCAGACTCTCCCTTGTAAAATGGCTCTGGTGTACTAAAAACAGACCAAAAAATAGCTCAAAAAACACTGTCTCTCTGATACTGTAAGCTGTGGGTAAACCTGTCCTGCACCTCTACTGTCTCTCACTGTCCTGTCACTGTCCTGTAAGCATAGACTGTGACAATGCCTCAACGGCAGTAAAGCAAAGATGCAATCCCAATTGTCTAACTCACAGTCAATACATCCTAGCTGCCTATCTAAGGGTGCTCGAGGGATCGCTCCAAGACCTGTATCACCGAAAGGATCTCAACATTCGAGAATCCCCCAGCTCAATAAAACCTCACTCGACCCTCAACAAAGGCTGCATTAAATCTGATAGTACATAGACTTCCCACAAAGTCATACATCCACAAATTTCCCACTGTATGCTGTAACCGCTGCGGCAGTTGTTTGCTGCGTGACTCACAACCAGCAAACCCTCAACAGACATACATCATCTCTGACAATACATCCCATGTGGAAGTACCTGCAATGTCAGGATGAAATTTGGAATATCAAGCAGCAAACACAAGCTACCTCATGAACTAGTGGATGTCGCCTACAGTCTGTGTGTAGATGCGCCCGTGTCATATGTGACACGCCTCCAAGAACTGTGAGCCGTCCTTCGATGTGTAGACAGCCACAAATCAACACTCTGGGAGTGTCGATATCCTCAGCACCTGCAGTCGTAGGCCAAAAACCCCAAATTTGCAGAGTCGGATCTGTACCCGCTGAGACCACGTAGTCGAAAATGGCCTGCGCAGACCTTTGTCGAAGCCGAACGGTGGCCGAGATGACCTCAGAATGAAATTCTGACAACACCAAGCCCTTTGAGCTGTCCCACAGGATTTAGGGCCGTGTTTTCGCCTGTCGAATTTCACTCCAATCTGAGTTGGTGGCTCTAGCCTCCTGCAGTGCTTCCCGGAGCCTCGATCTGAGCTCAGATACCAGTTGAAGGAGTACGAGCGGAAGTGAGACGCGAGAGAGAGTGCGAGAAGCAGAGCACGAGGATATGGTGAACTCTCTCTACTGTAATGTGTAGAGCATAGTGAGTTCTTATTAGGTTTTTACAAAAGAATATGTGTACATACCTGGCGGCCCGCCCACTTACTTGGGCGACCACATTGGGCTTTATACCCCAACAGGTGGGAGATGGCTCGATTGAATCCCTTCGCTTGGTTTGCAGAAGGGCCTCATTCGTTAGAGTGACACTTAGCCTCTCTAACCTTCGGCCTTTCACTATTTGACACTCATCGAGTTTCAGCACAAAAGCGACTTTTGTGTCAAGCACTACAAAATAAATAGTGCTAAGACCTTAAACTTCAGAGTTATAATAAGAATAATACCAAAGAAAAAAGTAAAGTGTGTCACCTTCTTCAGGTAACTCGTAAAATCTAAGCATGGCTTCTTGAAGCCTTCTAAGATCCACGAAAATATTGTTCCACATTGTGTAAGGAAAGCCATTCTCCGAAGGTCTTATGGATTGTTTCTTACCTTTTCCCCTTGTCTTTGTTGCGCACGAAGCATAAAGGGAAGTTGGCATTGTGTCCTCAATGTGTAGGTATGTCCCAATGCTGGAGAACACATCTTCGTTTGTGGCCTTCTTTGCGAGCTTGACCTTGTGAGGAACGGGAAATAGGTTTTCCACAATGCCATGTTCTTTGAGGGCATCCTTTAGGAGTTGGAAAATAGCCTGATAGGCTTTGGTGCTGATTCCAGCCTCATCACAAGCTTGTTGAACGTCATCATCACTAACCACATTTCTTAATTTACGCATAAGGTCCTTGGTGACTGCATCCTTAATGTGCTTACCTCCAGGTGATTGTAAGATAGAAATCACGTCCTGGGTATTGAGACAACTAGTGAGAAGGTTGACTCGATCATCTTGGCTTGTTCCACCGCATGCCTCCTGGATGAAGTTTCTAGCAACAAATAAACATAAATGTTAGAAAATAGTGTGAAGTAAGAATGCATCATGGAAGTAAAGACCAAATCACCTTGTGGCTGTAACTCGTCGTTTGCGTGCTCCTCCCGAATGTGCAAGAGTTTCAACGGATGAATACGTGCGTTTGCATTCCCTTGCACCAAGGGGTGTTTCTTTCAAGTATGTGATGGTGTTGGTAAGCTTCTGGATGTGGGACTCCTTTTCTTGCATTTGTTGTTCAAGAGTTTTAACTACCCTCTCCGAAGAGGCAACGCTCTCTTGTAATGCCGTCGTCTTGAGGTGAAGAGCTTGACATTCGTGCATCCACATATGCAAAGAAGCACCTGCACCCATACACAACCGCTTGCAATAGCCTAACAAACCTGCTTCTCCCCTCCCAAGAAATTAAAGAAATGTGTAAAGGCTATTAAATGGTGGATGGAAGCAGCTTATAGGATCGTAAGGGTACAAATGGCCATCCACCCAAATGTCAACATTGGTCTCACAAGCGGTGCGACGTTCCTGTGATGACTTTTGATCACCTTCACTAGTGGTCTTCGGTGCAAATGCCGTGGGTAAGCGAATATGTATTCTTTTGGTGTGTGGAGTACGTGGTGGTGGAATCAAACCATTTGTGATGTCCGTGAGCACCATGGAAGCTGTTGCGTGAGGAAGAAAATGATGAAAAGATAGAGGGGGAAGGGTAGAGAGGTTGAGGAAGATGGGAGGAGAGAAGGAGGGAGGGGGGGGAGGGAAAGATTGGGGAGGAGGAGGAAGGTAGGGGCAGCGAGGGAGAGGAGAGGGAGAGAGAGAGAGAGGAGGGAGGAGGGAGGAGGGAGGAGAGAACAAAATGTTTATTACTTTTTGGGGGAAAAGAGTTTTGAAAAAATGGACTTTTTAAGCTTGTGGGTTAAAAAATGGGTCAAAAAATGATTTTTGGATATGTATATATGTTGGGAGGGAGTTTTAAGTTAGAAACAAGTAAAAATGATTATTTTTTTTTTAAAGTCAAATTTTGTCTCTTTGTGACCCACGTTTTTGCTGATGTGGACACACCCCTATGCTTCCTTCACTTTAAAAAAAGCTAGCGAGAGAAAGTAACCCTTTAGGTCCACATCCTACATTTGTCTAAAAAAAAGGCTAGAACAGTCTACTCAAAACTACCTTCTTCAATGCCCTTGCCCCCTAAACCCCACACAACATTAGCCTTAATCCCTAAAAATTAGGATTCCTTACAAGGCCCATGCAAGGTTCATATTTCTCCTAATGCCGCCATCGATCCCATGACAGGGTCTTCATTAAAGACCCCGTGTTCTTTAGTCATGAGGCAATGGGAGCGGACATTCTTATGATAAGACAATTGTTTCAAATCCAATGAAATTTCGCTAAGGATAGCCTTGGCTAATGATGTCCTTATTATCTTCTTTTTTTTTGCTAATGATATGCTGATTATCTTAACTGCCTCTACCCTGACAAAATAGAAGGGAAAACACCATCTTCTTCTAATAAACGTAAGGGTGGTGTAGATCCTACCAAAATGACCTCTTTTCTGTTTCTAACAAGCCAAAGCCAAAAGATGTTGAACCTCAACTTTAACAAAAACAATAGTAATGTTTTTTTTGCCATACTCACAATTGTGAGCGGATGTGTTATATTAACCAAGACATGAACGCACAATTATCGTCAAGCATGTCAGAAGGGTTAGAACACACGTTTCAAAGCTACACAACTCCTTACATATGAAAGCTACTTAGATAGTTGTACATTTTGTGGACTGGTTGATACTAAAATTGCGATGGCTTTGATTGCTTGATTCCACACTTCTTGTGTCTTCCAATAGAAATGATCACTTCCATGCTTTCTTGAATAATCTCTTTGAAGTTGGTTGTCTAGAAACTCGATGCCAAACTTCCAAACTTGTCTCTAGTAGAAGTGGACAATTTGTGTGCAAATTAGGATGGCTTGGTTTTTCTAAATGGTATCTCCCAAGAGTAGGGTGTTCTTGAAGATAATATCTTTAAGGACTTCTGTATCCACATATTTTACCTGCAAGGCTTCTCGTAGTTGGACATTGTTGGAACAAGTGAAGGGGATCCTCACTAACCGCTTTGTGCCCTGAGCATTTATGAGAGCCTATCCCTCTAGTTAATACCATGTTTTATTTAGCTAGAGTGTTATGCCCAGAGGAGCTAGCTTGGTTGGTTGAGCATTCGACCATTTGAGCATTTGATTGATGTTCCCTATGTCATGGGTTTGAATGTGGCCGAGTGATAGGATAGAGGTCACAGATGTACTTTGTATCATTGCGAGGGAACAAGAATGCTTGTATTGCTACAGAAATTGATTCTCTTTTTTGCCATACTCACAATTGTGAGTGGATAAGTTCTATTAACTTAAAAAGGAATGTACAATCATTCTCAAGCACGATAGGTGCCTTGAGGGACTAGATACACGACATGTGGCTACACAATTCCTGAAATTTGAGAGCGACTTTTAGAGAGTTACATTTTGGTGGCTTGTGGAAGCTAGAATCGAGAGGGCATAGATTGCTTGGCTCCAATCTTTAGAGTCTTTATGCTTTCCGATAGAGATGATCTCTTCCCTGCTTTTTAGAGTAATCGCTTTAAAGAAAGTCATCGAGTGGTATTTTTCAAAGAAACGTTGGCTCCTAGCCTTCCACGTTTTTCTGAAATAATAGAAGCAAGCAATTTGTGTGTACATTAGGATGGCCTGTTTCTTCCATACCTTGCCTCCAAAGAGTAGGTTGTTTCTTGAAGAAGAAGATCTTCCAAGTCTTCTATACCCATTTACATAATTCTCCTCCAAGGCCTCTTGTAGTTAGAAAAGTTTGGAACAATTGGAGGGGATCCTCACTAGTTGCTTTCCACCTTGAGCATCTATCCGAGCCTATCCCTATGGTTAATATCTTGACCCTAGATGGAAGAGCCCCCTAATGCACCTTCCATATAGGAAGGTCTTCATAACTGGGGCACTAAGGGTCCCATATATTGCTTGCACACCCATTTGGATTTTGGCCAATGCTTTCATCATTGTTTATTGAGTGGTGGAGAATCAGTCTACTTTAAGCATAAGTTTTCAATAGATTTCCTTAGTTTGTGCCTTGGTGAAGTTTCTATTTCTAAGCCAGTGCTAGGTTTTCCAATCAAGTTGTGCTTCACACATTGGCATAGACAAATTATCAAGATGCACAATAGATCAATTGATCAGTAGTCTTTCGGATCCTTTGAGATTGAAGTGGATGGCCAATTGAGCTGCATCTTTTCCATCTCATGTTGACTTGGTCCGTGAATTGGGACAAGAGAGTGATACCTTTGTTATTAGCTTTTATGGAGATTTCTCTCCAGAATGGATTCAACACTTCACTTCCCATTTGGAGAGCAAGGGGGACCAATGGATTATGAAGTATTGGAAAATATTTGGTTGCCTCTCCCCATTCAAGTGTCTTTGTTTCTTAAGTGCATTTATGAGCAAGCTTGCCCGTGTTACCACCTATTTCATGATGACCCCTCTTTTCATGAAATTATTTCTCATGAAATGCCAACCTATGTCCACTAGCCCCCTAGGAGATAGGCTTTGCCTTGTCGATCATGTGCCATGCCACGATGCCCCATTCCTGGTCTGTTTTAGCTATTGCGACCATAGATTTAGCACATTGGGCTTTGACATGCAGCATAGGGTCTAGGTGAAGGTTCACATTGGCATTCTAAAACAATGGAGTAGAGCTTTTTTTTTTGGGGTGGGGGGGGGGGGGATACTCACAATTGTGAGTTGAGAGAAATTATAGTAACTCAAAAAGAAAAAAACTGCCCCCAAGCACTACATGTGCCTTTGGGGGGGGGGGGGGGGGGGCTAGGGTTCCAACAGAGGCTTGTAAGTAACCATAGAGAAAACAAAACCAGAGTTGAAGAGCCTACTCCTTCAAGCATTCTAAGAAACTCATTGCATGAGCCCATTCTTCATCCTTGTCCCTTGCTCCAACAACATGGATGAGTTCAGTGCTCATGCGCACGATATCATCAAAAAAAGCCTCAAAAACTTGAAGGTTTCTAGACTTCCAAACCTGGTTCAAGTAGAAAAATCTAATAATCTAGGTGCACACCAAGATGGCCTGGCTTTGGAATCTCTACCCTCCCAAGATCAGGTCATCAGTAAAGAAGATGATCTTCCAAGTCTTCCGTACCCATTTGCAAACCTTGGCAGCCAACCCCCGTGAAGAAGGGCACTTGAAGAATAGATGAAGGGGGTCTTCAGAGGCTGACCTACAACCATAGCAAATATAAGAACCGAGCCCTCTAGCACGCACCTTGACCATAGCACCTTCCAGATGAATACCTTCATGTATTGCGGACATTTAGTCTCCCAAATGGCCTCAGTACTCTGTTTCTAGTGCTCCTCTGTCCAGTTTTTCTTCGAGATTTTGATGAGGGGGACGAATCAATCCGCTTTGTATATCATCACATTATAGATACTCCGAGCCTTGACAAGAGAGAATGCTCTATCTTTTGGGCAATGCCAGGCTCTCCAATCAATTTCTCATCCAATTACAGGTGGAGGTGAGGTTGTAAGCACTTCCAAGAGTGTACCAATCAAAAGCCTTCCGTACATACCCAAGTTATGTTGCAACACTATGAGCTCCACATCCTTCCAACAAAAGCTTTTGTCATCACAAAGATGAGATAGTTTAGAGATACCTTTGTTTTTCACCAAGCATGCTACTTCCCTATAAAAGGGGACTAAGTAACCCTTTCCAAGTTTGGGAAGCCAGGGGGACCAATTGAATCCCTAAAGTATCTGAAATTCTCGTCCCATTCCAAGCTTGAAGCTACTTTGCTACACTTTTCGTACTAATTTCGTTGGTTTCTCAATAAAAATCTTTGTAATTCTATGCCAATGAAAACAATCCAAGTATTCCAATAAAACTAGTTAGCTCATGTTTAGGTGTCCATGCTCAATAAGATCCATGGAACCAACCTCAAAAGAGAATTCTTCGAAGATGAATGCTCACTAGCATTACAAGCTCTTGGCAAGGAAAAGTCCCACGGTTGGGATGGGATGACAACTGAGTTCTTTATAGAATTTTGGGATGATCTCAAGGTCCCAGTTATGCGGTTGGCTAACGAAGCCATTATCGAAGGGTCGTTGGATACAAGTGTGAAGAGAGAGCTTATCAAACCCATCCCCAAACAGGTATGTTTCTCTCAACTTAAGCACTAGCACCCTATTACGATGATGTCAATAGCTTACAAAATATTTCCAAGGCAATAGCCCTCAGACTAGCCCCCCTTAATCTCTCCACATCAGCATGGGTTCATAAAAAGAAGATCCATCCATGAAAACATCTTGGCAGCAATGGTGGCCATTGAATATGTAGCCTCCACCAAGCAAGAGTGCATTCTACTACAACTTGACCTGATAAGGCTTATGATAGAATAACATGGTCATATATAGAAGTTGTGATGGAAGCTCTCAGCTTTGGGCCTCGCCTATGTTGCCTCATTCACACACTGGGTTGGCAGTCAGTCATAGCTCCTGTTTAATGATAGAATTGTGGGCTCCTTTGAGGTCAAAAGATCTATCAATCAGGGATGCCCCCTGCCCCCCCTACTTTTCACCCCTCTCATCATGATGCTTGAAGCAAGTGCTGCGCAAGGGGAGTTACAAGGCTTGAATTTATTGGGCAATGACCAACTCCTGGAAAAACCATTTGTAGACAATTTTCTCCTCTTCTTGAAGGCGTGCCCCCAAGTTTTCAGGAAAGCTCTGGAGATCGTGCAAATGTTTTCCATGGCCTTGGGTTTCAAATGTAATATTGAGAAGTTAAGGCTCATCTCCCTATCAGAAAATGATGCCTTCGACCCTTCTGACTTGTTAGGTGAGATTGTCTCAAAAGGGAATATCTTTAGGAATTTGGGGGCCCCCTTGGGGGTGACTCACAAACAAAGATTTCATTGGGTCCTTGAAAAAGTTAGAACAAAAATGAAGTTGCCTTCACCAACTCACTTCTCAAGATGGATAAGTGTCATTGGAAAGAGTTCTTAAAACCAGTAAAAAGTTTTTTATGGAAAAACAACACTAAATCCTCTAGACAATGGCAATTGTCCAGATGGGAGCTTGTCGCTCGACCAATGGACCAAGGAGGTCTCAAAATTCTTAATCCACTTGCCCATGTTGAGGCCCATTGCATTAGATTTGTGGTCTCATTGGCTAAATAGGACCAAGTTGGGTTATCATGACCAAAGATATGTTAGATGCAGCTAAACTTGGCTCGAAAGGTGGTAAGTGGAAAGGAGTAGAGTTTCACGACAAATTCTTGGCCCCGATCTGGTCTAATTTAAGTTTGGGGGGCATTTTAGGGGAACTTGTACGGAAGTGCAAAAGAGCAGTTGGGGTTTTGGAATGGGGGAAAGAAACTAGGTACTTCAAGAACTCCATCTTGCATTGGTCCCCCTGGCTCTCTAAAGTTGTAGAACCACCTCAAGCGCCTATTGGATAGAAATGGCCAAGAAAGTGAATAATAAGGGTCTGAATTGGCTAGCTCACTTTTGGGACAATAACAATAAGAGCTGGAAAACCATTGACCTTCTAGAAACCCAGTATCAACTAAATGGCTATGAGATATTGTTAGTCAATAGAGTGATAAAGAGCTTGGCAATGTTGTAATGGTAATCTATGAATCCGAGTTTGAGTGGAATGCTTGGAGATGGCCCAAAAGTGGTCTTTTTATGGAAACCCCAATCTAAAGGTATATCATGCAATCATACACAGGAATCATTGGTCTAGCCCCCTCAATAGAATACGAAAGAGACAATAGCTAGAAAATTAGTGGGAGAAAGTCATGGAAACGTTGGGGAACCAAAGTGGCTATAGTTTATGAAGTTTTTGTTATTGAAGGTGATGCGGATGCTCTAGTAATGGACGTAAATATCCAGGAGAGAGGCATTGGGTCGGATCGATGCTTGGGGTGCAAGATAGCTAATGAGGATCTCGCCCACCTATTCATGGAATGTCAGGTGATCAGAGGCCTGGCAGGAAAAATCTACAAGTGGATCCAAAGGACTTGGCATATCAGATTCTTCAAGAATTTTTTGTTACTTGGTGGCAAGAAGTTGAGAAGCCCTGCTCTGCTCATCTGCATTCAAAATGTTAGGTACTTCTTTCATCAAGGGCAAGCAAGGAACCACCGTGTGTTTGAAGGAGATCTTGACGTAGCAAGCTTCTCAGAGATTATACAAGAGAGAAGAGTGGTGATATATACGCTAGGATGCAAGCAAGACTCAAAAGACTAGTCTAGGGCCACCCATGCGATAAGTAAATCCTAGAGCTATAGTTCACCTACTTTGTAAGGCCGATGATGATAAGCCTTGATGAGAGGCATTACACATGCAACTTGTAATCTTTAGCACCTCAAGGCTCGGCCTGGGGTTGGTTTGTAATGTTATGCGTAGCTTAAAACAACTCACTCACGTATTGCGAGTTTTACAAAATAAAAATTAAAAAATCCATGGATACCAAGTCCAAAAAACAATCACAAAGATCCCATCACCAAACAACTTACAATTGAGAACTAAATCACTAGACACAACCTACACATAGAGCCACCCTCAACTAAGAAGAACCACGAGAGAAATCTTGCACAAAGCCACAAGCGACAAACCCTTTGCCACAAGGAAGACCTCTTCCATACCGGACCCTAGGTGCAACTCCAAAGAATATAATGAGATACCATCATTCCTACAAACAATCTACAGAAAGGGGGAGTCCGAGCACTGCATCACCAAATGGAAAACAAGGGGCCTTCACCAAAAGAAACGAAAGAACAGAGCTTGACTTCAAGCACCAATACACCCCTATGTTGAAGACAAAATTAAAGAGCTATTATGGGGATGCAAGCCCCATCGGCAAGCCCCACACACTACCACGTTGTTGAACTTGCCATCATGCACCAAGACAGCCCGTAAGCTGGAAACTGGAAAGAATCCAATGGGATCTAGCCTCCTTTTCCTCCCCAATGGGAGGTGGGAGGGAGGACCACTCTT
Source organism: Adiantum capillus-veneris (assembly GCF_014529385.1). Taxonomy (NCBI): domain Eukaryota; kingdom Viridiplantae; phylum Streptophyta; class Polypodiopsida; order Polypodiales; family Pteridaceae; genus Adiantum; species Adiantum capillus-veneris. Next base: position 86,764,640 of record NC_140953.1, on the reverse strand, counting down.
AACGCCAAAAATGAGGGGGTTGATGCTTGCGCAGATTGTCAAGGAGAGGGCAGTCGACGCCCCACGTCTCTATTTGACACCCTCATTTTTAAGAGGGGATCTACGGTCCCAGATGATTGTTCATTGTGGGCGGTTCGATTCATATGGAGGAAAAAAGAAGGGTGTGTGGTGGGATTCGACCTCGCAACCTCCCACACTATTGTGCATGTTTTGAAAGGCATGGAGAATGATAGCATTATATTGTGTAGTCCTAGCTGCCCGTCACGGTCTTAGCTCACATTAAGTTTCGAGTTTACATGCAAGTTCACAACGAGTTCACATTTGTTCTAGTTTACATCTAGTTTACATCAAGTTCACATTCGGGATGAACCGTTGTGATCTTCGTCTAAAAGCGACGCTGAATTTCAATCGTAGATCCCCTCTAAAAAAATGAGTGTGTCAATTAGTGAGGAGGGTCAAGCGCCCCCCTCTCGGGGCAAACATCCACTCCCCCATGGCATCACCATCTTCATCGATCCTGCAATGCCATAGACCAAGCTTGCTTCTTGCTTCAGACGGATCCCTCGAGCATCCTAGTTTTGAGCCCCCCATAGCAAAACGAGAGCCATGGTGATTCCAAATCTAAATAGAAAAACCCTTTTAATATATTAATTGACTAGCTCATGTTATATTTGCATTAGCATTGCCTACATACATTTGGCAATCTTGCTTATTAGGTTATGTGGTGCGTGTACCTTGCTCTTGGAGAAAGATAGAAAATGTCCTCATAAGGTAATTATCCTCTGCTAGGTTTCACATGAGGGTGGAAGTGAGGCGGGGAGAGGCCTCTCCTACAAGGGTGCCCGAAGGAGAGAGGAGGGGCTCCTAGCTGGGCAGCTTTGTCTCCTATGTTCCTCCTCTCGTGACCCTACCTTTTTGGAAATTCGGCACCATGCGGGCCTCTCATTGCAAGGCAGGGAACATTGCTATGCTAGTGGCAAGGGCATAGCTTTAGGTCTTTGGATGAAGCTCCCATTGTTGGGGATTGACGAGACATCGGGAGTGGGAATTGCAAATCAATTTTGGTGGTTACTACGTCTCATCTTTGCCCTCATTGCCTTTGTGACTAGTAGCCTTGGAAGGCAAGGCCCGCAAAGTGAGGAAGAAGAGCTCCCAAGCACTCTGGTTGGGATCTATCTAGCGTCACTAAGTTTGTTGGAAGAGTTTCTATCTCATGTGTAGGTTGGGTGATGTTTGTGGATTCTGTGGCGGTGTTCATGCACTGTGCCCGTGCTGTACACATTTTTTCTTGAGAGGTTTGGTTATAGGGTTCCTGTTATTTTGCGTGGATGTGGTACCCTCTGGTACTGCTAGTGATTTGACTTTCTTTTTTGGGGATGGAATCCTTTAATCCTTATGCTTCTCGGCTATGTCTCCTTCTGATCTGGTGGACACTATGGGGATTGGGTGGGAGCCCTCTTTGCCTAGTGGCATCCCCAGACGGGATCTCCCTTGCTCTCTCCCCACCCTCTCCTTGGATGGCTGGCTCCAAGTTTAGCCATGTCATGTGGTCAAGGTGGCTCCTTTATCAACTAGTCTCTAAGGTCTTGGGGCTCCCATGTGCGTCATGTGTTTCCTTTTGGATCTGATCATGCCCAAGCTCGAGTTGATGAGCAGGGCTATTTGATGTAAATTTTTTTGAAGGAATTTATAAATATAACTCACAATTGTGAGTATTTGCAAGCAAGAATGTCCTCATAAGGTGCTTTGCAAGTTTGCGCCGTTAACTTGCTCCAATGAATCTTTTAACCAATTTTTATTTATTTATTTATTTATTTATTGGGGGGGGGGGCTCGCCTATAAAAGACATATCGCAAAGTAGAGGGATCTATGGTGGGGTCTTAATCCACCGTTGATCCCATCTCCATGGGATAAAAAGTTTAGGCTCCCCTGGCATCTCGCTCGCGGTTAGAACCTTGGACCTACCCCTCCGCATCCCACACCTTATCCAACCCGCTTATCGCATGTCGTTGCAGATATGGCGAGGGCACGTGTATAATATCTTGCCCCCACCTGCTTTGTCGATTCGACGCTCCAAAACACACGCATTGCCAATCAAGATCCCCTGACTTTGATCCCTCCACTCTCACCCCGTGTCATTTATAGGCGGAGAGAGAGAGAGAGAGAGAGAGAGAGAGAGAGAGAGAGAGAGAGAGAGAGAGAGAGAGAGAGAGAGAGAGAGAGAGAGAGAGAGAGAGAGAGAGAGAGAGAGAGAGAGAGAGAGAGAGAGAGAGAGAGAGAGAGAGAGAATCATAATTACAATCAAGAGAGGCTACTGGTACGGTTCCATTGATTTGAGGTATGTGTCATGCATGGAGGAGAGCTAGGCTTGAAATTGCCTAAATGTGAGGTCCTAGATGTATTTAGCAATTGCTAATTTGCAAATATATGTAAGCAATTAGTATAATAGCCAGTCATGGATAACAACTAAGCCAAGTGGCAAGTCAAACATAAATATCTTTTTGGCATGTCAAAACATGTATAGCAGGTATTTAGCAGTTCGTGATCTGCAGCTATATTGCAAGGAATTGTTTAATCAAATGATTTGCCATGACAACTAGACCAAGTGGCAACTTAAACAATAGCCAAGACATTATTTTGACCAGTGCAAATAAATTTTTGGATGCCTTCATAGAGCGGAAGTGTACTAGAGTATCAGAGATGCTAGAGTGGGGAGAGATACCAAGGTACTTTCAAAACTCCATTACTCACTGGTCCCCTTGGCTCTCTAAAGCATATAGCATCCCGTTAAACACTCTTTGGAGAGAAATTGCCAGAAAAATAAACAATAAAGGACTCAGACGATTTGCCCATTTTTGGGACAACATCAGTAGGAGCTAGAAAGGAGCGGACCAACTGGCTACCCAATTCCACCCCAATGGGATGGAAAGACTACTGATCGCAATAGAGTTTTGGAAGGGCTTGACTATTGTATCCCGATGTGTGAGTCTATGTTCAAGTAGAAAGCCTAGCAATGGCCTAGGAGCAGCCACCTTTGTAAACCAAAAACCAAGGATATATACCACACTCGAATGATATTGATTGATTAGTACGTCCCCTTGAACAAGATATGATAAAATCAATGGCCAAGCTGGGTGGCATTAACAAGTAACATTTGGAATCTGCAATGACCACTAGCGATAAATATCTTTCTTTGGAAGGCGTTATGGGGGGCTCTATCTGATAGATTTGTAGGTTATAAAATGGCTCACGTGAGGTCCCCACCCCGTCGTCTCAAACGACGGATCTGATGGTAAACTTGGTGGCCACTAGATCTACAGCGGAAGCAAACAAAGTGGTTTATGGTTCATCTAGCGGACGATCTCTCATCACAAAGTGAGTCAAGTTCGAGCCTACTAGCATCGAGATCTAGTTCCACCCCGTAGGGGAAGCGTGATTAACTTATCTAGCGATCCTAAGACCCACCTTCCAAGAGGAGAGAAGTCCCGAGTGCCTTTTTTCCCATGTTTCAGAGGCACGTACACTTGAGGCTTTGCCGCTCTTGGGGAAATGAGTAATACTAGCATCGATTTATAACACTATGGGGACGAAGAGTTCTGGACCAATCGGGACCACCCTTCTCATAGGCATTGGCAACCCGAGCCAAGCCCCCACTTTCCACCCCATACTCACACTTCCTTTGTTACCTAATTACTACCACAATGGTTGTTCAACATATAGGTTCTTTGTTTATTTTTTCGATTCACAAGTTCTTTAATACAGCCCTTCAACAAGTATTGCAAAGCGATACCAAGACAGTAATTCTTCACTCAAAAACTCATTCATTTAAAGTTCCAATTCTCTGGAGGCACGAAATCCCTCAGCGAGTGTTTACTCCACCCATTGTCGCCTAGTTGCCCATACAACTAGGTTGTCCACCGCTTAACCAGCAGTCGTGGATTCAAGAGCCCTTAACCAAGAACTCTAGCTCCTGCGAATAACTTCGCGAGCTGTCCCCTGTGATCAAGAGGGGGTTCTGACTAGATCAACATTAGAATTGAAAATGAACTAGTTGAGCTAAATTTTCCCTAGCAACCAATCTTTCCTACTTCAAACGGTATATTCCAAAAGCATTCTTTCCTACTTGAATATAAAATAAAATTAATTTAAATGCCATGGTTTCCGTTGATTTCTAGCATGTTGGGAACTGTGTTTTTCATCCTACCTTATCGAATGCAATGTTGTTTTAACAAACTTGAATTACAACTTGACCTACCTCCACAATTTTCTCATCATTGCTCCGTGAGACGGCCGGTACTTGGTCGACCTTGGGAGCTTTTCCCTTTCCATCAGTGTTGCTTGTCCCCACCTCGCGATGGTGGGAACCACCGAATCGAGTTCTCGTTACCGGGGCCATTTTATACTCACTACTAAATTGACAACTTGAAAAAGAGAGCTAACATTCGAGAGTAACATACAACCATGATGACGGATTAGTTTCAATAAGAAAATCCCCTTGTACGAGAGGTTAGACTTACTTCAAGACATAAAGAATCCCGATAGCACCATACTTGTTCTATGGGAATAGGCCCTAAGGTTAAATACTGACCTAGATAATTATGAAATTCAATTTTTTACTTAATCAGTTCTACTAGAGATGAAATTGACGTGCTTAATCACTTCTTAATGCAAGTAGCGAATTGCACATTTACTGTATGCATAGATGAGAGGATTTCTCCCTTCCTAATGATTAATGATGGATTAATTTCCCCTAATTTTATCCTAATCCATGAACAATTGATTATAATTTAATTATTTACACATTATGGAGTAATAGAATGCAATGGACCATTCTCACCTCAAAGTTGACTTGATTTTTAATCACAACGGTGACTAGTGGGTGATTCCTTAAACATGCATTGAACTATGATTAAGAGTGACTAATTACTTGCATGATTACTAATTAGATTAAGATTTATGCAATAGATCATGGATACGGAGAATTAGAGAGCATCTAATGAGTATTTTGACTATGATTATGCATACTAGATGCGGAATTAAGAGGATAATAGAGAGGGAATTACAATAAGCGTGATTTAAATCAAAAATTACCGAGGTTACGGCTGAATTCCTTTTGAAATTCGGATGCAATGGACTCCTCGAGGCGAGGAACGGACAACACTTTCCTGCTTAGCTCTTCTTCCAAAGACTATGTCCGCCGGCAGCACCTCCTTAAGGTGTGTGTGTGTGTGTGTAGGAGTGTGTGTGTGTGTGTGTGTGTGTGTGTGTGTGTGTGTGTGTGTGTGTGTGTGTGTGTGTGTGTGTGTACTTAGTGTAGTGCAGATAATGGGTCGTGCTATGTACAGTGGGTAGCCCTCAGTGCAATGTGCGTGACAATCTCACTCAAACAGATTGAATCTCCCTCAAACAGACTGAACAGAAAGGAAACAATAGAAGTCAACAGAGCTCACAAAGACACAACAGCAGACCAGAACATATGACTCGACTATCTCAAAGACTGATACAGACTCTGGCGTGGCAGCACACTCAGCTCCAACCTAGTGAGATGGGATGGTGGAGACGTGCTCTGTGTCTAGACTCACTCTCTCGACGACGATGCTAGACCAAAGGCGAAGAAGATGATAACGATCACCAAACGCTACTACTCCTATGTACCACCATAAAGAGCCACCAACTGCTCATAAATGTCAGCCATGTGGTGACCTGGCCACGAGGTCTACTAGACCACCGTGGGTACCCTGCCACGTGTCACTCCCTAGGCCAGAGGGTCCAGAGGGTCCGTCTAGTGTGAACCAGCCTTGACCAACTGTACTAACTGTGTCCTGTGAAAGTGACACTGTAGCCTGCTAACAGGTTGCCCACCACAAGACCGCTCACCGTCTCGATGAGAGGAAATATTGAAAAACTAGGAAATACTGAAAAACTGTGAAGTAAAACCTATAGGTACCACATGTACATCTGTCTTGAAGCAGGTGCTTTTCCCACCCATGCAAGAAATGATTTTAGCTGGCAAGAGAATTTAACACTTGGAGGAGGAGGTTTCTCTGCTCGAACAGAGGATGGTGGATTCATAAGCAGAGATGATGATAGTTCAGGAGAACTCTAAAAAGTTCCAAGTAGAGTGTGAAGAGCTGCAGCAAACTCTTGGCACTACTCGAGCTGAAAAGCAATGAAGTGTAGCTCCTCTGAAGGAGGCATGTCAGAGAGGCCTTTAGAACAAGAGCCGATGCTCGCAGCTAGAATTTCCATAGAGGATGGATGGATTGTGTCTTATTGCTGATGGTGGAGAGGGGGGTTGTTTAGGGGAAGGGGAAGTTGAGGGGGAGGGTAGGCGCAAGGGGGAAAGGGTAGGGCGGGGGGGGGGGGGGGGGGGGCTAGGTAGGGACGAGGAATGTGAGGGGGAGGGTAGGGGCGAGAGGGGGTGGGTAGGGGCGAGGGAAGGTGGGGGGAGGGTAGGGGCGAGTGGGGAAGGGGAGCGTAGGGGCGAGGGGGTGTGTAGGGGCGACGGGGGAAGGGGTGGGTAGGGGAGAGGGTAGGGAGGGGTGGGTAGGGGCGAGAGGGAGTGAGGGGGTGGGTAGGGGCGAGGGTGAGTGCGGACTGGTTAGGGACGAGAGGGGGTGGGTAGGGGGAGGACGAGGGGGCAAGGGGGAGGGTAGGGCGAGGGCGAGGGGGAGGGTAGGGACGAGAGGGAAGGGGGAGGAGAGGGTAGGGGCAAGAGGGGGAGGGTAGGGGGTGGGGAGGGGCAAGGGCGAGTGGGTAGGTGAGGGAACTAGGGACTAGGGGCGAGGGCAAGGGACTAGAGGAGAGGGTGAGGGTGAGGGCGAGTGGGTAGGTGAGGGGGCTAGGGACTAGGGTGAGGGCTAGGGACTAGGGGACAAGGGCGAGTGGGCAGGGGGGAGAGGGATGGACAAGGGGGTGGGGTGAGGGAAGGGCGAGGGCGAGGAGGGGGGGTGGGGTGAATAGGGCGAGAGCTGGGCAATGGAGAGGGAGAGGGACTAGGGCGAGGGTGTGAGGTGGAGTGGGTAAGTGGTGAGGGGGGATTAGGGGGAAGGCCAAGGGAGGGGGTGGGTAGGTTCGAGTTGGGAGAGAGGTGGGAAGAGTTGGGAGTTGGGGAAGGGAGAAGAGGTAGTAGACCATGATGAGCAAGGTAAGGGCCAAGGACAGAATGAACTATCATTAGCAAGATAATTATCAAGAGTAAGGAATTCGTCAAGCAGGCCAGGCTCTGTGAAGGGAGTTCGCCAGACCCAGAGCAGAGCTTCGTTCTGGTTGTAGCAGCAGACATGTCTGAGGCTGATGTTTGAAGGGTGGTGAACTCTTGTGGTCGAGATTTCTTAGTGCTTCTATGCTTCTTCATAGGCTCAGGTGGCTCATTGGGTTTAGTTAGTGTGGAAACATTAGAAGAGGGTGTACCTTCATGCAAAGAGTGAATAGAGACTCCATAACAAGGCATAGATTTGGTAGCCTCTAACCACTCCAGCAGAGCTTCATCTGACCCTTCAGGTGTAGTAGACTGTTCTTGTTCAGGTTTGGTTTCCATTGACAAAGAAACTTGCTGCACCACGGGATCCATACCACCTTCTGAGAGAATGGGTTGCATTGAGGACTAGAAGTATGTATCCACATTGCGTCGTTTCCCCAATCATCAAGTGCTTTAGTGTGTCGCAGCCATGGTCTTCCAGTGACCAAAGGAAATCCGCCCTCAACCTGGGGAAGACGAACCACAACAAAATCCAAGTTAAAAGTAAAGTCTTGTACCTACAGAGGCACATTGTCCACTATGCCCACTAGGTAGACTGTTGGTCGGCCAATGTAACTGTGAAGGGAGCAGGGCGAGTAGGTTGTAGACCTAGAGCTAACATAGTGAACTCGGGCATCAGGTTGATGCCAGATCCACCATCCACTATCACTCCTGAGAATTGTCGACCCAAAACGGACACTGTCAGGCGAGGGCTTCTATAATCAGTGAATGGAGCAGCAGGATTGGATATCATATAGGACTCTGACGGTTGCACTGGGAGGTGCCCGCCACTAGGACCTGCTCCAGGGTAAAGTGACTGGATAACTGTAAGGGTGTCACTTCTGAAACTCGCATCTAGCCGCAACATGTCATAGAGGGACACTTGTTGGAAAGTGTTCTTCAAGACTGTCTCTGCTGTATGCTTCGCTTTTTCTACGTGTTGTTGTTCCTCTGGTACTTTGATCTTCTGTAGATCGGAAACTACTTCCAAGAAAGCTTCATCAATATCTGAGAGCAAAGATTTGGATTCTTTCATGGCACTAGGGGATGGCCTGTTAACAGCTGCACACAGGGTATCCACTGGTGTGACAATGTGTGGGGGAGTTGAACTTGATGGAATGCTAAGATCGAGAGCGGCTCTCTGGGCCCGGGTGAGGATGCTTGATGGCTCCTCTGCCAACTGCGGTGCCTTATTTTGAGGGGTAACCACGTGGGTAGAAGGGGGCGGCTGAGAAACTCAGTCTGGCTTTGACTTGGGTAGAAGGGGGTTGGGAAAGGCAAACTCAATCTAGCTTTGACTTGGGTTCGAAGCCGTAGATGCACGAATTTTAGGGCAATCCTTACTGTAGTGATCCTTCATCTCATGGCAATGACGGTAGGGAGGAGACCCTTCGGACAGAGGGCATTTTCTTTGGTAATGACCATATTCCCCGCATCTGTAGCACAAAATGGGCCGATTCACTGGACGAGTCGAAGGACGAGGTGGTCCTTGCTCCATGGAGTTGGAGGTGGAGGCATAGAAGTTGTGAGGTGGTGAGGGGGCATGGGTATGATAAAAGATCTAAGAGGGAAAAGTGCTCTGCATACCTTGCATAGGAGGGGCTGTCAGCAAAGGTGGCATATGGTGTGGATGGCCACAGGGAGAAACCATGTTGGATGCAGGTGCTGGCCCTTGCTGAAGAGAAGGACCAAGACTTTGCTGTATTTGTCGCAATCCCTTGAGGTAGTAACAATCCTTGTCCTCATGTCCAGGTTTTTCACAGAAGTGGCAGTAAACCCGAAGGGGGCATGCCCTGGAGAGCGGCATGAGCTACACCAAACCGTAGCCTTAGTCTCTTGCTGACACTTGAGCTCTTCTAGCTCGCTTTTAATTTGTTCCAATGCCTCATGATGTGGAGGCTTCTCTTGTCTAAGAGAGAAGGACCTCTCCTCTTGAAGAGATCGCTGTAAATTTAGGGCTTCCAGTTCCCTGCGTAAAGAAGTTAAAGGATCAGAAGAACTTTCGAAAACACAGAGGGGGTCTCTATGTGAGGGGGGTTGGTGAACAGCTTCCTAGCCCCCTCTATCCTCGTAGCAGCTGCGATGAACTCCTCCAGAGCTCTCTCGTAGTTTTTGCTGAGAACTTTTGGGAAGCGCCTTCTCTACCCACTTCTTAACCAGTTGCCGGGGAAGCTTGGCAACCAGAGACTTGGTTTTTGTCATAAGTTCTGCAAAAGTCTCCTCTCGTTGGAGCACTATGTTGGCTAACTCATCCAACACCTTCTCCTAGTAGTCACCGGGCCTGAAAGCTGCACAGAATTGTTGCCTTAAGACTGCCCAGGTTGCAAAATGGTTCTCTGCAAACTGGTTGTACCATTTGTCTGCTAAGCCATCCAAGGTGGATGGAAAGAGTACCAAATAAGCATCTTCCCTGTTAAGACCACGACCCGTACAAAGAGATACAAACCTCCTTGCATGGTCGTCAGCATCTTCTGAAGAGAGACCTTTGAATGTAGGGAACTTGATGTTTACCTTAGCCAAAACACTAGCCAATGGCTCCATGACCCCTTGCTGATCCTGTAGCACAGTAACCTGTAGCAGAATAGGAGAGAGCTTTACTGGAGAAGATGATCTGGAAGATGTGGAAGCGGATGAAGGAATGGGTTATGTATGTGGAGGGATAGGTAATGAGGTTGATGGACTTCTACTCGGTACCAAAGGTTATCTTCTGTTGTAGTGCTTCAGAGGGCTCAGTAGTGCGCTTTGACGCTCGACTGACCGCCTTGTATGTGTCATGCAGTGACCACCAATCCAACCAACCAAGACAACCTTGAACTGGCTGGTTGAAGACTGGTCTAGACTCTACTAGACGAGGCTGGACCAGGGACGAGGAGGACTAGACCAGGCTAGACCAGGGACGAGAAGGACTAGACCAGGGTCGAGGAGGTCTAGACCAGGGACGAGGATAATGGACCAGGGCGAGAGAGGACTAGACCAGTTGGACCAGGCTATAGGAGAACCGTGCAAGGCAAGGTCGGCGAAGATAGGCAAGGTAGGCGAAGCTAGATAAACCTAACTAGCTTCAAGATTTGCACCTTACGGAGTGATATTTCAGTTGAGGTCCCATCGTGATCGCCAAAATGAGAGTACCTGTAGCGCGGATAATGGGTCATGCTCTCTACAGTGGGTAGCCCTCAGTGCAATGTGCGTGACAATCTCACTCAAACAGACTGAATCTCCCTCAAACAGACTGAACAGAAAGGAAACAATAGATGTCAACAAAGCTCACAAAGACACAACAGCAGACCAGAACATATGACTCGACTATCTCAAAGACTGATACAGACTCTGGCGTTGCAGCACACTCAGCTCCAGCCTAGGACTCGCAGGTACAATGGGGGTGTCGAGGCTCATATGAGATGGGATGGTGGAGACGTGCTCTGTGTCTAGACTCACTCTCTCGACGACGTTGCTGGACCAAAGGTGAAGAAGATGATAATGATCACCAAACGCTACTACTCCTATGTACCACCATAAAGAGCCACCAACTGCTCATAAATGTCAACCATGTGGTGACCTGGCCACGAGGTCCACTAGACCACCGTGGGTACCCTGCCACGTGTCACTCCCTAGGCCAGAGGGTCCATAGGGTCCGTCCAGTGTGAACCCCAGCCTTGACCAACTATACTAACTGTGTCCTGTGAAAGTGACACTATAGCCTGCTACACTTAGTGTGTGTGTGTGTGTGATCATATATGTGTGCTTGTGTGTGTGTGAGCATGCTCTTATATAGGTTCACAAGCTGAAAAATTCGAATTTGCCTACTATATGCATCTGGAGGAGTACTCACTTCATGCATGGAAGCTCTAGTTGCATACTTACCAAGTGTCCCAACCTGCTCAAGAGCTCACTTAGTCTCTCTCTCTCTCTCTCTCTCTCTCTCTCTCTCTCTCTCTCTCTCTCTCTCTCTCTCTCTCTCTCTCTCTCTCTCTCTCTCTCTCTCTCTCTCTCTCTCTCTCTCTCTCTCTCTCTCTCTCTCTCTCTCTCTCTCTCTCGCTCTTGCATGGAAAGTAGCCCATGAGCCATGTGAGTGTGTGAGGGCGCCCTCTTACTGCCAAACTCAGTTTGCAGTGGCTTGGAGCCAGTTCCCACACAGCCCCCGAGTCCCGGTGCCTCCCCGCACAACTTTAGGAAAATTTAATTTTAACCTAAGACGGGCAATACAAATCAGAATTTAATGTCGGAACTTGCTATACTAAGCTCTAACTAAGGTGTATTAACCTGGGTACCTGCCATATTTAGCAGCCCTCGGCGTCCGAAAATGATTTTTTTTCAAATTTGGGATACGGGTGTAGTTTTTTGAGACGGTCAAAACTGACTAGTCGGGTGACCACAAACTTAATATTTTTGGAAAAGTTCCACAAAAATTATTTTAATTCACTTTTGGAATCTTTATGACATTCTAAACATCATGGCATCGACAGATTTTGGAAAACTGCTAAAAATTGTAACTTTAACCATTATGATTGTTTCATGTTACAATGGTGTTCTTTTAGCTTGGGGTCAGAGACCTTACATCCTCCCCAAAACGTGAAAAATTTGAGATGTCCTCATCTCAAGAATACATCTGGATAAACTCTATGCTAACTACTTCGGTACATATATCCTTTGTCTAAAGTAAAGACATCCATTGATAATAGAATAGTCTTTAGCTTTATGCGTCTTATTCTGCTGAACTTTGATGAGATCCTGGTGCTTGAATTATTGCTCACTAGGATTAGCAGTTGCAGCGTACAGAGCTGCTCTCCCATCAGCTTCGTCACCCACAGTTGGTTGTCTCACTACGGCATTAGCGAAAGCTCCGCTTCCTTGTCATATGTTTCCTCTTCTTCGGCCTCCTCTTCCGTTTGTTTGACCTCGCCCGTTGACGTTCAGAGGTACATTATTAGCACCGGATGTTTGAAAAAGCCTTTTTGGACATCGGCTTTTGTAATGTCCATACTCCTGGCACTCAAAGCATCTTATATTGGGAAACTCGGTAGCTGCCGTAGTAGCTACTACCGGACGATGGTCGTATGCAGGGTTGATTGGTCTGTTACTCCAGTTGTCTGGCCTGGCCCTCTTTGCCAAATAGTATTGACTATCTTGGGTAGTCCTCTGAATCTCTTTAGCAAATCTAGAATGTTTGGAGTAGGTGCAAAACTAGGAATCCTTTTAGCTTGGAAAACTAGAATCATGCTCAGTCTTCCACTCAATCCTTATTTCCTTCTTTAGTAATTCTGTTATAGGAGCTACGACAAGAGCATAATCTATGACAATTCGTACACCAACCCGTAATCTCAAGAAATTTTCACACTTCACTGATGGTAGAGGTTTGAGGCCGTTCTAGAATAACAACTTAAAACTTTAACAGCACAAGACAAAAGACTCAAGAAAAAATTTCCTTATCCAAGTCGAGTTCCATAGTTTATTTATGCCAAGTATTTACAAATCTAGCTTGGTTCAACAGTTAGGATTCTCGTTGTTGGTTGTTCAGGAGCACAATAGTACAAGTGATAAGTGTTTGAAGACAAATGCTTATAGTCTACTATCTCATCAGAGTAGTATTTCTTCTACACATTGCTAATAGGCTCAAATATTACAAGATTCTCGTTTGGAGGAAACACATCCGGAATGGCATTAGGCTTAATTCTATCACTAGGGATCACATTATTTGCTTGATCGAAGACCCATTAGTTCAAGGTTGTCTTGAGACCATCTACAGTGATCTTAACTTCTCCAAAAGTTCCAAGGAAGTAGAAAACTTGGATAACCCGCAATTCATGCGCCCAATGAAGCTTCTTCAAGTCAGTGGATAAATACCCAAATTTTGTAGCATTGATGTAGAAGATACCACCCTTACTATTGCAAATAATCTCCCAACCTTGATGGATTCCCGTTGATGGAGGAGCAAAGGTCTTCATCAAAATTTCCATCATGCTTCTGCGGAAATTGTAATTTGGAGAACGACACGCCTCCATATACATTATCTCAAATGTTCTAAACTTGCAGTAAGCAATCTTGGCATCTTCCTGAAACATCAATGCTCAGTCCTTGAGTACGTCTACCCTGCTAACCTTTATTATTTCAAAAGTTTCAAACAACATTATTTTTCAGTTTGTAAACCTAGGCTCTGATACCAGGTGTGAGGTTCCCACCCCGTCGTCTCAAACGACGGATCTGCTGGTAAACCTGGTGGCCACTAGATCTACAGGGGAAGCAAACAAAGTGCTTTCTCGTTCATATAGCGGACGATCTCTCATCACAAAGTGAGTCGAGTTCGAGCCTACTAGCATCGAGATCTAGTTCCACCTCGTAGGGGAAGTGTGATTAACTTATCTAGCGATCCTAAGACCCACCTTCCAAGAGGAGAGAAGTCCCGAGTGCCTTTTTCCCCATGTTTTAGAGGCACGTACACTTGAGGCTTTGCCGCTCTTGGGGCAATGAATAATACTAGCGTCGATTTATAACACTATGGGGACGGAGAGTTCCCGACCAATCGGGACCACCCTTCTCATAGGCATTGGCAACCCGAGCCAAGCCCCCACTTTCCACCCCATACTCACACTTCCTTTGTTACCTAATTACTACCACAATGGTTGTTCAACATATAGGTTCTTTGTTTATTTTTCCGATTCCTAAGTTCTTTAATATAGCCCTTCAACCGGTATTGCAAAGCGGCACCAAGACAATAATTCTAGCAAAATTTCACTCAAAAACTCATTCATTTAAAGTTCCAATGCTCTGGAGGCACGATATCCCCCAGCGAGTGTTTACTCCACCCGTTGTCGCCTAGTTTCCCATACAACTAGATTGTCCACCGCTCAACCAGTAGTCATGGACTTCCACCACCTAACCAGCAGTCGTGGATATCCACCGCTTAACCAGTAGTCGTGGATTCAAGACCCTTAACTAGGAACTCTAGCTCCTGCAAATAACTTCGCGAGCTGCCCCCTGTGATCAAGAGAGGGTTCGGACTAGATCAACATTGGAATTGAAAATGAACTAGCTGAGCTAAATTTTCCCTAGCAACCAATCTTTCCTACTTCAGACAGTATATTTCAAAAGCATTTTTTCCTACTTGAATATAAAATACAATTAATTTAAATGCCGTGGTTTCCGTTGATTTCCAACATGTTGGGAAATGTGTTTTTCATCCTACCTTATCAAATGCAATGTTGCTTCAACAAACTTGAATTAAAACTTGACCTACCTCCACAATTTCCTCATCATTACTCTGTGAGACGGCCGGTACTTGGTCGACCATGGGAGCTTTTCCCTTTCCATTAGTGTTGCTTGTCCCCACCTCGCGGTCGTGGGAACCACCGAATCGAGTTCTCTTTACCGGGGCCATTTTATACTCACTACTTAATTGACAACTTGGAAAAAGAGAGCTAACATTCGAGAGTAACATACAACCATGATGACGGTTTAGTTTCAATAAGCAAATCCCCTTGTACGAGAGGTTAGACTTACTTCAAGACATAGAGAATTCCGATAGCACCATACCTGTTCTATGGGAATAGGCCCAGAGGGTATAACTTGACCTAGATAATTATGAAATTCAGATTTTTACTTAATCAATTCTACTAGAGATGAAATAGACGTGCTTAATCACTTTTTAATGCAAGTAGAGAATTGCAGATTTACTGTATGCATAGATGAGAGGATTTCTCCCTTTCTAATGATTAATGATGGATTAATTTTCCCTAATTACATCCTAATCCATGAGCAATTGATTCTAATTTAATTATTTACACATTATGGAGTAATAGAATACAATGGACCATTCCCACCTCAAAGCTGACTTGATTTTTAATCACAACAGTGACTAGTGGATGATTCCTTAAACATGCATTAAACTACGATTAAGAGTGACTAATTACTTGCATGATTAATAATTAGATTAATATTTATGCAATAGATCATGGATACGGAGAATTAGAGAGTATCTAATGAGTATTTTGACTATGATTATGCATACTAGATGCGGAATTAAGAGGAAAATAGAGAGGGAATTGCAACAAGCGTGATTTAAATAAAAAATTACCGAGGTTACGGCTGAATTCCTCTCGAAATTCTGATGCAATGGACTCCTCGAGGCGAGAAAGGGGCAGCACTTTCCTCCTTAGCTCTTCTTCCAAAGACTATGTCTCTTGGCAGCACCTCGTCAAGGTGTGTGAGTGTGTAGGAGTGTGTGTGTGTGTGTACTTAGTCTGTGTATGAGCATATATGTGTGCTTGTGTGTGTGTGTGTGTGTGTGTGTGTGAGTATGCTCTTATATAGTCTCGCAAGCTGAAAAATTCAAATTTGCCTGCTATATGCATCTGGAGGAGTGCTCACTTCATGCATGGCAGCTCTAGTTGCATACTTACCAAGTGTCCCAACCTGCTCAAGAGCTCACTTAGTCTCTCTCTCTCTTGCATGGAAAGTAGCCCACGAGCCCTGTGAGTGTGTGAGGGCGCCCTCTTACTGCAAAACTCAGTCTGCAGTGGCCTAAAGCCAGTTCCCACACAGCCTCCGAGTTCCGGTGCCTCCCCGCACAACTTTAGGAAAATTTAATTTTAATCTAAGACAGGCAATACAAATCAGAATTTAATGCCGGAACTTGCTATACTAAACTCTAACTAAGGTGTATTAACCTGGGTACCTGCCATATTTAGCAGCCCCCGACGTCCGAAAATAAATTTTTTTCAAATTTGGGGTACGAGTGCATTTTTTTGAGACAGTCAAAACTGACTGGTCGGGTGACCAAAAACTTACTATTTTTGGAAAATTTCCACAAAAATTATTTTAATTCACTTTTGGAAGCTTTATGACATTCTAAACATCATGGCATCGACAAATTTTGGAAAACTGCTAAAAATAGTAATTTTTTTCATTATGATTGTTTCATGGTACAATGGTGTTTGTTTAGCTCGGGGTCGGAGACCTTACAGCTCATGAGGACCTCCCTCACATTTTTAAGGAGTGCTCGACTATAAGTAGCCTAGTAGGGAAGACGTGCAAATAAGTACAAAAAACCTAGAAAATAGGGTTATTCAAAAACGATCTTTTTCCAGTCTTTTTTTTTGTGTTTGGGGGGGGGGGGGGGCGGTAATGAAAAGACAAGTGCTACTTGTATGCATGGAAATAGTTAGATTCTGGTTCTTTTTTTGTGTGTGCAAAACTCACAATAGTGAGTGGATTATATTAACAGAACCAAAGCAATTACATTCTTGCCATGCTCGTCACGAGCCATGACCACTTCAACAGATCCTAGATACATCGGCTAATGGGGGAGCCACCCCTTGACCATAGATGAGCCCATACATTCACCTTTGCCCATCCATTAATGTGGCCCCCAGGGTCCTGTTCCATTCCTCTGAGCTCCTTTGCTATCCAATGGCGATGATCGTTACCCTGCTTTCTTGGACTATCTCCGCAAACTTAGCTACCTCTAGGGAGTTCATGAAGATCCGACCATTCCTTGTCTTCCAAATGTGTTTAAAGTAGAAATACCTACCAATTTGCGTAGCAATGAGCAGTGCATGGCTCTTGAATGTCTTCCCTCCCAAGAAGAGATTGTCCTTGAAAAAACCTATTTTCTAGGTCTTTTGGACCCATTGTCGGACACTCTCTGAACATATGAGAAAGGTCTTCACAAGCCGTTTTACATTGTGAGCATCTATGTGGACCGATTCCCTTAGCAAGGACCTTCACTCCAATTGGCATGGCTCCCACACTACTTATTGATCGGGAAGAACCAATCATGTGATTCCATAAGAGCGAGATACACATCATTTGTTTGGGGTTTTAGGAACTGTCTATTCATAGGCCAGTGCCAAGCTTTCCATTGGAGCTTGGTTTCACAGTTCGGCACATACCACATAGTGAGCTGGTCAAGGGCTCTATTGACCAACAATCTTTCTATCCCACTGAGGCTAAACTCAAAATTCAGCTACTCACTTCCTTTCCAACAACCTCTGTTGTAGTCCAATAATTGGCCTATATTCCTAATACCTTTGTTATTAACCTTCCTAGCAACTTCCCTCCAAAAAAGGGTCAAAAGGGTGCCTCCAGCCTTGGATACCCAAGGCGACCAATGAGATATAGAGTTGTGGAAGTACCTAGCCAACTCTCCCCATTCCAAAGACCCCATTTCTCTGTTGCATTTTCGAGTGAGCTCATCTATCGTACCCCCAAGTTTCAGTATGGCCCATTGCGGGGCCAACAACTTGTTGTGCACCTCAATCCCTTTCCACTGCCCACCTTGCGAGCATATTCTAGAGTTTTCCATCATATCCTTAGCCATAATGGCCCAAGCTTGGTGTTCCTTAGCAAGGGCTACCACAAACTTTCCACATTGAGACACCGAGTGAGTGTTGGGGTTAAGAATCCCTAGCCCACCTTGCTCCACAGGTCTTGGAACCGTCTCCCATTTTTCCCATTGCCAGGGTACTCTGTCTTTAGTGTTTTTCTTCCATAGAAATATCTTAATCGGTCTCAAGAACTCTTTCTAGTTGCATTTAGCTAGCTTAAGTAGTGGACCATTAAAGGCTGTATAGGGTACATGAAAGAGTTGTTAGCCTTCACTCTTCTTGGGAAGGGGAGAAGCAAAAACTCCCATCTTCGCATCTTAATATTGACTTTTTCCATAACCCACATGAGTCTCTGCTTGTGAGTAACGTCCACTCTGAGAGGGGCTCCAAGGTGATGACAAATCTTCCCTTTTGACACTATCTCCCCGTTCCACATAGATGGATCAAACGAGTCATTCTCAAGGAGAGAGAGCAATCTCAATTTTTCAATATTGCACCTTTACCTTAAAGCTAAGGCGAACGTTTGCACAATTTCAAGAGGTTTCTTGATAACCTCAGGGCAAGCTTTAAGCAAAAAATTGGAAGTCCGGGAACGATTGGGTCTTTAAGAATGATCTTTATTCTAATAGTTTCACAGAGGTCATGCAAGAAAGCAAGGAATTGTTTGTAGCCATTGATAAAAGTAATAACTCGGATGAGTGGAATAGGACATCAATGCCATCCTGATGGATTAGAGCTAACCAAAATATGGGTAGGTTTTCATCTCTTGGTGAGCCTTGGTAGCTTAGCGATGTAATATAAAATCCCTTAAAGCTCGACATGAACTTGTTACTTTGTACATTTAGATTGGAGAAAAAATAGCATCCATTCACAATTGTCAGTTTGGCCAAAAAAAAAAGATTTGGATGCCTTTGTTCAAATTGTAAGTGGGTGATGGGTCCCTTCATTTAAGGACATCAAGAAACTGCTAGGAAAGTGAATAATAAGGTTCTGCATTGGTTAGCTCACTTATGGGACGGTAACAGTAGGAGCTCGAAAACCATTGACCTGAGATATTGTTAGTCAACAGAGTGATAAAAGAGCTTGACAGTGTTGTAATGCCAATTTGTGAATTTGGGTTTGAGTGGAATGCCTGGAGATGGCCCAAAAGTAGTATTTTATGGAAATCCAATTCTAAAGGCATATATCATGCAATTATACACGAGAATAATTGGTCTAGCCCCCTCAAAAAAATATGGAAGAGACAATGGATGGAAGAATGGTGGAGGAAGTCATGGAGAATATCTGGAAGCCAAAGTGTTCGTAGTTTATGAAGATATTTCTATGGAAGGTGATGTGGGGTGCTATACCAACTGTCGTAACGATCTAGGAGAGAGTGTGAGTGCGCGAATGCGGTGCGTGTGCAAAGAGTGAGAAGGGGAGAGAGAGAGAGAGTACACAAGAAGTGGGTGGAGCTCCCAAATCTCACTGTATGAGCACAATGTGAGAATGAGTGAGAGCTCTTTATTATTTTTATGTATAAAGAATAAGGAGATAAATGTGGGCAACCAGACACTGGCCGATGGACACGGGCAAAGCATGGTGAGGCACACCGCTTTTACTTAACATTATCCCACTAAAGACTGTGTGCCGATAAGTGGCTAACCAAACGCAAGAGGATAAATGATTAACGTACCCTCATCCAGGCTATGAGAAAGAGAGGCTAAAGATGTGCAAAGAGCTCATTCAAGCCGCTCAAGCGCTTATGGAACCATCAGTTCCTACGACTCAAAAAACCAAGGTACTCATACGAGAAAAAATTCGGGAGTTAGATGAGAGGGGAATTGAAGCGAATAACCTACCCAATCTGGTTGAAGAAACACCTTTGGATACAAGGGTGGTAGCCAATACAACAGATGGAATGCATTCTCAAGTACCACTGCCAATTCCGAAGGTAGAAGAACAATGACCTCAAGAGCTATGGGGACAGATTAGGAATAGGAAAGACGAAAGTGCCATACTTGTGTCAGCTCCTATCCCGGAAATCCACCTGGAGCATGAGCTCTACCCAAATGACATCTGATCATTGTATGGAGATGCAGGCACATCGATATCAGAAGACAGTAAACCACAGTCGTTGAAGACTTTACCTTCATTTATTGGTAACTCGATCGGAGGTAAGAAAAGTTCCATCTCAATGGAAAGCCAATCCTAAGATGATGGACACTAAAACTCTTCACGAGATGATGTCATCACCTATCCGTTGTACTCTGACTTTGTCAGAGTTGCTGAATGTTAGACCGCATCTTTGGGACGAGGTCGCGAAAAAATTGGAAAAAATAGGGCTTGTAATTCCAGCAAACTAAACATGAGCCAGTGCCAATAAACAAGGTAGGGGACTATTGTGAAGGTGAAGAAGGAAATACTACCCTACCGGTAGAGTACAAGGATGTAAAATCGGTAGCGATATTGGATAGTGGAGCCGGAATTGCCATGGCCACCAAAGCAATGTGGAAAAAATGGGAAAAACCTGCTCTAAGAAAAACAAGAATGAAACTTTAACTAGCGGATGCGTACCTGGAGAGACCTATTGGCTTCTTGGAGCAGATTGTGGTAACCTCTTGTGGAATTGCATTTGAACACACCTTCGCTATTATGAATTTCGATGAGAGAAACAATTTCGACATCATTCTGGGTAGACCATTCATGCATCAGCTCAAAATGGTTCAAGATTGGGGCTATGACTATATCTATCTTAGGAACAAGGATGTCACTGCGAAAATTAGTGTCGCAGATCATAGCTATAAAGACGTAGAAAGAGCCCCAGGAGAAGACTTTCATTCCACAATGGACCAGGAAGGAGGAATACCGGCTTGGCTCCAGAACGAATCTCACCAATGGATAGGAGAAGCTTCGTATTGTGGAATTCTAAAAAAGGAAGACTGCATTCTTGATAGGACTGCACAAGATGAAGCGTACATATCAGAGCCTTTTCGAGAAGAGATGTTTGAACCGTTTGGATGGTGACAAGTACTAGCTACTCTTGATGTTTGTGTCAACGAAGTGACCCTCACCAAATTTTGTGATGAGGAAGGATATGGTATCATTCCATTCTAGATGATGAATGTCCACCTAACTCCGAAGACAGAGGAAGACGTACCTGACAAGGAAGGGGTGACCGAGTGCTGACGCATAGTGGACGAAATCTCTGTAAGGGACATTGTCCAAATGAATGACGAAGAAGATTTTCAAGACTCGACTGATAAGACGCTAGAGGATAACGCGGATGATGAGTTGTCTAGTAGCCCGAGCCAAAGCATCAAATGGAAGGATCACCGAGTGATCTACTATGATTTCCCAAACCAAAACCCTCAAACTTCAACGCAGGTATCGAGATAAATGCAGAAATAACCACAACAAGCACAACGAGGACTCAATACCTCAATTGACTGACAAAACACAGTACTTGAGATTAATCGAAGCGACTGACTGCCTCAAGGACAAATTTCAGGGCGATATATAGAACCTGACTCAACCAAAACAACATCAAAACAAAAACCAAAAAAAGAGAAAAATACTGAAAAATCGTTTAGGTTGTCCAAGATAGAGCACAAAGTCAAATACAATGATTTGAAACAAGCATTGAAAGAAGTTTGGACCACAGAAATGGAAACTGACGAGGAATCAAATGATGATAAATTTGATGCACCATCCCACTATAAGAAGTACACCATTCAGGATAGGAAGATAGTGGTGCAAAAACCCAAGCGAGATCCCAAAGAACCAGGAACTTCTTATGATGGGCCTGAAAACACGAAAAGCATCAACTTAGCAGAACCAGGTGAGGAGCCTAAACCGGCATATATTGCCATGGACCTTACTGAAGAGGAAGAGCAACTTCTAGTCGATACGCTCAGGCAATATAAATATGTCTTTGCATGGTCATACAAAGATCTAAAGGGGATAGATCCGGAGATATGTCAGCACATGATTCCCCTTAAGAGTGATGCCAGACCACACAGACAACGCCCGTACATGTACAATGAAACTTTTGCAAAGAAAATCAAGGAGGAAATAGACAAACTGAAGGACGCTGAGTTTATCTACGAGATTGAGAACACAGAGTGGGTGTCCCTGATTGTGGTGGTACCCAAAAAGAATGGCAAATTGCGTGTTTGTGTAAACCTCAAGCAAGTAAATGCAGCCACCATCAAGGATAACTACCCACTGCCAATAACTGATGATGTTATTGAGAGGGTAGCAGGGAAAGAGGCCTATAGTTTCTTGGATGGATTCTTAGGCTACAACCAGTTGTCGATGAAGACAGAAGATCAGCATAAGATATCTTTTGCAACAGAGTGGGGTATATTTGCATACAGGGTAATGCCTTTTGGCTTGACCAATGCCCCGGCCACATTTCAAAGACTAATGACCCACGCATTCAAAGAATATCTCAAACAATTTCTAGAGGTCTACATGGATGATCTTTGTGTTCATTCCCATCGACGAAGTGACCACATCACTCATCTGGGAAAAGTCTTTGAAAAATGTAGAACATATCGTATCTGCTTAAACCCGGAAAAATGTGTCTTCATGGTAAGACAGGGTAGAATTCTGGGCCACATAGTGTCCAAAAACAGCATTTTAACTGATCAAGAAAAGGTGCAGACAATTTCTGCACTACCAAGACCAACAAAGATAAAAGAAGTGCAAGCATTTATGGGGCATTGTGGATACTACCGGCGTTTCATATATATGTATGTTGTAATAGCTAAGCCATTGTATGCCCTCATCACTAAGTTCGAGTGGACGGAGGAATGTGAGCAAGCTTTCCAACAATTAAAGCAACATTTAATTTCAGCTGCAATTTTGCAAGCCCCTTACTGGAGCAAAATCTTCCATGTCCATGTGTATGCATCACCCTATGCCATTGGGTGCATATTAGCCCAGCCAGAAGAGAAGAAAATGGATTTTCCCATTTGCTACTCCAGTCGGCAACTAGACAACGCAGAGAGAAATTATACCACTACGGAAAGAGAAGGTTTGGGAATGATCTATGCTGTCAAGAAATTTAGACAGTACCTTCTAGGAAACAAGTTTGTCTTCTTCGTGGATCATCAAGCACTGCTATATCTAGTAAACAAACCTTGCAACACTGGAAGAATTTCTCACTGGTTTATACTATTGCTTGAGTTTGACTTCACGGTGGTTGTAAAAAAGGGGACCACACACCAGAGAGCAGATCATCTTTCACGACTATTTAATCGGGAAGCACCTGTGGGTGTTGATGATGAACTTCCTGATTCATATCTGTTTAACATAGAAATGGTGCCGCGATGGAGCGAAGAGGTCATGCCTCTACTCACAATCGGCTCTTTGCAGATAGAAAGGTAACCATCAACGATCCATCAAACACGGAATCTCATCCTTTTAGCAAGACGGTTGTACAAACACGATAAGGATGGGATACTGAGACTATGTGTACAGCTTGAAGATACCACCTACTACCTCAAACAAGCTCATATACAAAATACAGGATTTCACACTGGCGAAACACAGCCAGCACCTATCATCCGCAAGCCAATGGACAGGAGAGAGTACCAACAAAATCCTATGCACAGTGCTCACCAGAATAGTCACTGACTCAAGAAATGATTGGGATCAAAAGTTACTCACTGCCTTATGGGATTATCGTGTAGCTTTTAAAACCTCCATTGGAACGACTCCCTTTAACCTGGTATTCGGAATTAATGCGATACTACCATTGGAATTCCTAATCAACTCCTTAGAGTGGCAACACAATTAGGATGGATGGGTCATGAGCTATCGGAGAGACTAGACACCCTAGAACAGTTAGATGAAACTAGAGTTAAAGTGATAGCTGGGATATATGCTCAGAAAAAGCAAATGAAAGCTTTTATGATCAACGCATGATTGGTAAGGAGTTCCAGAAAGGGGATTACATTCTCATGTACACCCTGAAACAATACTCCAAAAAACTCAAAAACCGAGGAATGGGGCCTTTTATGATCCATGATATATCGCAAAGTGGCACCATTAGACTTGCAACATTGGCAGGAGAGGAGACGCCTAATTGGGCGAGTGATTGCAGGTTAAAGAAATATCTTCTTTCGCTGACACCAGACGAACTCGCAACACTCCATGCAGCAGCTCAACGCAGATGTCAAGCACAGGACATTCGGGAACAAGCACAACAGGAGGCCAAACTCAGAATATTGAAACGCAGGGAACAAGCAAACTTCCAAAGGAAAGAACAACATGATGTGGCTATTTAGGATGCTCCGATAGCATCCATACAAACGGCGACTACATGTTTAGGAGGAATGGGTCCACGCATTCAGTTACAACTTTGCTGATGGCACCACCGAAAGAGCGTTAGTGGACACAGGGGCCAAGGCTAATGTGGTTAACTACTCCACTTTCAGAAAAATCACACAGGAACCTCTAATGCCCAACACTATGGGTTTCAAGGTCACGAACAGAGGTACTATGGATAGTCTAGGCCACATAAATTTGCCAATCAACATTGATGGGACAGTTTATCACATCAATTTCATGTGGTCGAAGATCATCATATGAACGAAGCAGTTATTCTGGGAGTGCCATGGATGCACACTTATCATGCCACACCAAACTGGTAGGACAACACTTTACGCATCGAACATGAGGGCCAATCTTTAGCCACGCCATTCATACAAATGGACTATGAATGGGAAGCTCTACCATCACCAGATGTAGCAGCTTCAGTGATCATCCACCACCATGGTCACAAAAATATGGGTTAAGAAATCAATCATGGAAACCAAGCCTAGGCAATTGTGGATACCCAAATGCCAAATCAATACACGTAAACCTACATTGCCTACACAAAAATTAAACGCTGCTTCCAAGTAACCTCGCCACCAATAGCCCTGAACATATTGTTCAGCACCTATCTCTTGCACCGCAAATTGTTTTACCATGCATATCCTCCATGAGCATCATAGAGCCACACTATACGGCTATACATAGACAAGCGCTTTATTCCCATGCACTCTGACACATGCTCGTCGTGGACGACTCACTCTAGGAAGGGGGGAAATGCGGTTGGAGTATCATTTGTATGTACCATTATTATCATCCTACTTCTTTTCTTTTCGTTTCGTTTCCTTTCTTTCCCGTTTCCTTAAAAAACACAAGTTTTCAAAGCCTGACAGACTCTTAGTTGGCATAATCATGAGCCATACCGTCACCATCTAATACCAGAATAAGAGTATGTATATAAGGAAGTGACACTAATTTTGGCTAATTTTGGCCACATAAATTTGCCAATCAACATTGATGGGACAGTTTATCACATCAATTTCATGTGGTCGAAGATCATCATATGAATGAAGCAGTTATTCTGGGAGTGCCATGGATGCGCACTTATCATGCCACACCAAACTGGTAGGACAACACTTTACGCATCGAACATTAGGGCCAATCTTTAGCCACGCCATTCGTACAAATGGACTATGAATGGGAGCCTCTACCATCACCAGATGCAGTAGCTTCAGTGATCATCCACCACCATGGTCACAAAAATATGGGTTAAGAAATCAATCATGGAAACCAAGCCTAGGCAATTGTGGATACCTAAATGCCAAATCAATACACATAAACCTACATTGCCTACACAAAAATTAAACGCAGCTTCCAAGTAACCTCGCCACCAACAGCCCCTGAACATATTGTTCAGCACCTATCTCTTGCACAGCAAATTGTTTTACCATGCATATCCTCCATGAGCATCATAGAGCCACACTATACGGCTATACATAGACAAGCGCTTTATTCCCATGCACTCTGACACATGCTCGTCGTGGACGACTCACTCTAGGAAGGGGGGAAATGCGGTTGGATTATCATTTGTATATACCATTATTATCATCCTACTTCTTTTCTTTTCTTTTCGTTTCCTTTCTTTCCCGTTTCCTTAAAAAACACAAGTTTTCAGAGCCTGACAGACTCTTAGTTGGCATAATCATGAGCCATACCGTCACCATCTAATACCAGAATAAGAGTATGTATATAAGGAAGTGACACTAATTTTGGCTAATTTTTGGCCGACTAATAATCATTGTAAATAATTTTCTTTTACACATTTCAGTGAACCACCACACATGCTTTTGCGAAGAGTCAAGTCATTGAGGGCCCTTGTCTGAGTTTGAGGTTTGGTCCAGAGGTTACCGTCGTACTTCTGCTCCATGCCCTCCATTTGACATCCATCCACCAATTCAAAGATTGTGTTATTTGGGATTTTTGCAGGCAGCTCACGGACCCTCCCCAACAGCGTGCACTTTGCTATAACTCTATGGAGAATGTCATTTGGAGTCAACCGTCTGAAAATCTCAAAGGATGATATATTAGATGACAAATCATCATCCTCCACTTCAATTGGCTCTGCACTACCCGGGGTCGGATTGTTAAAAAGTTTGTTTGAAGGAGTGTTGTCTCTAATTTCCTCCTCCAAAATACTGCACCAAAAAGAAGAAATAGGTCAACAAGAAATCTAATAAATCATGGATTGACAAGTGTGTACCAACTCACATTGGGGATAGATTGGAGGCACCTAGCTCGGACTCTACTTTGGTAGAATGCAAGCTTGCAATATAGTATTGTGACAAATCACAGCTGAGAAGAAAGTAGCTATAATCATCAAGCCCCAATCTCCTTTGCAAAATAGACACTAGTTGCAGAACCCCATCACACTCTGCCAATACCTTCAACTGAACCATTCCAATTTCACTGGAGCTTGCTCAAGAGAACAGATTTCGATGCATAGATGAGGTAGAAACAATTGCTACCCCATCGAGAAAAGGGACTTCAACTGCAGCACCATTGAGGTCTCCCAAGAAGATGTTGGCAGTGCACCTATAATCAAATATCTAATTTTTTGCATAAAAATGAAAACGTTAATTTTAGAAAAACCAGCGAATAGGCCAGTGCTCCAAAAAATACACCAAATTCACTACATGCGTCTTAAAATACACTACATGCCTCTTAGACGACCAAGGACCCGCTATTAACTAAGGCGGGTCAAGTAATTAAGGCGGCTATATCAAGTAAAATCAAGTAATCAAGTAATTAAGGCGGGTCGTTGGTTTGTCCAGGGGGAAGCTAGACGCACAGGGCTACGTACATTCTATGAAGGAAGGATCTCGTGAGCAAGGTATGACATCCCCTGAGTGACATCGTAAGGCAAGGTCAAGGAGAACTGCAGAGAAGAATTGCAGGTCACTTAAGAGGATGGGCAAAGAAACGTGGCCGCCCAAGGGTTTTTTCCTACAAGATGTTCCCACGAGCTCTCAATACATCCCTCACCCACCCTCGTCACATTTGCTTGCAAGAGGAGGCGTTGCTCCCTGCCTTGCTTTGCACTCATGCCTTTACCAGTTTCCCTATCTCCCTCCCTCCCTTTGCCATTGTGGCTCTACGAATTTCCTTCTCGCACCCCTGCCCCTGCCTTGCAATAGGCGCCCAGCTGACTTGCAATACGCAGCTATCTACCTTGCAATACGCGCCTAACTGCCTTGGCTCCACAAACTGCAGAGGAAACAGAACCAGCCCTGCCATGTCATCGCCATCATCTTCGACAAAGACAAAGACATTGTAGTCTTCCATGGCAGAGCGCACAGATTAGGTGATCATTTGACAAAGGTCACGTCATCATTTGACGAAGCAGAGCTCAGGTGGCCGCCCAGGGTAGGTGATCATTTGACGAAGCAAAGCTGCAACGAGAGTAGGCAAACAGGTAGAGATTGGGTGGAGATGAAGAAGGCATTGCTCATGCCATGCAACCCCCTCAAGGCGTTTTCACCACACAGCAAAGTGAGTCAGCCAGCATGAACTTCTTTGATTGTTCAAGTGCGCACTTGAACAAGCAAAGAAATTCATGCTCAATTTTCTAACCTTAAAACTCAGCAAAATCAGCATGCTCGGTTTTTGAAAGTTCACTTCCCATGTTATGTGTGTCTGATGAGGCCGACTCAGAACCTCAAAGCGCCATCGTGTGTACCTTAGCCTTCGTATACTTCTCTACAGCATGGCTTTTCTTGCCTCCATTAATTCGAGTGAGCGTAGGTTTGCATATCTCAGATGACTTTAAGCACATACAGAATTGTTATGGATCTCTTGATCAGCTGCTAAAGAGGGTAAGTTATCTATTTATGGTATGCTCTATTAAGATCACCAAACTCCACTTGTGTCAAAAGGATATTGCAAATTGAAGGCTGCATCAGTCGTATCTAATTCGTTGCATCAGTCGTATCTAGTTCTTACCAATGTTCATTATGGAAAAATGCTAATGATAATCAGAGCATTGTGGTCAAACTATGGCTATGGTTTACAGGATAACAATGGCTTGCATTTAGATAGGAATAAAATGTTATAAACTATGACCTGGTAGCTTATAAACTATGACATGGTAGCTTATAAACGTGCATCTCTGCGAGAAGTGATTAGTGAATAATCTTTGATTGTTCAAGTGCGCTGAGCACATTTGAACAATCAAAGACATCTCGGACGTTTTTGCAGTCTGTCCACCTTGGAAAGGCGCCATGGAGTAGCGAAGGGTTGTCCGACATTAGGTTTTACCTGCGACCTTCTTCCATTTGATGCCTTGATGACTTGGAGGTTTGATGCCAATGAAAATGAGCTTGGGTCTTTGAGTGTTTGATGATCTGTGTTTTTTAGTTGTAGTTTTCTTTTGCTCGTACCGATGCATCTATTGCCAGTTGTAGGAATTTGAATGGGCCGGCTACAATGGACCAGTGCTCAAAATTGCACCCTATCTCAAAAAGCCGCCCTGTTTTAATTATATTTACAGTGGAGCCGTCCTGTTTTAACTATAGTGGAGACGCGGTTCTCTAAAAGCCACCTTGTTTTAACTATATTTACAGTGGAGCCGCCTTTTCCGTGATGACGGGTCAGCCTCGACTTTGTGACAGGCACTTGTGTGTGGGGGGCAATGACTTTGTGACAATCACTTGTGTGTGTGGACCAATGGTCTTGAACGACTTGACAAGCACTATGTGGTTAGCTTTGGTATTGTCGTGTTATACTAACTAGATGTCATGGGTGACAAGGTCAGTTTGCATGAAAGCTAAATGTTGCTTAGTTGTTGAATACGAACTTCCAATGGTTAAAAAGAGGAAAATTTTATAGGCTATTAGCAGAGTAGGTAGCTCAAGGACTTTCGCAAGAAGGGGTGATTTGCTCAGTACACCAGATCAAGCTACCACATCCCTCCAAGGAA
The DNA here is from genome assembly GCF_014529385.1 of Adiantum capillus-veneris. NCBI lineage: Eukaryota > Viridiplantae > Streptophyta > Polypodiopsida > Polypodiales > Pteridaceae > Adiantum > Adiantum capillus-veneris. The sequence goes on along the minus strand of NC_140953.1, from coordinate 86,735,803 downwards.
GCAATCCTGACCACGAAGCTGAAGTGTCCCCAGAGAAGCATGCTGACACTATTGATGTTGTCATGGAAGATATTCCTAACCCGGACCAAGTTGTGGGTGTTGTTGTTGGAACTAAAGATGGCTCAGGGGATCAGGATGAATTTGCCGAAGAAGCCCAAGAATTAGTAGCTGCAAGTGTAGGTGGGCCTGACCAGGTGGATGACGATGGTCAGTCTGAGAGTGTCTCCACCCAGACCACTACCTTAGACCCGGCTACCACAGGAAAGAAAAAGATAGAGATCTATGGAAAAATTTTGGAAACTTCAACGCCCTAGGCATTTTTGGAGAGGATCAAAGTGAAGCACGTCCAACCACCCCCTATGGTCCCACTGTGCAGAGTGCTTCCAACCGAGGCAATTAGGAAGATTAGCCCACTTACAGAGAGGACTGTGTCAAGGAGCTTCAAGAAAATGGGTGGCTATATTCCTAGAAAAGGGGCGTTCACCATCAATATATATGATTTGGAGGGAGAACAGACTTTGTTAATAGATGCAATGCATGAAAGCTGGGATGATAGGTGGAAGGAATTGAACCAGAGGTATGAGGAGGAATTGCTTCAGAGTGAGGAGTGGGGTCCCTATCTTACAGGCAGAATGTTGCATATCTTGGATGGAAACAACAGACATCGAGCATGGATGGCTTTCATAGCTGAGGGTAAGATCATATTTAGCCATTTTGAATTTCCTGCATAGCTGATTGTAAAACTTGTATTGATTTTTCCTCAGCACAATCCTCTGGAACAAGCAAGCACTGTAGTGTTTTATGCAATTTTCTAGAGTTTAGGAAGCAAGATGTTGGAGAATTACTTTTCTCCCTATCACGCTTAAACAAGTAAGCTCCATTGGTCTTTACTGTGAATGAATTGCCATTAATAAATTTACTGTGAATGAATGGCCATTAATAAATTTCTTTTTCTTTGATGTTTGTCTGACATAGGATAAACGAGTTTGCCTTTGTGCCAACCACATTTGGGGATAGACTCTTCCAGCTTAGGAAGCTAGGTGAGTCTGACAAGAGCACACTTTTGTCCTACCTGGAAGAAGAGGACAAAGCATGGGTGGAATCAGAGATGAGGATTCAAGGTGGTCGGGGTAAGAAGACCTGGTTTTCATTGCCCATTCAAATCATGACCTGGCTAATCTTCAAGGATGACATGGAACAAAAAATTGAAGAGCAGTCAAAGGGGCTTCTTATTGATGACAAAGGTAGCCGTGACAAGATTATAAGGAACGTGGAGACACTTTATCGAGGTAAGACATCAAAGTTTGCAAGGATTGCAGACCTAAGCAATGGGGAGCAGTATTGGAATGCTGTGTTGTCACTGCCTTGGCATGAGCCATCCACCCACATTGCCACTGAGGAGAAACTGAACATGATAGGATCATCAATGATTAGTGATGCTAATAAAGCTCAGATTGTGCGCATGCTGGACAACCACAATGCAAACCAAAGAACTTTAGAGGGACTCCCAAATGACAAAGCTAAGGTTCGTGATTGGCTGCATATGTATTGCTTTTGGTTGCAATTGGCAGACCATGGTCGTATACTCATACAAGAGATAAGGGAAGTCGATCATGTGCCTCCACCTCCTGAATCTCGTTGGAACTCATACGTACAACTATGTAGAATGAGGTTCTTTTGAAAGGATTTCAAGACTAATGAGGGGGGAATAAAGTTTTCTAATGAGCCTGATCTTCAGCCCGGCGATCTTCCCGGCCTGAAGACAGCTGCAATACGGGTGCTTTACAGGTGCAACTCCTTTCTTTTGTTGTTTCTTCCATTTACTATATTGGTGTAGAGGCTCATTTTATCTGTTTGATCTCTTGTAGGTGGCTCCGAAAAGAGCATGCTGAGAAACATATAGCAGAAATACTTGCCATGGAGTACGTTTGGGACCAGCCGGTTTACATGTACCAAGATGTGAAAATTGGTAGGGTAAGTATAGCTCTTTGATGATTCAATGAGCTCCTCTTGCAAATAATGTTGTCATGGCCCATGACAAGTGCACATTTAATGTAGCATCTGAGTGAGGTGGAGACAAGGCACTGCCCTTGGTGGCTGGACTTGCTTGGTCAATGGGCACCAGAGGAGGAATTAGAGTTGTATGACTTTCACAAGACACAATTGCAGATAGGGACAACAAAACATCAATAGCGAGGGGGGGACTCAATATCTCACTTTGCCTCCACTGGGTCAGCAGTATCTAGGAGTAGTGGCAAGAGGCCTCCAATGCCAATAAACCTCGGCAAAGAAATAGTTAATTACTTGGCGGCACAACAATAGTCTGAAAGGGAAAGGACAACCACCTTAGGAGCGTCCAGCAGCAAGGGCACTTATGTTCCACCTGAATTGAAACCAGCAAGTAAGGCTAAAATATATAAATGTCTTTGGCACTATCAAATACGTGTCGGCGCCTAAAAGAAGAGTTGTGTGCAAGCACTGTGTTTTGCTTTCATGTTGAGGTGGAGGACTTGTGGAAGGCAATGACTAACCCAATCAAGATCGAGGAGTTGACCTCTAGTGTATCTGAGGCACTGACTATTGTCTGCAGTGTAGGGAGGATTAAAGGGAAGCAAGTAGACAACTGTGTTGATCTAATAATTGTTGACTTTCCTTCTAATGTAGCGGTGGAAGGATTTTCCCAGAAGAATGTTCCGGGGTGGAACAGGCTTGGCCCAATGACATTTGAGAGCACTTTCAAGCTGGCAGACCTCTACCTTTCTGACTTGGGATATCTAGTTTGCTTGTATCCACTGGAGGAAGGAGTGTCTATTGAGCGCATAGCCACCAGATTGGGGTTTGCAATGTTCCAACGACAGATTGTCCATTGCACTCCACCAATTGGAACCAAAATCGGGCACATTGTCATGCATGTGAGTCTACCTCCATTTGGTTTGGGTTGTTGTTTGTGGCCAAGTATTGAGTGATATATCTTCTTATGATTTGGAGTGGTTGTGATTTCAGGTGTCTTGTTTAATGCTATCGGTCTTTGTGAGATCATCCACCCCAATAACAGCTCTTGATGTACATGAGGACCATCTAGCAAAGATGGACCTGGGGGAGGGTTTTCAATCTGCAAAGGACATAATATGTGATGTGTAGGAGCCTAATTGATACTTTGAATCTATGCATAGGACATTTAATCTTGAAAGAATGTGCATGAAGGTAACAATGTGTAATTTTATGGCTGCTCTATCATGCAGGGTTCCCCTTGAGGATATTTCAGTACGCAAGGGAAAGCCTTGGCGAGGTGGGACTCAGCGTGGCGAGAAGTTGGCAAAGTACATAATATCCTTGTTTAGTTGCATTGAAGACACAGTGCTCGACCTCTTTGCAGGCAGCACGGGAACGTTTGGGTTGGCTGCTGCCTTCATGGGTCGCCATGTTTTGATGTTTGAAGGAGATGACAGGATCTATTCTAGACTCCTTCCTTATCGGAGTATTGAATTGTAGTTGACATGTTGGAAATGTTTTTCATTGGTATATGGTTGAAATTGTTGTGTACACATAAGGCTATATGCACCGGATTTGTTCTAGACTCCTTCCTTATCGGAGTATTGAACTATAGCTGACATGCTGTATGTTTTGCATTGGTGTTTGGTTGAAATTTTGTGTTCACATAAGTCTATATGTAGATTGCTGTGTTCGAGATAATCTCTACATTTTGTTGCTAGGTTTTATTGAGTCTACTTTGTGCATCAGGTTGAGAATTTTTTTGAAAATTGTAGTGTTCTACATCAGGTTGCTTACGGTTAATTCAATTAGTTTCCTGCTGAACAGTGAAGTGAAGTTGAGCGTGAAGTATTCTCTGTCATCATTGATGAATCCTAGCCCTCAAGCTCCAGAAGATGTGGTTTGTACATTGAATCTAGTTTCTAAGGGATCTCTTTAGTGTGAAATTGGATTCTTCTTTTCCATATCGTCAGCTTTGTCCAATTAATGCCTACATGTCGTAACAACGCCTCAAACAAGAAGAGAAGTGGGCTTGTAAAGGTGCAAGATTCCCGAGCTTTACATCAATTGGGATAGTCTAAGTGGGACTTGAACCCCAATCTTGAGGATGCATGGTGTGTGTGAGTGGGGCATGTTGCCTCGCTAGGAAACTTGATAAGAAAAACAATGCATTGTGAAACAAGCAGCGGGATTGCCCAAAAGTTAAACATTTGTTCTTAGATACATTATCGACAGTTTACGATATGAGTAAAAGATTTATAATTGGAGAAGTTATGGCCATGGGTGCTTTTCAAACCTGTGTATGGCATTGGAAAATGAGCAAATTATCGAACAAAATTTCTTTAGAAGATATAGCTGGGAAGGTTAGGGCTAGCAAAATGCAGAGATTATCTCAAACACAGCACATGCAAATTGAGTCTACTTTGTGCATCAAGTTGATTATTTTTTTTTAATTGTAGTGTTATGCGTCAGGTTGCTCAAGGTTAATTCAATTAGTTTCCTGTTGAACAGTGGTGTGGCTATTTGAAGCATCAAGCTTTAGCTCCTCTTTGATGAAAATGGATCACGATTAGAGGCTTGCTAATGCCTGCATACATGCATATTCTTGTCAATGCAGAACCTGGCCCTTCATCCAACGATAGCTGGGGGAACGTTAGCTTCCTATCCTCACCCAGGAAGCAAAAGGAATTGGTTGGACTTGTCCTTTCCTCACCCCTTCACTAAGACTCGAGAAAAATAAAATACTACCTGACAAAACATCACAAACCAAACACTAGCTGTTAAACTTCAGCCGACTCCTACATGTTTGTCGATTATGTAGTCAACCTCACCTGTCTCAATTGTGGAACCTCTCACTACGACTGATTGTTGTACGAATTCCAGTTGTTTCTCCTCCATAGGATGCATTTGGCCTTTTGATTTCCCGCACTTGTCCTTTGCACCGAATGACAATCTTTTGATGTTTTAACTGCAAGACAAATTACTTCATAGGATCTTCCTTTGCTGCCTTCTTTGAAACTTTGAGCCGTTTTGTTGCCCGCCCAACACCCGTTATCTCAAACTAGAAAGAATATTTGGATCAGCAAGAATATTCATAAATTTTGATCAACAACAATATTTGCAATTGGATTATAAATTCATGCAACCCCACTTCTAGAAGGATACGAACCCGCAACCCGACCTTTGCCAACAAAGTGCAGAATCATCTCTGTGTTTTGCATACACACTGTCGGGAAACAAACAGAGAAAGTTCAGGTATTGTTGTCGTAAAAAAAGTGCTCACCTATTTTATTGTTGTCGTAAAAAGTGATTTGCACTCTACTCCCTGCTCACTTCATGTGGCTCGCTTCATACTCACACCCCCACTTTCCACCCCATATTCACACTTCCTTTGTTACCTAATTACTACCACAATGGTTGTTCAACATATAGGTTCTTTGTTTATTTTTCCGATTCACAAGTTCTTTAATATAGCCCTTCAACCAGTATTGCAAAGCGGCACCAAGACAATAATTCTAGTAAAAATTCACTCAAAAACTCATTCATTTAAAGTTCAAATGCTCTGGAGGCACGAAATCCCCCAACGAGTGTTTAATCCACCCATTGTCGCCTAGTTTCCCACACAACTAGATTGTCCACCGCTTAACCAGTAGTCGTGGACTTCCACCGCTTAACCAGCAGTCGTGGATATCCACCGCTTAACCAGTAGTCGTGGATTCAAGAGCCCTTAACTAGAAAATCTAGCTCCTGCAAATAACTTCGCGAGCTGCCCCCTGTGATCAAGAGGGGGTTCGGACTAGATCAACATTGGAATTGAAAATGAACTAGCTGAGCTAAATTTTCCCTAGCAACCAATCTTTCCTACTTTAGACAGTATATTTCGAAAGCATTCTTTCCTGCTTGAATATAAAATACAATTAATTTAAATGCCGTGGTTTCCGTTGATTTCCAACATGTTGGGAAATGTGTTTTTCATCCTACCTTATCAAATGCAATGTTGCTTCAACAAACTTGAATTACAACTTGACCTACCTCCACAATTTCGTCGTCATTGCTCCGTGAGACAGCCGGTACTTGGTCGACCATGGGAGCTTTTCCCTTTCCATTAGTGTTGCTTGTCCCCGCCTCGCGGTCGTGGGAACCACCGAATCGAGTTCTCTTTACCGGGGCCATTTTATACTCACTACTTAATTGACAACTTGGAAAAAGAGAGCTAACATTCGAGAGTAACATACAACCATGATGACAGGTTAGTTTCAATAAGGAAATCCCCTTGTACGAGAGGTTAGACTTACTTCAAGACATAGAGAATCCCGATAGCACCATACTTGTTCTATGGGAATAGGCCTAGAGGTTACTAACTTGACCTAGATAATTATGAAATATAGATTTTTACTTAATCAATTCTACTAGAGATGAAATAGACATGCTTAATCACTTCTTAATGCAAGTAGAGAATTGCAAATTTACTGTATGCATAGATGAGAGGATTTCTCCTTTCCTAATGATTGATGATGGATTAATTTTCCCTAATTACATCCTAATCCATGAGCAATTGATTCTAATTTAATTATTTACACATTATGGAGTAATAGAATACAATGGACCATTCCGACCTCAAAGCTGACTTGATTTTTAATCACAACGGTGACTAGTGGATGATTCCTTAAACATGCATTAAACTATGATGAAGAGTGACTAATTACTTGCATGATTACTAATTAGATTAATATTTATGCAATAGATCATGGATACGGAGAATTAGAGAGTATCTAATGAGTATTTTGACTATGATTATGCAACTAGATGCGGAATTAAGAGGATAATAGAGAGGGAATTACAACAAGCGTGATTTAAATAAAAAATTACCGAGGTTACGGCTGAATTCCTCTCAAAATTCTGATTCAATGGACTCCTCCAGGCGAGAAACGGGCAGCACTTTCATCCTTAGCTCTTCTTCCAAAGACTATGTCCGTCGGCAGCACCTCCTCAAGGTGTGTGAGTGTGTAGGAGTGTGTGTCTGTGTACTTAGTGTGTGTGTGTGAGCATATATGTAAGGTCTCTGACCCCGATCAAAAAGAGCACCATTGTACCTTGAAATGAATATAATGGAAAAAGTTACTATTTTTAGCAGTTTTTCGAGTTCTGTCAAAATCAGTGCCATGATGTTTAGAATGTTTTAAAGCTTCGAAATGTGGATTAAAATTTTATTTTTTTTTAAATTCCAAAAATAGTAAGTTTTTGGTCACCCGACCCGTCCAGTTATGACCGTCTCGAAAAACTGCACTCGTACCCCAAATTTGAAAAAATGCATTTTCGAACCCCGGGTGCTGCTAAATATGGCAGGTACTCGGGTCAGTACGCCTTAGTTAGGGCTTGCTATAGAAATTTTCGGCATCAAATTCCGACTCGTATGACCCGTTTTAGCCTAAAATCAAATTTTTCCAAAATTGTCCGGGGAGGCTCCGGGGGCCCAAGGCTGTGTGGGAACAACTTCCAGGCCACTCCAAGTCAGCTTTAGTAGCTAGGGGGCGCCTTTTGTCCTTGTGAGAGTCTTGGGAGAGTTTCCAAGCTTGCAACTAAGTGAGAGAACCAGTTAACCAAGCCAACTGGACACTTGGTGGGTAGGCAACTAGACTTGCCAATGCATTCACTGAGTGCTCACCCAGTTGCTTATAGCAACCCATATTAATTTTCAGCTTGAGGAGGCCTATTTAAAGGTGTGCTCATACACACACACACACACAGGCTCATACACACACCCAGTATACACCCACACACCTACACACACCTTGGGGAGGTGTTGCCGGTACGCACACAGTTTTTGAAGGAGGAGCAAGGAGGGAGGTGCTACCAAAATTCTCATCTTGAGGATTCATTGGATCAGAAAAATCAGAGGATTCTCAGTCCCTAATCACGGTAATTATGGTTTACATACGGCTCTTCTTAATTCTCATCATTACTCTCTCATAATTCTCATCTACTATGCCTACTTTTAGCTATAATTCCCAATAGCTGCTCTCTAAGTTTACATAGCTATACTCCATTACATAATCATCATTCAATTAGCTAATTTATGCAGCCATTCACCATCCTTAATCAAGGATTAATACATGATTAGGAAAGATTCTCTCTCTAGGCAGCATAGTTAATAAATTGTCTGCCGGTAATAAAGTAGATTTGATGGAATTCATTCTTTTATCATTCAATAGTATTGCAATTATATTAGACTCAATCTTCTCTCACATTAAAATGTGATTAAAGCTGAAAATTAAACCGTCATTAGGAAATTAAGAAGAGAATTTTCTATCACACACGCCTACGATAATTTTGCATCTTCAAATTGCTCTAGGAAAGTGATTGAACTCGCTTATTTCATCTCTCTTGTAAATCAATTAGTAAAATTCTGAATTTTTTAATCATCTAAGCCAAGTGATTAACTTAGAGCTAGTTCCCATAAGGGCAAGTAAAGAACTACCCATAAAATTGCTAGGTCTCGAAGGAAAAATCTAATCTCTTGCATAAGGAGGATTCATTAATGATTCTAATATGCCAATTGGTTTGTTATGATGCTCTCGGACTTTAGCTCTTTTCTTCAAGTTTATCATTTAAAGTAGCGAGTAAAATGGCCCCGGTTAAGAGAACTCGCTTCGGTGGTGCCCACGACCACGAGGCGGGAACGAGCAATGTGAACGGAAAGGGAAAAGCTCCCATGGACGAACAAATACCGGCCATCTCACGGGCCATTGACGAAGAAATGGAAGAGGTAGGTCATTAATTCATTCAAGTTGTTTAATTTAACATTGCACACGTTTAGCTAGGAATGAACATATCCCCAAAAATGTTGGAGAAATCTGACGAAAACCTCGGCATTAAATTCATTTGTACATTAAAGTCTAAAGTAGGAAAGAAATGATTGATGGGTATGTTGTTTGCAATAGGAAAGAATGTCTGTTAGGAAAAATTTAACTCGACATATTCATTCTATTTCCAATGTTGAATCAGTCATGACCCCCCTACTGATCACAGGGGGCGGAGTTCCTCGTTAAGGGCTCTTGAATCCACGACTTGCTTTCTATGCGGTGGATACCCACGACTTGCTTTCTATGCGGTGGGAACCCACGTCTTGCTTTCTATGCGGTGGAAATGTCCATGTCGTGCTTTTTATGCGGTGGACATACCTAGTTGTATGGGCAGCTAGGCAACAACGCGAGGAGGAAACTCTCGCTGGGGGGATGTTGTACCTCCAGAACATTAGAATTTTAATGAATAAGTTTGAGTATAATTTTTACTAGAATACTGTCTTGGTGCCGTTTGCAATAGTGATTGAAGGGCTGTCTTAACGAACAATGTGATTCGGAATCTAATCAAGGAATCTTTATGTTGAACAACCATTGTGGTAGTAATTAGGACACACAAGGAAGTGTGAGTGTGGGGGTTGAAAGTGGGGGCTTGGCTCAGGTTGCCAATGCCTATGAGAAGGGTGGTCCCGATTGGTCGAGAACTCTCTGTCCCCATAGTGTTAAAATCGATACTAGTAAAACTCATTGCCCCTAGAGCGGCGAAGTCTCAAGTGTACGTGCCTCTAAAACATGGGAAAAAAGGCATTCGAGGTTTCTCTCTTCTTGGAAGGTGGGTCTTAGGATCGCTAGATAGTTTAAGTAAGCTTCCCCTGCGAGGTGGATCTAGATCTCCTTGCTAGTAGGCTCGAACTCGACTCACTTTGTGATGAGAGATCATCCGCTAGTTGAATCCTGAACCATTTTGTTTGCTTCCTCTATAGATCTAGTGGCCATCAGGTTCACCATCAGATCCGTCGTTGGATACGACGGGGTGGGGACCTCACAATATATGTGTGCTTGTGTGTGTGTGAGCATGCTCTTATATAGGTTCACAAGCTAAAAATTTCGAATTTGCCTGCTATATGCATCTGGAGGAGTGCTCACTTCATGCATTTCAGCTCTAGTTGCATACTTACCAAGTGTCCCAACCTGCTCAAGAGCTCACTTAGTCTCTCTCTCTCTTGCATGGAAAGTAGCCCACGAGTCCTGTGAGTGTGTGAGGATGCCCTCTTACTGCCAAACTCAGTCTGTAGTGGCCTGGAGCCAGTTCCCACACAGCCCCCGAGTCCCGGTGCCTCCCCGCACAACTTTAGGAAAATTTAATTTTAACCTAAGATGGGCAATACGAATCAGAATTTAATGTTGGAACTTGCTATACTAAGCTCTAACTAAGGTGTATTAAGTTGGGTACCTGCCATATCCAAAAATGTATTTTTTTCAAATTTGGGGTACGGGTGCAATTTTTCGAGACGGTCAAAACTGACAAGTCGGGTGACCAAAAACTTACTATTTTGCAAAATTTCCACAAAAATTATTTTAATTCACTTTTGGAAGCTTTATGACATTCTAAAAATCATGGCCACGACAGATTTTGGAAAACTGCTAAAAATAGTAACTTTTTTCATTCTGATTGTTTCATGGTACAATGGTGTTCTTTTAGCTCGGGGTCGGAGACCTTACAGCTCATGAGGACCTCCCTCACATTTTTAAGGAGTGCCCGACTATAAGTAGCCTAGTAGGGAAGACTTGCAAATAAGTACAAAAAACCTAGAAAATAGGGTTATTCAAAAACGATCTTTTTCCAATCTTTTTTTTTTGTGTTTGGGGGGGGGGGGGGCGGTAATGAAAAGACAAGTGCTACTTGTATGCATGGAAATAGTTAGATTCTGGTTCTTTTTTTGTGTGTGCAAAACTCACAATAGTGAGTGGATTATATTAACAGAACCAAAGCAATTACATTCTTGCCATGCTCGTGACGAGCCATGACCACTTCAACAGATCCTAGATACATCGGCTAATGGGGGAGCCACCCCTTGACCATAGATGAGCCCATACATTCACCTTTGCCCATCCATTAATGTGGCCCCCAGGGTCCTGTTCCATTCCTCTGAGCTCCTTTGCTATCCAATGGCGATGATCGTTACCCTGCTTTCTTGGACTATCTCTGCAAACTTAGCTACCTCCAGGGAGTTCGTGAAGATCCGACCATTCCTTGTATTCCAAATGTGTTTAAAGTAGCAAGACCTCACAATTTGCGTAGCAATGAGTAGTGCATGGCTCTTGAATGTCTTCCCTCCCAAGAAGAGATCTTCCTTGAAAAAACCTATTTTCTAGGTCTTTTGGACCCATTGTCGGACACTCTCTGAACATATGAGAAAGGTCTTCACAAGCCGTTTTACATTGTGAGCATCTATCTGGACCAGTTCCCATAGCAAGGACCTTCACTCCAATCCTGTGATTCCATAAGAGCGAGATACACATCCTTTGTTTGGGGTTTTAGGAACTGTCTATTCACAGGCCAGTGCCAAGCTTTCCATTGGAGCTTGGTTTCACAGTTCGGCACATACCACATAGAGCTGGTTAAGGGCTCTATTGACCAACAATCTTTCTATCCCACTGAGGCTAAACTCAAAAGTCAGCTGCTCAGTTCCTTTCCAACAGCCTCTGTTGTACTCCAATAATTGGCCTATATTCCTAATACCTTTGTTATTAACCTTCCTGGCAACTTCCCTCCAAAAAAGGGTCAAAAGGGTGCATCCAGCCTTGGATACCCAAGGCGACCAATGAGATATAGAGTTGTGAAAGTACCTAGCCAACTCTCCCCATTCCAAAGACCCCATTTCTCTGTTGCATTTTCGAGTGAGCTCACCTATCGTACCCCAAGTTTCAGTATGGCCCATTGCGGGGCCAACAACTTGTTGTGCACCTCAATCCCTTTCCACTGCCCACCTTGCGAGCATATTCTAGAGTTTTCCATCATATCCTTAGCCATAATGGCCCAAGCTTGGTGTTCCTTAGCAAGGGCTACCACAAACTTTGCACATTGAGACACTGAGTGAGTGTTGGGGTTAAGAATCCCTAGCCCACCTTGCTCCACAGGTCTTGGAACCGTCTCCCATTTTTCCCATTGCCAGGGTACTCTGTCTTTAGTGTTGTTCTTCCATAGAAATCTCTTAATCGTTCTCAAGAACTCTTTCTAGTTGCATTTAGGTAGCTTAAGTAGTGGACCATTAAAGGCTGTATAGGGTACATGAAAGAGTTGTTAGCCTTCACTCTTCTTGGGAAGGGGAGAAGCACAAACTCCCATCTTCGCATCTTAATATTGACTTTTTCCATAACCCACATGAGTCTCTGCTTGTGAGTAACGTCCACTCTGAGAGGGGCTCCAAGGTGATGACAAATCTTCCCTTTTGACACTATCTCCCCGTTCCACATAGATGGATCAAACGAGTCATTCTCAAGGAGAGAGAGCAATCTCAATTTTTCAATATTGCACCTTTACCTTAAAGCTAAGGCGAACGTTTGCACAATTTCAGGAGGTTTCTTGATAACCTCAGGGCAAGCTTTAAGCAAAAAATTGGAAGTCCGGGAATGATTGGGTCTTTAAGAATGATCTTTATTCTAATAGTTTCACAGAGGTCATGCAAGAAAGCAAGGAATTGTTTGTAGCCATTGATAAAAGTAATAACTCGGATGAGTGGAATAGGACATCAATGCCATCCTGATGGATTAGAGCTAACCAAAATATGGGTAGGTTTTCATCTCTTGGTGAGCCTTGGTAGCTTAGCGATGTAATATAAAATCCCTTAAAGCTCGACATGAACTTGTTACTTTGTACATTTAGATTGGAGAAAAAATAGCATCCATTCACAATTGTCAGTTTGGCAAAAAAAAAAAGATTTGGATGCCTTTGTTCAAATTGTAAGTGGGTGATGGGTCCCTTCATTTAAGGACATCAAGAAACTGCTAGGAAAGTGAATAATAAGGGTCTGCATTGGTTAGCTCACTTATGGGACGGTAACAGTAGGAGCTCGAAAACCATTGACCTGAGATATTGTTAGTCAATAGAGTATTAAAAGAGCTTGACAGTGTTGTAATGCCAATTTGTGAATTTGGGTTTGAGTGGAATGCCTGGAGATGGCCCAAAAGTAGTCTTTTATGGAAACCCAATTCTAAAGCCATATATCATGCAATTATACACGAGAATAATTGGTCTAGCGCCCTCAAAAAAATATGGAAGAGACAATGGACGGAAGAATGGTGGGAGGAAGTCATGGAGAATATCTGGAAGCCAAAGTGTTCATAGTTTATGAAGATATTTCTATGGAAGGTGATGTGGGGTGCTATACCAACTGTCGTAAAGATCTAGGAGAGAGTGTGAGTGCGCGAATGCGGTGCGTGTGCGAAGAGTGAGAAGGGGAGAGAGAGAGAGAGAGAGTACACAAGAAGTGGGTGGAGCTCCCAAATCTCACTATATGAGCACAGTGTGAGAATGAGTGAGAGCTCTTTATTCTTTTTATGTATAAAGAACAAGGAGATAAATGTGGGCGACCAGACATTGGCCGATGGACACGGGCAAAACATGGTGAGGCACACCGCTTTTACTTAACATTATCCCACTAAAGGCTGTGTGTTGATAAGTGGCAAGAAGACTAGCCTACAACTAGTATATACAAGAGGTGAGAGAAGACGGCTCTCAACCTATGCCCACTAGCTCACTCTGTTACCGCTCTAGTGTAGATGCAACATGCATACCACTAGGGCTAGAGCTACAATGAGACTCCTGATGTAGGTATTGAGTGATGACCTGCATGGCTCCACAATGCACAAAGCCAATGTCAGTCATCGCATGACTGACAACTCCCATTGCAAATACACCAACCGCATAAGCAAGATCAGGTCTCGAGACCAAAAGGTCAGACATGAGAGACACGAAAGCCAACGAAACCTGCACTATGTGTGCCAACTTATCGTTGTCAACAACCTCAATTCCATATGCATCCTCATCAGGAACCACCTGACTATGCATCACCATGTCAGCATCATTTAGCAAAGGCATATCTACTAAGAATGATTGCAAAACCAAAAAATCAGCACCACTACAATCACCCATAGCTATCTGAAGGACACTGCCACCCTCAAACGTATCATACGCATCATAGAACAATGCATCGATTTCTGGCTCAATTGATGTCACCTCAATCGATGATTGACCAAGCTGTGCATCCCCAGAGATACCATTATCTCTGTGAACATCACCACAAGACAAATGCACAACATGCTCTCCATGTAGCACATCCGCAAAAGAGACACACCTCGTCTCTCGCTCCAAACATGGCTGCATATACACAAACACTACACTGCCTCGTGTGTCAAAAATATGCAATGGGTATACCAAACCACTCCTAGCACCTCTGGCTATCACCAATGATCCCCTATGCATCTGAAATGACCGCTCTCCAAGCAGTACACAATGTCCACTACTCTGAACTGGCGCACTAAAATGAGACTCTGACTGAGTCCTGGTACATAGTAGACATCTCGTAGCGTAAGCAATGCACCGCTAGGTAAAGACATGCATATATCTCCAGCACCTTGTATGTCATATGCTGAACCATCAACAAACTGCACATAACCAAGTCTCCCACTAAAGAAAGAGAAAAACAAATCACGATGTGGCGTCACTTGAAAGACTGCATGCTCGTCTAGTAGAAAATGCATAGACAATGTGCTATCTCAAGTCACAAAGTAGTCTGAAGGCAAGCTAGACTCAAAAGTGACATGCCCGTCTCACAGGCATACTCTCTAGCATATGTGCTCATAGTAGCACCATGCATCTGCCTCTTCCGCTGCCTCATATGCCTAAAGAATCGATGCCTAATATGCCCATCGTGTGGCCACAATGCCAACATATCAGTCGCAATCGTGAGCGAGAACCGCCTCTAACCTTAAGCGTCAGCTCTACATCCATGCCAAAACTATGGCAAACAAAGTGGGAGGTAACTCGACCACCACACGATGCTCAAAAGCATGATCAATCGCATTAAAATCGATGCTCGCATATGCATAAAAAAACTCCACAATCTACAAACTCTGCAAGCATAAAGTGGGACAAATTGATCAACCGAGTGTAAAGCACATAACCATATACACAAGTAGACAGCAAACCAGCTCAATACGCGTCCCACAAGAGAAACTGCCTGCAAATATCTACAAAAAAACTGTGAAACCTGTGACTAGCCTGTATTGTAGTCACATAAGCATACTCAAATCCTCACTCCTGCGAGAGTGGGTACAAGAACACCAAACCGTGTCCCAATTGACAAAACTTGTCAAAAGTGAGAGTAAAAAGTCGATCACTCTCAAAGTGGGAATATATCGACCACTATAACATCAGAGAGCAATCTGCGAATACGCATAAACTATGGCGAGAATCTGAGAAAAATCCAACAGAGTTTCCCGTGGAAATTGAGCAAAAACTCAAAATTTCTCACCAAATACGCATGACAATAGACACTGTCTCAGTAGCAAAATCTACAAATGGTCTACATGCAATACCAAAAGCATGGCAAAGTGGCTCACTCCTAACCGAGTAGCTCTATGGACGTGTACCTATCCAACAAACATTGCAAACCTGTAACCTACTACCTACGAGCTATGGCTAGCTCAAACTATATCCGCATAATGCATACATAGCATGAAACTGCACAAAACCGTGCTAAAAAAGCTCTCTGAAATGCCCCACACAGTCAAACAATGTGCATAAAACTGTATCCGGATGTGTAACAATCCGAAAGACACATCCCAAAGTATCACTTGCATATGCAAAAACAAGGTGAATTCTCTCTCAAATAGCACCATAGCGTGCCATACATAGCCAAAGATGCAAACCACATCACTCTCTACACTGTAGGAGTCAAACGGCAAAACCTCGATATGTCAAGATTGTTGAAGATAGGCTGCTACAAAAATTTCAGCGCTCAGAATTTCAAAATTTTGATATAACCACGCGTCCGAAATGTGCCAAAACCTCAGGGTAGACTCCTGGATCACACATATCTGAGTCCGGGTGTGAGAGATATGCCAAAAACCTCTGTTTTTGGTCCAAATATGTAGCATAAACTTGCTGCTATTGCACTTGCTATAATTCAGATCATAATTTCAAAAAATGGACGTCACCATTGTGTTTGAAATGTGCTAAAATACCAACTTAGACTCTTGGATCATATCTATCCGACTCCGTGTGACAGAGATATGCAAAAAGCAATGTTTCAGGAGCCAAAAACAACAAAAACGAGCAGCAACACTTCTTGTTTCTACTCTTTTTCTATAAAATTCAGCAATAGCTTGGTACACAAGCTCTACACAAGCTGAATATACATACATAAGCTGAGATCTAACACCATCGAGCCGTATCCACCTTTGCCGAGCTCAAGCCGCCGTAGCCGAGCTCCGTCGCTTTCGTCTCGCCAAAAATCCATCGCATGCGCGTCGCCAAAGCTCTGATACCAATTGTGAGTGCACAAATGTGGTACGTGGGCAGAGAGTGGGAAGAGGAAAGACAGAGTATACACAGGATGTGGGTGGAGCTCCCAAATCTCATTGTATGAGCACAATGTGAGAATGAGTGATAGCTCCTTATTCTTTTTATGTATAAAGAATAAGGAGATAAGTGTGGGCGACGAGACACGGGCAAAGCACGGTGAGGCACACCGCCTTTACCTAATAGGGAGGAATTGGGTCTGATGAATGCTTGGGGTGCAGGATAGCTATTTAGGATTTGGCCCACCTATTCATGGAATGGCAGGCGATCAAAGGCCTGGCAAGAAAAATCGGCAAGTGGGTCCAAAGGACATGGCTGATCAGATTCTTCAAGATTGATATGTTCCTTGGTGGCAAGAAGTTGGGAAGTCCTGCTCTTCTCATCTGATCTCAAATAGTTAGATACTTCTTCTTTCACCATTATGGTAGGTGAGAAATCGACATGTGTTTGAAGGAGATCTTGACGTGGCAAGCTTCTCAGAGATTATTCAAGAAAGCAGAGTGGTGATTTATACGCTCGGACGCAAGCAAGACTTGAAAGATTGGTCTAGGGCTACCCATGCTGTAATGTCAACTTATGATAAGTGAAGATTAGAACTATAGTTTACCTACTTTGTTAAGCTAGTGATGATAAGCCTCGATGAGAGGTTGTCGACATCCAACTTGTAACCTTCAGCACCTCAAGGCTTGGCCTGAGCTTGAGGTTTTTTTGTAATTTTATGCTACTCTTAATACAATTCACTCACAAACTGTGAGTTTTGTAAAACAAAAAATAAAGAATTTTTTTCACCCTTTTGTTTTGAAATAGCGTTTTGTCAATTTGTAAATGGCTTTCTTCAATTGAGGGCTTCATATTTTCCTTTTCAGCTTTATGTTTTGAATGCCACATGATCCTAGGGAATGACAGAAACCGATTAAAAGGTTTTTATAAAAAAACCCACCCCAACCTCGACACCTTGGCAGAGGGCGAAATGGGATGTAGTCGCTAAACTAATGGAACAAGGTGGTGTAGGGATGTCAAACCCTGCCGTTCATGTGGAGGCCTTTGTGCCAAGTGGTTGCGATTGCAAAACAAGACCAGGCATGGGCTATTATGGCCTATGATATGATGGACTAGACAAAGCTCATTTAGAAGGGGGGGACCATGTGGAAAACATTTGATGTTCATGGAAATCTGCTAGCCCCTCAATGGACTAGCTTGAGGTTGAGCGGCACAACAGGTGAGCTGTTGTGCAAGTGCAACAGAGTAATGGAGGCTTTGGAGTGGGGGGAGTTAACCAGATACTTTCAAAACTCTATTACATTTTGATCCCCTTGTCTCTCTAGAGCTATTGGCATACTTTTGATTCCCTATTGGAGAGAGATTGCTAGACAGATGAATAACAAAGGAATCCAATGTCTGACCCACTTATGGGACTCATCAACATGAAGTGGAAAGAGACAGACCTTGTGGCTTCCCAATTTCACCTTAATGGCATAGAGAGGTTAACAGAGCTTTGGAAAGGCTGGGTAATCTCTTAATGCCCCTAAGCGTACCCAACTTTGAGTGGAAAGCCTCGCGATGGCCACATAGTTGCCACTTCCTCAAACCACACACTAAAGCATATACCTAGTCCTTATGCACAAGGCGAATTGGTTCACATCCCTCTAAAAAAAATGGGGTAAGCAATGGGCAGAGGCTTGGTGGATGGCATCTAGGAATAAACCTTCATTGACAAGCGTAACTGAGAGTTCCATATGTTCTTCCTAGAAACCTTCATTGACAAGGGTAACTGACAAGATTAGAACTATAGTTGGAACTCTCAGTTACGCTTGTCAATGAAGGTTTCTAGGAAGAACATATGGAACTCTCAGTTACCCTTGTCAATGAAGGTTTTTCTATGGAAGGTGTTATGGGGGCCTTGCCAACATTGACAAGATCTTAGCTCAAGGTATCGACTCTTATAGGTGCTCGGGTTGCAGAAATTCTAGGGAGGACCTTCCCCACTTAGTCATGGAGTGCTCGGGGTTTACTTCCTCAAACCACACACTAAGGGCATATACCTAGTCCTTAAGCACAATTCTAATTGGTTTTCCGCCTTCTAAAAACAATGGGGTAAGCAATGGGCAGAGGCTCGGTGGATGGCGTCTAGGAAGAACATATGGAACTCTCAGTTACCCTTGTCAATGAAGATTTTTCTATGGAAGGTGTTATGGGGGGCCTTGCCGACATTGACAAGATCTTAGCTCAAGGTATTGGCTCTAATAGGTGCTCGGGTTACAGAACTTCTAGGAAGGACCTTCCCCACTTAGTCATGGAGTGCCCGGGGGGTACTTCCTCAAACCACACACTAAGGACATATACCTAGTCCTTATGCACAAGGAGAATTGGTTCTCCACCCTCTAAAAACAATGGGGTAAGAAATGGGCACATGCTCGGTGGATGGCGTCTAGGAAGAACATAGAAACTCTTAGTTACTCTCTCAATGAATATTTTTCTATGGAAGGTGTTATGGGGGGCCTTGGCAACATTGACAAGATCTTAGCTCAAGGTATCGGCTCTGATAGGTGCTTGGTTTGTAGAACTTCTAGGGAGGACCTTCCCCACTTAGTCATGGAGTGCCCGAGGGTTAGAGGCCCTATAGGTAAGGTGTGTAAATGGATCCAAAGGACTTGGAAGATTGGGTTTTCCGAGAATAATTTGCTCCTTGGAGGGAAAGGGATGAAAAGCCAAGCGATTTTGTAATTTACTCAAGTTGTTAGATTCTGCTTCTTCCACCATTTGGAAGGCCAAGAACATCTTAGTGTTTTTCCAGGATCTCTCAGTAGCCAGCTATGTAGAGATTATCCAAGATAGCATGGAATCTATTCTTGGGATTGGAAAAAGCAAGATCTTTGACAAGTGGAATTGTGTAACTCTCACCGTCAAGTCTATGAAAATTTGATGTTTGCGAGGTTGGGCTCCTTACGATCATCTGTTTTCTTTGGAATGTATGTGGCCATGGATTGAATTGAGCATGGTGCTGATGTAATGGTTTTCTCTTATTAATACAACCTCTCAGATATTGTGAGATTTTAAAAAAAAACCACATGATCCTTCATCGTGTTCTTTTTTTTGCTACCATTGGTGAGTTGATGAGTTATATCACTCACAAAGGAATGTACAATTTTCCTCAAGCACGATAGATGCCTTGAGGTAGCAAATACACAACAAGGGCTACACAATCCCTGAAATAGAAAAGGTAGTTACAGTTTGGTGGTTGGTGGAAGCCAGACTCAAGAGCGCACAAGTTGCTTGGTTCCAATCTTTAGAATTCTTATGTTTTTAGATAGCAACGATCACTTCCCTGCTTTCCTTTGAAACATGGCATCAAGTAGTCTTTTTCAAAGACCCGTTGGTTCCTAGTCTTTCATGTTTGTGTGAAATAGCAAAAACAGACAATTTGTGTGCAGATAAGAATGGCTTGGTTCTTCCACATCTTGCCTCCCAAGAGTAGGTCATTCTTAAAGAAGTGGATCTTTCGAGTCTTTTGTATCCATTTACATAATTTTTCTACTAGACCTCTCGCAATTGGACATTTTAGAAATAAGCGGATAGGATCTTCATGAGCTGCTTTGCACTCTAATCATCTATCTCCTGAACCTATCCCTGTGGTTAATACCTTGACCCTAGTTGACATAGCTCCCTAAAGCACTTTCCATAGGAAGATCTTCATTTCTCGGGGCCACTGGGGGTCGCATACATTGCTTGCTATTGTCACCCATCCATATTTTAGCTAGTGCTTTTGCCATTGTTATTGAGTGGGGAGAACCAATCTGCTTTGAACATAAGTTTGCAACAGACTTCCTTAGTTTGTGGCTTGGAGACGTTTTTGTTCTCAAGCTAGTGCCAAGATTTCCAACTAAGATCTGCTTCTCTCATTGGTATAGGCATACTGTCAAGACTTCAACAACTCAGTTGATCGATAGTGATTCTATTCCATTAAGATTGAATTGGATGGCCACTTGATTTGCATCTTTCCATCTCGTGCTGACCGGTCTCAAATTGGGTCAAGTGAGTGATCCTTTTGTTATTAATTTTTCTAGCAACTTCTCTCTAGAATGGATTCAAAACTTCACTTCCCACTTTGGAGAGCTAGGGGCACCAATGGGTTACGGAGTTTTTGAAATATTTGGTTGCATCTCTCCATTCCAGTGTCTCTACTACTTTGATGCATTTGCGAATCAACTCACCCATGTAACGGCCAAGTTTTAGATTGAACCAATGAGGTGATAACAGCTTGTTCTTCACATGAAAAATACAACAAACATTGGCTTTACTCGATCGAGGTGCAATGTTTGGGAGAGGTTTGTCTTAACTTAGCGTAGGACCGGTTGCAAGCCCATCTTAGCCATTTGCAAACGAGGCAAAAGAATGGAGAATCGGTTGACAAGAAAATAATTCAAAATCCTTGCAACTTTGCAAAATTTTATTAATATTTCCGGTTTGTATCTTTATGAGGAAGTCCGGCCATTTATCTTGGACACTAAAGCCCACAGGGTCTTTAATGTAGACCTCGTCATGGCATCAACGGCGGGGACGTGGGTACACGAATCTTGAAGGGGACGGAGGGTGAGCAAAATGCACACGAGGGATTCGATCCCACCACCTAGCTTTGGTCGCACGATGGCTTAACCACACATGTGTGCTCTTTTTTGTGGCCCTCATGCCCAGTTTTGGCCTTATAAAGTGAACTTTGCCGAGAAAAATTAAACTATGACAAAAAAAGGTAAGCTTGGACGCACCCTATCCAATCGAATGGTTGAGTATACCTTGCATCGCACGTGCCTAGCTCTTTGTCGTAGATCTATTAAAGACCCTGTGGGATTTTGTGTTGAGGTCCATTTAGGGAAAATGACTTTCTTGAATGTTGTTGAGGTGGCTTGTATAGTCATAGGTTATGATAGAGTCCCTGAGAGATATTCATATGTGAGGTGTAAAACCAAGAGTGGTGAACGAAGGCAAGTGAGCAAGATCTACTTGAAAAGGATGAAAACGAGCACGTGAAAATCCAAAGGGAGGCCTTGTGGAAAGGTCATTGTAAAGGGTCCCCTCTTGGGTTGACGCATGGTGTGAGAAAAGTCTCCCAAAACGGACGAAAGAGAAATGGGTGAGGCCTAACTTTTCCTTTTGACAAAATCTTTGGCTCACGTAGAGCCCCATGCACAATTTGACCAACAAGGTGAGATTTCACGATGGCTTTCCAAAAAGGAAATCAAGATATGAGGGAAATAAAAATACAATATATATATATATATATATAGAGAGAGAGAGAGAGAGTCACAATCGCTTGTTCTTGTGAAAAAAGCTCTTTACTCTTTAAAAGCTTTAAAAATAAAAATGTACACAAAATAAAAGCAATGTAGTCCCATCCTAGAAAAAGAACAAGTATAAATTGTGTGTTCATGTTGAAAATAATATAAGATGAGCAAGGACAAAAAAAAATAAACAAGGCAAAGTCTTAAAAAGCCCCGTAAGGCTATGAAATGAAAAAGACCCATTTGACAAACTCCATCAACATTTAAGATGAGTCTCCATCGTTGGCACTGAAAACATTGAAAGGATGCCTAACTCGACTCAACACTAAGGCTTCTTTTAGAAAGCCAATAAGCACTTGTTTCCATGTTGAGAAATCGATCGCACATCCTTAGCAAAGCTTTGCCCACTTGACTATCGATGGCCTCCAAACAAATAACATCATTAGTCCGTGCATTATCAACTTGTCGCAAAGGTGAATTTTATGCCATTTTAGTTGCATACTTTCAAAATAGCTTTCATGTATTTATTGAAGATGATTTGTGGGATTGGCACTCGATGGTGCACACCACAATGCGTTGAAATGTGTGCATCTTAAGTTTTTGGCTTTTGACCAAGAACTTTTTGTAGATCGATTGCATATCGACCCACATTAGTTTTTGATCGACATTGATAAGGAGGCTAATGTAGTTTTTGTCCAATTGCATATTGACCAAGTTCAATTGTGATTGACATCTATTTCATTTGTTACCAAGAAAGATGCTAATATCGTAACCTTATTGATTCCACTGCTAAGTTGCTAAGGTACCCCCCCCCATATGGGAGGAGGTAATTTGTTAGAGTGGAAGAAGTGAGACTTGATTGGACATCTCCTAATGCGCGCACACACACACGAGGAGGGAGGGGGTAAGATGCCCAAACTCTAGCTGCACCCTTTTTAGTGGAGGAGGGAGGGGTAACTCACGACTATTACCCCCCTCCGTGTGGGCATACCCTAATTAAGCTGCCCTCAAGATGGTGCAAGTATGTGCCTACGATTTGGGTTCATTTTTTGAAGCGAATCCTAGAATATGCTAATGTCCGGTTAAAGTGAGAAGTAAAGCAAATAATAAAGAAAAGAAAGAGGAGTTACAGGGGTCGACGAGGTTTGCAGTTGATGAGGACTCGTGGCAGGGACAAGCAAGTGGGGAGCCAATGCGTGGTGCAAGGATGATGGTTAGGAAGCAATTTTTAAGATGACTGATATAATATGGTGTGGTCCAAGAGATTAAGACACAATTTTTTTTCTTTTTGTCAATGATTGAAGGGGCTCATTGTAAAACTATGAGAGATTAGGACACTAATAAAGGTTTTGGGCACCTTTTTTTTTTTCTTGTCGTCAATGATTGGAGTGTAACTAGAGAGAAAATGACACTAATTTACTAGATTTTTCAGCACATTTCGTCCATGGAAAGGCTATAGACTAGAGTAAGCTCTTGAGAAAAATTTCAAAGAACAATTATTGAGCTTGGATTGAGCAATCTATGGTTTCCCTTTCAAATGTGGACCATGAGGCTTGAATCCGTGATTTGGCACGTACATCATTGTCAGGGTTTATGCTTTTCCATACAAAGTTTGATGGTTCAAACTTTGAGCATTGGAAAGTAGGTATGCATGATGCATTGACTCAATTGGGCCAAGTGTTGCCACTACAAGGCATGGATGCTAGGTCAGAGTCTATGACTAACGATGAGTGGGAGGACTTGGATGAGCTTGCACATTTGACGATCATGTTATACCTTGGTGAGGGTCTGTCTACACATTGGTTTGGATGCATGTACATCTAGAGATTTATGGCAAATATTGTGCAATGCTTTTGGCACAAATGAGTCTAGAGAGATGCCTACACTCAATGGGCGATCTTGCACACACAGAGATGTTGTGTGTTGGCATTGTGGTCATACATGGCATGTACGTATGCATTGTTTTTGGTGGATAAGACAACACAAGAGATAGCACATGAGAGATGCTATCACTTTGGATGATGTGGGAGCAGATGTAGCGTATGTGGCTACACATGATGGAGAGGTCGACTTTGCTTCCATGTTTACTCCTGACTTTCTTATGCCGGTTTTTGACGACACATTACCTTTGCATTGGATACTAGATGCGAGTGCTAGGTTTCACATCACGCCAAGTCGTGAGTGGTTTAGCACATATGCTAGTGGTATGATTGGACGTGTGTGTCTAACTGATTGTTCAGTGCATGACATAGTTGGTGTCGGAGATATCGGACTATTGTTGCCGAGTGGTGCATCATACGTGTTGAAAGATGTATACCATGTTCTAGGTTTGACATAGATCTTGATCTCTGTGAGTTAGTTATGAGACACCGGATGCCAAGTAGTCTTGGACGAGCATAGTTTTAGGTTGCATCATGGACAGCTAGTCATAGCCAAAGATGCTAGTGTTGGCATAATTCATGTGATGCAAGTACGTCATGTACGTGACAAAATTGTCTTCGCGAGTACGGAGCCATGCAAAGAGACAAGGCATGTCTCCTTTGCGGATAGGTTGCATGATGCTCCAATATATGAGCATGCTGAGCCAGTTGTGTAGCAAGGCATGTCATTCATGGATACGATGACGGATATGGATGGCTTGACTACTGAGAATTCATCCGTGATTCAGTCATTCATGGATATGCTTAGGCCAGAGGCTAATGCGTGTGAGTTGGTAGAGCTAGGCATTGCTCTTGCCAAATAGGGTTTAGGATAGACAGATGCTCTTGGTGCGCATATGACATGCGATGGACACGTGGATGGTTTTCAGGGATCTCAAGTTTGTGTGTCAAGGTGATTTCCATGAGTGGAGTTCTGAGCCAGATTTGACAGAGATGGTCAGATTGGCAGATGTTGACAGGATTGCATCAGCATTTGGGAGTCTCATGTACGAGATACTGATCTTGAGACCCAAGATTGCATTTGTGGTAGGTGCATTTGCAAGGGGAACAGTGAGTCATGTAGTGAATGATGTTGGCCTTGAGCATAGGGGCACTTTACAGCGTATGGTGAGATACCTGCAGGATGTGTGCAGATTTGGTGAGGAGTATGTAGTTGATCACTCTATACTTCCTCTACAATTAGCGTTGGATGCACACAGATTCAGTGAGCCAGTGGGCGTTGGCTGAGGTCATATTTATGATATCCTTGTATAGGTTTTGTACGATCTTTTTGTTTTCTCCCTCACGGTCGCATTGGCCTTTACGTGGGAGTTTGTTGGGGTAAAGCCCCATGTAATCGGTTAGGCCAAGTGCTCGTTCACTACACTTATTCATTATGTACATAACCGCCGTTGGAGAGGTAGCCGCCGGGGGCTGCGAGAAGAGGAGTTGCAAGAAAGGAGAGCCGCTAGGCAGGTAGCTAGAGAGATAGAGAGGAGAGAGCGCGAGCATGAGTGGGAATGAGGCAAGTGCAATTGAGAACCCGAGGAGCCAGGAGAGCAAGGGCGCAAGTGAGGGAGTAAGAGGAAAGGGAGTGAGACGAGAGGGCTGAGACGGGGTGTGTGCATCCTCCCATGAGGGTGCACTACCCTGTACTATGCCCAAGAGAGCACCATAGAGGAAAGAAACTGTGTGTGTGTGTGTGTGTGTGTGTGTGTGTGTGTGTAGTGAGTATAGAGAGAGATTTCCTTTGTAGCGCTAGTGAGGTAGACAGAGAGAGATCTACCTACTGTAGCACAGAGTTAGAGAGAGAGAGTTGTCCGGGTGTAAAATTGTCCAGATAGAGAGAGGAGTTTAGGATCACCGGGAGGCGAGCAAGAGAGAGACTTCTTTGATGGTATATGCCCTGAGTGTGTAAAGAAAGAAGTAGAACGAGAGATAATCATTTTTCAGTAGTGCAAACTGGAGAGAGAAGGAGAATCGCAAAGCAGCGACTGGTAGTGTTCTTTTGGACAGGAGAGGGAGGAGAGTAGGAGGTCAATTGGTACATTGCAGTAATCCATGTGTGTGTGTAACTTTTATATTGTATGCATGTGTAGTTAGTGTGGATGTGTCGTTGATGTATCTTTTAAGTAGCCTTGTTTCTATTGTCTTTGAATTTTTTCAAAAGTTGTCATATCATTGCCTCTCTCTCTCTCTCTCTCTCACTCTCCCCCCCACACACACACACACCCACAAGTGTGTGTGTGTGTGTGTGTGTGTGTGTTTCTCTATCACCCTAAACCATGCTCTCTTATCTTCTCTCTCTCTCACTCACTCTATGTTTCTATCTGGGTTTCCATGATGTTTGGTGCGTTTTTCGGCCCGCACTAAATTGTGTATTGGTAGATGGGAATGTGAGAGTAAGCGATCAAGAGAAATAGAGAGAGAGAGAGAGAGAGAGAGAGAGAGAGAGAGAGAGAGTCGCCGCGATGGACGTCTGCAGCATAGCTCTTTTGTACTAACATAATGTTAATATGCAATGAAGCGACTCGGGGTGGGGCACGGAGACTTAATGAGAGTGTCAATCTCACCAAAGTGAACTCAAGGGTTACTCATTCTACGACAAAAGCAAATCAACCACTTCCTAATTAGACAATCAATATGCGTCCAATCTCAACACTCGACGTCATCACGCCTTTTCGGTATCCAAACGCATCCGGAATGTCAGGAAACTTAAGGAGAGGTATCACAACACTTATGGACTCAATCCTACCAAGTTCTGGCATCATCTGGGAAGGTACGTAAATCACGATCCATCACAAAAAATGTGCAGAAAATTGAAACAGAAGTACTTGGAAAGATCTACCTTAAGCATAGAAACACTCATCCATGGTCAAAACATAAAAAACAACCATTTTAACTCCCAAATCAATGCATTTAGCTCACGAACGGTACGTCGCGAACCACAACAGAATTGGAAATGATTACACTTAGATTGTAGAGCAAGAGACAAGGAACGCAATGTGCTATTCAGAATAGAATTCTGATTACCCGTTCAGGAGAAAAGATGATTACAAGTTGTAGTCACAAGAAGCCTCCACAGTGCACGTTTTCTTACTTCAGCTAATGATCCTTTTTTGCTTCAAAACTAAGGGTTTTGACTTTAAAAGTTAGGGGGCTTTCCCATGGCCATCCGGCCTCTTATAAGGGGTAGACTCGGAGAAATAAAAAAGGGTAAGGTCCGATCTCATCATGGTTACAACTCATCTTAGGCTAAATTACAGGGTTTTTTCCAAAAAAATAGAGTGTCCACCGGGTTTGGTGTGCATACGGCTGTATGCGCCCATATCCACCAAACATTCCCCCTTCCTATTCATTGCACGCCCTCGTGCAAGCTGTCTCTGAGGGAGTTTACTTTAGTGCCTTCTTTCGAGTGCTACAGTGAGATTTCTGAACTTCTGCGCTCTGGCTTTGATCTTGACTTTGGTTGCCAGCTCTCTGAAGGGATTATTGCTAAAGGTACTCTGGTAGGCGATGTGGCGGGCTGGCAGACCTTTCGTCATTGGATTGAATATGAACGAGTCCACTTCCCGTTTCTTCAAAGTCAAGCTCAAAATCTAATTGGGATTTTACAGTTTCAACCATTTGAAATACACTCTACCCCGATTTTTTTTCTAATACAGCTGGGCAGACCCTTTCTCTCTTTGTCTCTCTCTTTCTCTCTTCACTGCTAAAACTGTCTCCAAAGAAGAAACTTTTACTGACATAAGCAAAATCCTAAGGACCTTAATTATCTAATTTGGTCTCTCCTACAATAATTCACTCCTGACCAAAGCGACAGGTCGATCCAATAAAAACTTGAACTCAATACCTAATCGACAATGACACATAAAACTTAAACATTATCAGTATCTCAACAACCTCTAGACCCTAGCTAGCTTAAGTGACCTATCTCTGTAAGAATGACTTACTAGCAAACTAACATAAAAGAAAACTCATAAACTTTAACATAAATGCATATGTAGATGCAATCATGAACATGCTTATGCAGCTAAATGCCTATGCAAAATCCCCAAATAACCCAAGTTTGGTACAAAATTCCAAAATAGCGAGGGGTCTACATTTCTCTCCCAATGAAACTTGAAGTCGTCCTTGACGAACAAGAATATCTACTACACTTCATTACTTCAAAAAGCTGCAGTTCCCCTGCTCTGCCACTCTACACTTTAGAGCAATTGTTGAAAAATAACTCTCTTCCCTCCTTAAATGTGAACGTCCTTGTGAGCACAACCTACAACCAACATACCAAACTAGATGTCGTATGTCTATTCTCATTGAACAATTATAGCATCATACTTTTTCAATATTTAGTTCAAGTAATAACATAGTCACTGATAAATTAATAAGGAATAAACATAGTAGAATAAACCAACTAGCACTAGTAAATCTATATACTCACACTAATAGCTTTTATAAAGATTTACCGATCAAAAACTCTAACTTCCGCAATAGGCAACTAAGCAGTAAATAATAAAAGAGATTAATTAATAGAATAACTACAAACTATCCTAATCCATACAATAATTTATCACCATTAAATAACAAGAACAGCTCCCTTCCAGGTTGATAAATCTCTACATAAGTAAAGCCTCTTAACCCCTACATTATAGAGAGTATACCAATTGTGCGCGTATGTCGCACGTGTCAATGCAAGGAACTTGCCGATACATTGTGTGCAAGCCACAAATGGCTCCAAGAACACAACAAACCTAAACTAGTAAGCTCAAAGATGGCGATGGTGTGTCACTCACCACTCTACGCTTGCTGTCGTGGAGGATTCCTCGTCGCGAAGAAGACGGAGACGCCGCTACGCCGAGCTCAACCGCCTCACAACCGTCGTGCCGCCACAATGCTCGATCGCTCTCTCTCTCTCTCTCTCTCTCTCTCTCTCTCTCTCTCTCTCTCTCTCTCTCTCTCTCACATACACACACACACACACACAAGGAGATGAAGAAGAAGAAGATGGAGATGGAGCAACAGTACTCTCCAATTGCACAAATGAGAGAATGAGTGAATTTTAGGTTTAGTTGACTTTTATATGAGCTCACCCCATTCACACTTGGGCGCCCATGCTTAGCCAACGAATCCCTTGAATGTTCCAGTTAGAGTGCGCCTCTCATCGGCGATCACTCTTACCCTTTTCCTATTGGACCGACAAGCCCGGTACCTGACTTTACCAAATAAATAATACGACGTCCGTTGTAGGTGATAGAAATGTGTGTGAGGGTTAACATGTCCCCCTTCCTGATGTAAATTATGTCCTCGCATTCGTCGAGGTGGAAGAGCATCTGAGATGAATGTCCTTAGCCTCCTTCAGTCACTGCAAAATCAAACCACATTGTCACAGTAATTGCATTCTCATAAGCAATTAAAAAGCATATGCATTTGTAGGCAGACAATTTGATTGGTAACAGAATTTTAAACCTTTTGTCAGCAATAAACATTAAATTGCAATATAATCAAACGCATAAACAGATGTAAAGGTAAAAAATTAAACAAGTCTGGGGTTGCTAATTTAACGGTCGAAAGGTACTAAAGATCGACTATTAATACCATGGGTAAGCTTCTTAATGTTCTCTAGTCAATTAAGTTGTTTAATCGCGAGAGCCAAGTATTTCATGTTCAAGGGCTGACTAGAGACTATACGTAGTGTTGGGGTATAGGCGCATGTGCCTTCCTCGGCCGCCTAGTGGGTGCCCTGGGCACCCACTGACTTGTATACCTTATACATAGCATAAGTGTATAGGGGGCTACTCACTCTTTGAGTCTCCCCACCCATATCTGTGTGTCGTGTGTCTCCTTCTCTCTCTCACTCTCCGTCTGTGGTGCTGTCCGATCCCCTTCAATTGGTATCAGAGTGACACGTGTGGGAGCGTAGATGGACGGCTTCGCGATGAACTCGTCGGCTATGGCGGAGAGGTCACAGATCTCAGCAAATAAATAGAGGAGGCTTGTGGACAGCCATACAGAGGCTTGCAGGAGAGCTCTCAGGAGCTTCCTAGTGCTCACAGATCAGTCCACAGTTCCTCTACAGATCAGTCCACTGTGCACAGCATTTTTCCTCTTCTCGGCAAGCTTTGCAACGGCTACATCGGCGAAAGATTAGAGCTTGGAGCTTCCATAGACATGGAAGCATTGTGAGATTGACGCATTCAGCTCACGCATCGAGGTGGGAAGTGAATTTGAGCCTTTCTATGAGCTCAAAGAAGCACAGAAGAAAGTCGTTCAGTTTTTGACAGTTTGAAAGCAGTCTACTGTTTTGCTCATAACTTAAGCTACAAATCTCCGTTTCCAAAACTTTATGGTTCAAAACGGAGCTGGCTTCAAGCTCTACGACTTTGTAGAAGGAATCGTTTTCTGATTCCGAGTGCAGGTGGGTCTGAAATTAAAAACACAGAGACTGTTTTTCAGGACAGTTTTGGGCTCTGTTGTTTTCTTTGCTGCAGACAGCTTACCCGTGCACACTGCAGGTAGCAGGCACATATGAGGTGTTACAAGATCGAGTTTGACTCCCAGGTACAGGTTGAGTCTAGTACTCCCACAGGTATTACCAGTTGCAGTTGAGTGGTTCTTCTGCAGTGTTGTGGCTTGCATACATGGTCTTTGAGCGGGTAATGCTCTATGTATGCTTATGTGGTGAGCAGTAGATCTTGTGAGCAAGTGCAGAGGTTGGTTGTGGATGACATGTATGGTCGCCTGTGGTACTCTTTGTGAGCATTTGTTGGAGCTTATGCATGTATGTTGAGTGTAGCTTGATGCGCATTGATTGCTCATTGTATTGATCTTGCAAGAAAATAGTTATTTTGTCTTAATAGCCATTGTGCGTCATAACTCTGGAAAAATTTTCCCAGGCGTTTTATGCGCATAAGTTGATGCGATCCAGGTTGTCATTGCGACTGCACTTAGTGATTGCGTGCAGTGTTCTCTGCAGGTGGGAGATTTGTGCGTGTGTATGCATCAATACCGCACAGTGTGGGCTTGGTGATTAGCTCACGGTTTGACAGGCGTACAGTTATCTTGGCACACTCACATGAGTGAATATTGTGATGTATGATTGTGTGGCTACGAGCTAGGTAGCCGGATTCGAGCACTAATGGCTTGAGGTTTTTCAGCAGGTTTCAGACTACAGGTTTATAAGTTTACAGGCAGGTTTGAGGGCTTATTTGGGCGCTCAATTTTCAGCCATTGTTTCCTCTTTGCAGGTGTCCATGTATACTCAGTTGTAGGCTGATCTGGGACACGTTTGTGACTTGTTTATGCAGTTGTTTGAGAGATGAATTTTGGAGCTGATTTGCAGCCATATTTTACAGCCGTATAGGAGCTTGGTTTACTCTACAGGAGCCTCGTACACATGGCATTTGGGATTTTCATCATTGCCATTTGTGGAGCACAGTGTGGTTACACTACTGCGAGAGATTTTATGCGTGGATTCGCATGAGCATTGTAGGTGTTGGTGAGCTCTTTTTCGGAGATCATTTTCTTGTTGTTGCAGGTTGCTTCTTTTGGATTAGTTGAGTGCATTTCATTGCTACCGTACCTAGAGTAGAGTTACAGCTCTTGGTTATTTTTGACATTCACTTATAGTAGTCAATATGTGTGAGACTTTCGAGTCTAGGACAATGACTCATGAGAGACGGCGTTCCCATTCGTGTCGACACTTGAGATGTTGGCATTGTGGTCACACAGGGCACATTAGACAGCGATGCTTTCGTCGTATGAGACAGCACAGGAGACAGGCTAGTCTCAAGGATGCAGTAGATGCTATAGGCTCCGTTGACGTGACAGCTACTGCACAATCAGATATAGTGTCTGAGTACCCTAGTGACAGTGAGGTCACATTTGCTTCCTGTATTACTCCTGATTTTTTGACGTCTGAGGATAGTGCACTTCTTTTGCAGTGGGTGCTAGACAGGGATGCTACTTTTCATGTCACTCCGTATCGTGACTGGTTCAGTAGTTGTTCTAACAGAGTGCATGGTAGTGTGCGATTGGCAGATGGGTCACTGCATGAGATTGCTGGTTCAGGAGATGTGAGACTGTCATTACCGAGCGGTGCATCGTACGTGCTCATAGATGTGCGCCATGTGTCAGATTTGACGATGAGTTTGATCTCCATTGGTCAGCTCAGGGATAGTGGATGTCGGGTATCGCTGCTTGAGCGATCTTTTGCGTTGCATTTGGGTTCGCTAGTGATTGCGAGAGGTGCTAGAGTTGGCACATGGTACCCATTGCATGTAGTACTGGTGCAAGATGGTCAAGTCTCAATCTTGTTACAGCCATGCAGAGAGCGAGAGACCCAAACAGTCTCTTTTGCTCATGGGTTGCAGGGTTCTTTGCATGGAGTGCAGAGTAGTGAACTCGTTGTGTACACAGTTGGGGTACGACTTGAGCAGTCACACAGAGAGGTGACAGAGTCAGACATGCATGCTTTGCTAGTGACTGAGCAAAGCAAAGAGTCAGTTGTGCGAGATACTTCTATGCAGGATAGACAGGTAGAGCGGTCTTGCTCTAGTGAGTCACGACAGGAGGACGTTGTGCAAGAGTCTATGCATAAGGAGTTAGAGCATGAGAACTCTAGTGAGTCACAGCAGATTGAGTGGTCATGTTTGCAGTGGATGATTGCAAAGGAGGCTGAGATGTCAGCGATTATGCAGTCATTCCTTTCTCTGCTTGACAGTGAGCATGGGGATATAGTTGTGCAGGATATGTCTTCCAGCAGACACCTAGAGCAGCTGGTTTTCTCTGAGATTGCACGACAGGTTGATGCGTCTTTTACGGACAGTCAGTTGATGCATGCTCCGTAGAGCTAGCAGGGCCCGCTAGCATTGCATCGGCATTCGGTGGTCTCATGTATGAGATGCTAAGCTTGAGACCGGATCCCGACCGGATATCGTAGCTGTAGTGGGAGCATTTGCAGTTGGGGTTGCTGGTCGTTTGTTGATTGATGATGGCATAGTGCACGAGGGAGATATGCAGGTATTGCGTACATACTTGTAGTACGTGTGCGGTACGTCTGGTGGTGTATAAACTTACACGGGAGCAGGACAGTCGGATGCACACGATCACAGCCAGCCACAGCGGGCATCGATTGAGAGCGATTTTCTCTCGCCTTTTGTAGTCTTTAGACTAGCTTTCCTTGCTTAAAGGCACAGTCGTCTTTTAAGTGGGAGGTTGTTGGGGTATAGGCGCCTGTGCCTTGCCCAGCCGCCCAGAGTCTGGGCGCCCACTGACTTGTATACCTTATACATAGCATAAGTGTATAGGGGGCTGCTCACTCTTTGAGTCTCCCCACCCATATCTGTGTGTCGTGTGTCTCCTTCTCTCTCTCACTCTCCGTCTGTGGTGCTCTCCGATCCCCTTCATGTAGAAGACCTTGTAGTTAAGCTACGATAAAAGGAATTTCTCATGAAATCATCGCGTAACTGATTACCTTTTCTTTGACCCCCCAAAAGTCTTTTCACATTGTTTCAATTTTGATGTGTGTGCTTATTTTGTATGCCTTGGATTTTTTGCTTTCCAAGGAAAAGCACCCACACTGGGAACCTCTAGGGCTCTAGTACCATAGGCGATACATGTGAGTGAAGTACCAAATCAAGCTGAGATTTCTCTTCCAGCTTAAGATTTTACATTGTAGCACTTTGATTTTATTTTTTTGTTTGTTCATTTTCAGCATTTTAATTTTGTAACTTTGGAGGGTCATATAACACGGTTACCCTCCCCAGGCTCATCACACTAGTAAACTCCCTTTATAATACTTAAGCTAAAGGTCAATAGGGACTAAGCCCACTAGAAAGCCCTAGTACATTGCACACAATGCTGCCTAAATCAGATTAAGAACCTAAGTAAACATAGATTATTAGGAAGGCATTCCCCATGGTATTAAGAGAAGATCTCTAACACCTAGCTTGGTTAAACTAGCTTAGTCGGACTGCTTGATTTTTAAACCTAGACAAGTGATTATGACAAAAAATTACATTGAATTTAATGTTTGGTACTAAGCAAATGCGCTTGATATTATGCTACCAATCACAATTAAAGCAGACAAACATGGATGCAAAAAGAAAAGGGGCAATGCTAACAAGAAACACCTATTTGTGTTGATGGTCGCGCTTGATTTGAAGTGTGTACGAGAGAAAGATTCCATGAAGGTCCAAATCCTAACCACAACAACACGTTCCTGTACACACTAGGAAATACAAAGAATACCTCTTGGAGGCACATCAGTGGGAAAAAAGAACTTTGCTAATCACTCAACTCTAAAACAGAAACACTCCTATCGTACTAATCTTACCTACCCTCCAGCACTCGAGTGATGAGGATCAAAGGTGTTTGATGACATAGGTTTTTGTTTCAATGAACCGGATGTGAATGTGTAGGTCTGGTCAATGTTTTGACTTTTATTGTGCACACTCGTTTGCTCATTGCTCTTGCTCTTTATAGTTTTTGTTTTTTGTGAGTATAAAGCTTTATATATACATTCCCTAGGATTGGGATATTGAGAGGTCAGGGAGGAAGTTTGAGAGGGAAGCAAGTGAATTATGACTGTCAGCAAACACGCCCCCCTTCCTTGGGTAGATCATACCGTTTGAAATGTGCTCGTCACCCTTTGAAACCAATTGTTCCAGTTGGTAATAGGTGAGGATTTTTGCCAGTATTTTTCTATTACCTTAGGTGCCTCATCGAGTTGCAAGGGTGGTAAGGTACTCTCTCAGGATCGAACTTGAAGTGGTTCATCAGGTGATTCTTGAACATTGGGAGGTGTGGATTCCTTTGTAGCTTCATGGAGGTCCACTATTGTAGGTGGAGAAGCTTTTACCTCTATGGATGCATTACATGAGGAGCTAGAAGCTACATGGGACTCCCCCCTTCCTGAGCTAGGTGGAACAAATTGTTCTTTCTTCGGTACCCAGACTAGCTTTGGGGTGGGTGTGTAGCATTATGTGATTTTTCTCTTTCCACGATCGTCAATTCATTTTGGAGCTACAGGATTGGTTGTACTTGGGTCCGATGTGACAAGTAAGAGCACAATTTACGTTTTGGCGCCCAGATTTGATCATTTCCTTTATAGTAGCCTTGGGCTTCCAATAGTCGGTTAGGAATCCAACGCAACCTTTCTTTACATTGCTTGGAGTGAGTGGGACGTTTCTTACAAGGCTTCTATTTTTTAGCACTAGCTATGGTCGCTAAAGAAGCTTTAGGGACCCGCTTGTATGTTTTCTTTATTATATTAGGACGAGTCTTGTCAGAAACTATATGCATTGCTTGTAGCATATTTAAGGGTATGGGCATTTCATCCCCCTTAGGTGTTACCCATGTCGTCCCCCTATTTCCCCAAGTATCTATGGTTGCTGCTAGGTGGACCCAATCCACATTGTCCGACTATGTCATCCCAGGTAGTACATCCAA
Organism: Adiantum capillus-veneris; assembly: GCF_014529385.1. Taxonomy (NCBI): domain Eukaryota; kingdom Viridiplantae; phylum Streptophyta; class Polypodiopsida; order Polypodiales; family Pteridaceae; genus Adiantum; species Adiantum capillus-veneris. The sequence continues at coordinate 86,700,783 of NC_140953.1, read as the reverse complement.
ATAAGAAAAATATTCCCCAACATCAGTGTCCGCTTTACACATGTAACAATACTGCAATGGGGCCGAGTGAACTGTGGTGTCAGATCTATGATCAATTATAAACTTGTTTCCTAGAGGATGTGCTCGACCAATCACAAGATCCACTCGAATGACAGAATCTTGGAACTGCAAGTAGACATGGTTTTTAGACCAGTCATGCACCATTTTTGCTTCCCTCATGAAAGGACGTCCTAAGATCATCTCTGATGCCATAGTGTGTTTGGAGGAATCCATAACAATGAAGTTGAATCCTTATTTTATGTCCAAAGACCTTGATCTTGAGATCTTCTAGCATCCCAATAGGTTTAATGATAGACCCATTGGCCATCTTCACTACAATGGTTGTGGTCGCAAGGTGAGGTCTTCCCATAGTTTCCCATCAATTTTTAGTCACAATGCTAACCTCAGCGCCACCATCAAGGATTCCCTTCACAATTAATCCCTTAGTAGTGATTGGTATGGTCGCATTGGATTCATCACCCACAAAGTATTGTCCCAACTTGTTAACAGGTATTTCTATAACAAGGTTCTCATCTAGGTTGGGTTGTGGATCTAAGTGTTCCTCCTCTATTGGCATCTCCCCAACTCCATCCATCTGTGAAAATTGTGGTAGCCCAAACTTTAGTTCTCCATTGAGGAAGGCTCAAAGAGCTGAGACTAGCTCAGGGTCTTTATATAGTTTGGACATGATGGTGGTTCTAACTTCTGAAGACATGAAATCCATCAATTTGGCAATGTCTAATGGCACTTTTTGGGCTTCAGTCCCTTGATGTGGGGAAGATGGGATCTCCATTTCTTTGATAGGATCAAGTAGTCCCTCTGTAAACATTCTTTCCATCAAGAAGTGAGTACGCCCACTTTCCCATGACTTTAAGTCACTTTCTTCTTGGATGACACTAGGTATGGCTAAGGGTCTATGGAGTTGGTGAGATTGTCGAACATGTATGATGTCTGCTGATGAAGTTTTGGATAAATTTCATCCACAAATATCCACAAGTCTCCAACTCTGCTTTTCAAGCATTTTTATCCATTTTCATGCAAAAATATGCACAGAATCACAAGTTCCCTATTTTTTTCCATTTTCAACACACGACTTTTATATTTTACGGACCAAATGTTGGTCAAAACTTTGGTCTCCAAGTGTACTTAGGGTAAACCACCCTTTTAGAACACTTTAGTGAAGTCTGTTTTGGCAAATTTGGTCTCTGGATATGTCCTAAGACATCATACACGTATGATGTCTGCTGATGAAAAATTGAAATTTTATCACCTAGATCTCTTGCATATGTGTTCTTTTATGCCCATCATCACTCACCCATGCACAATTATCAACTGAAACTTTTTTATTGCATGTTATTTCTAAAAATCAACTTTTCAGAGATCACAAATGCAAACAAGCATACAAGAAAATAACTCGATGACACTAGGTATGGCTAAGGGTCTATGGACTTGGTGAGGTTGTAAGACTCTCTTGAATAGCCTTGGTGAGATCTGCTAAAGTCATCTCAGATATCTTTGGCTCCTTAGCAATAGGCTTTAAGGTCATCGGTTGATGCCTTGATGCTTGCGAGCTAATAGATTTAGGCTCAACAGACACTCTTTCTCCTTGAATCATTAAATTATCCTCCAATTGGATCGCATTGGTGACTGCTTCCCAAGTGGTGATACCTCTAATGACTAGGCCATTGTAGATATCCTCATGTCATAATCCCCTAATGAATCTATCAAGCAATTGATTATTATTGAAGCGCTCATTTGGATTACAACGAATTCAAATGCTTCAAGCGACTAATAAAGTCCCTCACTGACTCTCCTTCCTCTCGTTGGGCTTTCTGGAGCTAAGAGGCTACACCCCAAAGCACTCCCTCTCGTGTCTATTCTTTCAAGAAAAGTCTCCTAAGAGTAGGGTAAATTGTTTTTTCTTCCACCCTTAGGGTTCTATACCAATCCCCTGCCTTCCCACTTAAGGTTAGGCTTAAAGCATCACTCTTATGTAGGTCATTGTGTTCTCCTACAGAATCGCATATTTGTTCAAACACTTCGATATGCTTTCTCACATCCCCGTCTCGACTAAATTTTTGTGTGAGCTTGGCTATTTGTACTGCTTTACTTCTAGGCTCTCTATCAGGCGTGTTACGCATATTCTTAGCAATAGATCGATCGATAGCTTGAGCAAATGTTGCCAAGTCACCTAAGTGAGCAGGCACCATGGATGAAGGCGCTCTAGAGACTACATGCGGAGTAGATATTGGCATTGGGCTTGGCGCATAAGAAGCCCTTGGATTCCACATTGGGTACGATGTTGTGCCATGGGGTGGCCCAAAGTTCATATGTGTGGCCCTAGGCATAGCAGACATCGGATGTGACATGCTAATGCTAGCCGGTATAGTCCCATGGAAATAAGAACTTGGGTGTTGTGGTTGTGGAGCATAGGTAGTTGAAACAATGGGAGGGGTAGGGACTACATGAGTACGAGGACCCATGGGTGTATACGATTGGTACACACTTGTAGGTACTGTTGCAGGCATTGAGCTACCATGTAGCGGTGCTTTACTAACAAATGAGGTCCATGGCGTGTTTCTTGGCATGCCCATCATTGGGGTAGGCATGGTAGCCGTGGTGTCATCAAGGGAAAGATGAGCTAGACTTGTAAAGGTAAAGCTATCACTTGTGGACTCAGATTGCATTGAGACCCCTGGAGAAACAACATATGGAAGATCCGTTGGACTTACCGAGGGACTCTGCATTTGCGATAAGGTCGGTTGTTTAGCCTTTCCTGTATCCAGGAATCTCATGAGACCCATTGAAGGCATGTTGATCCCCTTGTTCTGTCTCTCTAACTCAATGACCCTATGGATGACCTCACAAACTCTTTGTTGTTGATCCTCCACACTAGTAGCACCCATTGTGGATTGTAGGACATCTAACCAACCCACGTGATAGGTGTGACCTGTGTATAGGTTGGTTAGAGTTTTCGTCTGTAGATCGTACTCCCAATTCTCATTTAGGAACGATCTAGGGGTTGACCCTTAGCGGTTGCTAAGTCAGGATCACTTGATTGCTCTCCTAGCAAGGATATTGACATAGGGGCTTTCGCTTTTAACTCTCTTCGTTGCTCCGCCTTGCGTAAGCTCTCAATTTTCTTTTCCCTCACTGCAAGGATATACCGCTCAACCTCTTGCACTTTGGCAAGGCTTCTACCATCGGGTAATATGACCTCGGAGGGAAATAACTTTGGAGAGTCAGGAGGTGTAGTGAATGGAGTATTCACGTGCACACTCTCTAAGGGCATAGAGTCTACGTTGGTCATGAATGGCGAATTTACTTTCCCACCTCCCTCATTTACATCATTAGCTCCATGTTCGGAGCAAGTGGCTCTACTAAAGGTTTCCTTCAGGCGGCTAAGCACGCTCGGCCCGGACTGCGGGCCCATGGCATGCATGTCTTGGCTTGAGCTATCGGGATTAGGCATTAGGAAACCCTCCATGATGTCATAGTCAGAGGAAGAGTCACTAGCCGGTATGTTCAGGTCTTGGTTTGTACTACCTTGGGTCCCCGCCGATAGTGTATTTTTTTTGGTTAAAAATCACCAATTTGGCAAATCTTGAAAATTTTGAGCTTTTTCTTGGCTCTCATTGGTGTAGACCTTAAGATGTTTTTCGCCAGACTTTGCTATAAGATTTTGTACTTTGGGGTAGCTAGTCGCCAAAGATATGCCCACTGAAGAACTTGATGATAGGGGAGATTGAGGGCCAAGTAGGTTTGATTGACTAGATTTTATGTAGGAGGTCTGAGATCTTCACACTTCTTCATTTAGTTTTCATCTATATTTCAAAGACCTTACCCTACTCAACAAGACTTCTAGCAAAACCCTAGTACATATAAGGTGTGTTGTGACATTGATATTTATTTGAAAAGTCTAGGTGGCACTACTTAAATCACTTCTTTCTATTATATAAAAAGTTGTAAGAGATCTTACTTTTATCCTTACATGTGATATTGAAAAAAATGACCAATTAAGGTCTAAATTAAATTTTTTGTTAAAAAAATGATAAATTAAATTTAAAAATATTTTGCTCGCCAAATTCATAAATTTAGATTCAATTTCTCGCCAAAAACTTGAGTAATATTTCAAGGTCGGTGTCCAAAAAAAAGTACACTGCCCGTCGACAGCCCGGAACCTAAAGTAGGTGGATATTGAGAACTCGCGTCATTCGAAATTCTCTCTAGGTGCTCCGTCTCTAGCACACGATGAGAGCGCAGATGCATGTGCCTTTGGCACCCTCCAAGCGTCAGCGAATAACCTCGAAGGTTAACCGCTTACTTTTTTAGGCGTCAATTTTCACTCGTTTTTTTTAAAATGTTTTTTAATGATCGATTTTTTTTATTAAAGTGTGTGATAGCTCAAAACGAGCGTATCACTCAGAGGATCGCGGTGTGCCACCTGAAGCTCCGTTGGTCCTTAAAAAAGTCAATTTTTTAGCTACGTGTGAAGCTAAAATACGTAATTTTAAAGGGCGACTGAGACCTGAGCCTGAGCGTGAGCTTGGGCTTGGGTCTGGGCTTGGGTCTGGGAGATATTCCCGATCCCGGTCCTCCCTTTAAATTTTTTTTTTCTTTTTTTTTGGGATAAGGTCGCCGCGGCCTGCGTGCGAGCACACACACACTCTACCTATCTACTTACAACTAATACACCTACTGTTACACACTAACACACTTCATTAACTCTCACAGATCTACTTCCTACTTACTGTACTTTACATTACACATAACTAACAACCTTAATACTAATACCTTACACAGAGAAAACACAGTAATCTTTCAAAACTTTATTAACAAAGAAATACACAGTAGCAACACAAAATCCTTCTTCTCAACACACACACCTTCCTTCCCTACCTTTCCTACAATTGAAATTGCACCACAAAAGAAGCACAGACTGCCATTCAAGCTTAGTGTATGGCATTCCCCGAAAGCGGCGCCAAAAATGTGCGTGTATGTTGCACGTGTCAATGCAAGGAACTTGCCGATACACTATGTGCGAGCCACAAATGGTTCCAAGCACACAACAAGCCTAAACTAGTAAGCTCAAAGATGGCGATGGTGTGTCACTCACCGCTCTATGCTTGCTTTCGTGGAGGATTCCTCGCCACGAAGAAGAGGGAGACGTCGCTAGGCCGCGCTCAACCGCCTCACCGCCATCGTGTCGCCGCAATGCTCTCTCTCTCTCTCTCTCTCTCTCTCTCTCTCTCTCTCACACACACACACACACACACACACACACACACACACACACACACACAAAGAGATGAAGAAGAAGAAGATGGAGATGGAGCAAGAGCACTCTTCAATTGCACAAATGAGAGAATGAGTGAATTTTAGGTTTAGTTGACTTTTATATGAGCTCGCCCCATTCACACTTGGGCGCCCATGCTTAGCCAACTAATCCCTTGAATGTTCCAGTTAGAGTGCGCCTCTCATCGGTGATCACTCTTACTCTTTTCCTATTGGACCGACAAGCCCGGTACCTGACTCTACCATATAAATAATACGACGTCCGTTGTAGGTGATAGAAATGTGCGTGAGGGTTAACATGCCCCCCTTCCTGATGTAGATTCCATCCTCGGAAGCTATTGAGTTGAAGCTCGTTTGTCGAGGTGGAAGAGCATCTAAGATGAATGTCCTTAGCCTCCTTCAGTCAGTGCAAAATCAAACCACATTGGCACAGTAATTGCATTCTCATAAGCAATTAAAAAGCATATGCATTTGTAGGCAGACATTTGATTGGTAACAAAATTTTAAACCATTTGTACCAGTACTTGACTCTACCAAATAAATAATACGACGTCTGTTGTAGGTGATAGGAATGTGCATGAGGGTTAACACCAATATGACAACTACGTGGAAGTCATAGCCTGAATTTTCATTCCTTTTTTTTTTAAAATTCCCATTGTCTGTTGAATCATAGCTATACATCTTAGTCGCTTTGGTTTTGCTCTACCAACCAAGTTGCACCTCCAAACCCTCTGGTCTATCCAAAAGATCAATTCCCATTTTGTAGTCCACAAGCCTGCCTCCAAGTTTTCATCTCATCCTTTGAACCCTGCCCAAATACCAACATCCAATGCTAATTTTCTTTGGATAAGTAGCAAGGATGCATTTGGACCTAGTCTTAGGAGCATCTATTGTTGAATCTTGAAGGAAATACATTGCACAGTTTGAACCTATGCCAAATAGATGTGCATTTGTCATAATATTTGCCTTGACCTCTTTATCAAAAGTAAACTCCTTGTCAAATCCTCGTGAGCCTATCCTTTGACAAAGTAGGATTCCCATTCATTTGACTTACAAAGGTGGATTTGAACATATGTTTTTCATCACCTTGACAACTTATCAAACATTTTGTGGTCTTCTATCATCCAAGATGGCATCAACCTCATGGGGAATTTCACTCACTGCTATATCATTGATATTCTCATCCTCATTAATGTCGTTGGGAGTTGAAAATTCAACATTGTCCACAAAAATATCTTCATCTCACATTTGTGCATCAAGATTATACCATGAAGATCCATGCTCAAGCCATGGAGAAATCCACCACCTAATCTAGGAGGCATATTTTGGCTCCATTTTCAATGATGAGCATAAACTTTGTGCTTGTTTCAAAACTTCTTTCAAAGAGAAGATTATCTATCTGTCATCCTCAATAGTTGTGTAATCTTTAAGATCACCATTTGAAGTTCCTTCCTTCTTTCTTGTTTAGGTCATTCCAAATACATTCTTGCTTTTTATGTGCTTGAGAGAACACCAATCCACTATCACAACATGCAAAAGTTGCAAGATTGTTGAGATTACCTCTGAATCATGCAAAATCTCTGATAAATCAAATGTTCTTTCCATCCAATGATGCCTCCAATCTTATTGAAGTATATTTCTGTTGCATCGTATCCTGTTAGATATAATGGACATTCCAAGTCTGAGTAGAAATCTCAAAACATCTTCACAAGCAAGACCACAAAATGGCATGAAATTTGTATATCCAAGTAAGATGGCGGCTCACAAATTTCTTTATCAAACTGTATGCCATGTTATCATGGATCCATAGCCTCCAAATCTTGAAGAAGAATGCAACCTTTGGTGCCAATACTAGTCGATCTCTGATGCTATGGTATGGTGATTCAAAAAAAATGTCAACGTAGTCTACCGCGATCTCCAAGTAATCCTTTGTTCCACAAGCACTTCTCTCCATTTGATGCACTTGAGAGCCACCCTTTGCAAGCTCTTCAAGACATCTTTGGACTTCCCTGTTAGAAATTCTTCGAGTTTTCCCTTGTTATATCACTATCTCTAAGCTCATGCATATCAATTGGAAAGATATCATAGACTAACAAACAATGATTTAGGGTGATCCAAACATCTCCAATAGCCAAAACTTGGTTAGCGTTATCCAAGGCATTTATATGCTTCTTCCCATTATGTATGAAATCTTGGTCATGAATCACACAGATTGATGAGCCATTTCTTTTAGCAGATGCATTCCATCCACACCAACCAACTAAATAATGAACACCATTTGTATTCCCATAGTCTTCAAGCATCAGCTTCCTTCTTTGACTATCTCCATCAGAGGAGCCTTTCTACTTCATTCCACTGCTCTCTAACAAATGTGGAGTCAAACGTATTACAAGTAGAGTGTACCACTATTACCAATATTGGAAGATTCTCACGAAGTGGATTGACATAAGCACAAAAATCATGACATTCTGGAATACCTTTTTGATACTAACACATGAATCCTGGAAATTGTTTTCCATCTTTTGATATACTGAGACACTTAAAGTGTCAAAAGAAGCCCTTCATAAAGTCACTTTTGTCATGAGTCACAATATTATATTGTGTGTAAGGTTCACAACACCAATCCTTTCCATTTCTTTGGTTGTCCCAACAATGGTTTGGCATTAATCTCTTCCCCTCTTACCATTGTTGTGACCTTCCAAAAACCCCATCATAGTAAAATCAAGGGTGTTGTGGAAGAATATAATGTACTTGTAGTTAACAAAGCATACTCACATTCCTCATTCGAAGGGACATACAACTTTGTTATCAAAGTTGAAACCAAGAACTAGCTTAAATATTGTTGCTTTGCATCTTTCCCACCCAAAGTCTACCACCCATTTCCCCTATCTCTACATTTTTGTCAAGAACAAAGTCAAAAGTTTCTTCAAATACCTCATCATCCATAATCTATTTCCAAACTAAACAACATGTGGCCACATCTTTGACATGAACCATGCCAATAGGCTTCCCACTTGGATCCACTCTATCATGCACCCTTATTTGGTTGTGAGAATCAATTGCCAAATTACTTCTTGTGCTAACTTAAAAGAGCTGCAAAACATACATGGCATCATATATGAGACTCGATGAATGTCTTACTTTGAAAATTCATAATGTAAGACTTGATCATACTTCGAGATGTCACACATATCTACTAGTCTCTCAAGTTTGCTATGGAAGCATGGCCGATGGCAAGGTCCTACACTCTTGCAAACACTTTGTAGATGGTGATGATCGGATGGGGTCCCAAACCTCCCTCCAAGGTCCTTCAAGGTCTTGAGAAGACAAGTCAATCAAAAGGCCGGGAGGTATTGAAGGGTCTCCAGGTGAGCTCCAAGAGGGAGATCCATAACACTCACTCCTTCCCCAATAAATACATTGAGGAAGTTGGCTTGGGGTTGGCTCAAGTCGCACTTTGTCATGTCTTGTCAATCCACTTTGGGCCGCCAACCTAGTTTCAATTCTCTAGGCCCATGAAGTCCCAAGCTCTAAGGTGCAACCAATTTGAGGATCACAGCGTTTCCCCTTATCAAACCCTATGGTGCCAAACACCATGGTGCACAATGCGTGAAGTGGGACTAGCTTGTCTAGGTGGTCAATCCCTGCTAGTTGGCCCTTTGAGGGGATCTATTCCCTTATATACAACCCCACTTGATGGAAGTTTGATATCTTTATCAAACTAAAAAAGTCGGTTGTGTGAGAGAGGGATAAGCGAGAGCCGTGGTCAAAGGGATGCATATAAGTGTAGAATGTATCCAAAGGAATTGCAAAATGCTTTATTTTTGTGCTTTTGAAAGAATTATGAATATTTATCTATTTTGGGAGAAAGCTATAAATGGATGCTTAGGATGTATAAGTAGAAGTCTCCATACTTGGATGTTCCCCAAAAGATAATCGAGTGTGCACAAAGCCTCAATGGCCTTGCATCCAAGAGTCCAATGGTTCCATCTATCCACCAATGATTAACTAAAAAATTTCATAAGCATCTTCACCGGCCATGGGGGGTAACAACCTGTTCAGTTCCTTGACCATGCATCAATCCAGCAAAGCAACATACCAAAAGCTCCGGGATCTAGAAGCCACAACTCAAAAGTCCATAAACTTTTGAAAAACAAATTAGGTATTAGAGTATTAGTGAAAAGAATTAGATGAGAGCTCTCAGAGCCATGTATGGATGTCCCCATGGAGGACCAAAAACTATAGACTTTTTCAATGCTACAAGGCACCAATTGTACACAAAAAATCCTCACTAAATGTGCCTCATCAGACCCAAATTGTGATCCAACTCGACTCAGAACCATTTCATCTCTTGTTGTGTATACACAACTTTGCTTGCACAATTGTCTTCTTTTGTTCAAGTTCCCTCTATTTTTGTTCAAGTTCCTTTTGCTTGCAAAAGTGTAAAGAAGGTCATTCTAGCCCATCTACCCTATCTGCATACATCATACATAGAGGGGGCCAACTCCTCGACTTGCCTCAAAATAACCAGCTTGTCGAGGCCACTGATCGAGACTTTAAGTATGTAATTACAGTCTTTGCATTAGGGAAGAAAGAAGAACCATTCACCTTGGAGGATGGTTATCTTTCTAAACGGCAATAGTCTATGTGTTACTCACCTATACAATAAGAAAGTCATGTATGAATCCCATGCTTCTCCTTATGCGGGGCAAAGAGGGATCCATAATCTACTCTTCGAGGAGTAGAAATGTATTTCTGTTGGCCTACCATGAAAAGTAAACTAACAAGACTATGTTTCAAAATGCGTGCTATGCCAAAAGTTGGCATTTGATAGAGGGAAGCAACTTGGATATTTTTAGTCGACAGTCTTAGCAAGAAAAAACACTCTATGCCTGTAAAAAATACTATTAAGGCACATCATAAGGTATCCCTCTTCAAATCTCAAATTTTCAAGTATCATGGCTTGACATCCATAGTGTTGGACAGAGATCCTAAAATGACCAGTAATTTTTGGAAGGGTCTCTTTGTCATGGAAGTAGATCAACGTTCTCAATGAGAGAAGCACCTACCTCTCATAGAGTATGCATACAATGACATTATACATACTTCTATTATGTTAAACTAGAAAAAAGATACTATTGTCCTTTTTAAACTCTTAAGCCAATCAATGAGAGGGCTTATCAATTAAAGCTACCCAACCATTGGCTCATGCACAATGTTTTCCATGGGAGCCTACTCAAACCTTACAAAGGAGTGCCACCAAAAGAAGTAATAGTTATAGACCCTACAAAAACCGAAGATCAAGAAGAGGTACTTCAATCTGAGTCCATCCCATGACATGAAGATAAGCTATTAAGAAATGGTAAGATTATTTAATAATATCTTATTAAGAATTATCCTTTTAAAGATGCTAGATGGATGCAAGGAACCTAGCTAAAGGATAATATGAACCTTGTCAATGCTTACAATGCTACATTAGAGTAAGAAAATGTAAATACTTTTTCAATGAAAAATGTTTTTGTCTTATAAGACTAGTTCTCTTTTATTGTTCACAAATTTAAGAAGTATACATTCTTAGGATCATGTTTGTGGCCACAATGTCTCCCAAACACCAAGTAGAACTTGTCACTCTACTTTGGAAGTATGATATGGACTAAAGAGCAGACATGCTTGCGGCAGCTAAGTCTCCTGAGCACCAAATGGATTAGTCATCCATTCTAGAATGATGTCATAGGGTAAAAAGGGATCCTCTATCCACTAAGAAACATGGACTAATGACTAGGCTTTATCTTCTCTACCTCATAGTCAAGAATCACTATGATTTCAAGAGAGAGGTGATGTCATAAAATCTAACATCTAGCTTTAACAAATGATTTTCTCATATTAAACTGATCATTTAATATGGGAAGATAAAAGGGGAACAAGAGAACTAGCATATAGATATATGCTTCTAGACCTATCTCAGCAAGGGACTAAAAAGAGAGATGGTTGCATCTCAATAGGGGTCCAAAAGGAGATGATCTTTTAAAGAGAAATTTGTAATAAGTGCTTCTAGACTTATCTCAGCAAGGGACCAAGAGGAGAGATGGTTACATCTCAATAAGGGTCCAAATGAGAGATGGTCTGTCAAAGAGAAATGCTAGCTAATGAAGCTGAAATACCTTAGGGTTAGCTTCATTAAAGACCTCCAAAGGTTAGTGTTAAAAGTCCTTAGACCTAGGACCTTAGGCAAGCTAGGGTTGAGCTTGAGGTGGGAACCCGTCCCAAGCTTGAGGTGCTTGTCATGCTTACTAACTAAGGTGCTTGAGGTGCTTGTCATGCTTGATGAGTAAGGTGCTTGAGGTGCTTGTCGTGCTTGAGGTGCTTATTGTGCTTGCTTATTGTGCTTGCTTATTGTGCTTGCTTACTAAGGTGCTTGAGAAGCTTCCCATGCATGGGGGGTAAGGTGCTTGAGGGGCTTGAGTCCAAAAGGGACCCTATGAAGGAGGGGACAAGCCCCAAAGCTAGGGGAATCTTTGAATTAACATCCCACTCACCCAAAGGGCACCCCCTTTCTCAAGGGGCACATGGAAACATGTCAGGCTCTCCCTATGCTTAGCCACATGGTGTGCTTGAATCCTATTGACTGGGCTAAAGAGGGGTCCAATGAGCTTTTAGTTTAATTTGACAAATATCTAGATATTATCAAGCCCTCTTGTAGACCCCTAGTTATTTTGGAATTTTGTACCCAGCTTGGGTTATTTAGGGATTTTGCATAGTCATTTAACTGCATAAGCATGTTCATGATTTCATCTGCATATGCATTATCAGTTTTCTTTTATGTTAGTTTGCTAGAAAGTCTTGCTTACAAAGATAGCCCACTTAAGCTAGCTAGGGTCTAGAGGTTATTGAGATACTGATAATGTTTAAGTTTTATGTATCATTGCCGATTGGATATTGAGTTCAAGTTTTTATTGGATCGACCTGTCGCTTTGGTCAAGAATGAGTTGTAGGAGAGACCAAATTAGATAATTAAGGTCCAATAGGATTGTCCTTATGTCTTTAAAAGTTTCTTCTTTGGAGACAATTTTAGCAGTGAAGAGAGAAAGAGAGAGAAAGGGTGGTCTGCCCACCCGTATTAGAAAAAAAACCTGGGTAGAGTGTATTTCAACCGGTTGAAACAGTAAAATCCCAGTTAGATTTTGAGCTTGCCTTTGAAGAAACGGGAAGTTTACACAAGTTTTAGTGTAATTACTAGTAAAAGCTTCGAGTTTTGACTTAAAAATCGAGAGAGGGAGAGAAATGGCGAGAAGGGAAGAGAATAGAGAGATAGAGGTTTTAAGTTTAACTCTCATTGGATAAATCTTTAAGATCTCGCGGGATTGCCCCTACGAAGTTTTAAAAAAACTTTAAGAGTTGGGAATAGGGTCTTTAAGACATTGCTTTACATTGTTTAATTAACACTAGGTTGGTAATGGGACACTTTTATGTCCTGTTAAGTGACCATTTTCCTTCAATTATGTCAAGAGTTTCAAAATGGATTTTGAGGTGCTATCTGTCTAGAAAGTTGTCTCATGAGCTAAAAAGAACTCCACATTTTTTTGGAATATCAATTCCATCTTTAACCTTGTCCTTGCACAACATTTCACAACCTAAATTGTGTGAAAAAACGGGTCCTGTTTTTGGCTTTTTTCAACTTTTTGCAAATATACCACTCTAGAATTCATGTTTGTGAGGTCTATAATGCTAGAGAACTATCTTTAGTAGTCCTCAACATGTCCTGATGCTTCTAAGGAGAAATAAATGTTAAAGTTGTAAGTTATGACCAAATTACAAAAATTGACAAATCTTGTTTTTTAGCCAATTTTAGCTCTTCTATGATTTTTTTGGTGGCTTTCATGGTATCCAAATGCATTTTTGATTTTCTATGTCGCATATTGTAACATAAAGCTAATATTCCTTGAGTTTTGGGGCACCTAATACCCTATTTTGCATAGTAGACAACGATGGTTGATTTTTTCAATTATAGAAGAAAACGAAACATTCTAGTATATCAAGTATAGCTTTTTCAATATTGTTAGTTTCTTGTGACAACTACATGCATTTTGTAGGTAGTAACCATATCTAGTCATAAGGATCAAATTTGGCTAGATATTGAATAGTTTCTATGGGATTCTAAAACTCATAATGTTGAACCTAGTTTTTTCATGTTTGATGTATTTAGTACTTCATCTTTGTCCCCAAGATTCCCCTTGGTAAGAGATGTATTATTCTTTTGATATGCTCCATGGCTCCTTATGAACCTAAAGGACAATAGGGAACTAAGAAAACATGCATATATTATTTGTATTGAGCGTGGCTATAGAAACTTTGATGATAGGTTTGCAGAATGGTACAAATTCAACTTTTTTGTACCTATTTCTTTTGGCAAAACAAAAAATAGTGAGTGAGAAGCAATCATATGTTCTGATCATCAACCCATTGAAGTTAACTAGGGAATTTATCTCAAGTCCTACAAAAATCCCTAATCTTATTTTTATGCAACAAAACGTAAGAAATGACTGTTTTGATGAAAATGTATTGGTCCATCAACTTTGGAGGCTAGAGGGAGAGAGAGGAGAGAGCGCGAGCGTGAGTGGGAATGAGGGAGCCCAAGAGGGCTACCCTCCTTGAAAGAAAAGGTCTCCGGAAGGCAGGGCTGCCGAGTGTGCAGGAGTAGAGAAAGCGCATAGACAAAGCCGGGTTGAAGTGCAGAAAGATTGAAAGAGAGAGAGAGAGAGAGAGAGAGAGAGAGAGAGAGAGAGAGAGAGAGAGAGAGAGAGAGAGAGAGAGAGAGAGAGAGAGAGAGAGAGAGTCGGTGGTTGCAAAGGGGGGAGCCATGAGGGCAGCCCTCTATGCTGTGAGTGTACAACTATGGAGGGGAAGTGCAGATAGAGAGAGAGCGTGTGGAGCTTCCTGAAGCGAGGAGAGAGAGCTGCTAGAAGAGGAGGAGCCAGGCGAGCCTGAGAGGGAGCTGAGAGCAGGAGGCCGAGTGCAGTTGAGAGCCCGAGGAGCCAGGAGAGCAAGGGCACAAGCGAGGGAGTAAGAGAAAGGGAGTGAGTTGAGAGGGCTAAGGTGGGGTGTGTGCATCCTCGCATGAGGGTGCACTGCCCTGTAATGTGCCCAAGAGAGCACCAGAGAGGAAAGAAACTATGTGTGTGTGTGTAGTGAGTATAGAGAGAGATGGTCCTTTGTAGCGTTAGTGAGTCTAGATAGAGAGAGATCTACCTACTGTATCGCAAAGTTAGAGAGAGAGAGGTTGTCCACATGTAGAATTAGCAAGATAGAGAGAGGAGTTTAGGATCACCAAGAGGCGAGCAAGAGAGAGATTGCTTTGATGGTATATGCCGTGAGTGTGTAAAGAAAGAAGGAGAACGAGAGATAATCATTTGCCTATAATGCAAAATGGAGAGAGAAGGAGAGTCGCAAAGCAGCGACTGCTAGTGTTCTTTCGGACAGGAAAAGGAGGAGAGGAGGAGGTCAATTGGTACATTGCAGTAATCCATGTGTGTGTGTACCTTCGATATTGTATGCATGTGTAGTTAGTGTGGATGTGTCGTTGATGAGTAGAGAGAGAAGACTACAAAGAGAGAGAGAGAGAGGGTCTCCTAAAGATAAATGAGTGAAATAGCATTAGTGAGAGCAGAAGGGCTAGAGATTGAACCTAGGAGAAAGAAATGAGAGTGTGTGTCGTAACTGAGTTGAGTGAGAAAGATAGTATGTTCGTATCTGTGTAGGCAAGAATAAAAGAGAGAAGGTAGGTTCCAGAGAAAGAACATTATCGTGTTTTGTTGAGAGCAAGGAGGAGAAAGAAGTGTAGTAAAAAGAAGGACTAGGGAGAGAAGTGTGAGCAAAGGGATAGTGAGAGCATGTAAGTGAACAAGAGCTGACATGGATAGGAGCATTGGCAAAGCTATGCAGCACTGAAGTCGCAAAAACAGTACAAAGCGAATCATGATGAGAAGATCTAAAGCAGTAAAAGGTTGGTTTATATTTTGAAATATGAAATATAATTACAAACATAAATTATACAATAAATAATAAATTTGAATATTAAACATAAAAAGTTGAAACATAAATCAGATTTGCATATGTGTTTATGATTTCTCATTAGCATGAGTGTCCGCTAGAGATTTAAATTGAGAAAATATTGCATAGTAGAAGCATTGGTCTGGGAAGAAGCGAACATTTGCAAAACAATTAATAATTTGAATGCAATTATTTCAATAATTGTCTGTGTATTATGTCAATGAGTGAGTGTATGGGCAGTTGAGAGTGAGTTTTGACTCTGCAAAGTAAACATTTGTTTATCATTTATTGAGTTCACATGTCAGTTTAAAAGTGTAACTGTGTGTTTGTGGTTGTTGAAAAATTAGAGTATTTTGACACTGAAATATTGAAATCAAAAATTATAAATTGTCTTCATGACACATGTGAAAGAAATGCTTGTAAAAGTGGAGTTTGCAATGCATTACTGTTTGTATTTCACTTGGTTTTAGTAGATTTGAGAACGCATATTGGATTTTAGATATAGTTGGACTACAAAATATAGGAGAATAAGTAAGTTATGAGTGTTTATTTATAAATCTGTTAAAATGGGCTTGAGAGTAGTAAGTAAGTAGCAGATTAGTGCACTTTTATGCTAGTTAAGGGGGCCATTGGGTTAATTGAACGTAATTAGAAAGACTTGGAAGGCAACATTCATTTGGTGCGTCCGCCGGGAGCGAGCTAGCTGTGAGAGCTACGGGGCACCCCGGCGCATATATTTTGCATGCTGATACCCAAGGTTTGGCCAATAAAGAAGAGGTAATGTCTGTGTAGTAACGCTGAGAAAGGAAAGTCTTAAATAGACTTTGGGTTATCCTAGTGCATAGACTTTGAATGCTTGAACCTTGGTCTTGATGACCTTGAGTTTGCTAATAGAATATGTTAGTCGAGAGCCGTCTGTTAGTTTAGAGAAGCTGAGAGATTCAATTGCTTGTTAGAGTTAGCATGGTATAAAAGCAAACAGAGAGGGAGATGAAATTGGTGGAAGTAGACCAAAGTGTGTTAGAGGGGTGTGTAGGAGATCCTAGTGCACTTAAAGAAGAAAAGGCTATTCAAGTAGGACTACTTAAACAACACAAACTAGTTGATGAGTCTTTTGCTCAAATTCTGTAAAAATTGATTAGATTAAAGGTAGAAAATGGACAAGCTTTGATGAAGGCTAGACAAGATAAAGAGTCTTCCATGTTAGGATATAATTTATTTCAACGAGATATAATACGTTTTAGTGAAGAAATAGGAAAAACTAGTGAAATTTTAGATAAGGAAACTAAATCGCATGTTGAGGAAGTGAAAACCATGAGTGGGTGCATTAATACAATGTGAGAGATTCTAGATGAGACTAGGAAGCTTATATTTGGATGCGAATTAGTCCTTTCCAATGATGAGAGGCCACATGAGAGTGAGAAGCCTATGACTCCTATAGTCAATAATGACTGTTGTATTGACATATTAGCAAATCAATAACCATATAGATGTTTCTATTGATAGCCCATGTTTACAGAGAGATGTAGAAAGGGAGGAAAGAGAGCTAGATAATAATGTAGCTACCTTGACAGATATTGAGAGAAGAAAAGCCTTCTTAGAAGCACACCTTGATAAAGAGCATCTACAGGTGTGTGAGCAAATCTATTTTGAAATTCCATCACCTCTTCAGATGGCTAATATAGAAACCATCATTGCCTTGGAAAACCTGTCATATAATTCTAAAGATAAGTGTACATTGGATGAGAACGATTGCAATATTTTTATTGACTTTGTGAAGCAAAGATAAGGTATTAGGTTATCTTTATTTTTTTTAGTTCAACAGGGTAATCCTAATGAATCTAATGGTTTATGATATTTTTTAAAATTTTGATACGATACCATATGGAGGCTAACATTTTTGCTACTCTCATAATGTAAAGTGCTAACCATTCCTCTTTAGGAGATCGATCTCTATATATAGCACTCGTAGCATGCATGTATCTTGTGCAAGTAGTTTGTCTCCTTTAGATAATTATAGCACATGATATCTTGATTGTGCCTATTCTAAATAATTGACAATATCTTTATTCATTGGCAGGCATTTGCATTTGCACCATGTATTTTTTGTCACCATCAATTTGTATAGCTTAATTCTCTAAGTTTCTCTGCTACTACTTGGCAAACTTTGAGATTCTACACCTTTTGCTCTTGGAGAATTTGTGATCTATGATAACCATCCATATGTAGGGGGGTCTTTTGGCCATTGTAGCAAGTATAGTTTGAGCAATAACGCTTTTTGGTGTTTGATGTTTATTGACTTAGGTAATTGAGTTGATGCGATCATTTAAGCTCATTTCTTAAAGGGCATTAATACTCGGATGATTTATTGAGTTCAATGTTAGTACATTGCTTGCTATTGTTTACTTTTGTCATTTTTAGTTGATGCGACGTGATGCCATTTTTTGATGCAATCTTGACTAGCTGATACGATTTTTACTGGTGCTAATGCGATGTGATGTCATTTTTATTGATGTGATGATTACTGGCTGATGTGATGCAATGTCATTTTTATTGATGATTATTGGTTGATGCAATGTTTATTTTTTATTAATACAATATTTGTTGCCATGCTTATTTTTTATTAATACAATGTTTTCTACCATTTCTTGTTGATGCAATGTTTACTGCAATGTTGAAGTTGTGATTATTGTTAACGTTATCGCCATAATTATCATAATCATAATATCCTTGAAGTTTGCAAATGACGAGCATGATGTTTCCAATGAATACACACATCATATTTTCTTCTTGAGTCTATGCATGGCTCTGTAAAATGCTACATGGTGGGTTTTGTATTTAAGCTGGTTTCAGATCTTGCATTGTGTGAGTTTCAATGACAAAGGTAGGCTCTCTTTGGTTTAAATCCATCAAGAACTTTTGGGGTCTATGAATTGCATGGTTCTCTTAGATGTATGTGTAAATTGATGAAAACAAAAATATTTTTGAAGCAAAAATGCTAGCTACTCATGGTCAACGATAATAAAATTTGGTGTTTAACCCAAGATGATAGTGCTTGGACAAGTATTTTAAAGCGTCTCAAGGTTGGGCAGGGTTAGGAGCGGTGTGTATCTAGCCTAAATGTGGTGTACTTAAGAAGAACAAAAATGGAATTAGTGCAATGGAAAGAAGGGTCTCTATTGATGTTGTAGGCGTTGCCGCCGTCGATGAAGATGGCATGATAGTGTATTTATTTAAAATAAGGGTTTTATCAATTTGCTCGAAATTTACAGAGGGGTGGTTATAAAAAGTTCTTAAAGTAAGTTACATAGGGCTTTTAAAAAGAGGTCTCGAGCGCACATGATATATATGACTTATACATAGTGGACACCTCGGGGAAAAGATAAGATGGATCTATATCCTATTAAGGTGACCCAACCATTTGAAAAGTGGGGCTTAGACTTTGTAGGTCCAGTTAGGTCGGCAACCCGTAATGCTCAATCCCGGTATATCATCGTGACCACTGACTATGTGACAAAATGGGTTGAAGCTAAAGCTACACGCAAGGCAAATACAAGGACACCAGCTAAGTTTCTCTTTGAAAATATTATTACATGATTTGAATGATATTATGAGTGACAATGGTACCTATTTTATGAATGAAGTGATAAAAGAACTCACATCAGATTTCATGATATCCCACCATAGTTCTACGCTTTATTATCCACAAGCGAATGGCCAAGCTAAGAGTACCAACAAGACTCTAATTTCTATGTTGACTAAGATGGAAGAGGCTCATTGCAGAGATTGGGACTTGAACCTTACATCAACTCTATGGGATTATCATACTACTTATAAAGTGTCTATTGATTGCACACCGTTTAAAATGGTGTACGGTCAAGAAGCAGTAATTCCATAGGAGTTCGTCATTCCTAGCCTTCGAGTAGCTTCTCAAAGAAGGTTGGGATGGTAACCCAATAGTTGAGTGTTTATATATCCTCAAAAGGCTACAGGAAGAGAGGCAGTTGGCTGTGAAAAATGCCCTTATGGAGAAAGATAGGAGAAAGAAGTGGTTTGATCGCCATTTAATGAACAAGGATATCAAAGTTAGTGATGAAGTTCTTATGTATGGAGTGTGTAACAAAAAGAAAAAATTGAAATACGTTGGCAAAGGGCCATATAGTGTATGAAAAATTACCCACACAAGGTACCCTTCATGTGGAGACTCTAGACGGAATTGAAACCATTGGAGTTCCACAATGGGAGTAAATTCAAAAGATACTATGATCCCCCAATCCTAGAGGAATTGCATGCCATCTAATAAAAGAAAGTAGCAAAAGAACAAGATGAGTTAAATAAGATACAAGTCGGGATTGAAGCTCGAGGGCAACAACAACATATTAGACACCAACAAGAAGCTAATGTTGGAGTTATACATTCATTTCAAGTTGAAGCAAGTGACAATTTTTATAGACTCTAAACGGTCTCTACGTAATGCAGTGTTGAATATTTCCTATGGGAAAGTACTATATAATGCAATATTGGACACGGGAGCTAAACATAATCTTCTATCCTATGGAGTGTAGTTTCAGCTAGGAAAACCACCCTTATCCACAAGTACCATCCAACTCAAGGGTTTCTATAAGAAGAAGACAATTGGTTTTGGAATCCTACACACTCCTGTCATTATGACAATGGAACCATGGTTCAAAAAACTTTGGTCATGCCTATTGGCACCATGGGGGGTAACATAAACCTAGGGTGCAAGTGGATGTCTACAACTAAACGTAATATCGATTGGGGGACGAAAAGTATCACGATGGAAAAACCAACTCTTAGCCCTATTGCTCAAGGAATGACATACGAACTATCACCTCCTCATAACATATATAAGACAAGAAAACTTTGCAAATCTAAGGAGTTGAAACATCCTTGCCTGCACAACCCTCTAAAGCTTCAATCTCCATGGCTACGAGCGACAGACAATGTCACACCCAAGACTTCACTTGATTGGACAAAGGATAAGTATCAATGGATCCCCAAGGCATCATTATCAAACCCTCCTACATTTCAATTTCATTCAAAAAAGAAACCTCGAAAGAATAGGTCCACTCATATTAAGAAATGCAAGGCTATGTTGCATTGGGTTCCTAAACATCTATTAGAAGCCCATGGCTACTATGACGTAAATGATCAAATTTGGGTAACTTAACGTAAATAGTGTTCTTCCCTATCACCTACAGATCCATGTGAGTCAAACCTTGTAACTTCAAAGCTGATTGAATATTGTGGGAAGGGAAAGATCACAGAATATTACACACCTATTCCAAAGCTAGTTTGGGTTCCAAAGCAAGACCAATCTATTCCATCTAGCTCAGAAAGGGGGGATTCACATGAAGCTTCTATCTCCTCATGTAATGCATCCATAGATGTAAAACATTCTACACAACCTCCACCCGCCGTTGTGATTCCCCACAAAGCTACAAGAGAATCTACACCTCCATTGTTAAATTATCACTTGATGAACCACTTCAAGGTCGTTCCTGGGAAAGTATCTAGCCATCCTTACAACTCGATGAGGCACCTAACGTAATAGAAAACTATTGGCTAAAATCCTCACCTATTATCAATTGAAATAATTGGTTTCAAAGGGTAATGATATCTTTTTAGAATGTAGGATCTACCCAAGGAAGAGGGGAATGCAACTTACCATGTATCTTCTTGTAAATTCCCACTCATCATTCCTTCCTCGACCTTTTAACCTTGCAATCTTAGGGAATATATATATATATATATCCTTATACTTCGACTAGCCAAAAAATCAAAGAAAAAGAAAAAAACAAAAGTAAAGAGCAAGAGCCATTTATGTAGTGGGCTTGAAACTTTGAGGGCAGCATTGTATCTTTATCTTTCTTAGGGAAAGTTATCCTAGACACATGGTGCCAATGCTAATTCAAATCTCCAACAAAAATATATTGATCTAGCTATATATTGAAACACTTCGATGCAAATTATTGGCTGAAGAAGTTGTGACATTATAGCGACAGGAACATTGTACCATGATTTCTAACTCTCTTGTTAATCTCTACCTGCATCAGCTATAGACATCACACAGAAGCTTCGCCATGATAGCCTCTTTTGAAGGAAGTCCATTGCCTTCACATCCATAGTATGTTCGTGTAAATGGTAGTAATGTAACCTATCGTGTTCAATCTACTTGGATTGAAAAACAAAGCGTAAAGACAAATTTCTTTCAAAGTTTCTTATTCATCAATAACCAAATCATCGTACTTGCTTATACGCATGACAATGCTCAACGTATCAGCCTCGTTTGAGGAGTATACTATCACAAATTTAACTCAAACTCTTGGGTGTGGTTCAAGCCATTAAAAATATAAATTACTCTCTTTCAAAACTCCCATCGATGCGGCCAGCCTATAATTTCCATCCCAAGTGTATAACATTTTGCGGGACAAATAAACCAAGCATCTTTCATTTTTGCCTTGAACTCATCATTAGCTGCTTGCCAACCACAAGGGATCACATGTTTGCAAGATGTCATCATCTACATCGACGAAAGGATGGCTGGTGCATCAAGCAAGCATATAAAGCATCCCTTGGGCTCATAATACCCCTCCAACAAGAATGTATCGGCGAATGGTTTTAGTTGTTTAAGGTCCCAACTAACCTATCTTGCTTTCTTCAAAGTAGTCAATTGGCAAAGAGGAACCCAAGGTAATGGAGTATTGCGCTCCTCGTGCATGGGTCCAAAACATGTTAAGACCCACACTTTGCAACAATTATTGCTCCATTACACTCAAATGCTCTTATGTACCTTCAAGTTTTGAGGATGTTTCGGCAACATATCTTGGCGAATTGTAACATTTTTGTTAATTGAAAATTCACCTCTATCATTTTCTCTTGTTGACATGTATGCCTCCATTTCCCTGTCATCGATCTCTTCTTCAGAGTCTTCAACATCAGCAAACAACTTTAGAAGAGGCTCCCTCTTGCACTTTTACTTTTCCTTGTGCACCCTTCTTAGATGTTTTTTTTAATGTTACAACGGGCGGCGATGAAACAAAGAGAGACACTAGCAGATGGAGACGTTTATTGTGGTTCTTTCTTGTGGTCTTTGAAACTCGTTGATAAACAAAAAACATAATATTGGACCTTTAATAATTTACACACATCGAGAAGCTAATCTAAAACCATAAGAGATAGCGAAAAATAATACCAAATTGCTTTTAGGCCACACACTAAGTCTTTTCTCTACTTTTTTTGGGGTTGTCATTTCATTGTTCATCGAAGGGACATGAGAGAGAGGGAATCCTTGCCATCATATACTTCTATCACTGTAATGAATAGCAACGAGATAGCAATCTGTTGACATGAAGCCAAGCTAAGTTTGATGTCTTATTGATCTTCCCTAAACCCATTGCCTCTTCATTGTAAATGAGCTCAATGTAAGATTTAACATCATATTTCTTGGCAGTGGCCATCTTAAGTCTAAACAAAAATTGTAGCACAAATGCTCTAATACGCAAAACAATGCTTAAATTGTTATCATTTTTTTTCTCTCTCTCTCTCTATGCCTCAACCCTCTATCTCTCTCTACCTTGAACCGTCTCTCTCTCTCTCTCTCTCTCTCTCTCTCTCTCTCTTCCACCCACCAATCTTTCTCTCCCTTGTTCTTTCTCTCTCCCCCTTCACCCCCATCTCTCTCTCTCTCTCTCTCTCTCTCTCTCTCTCTCTCTCTCTCTCTCTCTCTCCCCAGTTAGCTTGAGAGAGAGAGAGTGAGAGAGAGAGAGAGAGGGATAAAGGAGTAAAGAGAAGATTATGTACCTACCTAAGTTCTCCAACAATTTAAATTTGCAATGCATAAAAAAACATTCTCTCCATGCCTTTATATAGGCATCTAGCTTCCGAACTTTGATCTCACCCTCTCTCTTCCCTTCTCTCTCTCTCTCTACAAGAGAGAGAGAGGTACCTTTCTGATGCCTTCACAAAACAAATGATGCCAAGTGATACTACATTATGAGATTCTATATATATAAACAAGCTTTTGCTTTTTTTGAGACTCTCTCTCTCTCTCTAGCACTCACTTAACGCAAGGGAAGGGGAGGGGAGAGAGAGAGAGAGAGAGAGAGAGAGAGAGAGAGAGAGAGTTGCCTCTATGAAGCCTTCACAAACAAGGTCATGCAAAGTGATGTTCACCACAATATAAGATTCTTTATATACAACTTACTAAAAAAAGCAAAAAAGCTTTTGCTTCTTTTGAGATTTTCTAAACCTCCCTCCCCCCCCCCCCCCCCCCCCCCCCCCCCCTCTCTCTCTCTCTCTCTCTCTCTCTCTCTCTATGATCTCAAGTGGGCCCACTTGAGATCAGAGAGAGAGAGAGAGAGAGAGAGAGAGAGGGAGAGGGAGGTTTAGAGAAACAGGGGAAGAGAAGGACTTAAATGTACATCTTTTAAAACTTAAAACATAGACAAAAAAATTTATTTAAATCTTCAGCCTCAAAAGCTAGAGAGAGAGAGAGTGGGGACGAGAGAGAGAGAGAGAGAGAGAGAGAGAGAGAGAGAGAGAGAGAAAGATATTGAGTGGGGAAGAGACATGTAGAGAGACAGTGAGAGAGAGAGAGGGAGACAGAGTGGGGAAGATAGTGGTAGAGAGAGAGGGGGGGGGGGCAGATAGAGAGAAAGAGAGGGAGAAGGAGATAGAGAGAGAAAGAAAGGGAAAGAGACAGGTAGTGATAGAGGGAGATGGAGAGAGAGGTAGAGTTTTAGAGAGAAAGGGAGATAGAGAGAGAAAGGAGGTAGAGAGATAATGAGAGAGAGTAGGGAGGGGGAAGAGAGAGAGGGGGGGGCAGATAGAGAGAAAAAGGCAGAGAAGGAGATAGAGAGAGAAACAGAGAGCTAGATATATAGAGAGAAAAGGAGATAGAGAGATGGAGAGAGAGAGAGAGAGAGAGAGAGGGAGGGAAGGAGGGAGGGAGCTAGAGATGAAGGGAGATAGGAGAGGGGGGTAGAGAGAAAGGGCATTATTGGGGGAGATATGCGAGAGAGAGAGAGAGAGAGAGAGAGAGAGAGAGAGAGAGAGAGAGAGAGAGATGGGAAAGATAGAGAGAGAGATGGGAAAGAAGTCAAGGTGAAGTCTGCTGAGTAAGAAGCAAGGTCTAAGGTCGATTTTCCCTTGCAAGGAAATCACACTCGATTCTTCATCGTGAGGAGATTGAAGCAATGAATGAAGGGAAGTAAAGATCTACAGTGTACAATGCAAAGGAGCTTCACCTTGTGGGTACCATATCAAAAGGAAGGAACAAGGGAACCAATCAATTTGAGATCCTGTTGTCAGGTGCAGCAGGTGAAGGAGCAATGTACATATCTGAGTATTCCAGCTGTAGCAAGGGAAGCAAGCTTGAAGGAGTAGGGGCCCAGTAGCTCAAACCATTTGAAGCGAGGAAGACTTGATAGGCAGGTGAGCGCATTGACGGGGCCGACTCAACACACACACACACAAGTATTGGGACAGTAGCTTAAGGAGGTCGCAGATGGTAGACATATCTGAGCCCCCAATAGCTCTCTAGAGAGACAAATAGCTTCTCTCGGCCTTTTGGTCTGTAGCATTTTTTGCTAAACAGAGATTTTTATTGAACAAAGATTTTTTTTCTTCAAAAGAATTCAAAAAGATCAAATTTAAAATCCTCCCAACGGGCATTTCCACGACTGCACCTAAAGCCCTTGATAAAAGCAAAAGAATGGCCATGAAAGCAAGAGCATTGACCAAGCAAGCATCGACAAGCGTAAGCACGACACCCACACACATTTTTTGATTGTAAGGGCCGACCTGCATGCAACACTGGGCCTGAAAGCGGCCCAACAAGGTGGTGCTTATGAAAGCAACAAGCGGAAAAGCGGAAGCGGCAAAAGCGCCTCGGCAAGGCAAAAGCCTACAACCACAACCAAGCAGGCGGCCATCAGTGGCGAGCACAGTAAGCCCGAGCATCCCCTGACATCGGCCCGACTCTCGTGGCTACAATTGTCACACTGTCAGCACGCTGGAGGTGGATATTTCCTTGGCAGCGCACACACTCTTCTTGACTTGGACACTGATAATTTTTTACACTCCTCGCATTTCTACGAACGACATAGACATCCCCTCACCACCGACCACATCTTACAGCAGACGAGCATTCTTGCGGATGGCTACTACTGTGGCATGCTCCAGTGAGGTGCCTCTTCCAGAGGAGTGACACTTGACATCGACATAGACGGAGACGACTCCCCAAATTTTTCCAAATTCCTCCCAAGCATACTTTGAGACACTCACACACATTCCCAAATCTTGCACACACACTCTTGATTACATTTTGGATCGGCATTTTGGCATCAATTGGATTGTTGGGCACACATGCATAGCTCGGAGGTGGAGTTGTGGTTTGATTACTGGCCAATGGACATTTACCAACCGAGGTAGATATTTTGATGACAACCGTATAGGTGGTGTGAATTTTTGGCCAACAAACATATTCTCGGCCGAGGCATAGTTGTCGGCATTGGCACCACATGTGGATTTATTTCACAAATTTTGTTAGACATTTCTCTATGGACTCGTTCCATTTTGGCATGCATTTTGTATATGCGCATTGATCTTCTTGTTCTCTTCTCTGATGGTTTTCAAAGATTCTTGGCAGCCATTCTAATATGGTCTTGATGTATGATCTTTGAGGTTATTGAGAGACGTCATTCTTTGATCGTGTGCATGCCTAGTTGGCATTTTGACCTCATCAATTGACAAGTTTCCACAGGTTGTTTTGGCAGTGATTTGGTGATCTCTTACTTGATGCCCATTGTACATGCATTTTAGTGAGTTGAGTGTCATTGAGCTCTTTTGAGAGCGTTGTTTCTGTATTGACAAGTTTTCCAGATTGCATCTTTTTGGAGCTTGTTTATGCGTGGACAATCCATTTATGTACATTGAGTGTGGATTGCCATTATATACATCTTGTGGAGCCATTTTGGGATTGCTCATTGGCTTTGAGCATTGTTTATGGTTTATGGTCTTTTGAGTCCTCTTTTGGAGACTTTAGTGGTCTAGCCTTTTCTCCCACTTTGCTATACTTTCTTGTTAATAGGTTTTGTCAGTTGATAGTGTTGAGATTCACTCCCACTTTGGCATCTTTACATGTGGTTTAGGGTTGACCAATTGCTTAGAGATTTTGCTCATTTTTCAGGGGAGAATGTGTTTGATTTTTCCTAGATTTTTCGCCATAATTTTGGCTTGATTGTAATATCTTATCTTGATTCATTTTTGTCATTGGATTGAGATCGTGATTCTCTATTGTTATGGTTGAGTTTTACTCCATGTTGATGCATTTGCGGATCTATTTTCTTGTGATTCTCTTGGATAGACATCATGTATGCGCTTGTGAGTCTATGGTTATGACTCATGAGAGCTGGAGTTCTTGATCTTCACGATCTCTAAGTTGTTGGCATTGCGGTTATACAAAGCACATGTATGACTAAAGTTTCTTCCACTACCACCATATCTGTCAACTACCTCGAAGCGAGTAAAATGAGGAATTTCCATAGACGAAGCCAGATGGAGGCCATAACACTAACCCCAAAAAAAAAGTGATAGCTTCATCTTGAAACACAGGAATAAGTCAAAAGGGGTGCACAGCAAGGAAGGGAGGCTACTTGTGCTCACCCTTTATGAGATTGTGCATGTGTAGCTAGCAAGGGAGAAAACAAAGGAGAATTGGGTTACTATGAGAAAGAGAGAGAGAGAGAGAGAGAGAATAGATTTCTTTGTCCATCATTGCTTGTCTTGCATCGTCCCTTGTCACCACCATAGCCTTTTGCAATGCGTCCCCTTTATTATTGTGCTCAACTTGGAAACCCTTCAGAATTGATAATGCATCTTGTATTGTAGTTTACATTAGCATCTTCAGAATTCATACCATCATGTTTAGTAGTTATAACCTTAGAAATTTTCACATCCATACATACTGAGGTCAATGAAGGATGCTATCTGTGTTGTTTTTTTTTATTAAAAAATCCATTAGTTAATAAACTACCCAAAGGCTACAAAACCACCTCTGTAAGAGAGGGCTACAATAGAAACATGGAGAGACTCTCCTAGTGAGGAAACAAAGTATATAGAATGAGGGCTAGATCACAAGATGGGAGGAGGAAAGAGCCACATTGGTGGCTGGTAGTGCCATCTAGGCACGCCCTCAACCATGGTGAAGAGAGGTCCTAGGCGCCAAAGTCGCAAGAAAGCCTCTGGATGCTCCCACATGCAATCAAAGTTGCCCTAAAGTATCTCAAACTGACCCTTGAGTGTATGAACTAGCTCCAGCCAAATGTCATGAACAGTCTTTGCCGATGGGGCATGGCGAGCCTCAAAGATGCAAAAGCAGCGAACCCACCAAATAAACCAAAGTGTCAGGCCGAACACGATCTCCCAACACCACTCCCTATCACTGCACCACTCTTGGGACATGAGCTTTGTGGCAAGCTAGAGTGTAGGTCGACCCCCCTGAATCACTATCATCATGCTGGTGGAAGCCAATTCAAAATGGAGTGCAGGGCCCATGAGAGTTGACCAGGCTACAACACCCCAAGTGTACTTTCGAGCTGTGGAGACGGCTGGCATCAGGCAAAGAACCTGAAGCCAAACTTGTTGTGCCAAGGGGCAATCCCACAAATAGTGACACTAGCTCTCTAACACAAGCTGCACTCAGGAGGGCCACTATGTATAAATTGAGTATATCACGTGCGTTCAAGGATCGTTTCTAAAACTCCTTATCAATCTGCAAAAAAAAATTTGATTCCATTTTACAATACCCTTCTGTATGTGAAAATGTGAGAAAGTGTAAAATTGAATAACCCCTTCTGCTGCACTCACGTCATAGTCACGTAATTATTAAGTTAACCCCTTGAGATGCTGCACATGCTGCTAAGAAGCCACTGTGTACCAACCAACTCCCAATTGTTGTAGCCATGTGTGTAACTAGCCACTGAAACATAGTAACCCACCTTGACTATCTGATGTCCCACAGGTGCTCCCAGAACCCTACCAAGAACTCAGTTTGAGACTTTCCTCCTGCCAATAAAGTGTTGTAGCTAGGCGATCATCGCTCTATGCTTTCAGTATGTGTTGCCCCAAGAGAGTTGTGTACTAGAAAAAGGGGGGCTCTAGGTGATCGACTGAGGAGAAAGGATCCCGCCATAACCACTCACCCGATCCCACTACACTTGTACAAGAGAGCAGCTCTCCCAAGCCCAAAGTTGCCAGTGTCCTGACTCAAGATGTGTTGGATTAGGATTTATGACACAAGTTCTTCCACAGATGCCCACAACTCGGATCATCTAAAACCAGCACTCTGCAACCTATGGTGCCTCAAGTGAGACTCTGTGTAGATGACCCTCTCCCTCAACCTCAAAAAACATGTGGGGTGTTGACTATAAGAAAGCCCTAATTGCAATGAGAACCTCCAAACGCATGAAGGGCCCCATCCATCTGGTGGCTGCTGCCTCAAGAGGGGTATGCTACTCAGTAGATATAGCCTCTATAATATCCTGACACATACTTTGTACCCCCCCTCATGCCTCATAATTGGATGCTCTGTAACTCCTTGAGAAGGCCTGAAAGCTGTAGCCAGTTGCCAAGTGTGTGGGTTGGACCCTCTGCCATGGGACCCCAAGAAACATGAGGTTTGCTACCAACCAAGTGGCCTCTCTATGTGTTAACCATAGGTTCCAAACAAGAGGCTATCTCAAACACTCCATGCAAGTGGGTTGGTGCTGCTCCAGGGCACTTCTCAGTTGCTCCCAAGACCTAAGCAAGCTCAAAACGAATTGATCCTCCCATCTCTTGCTTAGGCCAACACGGCCCATCTCTGTTAAAATCCAACTGATGGATGGGATCCAAGGGCCACCCATATGAGGGACTCAATCATGAATTTGGTGTAGCAATAGCTCCTTTCAGGGCTCCTCCCCTGGAAGAAGTCCTCTGACCATAAGCTTCCTAAGGAGGGCTTTGCTTTGACATGCTGGTTGATGATCCCCAACCCTTCTTGAACATGGTAGAGGGAGGGGGGGGGGGGGGGGGGGGGGGGGGGGGGGCTTACGGCATGCAGGGAAACAATCTATGAGAGAGAAGAGGCAAATGAAGTGAGGCGTGAGCAGGCTACAACTCTCGCACAGAAACGAGCAATCAGGGGTGGGGGGATATCGAGCGTAGGAGAGGGGGCGGGCGTGGTGATGGCAAGCGAAGCAGCAAGCAGTGAGTGCCTATAAGCTTTGACTCTTGCAAGTGTTAGGTAGGTGTCATAGAGAATAGAGGAGCACATAACCTAGATGCAGCGGGAGCTGAGTTTGATGAGGTTGTAGTTGATGATACTAAGATTTTGTCACTGCGATAGCCCTCATAGTACATTGCTTTGCAAGGTTTTGGAGCTCGGAGCCATTGCCCGCTCCTTCATCTTGGAGCCTTCTTTAGCTCTTGTAATGTCACAGGAACAACCCTCACTCTTGTAATCCACCTCATGAAAAGGCTAATTTTATTCCTGATGAGTGGTGGGAACCACCGCACGTGTGGTTTCAACAACCACGATAGCACATAACTTGAATGGAGGAAATAGAGGAGCATAGAACCTAAACTAGCGCAACATTGAAATTTTGCAAGCCCACGAGCATGCAAGGGTCCACAAGGTGAAGATGATGGTAGCATCACTAGTGGCAAGCTTAGACTATTGTGCGATAGTAGTACATGAGTAGCACAACACCAAGATGACATTATGCAAAAGTTGCTTGTGGAACAATGCTTATGCTCAGGGGAGGACGGAGTTGGAGATAAGGGCAAGTCCTTCCAATAAGGTCAAGGAGCCTATGTTGTGTGATCAAAGAATGCGAGAAACAATTAGATAATAGCTAGGGGCTACTTGTTCAAGTTGTTAGCAGTTTTTAGCTTTTGACACATGCTACATGGGGAGGTGATTGGTGGGTGAGTGGAGATCATGCAATGATCAATGCCACTTTTTGGCTCATAGAGAGAGAGAGAGAGAGAGAGAGAGAGAGAGAGAGAGAGAGAGAGAGAGAGAGAGAGAGAGAGAGAGAGAGAGAGAGAGAGAGAGAGAGAGAGAGAGAGATGGTCAGGTGGATGGTGGTGGGTAGCTCCATAAAGCCACTGCGTACTGCGTAAGTCGGTCGGGGGGGGGGGGGGGGGGGGGGAGGGGGGGGGTGTACAAGCCAAAAAAAAAGGCTCACAAAAAAGTCATGCTTATTTTATGTACCATTGGCGAGTGTAGGCGCCACTGAGCGGCGAGCGAGAGAGAGAGAGAGAGAGAGAGAGAGAGAGAGAGAGAGAGAGAGAGAGAGAGAGAGAGAGAGAGAGAGAGAGAGAGAGAGAGAGAGAGAGAGAGAGAGAGAGAGAGAGAGAGAGAGAGAGAGAGAGAGAGAGATGTGAGTGTGGGGGTGGGTGCATGAAACTTGTGCCAACTACAACATTGCATGGGATTCTATTGGCGGCGATTTTCAGAGAGACTGGGTGAGACTGAAGCAGCAACAACTGGACGTCCATGTTGTGGCACTTGCCTCCATTTGGTGGTGGTCGTTTGGGGCAGCAGTTCCATTTGGTAGCAGTTGGACTATGACTCCACAAAATGGTGAAGCGGTGCAGAGCCTTTTGAAGTCTTAGGAATCATCGTTGCTGCTTTTGTATTCCTTCTTTCAACTTGTGCAGATCTCTGATTCTCCCATACTAGGGTTGGGTCGCACGATGGTTACATATTTAAGATATATTGGAGGTCTCTTAAGGATTGATTCCCATGTGAGGCAGAGATAATATAAGAAAAAAACCAAATTGATTACTTTGCCTTTTCCTATCTTGTACCGCTACTGATTTATTATGATATGAGTCTCTATGATGTGAAAATTGTAGTCTATTCTTAATCCTCCATCTTTGAACTAGCTCAAAAGAATGTCTTTGACTCTCCCTCCATCATCATCTTGAGGCCACTCTCGCCTAGTAAGTTTCTTTTAAACAGTTGGTTATGCTTAATTATGTTATTACATCAATTATTTGAGATTGACTATAGATCTTAATCAATATGCAATGTCTATGATGCTCATACGTACCAACCATACTATAAAACATACACAAATTGTGCATCCATATGGTCTTTCTTTATTGGAGAAAAAGAAACTTAGTACACCTATAAGGAAACATTTTCAACATGCGAGAGTGAAATTAACACATAAGAGGGAAAAAGAATCTTAGTTGTAGCCCTTGGAACGCTTTGCCCGGACATAAATTGATCGTTTCTCATAAAGAGCACTTTAATAATAAAATATTCACAAGTGCTAACATATCTCATCATCTTTAAATTTTTCATGCTTTTCCACTTGTTATTTGTAATAATTAATTGTTAATGCATCATAAATAAATCCCATTACACTTACATGACATTGGGATGGACATCACAGTGATTAGCAGAGGACTTTCATGAGTACGAGGAGCTCCCCAACGAGAAGCTAGAGTCCACTCTCCACGACTTGCAGGATATGCTAGAGCTAGTAGGAATCCTCTTCCCCATCCTGCACAGTGTTGAGATATCAAGCTCAACACATGTTTCTCCTAGATGACTATCATTGATAGTCAGCATCCCTGGCACGTGGTAGCGGATAGGAGGATATTTGCCAATGATATGATAGATGGGCTTCATCAACTTGATCTACCTATGGGAATGATGGCATACTTATCCTGCTAGCTCACTCACTAGCGGTTTTACACTAGAACCTTGTATTTAGGTTATTCTCTAGTTTGTATTTCCCTTACATTGAGTAGACCTTTCTTATCTTGTTGAGAAGTGAAGAAGAAGAAGAAGTTTTTAGCCTCTATCTTCGCGTGTAAGCTCCTCTGGTGTGTGTGTGTGTGTGTGTGTGTGTGTGTGTGTGCTTGCAAGAGCTCAAGCTCTCTCCTTCTCTATCTCTTTACATTGTATCAAAGCTGTGGGGTGCAGATCTCACATTTGGTGGTGTAGGAAGCTCCATTCTCTTTGCAATGTTCACAACTACTATTTATCAATGTGGAACAGGTCTTTGGTGTATGTACACACATTGTGGTCACATGTGGTGACATTTATTGAATATTTTTAGCAGGCTATTTGTACAATGCAGATTTGTGAATTCTGCAGCTTGCATTTGAAAGGTGCTAGTAAATGTGGTGAGTGGCCTCGATGCCAAAGACATGGGATGGGGCGTGTTTGTGTGAAGGAGACCTACGTGGAGATGACAAAGAAGTCAGTGCCATGTTCACAATCGTGGAATTCTTAATGTGTGTGCGTGTGTGTATGAGAGAGAGAGAGAGAGAGAGAGAGAGAGAGAGAGAGAGAGAGTAGAATGATTCTTCCTTTCAAAAGTTCACGCTTGGGCAAATCTGTAAAATGGGCATAGTTTTCCACAACCCCATTACAAATTGGAACCTTGAAGGCCATAGTTCAAGAATCTAGCAAATAATTCATGGAATTGAATAAATGCACACCCATTCCTTACATGGAATGGATGTACCAAAGCCCTTCTCTTGGTTAACATAGCCTTTTATAGTATCCCACGTTACTTCTTTGGTGAGTTCACGTTTGGGCAGGCAAAATAAAGTAAAAGGTGGTGCAAATTTGTAAAATGGGCACACAACCCCATCAAAAGTTGGAACCTTGAAGGTCTTAGCCGACTCTTTCCTTGGCTTCTCCTGTCAAAAATCTAGCAAATAATTGATGGAATTGAATAAATGTAGGGAAAATTATCAAAATATCCCTCTAATTTGTGGAAATTCCCAAAATACCCCTCAAATTTCAAAAATTACCAAAATATCCTTGTATCTTTTTTGGTTGAATTGTTCAAGATTTTTTAATCTTTATTCCTTTTTGACAATTAAGATCCGTTTTTGAGTGTTTAGCATGTAATCTGTCACAAATCACCTCGCGTGAAGTAATTCATCTCCAAAGCCTACATAACCGACTCAAATTCTAGTTTTAACATCTTGTATTGATAGATTATGAAAAGCTACACATTTTTTTATCTTTAGAGAAATTTAATCTCATGACTAAGGGCATTTTGGGAATTTTGGAAATATTGAAGGGCATTTTGGGAATTTATGACAAAATATTGGGGGTGTTTTGGGAAGTTTCTAAATTTGAGGGGTATTTTGGGAATTTCCACAAATAATTTTTCCATAAATGTTCTGTACAACTCACAAGGGATCATATTTGGGTGCATTGTGCTCTATGAGGATGCGTACGTACACGACTCTAAAAAGGCTCTCTAATCCTAGAGGGTCATCTTCGTGGACTCAATCGCAATATAGGTGGGTGCTCTTGGCTGCATAGAAATAGAAATTTTGTGTGGGGACAGCTTCTATGATCGAGTTGATCTTTGAATCGTGATGCGTTATGACTCCTGAGTTTTTTTTTTTTTGCATCGTTGAAATTCTCAACGTAGCCTAGCCGACTTGGCCCGTTTGACAGATATAAGGAGAGGCTCAAGGGTAATTCTTTTGAAGTTTTGATCGAGGAATCCCATTGTTTCATCGACTTGTCCTTTTCTTTCTCCTTCGTCATCAGCCATGTCTGCGCCAGCAGGAGCTGGACCACGAGGAACCGTGGGAGCTCGCAGGAGAAGGGTTGGGGGAAGCGGTGCAGGCAGCACGTCCCTTGGTAATGGAAGCGCCGGCGGCAGCAACATGCTGCGTTTCTACACAGACGACGCCCCTGGCTTCAAGATGAACCCCACCTTCGTCCTCGGCATGAGCGTCTGCTTCATTGCAGCTGTTGCACTCCTCCACGCTGTAGGCAAGATCTATGCATCTCGATCTGCTGCTTAGCTATTAAGGCCTCTTTTCTTGGTTTTAGTCATAATTTTGTGAGGTTGTAAGGATCTGCATCAGAAGCAGATCTGGCAGTGAAATTGACTGCCTACAATTCTGTTGTAAAATCTCTTGAGCAATTTTGCGTTGGATACATTTGATTCATCACGAGACGTCGTCGTTTTTGACAAGTTTGGATATGGCTGGATGCTTGTGAGTCTTTGTGCATACAATAATGTTTATGTATGCAAGATCCAAAGTATGTATGTGTGTTGCTTTTCTGAGATTTATGGGTTTTGGGCTTGTTCAAGAAAATGGGATTTTTAATGATGTAGTGACAAGGTCTGAAAATGATGTTTTCTATGTAAAGGGAATTTTAATGTTGGTCTTTGTTGCTCAAATGTGGAAAGTTAAGTCACACCGCTTCACTTATGCTCGTGGGTGACTCTGATCGGCCTTAACATGAACTCCCAATGTGCTGCTGTGTATTTGCGAGATCGATTTTCTCAGCAGCTATGGGTAATTTGTTTGTCTGAGGCAATCATCATATATCAAATGCAAGATGTTTGCTGATCTCGTTGCCACGTACATGGAAAATACCTCTATTGATTCGGTGCAGTCAGAGGGTTTCCTGCATCTTGACATAATTTGCCAATGTTAGTGAATCGCCTCTTTTTTGAGTGGACGTGGCTCTGCAGATATGGTGCAGTTATGTGACTTCCACTCATTACGCGACATGAAAGTAGAGCAGGCCATAATTGATGTGGCTGTAGGCTTGTCTTATTATTTTGCATTTTGAAACTCGTGATATTCATAGAGCTTTTGGATGGTGGTTTGGTTTAAGGAAAATTTGTGTACAAGAGGTTTGCCATATATGTGATGCTGTCGCAAAGTTGTCAAGCACCATCCCAACAGTCCATAGATTTTAATGTCATGCTATGTTGAAGCGATGTGGGAATTCTGGTGTAGTTTTTGCAATTTTGTTTGTACTCCATACTGTGGGTGTTTTTTAGCACCTCTGCTACATTTATTGGCACTCCCTTTCTGCCGAAAGGGAGGGTGAATGCTAAGCCAATTTCAGCCTGTGTACTGTGGAAGTATCACATGGTTGCTTTTTAGAGCGTTTGTAAAAATAGTAAAATCGTTCATCTGGAACTTTTTGACGAGTGAATTTTCAGTGACAGCAGTTGACAGTTAGTGATTTCGCGAGTTTGTGTGGGAGCTGAGAGTTGTGCAGGTTTGTTTCTCTCCCTCTTTTTGATGATTATCGCCTGTCTCACCAAGTTCATAAGGACTAGATTCATTCTCACACAAAAGAAGAGGTCTTGGATAAGAAAACCATCATGCACCTGCGTATAACTGTATGGTAAGGCAAGCCATCCTCTATAAATATGTTAAGAGGCCATTGCTCAAAAATTAAAAGGATAGATGATCCTGGACCTTGTACATTGATTCATGTACTGTATGCAGAACAGAACTTATCTTCTTCTTAAACATTATGCCTTTGAGGTGTGATGTCATAGACACCCTTGAGGTGTGACGCCATAGACACCGCCTGCATAGGGACAGCCGATGTACTTACCTACCGCATATCTTGTGGGTTGACCTCTTTTACATTTCTGGGTTGGGTTTGTGCTTGCAGCTGTTGAAACATTGTAAGCTCTGCTACGTTCAGAGGACTAGAAACATATTTTGCCGGCATTGCAAGGCTGGAAGCCTCCAAAGTGGAAGGCCTTAGGTACAGAGGATGGAGCAGCCAGAGTTGGTGCAGATGGTGCCCTTTGCTGTTCTGCTGCTTTTGCCTCCTTGCCTATTACTCAACCAACTTTGTGACAATGTTTTGACCAGTATGTTTTTTGCATTTCAATCAAGCGAGCCTCAAGACGTGCAAGAACTGTAGTTCCCTCAAACCCCTGTTCCTCATGCGCTGGTTCAGCGAAATTGATTCATGAACCCCAATCATGCCTCTGCAATGATTAGCCGCTGAATTCCAAAGCCTCCAAAAAGGCAGAGCATTCCAAGGCGACCAAGGATATTTCGCCTGGCAAGAAACCCTCACTTCGCATTTGGTTACAATAGCCAAGGGCTCCTTTCTTAGCCATGCTTGGCATATTCTCCCATAAGATCACCCCAAGGACATTGCATGACAAGAAACTCTTGACTTTGCAACTCATACATACATATATACATGTAGTACTAAAACGTATACACACATATAATGCACACACGTATGTGTAATGTTTAGATGCACACACACATTTAATGCTTATAAAGATGCATGCGCATATGATTGGTGATTTATGACATTACCAACTTGCAAGACTGCCTGAATCCGTTGCAAAGGTAGTGTCCATGTGCTAAGTTAGCTGTGAACCTACATGTGAACAATTACTTTCTTTGGCCTCTATATTATAAACCATTTCTGCTCCCCCTGTACCATTTTAATATAGGTTCGATCACCTCTTCCCAACTTGAATCAAACACACGAATTGGAAGCTCCCCTTCTTCATCTTAATGCCATCTGAACAGAAAAACAGAAAAGCTAAATTACCAGAATGAAAGCACCAGAAGCTTGTGCTAACTTATGGATTCCGTATTCATTGCTTATTTTTGGGTGCATCATATTTGTCAATGTATATTTTTGTGAACCCTTCTTGCGATCATAAAGGGTTGCATCGATGAAGGTCGAGTGCAAAGGCCTACACCGGAGCTTTGATTGCGTACTATGTGACATCGCCAAACTACAAGAACCACACTTGTCAGGTGCAACGGAATTAAAATGGTGAAGATCTAGGTTTTACACTTCTACAAATCTTTTAATTCTTTTCCTTGCATTGGTGATTGCTTTAGCTTGATTGATGGTTCCTTTTACTTTTTCCTTACGAGAGGGATTGGACAAGGCTCCAACCAACCCTCTCAAGGGGCCTCCACACCGTTGCCAATGTGGTATTTGCTTTAGACTACTAAATGGAATGTACACACATGCAATATGTCAAGTGCAGACTCTAGTAACTCGAATGGGGAATGTCGCTTTGGAAACTCTTAAGATGAAGCACCTCCAAGGCTTTGGATCCGTCTCAATGTGGGATTGGAGATGGCAACCAAGCAGTGATCTAGGGCTGAATTGTGCTTCTGATGTGAGAGGAACGAAGGGCTGAAAATTGGCTATAAAAATGTAGATCTAGCACGCAAAACGCAGTAGATCTATTGCGTAAAGAAGGGGTGAAAACGTAGATCTCGATGATGTTGATGATGGACAACAATGGGAGCACTCAATGTTGATGAGGGAATGGCCGAGGAGAGGCTCAATGGGCTATTGAAGTATTGGACTGCAATGGGAATGCTAGCGATTGTAGGTCCAAGCCAGTTTTTGTGAGGGAAGGGCTGAAAATTAGAAACGCTAGGGCTGAACTCATCTAAAGACGCCCCGACAGATCTCTGGCACTGGCTGCAATATGGGGAAAGCGCTAGGTCTCCGTTAGATGGAGTTCTTTCTAGACGATGTCCTCCATGGTGACTTCTGAGAAAGAGGCTTCCTTGGGTGATGTGGAAATGTCCAAAATATAAGGATGGTGATGATGTATCTACTTGCAAACAATATCCTTGTTGGTTACCGGTAAACAATAACCTTTGTTGCCTCAACTCGATGGTGTGAACCAAATTGTGGATCCGATGGATGCTCGTAGAGCGAACAGTGGAATATGCAACTACCAATGTCCACGAAGATTACCGGCCAGCTTAAATTGCCCCTACGCGGGAAGATTGGTGAGAGCAACTCTGGATGGGAGATGAAGATGGATATGTTCTTTGGACTACCCACGAACTATGGCAAGTTCTCTGTATGATGTCTCCTGAAACCCACAAATACTTCTCAAAGATAGAGGCTCCTCTTGGGGCTTCAACTAGATTACCATATGATGGAAGCTCTATATGAATCCTCATTCCTGTAACGGATGTGGCTGCGAATGTAGGCTCATGATGCTTGCGAACTCTCATGTTGGTTGCCTCGGATCGGAACCCTTAGGCTCCGGATTGATGGCTATCGATTGCTAAGAAGATGTAGATGATCTGTACCTAATATTCTACCAAAAATGTGTACAAATCAACAATGATGCAATGCCTCTTATAGAATGATGGAATTCTCCGAGCGGATGAGAGAGATGGTTGTACAAACATTGCCAAGACTCTAAAGCTAATAGGCTGATCCGGATGGCGCCTTCCTTTGTTGTCATAGATCGCTAACAAATCTTGATACTCGTAATTAACATCTCCATATTTCTGATGTATGTCTTGTTACGTGCACATCTAACCCTATGTGTACGTGGACAAGCTACTTCATGACAAGGGTTCGGTTCAGTTCAGTTAGCCTAGCTTAGGAAGTGTTCTGGCACTTTTGTGAATCTGTTTGCAGACCGTGTATGTCCAGGCACTTAGTAGATGCATATGCTTTGGTTGCACACAACATGATCATCAGATTACCATCAAAACCCATCAGGACCATTTTTACAGTGCATAGACCTATTTTCCCTATTTTAGCCATTTTTCACTTATTATTTTTAAGTGACTTTTATCAGGAACTAGGTAGGGCAATTTTGATAAGCAAGTACATAAGAAACCTAGCGCTAGCACTTTCTGGCAGAAGAGGCAGCAGAGAACAAACATCCGGCAGTGCACCTTCTCAGCAAGACCCCCCCGCGACAAACCTAGCGTTTTCAGCCAAGACATAGCCAGCATTTTCAGCAGTGTAAATCAGCCAACGTCTTGCACTTGCAGTGTCCTTGGCGGCAGCAGGACCCAGATCAGCCCTGGAGTTTTTTCATTGCAGAGCAGCCCGGCAACAACTGAACAACAGAAGCCTAGTGTTTTTGCAGCAACCCCAAATTCAGCCCTAGCGTTTTTGGTTTGCAGATCAGTCCCTAGCGTTTTGCAGATTTATCGCGAGAAGATCATCAGAAGCATCAGCGTTTTCAGTTTTCAGCACATAGACACCGCAATAGTAGTCCCGAACCTCGCAGATCTCACCTTCCCGTTGCAAATCCTCGCCGCACGGTCAGATCAACGAGCGTTTGCAGATTCAGCCCAGCATGGTAGGTGATTGCGAATTTAATTTTCTATTGTAAGAAAAATAGATATGACGCAGATTTCAGCATCTGCGTCGTCGTTGCATCGTCGTCATCGACATAGAGTCAGAATTCAGCAAATAAAGATTTGCAGATTTTAGCCCTTAGCGTTTTCAGATTTCATCCCGTCTCGTTGTCGTCCTAATCGCCGTTGACAAGTCCAAGCATTGTAGAGATTTGTGCAATTAGTAGTAGACCGCTCTCGCCATAGAGAGTGGGGCCTTTGGAGGAGGGTTTTGACAACATTCTGGTGTCGTATTCTTCTCTTTCTATCTCTCAGTCTCAGCACCTTCATTCATAGTGTTCACCACTTTGTTTGTGTCCATTGCACTCTCTCACTAAAGGAACGGAAGGCTCTCCCTTAAGTAAAAGGAACCTTGAGCACAGTTCGGAGCACTCATCTTGAGCAAAGTTCAACATTCACATCCGCTGCACCTTACATGTCTTCAATGACGCAGTCTGTCACTTCAAAGCATAGTTACCCGGAACGCGGAACGGGAACGGCAACGAGATCCCCGCGGAACGGGGGAACGGCTAGGGGTCCGGAACGGGAACGGCGCGGAACGGGAGGTATAAAAAACACCCAAATAGTGCATTTTTTAGCTCCTTGTGTTTAAATACAAGGAGTATTAGAGTGCTTTGACTCTAATACTCACAAAAAACTCGTTTTGAAGACCATTCAACCTTGCTATGACTAGATGATGAGAGAGAGAGAGAGAGAGAGAGAGAGAGAGTGAAGAGGGAGAGACTCGAGAGAGTGAGAGGGAGAGGGAGAGATTTGAGAGAGTGGGAGGGAGAGGAAGAGAGCTTGAAGGCTTGAAGCCTTGAGCCTTGAGAGAGTGAGTCTTGAGAGAGAGAGATCTTGAGAGTGTGAGAGGGAGAGAGCTTGAGCCTTGAGGATTAGCTTGTGGAGAGAAAGGGGGAGGGGGGT
This sequence comes from Adiantum capillus-veneris, assembly GCF_014529385.1. Lineage (NCBI taxonomy): Eukaryota > Viridiplantae > Streptophyta > Polypodiopsida > Polypodiales > Pteridaceae > Adiantum > Adiantum capillus-veneris. Next base: position 86,660,505 of record NC_140953.1, on the reverse strand, counting down.
GCATTTTATGAGTCCTTGAGGCCTTGCACATTTTATGAGCCCAAACATTTACTTCAATTTTTTCAATTTTTGCCAAATTTGTTTGTAGCCGTTGGCCGTTCCAGGGGCATTCCGGAACGTTCCGGAACGGCCGTTCCGGTTTGCACTGGCCACCCGAAACGTCAGACGTTCCGGGACGTTTCGGAATGTTCGGGAAGGGAACTGCCCCCCGGAACGCCGGAACGGAGGCTAGGGGGCGTTCCCCGGTAACTCTGCTTCAAAGAAGTCATGCTTGCAAATATCCATGCTAGGATTTTTTACTTTGAGGTGGTCAAGCGTGCATACCAAGTCAACCACCCTCTTGTAGGCGCACCACAATTGTAATCCCCAATATACAGTGTTTTCCGTGCTAGAACGGAAAGAAAAGAGCACGCTCATTTTCTCTTGATGTGCATGAGTTCACGCTTGCCACATAGGCGAACTTGTCCAGGTTTGTTACTAACTTTGTCCTGATACTCCAGGTCTCCAGCTTGTTTTGCAAGGTCATTTGTGCAAGCTTCATATTGGGAATTTTATGCTTTTCTCTTCCTCTTTCTCTTTACTACAAATTGAAAAATAGTTACTTGGTAGAAGCATTGACTGTAGCCATTTCAATTTGCGAACTTTTGTAAGCTTTGAATGTTTTGAATGGCATAAATTGTTTGCAAAAAGAGCATTGTGCCTTCAATTGTAATTACATCATTCAGCAAGTACCTGCATTCTTCTCATCTTTCCATATTGTCAAGGTAGAAACGAGTATATGAAATAGGAAAGGAGTTGTAAAAATTTCAACTTTTATTTCCTTGTTAATTAAGGCTTTTTAGATATTTGATTTAGATGAGGTGGTCATTGTCACAAACTGCTGACGTGTTAAGCCACTAAAGAATAAAGCCAACTTGTAGATCCCGATCGAGGGGCCTAAACCCTAGAAGAATCAGAAGCAGTAGAAGAAAACCCTAGTAGATCACAACTTTAATTTATGTTTTTTGACATCTCGCAACCGGTGTCTCTTCTCAAATTGAAAACCTTGGAGGTCCAGTGTGATTGCTATGTCTTGGGCCTGCCATCACTGCCACAAGAACACTGTCCATCGAGGCTTGCTTTGACTATTTAAGAGCTTATGGACCATGCCACAATCGATTGATTGTCCCTCGGAATGACCCTTAGAAATTTTTGGGCTAACTTGAGTTGTTTTGCAGATATGCTATAATCATGGACGATTACTTTCTTTCAAGAAGAGGGGATGTCACAAACTGCTGACATGTCAAGCCACTAAAGAACGGAAACCCTAAGAAGAAGCAGAAGCAGCAGAGGAAGTTTTACCAACTTGCTAAGTCTTGCCAAGCGGCCTATTTTTTAAGAGGAGTTCCCACCAACTTATGGGACCCTGTCCGATGGGGCCCAGAGACCTAAAGACATTAAAACAAAGCAGGACCCACTTACACAGACACACACAAGAATTGTGTAAAAACGTGATGATGTGGTAGCTGTATGGAAGACCTGGATTTTGTGCTGACATGATGACGTGGCAGACTATATGGATAGTTCCGGATTTCCCGCTAACAAGATGTATGGACTTCCATGAAACACATTGGTAGCTTTTAGCGTTAGTTTTTGAGACCAGATGCTTTTAGATCTCGAAGCTTTTCATGTGATTGTTTTTCATGGCCAAGGGCCTTCAAATATGTGCCATGGGCTCATTCTCTAGCACGCTCTGCGTGGAGGTGCAGGGCATGGAGTATGGACGTTGTATTGAGTTCAATCAATATAAAGAAATACCGAAAGGGGTGTCAGGTTTTGGGGCCAGTGCTCTCTTGCGTGGGAACTCCGCCACTCCCAGTTTCGTGCATCGTGCATCTCTTTCAGTTTAGTTGTTATTTGAAGTGCTTAAAGTTGTTCAGTATGTTCTTTTCCGTCGGCACGTGGTGCCCGTCCCCGTTACAATCATTGGTTTTCTTTGCTTTCAGTTAACAAAGCTGGTATTATTGAGCCCTTGTCTTATTTCTCGATGACATTCTTGAGCAAGAGTTGAGGGAGGAAAGTTTTGGGATAGCTAGGTACACTGCATTTCAATATAAGAGTTGGCCTTTCTTTCTTTTTTTTTGCGAGAAAAAGATGCTTCTCTTAGTTAATAAAACTGCCCATTGAGGCTACAAACCTCCTCTACTAGAGAGGGCTACATCAAATGCATGGGGAGACTCTCCCAGTAAGTAAACAAAATATGTACAATGCAGGCTAAATCACAAAATGGGAGGAGGAAAAAGCCACACTGCTGGACGGTAGTGCCATCTAGGTGCACCATGGACCATGGTGAAGAAGGGCCCTTGGAGCCAAAGTCGCAGGAAAAACTCTCTACGCTCCCGCATGTGGTCGGAGCTCCCCTGAAGTCTCTTGAACTGACCCATGAGAGCATTGCCAGGCGTTTTTTGGGAAGTCTTTTTCAGGATTTTCTTTCATAATTAGACGTCGAAGGTAATAAGTGTCAGTGCCTGATGGCTCCTCATTTTATCTTGGACTGGCTGCCATGAGGAAATGTTTTTCTATACGTTTGATAATCAGAGTTGTCGAGTAATGATGGGTTTTTGACATCATGCGTTGGCTTCTATGCTTGCCATCAATGCTCTGAATAATGTTCCTTGAGGTTCTCCCTTTTCGAGTGTTGATCTCCTGGTTGCGAGAGTCCTCGCCTACTGTGCTATCAAAGGTTGATGGTCATTTATGTATCTGCTTAGCTACAGGTTTCTTGCTGATAATAGATGCCGTATTATGCTTTTTGTTGGATGAGTTGATGAGCCCAATAGTCTTTGAAACTCAAATCTAAATGGGTACATTAGTGATCGGCTAATGCTCAGGTGAAAAGAGTTTTGAACCTCAGCTTTGGTGAAAAGAGGATGCGTTGACTTGGAAGAGTGATGTATTTGGAAGGGGTATTGAAGCGGCAAGCTGTGAAGGGGGTGTTGGAAAAAGATGTGGGGGGGCTGCCCGCATGAGGCTAAGTATGTGTAATCGCCCAGGAGGAGCTCGTTGGGGCTATACAGGGGAGAGAGTGCAACACCTCACGAGGGACGAGCTGCCTAGAGTCGAAGGGACGCGATTGAGATGCAAGATCAGGAACTTGGGGTCTGATCACGGGTCAAGAGAAGAGGAGGCCGGCTACAGAGAGGGAGGCGGGCCTTCCAGGGCTGAGGGCTACACGAGGCTTCTGAGGTAGCTCACCAATTGCAAGGGCAACCCCTACAGGAACTTGAAGGGCTGCCAGCTGTGAGGAGGGCCGAGTGCATGGGAGAGGAGCAGGGAGCCTGTTGTGGGGATTATGTACATGACATGTGGGGCTGTTAAGGCTGGTTATGCGTTTATGGCGAGCCCATGAGCTGCCTTTAGATCTACGAGCTTTGTATTTTTTCATTGAGCTGAGCCCAGGCTGGTTATGCGTTTATGGTGAGCCCATGAGCTGCCTTTAGATCTACGAGCTTTGTATTTTTTCATTGAGCTGAGCCCAGGCAGCTATACAGCTGGGAAGTGTTTTGTGCTGGGCTTGGGAACTCTCTGTTCTTGCATGCAGGTGCAGGTATTTGAGTGATAGGTTTGGGATCCGGAACTGGCAGAGAGGCCAAGCTATAGGGGTGTTTTGCTCCGGCTTTCTTTTGTCATGGTTTTGGTGCCTGCCACTGAGGATCGAACTCCAGACCTTCAGTTTACAATATGACAGCTAGCAGGTTTTTCTCAGGTACTTATGGCAAAGACGTCGAAGCATGGCTACAATCTGTGGAGTGGGAGTTTGTTCACTTGGGCATTTTTGAGGATGATATGAAAGTGGTTTATGCATGGCAAGGCCTAGAAGATGATGCTGCTTATCTCATTTCTATGCTAACGGAAGAGAAGCAGTGGAGTTGGCAATCCATGAAGCAAGCTCTCTTTTGGGCTTTTTATCGACCGCCAGAAGTCTTTGCAACCATTGAAGGTGGGATACAAGTAGCTAAATTATGGCATGACCTCCAGGCTCAGTTTTGGGAGGTATTGGAGACATAGGCGTCACAGGTGGTCATGAGCTATCAGGAGAGTCAAAAAGACGCATTGTATGTAACACATGAAGAGGCATCACTTATGAATTTCTTGGAAGGTACACATGAAAGTTTATGTGAGAGTGCTTGTGATCTTGAGTTGCAACAAGAGGGAGGTCAAGAACTCGCCTTTTTTGAAGAGTGTGCTTTATCAGAGCCTCGGAAGATTGGAGATGAAAGTGTGAGTGAGCAGGTAGTTCTAGTGGATAGCTTCCATGTTGATGGAAGTGTTGATGTGGGACTTTTTGACGATGTTATGAATGATTTGGATGATAACACAACTCTGATTTGTTTCTTTGATGAGTGCATGCATGAAGAGATTATTGGTGAGTTTTTGGACAGTCTACTTGAAGAGGATGACCCTTTTATACGGCAAGTAACAGATTACAAGGTTTGTGAAGCAGTTAAGATGCCTCGAATGTGTTTAAAGGCTTTGTTTGCCTCTTCGCAGCAATGAATGTTATGAGGTATGTTTTGGAGCATGAGGTTGCTTCTACTTATGCCAATGATGCGGAAGGCTCTCTTGAGGTTCTGGAATGTAGTTTGGCCTCTGTTGGCACCCTTGCATGTTCTTATGCTCATGATTATGTAGAGGGAATTGTTATGAATGTCATACATGTTTTTCACATGGTTTATGAAAAGTCTTTCGATGCGAAGAATATGCCTGGTGCGCTCTCAAGGTTGGTTTGGGATCCTGCTGGACCTTGGTCTCTGCTTTGGGAAGTCAGGAGCTTTCCTTTTGATCCCGGTGGATTGTTACGATGAGACACCACTCTTGTACATACAGTTTTTAATTCTTTGCTTTAGTAGGTGTTTGTGTTTTGCACTTTTTCCAGGCTTTGGGCTTTTACTTGCAGGTTATGTCCGACAGGGGCAGGGTGCTGAAGCTCTGGAATGTTACAAGCATATGCAACGCGAGGGTTTTCTCAAACCTTTGTGAATGAAAGTAGCTAGTAGTTTCACTCCAGGAGAAAACAGTGGGCCTTTCACATGTATGGTAAACTCCATTGTATTGAGTATGCAAGTAGCATGTTCAAGACAATGTCTGAAAAGAATGTGATAACTTGGAATGCCATGATTACGGCATTGGTCCATAATAGGAAAGATGAAGCTGTGCTCCTCTTTTTTGCTAACTGGAATCTGAGGGGATCTTACCGGCTAGAATCACTTATGTGCTCATTATCAATGCCTGCAGTTTCATGCAAGACTTGGCTCAGGGCATGTGTATGCATGCCTGTATTATTGTAGGTGGATATGCTTCAGATGTGGTGGTGGAGAGTTCCTTGCTCACGTTTTATGGCAAGTGTGGCTCTATTTGTAGTGCAGTGACAGTTTTTAGTCAAATATCAGTGCCAAACGTTGTTGCCTGGACTGTCCTTATTATTGGCTATGTTGAGCATGGTCATAGCAAGGAAGCATTGAGTTGTATGGATACCATGCAAGAAAAGGGCCTGCCTTACAATGGTCTCACGTTCACATCTCATTTGAATGCTAAGCATCATTGGAGCTCTGGGCAGAGGACAAGAGATACATGCTGAAATAGCCAGAGAGGGTTATAAATGTTGTTCTAGTCTTGGGAGTACTTTGGTGGATATGTATGCCAAGTGTGGCATGCTTGAAGAAGCAAAGGAGGTATTTGATGAGATTCCAACAAGGGATACTTCCTCATGGAATGCACTAATTACTGGTTATGTAGATCATGGACTCGGTGATCGAGCAGTTCACTGTTTTGGACAGATGCAAGATGAGGACATTGCACCTGCTGTTGTCAACTTTGTCTGTATCTTAAAAGCTTACGGCAGTATACAGGCAATTGAAACAGGTGAAGAGATACACATGGAGGTTCAGAGGCAGGGATTATTGGACAAGCATATAGTGCTAGCAACTGCATTGGTCGACATGTATGCAATGTGTGGTATGCTGGCAAAGGCCCAATAAGTTTTTGATGCGCTTCCAACACGGGATGTGAGCTCTTAGACTGCTCTTCTAGGAGGATATACGCATCATGGCTTTGGAGATGAGGCTCTTTGCTGTCTTGAGGAATGCCACAATTTGAGCCCTATTGAGTGCTTGTCGGAAATGGGGAGTTTCCATGTGTAGGTCTGCTTTATGAAGCTTTCATGTTGAATTGAAGACGGTTTCTGTCTTCAGAAAAAGGATTATTGAGCACTGGTGAGATGAGATGCAGTTACACTACTGCAGAGAGTGGAGAATTCAGCTGTATGAAGGTTTCAGGGTGAAGTGAAGATGGTTTTGTGTATTAGAAGGGTCAAAAACACATGGGTGAGATGTAGGTTATACACCTACATTGCTGATCGAGTTTAGAGTTTGGCTTTAGTATTTTCTTGCTGGTCATTCTTAAGGATCAACATCAGCCTCCATGTTCTCTTTCTCTCTTTGTCATGCAATAGCTGTTATCTCGCGAAATTCAGACCTGCTTAAAATGCTTAGTTTGATTTGTTGAGGGCTTTTGCGCCAGAGGAACATTGGAACATATATGCAAAGTGTGGGAGTTTGGATGATGCAGAGGGGTGTTTAATAATATGTCAAAAGCAGGTATAGTGGCTTGGTGCTCAATCATTTCAGATTATGCTGATCGGGAGGAAATTTTGAAAGCCTTTCAGCTTTTTACTAAGATGCATAAAAGTAGTCTGCAACCGAATTTGGTCACATTCATAAGCATTCTGACAGTAAGCTCCAGCATGTCTTGTCTGATGTTTGGGAAGCTGGTTCATCCCCTGATAATTAAAAACAACTGTGTTCTGAATTTAAAAGCTTTAAACGTTTTAATTGATATGTACGGAAAGTGCGGGGGTATAGAGGATGCAGACTTTATTTCCTGTCGAATGTTTGAAAGCAATTGCAACAAGGTGTAGAATCAGATTGTGCAACATTTGAAGGTGTCCTTAAGGCATGTTCAATCATATATATTGATTGTTCTGCTCCTCAGATGCTTATAAAGTTTTTAGAATCTTGCCCAAATGCAAGGTTCATCCCTGGAATGCAATGGTAGCAGGCTCCTTACAGGGTGAATGTTTCGAGGATGATATGTCATATTTTCATGGCATGCTATTGGACAGTGTCGCACCTGATAGCACTACATATGCCAGCATTCTCAAGCTTGTTCTGATAGCGATCAGGTAGCTGAAGGAGAACAAAGTGATTGGAAATGCTCTAGTTTCCATAACCTGCTGCTGAGCATGAATGCTCTAGCAGGCTAGGGGGGCTGGCAAGTGTAGCGGAGATAATGTGTCGTGCCCTCTATAGTGGGTGCTCCTCTGTGCAATGTGTGTGATATCTCACTCCAGAGAATGAAAACACAAAAGACGAGGAACAACAGAGCAAGAACAGTGTGACTCGGCAGATCATGAACAGCACGAATATCGACAAACTCAAAGAAACCGATACAGACTCTAGCATGGCAGCACACTCGGCTCCAACCCAGATCTCATAGGTACAGTGGGGGTGTCGAGGCTCAACTGCGCAGGGATGGTGCAGACGTGCTGTGTACAACTTTGATGAGAAGACTCTAGATAACTGACCACACAAAAGTACATGATGATGCTGGATTTTGTGGTGGTTTGATTCTTGGCAGGCTGGGGCTGAGGCTGAGGTGCAAGTCGAGGCCTCCTCCGTGGACAGGCCTTCGCTAGGTGGCCCATCTGTCTGCAAATGAAGCACTGGTTCGGGAGACCCGAGTACTCCACACTTTGCATAAATCAACCCCCACTCACCCGAGGCAGAAGGATGACCTTCGGGAGCGTGTGGGTATCTCTGACCAAAACTCGAACTGAAGGGATGCCGGCCGCCTTGGCAGCTACTGGTGCTGCCGTACGAGGGGTCTCCAGAACAGTCCCGATGGCGGAGCCAATCCTGGTGAGCAGTGGAAGGTACTCCCTTCGTAAACCCGGAAAGCAGACTGAGATGGGGATGTCTGCCTCCTCTACTAGCACATCCGAAGCCGGGTCAAAACCGTGTCGCCACTGTCGAAAGTGGGCGCGTGATGCTCGGATAGCCAGTGGACTCATAGCTATGACCTTGGAGGCCATCTCGGAAGTCTCGAACTCGATCTGGTAGTACCCCCGTCCGAGGATCTAGACATCCAAAATCTTGCCCACCTCTGCGAGAAGGCGGGCCTGGAGAAGGTCTCGCAGCTCTCCTCTGCTAGGACGGGTGCCGAGAACCTTGCAGATGACAGAAGTCGCCTGCAAGCGCTCTACCTCTGCGGCAAGGCTCGCTTGCTCTGTTGGCGAAAGAGCAAGTCGAATGGTGGGCTCAGCGGGGTCGGGCGAGGGGGCTTCAGGCGAGTCCCTCTGTGGCGGAGCTGGAGCCTCCATCTGTGTCTACTGCTGAGTCGAAGAAGCGGACGGAGAAGAACAATCTGCAGCCGAGAACGCCGAACACTTGTCCGAAGAAAAGGTGTTGCAGAGCCAGGCGCAGAAAACCCTTCGGAGATAATGCGGACAAAAAAAGGGGGGGGATGGAGGGAAGGAAAAGGAGGTGAGCACGGGTACAGAAGGCTGCGGGGGGGGCGGGGCGAGAGAAAACAGCCAAGGAGTGGGCAGCGGGAGGGCTAGGGGGGGAGGGCAGCGGGCAGCAGGGGGCAAGAGGTGGCGGGCTGGGCAGGGTGGAGGAAACAGCGCGAAGGCGGGAGGAGGGAGGGGGTGCAGCGCGAGGGCGAGGGGGGGGGGGGGCAGCGCGAGGGTTAGAAGGAGAAGGGGGGTGAGGGGGAGCGATGGCGCAAGGGGGGGGGGGGGAGCGTGCAGCAGCAGCGAGCTCGGTCAATTCAGGATCCAGAACCCTTTCTTAGAAGTCCCCTGGTTTGAAAGCTTCACAAAACTGTTGTCTTAATGTGGCCCAAGTAGTAAAGTGGTTCTCTGCAAACTGACTATACCACTTGTCTGCTCAGCCATCCAAGGTAGATGGGAAGAGCACTAAGTAGGCATCTTCTCGGTTGAGGCCACGACCTCGGTAGAGAGAAACAAACCTTCGGGCATGGTCGTTAGCATCCTCGGTGGAGAGACCCTTGAAAGTCGGAAATTCAATATTCACCTTAGCTAGAACGCTTGTGAGCTCTTCCATGGCTGCCTGTGTAGGAGCTTGGTATAACACAGTGGATGAGAAGATTATTGATGGGGGTGAAGGGGGAGGTGTAGAACTGTTTGAGGAAGAAGGTAGGGGTAATGGGGCTGGTGGACTTCTGCTTGGCACGAAGGGTTGATGCTTCTTGTGGTAGTACTTCAAAGGACTTAGTAGTGGGCTTTGTCGCTCTTTTGACTGCCTTGTATGTGTCATGCAGTAACCACAAGCCCACCCAAGCCTTGAGCACGAAGACCTTTACTAACTGCACACTGGTTCCGACTCTACTAGACTAGGGCGAGTGACTAGACCTCTTGGTTAGACCTGGACGGGAGAGGACTAGACCTAGCCTACTCTGGCTAGACCTGGACTAGAGACTACTAGACCCGGACGAGAGACTTAGACCAAGACGAGCCAGAGTGACTAGACTAGCTGGTCTAGTATTGAGCTGGACAGGCCAAGCTGGACTAGTCCAGACTAACACAGGCGAGAGCTTAAACGAGCTAGCTCTTCGACCTGTAGGCACAGTGGAGTGAAACTTAAGTTGAGGTCCCATCGGGCGTGCCAAAAATGAGAGCACCTGTAGCGGAGATAATGTGTCGTGCCCTTAGTAGTGGGTGCTCCTTGGTGCAATGTGTGTGATATCTCACTCCACAGAAGACAAGGAACAACAGAGCAAGAAGAGTATGACTCGGCAGATCATGAACAGCACGAACATCGACAAACTCAAAGAAACCGATACAGACTCAAACATGGTAGCACACTCAGCTCTAGCCCAGATCTCATAGGTACAATGGGGGTGTTGAGGCTCAAAGGTGCAAGCCCAAATCTTATAGGTACAGTGGGGCTGTCGAGGCTCAACTGTGCAGGGATGGTGCAGACGTGCTGTGTACAACTCTGATGAGAGACTCTAGATAACTGACCACACAAAAGTAGATGATGATGCATACCGACGACCGGAACCAACCACTCATATGTATCTCTCAAGAGCCACCAACAACTGGTAGATATCCCAATCCAGCTAAGCCTCCTCCTAACTGAGGTGGTGGTGATCTGGCCACGGTGTCCATTGGACCAGCATCCGTAACACTTGCCATGTGTTACAGCCCAGGCGAGAGAGTTTGCCCAGTGTGGACTCAAGCCCAACTGCAACTAACTGCTTGTCCCATGCCAGTGACACTGTAGCCCTGCTACAGCAAGCTATGTCAGGCGTTTTTTGGAAAGTTTTTTCAAGGCTTTTCTTTCATAATTAGACGTCGAAGGTAATGAATGTCAGTGCCTGATGGCTCCTCATTTTATCTTGGACTGGTTGCCATGAGGAAATGTTTTTCTATACATCTGATAATCAGAGTTTTCGAGTAATGATGGGTTTTTGACATCATGCATTGGCTTCTATGCTTGCCAATAATGCTCTGAATAATGTTCCTTGAGGTTCTCCCTCTTCGAGTGTTGATCTCCTGGTTGCGAGAGTCCTTGCCTGCTGTGCTATCAAAGGTTGATGGTCATTTATGTATTTGCTTAGCTACAGTTTCTTGTTGATAACAGATGCCGTATTATGTTTTTTGTTGGATGAGTTGATGAGCCCAATAGTCTTTGAGACTCAAATCTAAATGGGTATATTAGTGATCGGTTAATGCTCAGGTGAAAAGAGTTTTGAACCTAGCTTTGGTGAAAAGACGATGCGTTGACTTGGAAGAGTGACGTATTTGGAAGGGGTATTGGGGTATTGAAGCGGCAAGCTGTGAAGGGGGTGTTGGAAAAAGATGTGGGGGGGCTGCCCGCATGAGGCTGAGTATATGTAATCGCCCAGAAGGAGCTCGTTGGGGCTATACAGGGGAGAGAGTGCAACACCTCACGAGGGACGAGCTGCCTAGAGTCGAAGGGACGTGATGGAGATGCAAGATCAGGAATTTGGGGTCTGATCACGGGTCAAGAGAAGAGGAGGCCGTCTACAGAGAGGGAGGCGGGCCTTCCAGGGCTGAGGGCTACACGAGGCTTCTGAGGTAGCTCACCAATTGCAAGGGCGACCCCTACAGGAACTTGAAGGGCTGCCAGCTGTGAGGAGGGCCGAGTGCATCGGAGAGGAGAAGGGAGCCTGTTGTGGGGATTATGTACATGACATGTGGGGCTGTTAAGGCTGGCTATGTGTTTATGGCGAGCCCATGAGCTGCCTTTAGATCTACGAGCTTTGTATTTTTTCATTGAGCTGAGCCCAGGCAGCTATACAGCTGGGAAGTGTTTGGTGCTGGGCTTGGGAACTCTCTGTTCTTGCATGCAGGTTGCAGGTATTTGAGTGATAGGTTTGTGATCCGAAACTGGCAGAGAGGCCAAGCGATAGGGGTGTTTTGCTCCGGCTTTCTTCTGTTAGCGTGAATCAACTCCAGCCAAAAAGTCACAAACAATCTCTGCCAGTGGGACACGGCGAGCCTCGAAGATGTGGAAACATCATGCCTGCCAAATGAACCAGAGTGTCAAGCCACAAACAAGCTCCCAATACACATTTCTCTCACTACACCACTCCTAGAGGGTAAGCTCTGTGATAGGCTAGCGTGTAGGTTGACCCCCCTGATCACTATCATCCTGCTTGTGGAACCCAACTCAAAATGGAGCACAAGGTCTGTGAAAGTGTACCAGACTGCAACACCCCAAGTGTACTGTTGAGCTGTGGAAAGAACTGGCATCAGCCGAAGAACCCGAAGCCAAACCTGGTGTGCCATGGGGCAGTCCCACAGACAATGACGCTGATGCTCCAAAGGATGGCTACAAGCTGGAAAGGCTGCTGAGAAGCCACTGTGTACTAGCCAGCTCCCAACTGCTATAGCTCTGTGTGCAACTAGCCACTGGAACATAGTAACTCTCCTCGGCTTTTTGCAGTTTCACAAACGGTCCCAAAAATGTGACAAGAACTCAACTGTGAGACCCTCCTCCTGCCAATGAAGTGTTGCAGCAAGACGAGCCTCTCTCCGTGCTGCCAGTATGTAATGCCCAGTTGAATTGTGTACTAGAAAAAGGAATTGTGTATTGGAAAAATGGGATCCCAGGGTGATCGGCTGAAGAGAAGGGATCCCTCCAAAAGCACTCTCTAGGGTCCCACTATACTCGTGCCAGAGGGTAGCCCTCCCATGCCCAAAGCCGCCAGTGGCCTGTCTGTCTCAAGATCCGCTGGGTCAGGATCTATGACACATGTCCTCCCACAGATGCCCACAAGTCGTATCCTCTGAAAGCAACACTCTGCAACATATGGAACCTCTATTGAGACTTTGTGAAGACGACCCTCTCCCTGAACCTCAAAAAACATGTGGGGTACGGACTTTGAGCAAGCTCAAACTGCAATGAGGACCTCCAGTCCCGTGAAGGCCCCCATCCATATGGGAGCTGCTGCCTCTAGAGGGGTGAGCCACTCAGTTGGTAAAGCCTTTGTAATCTTGACACATGCTCTACACCCCCCTCATGCCTCATAGCTTGATGCTCTGACCTCCTCGGACAATCCTGAAAACTAAAGCCAGTCGCCAAGAGTACGAGCTGGAATCTCTGCCATGTACCCCAAGAAACATGAGGCCTACTACCAACTAGGTGGCCTCTCTGAGTGCTAACCATGGGGTTCCAAACAAGGGGCTACCTCAAGCGTTCCTCCGTGCAAGTGGGCTGATGTTGCTCTAGGTCACTCCTCAACTGCTCCCAAGACCTAAGCAGTAAACCGATCCTCCAACCTCCTGCTCAAACCAACTCTGTGCATCTTTGTGAAAATCCACCTAATGGAAGGGCTCCAAGGCCCGCCGCATGGGGGACTCCAGCTCGAAGCCGGTGAAGCAACAACTCCTTCCAGGGCTCCTCCGCTGAAAGCAGTTCTTTGACCACAAACTTCCCAAGAAGAGCTCTGCTCTGCTGTGCTGGGTCAATGATCCCAACCCCCCCTGAGACCATGGTAAGGTGATGACCTGCCAGGCCACTTTGGCCTGGGCTAACTGGATGTCGCGTCCTAACTGGGTGTCGCATCCTAACTACAAAAAGTTTTTGATCAGCCTCTCTAGATCGTTTATACAAGAGCTCGAGAAGATCTAGTAGGACATGATGTACCACATAGTAGCCAACAGCACCTGATTGGCCACCAACTCTGCCTGTAAAAAAAAACAGTGCCGAAATCTATTGAAGCTGTTTCCTCCTAATAGACATGAAGAGGGGAGCAGTTTGCTGGTCGGGGGACAAGTCCAAGTCAACCTCACAACCCAGATAGAGTACTAGAGTCCCTGGAGGAATCCATCTAAAGCCCTCACCTGGTGACGAATCAGGCATAGGAGTACTGCCAACCCAGAAAGCCACTGTCTTCCTCCAGTTGATCAATGCTCTTGATTCACAACAAAACACCTCAAGCGCCCGCTCACACTATGCAAATCAGCCTCCTGGCCCTCCAAGTATGTGGCTGAGTCGTCAGCAAACTCAGCGTCCAGTAGCTCGTCTCCTCTAATAGGGAGCTCTAGAACATGCAAGCCAACCTGCTATGAAGTCAAAAATTTGCTCATCGCCTCAACATAGAAAAGAAAGAGGAAGGGGGCTAGAGGGCAATCCTGTTTGACCAAATCGTGAGCATGAAGTGTTTCGCTCTTCCTCCTGCCAAGAGCACCTGATTGTGCGCACACTTGTAGAGAGCTGACACACCTCTGATCCGCACATCTGAGAACCCCATCATGCATAAAGTGCCCTCTAGAAAATCCTAGTCAACTCTATCAGAAGGTTCTCAAAATCGAGGAGTATCACAAGATCCTCTCCTCGGAGACGCACGAGGACAAATGCCTCCCAAAAGGTGAAAATGTTGTCAAGGATACTACATTCGTTAACAAAACCTGTTTGAGTGCCATGTATAATGCTCTCAAGAAGTGGCTGAATCCTCAAACTCAGAGCCTTTGCTAGAATTTTGTAGGCTGAGTTGAGAATGGTGATGGGTTGCCACTGTCGAATCTCATCCAAGGAGCCTTCCTCCTTGGGAATAAGGTAGATCAACTTTCAAGCCCTCACTCATGTTGTTAGGCATCTCTCCAGTGTGCAAGATATACTGACAGGCGTTGCAAAGATCCGAACCAAGCAAGTCCCAGTACTCTAAAAAGAAGCTGGGAGTCAAACTATCCTCCCCTGGACAACTACCTCGGGGGAATGCTCCAAGGTTCTCATGGAGCTCCTCTAGCTGGAGAGGAAGCTCTAGTCTCTAACGCATCTCCTCAGCAACAAGGCTAGGCATCTGCGTCCAAACCTGCTCTCTTCATGCAGCCTGACGCTTTGATTGAGGCTCAACTGATAGCAAAACATGTAGAAGTCAGTAGCAACTGCACGCATATCCTCAAGCTCTGAAGTAACAAACCCGTTGGGTCTCCTCAATTGGTTGACACTGGTGTGCGCATGGTGGGGCCCCACTATCTCAAAGAACTCCCCAATAAACCCACCTGGGTCCATTGAGATGCCTGCCGATGGAAGGCAAACTCATACCTCCGCTCCTCAATGCTAGTCAGCTCCTGTCGATCCTGCTGCATCTGCTCCTCCAACCAAGGACTATCTGTGTGGCGCTCCTGCATCCTCTTTAAGGAAGCAATGCCCTCTCGGAGATGCTTCTTCTCGTCCCTGGTTGTAGCCAAGCGAGCTGCAGACTCCTGGAGGAAGAAACAACTAAGCTCAGCGAGTCCAGAGGCCACTCTGCTAGCAAGGGAGTCCCGAGTGTCCAGACTCTTAGTCCAAAGTGCCACCACCTGCTCTTTGAGCTCCGGATCCAGCAAGACCCTCTCAGGGATGTGCAACATCGTACTCCCACTCCTCTGTCTGTCTGTCATGGTGAGAATCATTGGCGCATGGTTAGAAAATGCAGTCCCTGCCAGAATTCAAATAGATCCATCCATATTGCAAATATGGTCATTGGCGTAGAAGCCATCTATCCGAGATAGATTCACTCCTCCTATTGTGCTGTCAGAGCGAGAAAAAGGCAAGCTATCTGGGGGCCCTCAAGATCATACATAAACGCTCCCAAGCTACCAACTTAGCCCCGTGCACAGTAGCATGGCTACCTCCAATCCTGTTTGAGGGGTCCTCCAACATGTTGAAGTTTCCCCCAACACACCACTGCTCTGCATGTAGCAAGGACTCTACAATATGTGACCAAAACTCAGTTCGTGCACTTGCCACATTGGGTGCACAGATATTCAGGAAGCCCATGAGGTAGCCCTAAACCTACATAGTAATCCATTGGGCCCTACTTGGCACAATAATACCTTTATCCACAATGGTCTACTGCCATGAGTCCGCAATAGTCATACATACCCCTCCCTGAATGCCTCCAGGCCCAAATGCAGCATGTCTCATAACGATTAAGCAAAATCTGACCACATCGTCTAATGGGGCTCTCACAAAGATGATGCTCTTGAAGCATAAGAATATCAATCATATCACCCACAAGGCATCTCTGAAGCTCTTGATGCAAGTGACGCTGAAACTGGGGTCCACCTAATCCATGAGACGATCCTCATGGAGTAAGTGAAAGAAAACTGATGTTGCAACAGTAGCCAACCTCGCTATCTTTAAGGCCGGCTTGGATGGGGAGTGGTCCGCATCCGAGAAACACCGAGATAGTCATGACTGTAGAGTCAGTTCACCAAGTAGAGTGTGCCATCCGTCGGGCTACCTCCTCTATCCAGGAGTCCTCATGTACATATACATAGCACGGTGGACTCTGTGTGTCAGCAAAAAAGTGCACCACAATGTGTCTACATCCTGCTGTGTCCAGAGGTGTCACCGAGAACTTGGCCAATGGCCACAGAGTCTGTATCAAATCTGTCACCCCCAAGTCCCACGTGTGGTGAGAGAACTCGAGAGCCTAAGCCTGAAGCCAGTCCATTACTGAGTCTAGAGTCCACTCAGTCTAGTCCCTGCCACACAGAGGGAAAGAGAAACCTACCGCTATGTCCAGAGCCTCTGCCCCTCTAGATGCTAGAAACAGCAGATGGACTCTGAAGCAAGCCGCCTCAAAGTCTGGCGAGGAATCATGTGAAGTCATAAGCGAAGAAGTCCCACCGGCGAAGGATGTCAAAACTCATGAGTCCCCTAGGGACTACGGCAAAAGGTGACGTCTGCACCAGAAGGGGGGTTCGTAGGAAGGTTTGCTTTTCTCACTAGGCGGCTCGTGGAAAAAGCATTGCCAAGAGACCTCCTAGCAGACGAAGAAGGTCCAATCCCTTGAGCCGGCTGTGAGGCAAGAGCAAGAGAGGATGGTGGAGCGGTAGGGCTAGTGGGTGGAATGGGAGGGATGGGGTTAGTAGCTGGGAGAATGGGGGGAGGTGGAGGAGATGGAGGCGGGGGGGAGGTGATGGGCGACGCAGGAGGAGGAGGGGTTGTCGGTGGCGAACTTGACGTGGAGGGTGAATCTGTGGGCTCATCCTACTGTAAGGGGTCGAAACGGTCCCCTGTGGGAACCCACTGCGTCTAGCCTAGTGTATGACGATTATCAGGAAAGCTGAAGTAGCGTGGTGGTCCCTGGTGATGTCGACCACGGGCCTGTTGCCAACCCTCCTCTACGTGACCACCAGGCTCAAAGGAAGAACCTGCCTGAGCTCCCTGTAACAAACTTGGACACCCCCAAGTCAAGATTCTACTGCGACACAACAAAGATTTACTTCAAAATAGTTCACAAGAGACGAGACGCCTGACGTAGTTCCATGCCAAGAGGTATTGGCCCCAAAGACTGGCGCCCCTTTCAATATTTATTTTTATATTAATCCGTGTCCGAAGTACAAGGAGCCCGCGGGTGCTCACTCTCCGTCTCTCCATCCTGATGCTCAGAGAAGTGAGGCCCTTGGACGTATTTATTCTTACAAGGGATGCCTAAAGCAGCAGAGCCCCAAAATCTTTCAAACTCAAAAGTAATTGATCTCCAAAAGCTTCAGCGCTAAAAACAGCTAGCGTGATTTGCAGAATTCCATACTGTCAGGCCACGTCAGCAGCCAACGTGTTTTGCGGCCGTCCGTATAGTCAGTGAAACTTGCGGAGAGCCGTACGACAGCCACGTCAGCAGATTCTACGCTTTCTTTTGGTGTCCCCGGGGTCCCCTCATCACTTGACCATAAGTTGGACAACTTTATAGGGTTTCCACGTCATCAATTTGTGACATACCCCCTTCTTGAAAGAATTGTAATCGCCCTTGATTACGCCTGCAAAACAGACAGAGGCCATCAACTGTCTTAGTAGACACTGATTGTTAGTACCAACGCACTAGACACAACACATCTAGCACTCGTACAAAACGATAGTCACATAAGACATTATAGGACATCACATGATAAATCACATCAAATTCATTCCAAATCTTAGACCATGATCAATCAGCAACATATTTGGTAATCGCATCTAGATCCATTTTGGACCTCACGGATGCCCGATTAACTAATCCTTATTGCAATCATGTCTATAGATATTTATGAGACCAAAATGCAGCAGTCATTTTGTCTTTCAGTTCTTGCACTCAAACAAGTCAAATACAAATCAATCATTTTCATTGTCGGGAATTCTAGTTATAAAGTCATACAACTGAATACTACTCAACCCTTTAGTATTTCTGAAACCCAAAGGGGACATCAGTGACTCTATTCAAAATCGGGGTAATCCGTTGACAAAGGAGCGGAGTGACTCCCCTCTTGTGCAAACCCGTTGCACTAGATTCACCCTCGTTGAAGTCGGGGTTCTATTGGAGTAGACTATGCTAAACCGAATGCTTCAGGTAAAGTTCCAAAATCTGAGAGTATCTGCTAGGTCCTCCTCCTCCATCCGCTTCGCATCCAATGCAGGATAGTTCTTGAACTTAACCAAGAACCGCCTAATCACTTTACCTTTTATCTTTCTGTCTTTGTGTGCCAATATCTGTTCTGGAACGAGTATCTCCTAGCTTTCCTCCACTTCGGGTTGCTCATCTGGTTCCCCATGATTGGGCACATCCCCTTCAAAAGGCTTCAATAGACTCACATGAAATGCATTGTGAATCTTCCAACTCTTGGGTAGCTTGAGTCTAAAGGAGACATTATTTATCTTTTCTTTTATCTAGAAAGGGCCATAATACCTCATGCTAAGCTTTGGAAAAAGCCGCTCCTTACCCTTTTTCTTTCTTAGGTGTGCCTTCTCAAAACGTAAGAGCACCCAATCGTCTTCCTTTAATTTCAAATCGCGACGGTGTTGATTTGCTGCCTTCTTGTGTTCTTCTTGAGATTTCACTAAAGCCTCCCGGACCTTGGCAAAAGCAGTGTCCCAAGTACTGGTCGGCTTCAAAAATTCTTATCCTGGGTCAGGGGAATGTTTTAATCTACCAGCTGATTCCCTTTTTCCTTTCTTTCCTTGTGCCCTGGGACCTGTGGGTAGCGTCTTTCGCTTCCCCTGTCCATTGGCACGTCAGAGTCAATCATTGGAATCCTAAGACGCACTGTCATCTGATTCTTCTTTCTCTGGAATCCTTTGATATTCTCCAGAATCCTATGATGAGCTATCATCTGGTTCCCTTGATTCATTCTCTTCACTGGCAGACTCTTGCCTTTTTGAGGTGGATACTATCCTACCCGTCGCATAAGTCAATGAGCCGGCATGCATTTCAAATCGTTGCTTAGTCATGTCCCAGAAGTCTCTGAATGGAGTCAGAGTCCTGGTTTAAAGCATAGTCTTGAATCTCTTTAGCAAATCATAGCAAAACCACTCAATCTGGTCTTTCAAAAGAATCTTCGACAAGTATCCGAAAACCTCTGGGCAGTAGTCATCCAATGTATCTTTCTCAGTCATTTTCAAGTGATGCCAAGGCATGATGACATCTCTTGCATATTCATCTAATATCCAAGTTGACGTGAGAAAAAAGAATTTTAACCATGCCACATGTGTTTCTCTACGTAACAACAGAGTAGATCACCATGCCTGCACCGTTCTTTTCAAGTAAGATGCTGCCTTTCACTCCCTGGAATGTTTTGAGAACCATGCTCCAGAGAAGGTGACGTCAAACTGTCGTTCAAACTCAAGGGCTCGATGGGTGTCCTGGTAGCCTGAAAAACTCTGAAACCCGACGGCCTAACTCCCTTCCTTGAACTCCTTGGTTTTCTTGTTGATCTGGTCATTGTCAAAAGAGGACGAACCTCCCCTCCTCTGAACTGCTAGATGGCCTTCCATGCCTTCTAGACTTTTTCAAAAAAATCTGCTTCAAACAAATCTTGTCTTAGTTCCATGCCTTCTAGACTTTTTCAAAAAAATCTGCTTCAAACAAATCTTGTCTTAGGTGCTTAGAAATTGAAGCACCCTCAAACACTTCAAATGGCGCCTTCCTTGTGTGTCGTCGTAAGCAAACTCCACGAAGGGAAAATACTTTTCCCATCTAGTCTTCTGATCCGAAAAGAAGACTTGAACAAATCCAAAAACCATTGATTGTCTATCGCAGATTGCCCATCTGTCTGTGTGTGGAACTAACTGCATCCGCGTGCCAATGTTCTCCTACATTGCCGTCCAAAACAACTAGTAGGTCGGGGATTTTTGTCCGAAACAATGGAGTCAGACATGCCATATATTTGAACAGTTTTGCCAAAGGATTGGGCTTAATTGTGTTCTTTATTGCAGAGCAGTGAGCCTCCTTACTGAATCTGTTGATGATCGTCCAAAGGCCATCATGCCGACTCTGAGTTTTCGGGAGATCAAAAATGAAATCCATTGCAATACTTTCCTAGGGGCGGGTGGGAATGTGTAAAGGTTGTAGTAATCCTTGCGCCTTATGCCTGTCAAACTTGACCTTCTGGCATACTAAACAACTACGAACAAAGTCGTCCACATCCTTCTTGAGCCTCGACCAAAAGAAGTAACGCTCCACACCTTTCAAGGTGGTGTCGATGCCACGGTGACCCGTAAAAGGTGCACAATGGGACTCAGTCAAAACCTTTTCCCTCAACGGCTGTGTGACGCAAAACATTGTTTTCTTCATCAAGTAGCCATCTCGTATGGAATATCCTGCTACTATCTCCCCATTCTGTATCTTAGTGAATACATCAGAAAATTCCGGATTTGGAGCGTACTGATCAACCATGTCCTCAAAGCTTCTATGATGAATCGCGGAAATAGCCAAGACTAACGGCTTTCGAGACAAAGCATCTGCCACCAAGTTTTTATGTCCCTGAACATGGACAATCTGGAAGTGAAACTGTGACAAGATGTTAGCCCACCGCATCTACTTTTTCGAAAGCTGCTTCTGTGACAAGAAGTAGCGTAAACTCTGATGGTCAGTGAAGACCGTGAAATCGGCTCCAAGTAGGTAGTGTCGCCATTGAGTAAGAGCATGGATCACTGCTAAAAGCTCTTTTTTATAAATCTGTGCTGTCAATTCCGGCCTTGAAACAATCGGCTTTCGTAGGCAATGACATGGCCTTCTTGCATTAAGACCGCTCCCAGACTACGACCACAAGCATCACAATATACTTCACTTCTGCAAATCCGGCAAAGTCAACACTGGTCCATTAGTCGTTTTTTCTTTAAGTGTCTGAAAGGCAGTCACCTTTGTGGATCCCCACGAGAAAGGGACGTCTTTCTACGTCAAGATTCAAAATGTGCAAAGGGGAAGCTACCTCTGCAAACTTTCGAATGAACCGCTTGTAGTAAGAACACAAGCCCAAAAAGCTCCAACTTCATGAACATTCTTCCAATCACGGATAGTGTCACTTTTGGCCAGATCCATCCGTCCCCTTTCTGTTGAGACGATGTGTCCCAAGAAATGTATCTCAGGCAAGAAAAACTCGCTTTTTTTCACATTTATTAGCAATTTATGCTTCCTCTGTTTCTGGAAAACCCACCAATGATCGATACTCTCTGAAAATCCAAAAAGTCATCCTGAAAGCTGTCTTGTAGAGGTCTCCAGGAGCAATACAGATCTAATCACTCTTTATAGCAATGCGAAAAGTAGAATTCTGAAGTTTGTCGAGTATATCATTAATCCTCGTAATGTGAAAATCGGTTCTGGTTCATTGTTTCTTTATCTTGGCCTCGGCTAACTCTGTAAGGTGGCCGGTTCGATGGTGTACTACGAGGAATCAATCATATGATCTTCACAACGTAAAGGAGGAAACTCGCTTTGTACGCCTTCAGAGAAACAATCACCCCTTATTGCAAAATATCTTGTCGTTCTTTTTCGAGGTCAAACCTATTTGACCTTCAATCATCATTCAATTCTCGCAAGAAAATAGAGTAAAGAAACTGAATTTTATCAAGTACATTCTCTCTCACCCTTCATGAGTCAAAAGTCGCTTTCTTAGCGCAAAAGTCAACCACGACGTTGTTCTTGTGGTACCAAGGGATTCCACGAAGGACATCACACGCTTCCAAAGGCATGATATAACAATCCTCGTGCCCTAACCACCCCTGATATTGCAAAAGTTTGCCAATGATCGGTGTAATGGCAATATCCCGTCCGGGTGCTGGTAGAACTGCCACCACCTGTGGCCTCAGCCTGTGTCGGGCGTAATCCAAGTCGAGCCGCCATCTCAAGTGAGAAGAAGTTGGGCTTGGCTCCTCCATCAAAGAAAATGAGCTTCGTGACCTTTCACTTTGCCCCAAGTGCGGCAAAGCGTTGTACTTACGCTCATCTGATTTGGGTCGGGCCCCACGCAATATGGTACCAGTTATGCTTTCATCTTTCCTTTTCTTATGCACTCGGCTGCTGCTCTGTAACTCTTAAATTTATCTTCTTTTCAAGAGTTCTTTTCCATCTCTTACTGCGAGTACAGGTTCTGCTTTTCTGCACTGTCTGCTTTTTTGACTTTCCTCCTGACATGAGAGGAAAAGCAATGGCCACATGCCATCTTGAGTAAATCGTATCAATTGGATAATTCTTCAGGTGTTTCGACAATCTTGGGTCCCTGGAGTACTTAATCAATCTGTCCACACATATGCCAATCTGTAGTTGACGTTTGTACTCCGTTCAAGCAAACTTGTCCGTCGAAAAAATTTTGCCCAAATCTTCATTCTTTTCTTTAGTTCCCATGCCGGATTTTCAACTTTTCTTTGCCTTCCCACTGAAAGGTGTCATCTTGTCAGATTATTCACGAGAACCCATGTGTAATCTGGGATTCTTTATGACTTTATGCCTTGTAACACAGAGCGATGAAGACGGTGTGAGCGGGATGAAAACACACACAGCGCCTCTATAACGACTCGACACACACTCTTGCGAAGATACACACACACTATGGGGCACCACTCGGCTTACACAACATACCTGGCCGAGAAAGGGAACACACCTCTGGAGTGAGAGGAGAGAGACTATCCATTTGCCCACTCCACACAGAGACACACATACACACACACACCCAAAAAACTCAGCTCAAAAGAGGAGAATTTCTGATGTTTAGATACAACAAAGCTTGGGCCAACACCAATGGGGCAAAAAGCTCACATAATATGGGTAAAATAAGCCAGATACAATCACAAACTGGAGAAGAAGCTTCGATCATAGGAGAAACTTACACAGCCAAAACAGCAGAAAAAGAGTGAGGAATTTGGCAAAATGGACAGCGCCATCGCGTCCGGAACGGCCCAAAACCCCAGTCTCCAATGTGAAAGTGCTCAAATCCGACCTCAGATGAGCAGTTTACGGCCAAAACAGGCTCCAAAATGAGCAAAAACACAGTTGCGGCTGTTCCTCCTCTCTTCTCCACGTTTTTTCTGGTCTTCTCTCTGTTTATTCAGTTCCCACACTTAGCTTTATTAGAGTTGGGCACCCTTGGCCTTTTAGATGACCTCAAACGGACCCCGAACAGGCCAAAAACTGACCTCGCAGTGCATAGTTGTCACCCTGCTGCATCCATCCGCACACCTGGCACTTAAATTTTTCCAATAATGCATCCCGCCACCATGTGAAGTGGCCCCAAAATATGGTCCTCATGATGACCTTTCTGCATAATTATCACAAGAAAACATCTACGTTGTGTCCGTACTTCTCCACGTGCAAATATTGACCCCATTCGGCCTCCTGACGCCACTAGATGCCATCTGACGCACCTGCTTACCTCATGTCATCGGCCCGCGGATAGATTCCTCGAGAAGTTTTATGCACTACCAACTCCTCATTATTGTAGAAAAAACACACTGGTACTGGTAATAGTGAAAATCGATGCACTATGTACATGTTGTCCTACCTGCACACATGTGGGCCCCACGTAACCACCTGGCTCTGGAAAATGGGCAATCCTTTATTCGATGCACCATGCATGTGTATATACATATGTGCAATTCCTTGCTCCAAAAAACTCCTGACAACGGGAGCGCGCCCGATGCGCGATGTATGAAGGGTGGGAGTGGCTAATAGGTCCGGCGTCGAGACACAAAGATTCTTTCCCGAAAACTGTGTGCGCTGCAAAAAGGATCGAATCCTCCGTAGAAGAAGAATCTTTCTGTGCTCTGATACCACTGTAACAAACTTGGACACTTCAAGTCAAGATTCTACCGCGACGCAGCAAAGATTTACTTCAAAACAGCTCACAAGAGACTACACGGCCCGGTGTAGTTTCGTGCCTAGAGGTATTGGCCCCAAAGACTCGCGTCCCTTTCAGTATTTATTTTTATATCAATCTGTGTTCAAAGTACAAAGAGTCCACAGGTGCTCACTCTCCGTCTTTGCGTCCAGATGCCCAGAGAAGTGAGGCCCTTTGGCGTATTTATTCTTTCAAGGGATGCCCAAAAACAGAGCCCCAAAAGCTTTCAAACTCAAAAGCAATTGATCTCCAAAAGCTTCAGCGCTAAAAAAAGCCAGCGTGATTCGCGGAATTCCGTACTGTTAGGCCATGTCAGCAGCCAGCGCGTTTGACGACCGTCCATACAGTCAATGGAAATTGCGGAGAGTCGTATGGTAGCCATGTCAGCAGATTCAACGCTTTCTTTTGGTGTCCCCGGGGTCCCCTCGTCACTTGGCCATAAGTTGGGATAACTTTATAGGGTTGCCATGTCACCAATTTGTGATACTCCCTGGGTCTTTGTTTGCTGTGTCTGGCAGCATTGGGAGGCTAGGTCTGGGTTTGTGCTACGGTTTTGGGCTTGGGTTTGTGCTTCGGGTGTGGGCCTCCTCCGTGGATAGGCCTTCTCAAGATGGCCCATCTTGACAAATGAAGAATACTCCAGACTCTGACGTAGCCAACAACCACTCACTCGAGGCAGTAAAACGACCTTCGGGAGAGTGTGAGTGTCTCGAAATAGAACGCGTACTGTAGGTATGCCAACTGCCTTGGCAGCGAGACAAATTGCCGTGCGAGGTGTCTCCAAGACAGTCCCAATTTTTGAACTAATCCTGGAAAGGAGTGGGAGGTACTCTCTCCTCAGGCCTGGAAAGAAGACCGAGATGTGTCGGTTTGCCTCCTCGACAAGAGCATCGGTAGCCGGATCAAATCCATGGCGCCACTGTCGAAAATGAGCTCTAGCTGCTTGGATGGCTAGGGGGCTCATTGCAATGACCTTGGACGCCATCTCAAAAGTCTCAACTCTATCTGGTAGTAGCAACGTCTAAGAAGCTGAACGTCGATGATCTTACCCATCTCTGCTAAAAGGCGAGCTTGGAGGAGATCATGCACCTCCCCTATGCTAGAAGCTCTCAAGTCAATGAACTCTTTGTGCGTGAGGAATTAGAACTGAGATATTGATGTACTGATTCGTGGGCTCATGGAAAACAATAACATGCATTAATGCTCAGATGTGCACATACATACATGTGCATACATTCATGTAATGCGCATACATACATATATACAAGTAATACTGAAACGTATACATACATATATGCATTGCTCATACATACATATATGTAATTTTTAGATGCATACACACATTCAATGCTTGTGCACAAGCATGTACAAATGATTGGTGATTTATGACATTAGCAACTTGCAAGAAAGTCGGAATCCAATGCAAAGCTAGTGTCCATGTGCTGAATTAGCTGTGAACCTACATGCGAACGTCACTTTCTTTGGCCTCTATACTAGAACCAATTGTGCTCGGACCCATGTACCATTTTAATATAGGCTCGACCACCTCTTCCCAACTAAAATTAGACGCGCGAGTTGGAAGCTCCCATTCTCTATCTTAATGTCATTTGCGCAAAAAAACAAAAAAGTTAAATTACAAAACTCCACAATGAAAGCACTAGAAGCTTGTGCTAACTTATGCATTCCATGTTAACTGCTTATTTGTGGGTGCACCGCATTTGTCAATGTATATTTTTGCGAACCCTTCTTGCGATCACAAAGGGCTACATTGACGAAGGCCGAGTGCAAAGACTTGCACCGCAGGAGTGCTTGCATACTAGGCTAGGCATTGCCAGACTACAAGAATCACACTTATTAGATACGGTGGAATGGGATTGTGAAGACTTAGGTTTTACACTTTCACAAATCTTAGGAGAATGACACCCGATGGGGTCCCAACCAACCCTCTCAAGGATCCCCCATACCGTTGCCGACGTGGTATTGCTTTAGATTGCATAAATGGAATGTACATACATGCAACATCTCAAGTGCAGACTCTACTAACTCCACTGGGGAATATTGCCTCGGTAACTCTTCAAGATGAAGCACCTTCAAGGCTGATTTGATGCACTTTTGGATCCGTTTCAATGTGGGATTGCAGATGATAACCAAGGGGTAATCTAGGGCTGATTTGTGCTCCTGATGTGAGGAAATGAAGGGCTGAAAATTGGCTACAAAAATGCAGACCTGGCGTGCAAAACATAGCAGATCTACTGCGTAAGGCAAGGCTGAAAATGCAGATTTGATGATGAATAGCAATGGGAGTACTTGATGTCGATGAGGGAATGGTGGAGGATAGGCTCAATGGGCTGCTGAAGTACGGACCGCAATGGGAATGCTAGCGAGGTTAGATCCGAGCCAGTTTTGGTGAGGGAAGGGCTAAAATCTGAAAACGCTAGGGCTGATCTTCTGGTGTAGCAAGCGCTAGGACTAAAATCTGCAATCGCTGGCTGGTGGGACTAAAGATGCTAGGGCTGATCTGATTCCAAAATGCTAGAGCTGTTTCGATCTAAAAACACTGACAGATCTTTGGTGCTGGCTGCAATTTGAGGAAAGCGCTAGGTCTCCATCGGATGAAGTTCCTTCTAGATGATGTACTCCGCGGTGACTTCCGAGAAAGAGGCTCCCTTGGGTGATGTGGAAATGTCCAAAAAACAAGGATGGTGATGCTGCATTTACTCACAAACCATGGACTGCCTCTCGAATCGATGATACCCTTGTTGGTTACCGGCAAACAATAACCTTTGTTGCCCTAACTCAGATTGTGTGAACCAATTGCAAACCGGATGGATGCTCATAGAGCAAACAGTGGGATATGCAAACCCCAATGTCCATGAGACTACCAGCCATCCTAGGCGGGAAGATTGGTGAGAGCAACACTGAATGTGAGATGAAGATGGATATGTCCTTTGGAATGACGAACTATGGCAAGTCCTCTATATGATGTCTCATGAAACCTGTAAATAACTTCTCAAAGATAGAGGTTCCTCTTGGGGCTTTGACAAGAATGTCGTATGATGTAAGCTCTAGATGAATCCTCATCTCTGAAATGGGTGTGGTTGTGATTCGCTAATGTAGGCTCATGATGCCTGCGAACTCCTACAATGGTCGCCTCAGATTGGAGCCCTCAGGCTCCGGATTGATGGCTACCGATTGCTAAGAAGATGCAGATGATCTAGACCCGATATTCTGTCGAAAATGTGTACAGATTAATGATGATGCAATGCCTCTTCTGGAATGATGAAAGTCTCCAAGCGGATGGGAGAGATGGTTGTACAAACATTGCAAAGACTCAAAAGCTAATAGGTTGATCCGGATGGCACCTTCCTTTGCTAGCATAGACCGCCAACAAACCCTAATACTTGCAATCAACATCTCCATATTTCCGATGCATGTTTTCAATGACGCGATATGTCATGTCGACGAAGTTATGACTGCAAACATCCATGCTAGGATTTCTCTATGTTGAGGTGGTCAAGCGTGCACACCAAGTCAACTACCCTCTTGCACGTGTATCACAATTGTAATCCCAGTATACAATGTTTGCATTTTAAACGCTAAAACACACACTCAAACAATAAAGAGGAAAAAAAAATTGATTAGCAGATTAGTGCAAAATCACAAAGCTCTGACATCAATGTCAGGATGTCACGTGGTGCTACGTAATTGAAATAATGAAGATGTGGGTTTTACACTTCCACAAATCTTTTACTTCTTTTCCTTGAGTTAGTGATTGCTTTAGCTTGATTGATGGTTCCTTTTACTTTTTCTTGAAGAGAGGGAATGAGAGAGACCGGTAGAGATATGAAGAGGGAGAGAAAGAGAAAGAGAAGACGAGAATGACATTGGATGGGGTCCAACTGTTGCTAAATTGACTTTATCTGACAGAAAAATAATTCTAAATGAACTATTGGATGTATAACTGAGAGGGTTTTTCTCAATAGAGACATTCGAGTACAGATATTCCTAGTGCGTCATTCAAAGTAATGACGGGAGCACTGTGAAAAGGGAATATTTGTAAGGCCGCCAGGAACGGGTACTTCTAATGCGTCACATCGGATGGGTGACAGGAGCATCGAGAAGAAGTATCCGACCATATGGGAATGGACATCTCTGATGTTCATAGGATGGGTGACATAGAGCATCGCGAAGGAGATTGTCGTAAGTTCGGTAGGAAAGGACTAGGTGATGGGTATTCGTGATGCGTCAAGGTGGGTGACAGGTGCATCGGAAAGGGAATATCCATAGTCAGGAGGAAATTCCGAACTGTGTTAGAATTGTGCCAAGGAAAAAGAAAGCACTTGAATGAATATGGGTTCAAAGGAAACTTTGAGGAAAAACGGATGCTTTCTGAGAAAGTGGGTTGCTTTTCGGGAAAGCAGATGCTTTCTCGCGAGGAAGTCTATGTCTGCATTGCAACTGTGCATGTGATTGCATCCAGGCACGCTTGGGAAGTGCTGTGAAAGCATTGTCTTCAACTTATAAGGTTTTATTGAGTTTTTGGGCAGATTCAGACTATTTTTAAAATACGTCGGCTACCCACTTAATAAATGGGCAGCCACTTGGAAAATAAAGCAGCAAAAACCAGCAAGCGATTTCTCTCTCTTTCTGGCAGAACAGTACAAAAAAAAGAAAAAACGGCCGCGATCTCTACGCGGGCAGCTAGCGCTCTGCTATCTTTGCCATGGCCATGGAGTTATAAAAGCATCACACACCCTCTCTCAAAGGGAAGACTAGTTTTTCGCAAGGAGGAGATGCTGCTACAGATTTCAGCCGCAAAGAAGATGTTGCCGGTGATGCCCATGGCTGCCCCAGGTGTACCAAATGTCGCCAAGACCCAGTGCACGAGTTCCCTCGCGGAGAAGTGCCTATGAGCGTGTTTCCATCGCACGACAAGCTGCTTTTTTTCTCTGTTTTCAGCCCATAAACATCGTAGACAGGACACCTAAGATCTCCCATGTCCGCCCATTGCCTAGCCGAACATGATCTTTAGTGGTCACATAAGAGGTAAACCACTCCTTTTTTGGAGACACATGAAGTGATGCCCCTGAGTCTATAATCCAGTCACTCAGTGCATTTCCATCAGGTGCTGTAAGAAGAGCTGAGTCCATTGTATTCTTCAAGAAGTAGATGTTTCTTGACACTAGACTGTCATCCTCTGCAACAGTGTTTGTCACATTTATTTCTTGAATCTTCACTGAGGACTTGTTCTTCTCACCATGGTCTTCAGCTTTCTCTTTGCCTTTTTCTGCTTTCCATTCTATGAAGTCTCTTTTCATGTGACCCTTCTTGCCACAATGGTACAATTCTATGTCATCCTTGCCTTTAGCACTGCGGGACTTGCTACGAGACTGATTCCTCTTTCCACCTTTGTACTTTTCTTTGGTCCTTACGAGAAGGAACCCGAGAACACCTCTTTTCTGTGTAGGATTGGAAGAGAGGATTTTTTATGCAGAGATCTCTTCTGGGGAATTTCTTTTCGAGAGCCGAGTTGCGTTTCGAGCATCGAGATCTTTGAAGGTAACGATTTTCATGTTATGATCTCTAAGTATTTGTTTGCAGGTGTACTTCCTCCTAGTGAGGGAGTAGGAGCAGAGGAAGGCATGAGCCTCTACAGGAGAAAGTACTCCGAGGAACTGGAGCTAGATCAGCCCAAGGGTTTCGTATCCAAGTTCGGAAAGTAGATTGTCACAAACTGATGACGTGGCTGGCACCCGGACACTGCAGACTGTACGAAGATCCTCGCATAATACGTTGACAGGTTGACGTGGCCATCCGTACGGGATTTGCGGCACTGCTAACATGGCACTGTTTACGGAATTCTTGAATTAACATTGGCTGATTTTAGCATCTTTTGGGCCTATTGCTTTTATGATTACAAGCTTTTGAGTTTAAGTGCTTTTGGGGCTCTGCTTTTGGGCATCCCTTGTATCTTTAAATAAGTGGGCAAGGCCTCATTTCTTAGAGCATCTTGACATAGAGTTTGAGAGCAGAGGACCCTGCGGGAGTTGTACTTTGCTCAAAGATTAATATAAAAAGAAATACCGAAAGGGGTGCCAGTCTTTGGGGCCAATACCTCTAGGCAGGGAACTACGCTGGGCCGTGTTGTCTTTTGTGAACTATTTTAAAGTGAATCTCTGATGTGTCGCGGTAGAATCTTGACTTGGGGTGTCCAAGTTTGGTACAGTGGTATCAGAGAGCGCAGTCGATTTCTCTTCTATCGAGAAATCCGATCCTTTTCTCGCGGCACTTATGGATTTCTACAAAAATCAATCGACTTCTTCCGCATCTGCTAATGTGGAAGGAGATCACGGAGAAGATTCTCATGAGCAATCAGAAGAGTACGGCCCACCTCGGCCTACTCAGTCTGAGATTGAAGAGATGGAACGTCAACAATTGGTTGATGAGGCAACAAAGCAAATGATTAAAATTGCAAAGGATGAAAAATTTGCAAAATTTTTGACTCAGCAATCCCTCGCAAAAGTGCACACCCAGTGGCAGAAGGCCACAAAGACACCCATCAAACCGGCACTTAAGAAACCTCCTTCTCCGAGGATGTTTACAGAGCAAGAATTACAAGAGGTGGTTCAGACACAGATCAGCCGGCTTCTGGACGCAAACAACAAAGCCAAAAAGCATGATAAAAAGCATAAGGAAGGAACTGACTTCCCGGGTTATTTGGGTCCTCAATCTACTTTTGCATTGGCAAGCAAGCAGAAGAAGCGTGTACGATTTGAAGGACTACACAATTCTTCTTCTTCTTTTGACAGTTCTTCTAGCTCTTCTGACTAGAGCGAAGAAGACAGAAAGGCAAAAAGCGAAGCAAAAAGTAAAGCTTCAGAAAGGGCAAGAAAAATGCAAAGAAGCCTAAATTTTGCCCAGTTTCTGACAATTCTAGAGAAGACTCATCCTCAGACAGTTCAGACTCCTACGATCACATATTTTATGCAAAGAAGAAGCATTTTATAAAGCCAACCAATATGACTTCCTCAAAGACAAAACCAAGAAAGTAAGAGAATTTATAGAAGGTGGACTGACAATTAAGTTTGACTCTTTTTCTGGATTCCGAGATGCTTCGAGGGCTTTGGCCTTCATACAGCAGTTTAACATAGCTTTCTCTGGAGGGCATTACTACATTTTTCTTCAAGGGAAATGCTTGAACATGGTGGTCCACCCTTCTATTGAGAAAGGAAGCTCCAATTAAATGGTTGAAGTTTAAGAGGCTTTTTATTTCTTCTTGGTTGACTCAGGAATACGAACGAGATATACGAACTGCTTGGAATCATCTTCAGATGACCAAGGGAGATTCTCTGGACGATTATTGCGAGAGATTTTGGATCTCTTTTCTACCAGCCTCTTCATTCAAGAAGGTCTCGTTTAAAGTATAGATTGAGCGGTTTTGCTGCGGACTTCCTACAGAGATCCGAGACAACTACTTGGAACAAAAGTCAAATTTTATTCAAGAATTGATGGGTCATGCAAAACGGGATTTTGCCATACACTCGGGTAATTTGACTTACCCCACTGATGAGATCTTGACTCAGAGAACCCAACAGACTTCTAATAATGAAAGTAGAAAGAGAAAGAGTTCCCAAGAAAAGAAAGACAAGGATTCACGACCCCAGGTCACACTTCGAGAGAGGGCCAACTACATCAAACAGGGGAAGTGTTTTGGATGCGGGGAACATGGCCATGTCTCTGCTAAGTGCCCTAAAAAGGCACAACAAGAACAAAATGAAGACAGGCCAGAGAGTTCGAGAGCAGCTGAGGAACGTGGCAGAAAAGGCAAGATGAAAGCAGGACTGGTTCCAGATTGCATGGGTACTGACCCAAGTACGATTGATGAAAGTACAAAACTTTGCCGAACTTGGGGCAAAGTGAAAGATCAAGAAGCCCGATTTTCTTTGATGGAGGAGCCAAGGCCAACTTCATTTCACCTGAATTGGCAGCGCTCTTGAAGAATGCGCATTGATTATAGAGCCCTCAATAAAATCACCATCAAGAACAGATTTTCAATTTTGAGGATCGATGATATTCTTGACATATTATAGGGATCCTCTTGTTTCAGCAGGATCGATTTGAAAAGCGGATATCATCAGATCCGAATCACGCCGGGAGATGTCTACAAGACAGCTTTTCGGACAAGCTTCGGTTTATATGAATTTTTGGTGATGTCTGTTGGCCTTACCAATGCTCCAACGACTTTTAACCGAACGATGGACATGATTCCCAGAGTGTACAAATCTTTTGTTGGCACCTTCTTTGATGACATTATAGTCTTCTCCAAGGATGAGGCAGAACATAGACAACATCTACTACAGGTCTTTCAGACATTGCAAGATCACGAGTTGGTGATCAATGCCAAGAAGAGTGAATTTTTCGTACCGGAGATACACTTTCTGGGACACATAGTCTCAACAACAGGAGTACAGATGGACCCGACCAAGATTGAGACTATACGTGATTGGCCCGATTTGAAGAATATCCATGAAGTTAGAAGCTTTTTGGGCTTATGCTCTTACTACCGGCGATTCATTATAAAGTTTGTAGAGGTTGCTTCCCCTTTGCATATCTTGACACAGAAAGGAGTCCCTTTCTCATGGGGACCCAGAGAGGTGACTGCCTTTCAAACTTTGAAAGAGAAATTGACTACGGGACTAGTTTTGACTTTGCCAGATTTTGCAAAAGTCATTCAAAGTATATTGTGATGCTTGGGGTCGTAGTTTGGGTGCGGTCTTAATGCAAGAAGGCCATGTCATTGCCTATGAGAGCCGACTGTTTTCACGGCTGGAATTGACAACACAGATTTATGAGAAAGAGCTTTTGGCGGTTATCTATGCTCTTACTCAGTCGTGACATTACCTACTCGGAGCCAATTTTACTGTCTTCACTGATCATCAGAGTTTACGCTACTTCTTGTCACAGAAGCAGCTTTCGGAAGAGCAGATGCGGTGGACTAACATCTTGTCACAATTTCACTTTTAGATTGTCCATGTGCAGGGATAGAAGAACTTGGTGGCATATGCTTTGTCCCGGAAGCCGTTAATCTTGGCTATTTCCGCGATTCATCATAGAAGCTTCAAGGACATGGTCGATCAGTACGCCACAGATCTAGATTTTTCAGATATATTCGGTCAACTACAGAATGTGGAGGTAGTAACGGGATATTCCATTCGGGATGGCTACTTGATGAAGAAAACGATGTTGTGTGTTACACAACCATTGTGTTGGAATTAGGGTTGCGGAGAAACGCACACACCTTGGAGAAGATGAAGGAAGCTCAAGGCACACAATAGAGAGTGTGTTACTTAGTGTGCAACGGAAAGATAGATAGCCCTAGACTGATGGGCGTATATACAATGCACGGGGGAAAAAACCTCCTAAAGAGGAAAAAAATGCCCCAGGTCTTAGTGTATTCACACACATCACTACCACATGTATATGGTAACAAATCCCCCCTGGAGTGATGCGGTGAACGAGAGCTGGCACATGAGTAAAGGGAAGTGCCTTGCCCTGAGGACATGATCAGTCCACAAAGGGGAGTAAGCCCAAAGCTTTGCGGAAAGCTTCAAGCTTCTCACGAGACAATGCCTTTGTGAAAAGATCTGCAAGGTTGTCCTGTGTTGGCACATAAGCCAAGCTGATCTCTCCTATTGAGAGCCTCTCCCTGAAATAGTGGTAATGCACCTCAATGTGATTTGTGCGAGCATGAAAAACTGGGTTCCTCGCAACTGCCAATGCGCTCTGACTGTCAGTGTAGATAGTGTTGGCAGTGTCCTGTCCAATACCCAAATCAACCATAAGGTGTCTGAGCCATACACACTCAACCGTAGCTGTGAAGACTACCCTGTACTCAACCTCACAAATCGAAGTGGCCACAGAAGGTTGCTTCTTGCTCAACCATGATGTACATGAACTACCAAGCATGAAACAAAACCACTTGTGGATACTCGCGTGTCAAAACAACCAGCCCAATCTAAGTCCGAAAAAGCATGTAAGTCTGGTGGCAATGATCCCCCCTTGGGATAAAACAAGCCAAGGTGTAAAGTGCCACTAAGGTAGCGGAAAATCCTCTTGACAGCCTGTCGATGCTTAAACCCTGGGCTATGCATGAATCTGCTGACCTGTGAGAGTGCAAATTGAATATCTGGCCTCGTGTTGCATACATAAATGAGGCAGCCAACAGCAGTTTGGTAAAGAGTGACATCAGCACGATCGCCAGCATCATGTAGACTCAACTTCAAACTTGTTTCCATGGGAGTGGCAATAGGTTTGCAATCCTCAAGTCCAAACTTACATAGCAATGTCTCTATGTAACTTTTCTGACACAAGGCAATACCACCATCACACTGCTTAAACTGTATACCCAAGTAATGATGCAACAGCCCCAAATCTTTCATCTTGAAATAGCATTCAAATCAGCCTTAAATTCAGCAATATGTCTCTCATTTGGTCCAGTGATCAGCAAATCATCAACATAAAGAACTACAATGAGAAGTACATCACCCTCACGCTTTACATACAGTGTGCTTTCTGTTGGACTGTTACGAAAGCCTCGTTTAACCAAATGAGTGTCAGCTTTCTCATACCAAGCACGAGGAGATTGCTTCAACCCATACAAAGCCTTCTTACATCTGCACACTTTGTCCTCTTGTCCTTTTATGACAAAACCGCGAGGCTGCGTTACATAAACTTCCTCAAATATGTCACCATTCAAGAAAGCAATAACAATGTTATAAGTGCATCATATTCTGATTGCATGGCAGCCATCCAATTTTCTGGATTCTGTGCTTCATCAAAAGAAAAAGGCTCCTCAACATCATGTAAGCTAGAGACAGCCAAAGCATAACAATCTGATGCATAAGATGCATGACGAGAGCCTAAACGAGTACGACTAGACAAAGGTGCATCCAATTTACTGTCACGCAAACTGTGCACCAACCATTTTGGCATACCTCTAGCCTACTCATTTTCAGTCCTTTCCTCATCAAGTATATCATGTACATCTGCATCAGTAATTGGTTGATCTGTAACATTTTCAGAAACCCCTATAGGCTGTACATTTGCCTCATTGGAACTTACATTCGTATTTCCACCACTGAAAAGAGGCAACAAAGTGTCATAAATGTCCTGTGAGCTTACATTACTGTCTCTAGTACATGACAGCAAGGGCTGAACAGAATCTTCCACAAACACTACATCCCGTGAAACTAGAATACACTTTGTTTGTGGATGACATAACCTGTAACCTTTGCTTTCGGCACTATAACCAACAAAAATACATTTGACAGCCTCATCATCCAACTTTCTGCGCTGCAGTTGTGGCACCAAAGCATATGCCAAACAGGCAAAAACACGCATGTGCTCAATAGAGGGCTTTCTATCATGCCATGTTTCATATGGAGTAATAGACTGCAAAGCTTTCGTAGGACACCTGTTTAGTACATGAGTGGCACACATGATGGCCTCAAGCCAAAAAGAATGCGGCAAAGCTTGACTTTTGACCATGCATCGTGCCATTTCCGGCAGTGACCTATTTTTCTCTCAGCAACACCATTTTGCTGAGGTGTATAAGGCACTGTACATTGGTGTTTTATCCCATGACTAGCCAGAAATGCATTAAATTCAGGACACATATACTCCCCCCCTCGATCCGAACGGAGGGTGCCCATAGTACATTTCGAGACATTTTCAACCATAGCTAGAAATTGTTTGAAGCACATAAAAACTTCGGACTTCTCTTTAAGCGAAAATACCCATGCATGCCTGGAGTAATCATGAATGAAAGTCACGAAGTACAGGTAATTACCCAAGGACGGAGTTTGCATGGGCCCACAAACACTGCTATGCACAAGCTGCAATCTGCATGTGGCCCGAATTGAACCATCCTTTGGAAACTTAGAACACTGCATCTTACCTAAAATACAGCCTTCACAAACATGTTTGACAGGTGCTTCAAGAGGCGGCAAAGAAGCAACCATATCAGATTTCTGCAAACGCAGTAAATTGGAAAAATTCAGATGACCAAAACGTGCATGCCAAAGTTTTGCATCTGAAATAG
Organism: Adiantum capillus-veneris; assembly: GCF_014529385.1. NCBI lineage: Eukaryota > Viridiplantae > Streptophyta > Polypodiopsida > Polypodiales > Pteridaceae > Adiantum > Adiantum capillus-veneris. The sequence goes on along the minus strand of NC_140953.1, from coordinate 86,624,740 downwards.
CCTTTGAATCTGCAACAGCATTTGCAAAATTTTGTCCACACTTGTCATACAAAGTGAGCTTATACAGCCCACGACACAAAAGGTCAGATGCAACAATTTCATCACCAAAACTGAGATCATGAACTGTACATCTGTCATCCATAAATTTGACTACAAGTCGAAGTCTAGCAAGTGCGGATACAGACAAGAGATTCTTCTTGATCCCAGGTACATAAAGTGCATCAACAAGTGTGAAGGAACTGCCATTTGCAGCAGTAAGCACAATCTTTCCAACTCCCTGAACCGGATAAGAGGCATTGTTGGCACAAGTGACTAAATTCCCATGAGGGACAGACTCGAGAGAGGTAAACAATTCACAATGTGAGGTAATGTGCTTCGTAGCACTACTGTCGAAATACCACACATGTGAATCTACAGCAACTGACAAGCATGCATCATGGACAGCAGGATTGTAAGTGCACTCTGCGTTAAAAGCCCATTCTGCATCAACATGAGCATTACAGTCTCCTTTCACAGAAGACTCAACAATGGTTGCATTTGTAGTGGAACCAGCATTTGCAGTGGAACCACCCTCTTTCTTCTTAGCCTCTTTGGCCTTCAACCTAGGACACGACTTGATCAAGTGATCATTAGCTTTACAGTAATGGCAACGCATCTTCTTTTTGCCCTTGTCACCAGAATTGCCCGACGAAGTGCTGCCAGCATAAGCACTAGGAACAGAAGTTTTGCCACTCGCAGCAGAACCATAAGAAGTGGCTGCATTGCTGTTACCACCCTTTCTTTGAGAAGCAATAAAAGCCTGTTCAACTGCACGCTGTCTAGTCCTGTTTTTTCTGGAAAGTGACTCGTGCAACAGCAATGTGCATAATGTATCAAACTTGACAACTTCTGGATTTCCTTGGGTCATAAGTCTCCATGTACTAGCAAAAGTCTGGTAAGAATCTGGTAAGGCATCAAGAACAGTCTGCACAAGATAACTGTATGAAATGACTTCTCCTACAGAAATAAGTTGCTCATTGATATCCTTGACACTAGCAAGGAAAGTGTCCATATCATCTTCCTCATGCATAATCTTCGACTCCAACTCTTTACGCATCAAAGAAATTTTAGCCTCATTGCGGCTTGCATAAAGACCAACTAGAATATCCCAAGCCTGTTTTGCAGATTTTGCTGAACGGATGTGAGGAACAATGGTGTGCTTCACAGACAACGCAATCAATGCATGAGCCTGCGCATCCTTAACATCCCAACGAGCTTGTTCTACCGTAGGCAAAACAACTCTAACAGCTACAATCCTTGCAGCAAGACCTGTAACATCCTCAACATCGCCTACATCCTTAGAACCAGGACGTACATCAATGCCCTGCACAATGTTCCAGACGCCCTTTGACACAAGAACATGTTGCATCATATAAGCCCACATAGGGTAGTTGTCCCCATCCAACCTGTCCTCAGCAGCAAACATCTTGAACACATCTATGTTGTTGTTGTCAGCCATGGTAAATGCTGCACCTGATATGAAAACTGCCCGAAAATAGGAGAAACGGAGCGGGAACAACACGTGCTATATAGCACAAACCGTAGAAGACTATAAGGCACCTGTTATGCAGAAAATGGCACTGATAAAAATTCTGCACAAAATGACGAAATAGCGTGTGCAGTACTGCCTGTAGTGGAAACGGAGGCCGAAATGAGCCCAAATCAAAAATCTGAGCAAACCAAGCCCTATGAGCTGTCCCAAAGTATTTGTCGACCTGCGAACGCTCGCCAAAGCTCACTGAAATCGTAGAAAGTGAGCAGGCATGTGCTGGAGCAGCTGGCGACTAAGCACGAGAGGACGCAACCTGCTCTGATACCAATTGTTGGAATTAGGGTTGCAGAGAAACGCACACACCTTGGAGAAGACGAAGGAAGCTCAAGGCAAACAATAGAGAGTGTGTTACTTAGTGTGCAATGGAAAGATAGATAGCCCTAGAGTGATGGGCGTATATACAATGCACGGCAAAAAAACCTCCTACAGAGGGAAAAAATGCCCCGGCGGTCCTAGTGTGTTCACACACATCACTACCACATGTATATGGTAACACATTGAGGGAAAAGGTTCTAACTGAATGCCATTGTCCACCATTTACGAGTCACTGTGGAATTTATACCACCTTGAAAGGTGTGGAGCGTTACTTCTTTTGGCTGAGACTCAAGAAGGATGTGGACGATTTTGTACGCAGTTGCTTGGTATGCCATAAGTTCAAGTTTGACATGCATAAAGCACAAGGATTGTTACAGCCTTTACCCATTCCCACCCGCCCTTGGGAAAGTATTGCTATGGATTTCATTTTTGATCTCCCGAACACACAGAGTAGGCACGATGGTATCTGGAATGTTATTGACAGATTTTACAAGCAAGCTCATTTCATTCTAGTGAAGAAAACAGTCAAGTCGGATCATTTAGCGAGGCTGTTCATTGCCCAGATATTCAGATTAGATGGCATGCTTGAGACAATAGTCTTCGACAGAGATCTTCAATTCACGAGTTTGTTTTGGAAGGTTATTTGGGAGAACATTGGCACACAGTTGCATCATCTTTCCTCCCGCATACAGATGGGCAATCTGAAATTGCAAATTCAGTCGTATTGGATTTATTGAAGTCTTACATTTCTGATCAGAAGACTCAATTTTTTGCCCTTGGTGGACTTTGCCTACAATAAGACGATCCACTCTTCGACAAAGAACGTGCCATTTGAGATTATTTAAAGGTGCTACGAAGGTTCCACCCTTCCTAAGCACGAAAGATAAGATTTTTGAAGTTGACCAGTACACGAGGGACTTGGACACTGCTTTTGCCAAGGTCCGGGTGGCTTTAGCGAAATCTTAGGAAAGACACAAGAAGGCAACAGATCGACACTGTCGCGATTTGAAATGAAAGGAAGACGATTGGGTGCTCTTACGTTTTGACAAGGCATGCCTAAGAAAGAAAAAGGGAAAGGAGCAGCTTTTCCAAAGCTTAGCATGAGATACTATGGACCTTTCCATATAAAAGAAAAGATAAATAATGTCTCCTTTAGACTTGTCCGATACTTGGAGAATTCACAATGCTTTTCATGTGAGTCTCTTGAAGCCTTTTAAAGGTGATGTGCCCGATGATGGGGAGCCAGGTGAACAACCCAAAGTGGAGGAAAGCAAGGAGATACTCGTTCCAGAATAGATACTAGCACATAGAGATAGAAAGATTAAAGGTAAAGTGATTAGGCGGCTCTTGGTTAAATTCCAGAACTATCCTGCATTGGATGCAAAGTGGATGGAGGAGGAGGACCTAGCAGATACTCCTCAGATTGTGGAACTTTACCTTGAAGCATTCAGTTTAGCATAGTCTACTCCGATAGAACCCCGATTTCAGCATGGGTGAATCTAGTGCAGTGGGCATGCACAAGAGGGGAGTCACTCTGCTCTTTTGTCAATAGATTACCCCGATTTTTGATATAGAGTCACTGATGTCTCTTTGGGTTTCAGGAATACTGCTGGGTTGACAATATTCTGCTGTATAACTTTATGAACTGGAATTCCCGAAAATGAAATTGATATTGATTGATTTGTACTTGAGTTTTTGAGTGCAGGAACTGATAGACAAAATGACTACAGCATTTCGGTCTCATAAATCTCTATAGATATGATTGCAATAAGGATTAGTTAATCGGACATCTGTGAGGTCCCGACTGGATCTAGATGCGATTGCTAAATACGTTGTCGATTAATCATGGTCTGAGATTTGGAATGAATTTGAATGTGATTTTTCATGTGATGTCCAGTGATGTGATTGTCGATTGGTACATGTGCTAGATGTGTTGTTCCTAGTGCGTCGGTACTCACAGTCAGTGTCTACTAAGACAGTTTATGGCCTCTGTATGTTTTGTAGGCGTAATCGAGGACGATTAAAATTCTTTCAAGAGGGGGGTACATCACAAACTAATGATGTGGCTGGCCCTCAGACACTGCAGACTGTACGGAGATCCCCGCATAATGCGCTGACAGGCTGACGTGGCCATCCGTACGGAATTCTGAGATTTGTGATGGAATTTGCGATACTGCTGACATGGCACTGCGTACGAAATTCGTGAATTAAGGCTGGCTAATTTTAGCAGCTTTTGGGTCTATTCCTTTTAAGATTACAAGCTTTTGAGTTTAAGTGCTTTTGGGGCTCTACTTTTGGGCATCCCTCGTATCTTTAAATAAGTGGGCAAGGCCTCACTTCTCAGAGCTTCTGGACGCAGAGTCTGAGAGCGGAGGACCCTCCGGGAGTTGTACTTTGCTCAAAGATTAATATATAAAAAAATACCGAAAGGGGCGCCAGTCTTTGGGGCCAATACCTCTGGGCACGGAACTACGTCGCGCCATGTTGTCTTTTGTGAACTGTTTTAAAGTGAATCTCTACAGTGTCGCGGTAGAATCTTGACTTGGGGTGTCTAAGTTTGTTACATAAATCCACGGATCCGAGAGTGGTAGATTCTCGAGATGTAATGCGGAAGTTGAAATTCCCAAGGGAAGGACTTTGTGTCCAGGAAAGCAGAGTTATTTTGTAGGAGGAGGACTCTGGAAACCGAGTCGAAAAAGAGTTGCAGGGATGCCATGCCCTGAGTCTGGAAGGTGAGATCCAGAGGCGAGAACCTTGGTTCTCGAGGATTTGGAATAAGGAACGGAAGTTCCTTGGAATATGGTTTTGCCCTAGGAATAGGAAGCCTCGGCTTCGAGGAACTATCAAGTCTTATTCTAGAACGAACGTGGTAATACGTTCGGTTAAAGTGCTTGTATAGACTTCTCCTCAGTAATAAAGATAGTATCACGGGGGAGGACAAGCCCATATTCTGGTCCCAGTACTGTGTCGATCTTCGTACTGTTTCGATCTTCTCACTCTCTCTTTCTCTCTCTCTCTCTCTCTCTCTCTCTCTCTCTATATATATATATATATATATATATATATATATATATATATATATATATATATATATATATATATATCCTCTGGCTTGGGTGACTTCAGCAAACTCGTGAATCGGGGATCTATATTAGAGACAACTGTCTTAGGCATGCCATGTAATCTAAAAATCTGTGAAATAAACAGTCTCGCTAAGTGATCCGGCTTGACTGTTCTCTTCACTGGAACGAAGTGAGCTTGCTTGCTAAATCTGTCGATGACAGTCCAAATGCCATCATGCCCACTCTGTGTCTTCGGGAGATCAAAAATGAAATCCATAGCAATACTTTCCCATGGGCGGGTGGGAATGGGTAAAGGCTGTAACAATCCCTGTGCTTTATGCCTGTCAAACTTGACCTTCTAGCATACCAAGCAAGTGTGTAGAAAGTCGTCCACATCCTTCTTGAGTCTCGGCCAAAAGAAGTAACGCTCCACACCTTTCAAGGTGGTATCAATGCTACGGTGACCCGTAAAAGGTGGACAGTGGCATTCGGTTAGAACCTTTTCCCTCAACAACTGTGTAACGCACAACATCGTTTTCTTCATTAAGTAGCCATCCCGTATGGAATATCCCGCCACTACCTCCCCATTCTGTATCCGAATGAATACATCCAAAAAATTTGGATCCGTGGCGTATTGATCGACCATGTCCTCAAAGCTTCTATGATGAATCGTGAAAATAGCCAAGACTAACGGCTTCCCGGACAAAGCATTCGCCACCAAGTTCTTTTGTCCCTGTACATGGACAATCTAGAAGTGAACTGTGACAGGATTTTAGGCCACCGCATCTGCTTTTCCGAAAGCTGCTTCTGTGACAAGAAGTAGCATAAACTCTGATGATCAATGAAGACCGTAAAATCAGCTCCAAGTAGGTAATGTCTCCACTGAGTAAGAACATGGATAACTACCAAAAGCTCTCTCATAAATCTGTGCTGTCAATTTCGGCCTTGAAAACAATTGGCTCTCATAGGCAATGACATGGCCTTCTTGCATTAAGACCGCACCCAGACTACGACCACAAGCATCACAATATACTTCGAATGACTTGCAAATCCGGCAAAGTCAATACTGGTCCCATAGTCAATTTCTCTTTCAAAGTCTGAAAGGCAATCATATATGTGGGTCCCCACGAGAAAGGGACTCCTTTCTGTGTCAGAATGTGCAAAGGGGAAGCAACCTTTGCAAACTTTTGAATGAACCGCCGGTAGTAAGAACATAAGCCCAAGAAGCTTTTAACTTCATAAACATTATTCAAATCGGACCAATCACGTATAGCTTCAATCTTGGCCGGGTCCATCTGTACTCCTGCTACTGAGACGATGTGTCCCAAAAAGTGTATCTCCAGCAAGAAATATTCACTCTTCTTGGCATTGATAACTAACTTGTCATCTCGCAATGCCTGAAAGACCTTAAGCAGATGGTGTCTATGTTATGTCTCATCCTTGGAGAAGACTATAATGTCATCAAAGAAAGTGCCGACAAAAGATCTGTACTCCCTGAAAATCCTATCTATTATTCGGTTGGAAGTCGTTGGAGCGTTGGTAAGGCCAAAAGGCATCACCAAAAATTCATAAAAATCGAAGCTCGTCCGAAAGGCTGTCTTGTAGACATCTCCCGACGCGATTCTGATCTGATGATATCTGCTTTTCAAATTAATCCTGCTGAAACAAGAGGAGCCCTGTAGTCAGTCAAGAATATCATCGATCCTTGGATTCGGGAATCTGTTCTTGATGGTGATTTTATTCAGAGCTCTGTAATCAATGCATATTCTCCAAGATCTGTCTTTCTTAAAGACCAACAACACCGATGGAGAGCAGTAGAGTGAAGTACTCGGCAGGATAAGACCCTTTTCCAAAAGGTCTTTCACTTGGTTCATAATCTCTTCATTCTGGGCTCGGCTAACACGGTAAGGTGGTCGGTTCGGTGGTCTTCTTCCAAGTATCAGATCAATAGTGTGATCCTCAGGACGAGATGATGGCAACTCGTCTGCCAGGCCCTCAGAAAAGCAATCGGCATGAGTGTGGAGAAAATCTTGGCGTTCTTTATCAAGTTCAGACATATTTGTTCTGTGTTCATCATCTAACTCTTTCAAGTAGATCAAGTAAACAAATAGACTGGATTCCATTAATTTGGAAACGGTTGAAGCCGATACAATAGGGATAGACTCGCCCTTCAATTTTACATCAAGTAAAATTTTTCGGCCCTTTTTATTTATCAATGTCACTTTCTTTGCCCGATAATCGACCACGGTATTGTTCTTATGCTACCAAGGGACTCCTAGGAGGACGTCACAACCTTCTAAGGGCATTATGTAAAAGTCCTCGTGCCCAAATACCCCTGACAATGAAACCAAAGTTTTCCAATGACAGGTGTAATGGCTATGTCCCGTCCGGTTGCCGCTAGAACTGCCTCTGCTTGTGGTCCCATCCGATCGGGTGTAATCTCGAGCCAAACTGCCAATTCAGGTGAAATGAAGTTGGCCTTGGCTCCTCATCAAAGAAAATCAAGGCTTCTTGATCTTTTACTTGCCCCAAGCTTGATAAAGTTTTGTACTTTCATCAATCATGCTTGAATCCGTAACCATGCAATCTGGAACCAGTCCCGCTTTCATCTTGCCTTCTCGTCCACGTTCCTCAGCTGCTCTCGAACTCTCTTGCATGTCTTCATGTTGTTCTTGTTGTGCCTTTTTGGGGTACTTTGCGGAGACGTGTCCATGTTCTCTGTCACAAGACGGGCACCACATGCCGATAGAAAAGAACAGACTGAATAGACTTTTAGCACTTCAATAACATTTGAACTGAGAGACAGAGACGACACGCGACACGAAGTGGCGGAATTCCACCCTAGAGAGTATTGGCCCCAAACCTTGGCGCCCCTTTATATTGCATCAACACAGTACAAGCCGGTACTCCAGACTCTACACCTTCTCTAAGAAGCATGCCAGAGAATGAGCCCTTACTACATATTTAAAGACCCTTGGCCTATGAAAATCAATTTACATGAAAATCCTTCAAACTCAAAAGCTTTTGGTCCAAAAAGCAATGCCAAAAAGCTGCCAGTATAAATCATGGAATTTCGTACAATTGCCACGTCAGCAGTCAGTGCAAAACACGGAAATCCATAAAACCTACCACGTCAACGCTATCAGTGTAATTTTTTAAAATCTGCCACATCATCAGTTCACAATTCTTTCTCTGTGTGTGTGGGTCTTGCTTTATTTTAATCCTTTTATGTCACTTGGGGTCCCATCGGACGGGGTCCCCATAAGTTGGTAGGACTTCTTCTTCTGTTACTTGTCCTTCTCAAGGTTTAGGCCCCTCGGCTGGCATGTGAAGTTGGCTCCATTCTTCAGGGCTTTGACACGTCAGCAGTTTGTGACATTCCCCGCATCCAAAACACTTCCCTTCTTTGATGTAACTGGCCCTCTCTTGAAGAGTGAGCCGGGGTCGTGTATCCTTGTCTTTCTTTTCTTGGAAACTCTTTTTCTTTGTACTTTCATTGTGAGAGGTCTGTTGGGTTCTCTAAGTCAAAATCTCATCAGTGGGGTAGGTCAAATTTCCCGAATGTATCGCAAAACCCCATTTCTCATGATCCATCAATTCTTGAATAGAATTCGACTTTTGTTCCAGGCAGTAGTCTCGGATCTTTGTAGAGCAAAACCGCTCAATTTCCTTAAACGAGACCTTCTTAAATGAAGAGGTTGGCAGAAAAGAGTTTCAAAATTTCTCGCAATAAGCGTCCAAAGAATCTCCCTTTGTCATCCGAAGATGATTCCAAGCAGCTCGTATATCTCGTTCGTACTCTCGAGTCAGCCAAGAAGAAATATAGACCGTTTTGAATTTCAACTATTCAATTGGAGCTTCCTTCCTCAGAAGAAGAGTGGACCACCATGTTCGAGCATTTCCCTTGAAGAAAGATGTAGCCCTCCTAATCTTGGAGTGCTCTGAGTAATGCCCTCAAGAGAAAGCTATGTCAAACTACTGAATGAACGCCAAAGTCCTCGGAGCATCTTGGAACCCAGAAAAGGATTCAAACTTAATCGACTGTCCACCTTCTTTGAATTCTTTTACTTTCTTGCTTTTGTCTTCGAGAAAGTCATATTGGTTGGCTCTGTAAAAATGCTTCTTCTTTGCATAAAACATGTGGTCGTCGAAGTCCGAACTGTCTGAGGATGACTCCTCTGTAGAACTGTCAGAAACTAGGCAAAATCTGGGCTTCTTTGACTTTTTTTTCCCCTTTTCGAAGCTTTGCGTTTTGCTTTGCTTTTTACCTTTTTCGTCTTCTTCGCTCAAGTCAGAAGAGCTAGAAGTACTCTTAGAAGAAGAAGAAGAACTGGGTAGTCCTTCAAATCGTACACGCTTCTTCGATTTCTTTGCCTTTTTCTTTCCCTTTGTGAAGCTTTGCTTTTTGATTCTCTTTTTACCTTTTCCGTCTTCTTCGCTCGAGTCAGAAGAGTTAGAAGGACTGTCAGAAGAAGAAGAACTGAGTAGTCCTTCAAATAGTACACGCTTCTTCTGCTTTCTTGCCAACGCAAAAGAAGATTGACGACCCAAATAACCCGGGAAGTCAGTCCCTTTCTTGTGCTTTTTCTCTTGCTTTTTGGTTTGTTGTTTGCACCCAAAAGCCGACTGATCTATGTTTGAACCACCTCTTGTAATTCTTGCTTAAACATCCTCGGAGAAGGAGGTTTCTTGATTGCCGGTTTGATGGGTGGTTAGGACATTATAAAAGAACCATTCCGCGATTTCAAGCAAGAAAAGCTTTCACTAAGTTTGAGTACCTTATGAGCCAACACCCCCTACCCGGTAAGGGAAGATATGGTAGTGCCTTTTGCACAAGTGAATGAACACTCTCTTTATGAGGGAAGGAGCAAGAGCTGGCTACGGCCTATGCTCATAGATTCCACATCTGAAATCCCCGTTTATTTGATAAGCGGGTTTGCTTTGGAACCAAGTTGAGGAATCATCTGATTGAGCGTCTTTGCTCTAAGGATCTTACGAAGGGAAGGTAATTTCCCAGGTTCACCAAAAGTCTAACATAGCTTAAGAATTATGCACACCTTTGGATACATAAATAACACACGAAGATGCACACCTATACCAAGGAACTCGATGAGAGTTTGATATACTCTCTTGAGCGCCTTTTTGCACGCAAGGATATTCCCACATGAGACTCTCTATTTGAGATGTGTTCGGTAGAAGGAATTTGAGTTTCTCTACGGAGAAGAGGTTTTCTGATGGTCGTTGATCATGGAGGACGCTATGTTGTTTTACCATTACAAGCAACTTTTGGTTACCGTATATGTTTCTCCATGAGCAGGTCAAGTAGCATTTGTACGCTACTGGAATAAATTCAAACTATTATGTTCGTAAGAGTATAACTCGCCAACCGTTTTAAAATGGTAAGAATTACCTTCACCACATATGGGAGAACATCCTTGAGATCTAAAGCGGGTTCGTCCTTAAGTGGACCGACTTTAAACTTATGTTCACAGAATGGTATGGCTAGAATTTTTATCTGCCTTAAATATTGCGAGTAGTCCTAGATGCTTTTGCTAAGTGAAAATTTCTTGATGGTTTTCGCAAGAAATAGACGCAAGTAGGTGTAGAGAAAACACTGTAGAGGTGATAACAACCCGCTGGAGGAAAAACGCGGAAAGACGTGCGGCAATGCACAAGGGATCTTCAGATCAGAACAATTGGCCTACCCAAAGCAAAGGCCTAGAATATGAACTTACTTTGGTAAGATGGCACATTTTATCTGCCACAGGAAGATTCACATGATCTTAATGCTCTCGACATGCCTTATGAGGGAGGACATAAGAGGTTTAATATCCTCAAGACTAATAGCGCAAGATTATGCGCAAGGACATATACCTAGATTGATTTCTAGGAGGATTATTCTTCTCAGAGTTGAGAAGGCGAAAGTGAGTTAACAGATTCTCGGATGAGGACACTTCCAATCTCTTGGAAAGACGCGAATGACTAGTTCTTACATGGCTCGTAAGTTCGATGATTGTTGAAGGATATCCTTGAGGTACTAGAGGAACGACATAAACCGGTAAGGTAAGTATTGAAATTATCGAATTTTTGTTTAATTTAATTTTTTAATTCTCTTTTGAGAAAGGACTAGCTCAACTCACCATTGAGCAAGATTTGGAATCTTTTCGATTTCTCCCCGGTAGTTCAGTTGGACCTCTACAGTTGAGGACAATTGTTTATAAGTGAGAGAGATGTTGCTAAATTGGCTTTATCTGATAGAAAAATAATTCTAAATGAATTTTTGGACTTATAAGTATTGGTTACAAGGGATGCCCAAAAGCAGAGTCCCAAAATCAAAAGATTAAAGGCTTTTCAAAAATAAAGCAATTCATTCCAAAAGCTGTCAATTCAGCCTGCATAGGTTTTAGCCAGTGCAAAAGCAGGAAATTCTGTAATACTGTTCATATGCCTGCCACCAACGGAATTTGCACCGCAATTTTTGGGATTTCCGTACGGATGCCACGTCAGCCTGTCGGTGCAGATTGCGGGGAATCGTACTCTCTACCACGTGTCATGTCTGGCAGTGTGTGTTTCTAGGACAGTGCCACATCACCAATTTGTGACATACCCCCCTCTTGAAAGCATTGCAATCACCCTTGATTACACCTGCAAAACAGACAAAAGCCATAAACTGTCCTAGCAAACACTGACTGTTAGTACCGACGCACTAGAAACAACACATCTAGCACATATACCAATCGACAGTCACATCACTAGATATCAGAGGACATCACTTGACATCACTTAACAAATCACATTCAAAATCATTCCAAATCTAAGACCATGATTAATCGACAACGTATTTAGAAATCGCATCTAGATCCAGTCAGGACCTCACAGATGCCCGATTAACTAATCTATATTGAAATCATGTCTATAGAGATTTATGAGACCGAAATGCTGCAGTCATTTCGTCTATCAGTTCCTGCACTTAAACAAGTAAAGTACAAATCAATCAGTATCATATTCATTATCGAAAGTTCCAGTTCATAAAGTCATTCAACAGAATACTGTCAGATCAGCAATATCCCTGAAACCCAAAGGACATTAGTGACTCTATATCAAAAATCGGGGCAATTTGTTGACAAAGGAGCAAAGTGACTCCCCTCTTGTGCAAACCCGCTGCACTAGATTTGTCCATGCTGAAATCGGGGTTCTATCATAGTAGGCTATGCTAAATCGAATGCTTCAAGGTAAAGTTTCACAATCTGAGGAGTATCTGCTAGGTCCTCCTCCTCCATCTACTTCGCATCTGATGCAGGATAGTTCTTGAATTTAACCAAGAACCACCTAATCACTTTATCTTTAATCTTTCTATCTTGATGTGTCAGTATCTGTTTTGGAACGAGTATCTCCTCGCTTTCCTCCACTTCGGGTTGCTCATGTGGCTCCCCATCATCGGGTACATCGCCTTATCAAGGCTTCAAGAGACTCACATGAAAACGATTGTGAAGTCTCCAAGTATCGGGCAGCTTCAGACATCATTTATCTTTTCTTTTATCTGGAAAGGTCCATAGTATCTCATGCTAAGCTTTGGAAAAAGTCGCTTCTTTCCCTTTTTCTTTCTCAAGCGTGCCTTCTCAAAACGTAAGAGCACCCAATCATCCTCCTTTAATTTCAAATCGCGATGATGTCGATCTACTGCCTTCTCATGTATTTCTTGACATTTCTCTAAAGCCTTCCGGACCTTGACAAAAGCAGTGTCCACGTCCTGCGTGTACTAGTTGGCTTCAATAAAAACTTATCTTTTGTGCTTAGGAAGGGTGGAACCTTCGTAGCACCTGCAATAATCTCAAATGGCGCCTTCCCCATCGAAGAGTGAATCGCGTTATTATAGGCAAATTCCACCAAAGGCAAAAAAAATTTCCATTGAGTCTTCTAATCCAAAATGTAGACTTCAATAAATCCAGTACGACTAAATTTGCAATCTCAGCCCATCTGTCTACGGGTGGAATGAGGAAGAGAACTGCAACCGTGTGCCAATGTTCTCCCAAACAGCCTTCCAAAACAAACTCGTGAATCGGGGATCTCTGTCATCAGAGACAATTGTTTCAGGCATGCCATGTAATCTCAATATCTGGGCAATGAACAGTCTCGCTAAATAATCCGGCTTGATTGTTTTCTTCACTGGAATGAAATGAGCTTGCTTGCTAACTCTGTCAATAATAGTCCGGATACCATCGTGCCCACTTTGTGTCTTCGGGAGATTAAAAATGAAATCCATAGCAATACTTGCCCAGGGGCGGGTGGGAATGGGTGAAGGCTGTAACAATCCCTATGCTTTATGCCTGTCAAACTTGACCTTCTAGCATACCAAGAAACTGCGTACAAAATTCTCCACGTCCTTCTTGAGTCTCGGCGAAAAGAAGTATCGCTCCACATCTTTCAACGTGGTGTCAATGCCACAGTGACCCGTAAATGATGGACAGTGGCATTCGGTTAGAATCTTTTTCCTCAATGGCTGTGGAACGTACAACATCGTTTTCTTTATCAAGTAGCCATTCCGAATGGAATATCCCGCTACTACCTCCCCATTTTGTATTCCACTGAATACATCTGAAAAATCTGGATCTATGGCGTACTGATCAACCATGTCCTCGAAGCTTCTATGATGTATCGCAGAAATAGCCAAGACAAAGCATCTTCCACCAAGTTCTTTTGTCCCTGCACATGGACAATCTGGAGGTAAAACTGTGACAAGATGTTAGCCCACCGCATCTGCTTTTCCGATAGCTGCCTCTATGACAAGAACTAGCGTAAACTCTGATGATCAGTGAAGACCGTAAAATCGGCTCCGAGTAGGTAATGTCGCCACACTGAGTAAGAGCATGGATAACCGCCAAAAGCTGTTTCTCATATATATGTGCTATCAATTCCGGCCTTGAAAACAATCGGCTCTCATAAGAAATGACATGGTCTTCTTGCATTAAGACCGCACCCAGACTACGACCACAAGCATCACAATATACTTCAAATGACTTCTGCAAATCCGGCAAAGTCAAAACTGGTCCCGTAGTCAATTTCTTTTTCAAAGTCTGAAAAACACTCACCTCTGTGGGTCCCAACGAGAAAAGGACTCCTTTCTGTGTCAAGATATGCAAAGGAGAAGCAACCTCTGCAAACTTTCTAATGAATCGCCGGTAGTAAGAACATAAGCCCAAGAAACTTCTAACTTCATGGACATTCTTCAAATCGGGCCAATCACGTATAGTCTCAATCTTGGCTGGGTCCATTTGTACTCCTGTTGCTGAGACGATGTGTCCCAAAAAGTGTATCTCCAGTAAGAAAAATTTACTCTTCTTTGCATTGATCACCAACTTGTGATCTCGCAATGCCTAAAAGATCTGTAGCAGATGTTTTCTATGTTTTGCCTCATCCTTGGAGAAGACAATAATGTCATCAAAGAAAGTGCCAACAAAAGATCTGTACTCTCTGAAAATCCTGTCCATCATTCGGTTAAGTTGTTGGAGCATTGGTAAGGCGAAAAGGCATCACTAAAACTTCATATAAACCGAAGTTCGTACGAAAAGCTGTCTTCTAGACATCTCCCGACACGATTTGGATCTGATGTTATCCGCTCTTCAAATAGTTCCTACTGAAACAAGAGGATCCCTATAGTCTGTCAAGAATAGCATCGATCCTCGGGATCAAAAATCTGCTCTGGATGGTGATTTTGTTGAGAGCTCTATAACCAATGCACATTCTCCAAGATCCGTCTTTGTTCAAAACCAACAACACCGGAGAGCAGTAAGGTGAAGTACTCGGCTGGATAAGACCCTTTTCCAAGAGGTTTTTCACTTAGTTCATAATCTCTTCCTTTTGGGCTCGGCCTACTCGGTAGGGTGGTCGGTTCGGTGGTGTGCTTCTAGGTATCATATCAATAGTGTTGATCCTCAGGACGAGTTGGTGGCAACTCACCTAGCAAGCCCTCAGAAAAGAAATCGGCATGAGCGTGGACAAAATCTGGCGTTCTTTATCAAGTTTAGAAATATTTGTCCTATGTTCATCATTCAACTCTTTCAAAAAGATCGAGTAAACAAACGGACTGGATTTTATTAATTTTGAAAAGGTCGAAGCCGATACAATAGGGATAGACTCGCCCTTCAATTTGACATCAAGTACAATTTTTCGGCCCTTTTCATTTGTCAATGTCGCTTTCTTCGCCCGATAATCGACCACAACATTGTTCTTGGTACCAAGGGACTCCCAGGAGGACATCACAACCTTCCAAGGGAATTATGTAGAAGTCGTCGTGCCCCAAATACCCCTGACAATGCAACCTAAGTTTGCCAATGACAGATGTAATGGCCACGTCCCTGTCGGGTGCTGCTAGAACTGCCTCTGCTTGTGGTCCCAGCCGATCGGGTGTAATCTCGAGCCGTGCCACCAATTCATGTGAAATGAAGTTGGCCTTGGCTCCTCCATCAAAGAAAATCAAGGCTTCTTCATCTTTCACTTTGTCCCTAGCTCGGCAAAGTTCTGTACTTTCATCAGTCGTGAGAGGGGCTCTTTTTCTTGGGGCTTTTCTTGGGGGCTCTTTTTCCTTGTCTTTCTTTTCTTGGGGGCTCTTTTTCTTTGTGCTTTCATTATTAGAAGTCTGTTAGGTTCTCCGAGTCAAGATCTCATCAGTGGGGTAAGTTAGATTGCCTGAATGTATAGCAAAACCCCATTTTGCATGACCCATCAATTCTTGAATAGAATTTGACTTTTGTTCTAAGCAGTAGTCTCGGTTCTTTAAAGGAGATCTTAAATGAAGAAGCTGGTAGAAAAGCGTTCCAAAATCTCTCGCAATACGTATCCAAAGAATTTGAAGATGATTCAAAGCAATTCATATATCTCGTTCATACTCCTGAGTTAGCCAAGAAGAAATAAAAAGCCTTTTGAATTGCAACCATTCAATCGGAGCTTCCTTGTTCAGTAGAAGGGTGGACCACCATGTTCGAGCATTTCCCTTGAAGAAAGAGGTAGCCCTCCGAATCTTGGAGTGCTCTGAGTAATGCCCTCTAGAGAAAGCTATGTCAAACTCTTGTAGGAAGGTCAAAGCCCTCAAAGCATCTCGGAATCCAGAAAAAGTGTCAAACTTAATTGACTGTCTACCTTTTTTAAATTCTCTAACTTCTTGCTTTTATCTTCGAGGAAGTCATACTGGTTGGCTTTATAGAAATGCTTCTTCTTTGCGTAAAACCCGTGATCGTCGGAGTCCGAACTATCTGAGGATGAGTCCTCTGTAGGACTGTCAGAAACTAGGCAAAACTTAGGCTTCTTTGCCTTTTTCTTGCCCTTTCCGAAGCTTGCCTTTTCACTTTCCTGTCTTCTTCGCTCGAGTCAGAAGAGCTAGAAGAACTGTCAGAAGAAGAAGAAGAAGAATTGGGCAGTCCTTCAAATCATACACGCTTCTTCTGCTTTTTTGCCGAGCCAAAAGTAGATTGACAACCTAAATAACCCAGGAAGTCAGTTCCTTTCTTCTGCTTTTTGTCGTGCTTTTTGGCTTTATTGTTCGCATCCAAAAACCAACTAATTTGTGTATCAACCACCTCTTCTAATTCTTGTTCTATAAACATCCTCAGAGAAGGAGGTTTCTTGAGTGCCGGTTTGACGGGTGGCTCTGTGGCCTTCTGCCACTAGGTGTGCACTTCTTTGAAGGATTGTTGAGTCAAATATTTTGCAAATTTTGGATCCTTTGCAATATTAATTATCATCTTTGTTGCATCGTCAACCAATTGTCGACGTTCCATCTCTTCAATCTCAGCCTGAGTAGGCCGAGGTGGGCCGTACTCTGCATGTGAATCTTCTTCGTGATCCTATCCCGCATTCCCAGATGTAGAAGAAGTCGATTGACCTTTGTTGGAATCCATAAGTGTCGCGAGAAAAGGATCGGATTTTCCGGTAGAAGAGAAATCGGCCGTGCTCTGATACCACTTTAACAAACTTGGACACCCCAAGTCAAGATTCTATCGCCACATAGCAAAGATTCACTTCAAAATAGTTCACAATTCACACTTGAGTCGACACTGCCCGGCGTAGTTCTGTGCCTAGAGATATTGGACCCAAAGACTGGCACCCCTTTTTGCATTTCTTTTTGTATTAATCTGTGTTCAAAGTACAAGAGAGTGGGTAGGTGCTCACTCTCAAACTCTGCGTCAAGATGCTCTGAGAAGTGAGGCCTTGCCCACTTATCTATTGGTTACAAGGGATGCCCAAAAGCAAAATCAAAAGCTTAAAGGCTTATAGAAAATAAAGTAACCCAAAAGCTGCCAATTGAGCCTGCGTAGGTTTCAACTAGTGCAAAAGCAGGAAATTTCGTATTGTTGTCCGTACATCTGCCACGCCAGCATGCCCACGGTTCGTTTGTGTGTAGGATTGGAAGAGAGGATTTTCTATGTGAAGATATCTTCTGGGGAATTGCTTTTCGAGAACCGAGTTGCGTTTCGAGCATCAAGACCTGAAAGTAACGATTTTCATGTTATGATCTCTAAGTATTTGTTTGCATGTGTACTTCCTCTTAGTGAGGGAGTAGGAGCACTGGAAGGCCTGAGCCTCTGCAGGAGAAAACGCTCTGAGAAACTAGAGCCAGATCAGCCCAAGGGTTTCGTACTCAAGTTTGGGAAGTAGATCCATGGATCTGAGAGTGGTAGACTCTCAAGATGTGATCCGGAAGTTGAAATTCCCAAGGGAAGGACTTCATGTCTAGAAAAGTAGAGTTATTCTGCAGGAATAGGACTCTGGAAACCAAGTCAAAAAAGAGTTGCAGGGATGCCATGCCCTGAGTCTGGAAGGTGACATCTAGAGCCGAGAACCTTGGTTCTCGAGGATTTGGAATAAGGAACGGAAGTTCCTTGGAATAGGGTTTTGACCTAGGAATAGGAAGCCGAGGCTTCCAGGAACCATCAAGTCTTATTCTAGAATGAACATGGTAATATGTTCAGTTGAAGTGCTTGTATAAACTCTCCTCAATAATAAAGATACTATTACGGGGGGACCAGTCCATCTTCTGGTCCCCAGTACTGTGTCGATCTTCTCACTCTCTCTCTCTCTCTCTCTCTCTCTCTCTATATATATATATATATATATATATATATATATATATATATATATATATATATATATATATATATGTGTGTGTGTGTGTGTGTGTGTGTGTGTGTGTGTGTGTGTGTGTGTGTGTACATATATATATATATGTATATAAAATATATCTAGATTCAGGGATTAAGTGATATCCGAGTATATTCTATATTGCTATGCGCTCCCGTTTGTCACACCAGCCAACCCTCTCAAGGGCCCTGCATGCCATTGCCAATGTGGTATTTGCTTTAGATTGCCTAAATGAAATGTACATACATACAATACCTCAAGTGTAGACTCTACTGACTCGAATGGGAAATGTCGCCTAGGTAACTCTTCAAGATCCATCTCAATGTGGGATTGGGGATGGCCACCAAGTAGTACATCTGGGTTGATTTGCGAAGCAAGAGGAATAAACGGCTCAAAACTGATTGCAAAAATGCAGACTTGTACGCAAAATTTAATAGATCTATCACATACAACAAAGCTGAGAATGTAGTTCTCTATGATACCGATGATGGATAGCAATGGGAGCACTCTATGCCGGCGAGAGAATGACCGAGGGGAGGCTCGATGGGCTGCTGAAGTATTGGACCAAAACGGGAATGCTAGCGAGTGCAAATCCGAGCCAGTTTCGACAAGAAAAGAGCTGAGACCTAGAAACGCTAGGGCTGATCTGTTTATGTAGCAAGTGCTAGTGCTGAAATCTGCAATCACTGGTTGATGGGACCCAAAACGTTGGGGCTGATCGGATCTCAAAATGCTAGAGTTGCTCTGACCCAAAAATGCCAATAGATCTCTGGCACTGGCTACAATATGAGGAAAGTGGTAGGTCTCTAACTCCCTTTATGGGGGAGATTTGTAGCTTATAAATCTCTCAAGGTTTGGGTAGGGCAAAACTGGACAACAAAGTAAAAAAATAAATCATAAAATGATTTATTAATAAACTTCACTTCCGCTAAGTTTTTGGGTGAAATTGGGAGTGGCCCCTTCGATTCCTCTAATTTGTAACTACATGCACATCATGCCAGATGTCCACCATAGTATAATAACATCTGTCAAAACACTTGTATAAACCATTTATACAAGAGCGCTTCAAAACTAGGAAATTGGCTCTAAAAATCGATGAAGCATGTCCACATGGCACATAGAGCCATGTGCACGTGACAACACCAGATGATGGCTTGCCCATAGGTGTTTGGATTATTACGCTCTTAGACCTCCTACTAAGATGGGGCATCACATTCGCGGATACCAAGGGATGTGTAAGCTGGAAGGTGATAACTCAAAGGGTGATAATTCAAATTTACAAGAGAGAAGGTCGGTAACTAGATTGCCATTCAAGCTAGTAAAATCTACATAATTGCGTGTATTTTATAAACAAGACCTCTTTCCACAGTTCTGGTCTGATCTTCAAGACATCCGCCAAGGGTACAAAAAGTAGTGCATGTCTTCTTCGGTGTTCACCAATTGTGAAACACATCTATATGAAGGTTCCCCATGATGCCCTAACATAGTGAAAGTTGGCCATTCTCACCTTCGTGCAAAGAAAAACGTTGATCCACAAGATTTCCTTGTCATGGGGAATGCATCTACAACTCTTGACCGTGAAATTGCATTCTCCAATAGATGTTGCTTGTGTTAGCAAGGGTGGATAAGAGCATGCTCATTGTCGATCAGCTTCTTCTAAATCTGTTACCAATTGCATGTTTTGACTATCTAGTTCTCCAACTTGTTTCGCAATGTTATGCATACAAGGCTCATATTGGGAATTTTGCAACTTGAGTGCCTTCCTCTTCCTCTTGCCATCATTATCTTCGATGAGATCAAGCTTGCTAGAGTAGCTACTGAGGAATGTGTATGCTAAGGTTATAAGTATGAGGTGAGAGAGCAACTACATTTTGTATACGAGGAACTAGTATTGAAATATTGATGTATTAACTCGCAAGGTCATGATAAAGAGTAACATTTACAAATGGCTTCACAATTACTGCATTCCCTTATGTACTTAGAATAGAATGCAACTTTAATTATGTATATTGTAAATATACATTCCATTGATTTCACATACTAAAATACAGAACAAAGGACACAAATGAAACTTTTGCGAATGTAGGTATTAGCAAGCTTCATACATTCATGATGGGTTCGTCGAGCTCCTCATAGGTATGTACAACTGTTGACTTTCTTCCTGCTTGATAAAGAAAAAAGAAAACAAAGACGGAGCTAGGTGGTGATCAAAAAATAGTTGGCATTCAACTTGGCCACATATTCAATCACGTACAAAGGCTTCATTCACTTTTTTTCATTTTTGACTTAGGTTGACACTGAAAGCGATATGGTAAAAGCAATGGTTGTTGCTGAATTTTTAGAGCAGTTCAAGTTTGGCACTGTCTTTGAGAGGTATATTCTCAATAGGTATGGGACCTACGCCCAATCTACAAGTGTAGCTACCTCGGTTGTGCATACAAACTTGGTCGATGAAGAGGGTTTCACTATTGCTTTGCAACATGATTAGGTTGATGTGATGATGTCATACAGTGTATAGAGAGTGTCTATGATAAATGAATGGGTTGCAAGATTCCTTCACGTTGAGGAGCCATTTCATTTGTATTCTAAAAACAGTAAAAATAAATTCTACAAAAAGTTGAACATTGCACGTGTGTATGGTAACTATAAAATAGATATGCGTAAACGTAGTGCCAACGTCTGTCTCCATCTATACTATATGAAGGGAGGAGGGATTCCGGTAGCCCCTCCTCCCACGTCTCTCTCTCTCTCTTGCGCCGGACGGGGTTCATGCCAGTGTGGAGAGAGAGAGAGAGAGAGAGAGAGAGAGAGAGAGAGAGAGAGAGAGGTGCCGCCTACATACTAGTACTCTTTGAAATTATGTTGCAACTTATGTTTGGATCCTCTTGATTTGATTATGTTTCTATGTAGTGTTTGGGAGACATGTTGATACCTTGCCCATTATTGGGCATGAGTAGGTCGGAACAATTTTTTAAATATTTATTAGGGGGAATCTCAAGAGATCCCCCACCAAGAAAACTAGTGTCAAAAGGTGAGCCATGGTAGAGCAGGAGCGTGGGGTGCAACAAACGCGTGTGTAGGCAATGATCAGATGCATGGGATAGGTCACTCACTGGTCGTGCTGAGTCGTGACGGCCCCGTGATGGTGTAGGTGTTGGGCTAGGGAGGGCAAGGTAGAAAATGTCATTTCTTTTAAATAAGATACAATCCCAAGATCAACAATTGCTCTCGTGTGGACTGGTTACGCAGAGGAACATGGGTATTCATATGACGGTGTTGTGTTTATAACTCGACCTTGCTTGGTGATTTTGCTAGCCATTGCAAACAAAGCAAGAGGGTGTGGAGGAATCTGTATAGATTCCCAGTAATAAACTGAGATTTGAGCATGAATATGTTAAAAAGAGTTTTTGTGGAGAAATAAATTGACTGCTGGAAGACCGTGGCAATGGGGTATGTGGGTGAGTATCGTGAAACCTAAAGCCCCAAGCAGTGATGGCATCCTTAACCCTATCACTCACAACCTAGCTTTATGTGCAAAATGTTTTTGCACCCTTGCTATTGTAGATGTGAGAGTTGGATTGTCATGGCTAGGGATATGTTAAAGGAAGCTCACATGAGGTCTAAAGGTGGTTTGTGTTTAAACCTCAACATCCAAAACAAGATTCTTCCCCCCCTCCGGTGTGAAGGCTCAAATAGGTGGTTTTATTGGGAAGTTTATTGAAAAATATTGTAAAGCCGTCGAGGCTCTCAAGTGGAAGGATGAGATTAGGTACAGGAAAGGCACGACAAGACATTGGTCTCCTTGGGGGCCCATTGTAGAAGGCCTGGGCCTTAATGATTATTGGATTGAATCGGCCAGAAATCTTAACAATCAGGGTTTTGACACCCTAGGTTCTCTATGGAATTATCAAAGTGGTGATTGGCATCCCTTGGAGCACGTGAAATTATGTGGCAATCTCTAGCTCCAAGAGGAGATCCTCATCGGAAGGTTCCTGGAAAATTTCTCTAACCTAATCTTGCCCCTTTGCTCCTTTCCGCTTGAATGGAAAGCTTGGAAGTGGCCTGCAGAAAGGCTTTTCTAATCGCCTAAGACGAAAGCCATCTACGAAGAGCTTTGTTATTTGGAGGAGTGGATTGAACACCTCAATAGGCTCTAGTCCAAAAAGTGGGCAAGTGGAGTCAAGAAGTTGCTAACATCTAGAAGGCCAAATTGAAGAAAGAAACAAAGTCTTCCTATGGAGAATACTTTTTGGTCTCATCCCGACTGGAGATAAAGCCAAAGCTCGAAGTCTTGCCGAAGGTGCTTGTGTTAGATGCAATCACCCAGTTGAGTCCCTCACGCACATGTTCTGGGGATGTCCAAAAATCAAAGTGTTCACTGTCTTAGTCTGCAAGAAGGTCTTCACTCATTTGGGAATCCCATTCTTTAGACGCGACCTTGATATGGGCTCAAGACGCATTGACAATCTTGACCTTCTAATAGACATATTGAATGTTGCCTTCCAAGCCTTACTAATGTAGTCCAAATAACCTAACGGCCCTCTTAACTAGCCTCTAAAGTCTCTAATTCCGGGTAAGCAGAGCCATGAATACTACTTTTATACACATTTTTTAATTGTTTACGAATGGACTTATTTTCTCTATTTGCCTTACATTATCAATTTAACCAACTTTTTTAAGTATACACGTTCACAGATTCAAACATTGTTTTCTACTTTCAAAACCATCTAGATTTTAATTGATTTGCAAACACACATATGAGAAATTCTTTTGACACTACATTGGATATAACAAGCTGGAATTTTATATTAATAACCATAACTCCCTAGCCTGGTGCTTCATCTAAAAATGCATATGCCAATTTGATATTCTTGTTTTTGAACTTAAAGCTTTCACTAAATACTTTCAAACAACTAAATTTTTGTTTTTAAATTTAAATTTATGTTAAAGTATGACTTCGTTTTTAGGATTTTTTATATAGAAAATGATAAAATTTTATTCATATTTTCATTTAAATAGAAACAAACAGGTATTACTTTATTATTTTTTTAAAATCTACTCGACTCACCAAAGGTTTACTCAATCTTATGCTACCATTTTACTATCGTCTCCATTGTCGTCCACCAAATTCTTTTCTGGCTCGTCTTTGTTGTCGCTTTCTTTTGCTTATTCGG
This sequence comes from Adiantum capillus-veneris, assembly GCF_014529385.1. Taxonomy (NCBI): domain Eukaryota; kingdom Viridiplantae; phylum Streptophyta; class Polypodiopsida; order Polypodiales; family Pteridaceae; genus Adiantum; species Adiantum capillus-veneris. The sequence goes on along the minus strand of NC_140953.1, from coordinate 86,601,464 downwards.
GAATCGAAATTTCTCTCTTTATTGAAATGATTCTCTCTTTAACTTAATAGTTCTGTCCCGTCTCCAGAAGTCTCTCTCTCTCTCTCTCTCTCTCTCTCTCTCTCTCTCTCTCTCTCTCTAAATCTCAAGCTGCTTGCTGTTGCAAGTATTCTCTCTCTAGTTTCCACTCTCCTTGCTTATGCTCATAGGTTTTGTTTTTTGCAAACGAATTCCTTCTCTGTCTTTCTCTCACTAGCAAGCATGCACATTCAGTTAGACACAAGCCATGCACACTCACAGTAAATGCCACAAAAACACACGCACACAGATAGGCAAGCACAAGAAATCGCAAGACTTTCTCTCTCCCCTACTTGCTATGAAAAATTCTCCCTCTAGCTTGCGCCACACACACACAGAGGGGAACTCATTCTCTCTCTCTACTCTCTAATTAATGGCTTGCAGAGAGGTTTCTCTCTCTCCCTGAACCAACGACACACACACACACACACATACTCCTTCTCTCTAGCGCTCCCCTAACTACCTAACTCCCTCACGACCTCCTTACACTCACGACCCCCCGCCCTCTCTCGCTCTAGCGGCGTTTTGTTCCAGCCCGATAACAATAAACAACAAATCTTTTTATTATTTTTTTAACTTTTTCCATGGTCTTCAAGACCCCCACCTTTAAAATGGTTTCAACGTCATAGAGACAATCCTCGAGATCTCAGAGGTCTATCTAACGAGACTTAAACTCAAGGCCTCTCTCTCTCTCTCTCTATTCTCTCTCCTTCTCGCCATTTCTCTCCCTCTTTTATTCTTTAAGTCAAAATATGAAAGCCTTTACCGGTATTTACACTAAAACTTGTGTAAGCTTCCCACTTTCCTCAAAGGCAAGCTCAAAATCTAATCGAGATTTTACCATTTTGACCGGTTGAAATACAATATACCCCGTTTTCTCTAACACAGCTGGCAAATCCTTTGTTTCTTTTTCTCTCTTGCTCACTAAAATCGGTCATAAAAATATATTTTAACGCCGTAAAAACAATCCCAAAAGAACTTAAAGAGCTATTATGGAAAGCAATGAACCTAAAACTCCTTCTATCACTAGGCAACTTTTCTTCTAACTTAGGCTTGTTACAAAGCCGTGTTGTATACACTGTCAATTAGGAAATCTCAGAAGTCAATTTATGTTAGCAATGTAGATATCCCTAGCATACTCAACACTCCTAACAAACCTAAAAAATCTATCCATGAGAGTCTTGAACTCGAACCTTCCTACTAAAGATGAAACACAGATAGGAGATCAAAGGCTTAATCTGGTACTACGGCCACAGTTTAAGAAAACGTTTGCTACGAACGTGTTTCCAAATAGTACTGATAAAATTTATTCAAGCAGATTAAAACTTGACATAAATAGGCTTAAAACACGGTCTTAATGCATCTAGTTAAAGATGCATATGCTCTTAAAATGCCCGTGCGGATCCCGAAAATAACCCCAAACTGTTACAAAATGTCAAAATATCTTGGATTCTACATTTCTCCCCCATTGAAATGTGAAGTCATCCTCAACGAAACAAAATGTCTGGTACACTTCATTACTTCATAAAGATGCACCCAGCTCTGCAACTGCAACTGTTGAAAAATAACTCTCTTCTCTCCTTAAATGTGAACGCCCTCATGAACACTGAATCCTGAAACACATCATACATTGCATTGTAGCATTTACAAACTCTGATAGTTGATGTGCCATCATACATTGCATTGTAGTCTGGCCATGCTAACTTGTTATAAAATATGAAAAAGATTCCATTCTAACCTGAAACACATCATACATTGCACTGTAGTATGGCCATTCTAACTTGTTATAAAATATGAAAAATTTTCCATTATGCAATAACTATCAATCAATCAGTGACAATTCACAACTAAGTGGAAGTTATCACCTTTAATTTATTTCCCTTCTTTGAGTTTTTTTTCTTTTCATGCATTCTTTTTTTCTTGTTTTTTCTTTTATTTTTTTAGCAAGTCACGTTGGACTTGATTGCTTTTTATTTATTTATTTCAAACACATTCCACTCTCACTGCTAAGTCGAGCAGGAATTGTTAGCACTTTACACTTACCACCCCGTAGATATGGCTCATGGCTCTAACACTAGAGACAGAGTGGACTCACCCACCTACTAAGCTTGTACAGCGACGATCACACAACATATAACATAAAGTTTTACGTTGCCCCCCTTTTGGCTCATCACTAGTGTAAAGTATCTATAATATTGCCCATAATCTAGAGTTTAAAGGTCCATGCTCCCAAACTATAGTGACCTACATCACTTCTAAGGATTTTTAAATCCCTATTAAGAGCATAAATATATTGCCATAACTAGATTAGCCATAGTGAATCTATTAAACAATCACCCAAACTACCATTCTCAGCCACTAATTGCCTTGGTCACGAATCGGTGATTAATAAGTCTAGATAAAGGAAAGTTCATGAAAGCATATAAATCCCATAGTATAGCAAATTTATTAAAACTATGAATAGTATAGTATTAACTTGTCACTAACAATTTTCATGCAGCAAGCAGAAAATGATACAAACTTGTTAAACATTTAAAATAACAACTGGAAAGTAAACCACATGTTTAGTCTTCATGAACACGCTTCATTTGGTAACTGCACCTCCAGATACAGCTTGGACATGTTGTCTCCTCACGTCGCAACAGCTACTATCCTTCATCCGAAATTACTTACTATGCAAAAAGATTAGACTACACTCCCCCAAAGGAATGTAGGTGTCCTACTCCTAATTTTTATGTGTTTTTGTTGTTTTTGTTTTGTTTTGTTTTGATGATTTGCTTGTTTTTGTGCTTTTAGTGCTTTTTCCAATGAAACAAAAAATCAAGCATAAAAGAAAAAGTTTCTTTTTGGATTTTGTGATTTTTTTATTTGTTTGGATTTTTGTGATTTTGTTTGTTTGTTTTGCATGTGCAAAGCTAGGCAAACCTAAACTCCATCTCCTCCCTCTGCATCATCATCTAAGTCTCTCACTACATATTACGAAATAGTGCAGGGGCATTGGCTATGCCAAAAGGTGCTACACGCTTGAGCCCCCTGCTTATTGTCAAGGTAACAACATCCTGTATAGCCCTCCTGGTAGTCCCATAGGTACCCCCTCATCAACATCATCTACTTGGAAGGAAACACACACACAGACACTCCTTCTCTCTAGCGCTCCCCTAACTGCCTAACTCCCTCACGACCTCCTTACACTCACGACCCCCCGCCCTCTCTCGCTCTGACGGTGTTTTGTTCCAACCCAATAACATTAAAAAAAAACTTTTTTTAATTATTATTTTTAACTTTTTTCCATGGTCTTCAAGACCCTATTCCCACCTTTAAAATGGTTTCAATGTCGTAGAGACAATCCTTGAGATCTCAAAGGTCTATCTAGCGAGACTTAAACTCAAGTCCTCTCTCTCTATTCTCTCTCCTTCTTGCCATTTCTCTCCCTCTTTCGGTCTTTACGTCAAAATATGAAAGCCTTTATCGGTAATTACACTAAAACTTGTGTAAGCTTCCCGCTTTTCTCAAAGGCAAGCTCAAAATCTAACCGGGATTTGACCATTTCGAGGGTTGAAATACAATCCACCCCATTTCCTCTAACACGGCTCGGCAATCCTTTCTTACTTTTTCTCTCTTGCTCACAACTTAAAACTCCTTCTATCACTAGGCAACTTTTCTTCTGACTTAGGCTTGTTACAAAGCCATGTTGTTTACATTGTCAATTAGGAAATCTTGGAAGTCAATTTATGTTAGCAATCTAGATATGCTTAGCATAATCAACACTCCTAACAGACCTAAAAATCTATCCATGAGAGTCTTGAACTCGAACCTTCCTACTAAAGATGACGTTCTTACACAAATGGAGTGATATTCATAGGCTGAGACAAATCCCAAAGATTAAGACAACTATGGAAACAAGTCTATCTCTTAAAGGCAAGGCCTATAAGTGGAGATGCTCGTTCTCCATCTTGGGTTGCATTTCAAGCTTCTTTCTCCAAAGAGTTTTTGGACTCCAATAAAGAGGATAAGAATTGGTTAGCATGGGATACATGCCGCATGTCTGGCCTCTCTCTCACTCAGTATCTTTCCAAGTATCAAGAAATCATATTAAAACTAGAAGGTCTAGATGAATTCCAAAAGATACGAGGTTTTAATTTGGGTCTTGACAAATACTATCATCTTCATGTCAAGACCCAACATCCAAAAACTTTGGAAGAATCCATCGGTCATGCCCAAAGATATTATGATGACCAGGAGAGAAAGGGAAATGTTCCCTACTCTAAGAATACTTTTGCTAAGAGCAATTCGGCTAAGAGCCGATGGCAAGGTAGATCTCCCACACGCTCCAAGAGGAACAAGAGACAATCTACCTCTCCGCGTCCACAAGAGGCTAAGAAGCCTACGCAATCACAAGATATTCCACGTGTATCTCTCAACACTGTCGATTTTTAGTGTGCAAAGAAACACAATTTGTGTTTCAGATGTCTTTCGGACTAGCATAACTTCCTCTCTTGCAAGGCAAAGAAAAGGCCATACACACGGTGAAACGCCTCACATTAGATTCATCTCCCAAATATTGTGATGTAGAGGTTCTTCATATGGAAGAAAAGCACAAGTATTGTGTGTCTGCTTCAATGTGGCAGCCCACCTTTTCTCCCCATGAGTTGATTCACATGCATGGCCTATTAATGGACAACGTGTTTGTATTTTAGTGGATGATGGTGCAACTCTTAACTTCCTGAACTATAAGTTAGTCAAGGAATTGAAGCTTACAAAGACTCCCTGCTCCCACAAGTATGTGGTAGAACAGATGTCTGGAAATGATAAAGAAGTATGGGACACGGTAGTTCAAGGATTTGAGCTTATTGCTCAAGGTCATAAGATGACCCTTGACTTTCAAGTTATGAACATGGACCATGCTGATGTAGTTTTAGGAAACACATTGCACACTAGTTATAAACACAACTCCTTATCCTTTATGGTCAATGGTAAACATGTGATTTTTCTTGGTGAGAAAAATATACCATCTAAAGGTCTTATATGTACAATTGAGTTTTCTATTTTACAGAAAGCAGATTTAATAGATGAAGTCTTTTTGTGTTACTGCTTGTTTCCAAGTCTTGTGAATTCTCAAGAGCAAAGTGTTGTGGATTCTAGTTATGGTATGCAAAGTGCAACGAATTTTAATGAAAAGCAAAGTGCTAACAATTCTAAAGAGCAAAGTGCTCTCAATTCTAATTATATTGAGCAATGTGCAACTGTTGTGTAAAAAAAACATTAAAAGAATTACAAGATTCTCCATCTTAGCATAACTCTAGTTTACTTTCTCCTTTTGCACGGCAAAAGTTGAGTCACTTACTCATGGAGTACAGTGATGTATTATCAAGTGATTTACAGCCAGGTTTGCCCCCTACATGTGATGTGCAACATGGCATAGATGTCCTGTCGGGCACTAAAACGGTGAGTAAACCACCTTATTGTATGAGTGCTAGTGAGGCCAAGGAGGTTGAGATTCAGTTGACTGACTACCTCACCCGTGGTTTCGTTAGACCTAGCACTTCCCCTTGGGAATCGCCAATTCTATTGGTAAAAAAGAAAGATGATACTATGCGCATGTGCATAGATTATTGCGGATTAAATGCCATAGCCATCAAGAACAAGTATCCTCTGCCTCGAGTGGATGAATTTTTTAATCAACTCCATGGGGCAAGATACCATACAAAGATAGATCTTCGTACAGGATACCACCAGGTGCGTATCCTTGAAAGTAAAAAGTTGGATAGAGCTCAACAGAATTATTTTGTCTATGAGAGGGAGCTCTATGCCATAGTTCATGCTTTACGAAAGTGGAAACACTATTTATATGGTGCCAGTTAGAAGTAGTTTTTGACCATGAGAGTATAAAATGGTTTACTACTCAAACAGACTTGAAGGGTCGTAAAGCTAGATGAGCGAAAATCCCTCAAGATTATGATTGTAAGCTATGATATCGCAAGGGGAGATATAATGCAGTAGTGGATGCACTAAGCTAGATGCCTCAGATTAATTCACTTGCTTTCACGGAAATTAAGAGTAAATTTTTGGAGTCATTATGTGGCAAGTGTGCACAAGATCAATCATATGCTAAAGTGTGGAGTTCAGTTTTAAGAAGAGATCCCTCACACTCGCATGTCTCTGCATGACCAGATTAACATGCTTTTGCACTCGCAGATAAAAACTCCAACACATAGAGTTCCACACCTACTCATGACGATCTTAAGCGATGGAAGAATTTTTCCATTGACGATGGCTACTTATTCCACAATGGTAGAGTATGTGTTCCAAAGGACTCAGACACTAGGCGCCAAATATTATTTGAGTGTCATGATAGTCCAAGTGTTGGTCATTTAGGTATTTGTAAGATGTATGCCTTAGTTCGACCGTAATTTCATGGGCTAGGCTTACATCATGATGTTCAAGAGTATGTACTAAACTGCCAACATTGCCAAGTTAATAAGGCAAAGAGCCTCAAGATAGGTGGCCTTTTACATCCTTTAGATATTCCACAAGGTAAGTGGGAGAGTATCTCTATGGATTTTGTAGTAGGACTACCTAATACAAATCATGGCCATGAGGCCATATGGGTAATTGTAGACCGTCTTACAAAAATGTGTCCATTCATTCGCTTTAAGACTATGGTTAAGACATCGAAATTAGCACAACTATTTATAGAGCATATATAAAGACTCTATGGTCTTTCAACTCGTATCATTAGTGACAGAGATCGAAAGTTTGATAATCACTTCTGGAGAACTGTATTCCAAAATTTGGAAACTACACTTAATCTTAGTATGGCTGATTGTCCCGAAACAGATGGTCAAATCGAAAGGGTTAATCAAGTGCTAGAGGATATGCTACGAGCGTACATTAGCAAAAAGCAAAGCAATCGGGAAGAATAATTGCCTATATTGGAATTTTCTTATAATAGTTCAAAGCATCTGACTATAGGGTTTAGTCCATTTATGCTTTTATATGGTTTTCAACCTAGATCACCCGTTATGGTGGGGTTGGCTATGGAGAAGATACAACAAACGAAGGATTTTCTCCAAGAACATTTTGATATGCTTTGAGTTGCTCGACACAATGTTAAGCAATCTCAAGATCAATATAAGAAGTACATAGATGAGTATCCTCATTTTGCTACTTTTGAAGAAGGAGACAAGGTTTTCCTCCAGGTTTCAAAGCATTCAGAAAGTTTGAAGACGAGAAAAGTTGCTAAACTTTCTCCACGATATTGTGCGGCGCCAAAAATGTGCGCGTATGTCGCACGTGTCAATGCAAGGAACTTGCCGATACACCGTGTGCGAGCCACAAATGGCTCCAAGCACACAACAAGCCTAAACTAGTAAGCTCAAAGAAGGCGATGGTATGTCACTCACCGCTCTACGCTTGCTTCGTGGAGGATTCCTCGCCACAAAGAAGAAGGAAACGCCGCTTTGCCGCGCTCAACCGCTTCGCCGCCACCGTGCCTTTGTAATGCTCGATCACCCACACTCTCTCTCTCTCTCTCTCTCTCTCTCTCTCTCTCTCTCTCTCTCTCTCTCTCTCTCTCTCTCTCTCTCATACACACACACACAAGGAGGTGAAGAAGAAGAAGATGGAGATGGAAATGGAGCAAGAGCACTCTTCTATTGCACACATGAGAGAATGCGTGAATTTTAGGTTTAGTTGACTTTTATATGAGCTCGTCCCATTCACACTTGGGCGCCCATGCTTAAGCCAACTAATCCCTTGAATGTTCCAGTTAGAGTGCGCCTCTCATCGGCGATCACTCTTACCCTTTTCCTATTGGACCGACAAGCCCGATACCTGACTCTACCAAATAAATAATACAATGTCCGTTGTAGGTTACAACGTTCGTCGTAGGTAATAGGGTGTCTGTGAGCCATGAGGGTTAACATGCCCCCCTTCCTGATGTAGATTCCATCCTCGGAAGCTATTGAGTTGAAGCTTGTTATGTCCATGTTGTAGAGCATCTAGATTTGAATCTGCAAGGCAAAGTCACTGTTTCAGCAAGCGGAATTATATGGCCATAAATCATGAGGGGAATGTAAAGTACATGTGGAAATGAGTAAAAGCAAGATTTATGAAATGTTAGACTGCCATTAAGGACAAATAAATCGCACTTTGAGTAAATTAATTAATCAAGAGTTTTGGGCTTATGGGTGAGTCTATCAATTAGTTAGCTATGACTAAGGTTAAAACAACTACTCTAGTAGTAGCTAAGCTAAGAAGATTATCTAAATGCAAGATTCCCTAATTGTGCTTCTCAGCTTTGATTAGCCAACTAGCTCTCACAACTGCAAACAAAAGCTTGAAATGTTAACTGTAAGCTTGATGGAAGTCTTTTAAATGTCATTCATTTTTTTCTTTTTCTCTTTTTTACTTTGGTTCACAATCATTTGACGTGTGTGCTTATTTTGTATGTCCAGGGCTTTTTGCTTCTCAAAGAAAAGCGCCCACACTAGGAACCTCTAGGGCTCTAGTACCATAGACAATACATGTGAGTGAAGTACCAAATCAAGCCAGGATTTCTCTTCCAGCATTAGATTTTTCATTTGTGGCACTTATGTTTTTTGCTTCCATTTCCTTTGTATTCTCACTAGTGTTTTTGTTGTTTAAGTGAGAAAGCTTCTCTATGCCTTAAACCTTCCTAAGGTCTCAAATACTCAGATAATTTTATCAGCTAGGACTAGTGGTCAAGTAAATGAGTTAACCTAAAGTCACAGTCTCCTAATCTCAAAGCTCATCCATAAGATTAAACTCTAGTTCCATCAACTTAAGCAAAGACAAATTTATACATCTATAATGGCAGATAACAAACATAACTATTGCACTCAAACAAACCATAAAAAATCATTATTAGCAATTATACATATCCACCAACATGAATCATGGAAAGTAGTACACCTGGAGGTATGGAGTTGCTCATTTCGTCGAAGCAGATGTCCTCAGCCATGTGGATGGAGATCCATATAAGTCCTACCTAACACATCCAAAAAACAAGCACTATACCTCTAGGAGGCATGTCAGTGTGAAAAAATTAAAACTCCTAGAAAACAAACTCAAAACACAATCCACACCCCTAACCTACCTATTTGTCATCCCTTTTAGAATCAAGGAAAGAGGATATTATATAAACCGGGTGGCCACCCTAAGGCTAGGCCTCTATCCTCATCATCTAGATAAACGAAATCATTTTTCGTGAGGCCATAGTCTTCCTCGGTCTCTATTATTTCTTCTTCATCATCATCTTGCGCAAGCGTGTTAATCAAGAACCTCGCGATGCGTGGATACTCATCCTGTGCAAAAGAATAAGTATGTGCCACCGGAGAAACATTCGCTACTGGGTAGGGATCACTAGTTATCCATAGACGTATCAACCATTCTAACTCCTCAAAATTTCGCTCACGTGCAAGTCTCTCTACCAAATCCCATTCGCAAGAAATTACAGGGTAGCAGATGTGAAACACTTGAGAAAAAGAAAAAGGGTACCTTTCATCAAAAATAGAAGCGCATGCCTCTGGTGAACTAGCCATCTCTGAGAATACAAATAAATTTGGTTAGGTCTTTAAAACATGAGTTGTTTTTGTGTGTTGCTTGATGTGACATAGTGAATTTAGACTTATGTGTAGGATCTGATAGGGTGCTCTCTCGTTGCTAGTCGCTCTTGCTCTTTTACTTTTTTATCTTGTTTTTGTGAGTATAAGGCTTTATATATACATTCCCTAAGATTGGAGATTCAGAGGTCAGGGAGAAAGGTTGAGAGGGAAGCAAGTGAATGATGGATGTCAACAAACACTCCCCCCTTCCTTGGGTAGATCATACCGTTTGAAATGATGTCGTCACCCTTTGAAACCAGTTGTTCCAAGTTGTTATAGGTGAAGGATTTAACCAATAGTTTTCGACCGCTCTATGCATTTCATCTAGTTGCAAGGGTGGTAAGGTACTCTCCCATGATTTTATTTGCAACATCATTGTAGGTGGTGAACTTACAACGGGAGGTGTAAACTATTTCTTGCTTGTATGGATATGTACAATGGTAGGTGGAGGTTGTGTCGAAGCTTCTATTTCCGTATAGGAACTACATGAAGAGCAAGAAGCTTCATTTGCTTTCCATGTTCTTGAGCTAGGTGGAACAAATCGTTCTTTCTTTGGTACCCAAACTAGCTCTGGAGAAGGTGTGTCGCATTCTGTGATTTTTTCCTTTCCATGATCTTCAATTTGTTTTGGAGCCACAAGATTGAGCTCACATGGGCCCGGTGTTAGGAAATAAGATGTAGTTAAATAGATTTTTGAGTAGATTACTTAATGGAGAGAGATAGATTTCACACACAAGAGATTATAGAGTAGAGAGAGAGAGAGAGAGAGTACACACGATATATGTGGTTCACCCAATGTGGGCTACGTCCACGGGAAAGCAGCCACTCAATGGCTTTAGCACTTCAAAAGAAGAAGTAGTTTACAAAGGGATTAAACCCTTGATAGAGCTCCCGCCTTGCTTCACTCTCACCATCTCACACTCACCTTGTTGCATTAACTTCACACTATGAAATGTGTGTAGAAATGGCCTCCTTTTATAGGCCAAAAGGGCTGCCCTCTCTTATGAGAGACAGCCATGTGTAGCCGCCCTTGTGCGAATAAGTCCAAATCGGAACCTCCAATCCGCCCATGTGTGGCCGCCCTTGAGAAGACAAGTCCACTTTTGAATTCGGCCACCGGCCACCGGCCATTGACTTCCGACCACCGGCCATCGGCCATTGACTACCGACCACCGGCCAACCGACCGGTTGTTTTCCGACCACCGTCCGGCCATAATATTCCGGCGAGAAAAAAGTTGCCCCTGATTCTTGTCTGTGAAAATTTTGGTACCTCTAAAATTGCCCCTGATTCTTGTCCGTGAAAATTTTGGTTTCCGGTGAGTGATTTTCCTTCACGCACGATGGCTTCTCCTCATAATGGGGACCTTACAAATGTGCGCTTTTACCGTAGAAAATTACAAGGGTAAATCAGGCTCCATACTTAACAATCTCCCACTTGGAGAGTGATCTCCAAACCAAACCTGTGATTGCTTTCCATTCTGGCTTCTTATCCTTGAATGCCGATTGAAGATGAGCAAAAGCTCAACTTCTCCTTGTTGACCACCTTTGTAAACATGTCTGCAGGATTTTCACTTGTATGCACCTTTCCTAGCTTTAGTTGTCCCTCTTCCAAAAGAGTGGGTATGAAGTGATATCTCACCTCAATGTGCTTTGTCCTTGAATGAAAGGCTGAGTTCTTCGCAAGATGGATAGCGCTTTGGCTATCACTGTACAAGACACAATTGTCTTGTTTGAATCCAAGCTCTTCTAAGAATCTGTGAAGCCACATAATTTCTTTGCTTGCCTCCGTCATTGCTACATACTCTGCTTCCGTGGTAGAAAGTGAAACCACTTTCTACAGGTTTGAATCATAGCTTACTCTTGTGCCTCCAACCGTGAACACATAGCCAGTAGTGCTCCTTCGAGTATCTTTGTCACCTGCCATATCTGCATCAGCATACCCTTTTAGAAAAATATCAGTTCCTCCAAAATACAAAGCATTTGTTGTTGTCCCTTTTAGATACCTAAGTATCCACTTCACAGCTTGCCAATTCTCTTTACCTGGGTTGTCCATGAACCTACTCACAACTCCCACTGCATGTGCAATGTCTGGCCTTGTCCAGACCATAGCATACATTAGAGAACCTACCGCTGCAGCATATGGAACTTTAGACATATAGGCTATCTCCTCTTGTGTCTTTGGACACATATCCTTTGTTAGTTTAAAATGACCAGCCAAAGGTGTAGAAACTGGTTTTGCATTTTGCATTGCAAACCTTTCTAGTACCTTCTTGATGTAATCTTCTTGAGATAGCTTTATTATCTTCTCCGTCCTGTCCGTTGATATTTTCATACCAAGTATCCTCTTTGCAACACCTAAATCTTTCATTGAAAAAGATTTGGACAACTCATCTTTTAGGTCTTTGATGTCGTGCATGTTAGCACTTGCAATCAACATGTCATCAACATACAACATTAGGATGATGAATTTCCCATCTCCCAAATTCTTCGTGTAGACGCAGTAATCCGAGTTACATCTTGTGAATCCATGATCCACCATCTTGCTTTAAACCATACAAGCTCTTCTTTAATCTGCAAACCATTTTCTCCTTACCTTTTACTTCATACCCCTTTGGTTGAAGCATGTAGATTTCCTCCTCTAAGTCAGTGTGAGGGAATGCCATATTTACATCCATTTGCTCGAGATTTAGATCATGAGCAGCCACAAGGCTCAAGACAAGCCTAATTGAGTTCATTTTTACAACAGGAGAAAATATTTCATTGAATTCAATACATTTCTTTTGAGAAAAACCTTTTACTACAAGCTTAGACTTGTACCTTTTCTTCCCACCTTCTTCTTCCTTCAGCTTGTACACCCATTTGTTTGGAAGTGCCCGCTTACCTTTAGGCAACTCAACCAACTCCCATGTTTGGTTGCGATGTAGTGAGTCCATCTTCACTTGCATGCTCTTTGTCCATTCTTCTTTGGATTCATGTTGCATAGCTTCTTCGTATGATTTTGGCTCTCCAGAATCTGAGATCAAGAGATAGTTGAAGGAAGGAACAAACCTTTCTGGAGGTCTACTTGCTCTTGTAGATCTTCGGGGAATAGGTTGAGGCTCCTCATTTGGTTAACGTTGTTGCACATTGTCACCATTTGTAGTCCTTGAGTCTTCACCGTCCTCAAGCTCCATGTACTCATCACCTCTTTCTTTTGTTTGTTTTCTTTCCAAGTAATCTTTGTACATATTTTGTTCGTTAAAAATTACATCCCTACTCCTTAAGATTTTACCATCTTCAGGATTCCATAGGCAATACCCAAAGTCTCCTTCTCCATAGCCAATGAAGAAACACTTTTTGGACTTTGCATCTAGCTTTGATCTTAGGCTTCTATCTATGTGCATGAAAGCCTCACACCCAAACACTTTGAGAAATACATAATTCACTGGTTTACCTGTCCATGCCTCTTCTAGAACTCCCAATCCAATGCCGTTGAGGGTGACCGATTGATTAAGTACACAGACGTACTTACAGCTTCCGCCCAAAGCTCAAGCGGTAGGCCTGCATGTAGCCGCATGCTTCGTGCTCGTTCCATGATTGTCCTGTTCATCCTTTCCAAAATCCCATTTTGTTGAGGTGTCCTTGGGGTTGTCCTTTGCCTCCGAATGCCATTGCTAGCACAAAAGTTTTCAAAAGCTTGGCTGCAATATTCGCCTCCATTGTCAGATACGAGGCATTTAACCTTGGTACATGTTTAATTCTCCACAAAGGCTTTCCACCTTTGAAATATGGAAAATACATCGGATTTATTCTTCATGACATAAAACCATGTTTTTCTAGTCGCATCGTCTATGAATATTACGTAGTACAATGAGCCACCAAGTGATGGTGTACTTGCAGGACCCCAAACATCAGAATGAACCAACTCAAGTTTTTTATTTTTTCTTTCATTTCCTGATTTTTGAAATTTTACCCTCTTTTGTTTACCATAAACACAATCTTCACAGAACTCTAAGTCCACTTCTTTCAAACCTGGTAGAAGCTTCTTTGTTTGAAGGATTTGCATTCCTTTGGCACTCATATGCCCAAGTCGGTAGTGCCACACCGCACTGTCAACTTCTGTAGTTGCTGCACAAGCTGAAGGTTGCGTGCCAACAGTACCCAAGTAAAGTGTACCAACTTTTTCTCCCTTGGCAACCACCAAAGATCCCTTTGAGATCTTCCACCGTTTGTTTTCGAATGCAATGTTGTGACCTTCATCGTCCAATTGTCCTGTAGAGATCAAATTTTTGCGAAGAGAAGGAACATGCCTAACATCGTTAAGCTTCCATTCATTTCCGTTAGCAGTTTTGACAGAAACTGTACCTTTGCCGACAATCTCACAAGCTTCATCATCTCCCAAGTATACATACCCAAAATTACCTTTGGTGTAGTCTTGGAAATGTTGCTTGTGTGGTGTCCCATGGAATGAAGCCCCGGAATCTACTATCCAGGAATTAGACACATTGTCTAATGCGAGAATTAGAGCATCTTGCTCTACGTTACCTGCCACATTGGCCTCCGATGTTGGCTTGTTGTCTTGAGACTCTGTCTCCTTCTTCTTCTTGGACCAACAATCCTTCTTGACGTGGCCCTTCTTGCCGCAGTTCCAACATTCAAGAACTGACTTTGTGCGTGACTTGCTCCGCCTTGAGCGATCACGACCCTTTTGGTTTTTGAACCTCTCCTTAGGCCTTCCTCTTGTTTCCACTGATAGTGCAACACTTGATGATTCTCCTGTGCTTCTCCTTCGCATTTCCTCGCTTAGGAGAACACCCACAACATCATCAAACTTAAGAGTATTTGTGCCAGAGATAGAATTACTTACAGCCATCACAAGGCTGTCCCAACTATCCGGTAGAGATGATAGTATAAGGAGAGCTCGCACTTCGTCATCGAAATTGATTTTCATTGATCGAAGTTGACTTATGTTTGTGTTAAAGTCATTTAGGTGTTCTGTAACTGAACCATTCTCTGCCATCTTTAGATTGAACAAGCGCTTCTCAAGAAATACCTTATTGGATGCCGATGGTTTCTCGTAGAAGTCGTCAAGTGACTTCATCAAGTCCTCCGTGGTCTTCATCTCCGAAACATTGAAGGCCACCGTTGACGCCAAGCTTAACCGGATTGTTCTCCTTTTATAGGCCAAAAGGGATGCCCTCTCTTATGAGAGACAGCCATGTGTAGCCGCCCTTGTGCGAATAAGTCCAAATCGGACCCTCCAATCCGCCCATGTGTGTCGGCTTTTGAATTCGGCCACCGGCCATTGACTTCCGACCACCGGCCATCGGCCATTGACTACCGGCCACCGGCCAACCGACCGGTTGTTTTCCGGTCACTTTTCGGTCGCCGTCCGGCCATAATATTTCGACGAAAAGGAATATTCCGGGAAAAAGCACAATTTACGTTTTGGCACCCAGATTTGATCATTTCCTTCATAGTAGCCTTGGGTTTCCAATAGTTTTTTAGGAATCCAACGTAGCATTTCTTTACATTTCTTGGGGCGAATGGGACGTCTCTTACCAGGTTGCGGTCTTTTAGCATTGGCTATGGTTGCTAAAGAAGCTTTAGGGACCCACTTGTATGTTTTCTTTGTTATATTAGGATGGTTCTTGTGTGTCTCATGCTTTCTTTCAACTACATCAGTTGAAGCTCTAGAGAGTTGGGCTATGGGGACATATGGTTCAACCTCTTGGACATGCAATGTTTTGGGTTTTATTTTCTTAAGAGGCAATATCTCAGGGACTATGGCTTGTGTGGCAGGGCTAAGAGTTGGTTTCTGTGTTGTGACACCCCCTGTCCCCCAATCAATAGTGCATTTTGTGGCTATCATCCACGTGCGTCCTAGGTTTATATTACCCTCCATAGTTCCAACAAGCATGACCAAAAAGTGTTGAGCTACAACCCCATTGTCATAACTGACAGAAGTGTGTCAAATTCCAAAAACCGCAGTTTTTTTCTTGTTGACACCCTTGACTTGGATAATACTCTCAGATAGAGGTGGCTTCCCTAACTGACACCACACCCCATATGATAGCAGATTATATTTAGCACCCGTGTCTAATAAGGCGTTATATAGCACTTTTCCATAGGTGCTATTTAGCTCAATAGGGTATTGTAGAGGTGTGTCAGAGTCCAACCAATCCTTGTCGATTTCAACGTGGAATACATGTGTGACTCCAAGGTTAGCCTCTCGTTTTCATCTTATACGTTGTTGTCGCTCCTTAGCCTCAGCTTGAGCTTGTATCTTCTTCAATTCTATTTGTGCCTTGGCTGCCTTTTTTGTATGGATGGCATGCAACTCCTCTTGGCTTAAAGGATCATAGTATCTTTTAAATTTTCTCCCATTGAGGAATCCAATGGTTTCAACTCCATCAAGAGTCTCCACACGAATGGTTCCTTGTGGGGTGATCTCACATACTCTATATGGTCCTTTTCTCGCATATTTCAACTTTTTCTTTTCGTTACACACTCCATACATAAGGACTTTATCACCAACATTGATAGCTTTGTTCTTTAGATGACGGTCAAACCATTTCTTCCTCCTATCTTTCTCCACAAGTGCATTTTGCACAGCTAATTGCCTCTCTTCATCTAGCCTTTCAAGGATATATAATCGTTCAACTAAGGGGTTACCATCCCAACCTTCTTGAGAAGCTACTCGAAGACTAGGAACGACAAACTCCCATGGCATAACCGCTTCTTGGCCATACACCATCTTGAATGGTGTGCAGTTAATGGCAATTTATACGCAGTACGATAAGCCCATAGAGCTGATGTAAGCTTTAAATCCCAATCTGTGCGATGAGCTTCCACCGTTTTGGTTAAGATAGAGATTAAGGTCTTATTGGTGCTCTCAGCTTGGCCATTTGCTTGTGGATAATAAGGTGTGGATTTATGGTGAGCTATCATAAAGTTGGTAGTGAGTTCTTTTATTACTCCATTTATAAAATGAGTACCATTGTCACTCACAATCTCAAAGGGACAACCAAATCTTGTAACAATGTTTTCAAAGAGAACCTTGGCAGTTGACCTTGCATCGACCTTACGTGTCGCCCTGGCTTCCGCCCACTTTGGCACATAGTAAGTGGCAACGATAATATATCGAGATTGAGTGCTACGAGCTGCCGGACTAATTGGGCCTACAAAGTATAAACCCCAGTTTTCAAATGGTTGAGTCACTTTAACAAGATGTAAGGGCATCCTATCTTTTTGTTGTGTGATCTTGTAACGTTGGCATTCATCACATCCTTTTGCAAAAAGTGATGCATCCTTAAATAAGGTTGGCCACCAATAGCCTGATTGCAACACCTTTCTAGCTGTTAGTTCCCCTGAGAAATGTCCTCCGGCTATACCTATGTGGGCTTCTTGCAGTATGTATAAATACTCACACGGGCACAATGTCTAATAATATCATCCTTCCCTAGCCTGTAGAGAGTTCCCGCAATGAGAGAGTAAGGTTCACATTCTTTTAACAGTTTTCGAGCTATGTCTTTACGAAGCTCTTTGGGTGGAAAACCATTAACTAGAAAGTTCACAATCTTCTCAC
Source organism: Adiantum capillus-veneris (assembly GCF_014529385.1). Lineage (NCBI taxonomy): Eukaryota > Viridiplantae > Streptophyta > Polypodiopsida > Polypodiales > Pteridaceae > Adiantum > Adiantum capillus-veneris. Next base: position 86,584,214 of record NC_140953.1, on the reverse strand, counting down.
TCCATTCAGGTATGGTTTCGATGAGGAATAGAGAAGTATCAGGCAATTCATCATCGACTCCAGTAGGGGCTTCACCATTGGGTATGCGAGACAAATCATCAGCCATGACATGTCTTTTATCAGGTCTCACCACAATGGTAAAATCAAACTCAAGGAGAATCAACAACCATCGTGTAATTCTTCCCGTGGAACAAGGTTTATTTACTAGATACAACAAGGTTTGATGATCAACATAGAACACAAACTTGTTGGCCAGAAGGTAGTAGCAAAATTTCTTCACTGCATAAATCATACCTAAACCTTCTCGCTCTGTAGTGGTGTAGTTTCTTTCGGCATCATTCAACTGACGACTTGCAAAGCTAATGGGGTAGTCCAGTTTATGTTCTCCTGGTTGAGCTAGAACACACCCAATAGCAAAGTTCGATGCATCAATATGCACATGAAAAATTACATTCCAATCGGGCACTCGTAAAATAGGAGCGCTAGTCAAGGTCTTTTTAAATGACTCATAAGCATGGTCACACTTCGTAGTCCATTGGAACTCAATAAGAAGCTTGTACAAAGGACGAGCTATCTCGGCAAAGTTTAAAATAAACCGTCGGTAATAACCAACATGGCCCATGAACCTTTGAACTCCTTTATAGTTTGTAGGTGGTGGCAATTATGCAATGGCTTTAATTTTGCTCTCATCTGTGGAAATCCCATTTTTGGACACTATATGCCCTAAAATGACTCCATGTTTAACCCAAAATTGGCATTTGAAAGGGTTTAAGGAGATGCAATACAATCTACACTTCTCAAACACTTTTCGTAAGCATGATAGATGTTCTTTCCAAGAGGAATAAACACAAAGGTCATCTAAGAAAGCTTCACAAAACTCCCTCAAATATTCTCTAAAAGCAGTGTTTATTAATCTTTGAAAGGTAGCAGGGGCATTGGTTAAACCAAAAGCCATAACACGAAATGCGAACACTCCAAATTCGGTTATAAAGGCTGTTTTAGCTTGGCCCTCCAGCGCAATTGTGATTTGATTGTAGCCAAAGTACCCATCTAAAAAGCTATAAGCTTCCTTCCCTGCAACCCTTTCAAGCACGTGTTCTGAATATGGCAAGGGGTAATGGTCCCTCCTAGTGGCGACATTGACCTTCTTGAGATCCACGAACACTCTGAGTTTCCCATTCTTCTTTGGCACAATCACTATTGGAGACACCCATTCTGAGTGCTCAATAGGGTATATGAATCCACATTCCACAAGCTTTTCAATCTCTTCTTGAACGATTTTTGCATATTTAGGATTCATTGGGTAGGGTCGTTGGTGAACTGCTTTAGCCATGCTATTCATAGGGATTGTGTGTTGCACCACGGAAGGTGGAACACCTTTCATATCATGATAAGTCCAGGAAAATATATCCCTGAATTCCTTGAGAAGTTCTTTAAGTACACACTCCTCAGTCTTGGTCAGATCTTGGGCAATGAAAATAGGTTTAGACTCTTCTCCTGGGTCTGCTAACTCTATTTCCTTAACTATCGCTGGACCATCATAGACTCCATTGCTCCCATCGATAGGTTTTCTTTGAGCCTTTGTATACACAACCTTACGTTCCTCTGTGGTATAGGATTTGAAATGTTTAGGTGCAAGGTGTAAGTCTGTGGGGTCCTATTGTTCTATGGATTGTGATTTAACTTTTGATTCCTTTTGTTGTTGAGCTAACTCTCGATTTTGTCGTCTCCTTACGGTACGGCTCAACTTTGGCTTCTCTGTAGCCTCTAGTTGTGCGATGTCAATGGGTTGTGGACTACACCACATAACGCTTTGAAGGTATTCACCCCAGTTATCTACCAACTTTCGATGAGCATCACATGCCCCTATATAATTAAGCCATTCTGCGGTAGATTTCTCTTCATTTATTCTAGCACGCACATTTGCTCGATATCGTCGCCTCTTATATCTCTTACTCTTCTTGTTTAATTCTCGATTACGGTCGATTTCTAGTGAAGACTCACTAGATGAATCACTACTTGTGTCTTCTGCTCCCTTGGATAGATTATCATCTAGGTTACCACTGGGCCCTGAATGGCTTGTCCCCACATTTGCGCTAAGATTTAACTCAGATTCTTTGTCCTCAGAGCCAATTTCAACTGATGATTCTGACCCCAAATCGTGTGGGCTATAGTCTTGTGAGGCGCTACTGGTTTCAATGCCAGTCAAACTTTCATCTTGTAGATCATCAGAAGCTATATGCATTGCTTCTAGCATGTTTAAGGGTACAAGTGGTGGTATTTCATTCCCCTCAGGTGTTACCCAAGTCGTCCCCCTATTTCCCCAAGTGTCTATGGTTGCTACTAGGTGGACCCAATCCACATTGTCCGACTCAGTCATCCCAGGTAGTACATCCATATGAGGAGAATCTTTCCCAACATCAGTGTCCGCTTTACACGTGTAACAATACTGCAATGGGGCCGAGTGAACTGTGGTGTCAGATCTATGATCGATTATAAACCTGTTTCCTAGAGGATGTGCTTGACCCATCACAAGATCCACTCGAATGATAGAATCTTGGAACTGCAAGTAGACATGGTTTTTAGACCAATCATGCACCATTTTTGCTTCCCTCATGAAAGGACGTCCTAAGATTATCTCCGATGCCATAGTGTGTTTGAAGAAATCCATAACAGTAAAGGTAATCCTTATTTTATGTCCAAAGACCTTGATCTTGAGATCTTCTAGCATCCCAATAGGTTTAACAATAGACCCATTGGCCATCTTCACTACTATGGTTGTAGTCGCAAGGTGAGGTCTTCCCATAGTTTCCCAGCAATTTTTAGTCACAATGCTAACCCCAGCGCCACCATCAAGGATTCCCTTCACAGTTAATCCCTTAGTAGTGATTGGTATGGTCGCATTGGATTCATCACCCTCAAAGTATTGTCCCAAATTGTTAACATGTATTTCTATAACAAGGTTCTCATCTAGGTTGGGTTGTGGATCTATGTATTCCTCCTCTATTGGCGTCTCCCCATATCCATCCATCTGCGCAAATTGTGGTAGCCCAAACTTCAGTTCTCCATTGAGGAAGGCTCGAAGAGCTGAGACTAGCTCAGGGTCTTTATATAGTTTGGACATGATGGTGGTTCTAACTTCTGAAGACATGAAATCCATCAATTTGGCAATGTTTAACGGTACCTTTTGGCCTTGAGTCCCTTAACGTGGGGAAGATGGGATCTCCATTTCTTCGATAGGATTGGGTAGTCCCTCTGTAAACATTCTTTCCATCAAGAAGTGAGTACGCCCACGTTCCCATGACTTTAAGTCGCCTTCTTCTTGGATGACACTAGGTATGTCCAAGGGTCTATGGACTTCGTGAGGTTGTTGTTGCGTAGGGAACACGGTGTCTGTAATCTGGATCTTCCTAGGTGCTGGTTCTAGATCCGTTTGGGTATCTTCTACCAAACTCCTTAATTGCTTGACTCGCTCAATCTCCTCTGTAGGGTTTGGGTAAGTTCCTATCTTCTTTTTGGATCGTGACCATTGTGGCTCATGAAGATTTTCCTTGTTGGTTTCTATGTTAGTGGTCGTTTTGGTCTCCATGGTTTCACCTGAATCAGAATCTTCTTCAACGTCGTTCATATATACGGGGTCATCACCAGTCCCTATGTCGGTCTTTGAATTGGGGTCTGACTTCGTTGCTTTGTGCAATCTCTTTCTTCGTGTTTTCTTCTTTTTCTGAGATTGGGCAATTGATGTCGTGTCTCTTTCCTCAAGAATATAATTTTGTTTTTGGAGCATCGATCGTATGAGTACGTTTACTGGTACCACGGGTGGACTTGGTGATGTCTCCTCGGTAACTTCAATCAAGTTTAATGGCGTGATCTTCGGTGCATTTGGATTATTTGGACATTGGGCAATCAAATGATCTATGCCACATCGATTACACATGAGTATCGGCATTGTAGACATGCTCGCTTGATTGGTTTGCATTAGTGTGGCGTTCTTTTGTAGCCTAATAGGACACTCGGCTACACGATGTGGACCTCCACACTCATAGCATTGAAGAGGTGGTCTCTTAGCGGTGTAATTGATATTTTGGCCTCTTGCAGCAAGCGCAGCTACTTGATATACAGGTTTGACTTGTCCCCAATAGTCCTCCATGTAGTATTGTGGACTTTCTTCAAGCACATCCATCCCATAGGCGATATTAGGATCTATATCTTCCTCATAGCCTTCCAAACAAGAAATAGATGACTCACAACCCACTTGATTCACAGAAGTGATTCTCGGATGTGGTGGTTGCGGTCCTAGCACTGGAGGTGGTAAGGGTGTTGTTTGAACAACATTTTGGGCCCTAGGGACCATGTGTTGTGCACTTTGTTCAAGAGGTGGGGCCGGCATCAATGCAGGCACTCAAGGTGTGTCTGTCCATGCTAAGGTTGGTCTATTGGCCATCGCGCACTTAAATACTATGCAATCCTTAGCTTGATGACCATACCTTCCACATGCATTGCAGTTCCCATTGAATTTTACTCTAAAAGTAGGGCATTCACTGGTACTATGCGGTCCATAGCATACTGAGCACCATTGTTGCTCCCTTCTTGGATACATATGATTGTTCTGCGGAGCACGATTGTCTCTAATACTCTCTTGAATAGCCTTGGTGAGATCTACTAAAGTCATCTCAGATATCTTTGGCTCCTTAGCAATAGGCTTTAGGGTCATTGGCTCATGCCCCGATGCTTGTGAGCTAATAGATTTAGACTCAATAGACACTCTTTCTCCTTGAATCATTAAATTATCCTCCAATTGGATCGCATTGGTGGTGACTGCTTCCCAAGTGGTGATACCTCTAATGACTAAGCCATTGTAGATATCCTCATGTCGTAATCCCCTAATGAATCTATCAAGCAATTGGTTATTGTTGAAGCGCTCATTTAGATTACAACGAGAATTCAAATGCTTCAAGTGACTTATAAAGTCTCTCACCGACTCTCCTTCCTCTCGTTGGGCTTTCTTGAGCTGAGAGGCTACACCCCAAAGCACTCCCTCTCGTATATATTCTTTTAAGAACAGTCTCCTAAGAGTAGGGTAAATCATTTTTTCTTCCACCCTTAGGGTTCTATACCAATCCCCAGCCTTTCCACTTAAGGTTAGGCTTAAAGCATTGCTCTTATGTAGGTCATTGTGTTCTCCTAGAGAATCGCATATTTGTTCAAACACTTCGATATGCTTTCTCACATCCCCGTCTCCACTAAATTTTTGTATGAGCTTGGCTATTTGTACTGCCTTACTTCTAGGCTCTCTATCAGGCGTGTTACGCATATTCTCAGCAATAGATTGACCAATAGCTTGAGCAAATGTTGCCAAGTCACCTAAGTGAGCAGGCATTGTGGGTGAAGGTGCTCCAGAGACTACATGTGGAGTAGGTATTGGCATTGGGCTTGGCGCATAGGAAGACCTTGGGTTCCATGTTGGATACGATGTTGTGCCATGTGGTGGTCCATAGTTTATATGGGTGGCCCTAGGCATAGTAGACGTCGGATGTGACATGCTAATGCTAGCCGGTATAGTCCCATGGAAATAAGAACTTGTGTATTGTGGTTGTGGAGCATAGGTAGTTGAAACAATGGGAGGGGTAGGGACTACATGAGTGTGATGACCCATAGGTGCATACGATTGGTACACACTTGTAGGTACTGTTGCAGGCATTGAGCTACCATGTAGTGGTGCTTTACTAACAAATGAGGTCCACGGGGTGTTTCTCGGCATGCCCATCATTGGGTAGGCATGGTAGCCGTGGTGTCATCAAGGGAAAGATGAGCTAGACTTGGAAAAGTAAAGCTATCACTTGTGGGCTCAGATTGCATTGAGACCCCTGGCGAAACAACATATGGGGGATCAATGGGAATCACTGGGGGAGTCTCCATTTGTGATAGAGTGGGTTGTTTCCCTTTGCCCGTGTCTAAAAATCACATAGGACCCATCGAAGGTATGTTTATTCCTCGATTTTGCCTCTCGGACTGGATAATCCTATGGATGACATTGCAGATCATGTGTTGTTGTTCCTCTAGACTAGTGGCACTAGATGTGGATTGTACAACTTCTAACCAACCCACATGGTATGTGTAGCCCATGTATAGGTCGGTCAAAGTCTCCGTGTGTAGGTCATATTCCCAATTTTCATTGAGAAATACCTCGTCCAAACTTGGTGTACTAGAGGGTTGCCGTGAGGTGGATGCAATGTTGCTTCCCGTGTTTTGACTTTTAGTCACCGCTACCTTAGAGACGACTTTGGAAGGTGGTAGCTCGGTAAGTCCCTCATTAAATGAGGTAGGTAGAATGTCCACGTGGACACTCTGAGGGAGTGTGGGGTCTACAGGAGATGTGAATGGTGATTCTACTTCCCCACCCCCTTCGTTTACTTCACTAGCCGTAGGTTCAGAGCGCGTAGCTCTACTAAAAGTTTCCATCAAACGGCTAAAAACACTAGTTCCAGGTTGTTGGGCCCAGCTAGGCACGGTTTCATTTGTTCCCCCGGGGATTTGTGTAAGATGCTCTTCCATAATATCGTAGTCAGAGGAAGAGTCGCTTGTCTTGGGTTGCACTACCTTGGGTCCCCGCCGAGGGCGTAGACCCTAGCGTGGAAGGATAGTGAGTACCCCCGTAAATCGAAGCACTAGCTAGTTGTTCGGACTTGCACACGACCAGAGCGTAGATACATGTGCTTTGGGTGCCCTACAAGTGTCGGCAAGTACCCTCAAAGGTTACTTGCTTTGTTTTGTGGGTGTTTTGCACCCCATTTTCTACTTGATTTTTTCTTGTTTTTGATGTTTTTTGAATGTTTTTTAATGTTTGATTTTTTTGATTCAAGTGTGTGATAGCTCGAAACGAGCGTATCACTTAAAGGGTCGCTGTGTGCTTTACAGCACAATTTTTGGGCATCCGACTTTCCGTTTGTCCTCAAAAAATCAATTTTTAGCTACGTGTGAAGCTAAAATTCGTTTATTTAAAGGCGACTGAGGCCTAGGCCTGAGCGTGAGCTTGGGCTTGGGTCTAGGCTTGGGTCTGGGAGATATTCCCGATCCCGGTTCTACCTTTAAATTTGTTATTTTTTTTTATTTAAAAAAATTAAATTATTTTTTTTTATTTTTTTTTTATTTTTTTTTAAGGATAAGGTCGCCGCGGCCTGCGCAAGAGCACACACACACTCTATCTACCTACTTCTAACTAATATACCTACTCTTACACACTAACACACTCTATTAACTCTCACTAATCTACTTCCTACTTACTGTACACAGAAAACTAACTACCTTAATACACAGAGAATAAACACAGAACCTTCGAAATCTCTATTAACAAAGAAAACTAACTACCTTAATACACAGAGAATAAACACAGAACCTTTGAAAACTCCATTAATAAAAAAAACACACAGTATAACACCAAATCCCTCTTCTCAACACACACACACTCCTTCCTTACCTTTCCTACAATAGAAATTGCACCACGGAGAAGCACAGAGTGCTACTCGAGCTTCATGTATGGCATTCCCCGGCAGCGGCGCCAAAAATGTGCGCGTATGTCGCACGTGTCAATGCAAGGAACTTGTCGATACACCGTGTGCGAGCCACAAATGGCTCCAAGCACACAACAAGCCTAAACTAGTAAGCTCAAAGAAGGCGATGGTGTGTCACTCACCGCTCTACGCTTGCTTCGTGGAGGATTCCTCGCCGCGAAGAAGAAGGAGCCGCCGCTTCGCCGCCACCGTGCCTTCGTAATGCTCGATCGTCCACACTCTCTCTCTCTCTCTCTCTCTCTCTCTCTCTCTCTCTCTCTCACACACACACACACACACACACACACACACACACAAGGAGGTGAAGAAGAAGAAGATGGAGATGGAGATGGAGATGGAGCAAGAGTACTCTTCTATTGCACAAATGAGAGAATGCGTGAATTTTAGGTTTAGTTGACTTTTAAATGAGCTCGCCCCATTCACACTTCGGCGCCCATGCTTAGCCAACTAATCCCTTGAATGTTCCAGTTAGAGTGCGCCTCTCATCAGCGATCACTCTTACCCTTTTCCTATTGGACCGACAAGCCCGGTACCTGACTCTACCAAATAAATAATACAATGTCCGCTGTAGGTTACAACGTCCGTCGTAGGTAATAGGGTGTCCGTGAGCCGTGAGGGTTAACACTAAACTTTCTCCACGATATTGTGGACCATTTAATGTTCTCAAACGTATAGGCCAAGTTGCCTATAAGTTAGCTCTTCTTGAGCACTCATGAGTTCATCTTGTTTTTCATGTTAGCCGTATACAAAAATAGCTACGACTAAATGATAATGTCATTGACACGGGTGTATGTTGAGCTTATCGAACCTCCTTGCATCCCTCATGAACCTGAAAAGATTTTGGATTCTCATGAGCTTTGCACAAGACGTCATGTTAGATGACAAGTGTTGGTAAAACGGCTAGATAGACATGAAGAAGGTTCTACATGGGAGAATGTCTCCGCACTTAAGAAACGTTTTCCTACGTTTGTTTTCAAGGACGAAAATGATTCTCCAAGGGGGGGAGGGAGATAATGTAAGGACACGGGTCCTACCGGCAAGGCCACCGACATGGCCAGACAATGTGTATGCTAGGGGGAGGCTATAAGATAACATGGTTAAGTGGAGACTAACACATGGCATTACTCTCGTCCTTTCAATGAGACAAATAATTATGTTATATAGCATCAATGTGTGTAACAATAGCCCAATATCCATGTCTATGCTACTATGTGTGCCATGTAGAAATTATAATATGAGAGCATCATGTGTGCTATTTTCTTGTTTATCATTTTGTTGTGTGCTATGTACAATGAACAATGTGTGCTATACAGCAGAGGTGTGTGTAATAATAGACCAATGTCCTTGTCTCTGCAATTATGTGTGCTATGTAAAAGAACTATATCACAATATGAGAGCACTATGTGTGCTATATAGCAAAGGTGTGTGTAATAATAGGCCAATGTCCATGTCTATGTGATCATGTATGCCATGTAAAGGGACTTTTTCTATAACAGGCATATGTGTAATAATAGCACAATATCTCTGTCAATGCTATTATGTGTGCTATGTAAAAGAACTATATTATAGTATGAGAGGACTATGTGTGCTATATAGCATAAGTGTTTTGTAATATTATTGCAATGTTCTTGTCTATTGTATTATGAGTGCCATGTAGAAGGACTCTGTTATAGTATGAGAGCATCATATGTGCTATATAGTTGATGTATGTGAAATAATAGCATAGTATCCCTGTCTATGCTCTTGTGTGTGCTATGTAGAAGAAACTATGTTATAGTATGAGAGAACTATATGCACTTTTTAGTAGATGTATGTGTAATATTAGCAAAAAATCCCTATCTATGCTATATAGCAGAACTATATGTAAGTACACAAATGCATCTCTAGCTGTGCTACTATGTATGATATATAGAAAAATGTAATTCTAATGCATATTCTTATTTTTCAAGAAGACAGAGTATTTCTTGAAGTTTAAAGATAGCCACCCATAGGTGAGAGTTGGAAAAAGGTCCTTCGAGAAGCTGAAGCCTTGGTTCGTGCAAAAGTTGAAAGATCCAAAACCCCTCGTCTTACCTTGGAAGACATCCATGCACAAGCGCTTCTAAGCGCTAAGCTAGAGGCACTAAACATTCAATTTCAACTAGATTGCACAAAAGCATACATCCAAGCCCAAACTTTACTCATAAAAAATCTTCAAAAAAGCTTTGATGACTACCACGACATAGTGGAAGAGAGGCTTTTAGAACTCACTAAAAAACTTGCACCCATCTCCTTCCCTAGAGTGCTACCGTCGGTTTGGGCTAACCAACTCCTTCTTTGGAAACAAGTCTCCCTCAATGAGTTTGATGCGCTCTTACAAAATGAAATTCTTCAAACTCACTTGGCCTCTTCCTTGAGCATGGCTGGTCATAGTGCTAGGAAAAGATCACAAATCTCTCTCCTAGAAGAGGTGGAATCCCTACCTAAAGAGGAAATGGTGGGTGTATTGGTACAACACAAGGTCACCGCCCAAATGAAAAAACTCCTCTCACCTCCTCTCAAACCTTCTTTCCCCAAGCATCCTCACCTCACTACCCACCCAAAACCTTCCACCTTCCAATCCAAAGCTTTCAAGCCTAACACTCCCTTGGCTAAAAACTCCCATGAAGAATTCACTCGACAACCATTTAAGAAACCCAAAACCTCCCCTCTTACCTTTTACCCCCGCCACTCCTCCCCCGCTTGTAATCTCCCTATTTTAAAAAATCACCTCCCACCTCTAGCAACCCTTCTCACCTACCTTTTCTCCTCCAAACTCCCAACTACCCACTCACTTCTCCTTCCCCTAAACCCTCCCCCTTGCCCCATACCAAGCCTCTACATCCAAAGTTTAGCTTACCTAAAAGCTCAAAAAGCTCAAAAAGCTCAAAAAACTTGCAATGGAGGAGAACGAACTAGGGCTAGAGCACCCTACCTCTTGGGTCCATTTGCTCTTCCCTAAACCCCCCCTTTTTCCTCACCTTTGGACCCCTCCTCCTTGTACTTTCTCTCTCCTCCCCCATCCCTCCCACTCGGGAAAAAAGCATCATAAATTTTGGCTTCCTCTTACTAATCCTCACCTCTTTAAAATTTTGGTTCTAAGCAATCTTTCTACCTTCACTCTTGAAAACAAGATTACAAACCTCTCTTCACATAACCTCTCTTGTCACCCTCTCTCTTCCTCCAAGCATAAACTCTTAGGTCTTGGGCTCAATTATATCCCTCCTTCTCTCCCACCCCCTCCAAATTCCATTCTTAAAGCCTACTCTAATTTGCAAACAAACTTCCATCTTAAAATGTTCTTTAAGAACTCTTCCCCTCCCTCTAACCTCTCTCTATCTATTCCTAATCCGGCTTGGAATCCACCTTCACCTTCCTCCTCTCTTAACTTTGCCTTCAAACAAGTGTCCACTCTCCTCAATTCTCTTCTCTCCTTTATTCCTCCTTTTCATACCAAACCTTCTTTCATTAATTCCCTTTCTTCCTTAAAGAATAACCAAAACATTGTTATCAAACTCGCAGATAAAAACCTTGGACCCGTTGTCCTCTCCAAGGATTGGTATGATAAAGAAGCCTTTCGTCACCTCATGGACCCCCTTACCTACTCCAAGATTTCTTCCCCTCCTCTAGCCTTTGTTGCCTCCCTCCTCACCTCTATGATTTTGGGCTACCCCTTCCTCTCTAGCAATGAGAGGGATTTCATCTTCTCCTCTTCTCTAGTTAAACCTAAACCTTGCCCCTTTTTTCTCCTACCCAAAATCCACAAACCCTTCCTTGTAGGCCGTCCCATTTGTTCCTACAAAGGATATGTACTAGAAAATGCCTCCAAATGGCTCCACGCACAGCTCTACCCTATCCTCCTTTCCAAAAATCAACACCTGAAGGATTCCCACTCCCTTATCTTGGACCTCGCCTCCACCCCCTTTCCTCCCCATATTATCCTCTTCTCCTTTGATGTAGAATCCCTCTATCCTAGCATCCCCATTATAGAGGGACTCTTAGCTCTCAAGAATTCCATCCTGGATTTTTTCCCCTCTCCCAAAGTGCACTTCATTATGTCCCTAGCCTCTCTCATCCTCAATCATCACTATCTCTCTTTCAAAGGAGAAGTTTGGCATCAAACCAAAGGCACAGCTATGGGATCAAATTCTGCAGTAGTGTACGCTTGCCTTTTTCTTTGTTCCCTCGAAGAAGGCATGAAGTTACTAACCTCCCCTTCCCTTCTTTATTTCAAAAGATTCATTGATGATGCCTTTGGTGTTTGGGATGGTCCTGCTTCCTGTTTAAAAAAGCTTCTTCAAAGCTATGATCATCCCCTCCAAGAGCATATCAATATCTCCTCTTCCATCTCCTCTCAAGAAGATTTTATCTTGGACATCCACTTCTTCAAAGGATCCTCATTTGCCACCTATGGTTACTGGATTCACACTGTCACCAAAAAATCCTCAACGCTTACAACTACATACCTTGGCAGTCTTGGCATCCAACGCACCAAGGTACCTTATCCGGGAAAGCTCTCTTTCGGGCTTTATCACTATTCGCAACCTTTCTTATGCAAGGCTTAGAGCAAAAGGCTATCCCCCCTCCCTTTTGGAAGCTTGCTTCCTCTATGTTTCTTATGAAGTTAGACCATCTCTACTTCGTAAATTGCATAAAATCAAGCTTTCACCAACCATTGTAAAAATTCCTTTCTCTCCCCTTACCCGCACTCTTAACCTCTCCCGCACCATCAACAAACCCCTCATTAAGCTTCTCAAGAATGATTTCGAGCTAGCGCACCTTCCCAAACCTATTGTATGTTGGCTCAATGCGCCAAACCTTGGCACCCTCCTCTCCCTTAAACCCAACCCTACCATACCAGACCCTACCTAACCGTGCTATCCTCTCCTCCATAAACTCCTCCATCCCCTATATCTTTTTCCCTCTTATAACCCCTTCTAAATCTTTTCTCACTTTAGGGTCATTTAACTTTGTTGACTAGCCTTTCTTTCAAGGCCCTCAATAACTTTAAATAGCCCCTAAGTACTTGTACTCCCTTCTTATTACTTCCCACCTAAAAATCTTTTCCCACCTTTTTTGCATGTACCCCCCATAATTAAATAGGAATTACTCACCTTCCAAAATAGCCCCTCCTCCCTAACTATAGTACTTTGTACAGTTTTTTGAACCATGACTCCCTACTTATACCCCTTCCTCCCTCCCCTTTTGTTTGCACCACTGATGAGCTAATATAGCGAAACGCGTTTGGTGTAGACATTTGGTGTCTCCCCCCCCCCCCCCCCCCCCCTCCTTCCTTTTTTGCCTTAGCTTTGTCACAAGCAGGTTTCGCTCGCCATTAATTATTTTTTAAGATTTCTTAAAAGATTTTTTAAAAACTTTTAAGATTTTTTTTGAAAAGTTGCTAAACTTTCTCCACGATATTGTGGACCGTTTAATGTTCTCAACGTATAGGCCAAGTTGCCTAAAAGTTAGCTCTTCTTGAGCACTCATGAGTTCATCTTGTTTTTCATGTTAGCCATATATAAAAACAGCTAGGACTAAATGATAATGTCATTGACACGGGTGTGTGCTGAGCTTATCGAACCTCCCAGCATCCCTCATGAACGTGAAAAGATTTTGGATTCTCATGAGCTTTGCACCAGACATCATGTTAGATGACAAGTGTTGGTAAAACGGCTAGATAGACTTGAAGAAGGTTCTACATGGGAGAATGTCTCCGCACTTAAGAAGCAATTTTCTAGGTTTGTTTTCAAGGACGAAAATGATTCTCAAGGGGGGGGGGGGGGTAATGTAAGGAGACGGGTCCTACAGGCAAGGCCACCGACACGGCCAGACAATGTGTATGCTAGGGGGAGGCTATAAGATAACATGGTTAAGTGGAGACTAACACATGGCATTACTCTCATTCTTTCAATGAGACAAATAATTATGTTATATAGCATCAATGTGTGTAACAATAGCCCAATATCCATGTCTATGCTACTATGTGTGCCATGTAGAAATTATAATATGAGAGCATCATGTGTGCTATTTCCTTGTTTATCATTTTTTTGTGTGCTATGTACAATGAACAATGTGTGCTATATAGCAGAGGTGTGTGTAATAATAGCCCAATGTCCTTGTCTTTGCAATTATGTGTGCTATGTAAAAGAACTATATCACAATATGAGAGCACTATGTGTGCTATATAGCAAAGGTGTGTGTAATAATAGGCCAATGTCCATGTCTATATGATCATGTATGCCATGTAAAAGGACTTTTTCTATAGCAGGCATATGTGTAATAATAGCACAATATCTCTATCAATGCTATTATGTGTGCTATGTAAAAGAACTATATTATAGTATGAGAGGACTATGTGTGCTATATAGCATAAGTGTTTTGTAATATTATTGGAATGTTCTTGTCTATTGTATTATGAGTGCCATGTAGAAGGACTCTGTTATAGTATGAGAGCATCATATGTACTATATAGTTGATGTATGTGAAATAATAGCATAGTATCCCTGTCTATGCTCTTGTGTGTGCTATGTAGAAGGAACTATGTTATAGTATGAAAGAACTATATGCACTATTTAGTAGATGTTATGTGTAATCTTAGCAAAAAATCCCTATCTATGCTATATAGCAGAACTATATGTAAGTACACAAATGCATCTCTAGCTATGCTACTATGTGTGATATATAGAAAAATGTAATTCTAGTGCATATTCTTCGTTTTCAAAAAGACAGAGTATTTCTTGAAGTTTAAAGATAGCCACCCATAGGTGAGAGTATGGAAAAGGTCCTTCGAGAAGCTGAAGCCTTGGTTCGTGCAGAAGTTGAAAGATCCAAATACTTGTTGTTTTGTTTACCATATATGGCTGATGTATTTCAAAGATGCATTTAATACTATGCGCTAAAGTGCTTTTGGTTTTCATGGGAAGTCATGTACATGTGAATGCAATGTTTGCAATCAAATGGTTGTAATGCAGGTTGTCTTGCTATTGACCACTCATTTTTGGGGATGACAAAGTTGTGGGAATCATGCATCTGAACAAAGTCCACCTATACTCTCACCTTGTTCGTGCAATCAGTTTGGCATGCCTTTGGTAAATGTTTAATCAAAGACATATTATTTCTCTTCAAAACTACATGAAACCATTTATAATGCAATGCCCTATGAGGCATCATGATACCTATATAATAGGCTATATATTATTCATATAGCCTACACCATATAATGCATCCTTAACATCCAATGTATTCTTGAGCTGAGCTATTTTATGTCACTTTCTCTGATTGCTTCTATCTCATTTTCTATAATCTTGTAATATATATGCATAACATACCATAATTCTAGATGAATGAGTGACATATCGATACTGCACTATGTACATTATAAATGCCTAGCATTTGTACTATATGATATCTACTATGTGCTATAGTACCTATGTGGCAGCTCTACAATACACTTTGTGTATGATGTGTAGCATGTGTTCTTTGTGCTATGTGCTATGTGCTATCTGCAATGTGCTATTAGCACATACTTGAAGGTGTTTGTTTGAAGTCTTAATATCACCTCTCTCTCTCTCTCTCTCTCTCTCTCTCTCTCTCTCTCTCTCTCTCTCTCTCTCTCTCTCTCTCTCTCTCTCTCTCTCTCAAAATTAAATTATGCTATATTAAATGTCTCTAGGTACATAGGTATGTGCTACACACAGGCACATTGTACAAGTGTGTTATGTGCTATATATCGCATAGTACATAGCACATAGCATTGCCCTATTTGTAACATACTATGTATAGAGAATGTGTAGCATGTGTAAAATACACCATGTACAACGTACAATGTGTAGCATATATGCTATGTAATATGTGACAATATATGGCACAATAAGTAGAAATCAATAGTTGTCTTTTAAATAAATTACAAAAATCTATTATGATACATAGAAATAAGAAATTAAGCCTACAACTACTTTACAAATTCTGTTATAAGAGACCAAAATAACATCTCGTCATTCCATAAGTTTAGAAAACTCTTTGTTTTCTTTGGGTAAATTAGTAGACAACAAAGGATGTACCAAAATTTAGAAAAAAGATTTTTATATTGTATTTTTTGGTAAATTTCCCGATCACAATCAACCTCTGCTTTTCTTCCCTACTTTCAACATGTATGACCTTCCCTTCCATGTTATCAAAGGATTTGAAAACAATCCTTGGGTGGGAATGATGGCTAAAAATTTGAAGCTACCCTTGCACTTATAAGGTTGCGAAGCTTCCACGGTTGTGTGCTCTTCAAAAAAGATCTAGTCTAGTTAGCTCTTCAACGAAATGCTAGATTTAGCTACCCTTTTGAAGGTTAATATAATTTCAAACCTTAACAATTACATTTTCTTTGCTAACATCATCCAAAAGATTAATGTAGATGCACACATTGTGTGTACAAATAGCTGACATAAAGGACCTACAACATGAGATGGTTTACTTGGAAAGAAAGACATAAATTATATAAGCAAACCAAAGAGTTATAGTGCACCCTTGATGAGCTCTCAATGAGATGTTGGCTTGAACTACATGGATAAGGACATATTGCTGGTAGTGCATTGGCATTGTTTGGCAAGTGCAACTTAGCCATGTTGAAGTGACATGACACCAAAGCAAAAAGGACTCCTCTCCCCATCAGCAAGTAGGCAACGGCTTGGTGGACCGATGGAAAGGTGCTATAATGGCACACCATATAGTAGTCGGTGTGATTGGAAAAAAGAGGCAAAATTGGCTGTCAAGGAGCCCCCTCCCTCATACTCAAAGTTGCAAAGGTTAAGGTTCAAAGTTCAAAGTTGCAAAGGTTAAGGTTCAAAGTTCAAAGTTGCAAAGGTTAGGATTCAAAGTTCTCCACCACCAGAGTCCGCTAAGGGTAAATTCCTTTTCTTTTTTTTTCTACAATACCTTCACCAACATATGGAAGTTGTATGTAGATATAACAAAACTACAAGAATAACATAGAAGCCTCATGCAAGAAGAACTTCCTTGTGGCATGAGGACCATTACAATAGAAAAGACACCGCCTTAACATGGGAGGTGAACCCCCAACCACATGAATATTCAAATCTTGTAAAAAGGTGCTTCACAAGTCATTTGTGAAGAGTAGCTTCATGTTTGGCTAATTTTTTGCATTTGCTTGTTTTTGGATTTGTGCAATTTCTTGTAAAGAGGCAGACACTGACCTTGACACATCACCAAGCGTTAAGACCCCTCTATTTGGATTTTGGGTGATAAGGGAATTGAGAGATTAAATAGCAATCGTTTTCACACTTGGCAGACCAAGCTCCAAGGCTACCTTATGCACAATTGTGGATGTTGTCAACCCACAAGGAGCTGAACTATCCATAGCTAAAGCAAGAGATAAGGGAATTGAGAGATTAAATGGCAAGGGTTTTCACATGTGGTAGACCAAGTTGCAAGGCTACCTTATGCACAATCAATTGTGGTATGTTAACCCATAGGCAGATGAACTATTCATAGCTCAAACCACACTCATCAAAGCCCAAAAAACACAAATTCAAGACAAAAATGAGTAAGATCGTGGCCAAATTATCCCTCTAATGCACGATAATTAATCTAGGGTACAATCACTTTTCTTTCATTACATCAAGTGGAAAAGAAATTGTTGTTTCTTGATAGAAAGGGAATCTGGGTCATTTACTCATATAATTAGTCATGGTTGCAAGCTTATGAAACAACCAAGGATACTCTGTGACCATAAAACTTGTTGTCAGGCCAATGGTAGGATCGGGTAGCAGGCCAAGGGCCAGGGGCTGAATGGCTCTATGCGGCTAGGAGCCGAGGGTCAGGCATAAGTTAAGGTGTCCTACTTACAAGGGCCAAGAGCTATAAGTAGGGGGGCTGGATGAGAATGATATGCCAATCCACCCTTTGGCCTTTCACTGGTATCAAAGCTCTCAGGGGAGGGGAGAGCTATGGAAGAGGGGGGAAAGACCTTGCATGGTGGCTGCATGCTGACTGCATGACCTCTCTCTCTCTCCCTCTCTCTCTCTCTCTCTCTCTCTCTCTCTCTCTCTCTCTCTCTCTCTCTCTCTCTCTCTCTCTCTCTCTCTCTCTCTCTCTCTCTCTCTCTCTCTCTCTCTCTCTCTCTCTCTCCTTCAGGAGGACGTGCAAGGAGGGGCCAGCCGAGGGCAGCAGAGCCGTAGGATTAACCCCTTATATGGGGATCTTCATGACGGGCTCAAGCACCCGACACGAAGCGTGGGATAGACGGCTTGTTCAAAGAGGGAGGTTGAAGGACATCTGCATGAAATTTCATGCAACCATGCTCGATGGCAACCATGCTCGATGGAGGCGCCTCAGGGCCGCTAAGCTAATAGGACACAGGGTTGTTGCCATCCGACTTCGCCACGAGACGCCATAAAGCCGTTTTTCTGCCTGTTACTTTTTTTTTTCGACACACCATAGGGCCCACAGGGGAGGTGCTTATCCCTTCCAAATATTAGCCTCGGGCAAGAGCCGTAGGATATGGGGATCTTCATGACGGGCTCAAGCACCCGACACGAAGCGTGGGATAGACGGCTTGTTCAAAGAGGGAGGTTGAAGGACACAACCATGCTCGATGGCAACCATGCTCGATGGAGGCGCCTCAGGGCCGCTAAGCTAATAGGACACAGGGTTGTTGCCATCCGACTTCGCCACGAGCCGCCATGAAGCCGTTTTTCTGCTTGCTACATTTTTTTTTTCGACACACCATAGGGCCCACAGGGGAGGTGCTTATCCCTTCCAAATATTAGCCATGTTACATGGTCGGGCAAGGGCCGCGTACCATCGGGCAAGAGCCACGCATAGGCATCACCATGGCCACCTAATTGATGCACCACATTCTGCCTGCTGCATTTGCTTGCTACCGCCCATGAAACTCAGAAGAGTTTCAGGGTGAGCCGTTGGGCGCCCTAGGGTGCCAAGGCTACCCAAGGGGCAGCGTCACTTGCACCTTCAAAGGGTCGTGAAGTCGGCACAATCCTCTCACCTTGGGCTGCATGCAAGCAATTAAGGGCAATATTCCATGGTCAAGTTTGGCCATGGTTTGCCGCAATTTCGATAGAGAGTCTAGCTTGTTAAGGCATGCAAGCACCAGGCGCAGCTTCATGGGATGCAGAGTAAGAGAATCTAGAGAAGAGGACAACATTCTTAAAGTCTAATAGATGATTCATAATGCATTGTTTTGGTGCCAGATGAGTCTATCCATAGACGTAGTCTTCAAGCATTGAAGGAAAGCAAGATAAATAGAAAGGTATCCTCAGGTCTGCTGTAGCTACGAGCAACCATAGACAAGTCACAAGCAAGTTGTTAACAACCTCAGTGGGTCGACAAGGTCGCCGATTTGCATATTTATTTAAAGCTAACTTGCTTTTGAGATTATTTTGCAGACACTTTTTCATTAGTAAAAGTAACCTTCAAGACCATTACTTATGGTGGAAGGGGAGTTTGTTCCGAGAGATATTTGTTAAGGACAAATATCACAGTGTTCAGGCAAGGCCTGTTGCATACCAATACAGGCAAGGCCGTTATTTGGCATGACCGGACTCGTTGTTTTTTGTTTACCAAAACTGCGACAAGTAAAGGAATTTCAATAAAATCATGCAAGGCATGCTCACATCATTGAACCCAGCCAATACGGCAAGGCAAGTTGATGCGAGTACTTTAGAAGGTATGTATGTTGTCGTGAAATTTTCTTTTCCGTGCTTGTGCAATTTCAACACTCAAGGCACAAGCACGGTTTGTGAGCATTACCAAACGCATAATATTTTGTTTTTTTGAACACACGTTGAGCAACAACCACTCACATTCAAATAAGGCTTGAGTGAGCAATGTTCTCTGCTTCTTCCCATGTCTGGCAAAGGTCAATGCATCGTAGTGCTTGAGCATCTCCTGGAGATCGGCATGGCATGTTCCTAGCCTTGATGAAGGATGCACTGGTACCTCAATAAGACTGACCATTACCTAAAACTCGACAAGATCGATTATTTGTGAATGCTCGACAAGGTCAACTTTATTTTTCTATAACTTTGTTAATTGGCAAGGGTATTTGTTCACTGTGAGCACTTGATCTCCAAGAGTACTTATGCGAAGCAAGGCTTCCTTTTGGTATTGAAAATTGTGATTTTCACAGTTTGGAAAATGCTCTTAGCATATGGGAAAGCTTGCCAAGATCTCGGGGGGTGCACTATGTAATCATGTTAATGTATAACGTGAGTTCAAAAGGAGGGGTTTTAAAATGCCAAAAATTTAGGCAATTTAACAAAGATACATTAAAATAAGGGGCTTTTAAATTCAATTTTGAAAAAAAAATCTTGAAATAAGGGGTCATTTTTCATTTAGACATGTTAAAAGAGGGGGTTTTTTAATACCCCACGAACGCACGTTATATAGGGGGGTAATGAATGGTGAACCCCCCTGAGGCCAAGATGTTTGCAGGTTTTTACATCCCATGAGGGTGTATATGATACATATACTAACTCACGCGAGTAGTACATCTGGCTATGAGCCGGATTCAAGCAAACTACCAAAAACCTAGCCACAACTACGTGACAAGGTTAGTACATTTTCAAGTTATGTTTGTTTTTGTCTATGTTTTGCTTTTCATTTTGGAACAGATTTCTCTGCAGTGCAAAGCAAAGTGCTTAGGCAAACTCCATATGAAGCCACTGTTCACCGCACAATGCTTTGCCACTTTTATGTGCAAAGCTATTATCGATTGGCTTTAGCACAATGCTCTTGTCACACATCTTTCACACTACGTGGATATAAGCTCATAGTTTACGCAATGGTGCACTGTGATGTATCCATGCCAGTGTAATCGTGCAAGGCACGTATCACAAGGGCTCCCGTGGTTGAAACGGTCATTGAAGCCAAGGGCTTATTCTTCTATTTTATGCATTGTATGCATGGCATACTAGTAGGATGGTTGTACAATACCCATCATCGCATACGCTTCCGCTATAGCACTAGCTACTATGTCAAGTATGAGGTCAGTTATAGATATTTTAAAACATTTTGTGTTGATGTTTATTCACAGGCAAAGTGCCATACATATACACCCATTGTTGTATGCTTATAGGACAAGCTTTGACACAGACATGGTCTGCACTGGATCATATGAAAGGGGCATACACCACATTCGAATAACGGGTTTTTCCTCAGCCCAGCATTCTCTTTCTCTCTCTCTTTCCAAACTTCTATGTGGGAAAGGTGAAACTAGACATGATTTTATTGACATCTTTCTGTGTCAATACGGTTATAGGAAGGGCTAAGAGCCAACAAGAAGGGCTACGCGCCATTTATTGCCACTTGTTTTGGAAGCTATGAGCCATCTGTTTCTAATCCATCAATGATTGCTTTTGAGATCGAACAAATTCTATTCAGTCGAGTACCCATCGATTCTAATGGCCAAGCAAGAGTCTTGCCATTAGTGATTTTTTTGGGCATTATTTTAGCAATACACACTTTACGTGTGCAGGCCACATTGAGTTTTTGAACGTCTTAAACTCGTAAAGGTTTGTCTCTACCAAGGTGTATAGACAAGGCCAACATTTTAGACAGCACGGCTGCTCACACAAACTCATGATTATGGATTTTGGGGTATAGATACTACTTGCATTTCCCTAATTTTCAATTAGTGTTCCTAAATCCCGCCCTTGCAGGCGGGACATTTGGGCAGGATGCGCAAACTATGTTATCCGCCATTTTTGTTCATACAAGGTCATGTAAGAGCCAGGAAATTTGGGTTGTAGTGTCCAAAATGAGATTCTGCATTATGCAGTTATAGACCCACTTGTAGGGTTTATTTGGCACTTGTTGTCACATGGGGTGCAACATGGTCTAGGAACTCAAGGAGTTCGGTTTAGCCAGTGTGGACCAAGGCTAATGAGGGTCCCTCTCACTCTCGCCTAGAGTGTTTGCAGTTACCTCCACGCACAAGTACATCTTGTACTTGAAGGATGTTCTTTTTTCAGACACCCTTACATGAGGCATATTCCACATGTGGAGAATATGAGTCTCTGGGACTGACATTGGTGCCCACTATTTCAAGTATGTGTCACAACAAAGTCCCTAGGTGCTGGTTAAATCAGTTTTATAGACCGTTTTTAGCACGACATGTCAAGAACAATTTTCGTGGAAAAAAATTGTCAGATACTTAGAATGACTTGTTAAGGTACAAGTGCTGCTAAACAAATTTAATGGATGGTTGTTTACGCATATAGCAAGGCTATGAGTTGTTAATGAACAGGTTTCATTGTTGTACCTTGAAGTGATTAATGTTTCACCTTCTATTATGGTTCAAACATTTCAGCAAGGGAGAAGGCTTGCAAATGCTTGCAGCAGAACGTATTTAATTTCTTTTCAGAACTATTTTAATGTGTGCTAGGAGCATCACATTCGCCATCAGTATTGCAAGGATGGTCATGACTATACAAGTTCGGATCTGTTTTTTGCGAAATGCATGTACACTAGGTGTTATGGGTCCTAGTGTTTAGCAAAGGTTGATTTGGAGAGGCATGAATATTCATCACATTCGTTGTTTATGAAGCATTTTTGCACTCTATGTGCAGTATCTCTATGAGATTACTTTTGGGTCTACAAATCACCAATAGAGATCATGGCTCAGTTTGGGTGCATATGGATATTTCAAGTTAACCACGATGGTTATTTAGGACATCATTGATTCCTCAACAATGTTGTACACTATTGTGATCCCCATTTACCAGTCCTCTAGGAAGACTGTCTGTAAACCGTGGGCAAAAACACCTCAATATTGTCAATTATCTAAGGGGATAGGTAGATTAAAAAGTGTAATCTTGTGCTAGAGGATATGCAAAGTGCATATGTTAGCACCAAGAAATACAATTAGTAAGCATTTATTACTCTAGTTGGAGTTTGCTTACCATAAGTTAAAGCATGTTTGCAACTAGGTTTAATCTCTTCATGTATAAGTCAGGTTCTCAACCTTGAACACTAGTTAGGGTGGGGCTGTTTACTAATGAAAATTGAGAGCAAGTAAAGGACTTATATTTTGCTGATAATTACGTCAACCAATTACTTTCATGGAAAGTGAACAGAGGTACTCTTTTGGGTACATCTTTGTTGTGATAACTCGTTTAGCATGCTTGTGTGTGTTCGAAATGGAGTCTACACACTATGTTGGATAGGAGCCAGCAGTAACATAAGATGGTTGTAAATGGACAACAATGTGGAAAATCCAAATGTTACTCTTGGTTTCATTGAACCTCCTATTGCATCGTACTCTGGTCCAAAAGACAATTGGATCCTTGAAGGGTGTCACTGCAAAAAACATTAGTGTTCTTAGGAAGATCTCACCACTTTTGTTTTTGAGGACAAAAATGCTTCTCAAAGGGGGAGTAATGTCAGGCCAATGGTAGGACCGGGTAGCAGACAAAGGGCCATGGGCTAAATGGCTCAGTGCGGCTAGGAGCCAAGGACCAAGCATAAGTTAAGGGGTTCTACTTACAAGGGCCAATGGCTATAAGTAGGGAGGTTGGGAAGATAACGATATCCCAGTCCACCCTTTGGCCTTTCACTTGTAGGCCATCAGTTGTGTGAGGCTCCTAGTAGAGGGCTTCTAGTAAGGCTTACCTCATGCGAAGCTCTTAGATTTGAGAATCAAAATAAATTATCACTATTCCCTTACAATTAAATGAAATCAATGTTATTTTCAACCAATTGCAAACTAAAGGGTTGAATGTAGATGTACAAATTAAGGCTATATGCTTAAAATGTGCTCTATATACATTGTCAGGCACATTTGTTACTACCACGAGAAATTCCACACTTCTTAGCAATCCCATCAACTTTAATGATGTGGTTGGTAGCTTGCTGTGAGACAAGATTAGGCAAAAGTTTATCTCAAACAAGGCAAGCAAAGTACAACCCTCTTTGTTGACAAATAAAGTATTTTAGGGGGAACTTTGGTGAGAAATGAAAGTCTCATGGAAATCATAGTAATACCAAAGACTGAAAGGACATGTTAAGAAGAACTACTATAAGTGGAAAGAGAAAAAGAAGAAAGACAAACATGACCATTGGAAGAAAGAGGACAATGGTGAAGCCAAAGTTGAAGAGGTTAATGCAGTCATCAGATTATGATGATACCTCATTTGCCTCTTTATTACTGGCATGTTTCTTGACAAGAAAAGTGGATTTTGGTTCATCTTTTCGCGTTACCTTATAGAGAGTGGTTCTCTACTTACGCTAGCACTAGAATTTGATGCATACAATTTGGGTAGTGAATTTACTTATGGCATAGTTGGTATAGTAGTGATACATTTGAGGCTAACCATTGGTTCTCCATTTGTTCTCAACAATGTGAGAAATATGCCAAATCTCACAAAGTGTCTTATTTTTGCTACATAGTTGGATATTTGATGTTATCATATCTCGTATGGCAATGGCTTGTGGAAAATTCTGAAGAGATGTCTTGGCTAGAGGAAATAGGTGTGATACACTTCATCCATTACATGTTTCTACAATTTAATATCATGCTATAAACATAACCAAGGAGTTGGATACCTCTTTTTGGTATAGCCAGTTAGCCAATTTGAGCCAAAGTGGAATGAAAGATCTATTGTCTGAGTTATGTGGATGTGTTTAAATTTTCTAGGTTGGAAGTCCCCCCCGCAAACCCCCCCCCCCCCCCCCCTCTCTCTCTCTCTCTCTCTCTCTCTATATATATATATATATATCTATATATATATATATATATATATATATATATATATATATATATATATATATATATATATATATATATATATATATATATGTATGTATGTATGTATGTATGTATGTATGTATGTGAAAGAGCGGTGGTAATGCGTGTGCTAGTCTCCACCCAACCATGCTATCTTATAGCCTCCCCCTAACATACACACTTTCCGGCCATGCCGGTGGTCTTGCCCATAGGACCCATGTCCTTACATTACCCCCCCCTCTTGGAGAATCGTTTTCGTCCTCGAAAACGAACGTAGGAAAATTTTTCTTAAGTGCAGAGACATTCTCCCATGTAGAACCTTCTTCAGGTCTATGTAGCCATTTTACCAACACCTGTTGTCTGACATGATGTCTGGTGCGAAGCTCATGAGAATCCAAAATCTTTTCGGTCTCATGAGGAATGCTTGGCGGTTCGATAAGGTCAACTAACACACCTGTGTCAATGACATTATCATTATGTGCTAGTTGTTTTCGTAAATGGCTAACATGAAAAACAGGATGAACTCATGAGTGCTCTGGGAGAGCTAACTTATAGGCCACTTGACCTATACGTTTGAGAATGGTAAACGGTCCACAATAGCGTGGTGAAAGTTTAGCAACCTTTTCCATCTTCAGACTTTCTAAATGCTCTAGAACTTTGAGGAAAACCTTGTCTCCTTCTTCCAAAGTAGCAAGACGACGATGCTCATATGCGTACTTCTTATATCGATCTTGAGCTTTCTTAACATTCTGTTGAGCAACTCGAAGCATGTCAAAATGGTCTTGGAGAAAATTCTTCGCTTGTTGTATCTTCTCCTTAGCCAACCCCACCGTAACGGGTGATCTAGGTTGAAATCCATATAAAAGCATAAATAGACTAAACCCTGTAGTCACATGCTTTGAAATATTATAAGAAAATTCCAATATAGGTAAGTGGTCTTCCCAATTAGTTTTCTTCTTGCTAACGTACGCTCATAGTATATACTCTAGCACTTGATTAAATCTTTCGGTTTGACCATCCATTTCTGGATGATCAGCCGTACTTAGATTAAATTTAGTTTCCAACTTTTGGAACACAGCTCTCTAGAAGTGATTATCGAACTTTCGATCTCTGTCACTAATGGTACTAGCTGGAAGACCGTAGAGTTTATATATATGCTCTATAAATAGCCGTGCTAATTTCGGTGTCTTAACCATAGTCTTAGTGGGAATGAATCGGCCCATCTTTGTGAGACGGTCTGCAATTACCCAAATGGCATCATGGCCACGATTTGTAGTAGGTAGTCCTACTACAAAATCCATAGAGATACTCTCCCACTTACCTTGTGGAATCTCTAAGGATGTAAAAGGCCACCTACCTTGAGGCGCTCTGCCTTATTAACTTGGCACTATTGGCAGTTTAGTACGTACTCTTGAACATCATGACGTAAGCCCGGCCAATAAAATTGCCGTCGAACTAAGGCATACGTCTTACGAATACCTGGATGACCAGCACTTGGACTATCATGACACTCAAATAAGATTTGGCGCCTAGTGTCTGAGTCCTTTGGCACACATACTCTACCCTTGTGGAGTAAGTAGCCGTGAAAGCAAGTTAATTAATTTGAGGCATCCAACTTAGTGCATCCGCTACTACATTATATCGCCCTTGTGATATCATAGCTTACAATCATAATCTTGAAGGATTTTGGCCCATCTACCTTTACTGTCCTTCAAGTCCGTTTGAGTAGTAAATCATTTGATACTCTCATGGTCAAAAACTACTTCAAACTCGGCACCATATAAATAGTGTCGTCACTTTCGTAAAGCGTGAATTATGGCATAGATCTCTCTCTCATAGACAGAATAATTTTGTTGAGCTCTATCTTACTTTTTACTTTCAAAGGCTATAGGTATTCCCTCCTGAAGAAGTACCGCACCAAATGCTTTATCACTAGCATCAGTCTCTACCACAAACGGCTTAAGTGGGTCGACGATTGCTAGGATGGAAGCAGTGGCTATAGCTACCTTGAGTTGTTCGAAACTGCGTTTTTGGGCTTCTTCCCAAGAAAAGGTCTTACCTTTTGCTTTAAGTTGATTCGTCATACAAACGACAATTTTGGCATAATCACGGATATACTGTCGATAAAATCCAGCCATGCTTAAAAATATTTGAAGCTCCTGAACCGTGTTGGGATGTGGCCATTGAAGAATGGCAGCGACCTTGTCAATGTCTATTTTGATGCCATAATAAGAGATCACATGACCGAGGTAATGTATCTCTGTTTTAAAGAAATCGCACTTGCTTTGCTTAGCATACATTGCGTGAGCTCATAACTGTTCGAACACTAATCGTAAGTGTTCTCTGTGTTCATCTTCAGTCTTACTGTAAATGAGAATGTCATCAAGGAAAACTACAACAAATTTTCCAAGATAGGGACGTAAGACACTATCCATGAGTGTCATAAATGTAGCTGGAGCATTGGTTAGAACAAAAGGCATAACCAAAAATTCAAAATGACCGAACCGTGTTCTAAAGGCACTTTTGGAGATATCTTGTAGTAGGATACGCACCTGGTGGTATCTTGAATGAAGATCTATCTTTGTATAGTATCTTGCCCCGTGGAGTTGATCAAACAACTCATCCACTCGAGGCAGAGGATACTTGTTCTTGATGGTTATCTCGTTTAATCCGCGATAATCTACGCACATGCGCATAGTACCATCTTTCTTTTTTACCAATAGAATTGGTGATGCCCAAGGCGAAGTGCCAGGTCTAATGAAACCACGAGCAAGTTAGTCAGAAAACTAACTCTCAACCTCCTTGGATTATTTAGCACTCATACGATAAGGTGATTTACTTACCGGTTTAGTGCCTGGCAAGACATCTATGCCATGTTGCACATCACGTGTAGGGGGTAAACCCAGTGGTAAATCACTTGAGAACACATCACTATACTCCATGAGTAAGTGAGTTAGCTTTTTCCATGCAAAAGGAGAAAGGATAAAGGATAAGGAGTCGTGTTTATAACTAGTGTGCAATGTGTTTTCTAAACCATGTAGCCACTCCCGTCCTAAAACTACATTAGCACGGTCCATGTTCATAGCTTGGAATTCAAGGGTCATCGTATGATCTTGAACAATAAGCTCAACATCTTGAACTACCGTGTCCCATACTTCTTTATCATTCCCAGACATCTGCTTCACCACATACTTGTGAGAGCAGGGAGTTTGTGTAAGCTTCAATTTCTTGACTAGCTTATAGTTCAAGAAGTTATGAGTTGCACCATCATCCACTAAAATACGAACACGTTGTTCGTTAATAGTGCCATGCATGCGAATCAAATCATGGCGGCCAAAGGTGGGCTAGCACATTGAAGCAGGCACACAACACTTGTGCTTTTCTTCCATATGAAGAACCTCTATAGAACAATATTTAGGAGATGAATCTAATGTGAGGTGTTGCACCATGTGCATGGCCTTTCCTTTGCCTTGCAAAAGAGGTTGTGAATCGCGGAGTTATGTTGGTCCGAAAGATATCTAAAACACAAATTGTGTTTCTTTGCACGCTCAAAATCAGCAGCAAGCTGAGAGACCCACGTGGAGTATCTCATGATTTCGTAGGCTTCTTAGCCTCTTGTGAACGTGGAGATGTAGATTGTCTCTTATTCCTCTTGGAACGTATGGGAGATCTACCTCGCCATTGGCTCCTAGCCACATTGCTCTTAGCAAAAGCATTCTTAGAGTAGGGAATTTCCTTTTCTCTCTTGGTCATCATCATATCTTTGGGCATGACTAATGGCTTCTTCCAAAGTTTTTGGATGTTGGGTCTTAGCATGAAGACGATAGTCTTTGTCAAGACCCCTATTAAAACCCCGTATCTTTTGGAATTCATCTATACCTTCTAGTTTTAATATGATTTTTCGATACTTCGAAAGGTACTGTGTGAGAGAGAGGCCAGACATGCGGCATGCATCGCATGCTAACCAATTCTTATCTTTTTCATTGGAGTCCAAAAACTCTTTACAGAAAGAAGCTTGAAACACAACCCAAGACGGAGGACGAGCATCTATTGGAAATTTCATCCACCATTATAGGCCTTGCCTTTAAGAGATAGACTTGTTTCCAGAGCCGTCTTTATATCCGGGGTGTGTCTCAATCTATGAATATCACTCCATTTGTGTAAGAACGTATTAACCGCATCCTTGTTGCAATCACGCTCTTCCTCGTGAAACTCAGGAATGATGATATTCTTAAGTAATGCATTGATACCTTCTGTATCTTCTGCAACACTTGTCTCTTGGACTCCTTGAGTCGTGCGAGCTTGGTTCCCTTGAACCGTGCGAAGTGGCTCCTTGAGTCATCTGTGAATTCATAAATTTCACAAGTAACTCCGTAAGATTGGTAACGTTTGCATTGAGTGCAGAGAGGTTGCTTTCAAGTACGCTTTGGTGATGTTCCAAAGTATTGAAAGAAGCCATATCTACAAGCCCATCATCTCCTAGATCATCATCATCATGCATATTAGTGCCAGCAGCACCTGTGGTGCCCTGATTTTGATCTGCGTGCTCAAAATCAAAATTATGTGTAGGTGGGATATCCTCACTAGCCATGGTAAACACACACTAATGTAAAGAGAGAAAAAAACGTCAACTTGTACCTTGTGGAATTGAAGTCTTTGTGTTTTGTATACTCCGCGATTTGCGTTGCATGCGAACCTCGCCTTGTGAGAATTGTAGCGCTTCATGTGTCGTTCGTCGTAAAACACCTTTGTTGCTTCTTCACAAAAACGCTTCGTTTTTGTGACGGCTTTTACTCACTTTGAAGCTACCTCCTTGAGGAAAAGAAAAAAATTTGGAGGAAAACTTGCCTTCCTCCAAGAAGTGAAAAGTAAGAGTGAAACTACTTCCTTGAAGTTTGAAACTTTCCCTTTCCTTCTTGCTTTCCTTTCAACACAAGTATGCTATCTTTCAATAGCTTGATGGTAAAGTGTTGGCTTCTTACCCTCATGGGGTGGGTTCCTTCATGCAAGGGCTAAGCGGGTCTTCCTGTGTGTGTAGCCAATGGCGCCAACGGAATCCTTTGGAGCTTCAATGCCGTCGAGGTGCCGATCGAGTTTGCCTTAGTCGTGCGCTATGGAGGACATAGGTGGGGCGTTCGCAGTCGATTGTCGCTATCTGTCCACGCGTGCTACGCACATGAAATTGTATCTGTCTCTTTTTTGTTGCACAACGGACATGTCGCTGTCTGTGGAATGTGGGAGAGAAGCAGCGCATCGCACGCACATGCAACCCGCTTTTCGTCTCCTCCCAAAAATAGCTCTGATACTAGTGAAAGAGCGGTGGTAATGCGTGTACTAGTCTCCACCCAACCGTGCTATCTTATGCCCTCCCCCTAGCGTACACACTGTCCGGCCATGCCGGTGGCCTTGCCCACAGGACCCATGTCCTTACAGTATGTGTGTGTGTGTGTGTGTGCATCTCTATGGCACACACACATGTTGTCAATAAGTAGAGTTCTCCTATGGTCTTGCCCCGCGTGGCTATGTTTTTTTCTTTTTTGCATTTCTATATGTATACTATATATAACTGAGCTTAAAATTTTTAAGGAAGGAGAGGGCATCCATGTGTCACTCTCTTCTTCATTTCAAGAACTTAAAGAAACATTTGGTTTGAAATGTAAAAGTGAAGAGTAAGTAGCAAGTACACTCATGGTAGAAAATGAAAAGACTTAGTTTGACTTCTCCGTTTTGTCAAAAAGTCACAATACTTAGTGTGTGTGTGTATATATATATATATATATATATATATATATATATTAATTATATTATATTATATTTAAGCTCTTTAGCAAGACCCTCAGCCTTTAATTTTGAACGGTGATTACTTTTGTTTTTGTAAAAGGTGGCTCTACTTCACACCTTGGGAAAATAACGAGCAACGAGTTGTGCCATACATCGACAAGTTGGTCCGTCTCGAATGTGTGTGTATGTGCACACCTGCATGTACGCGCGCTATAGAGAGAGAGAGAGAGAGAGAGATGTGACACATCGTAGGTCTGAGAAAGAGAGATCAGGTTTCATTTTCTACGGCATCGCCGTGTGTATCGAAGGTCTTAAAGAGAGACCACTTCGTTATTTACTGTAGCTCTGTGTGTGTGTGTGTGTGTGTGTGTGTGTGTGTGTGTGTGTGAGAGAGAGAGAGAGAGAGAGAGAGAGAGAGAGAGAGAGAGAGAGAGAGAGGGCCAACTCCATTTAGTCCTGCTGAGGAGTGTGTGTGTATATTTCTGTTCAAAAGAGAGAGAGAGTGCCATTGATTGGCCTTGGCGTTTGATAAGAAATGCCTCCCCCCCCCCCCCCCCGCCCCAAAAACTCGATCATGAACACAACCCAACACTTACTTCATGTACAACATCTCAAATGTTTCCGCAAGAGGCCTCATGTAGTATCCTCTATCAACAGCCGTGGCTACCAACAACTGATCCGCCACGATCCCCACACCCTTATACAACCTCAATCCTCTGTTGGCCAGGATGCCAAGACTTTGGATCCAATACATGTCCCACTCGCCACAAGCGCTTTCTAAGACACCTACTCCTCTACCGCTGCATGTCCGCCACCCTTCCTGACGAGCTCCATTTTTGCCTAGCTACGGCCCTTCACACCACGAGAGAGAGAGAGAGAGAGAGAGAGAGAGAGAGAGAGAGTCCCACATCCATCTCCACAATTTCTTCGTCTTTTTTTTTGCCATCAGTGGATGCTACAATGTTGAGAGCTCCAACGAGACCATTCAAGCCTTTTAGCTTTCCCAAGTTTTCACATCTCAAACTCTTGACATAGGCAAGAAAAAAGGGGTTCTGCAAGGGGACAAGTGGCATTGCCTACTGCTACAATGCTCACGGCAACCATCGTGCAAGGTGGGTCTTCCATTCAATATTTGGAAAAAATGTGTCTCAGCTTAATATCATGCCGTTTTCAATTTCAAAAATGCGGGTTGAGGGCAAGGGAAAAAGGAGAAATCCCGTCCCAAAGTAGAGAAAAATAGTGTAAAACCTGCAAAAGAAACCTAATTTTCTAAATTTCCTCTTGGAAAACAAAAGGAAAGCAATCTTGTATGTTTGAAAAAATGATTTTTCCAGAACACTGATGTGATTGCATTGGAGGATGATCATTGCCAGTTGAGGGTATTGGCCTTGGTCTTCTAGTTAGCAATCCTTTGCTCATTTGGATCCTCCTTGGTGTTGCATACCTAATGTGGACCCTTTGCCTCCCCCTAGAAATGATGACTCCGATCTCTTATTTTAGGGCTACCTCCATGCATGTGCCTCGATTGTAGGACTACCTCCATATCATTTTGCTTACATTTAGAGCCAGGTCACTTTGGCACGGCTAAATAGCCTTCCAGCTTTGTTTGCAAGTCAAGAAAACCAATGTCTTTTTGAAGATAAATGCTGGATTTGATTGAGTGATGAGATATATCTTGAGCAAATTCTTGCTAACCAACAGGGCCTCAAAATTCAACCATGTGAAAGGCTATGCCCGTTTCGAGGCTCTTGACTACCATGATTAGATAGGTAGAGGAGAAGAGCCGGCTCGTGGTGAGCGGACAAAAAGCAGGCTCGTTGGTGCACACGACCAGGCTCTTCACCTCTCACATGCTTCATTTTAATATTACAAACTAGACATGCAACCTGAGAGAGAGAGAGAGAGAGAGAGAGAGAGAGAGAGAGAGAGAGAGAGAGAGAGAGAGAGAGAGAGAGAGAATATCACAAGAGACCTACAATTTTTAGCCGATGAACGTTGATTCTTGAACTCAAGGTCTTGCATGCTCACATACTTATACAGAGAGAGAGAGAGAGAGAGAGAGAGAGAGAGAGAGAGAGAGAGAGAGAGAGAGAGAGAGAGAGAGAGAGAGAGAGAGATCATCCTTAAAGGTCAGATTGACCTATGGGACCGAGTACAACATGTAACATGCTTGAAGACTAAGTGCCTCAATGCTCTGCCTCACATTTAAGCTAAGTCAAATGGCTGATATGGTATAAAATATGGGAAAGGGCAAGCATGTGAATGGTTTAATACAGTCTGCTCTCTCTCGAAGAACATGCATGTGTGTATGTGTGTGTGTGTGTGTGTGTGTGTGTATTTTGCAACAGGCCCTTTCTTTTAGGATGATGCCCAAAACTCTTGCAAAGAGAAACTATTGAGTGAACTTCTGTCCTCACATTTTAAGGTGCCAATGGTGCCCAAATGTACACAAAAAGACAATATGCGTCTTATATTACTAGCATGTTTATGGTCAATTGCAAGAGACCTCAACATCCATGTGACAAAAGACCTCAACATCCATGCAACGAGTCTTGGTAGATGCAAGTGTACATGCTAGCTAGATTGAGTGCAATCCAACCTGTAAATTTTGAAATTTACCCACATATAGAGACAAAGTTGCTATAGCCATGCAGTCACCCCGAGGTCACATACCCATCATGAATAGTGCCTTTGAGAAGCAAACGACACACTACTCACCAAATCAGTTGTGCATACCAATGGCAAAGTTTCTTCTACTACTATGTGTTGTAATGTTGGCATGTTGGGTCATGGTTGGTACATGCATCCTAAGTGCTAGCAAATAGCACTTGATGACTTAGTTGACTGTGATGCCCCAAATGCAAGACCAAAACTACACGAGAGAAGCATGGGAGAGTTGCTATCATGACCAATGCCTCGATTGGTAAGGATGGTGAGAGGGGATGCTAATGCATCTAAAGAATTTTTCGTTCAATGTAAACACTATATCCAAAGATGGATACCATCTCTCTATTAGTCTATTTAGAGGTCCACTACCACTCATCAGGGTCCCACATCAATTGGGGGGGGGGGGGGGGGGCATCTCTAGCCTAATCACAAATTCACTGCCACCTTAGAGAGGAACATAGGATGTTAAGACAAGACATCATGCAAAGGGAGCAGCCCATTACTTAATTCATTCCCAAGAGACCTCAAATTGACCTGATAATTATTGAACTCAACACACACACACACACACACACACACATATAGATAGAGAGAAGGAGGGGAGCGACACACTTGCCATGATTAGGAGGAGTATGTTGGAGCTTGGTATGACCAACTAGAAGTAGATTTGTCCTTGGTCAATCCACAAGAATGTAGAGAGTAACTACACTTCATTAGTTGTCGACCTTACACTAAAAAAGGTAGACATAGTGTTGGTCCAAAAGATAGATTTGTGTTTGGTTGATGTGAATGTGGAGGGCACTTAAACCTTGTGTGTTGTCAGACACTGTCATCTATAAAGTAGTTATAGTGGTGGTTGATGCACAAGTGTATTAAAGAGCTATAAAAGCTCACACGGGAATCATAGGCATTTGCCCACATTTTTACCCTCCCTGTGAAGGGCAGGAGAACAATGGTTGCTTCAATGGACGCACATGTAGCCGCGGCAACGCGGGGGTCACATACTAGTATTTCATACAATACAAGGTGATGTAGATGCATACAACGACACTCCCTTGATGTAGATGCATACACCGACACTCCCTTTTGATTGATCGATCGATCGATTGAGAGAGAGAGGGAGAGAGAGAGAGAGAGAGAGAGAGAGAGAGTTAGAGAGAGAAGCACATGAATAACCGTATTTACTTTGTTGGCCTAAATTATTTCTCTAATTACTTGTCACAACTTCCTACATGTAGCGTTCTCCACAGCCATGGATTTGTAAGCAATATCCCAGGATAGCAGCCTCCATGCTTTTCACATGCTCTCATCTTGTGGTCAATCCCTGTGCTTTTTCTCTACCTGTGTTCAACGTCACAAGCAACCTAGCTACCTAAGTTGACGTTTTAAACCTAAAAAAGGGTCAACACTCAGATGAGACGAAATTGTTTCTCACCCACAACAACACATCACCACTAAATCTCATAAACAAATTTCTATGGCAAGGCTACCTCAACACCAAGTAACACTCCGCATTAAATTAAGGGGGGAGGGTGAGGGGATCGACAATCGGGATGAGTGGATAAAATCTTGAGGCAGGGTAATCCCAGGCAGCGTGAAATATGAGGGTGTATGAAAACATCCCCAAACCCACAGTTTAGAATGCAAATCATGTGGGCTAACCACTTCACCCACACACACATCATGTACCCCAACCCATGTTTATAATCTCTAATTATGAGCCAACATGCGTTGCCTTAGGTTTTTGTGGTTTGTGTCCGAGCTTAGTTTTGATAGGACACCTACAATTGCGATTGCCTCGATTTTCGTGCATGGACTTTCGGGCCCCTTCCTTAAATGCATGGTGTTACTTACGACTGCTTCACAAACGTCCACCATTCTCTATGGACAAAGTGAATGACCAGTCATGACTACCAAATAATACATGGGTGCCTTGCTTTGATTCACAAACAAATTGGAAGGGCGTGAGTTGGCATCCTGTCATGCCCATCCTGGGACTTTTCATGCG
Organism: Adiantum capillus-veneris; assembly: GCF_014529385.1. Classification (NCBI taxonomy): domain Eukaryota; kingdom Viridiplantae; phylum Streptophyta; class Polypodiopsida; order Polypodiales; family Pteridaceae; genus Adiantum; species Adiantum capillus-veneris. The sequence goes on along the minus strand of NC_140953.1, from coordinate 86,549,413 downwards.
CGACACCCCCCCCTCTCGCCCAATGCATGGGCTCCCTGCCATGGCAACTTTTCAGCCAAAATATTGCGCGAGAGTTGACCTCTAGACCTCCCACTTGCATGTGTAGAGGTGTAATTGAATGAGCCAATAGCTTTCCATGCTCAAACTCTACCAAAAAATATTCTTGTCCGCTGTTTGTGAATTTGCTAGTGGGGGACCGCCCATTGGCATTAAAGTGCCGGGATGGGCGGTGCCCGCTTGTGAACTCATGGTCGTGCCTTGGAAAGGCAGTGCGAATAAAACTCGTGCCTTTTCAGGAGTAAGGCTTTAGGATTTTATAATCGTAGGCCGACTCGTGACAAAGCTAGCTTTTGTGAAATTGTTTTATCATCAGAAGCCTGCCACATTCCATTCTCGTCAGAAGCCCGCCATGTCGACACCAGGACCACGAGGAACCGTTGGGGCACGCAGGAGAAGGGTGGGAGGAAGCGGTGGAGGTAGCGGAGCAGTCGGCAATGGCAACGCCAGCGGCGCCAACATGCTGCGATTCTACACTGATGATGCCCCCGGCTTCAAGATGAATCCCACCTTCGTCCTTGGCATGAGCGTCTGCTTCATTGCGTTTGTGGCACTCCTCCATGCTGTTGGCAAGATCTATGCCTCTCGATCTGCTTAGCTCCTCTCTCCTCATGGAACTCTTCAGGTTAGCTAGCTTTCAGGCATCTTTTCTCCTGATTTTTGATAACTGCTTTGGTGTAGCGGTCTGCATCAGAAGCAGATCTGGCAGAGTATGATTTATAAGAATCAACAAGTCCGATGTAGAATTGCGTGAACAATAGTGCATCAGAAACAACAGGTTTAATACAATACATGATCATTTTTGCCTAAGTTTCAACAGATGTGACTGGTGCTTTTGTGCATTGTTGAAGTTTTAGGGTCGGAACTCCTGATTCACATGATTCACGACTCAGCACTTGCAGTTATGTTATGTATATCTATACATTGTACACGTGTTTGCTTGTTTGGGCTCTGCAGTTTTTGGGCTTCTTCTGTCCAATATTGTTGCTGCGTTGAAGTAGAGAATTGTGCACTATGGCTGCCACATACTAAATCTTGTAGAGAATTGTTCAGCTTTATTTCTCCACACAAGTGGATAACTTTGTTTGGTTTTAGCAGGAACCCTTTTTTGTCGTGTAAGAATTTTTTCAGCAGCTATGCATAATAGTTTGTCAAAAGCGTAACCTTTTGATACAAAATGCAAGGTGTTTGTTGATTTAACTGTAATTTGTATAGTTTTTGGCATGTGTACGATGCTGTTCTTATCGCGTCTAGGATTGTCACCCCTCTTTGTTATATTCTCTGCATAAGGTGAAGTGTATGTGTTGCTATCATGCTCTCCCGGTATGTGGAATTATGGTTTGGTGCATGTGCTTTGCATGCAAATGTTGGGTGGCCGGCAGAATATTTACCTGATATGTTGAATGTTGTTTCAGCACTGTTTGTGGATGCATCGTAGGTAAAGCACGGTGGTGTACTGATTTGTGTCCATCATGCTGTCTGAAATTGTGGTCTAATGTGCATGTTTGGGCTCTAATATAGGAATGGGGTGTTATGGTACGTCTAGTATTAGTAGGGGTGTCGCAGTATATCTAGTAATACTATGTCTACTTATAGGACGATGATAAATTTCGAGTGCTGCTGCTGATGTGGTAGAAGCAATTGGCATTAAAAACTTTAAGATTTTGTAAATCAACGACGATCGAAACGCTCGAAAGTTAACCGCAGGTCTAATTATAACCCTCTAAATCCATATCCCTAGGGAACATGGCTTCCAAAGAAATAAATTCAATACATCCATACTGCAAGGAGAAATTGAGGAGAAGAAAACGCTGAGGGAAAGCTAAAGAACTGAGGGAAATGCTGAGAGAAGTAGAGTGTAAGTAAGTTGAAGGTCCACGTAGGCATTTTGAAGCAGTATTATAAGACTATGGAATGATGGGACCTTTTGACAAACAGAAAAACAAACGAAATTTTCAATGCTTCACATGAAAAGGTAGGTCCAAAAATAACACGCCTTCATGATGTAAGCATAGATGATTGCATCCAGAGGGATGTGCTCGCTTCGCATCAACTAATAACTGTCCACAGCTTCTTGTACCGAATGTTGACCAAGTAAATGCCAAGCACAACTCCTTTTGTTAGCAGCCCCTGACTAACAATATCCTTGTGAATTTTGTTGCCCATATCAGCTTTGTACATAGTGGAACAGGCCTTAGAGATGAAAGCATAGATGATTGCATCTGGAGCGATGTCCTTGCTTCGCGTCTGCTAAGAACAGTCCAGGGCTTCCTGGCTTGCCACATTTGGCATACATGTACTGAGATCTTCCAAGTGAACCAAACTAGTGAGAGTATAACTGCTGGGCTGCAGCATTGAACAACAATCTACTTCTCCTCAAGCCCGCTCAGAGCACCCATCCCGGATACATCACAAACTTTCAAGCGCGTCAAGCTCGGAAGGGCCTGCAACCCAAACTCGACCTCCATGACCCCCTGGACAATTACTGACGGTGAGACGTGTGAGGCTCGGAAGCTGCCCAGCAGAGACATTAACTCTCTAAGTCTTATCACAACAACAAATCTGTAAATGCTCAAGAGTGTTGCTGATGATGCTCTCCAAGCTCCATGGGAAAGACAAAACTTAGCCTTAGACCCGTAAGCCCCTCCAAGTTGGCGTCATTAGTTCCACAGTTTTAAAAAGGTCACTTGTCACACCCACGTCCTGCAGGGCTGGGCATCCCATCAGCAAGTCTTTGCCCTCCACCAGCAGTTGTCTAGCTGTGGTGACACTTCTCTCTCTCCAGTAGTACACCAGACTATCGAACCACAATTTTTCAGAGCTGGGACAACACCAAGCCTAATCCCTTTCCGGAAGTATTCTTCCACATGAAGCTCCTGCAAATGTGGCCAGCTGCACGCATAGGTGATTGCATCTGGAGCAATGCCCTCACTTTGCATCTGTTGAAAACAGCCCAGGGCTTCCTGGCCTTGTCACATTTGGCATACATGTCGACCAAGGCAATGCCAAGCATATTGTTTTTTTTCGACTGCCCATGACTAACAATATCATCATGAGTTCTTTTGCCCATCTCAGCGTCTTCCAAATTGCCACGTGCCTTGTCACATTTGGCATACATGTTGACCAAGGCAATGCCAAGCATAACGCTTTTTTTCGACAACCTGTGACTAACAATATCATTATAAGTTCTTTTGCCGATCTCAGCGTCTTCCAAATTGCCACATGCCTTCAAGATGCGAGCATAGGTGATTGCATTTGGAGAGATGCGCTCACTTCGCATCAATTGAAAACAGTTCAGAGCTTCTTGGCCTTGCGACATCTGTCATACATGTCGACCAAGGCAATACCAAGCACAACTTTTTTCAGAAGCCGCTGACTAACAATATTATCATGAATTTTGTTGCCCATATTAGCGTCTTGCGTAGTGCCATATGTCTTCAAGAGGGGAAGTGCCCTCGCTTCGCATCCTGAAAGCAGTTGGCCAGAGCTTCGTGGTCCTGTCCTTGTTGGGCATATCTCTCACAATCAATGCATTTCAAGAGACGGCATTCCGGACATACATGTCGACCAAGGTAGTGCCACATGCTTTCAAGAGGAAAGCTGGAGAGAGGCCCTCGCTTCGCATCGGCTGAAAACACCCCAGCCTTCCTGGCCCTGCCATGTTTGGCACACATGTCGACCAAGGGAGTGCCAAGGATAACGTTTTCTCGACAGCCCCCGACTATCATCGAGTTCTATTTCCCTTCTCAATGTCTTCCAAATTCCTTCAAGATGTAAGCATAGATGATTGCAACTGGAGAGATGCGTCCGCTTCGCATCAGCCGAAAACAATTCACAGCTTCTTGTACGGAATGTTGACTGCCAAGCACAACTCCTTTTGTCAGCAGCCCCTGACTAACAATATCCTCGTGAATTTTCTTCCCCATATCAGCTTCTTGCGTAGTGCAACATGCCTTAAAGACGAAAGCATGAGAAGAAAGTGCTGGCTGCAGCATTGAACAACAATCTACTTCTAAACCCTCTACCAGCCTCAATTTCTCAAGCACACTCAAAGCACACATGTTGAACACATCATAAACTTTCAATCTCGTCAAGCTTGGAAGGGCCTGCAACCTAAACTCGACCTCCACGACCTTGGACAATGACCGATGGTGAGACGCGTGAGGCTCGAAATCTGCCCAACAGAGACATACACTCTCTAAATCTTGTCACAACAACAAATCTGTCACGAGAGCACTTCACTTGTGCTACATGGACATGTTCTGCCACAGTCTAGCATGATCCATTAGTTTAGGACTGAGCTTGGTACCTTTGTGAGCCTCTAGCAGGACGCGCATGTCTAGGCCGGTCACAGTTGCATACCCTCTCTTACACAAAACAATATTCAGCATGTAGGTTTCGCCGCATGTGAACCACCTCTTAGTTGACTTGATTTATTAAGTCATTTTCAACATTTTTCAACATGGTCATGGGGTTCCTTCTAAGCTTGCTCGACCCATCTCTAGGCACCTTCAAGGGTAGCCCATGGCAGTGCTAGAAGAGCAGGAAGGCAAGAGGAGAAGCAAGGCCAGCGTTTCCCCTAGATCAGCGTTTGCAGCCAGAACAGCCAGCGATCTCAATCTTGGTGCTTGTAGCAGGCAGAGGACCCGGGAATTTGGCGGTGCACCAGTACGTGCAGCAAGTCCAGCCAGCAGCCCAGCGTTTTCAGATTTGCATGACCAGCATTTCAGCTTTGAAGTGTTCCGGCATTAGCCTCGTCGTGGTTGCAGTCCCCTTGCCATCGACACAGTTAGCAGTCGGCTTTCAGCCATAGCTTTGTCGTCGTCGTCGTCACCGCCATAGATGATCAGTACCTCGTTGTCGACATCATCGTTTTCGACATAGAACCGGTACCCATTAACATCAGCACCTCAGCATTTCACATCATTGTGCAAAAATAAAGAAAGTACTTACTCTTGCAACAGAGCAAGGGGGCCCCTGAGGGTTAGGGCCCGACATCCCTGTGTCGTATGGTGAGACGCGTGAGGCTTGGAAGTTGCCCAACAGAGACATTCACTCTCTAAATCTTGTCACAACATCAAATCTGTAGATGCTCGAGAGAGTGCGTTGCGGATGCAATTGCATCTCCAAGCTCTATGGAAAAGACGATAGAACTCAACCTTAGCACCCGTAAACCCGAATGCCATGGAGCAATATATTGAAGATGGAGTTGCCCAAGTATCCAGGGACGACATATCTACCCTGTTCTTTTTGCTTATATGTGACATTAACTCGCTTCAAATTACTGTTGAATTGCGTCGTCGTTGCGTGAAATAAAAAGTTGACGCAAGTTTGGTGCAGTAGATTTGATCGAGTGTAGTTTTGATGAAGGGCTATTGTTGTGCCAAGTGGCTCACTCCAGGCTCAAGAAAGGAGAAAAACATCTTAGGCTCACCTAGTAAAAAACCTTTGAAGCGTTGTCACGTCTCTTTCAACGGACGAAGCACTCTCTTCAACTGCAATCACTAGAGCCTTATCTCTCAAACAACAGAGGAAAGACGAGCAAGCATTGGGTTTTAATTTGACTTCTTTGGAAGACAATTTTATTCATAATTTGGATGATGTTACATCTTCTAGTGCTGCATGGATAGAATTAGAGACTTTTTGGTGACAAAGTCTAATATTAAAAGATGAGCCTAAAATGGAAAACATAGTAGCATTAGCTAATAGATTCAAGAGCATTAGAACTCATATAGTGTATGCTACACTAAATGAAGCTCCAATGCCGGATGAACTTGATAGCTTACGTGTTGAATTTGTTCAAATTTTGACCATCCTAAATGAGAAAGATCCGTTGCCTTTTTTGGATGGTATTGTAATTCGTTGAAAGGAAGAGGAGAAAAGAGCATCCTGAACCCCCTTGTTTGGTTATACAAAAGTCTCTTCATAATCTATGTCCTTTTGCTGTGCATAACCCTTTGCAACAAGTCGAGCCTTATAGCGATCAATCTCACCATCCGGCTTGCGTTTCAACTTGTAAACCCACTTCTTACCAATCGCCTTTTTGGCAGGAGGCAAATCACATAAAGTCCATGTGTCATTTTCTATAAGTGCATCATATTCTGATTGCATGGCAGTCATCCAATTTTTTGAATTCTGTGCTTCATTAAAAGACAGAGGTTCCATCATGTAAGCTAGACACAACCAAAGCATAACAATCTAGCCAAAGCATAACAATATGATGCATAAGATGCATGGCGAGAGCCTGAACGAGTGCGACTAGACAAAGGTGCATCCAATCTACTGTCACGCAATGTATGCACCAACCATTTTGGCATACCTCTAGCCTTCTCTTTTTCAGCCCTTTCCTCATCAAATACATCATGTACATTTGCATCAGTAATAGGCTCATTTGTAACATTTTCAGAAACCCCTATAGGTTGTACATTTGCCTCATTGTAGTTTACATTTGAACTTCCACCATTGAAAAGAGGCAACAAAGTGTCATAAATGTCTTGTGAGCTTACATTACTGTCTCTAGTAGATGACAACAAGGGTTGGACAAAATCTTCCTCAAACACATCATCCCGTGCTTTGTTTGTGGATGATACAACATGTAACCTTTGCTTTCAGCACTAAAACCAACAAAATACATTTGACAGTCTTATGATCTAATTTTCTGCGCTGTGTTTGTGGCACCAAAGCATATGCCAAACAGCCAAAAACACGCATGTGCTCAATAGAAGGCTTTCTATCATGCCATGCTTCATATGGAGTCATAGATTGCAAAGATTTCGTAGGACACCTGTGAAGTACATAAGTGGCACACATGATGGCCTCAAGCCAAAACGAATGCGGTAAAGCTTGACGACCATACATCGTGCTATTTCTGTAAGTGACCTGTCCATTTTGGTGAGGCGTATAAGGCACTGTACCTTGGTGTTCTATCCCACGACTAGCCAGAAATACATTAAATTCACGAGACATATACTCCCCCCTTGATCGGAACGGAGGGTGTCCATAGTACGTTTCGAGACATTTTCAGCCATTGCCAGAAATTGTTTGAAGCACATAAATACTTCGGACTTCGCTTTAAGCGGATGTACCCATGTGTGCCTGGAGTAATCACCCAAGGACGGAGTTTGCATGGGCCCACAAACATCACCATGCACAAGCTGCAACCTGCAATTGGTCCTAACTGAACCATCCTTTGGAAACTTAGAACGCTGCATCTTACCCAAAATACAGCCTTCACAGACATGTTTGACAGGTCCTTCAAAAGGAGGCAAAGAAACAACCATATCAAATTTCTGTAAATGCAGCAAACTGGCAAAATTCAGATGACCAAAACGTGCATGTCAAAGTTTTGCATCTGAAATAACCTTTGAATCCACAATTGCATTTGCAAAATGTTGCCCACACTTGTCATACAAAGTGAGCTTATACCGCCCATGACATAAAATGCCAGATGCAACAATTTCATCACCAAAACTGAGATCATGTACTGTATGTCACAAATTTGACTACAAGACCAAGTCTAGCAAGTGCAGATACAAAAAAATATTCTTCTTGATCCTGGGTGCATCAAGTGTGAAAGAACTGCCATTTGCAGCAGTAAGCACAATCTTTCCAACTCCCTGAACTGGATAAGAGGCATTGTTAGCACAAGTAATTGAATTCCCATGAGGGATAGAATCAAAAGAGATGAACAAATCACGATGTGAGGTAATGTGCTTTGTAGCACCACTGTCAAAATACCACATGTGAATCTATGGCAACTGACATGCATGCATCATGGACAATAGGATTATAAGTGCACTCTGCACCAAAAGCCCATTTTGCATCAACATCAGCATCATAGTCTCCTTTCACAGAAGACTCAACAATAGTTGCATTAGTAGTGTAACCAATACTAGTAGTGGAACCAACCTCTTTCTTCTTAGTCTCTTTGGTCTTCAACTTAGGACACTGCTTGATTAAGTGATCATTAGCTTTACAATAATGACTATACATCTTCTTTTTGCCATTATCACCAGAATTTCCAGACGAATTGCTGCCTATAGAAGCATTAGAAACATGTGATTTTCCACTCGCAGAAGAACCATGAGAAGTGGCTGCATTACTGTTACCACCTTTTCTTTGAGCAACAATAAAATCATATTCAATTGCACGTTGTCTAGGCCTATTTTTTCTGGAAAGCGACTCTTGCAACAGTAATGTGCATAATGCATCAAACATGACAACTTCAGGATTTCCTTCTGTCATAAGTCTCCAAGTATTGGCAAAAATCTGGTAAGAATTTGACAAGGCATCAAGAACAATTTGCATCTACACACAGACTGTAGGCGACATCCACTAGTTCATCAGGTAGCTTGTGTTTGCTGCTTGATATTCCAGATTTCATCCTGACATTGCAAGTACTTCCACATGGGATGTATTGTCAGAGATGATGTATGTCTGTTGAGGGTTTGCTGGCTGTGAGTCACGCAGCAAACAACCGCCGCAGCGCTTACAGCATACAGTGGGAAATTTGTGGATGTATGACTTTGTGGGAAGTCTATGTACTGTCAGATTTACTGCAGCTTTTGTTGAGGGTCGAGTGAGGTTTTATTGAGCTGGGGGATTCTCGAATGTTGAGATCCTTTCGTTGATACAGGTCTTGGAGCGATCCCTCGAGCACCCTTAGATAGGCAGCTAGGATGTATTGACTGTGAGTTAGATAGTTGGGATTGCATCTTTGCTTTACTGCCGTTGAGGCATTGTCGCAATCTATGTTTACAGGACAGTCAGAGACAGTACAGGTGCAGGACAGGTTTACCCGCAGCTTACAGTGTCAGAGAGACAGTGTTTTTTGAGCTGTTTTTTGGTTTGTTTTTAGTACACCAGAGCCATTTTACAAAGGAGACTTTGCCAAAATTTCTGCAGAATCTGAAGCTTTCTTGGTTCATTTGACAGGTTGATATTGGTTCACAGGTCAGTTTACATCGGAAACTCTGCCGAATTTTTCCCAGGAAAGTAAACTACTATGAAGCGTAGCTATGGCTGGATCATAGGACACTGCTCTTTACAATATCAAGAAGCTGGATGGAACCAATTTCCCATTGTGGAAGAAGCAGATTTGGCACGTGTTGGTACAAAAGAAGCAGATAAAACCTATAAAGCTCAAGGGGATAAAACCAGAAGATATGGACGAAGATGAATGGAGCGAAATGGATGAATTGGCACTTTCTACCATTATGCTGACTTTGGCAGAAAGCGGTTACTTCAATGTAGTAGACGAGATGTCGGCTTATCAAGCATGGTTAAAGCCGAGTGATCTTTATGAGAAGCAGAGTGCAGCTTCACAGGTATATTGGCTTAAGAAGCTTGTTGACTTGAAGATGAAAGAAGGGACACCTATGTCTAATCATGTGAATGAATTCAACACAATCTATAGTCAGTTGTCAGCTCAAGGTGTCAAGTTTGATGAACTTGTTAGAGCTATGTTCCTGTTGATCACATTGCCGGAAAGTTGGGACACTTTTCGCACAGCTTTGAGTAATTCTGCACCTCCAGATGGTTTGAACATAGCAGGTGTAGAAGGAAGTCTGCTTACTGAAGAAACAAATAGAAAGACAATGGACAAAGGCAAAGGAACAGCCTTAGTTGTCAGGGGAAGGACCAAAGAAAAGTACAAAGGTGGAAAGAGGAATCAATCTCGTAGCAAGTCCCGCAGTGCTAAAGGCAAGAGTGACATAGAATGCTACCATTGTGGCAAGAAGGGTCACATGAAAAGAGACTGCAAAGAATGGAAAGCAGAAAAAGGCAAAGAGAAAGCTGAAGACCATGGTGAGAAGAACAAGTCCTCAGTGAAGATTCAAGAAATAAATGTGACAAACACTGTTGCAGAGGATGACAGTCTATTGTCAGGAGACATCTACTTCTTGAAGAATACAATGGACTCAGCTCTTCTTACAGCATCTGATGGAAATGCACTGAGTGACTGGATTATAGACTCAGGAGCATCACTTCATGTGTCTCCAAACAAGGAGTGGTTTACTTCTTATGTGACCACTAAAGATCATGTTCGGCTAGGCAATGGGCAGACATGTGAGATCTTAGGTGTTGGAGATGTTCAATTGAAGTTTCAGAATGGCTCTTCTTTCACGCTGAAGAATGTGAGACGTTCCCGCAATTACAAAGAGCTTGATCAACACAGGGTTACTTGATGATGCTGGCTACGTCACCACTTTTGGACAGAACATGTGGAAGATATCCAAGGGTTCTATGACAGTAGCACATGGAGTAAAGTCTGGAGGACTTTACATGATTTATGTATCAAATGTCTCTAAAAATGTAATCAATGTAACCGAGCAGCCGAACGTCTCTTTGTGGCATAGCCGGTTAGGACATGTCCAAGAAGGGAATGGAAATCTTGTCTCGTTCTGGTTATTTGCCTGGCTTTTCATTTAATGATTTTGAATTCTGTGAACATTGTCTGTATGGTAAGCAAACACAGCAGCCACATAAGCATAGAAGCAGTGGAAGAGATACACAGTTGGCACTTGTTCATAGTGATTTGTGTGGACCTATGCCTAACCTATCTCTAGGGGGAGCTTCTTACTTTATGACATTTATAGATGATTACTCGAGGAAAGTATGGGTTTACTTTCTCAAGCACAAGGATGAAGCGTTTAGTGTTTTCAAAACGTTTGTGACACTTGTGGAGAATCAAAGTGGCAAGAAGCTTAAATGCTTACGCACTGACAATGGTGGAGAGTATGTTTCAAAGGCCTTTCAGGACTTTTGTGAGTCAAAAGGTATAAAACGTGAACTTACTGCTCCTTACAATCCTCCTCAAAATGGTGTTGGTGAGAGGATGAATAGGACCATACAAGAGAAGGTCAGAAGTATGTTGTCTAATGCACAGCTACCAAATGGGTTTTGGGCTGAAGCTGTATCAAGAGCTGTTCATCTTGTAAATAGATCTCCTAGCAAGGTTTTGCAGAAGGATTCAGTGCCAGAGATGGTATGGTCAGGCAAAATGCCCTCATACAAGCATCTCAGAGTCTTTGGCTGTGAGGCATATACTCACGTTCCAAAGGAATTTAGGAACAAACTTGAGCCAAAGAGTAGAAAGTGCATCTTTCTAGGCTATGGTAATTCTGGTGAGATGGGGTACAGACTTTGGGATCCCGAATCCAGAAAGGTTGTCCGCAGCAATGATGTTCACTTTAATGAATCCAAATATCATTCTAAACCAGAGAGGGTTGAGGAGATTAGAAGAGTTGTCTTCCAAGAAGATGGACCTGCACGTGCAAGACAAAATGTCAGGGCTCAAGAGGAGCAAGGACAGGATAGAGTGGAACCATAGGTTGTGGCTGAGCCTGAGCCACCTATTGTGCGTAGATCTGGACGTGTCACGCGACCTCCTGATAGGTTTGTTCCATCTATGAACTATGTCATGTTGACTGATTGCAATGAGCCTTCATGTTACAAGGAAGCAGTTCAAATGAAGGACTCTGGGAATTGGCAATTGGCCATGTAGTCAGAGATGACAGCTCTGCATAAAAACAAGACATGGAAGCTAGTTAAATTACCACAGGGCAAAAAGGCTCTACCTTGTAAATGGGTTTACAGGTATAAGATCACCGCTCATGATAGTCAGCCAAAGTACAAAGCAAGGCTTGTTGCCAAGGGCTTTAAACAAGAACAAGGCATTTACTTTGATGAAGTCTTCTCTCCGGTGGTCAAGATGACTACATTGAGATGCTTTCTTGCATTGGTTGCCATATTAGATTTGGTGTTGCACCAAATGGATGTCAAGACAACGTTCTTGCATGGTGATTTAGATGTGGAAATTTACATGCAGCAGCCAGAAGGGTTTGTTGAGAAAGGCAAGGAAGATTGGGTATGCCAGTTGTTAAAGAGTCTTTATGGCTTAAAACAATCACCAAGGGCATGGTACCATAAATTCCACAAGTTTATGCTTTCTCAAGGCTACAAACGTAGTGAGTTCGATCACTGTCTATATACAAAGAAGGCTAAGGATGGTAGTTGGCTGATCCTTATTTTGTATGTGGATGACATGTTCATTGCTGGCAAGCACTTGGAAGAAATTTCAGCTTTGAAGCCAAAGATGGCAAAATCGTTTGACATGAAAGACATGGGTGAGGCAAGTCATATACTTGGTATGCGCATTGAGAGAGACAGATCAAAGAAGTTGATTTGGTTATCTCAAATAGAGTATATTGACAAGGTTTTGCAACGTTTCAATCTGGAGAAGGGAAAGGCATTGAGTGTTCCATTGCCACCATATGTGAAACTTAGCAAACAAGACTGTCCTGTGTCTGAGGAAGAACAGGCTGAAATGGATAAGATTCCATATGTGTCTGCAGTGGGTAGTTTGATGTATGCAATGATTGCTACTCGCCCAGACATTGCATTTGCAGTGGGAGTAGTAAGTCGATACATGTCAAACCTAGGCAAGAAACATTGGGAGGCAGTGAAAGGAATATTGAGATACCTGAAAGCTACAAAGAGTATGCGTATATGCTATGGGACTCAGGAGCTAAGTGTAAAGGGTTTTACAGACTCAGATTATGCAGGTGACTTAGACAACCGAAGGTCTACGTCAGGGTATGTCTTTACATTGGCTGGTGGAGCAGTATCATGGCGTTCTAGATTACGAGATTGTGTTACTTAGTCTACTACAGAGGCTGAATATGTTGCAGCATCAGAGGCATGCAAAGAATCAATTTGGCTTAATCGACTAGTAATAGATTTGGGAATCAAAGAAGAGATGCCTGTGTTATATTGTGATAGTCAAAGTGCTATACAATTGGCTCGCAATCCAGTTTATCACTCAAAGACAAAGCATGTGGATGTGAAGTATCATTTCATCAGGGAAATGCTCGAGGATAAGCAACTTCAGCTTGTCGAAGTTGACACCACCGAAAATCCTGCTGATCTACTTACAAAAGGACTTCCCTCAGAGAGCTTTGCGCATTTTCGCAAGCAGTTAGGTGTAGGGTAGTACATCACTTCTCTACATCTCTTGTATATTAGCTTGTATAGTAGCTTCTCTGACACTTAAAGTACCACATTGGACTTTAAGTGGGAGGTTGTTGGGGTATAAAGCCCAATGTGGTCGCCCAGGTAAGTGGGCGGGCCGCCAGGTATGTACACATATTCTTTTGTAAAAACCTAATAAGAACTCACTATGCTCTACACATTACAGTAGAGCGAGTTCACCATATCGTCGTGCTCTTCTTCTCGCACTCTCTCTCGTGTCGCACTTCCGCTCGTACTCCTTCACAGACAACGTAATCAATGCATGAGCCTGCGCATCTTTTACATCCGAACTTGTTCTGCCGTAGGCAAAACAATTCTAACAACAACAATCCTTGCAGCAAGACGTGCAACATCCTCAACATCGCCTACATCCTCAAAACCAAGGCGTACATCAATGCCTTGCACAATATTCTAGACACCCTTTGACACAAGAACATGTTGCATCATGTAAGCCCACATATGGTAATTGTCCCCATCCAATGTGTCCTTAGTAGCAAACATCTTGAACACATCTGTGTTGTTGTCGGCCATGGCGGATGTTTGCACCTGATGTGAAGACTGTCCGAAAAGAGGAGAAAGGAAGCGGGAACAACACGTGCTATATAGCACAAACTGTAGAAGATTGTAAGGGACCTGTTATGCAGAAAACGACATTGAAAAAAATTCTGCACAAAATGACAAAATAGCTTGCGCATCATTGCCTGTAGTGGAAACGGAGGCTGAAATAAGCTCGAATCAAAAATTTGAGCAAACTAGGCTCTTTGAACTCTCCTAGAATATTTGTCCTCGCCAAAGTTCATTGAAATCGGAGAAAGTGAGCTTTGTCCTATGTTTTGTACCTTGTTTGTGTGTACCCTCTCTAGACTACCACGATGCCAATGTGGTGTAAGTCATGTGATAGACCATGTGATGGCACGTGGGTTCTGTGGGCTTTGTCCTATGTTTTGCACCTTGTTTGTGTACCCTCTCTAGACTACTACGATGCCAATGTGGTGTAAGTCATGTGATAGGCCATGTGATGGCATGTGGTTGTGTAACAAACTTGGACACCCCAAGGCAAGATTTTATCGCGACACAAGAGAGATTCACTTCAAAACAGTTCACAAAGACGACACGGCCCGACATAGTTCCGTGCCCAGAGTTGGCTCTTTTTTGAGATTTTGCTAAAGCCTGTCGGACCTTGGCAAAAGCACTGTTCAAGTCCCTCATGTATTGGTCGGCTTCAAAAATCTTATCTTTCGTGCTAAGGAAGGGTGGAACCTTCGTAGCACCTTCAATAATCTCAAATGGCGCCTTTCCCATCGAAGAGTGGATCGTGTTATTGTAGGCAAATTCTACCAAGGGAATTTTTTTTCTCATTGAGTCTTCTGATAAGAAATGTAAGACTTCAATAAATCCAGTATGATTGAATTTGCAATATCAGATTGCCCATCTGTCTGCGAGTGGAAAGATGACGAGAACGGTAATCGTGTGCTAGTGTTCTCCCAAATAGCCTTCCAAAACAAACTCGTGAATCGGGGATTTCTGTTAGAGACTCTTGTTTCAGGCATGCCATGTAATATGAAAATCAATGAAATGAACAGTCTTGCTAAATGATCTAGCTTGACTATTTTCTTCACTTGAACAAAGTGCGTTCGTTTCCTAAATGTGTCGATGACAGTCCAAAGGCCATCATCCCCACTCTGAGTCTTCGGGAGATAAAAAATGAAATCCATAGCAATACTTTCCCAGGGGTGGGTGGGTGGGTGGGTGGGAGTGGGTAAAGGCTGTAACAATCCTTGTGCTTTATGCCTTTCAAACTTGACCTTTTGGCACACTGCGTACAAAGTCATCCACATCCTTCTTGAGTCTCCGCCAAAAAAAGTAACGCTCCACACCTTTCAAGGTGGTGTCAAATGCCGTGGTGACTCGTAAAAGGTGGATAATGGCATTCAATTAGAACCTTTTCCCTCAACGGCTGTGTAATGCACAACATCGTTTTCTTCATGAAGTAGCTATCCCATATGGAATATCCCGCTACTACCTCCCCATCCTGTAATCTAGTGAATACATCAAAAAAATTTGGATCTGTGGCGTACTGATCGACCATGTCCTCGAAGCTTCTATGGTGATCGCGGAAATAGCCAAGACTAATGGCTTCTGGGACAAAGCATTCGTTCGTGTACATGGACAATATGGAAGTGAAACTGTGACAAGATGTTAGCCTAGCACATTTGCTTTTTTCGAAAGCTGCTTCTGTGACAAGAAGTAGCGTAAACGCTGATGATCAATGAAGATCGTAAAATCCGCTCCGAGTAGGTAATGTCGCCATTGAGTAAGAGCATGGTAATGTCGCCACTGAGTAAGAGTGTCACAAAAATACGTAAGCGTAAACTGACTTTTAGTTGTACTTCAAATACTCAAGAGAATTGGAGAAAGAGAAAAAGCTTGAACTTCATTGGGGACCAGAAGATGGGCTGGTCCCCCCCCCATAAAGAGAATATCTTTATTACTAAGGGAGAATCTTTACAAGCACAGGAACGGGGCGAAAGCCCGTCCTCTATTCTTTCTTGGCCTTTTTTTGCTTCTGACTGAGAGAGTAGAAGAACTGCTCTCTGATTACTGAGAGGATCTATCCTCTTCTGCGAGATTTTGGGAAGCTCTCGTAGGGGAGAGTCTACCTTCCACAAAATTCATCGGAAGCTCTCACGGATGAGGGTCTATCTTCCGCTAACTGTGCCACTTTGGACGTAATCATTCCTGCAATCAACCAACCACAGAAACATGCAAAACACACACACACACGCTTGCTGTAATTTTCTGCACATAACCAGAAATTGTTACGCGAGCGCGTTCCAATGCCAAAATGGAGGTCCTTTTCGCGATGGAAATGCTCCAAACTTGGTGTATGTGTAGAGTAGGTAGTGGGAAATGAGATTCTATTAAGACTTTGCTGAAATTCACCCTAATTAAAGTGATTAGGGGCTGAAAACAAGGAATTTGCAACATTTAGACAAGGGAGAAAGAGAGTTTTCTACTACTTTACGCGATGAAACTTCTCCCAGAGCTGTATGCAACCATGAGAGGCCTTGATCTAGGTGATGGGTGCTGAGAGGCTCCACATACACCACAAGGTGTTGCTCTCAAGCTTCAATGGAGAGCTTCACTGCGTAGAGGATGGTCAACTTGGGGGGGGTAGTGCACTGCCAACCTGGCAAGAGGGGGAGGGGTTGCTCTCTTATAGCCTCCCAGAAGAGGGGGCGCTAGCATGAAGAGAGGGAGTGAGGGAGAGAGAGATTGCATGGGAAAGTGGCACACTTACTTTAAAACTTAAAAACCATTCAACTTTTGACTTTAAAAATCTTTTGCTAGTTAGTGAAATGTGCAATTAAGTGCACAACTGCACACATAGATGCAACAAATGAAAATGTTAGTTGCTCCCTAGCGCATCGTCGTACCAACACTGCTCTGGCATTACTTGTTCGCACTTGTCCGGCCATTTGGTCCAACGCAAATTATTTAAGAATACTTTTAATTAACTTATCCTAAGGCCGTAAAATAATCAGGCCTTAAGGTTATTATTCTAAGGACCCCATCTCATTCCTGTGCTTGCACTAGCGTGCGTAATTTTCTGAGCCTGAAATCTCAGGCTACTATCTATCCCTTCATTGAAGACGCGATTTCCCAATCGCTAGGGCTTCAGGGTATTTTCTGCTAGGGTCTCCTTGAGGTGCACTGGCCCAAACTTGGGCGCACCTGAGGCCCCAGAAACTGCTAGATCTATTCTGATGTGCACACAACTGATTAGATAATTCTTTTCTCGTAAATAAATTAATTATTTACAAAGTTTGACATAGTTACATCCCTCTTGGTTCTAAACAGTTGACCAAACTGTAGAGCGTCAACATAACTGTGGAAGATGTCTGGGTAGTCCTTAAGATCGGACTCAGTCATCCACTTTGCATCTAAAGGAGTGTAATTTTTGAACTTGACTAAATACTTTCGATGTAGACTCCCCGACTTGAGTTGTCTCTCCGAGTGGTGGATTATCGGTTCAGGTTGAAGGATTTCCTCAGTCTCTTCGACTTCTAGAGGATCTTCTTGTACTGGCTCCACTGGAGAAGGTCCAACATATGGTCGGAGGAGACTGACATGAAAAGCATTATGGATGCGCCAGTGAGAAGGCAAATCCAATCTGAAAGTCACGTCATTGACTTTATCTGTAATTTTGAAAGGGCCGTAAAATCTATAGGAAAGTTTAACAACTTTCCCTTTGCCGACCCGCTTTTTCAATCTAGCTTTCTCAAACCGAAGCAGGACATATTGTCCTTTTTCTAGATTGAGATTCCTTCTGTGCTTGTCTGCTTTTCTCTTCTGTTGCTCTTGAGTACGAAGAATCGCTTGCTTTACTTGTTGATGGGCAATATCAATATTGCGCACAAACTCATCTGCGGCGAAGATGTTTTCTTTGGTCACCATAATAGAAAGTAAGAGTGGCTTCCCATGAATAATTTCGAAGGGAGCTTTACCAATTGAGGAATGTATGGTATTATCATACGCAAACTCAACTATTGGTAAGTATTGTTCCCATTCGGATTGTTGTTCCAAAACATAGCACTTGAGGAGATGTAAACAGTGGCATTAGCGATTTCGCTTTGACCATCTGTTTGAGGATGATAAGCTGATGAAAAGTCAAGCTTAGTTACCAAGTTTTCAAACAATGCTTGCCAAAATAGACTAGTCATGCGGGGATCTCTATCGTTGACAATAGTCTTTGGCAATCCATGGTGTGTAAAAATCTGAGCTAGAAATATTCTAGCCATGTGATCAGCTTTGATCGTCTTCTTTACTGGAAGACAATGTGCTTGCGTCATGAATCTCTCGACTATAGTCCAGATTGCATCATTTCCATTCTTGGATCGAGGAAGATCTGTAATAAAATCCATGGCAATACTTTCCCATGGCGTGTTAGGCATAGGGAGCGTGAAGCTTGCCATGAACTTTATGTCTGTCATATTTTACTTTTTGGTAGACTAAACACTTCACGTACATGTTTTTCAATGTCCGCACGGAGTGTGGGCCAAAAGAAATACCTTTCGAGGGCACTAGTGGTGGAAGCAATTCCCCGATGCCCGACATAAGGGGAATTATGGGCTTCATCCATCACCTTTTGTCGTAAGGGTTGAGCTATGCATATTGCTTGTTGACGATAGAGCGTATTATCCATAATGGAATAAGGTGGCCTTGAGCGACCAGCTTGAAGATCTGCCCAAATTGTGGCGAAGCCTGGATCTTGAGGATACATATCGCTAAGAGATTCTAGTTCCTCATGATAAATTGTTGTTAGTGCATTGATCTTTGGACACCTGGAGAGAGCATCTGCACTGCATTCTTCGTTCTAGAAGTGTGTAAAATCTGAAAATGGAACATTGAAAGAAAGTTGGCCCATCTCATCTGCTTTTTTGATAACTTTCTCTGTGTGAGAAAGTAGCGAAGACTTTGATGATCTGTCTTGATAATAAAATCAGCTCCTAACAGATAGTGTTGCCAAATGGAAAGAGCATGAATTACTGCCATTAGCTCTTTCTCGTATATGGAGACATGCAACTCTGCATCTTTAAGGCACCGACTTTCATAGGCTATCGCGTGACCTTCTTGGTTCAAAACTACTCCTACACAATCTCCAGATGCATCGCAGTATACCTCGAAAGGTTTGCGAAGATCAGGGACGGTGAGAACAGGTCCGTGACTAAGTAGATATTTAAGCTTTTCGAAAGCTTGTTTTTGTCCAGACCCCCAATGGAATGGAATCCGCTTCTTTGTCAGGTCATGGAGGGGACCTGCTATCGTGGCAAAAGCTCGAATGAAACGCAAATAATAAGAACAGAGGCCAAGGAAACTTCGTACATCATGTACTGTAGCTGGCGTAGGCCATTCTACAACTGCTTGAATCTTATTAGGGTCCATTCTCACTTGATTGTGAGATACTATATGGCCCAAATTGTGGATTTCTTTTAGAAAGAACTCAGTCTTCTTAGCATTCACAAATAATTTGTGTTTGCGTAATTCTTCAAACACTAAGGTGAGATTCTTATAGTGTTCATCTTCCGTCTCTGAGAAGATTAAGACGTCATCAAAGAAAATGCCTGTGAAGCTTCTATATGAGTGGAAATTCTATCCATCATTCTGTTGAATGTGGCTGGTGCATTAGTGAGTCCAAAAGGCATCACTAAGAATTCATACAACCCGAAGGTTGTTCTAAATGAAGTCTTATGCACATCCTGAGGAGCTATGCGGATTTGATGATAACCGCTCTTCAAGTCTATACGACTAAAAACACTTGCTCCTTGTAACTTGTCAAGAATGTCGTCAATCCGAGGGATTGGAAATTGATTCTTGATTGTGAGCTTGTTTGGAGATCTATAGTCTATGCACATGCGGAATGTGCCATCCTTTTTCTGTACTAGCAAGACAGGTGAACAATATGGAGAAGTACTAGGCCTTATTAAACCCTTCTCCAAAATTTCGTTAACCTGCTTGAGAATTTCCTCTTGCTGCATTAGACTAACTCGATAAGGGGGTTGATTTGGAGGAGAACTTCCTCGGATCAAATCAATTGTATGATCCTCAGGTCGAGGAGGTGGGAGTTCATTTGGAAGTTCATCTGCAAAACAATCTTTATAACTTTCTAATAACTTAATTCTTTTTTGCTCTAAAGAGGAAGAAAGTTGTGAAACAGACACATCTCTCTCTTCCAAAAATCAAGTACGTTGAAACACACTTTTTTATTTCTTTCTTGATGGCAATGTGATTGGCGATAGGGAAACGCCAATCACCTGCATCTGCAAGTACAAGATACGTCTTTTCTTTATGAGCAAAGGATAAGGTTTTCTGAACATAGTCAGGAATGGGATGCATCTTGTAGTGCCAAGGCATTCCCAAGATAACATCGTATCCTTCAAGTGAAGCTAGTAAGAAAGACTCTTGATCCTTGTAGTCGTCGACCTTTAGATTCAACTTCCCTATGATTGGAGTGAGTTTGAGTTTTGCCCTTTGAAAGCAGATTGTGCTTGAATAGAAACTCCAAAACGATTGGGTTGCAAGTTCAGGTCATCAGCTAGCTTGGTAGAGATGAAGTTGTCTGTACTGCCAGGGTCAAACAAAATGAGAGCCCGTTGGTTGTTGATGCTACCCCATGCTTTAAGAAGACCTCTTTCTTTTCCTTCCTTGGTTGTATTTCCCTGTACATCCAGGACTGCATTGGAAGAGGGTTGTTGTGGAGGTTTGGTAGGAGTCACCCTTCATATGACCAACTTGTCCACACTTGAAGCATCTTCCTTCACTAATGTAAGTTTGCAACTTAGCAGGAGAGAGATATCTCCCTTTCTTGGGTTGATTTGGCTTTGCTCCTGCTTCGGAGGCGGTTCTTTTCTTCTTTTGAGAAGAAGAAGTAGAGGTAGGCTGCTCATGGAGAGCCTTCTGCTTGGCATGGTAAGTGCTTTGCTCCATCTTCCTGGGAGTACCCTTGTGGTACCAAGGGATTTCGAGGAGGACGTTACAACCTTGCTAAGGGCATTACGTAGAAGTCCTCGTGCCCTAAATACCCCTGACATTGCAAACGAAGTATGCCAATGATCGGTGTAATGGAAACATCCTGTCTGGGTGCCGCTAGATTGCCTCCATCTGTGGCCTCAACTTGTCGGGCGTAATTCCAAATCGATCCGCCAATTCAAGTGAAAAGAAGTTGGCCTTGGCTCCTCCATGAAAGAAAATGAGGGATTCCTGATCTTTCACTTTGCCCTAAGTGTGGCAAAGTTTTGTACTTTCATTCATCTGATTCGGTTCGGGCCCCACGCTATCTGGTGCTAGTTCTGTTTTCATCTGCCACGTTCCTGTGCTGCTCTAGAACTCTCTGGCTTGCCTTCAGTCTGTTCTTCTTGCTATGCCTTGTTGGGGCACTTTGCGGAGATGTGTCCAAATTCCCCGCAACCAAAACACTTCCCCTCTTTGAGTGTCACGTGACACATCCAACCCTATGTGTCCATGGACAAGCTACATCACGACAAGGGTTCATTCAGTCCAGTCAGTCTAGATTTAGAAGTGATCTGGCACTTTTGTGAGTTTGTTCGCAGACCGTGCATGTCCAGACACTTAGTGTAGATGCATATCCTCTTGTTGCACACAACATGATCATAACCATTCCCATCAGAATCCATCAGAATTCTTTAGGGGAATTTTCCAGTGCATTTAGCCTATTTTCCCTATTTTTGACATTTTTCACTTATTAGTTTTAAGTGACTTTTGTTGGAAAGTAGGTAGGGCAAATTGAGTAAGTTTGTATATAAGCAAACCTAGACTAGCACTAATTGGCAGAAGAGGCAGCAGGAGCACTCGCTCAACATGCAACTTCTGCGTTTTTGCTCCATAGCAACCACCTAGCGTTTTTGACCAGGTTAGCCAGCGATTTGCACTTGCAGATTCCGGCCACAACAAAACATCAGATTAGCGTAGCGTTTTGCATTTGCAAGACAACCGGCAACATGATTGCATATTTTCAGCCCTAGCGTTTTGCAGATTCACTGCAACAAACATCAAGAAACCTCAGTGTTTTCAGTTTTCAGCAGTTAGACATTACCGAACAAGTCCCAAACGTCGCAGATCTCACCTTCCCGCAGAGCAGTTCCTCGCCGCACGGTTAGTTTCCGCAAGGTTTACAGTTTCAGCCCAGAAAACGCAGATTTCAGCATCTATGTTTTCAGCGCGTTGTCGTTGCATTGTCGTCATCCACATCGTCATCGACATAGAGTCACAATTCAGCAGATACAAGATTTGCAGATTTCAGCCCTTAGAGTTCTCAGATTTCAGCCCGTCTTGTCGTCGTCTTCATCGTCGTCGACATCGTCGGCAAGTCCAAGTATTGTAGAGGTTTGTGCAATCGTAAGTAGACCTCGGCATAGAGAGTGGGGCCTTCGGAGGAGGGTTTTACATCGTCTCTGGTGTCGTATTCTCTTCTCTCTCTATCTCTCAGTCTCATACACTTGCACACACAATGTCCATTCACTTTGTTGTGATCATTGCACTCTCTCATTAAGAACGGAAGGCTCTCCCTTCCATAAGTACAAAAGGAACCTTGAGCAGAGTTCGGAGCACTCATCTTGAGCAAAGTTCAAACATTCGTTCCGTTGCACCTTACATTGAGATAGATAGCCCTTTCTCTAAGAGTGAGTTGGGTACGTGTATCTTTCTTTTCTTTGTCCTGGGAACTCTTTCGCTTTCTACTTTCATTGTGAGAGGTCTGTTGGGTTTTTGAGTCAAGATCTCATCAGTGGGGGTAAGTCAAATTTCCCGATTGTATTGCGAAACCCCGTTTCACATGACCCATCAATTCTTGAATAGAATTTGACTTTTGTTCTAGGCAGTAGTCTTGGATCTTTGTAGGGAATCCGCAGCAAAACCGCTCAATTTGTTCCCTTAAAGAGACCTTAGATGAAGAGGTTGGTAGAAAAGAGTGCCAAAAATCTGTCGCAATAAGTGTCCAAAGAACCTCCCTTGGTCATCCGAAGATGATTCCAAGCGGTTCGTATAACTCGTTCGTACGCCCAAGTCAACCAAGAAGAAATAAAGAGGCCTTTGAATTTCAACCATTTAACTGGAGCTTCCTTCCTCAAAAGAAGAGTGGACCACCATGTTCAAGCATTTCCTTTGAAGAAAGATGCAGCCCTCCTAATCTTGGAATGCTCTGAGTAGTGCCCTCCAGAGAAGGCTATGTCAAACTGTTGAATGAAGGCCAAAGCCTTCGGAGCATCTCGGAATCCAAAAAATGAGTCAAATTGAATCGATTGTCCACCTTCTTTAAATTCTTTTGTTTTCTTGCTCGTCTTCGAGGAAATCATATTGGTTGGCTTTGTAGAAGTGCTTCTTTTGAAGAGTGCTTGTCCATGTTTTTTTGCGGGTACCGGTTTCTTTTTTCTGCACTCGTCTGTCTTTTTGGCTTTCCTCCCCTACCTGAGAGGAGAAGCAATGGCCACACACCATCTTGAGTAAATCTTATCAATCGGGTAATTCTTCAGGTGTTTTGCCAATCTCGGGTCCCTGGAGTACTTCATCAATGAGTACTCCTTTCTGGTAAACTTGTTCGAAAAAATTTGCCCAAATCTTCATTCTTTTCTTCAGTTCCTGTGCCGGATTTTCAACTTTTCTTTGCCTTCCCACTGAGAGGTGTCATCTTTGTCCATGTGTAATCTGGGATTCTTTATGGCTTTATGCCCTTTAAAACAGAGTGATGATGAAGACGAGAGCGCGCCCGATCCGCGATGTATGGAGAGTGGCAGTGGCTAATAAGTCCGGGGTTGGGGAACGAAGATTCTTTCCCAAAAGCTGTGTGCGCTTCAAAAAGGATCGGATCCTTCGTAGAAGAAGAATCTTTCTGTGCTCTGATACCACTGTAACAAACTTGGACACCCCAAGTCAAGATTCTACTGCGAAACAATAGAGATTCACTTAAAACAATTCACAAAGACGACACGGCCCGACGTAGTTCCGTGCCCAGAGGTATTGGCCCCAAAGACTGACACCCCTTTTGGTACTTCTTTTTATATTAATCTGTGTTGAAAGTACAAAGAGGGCACAAGGGTCTCACTCTCAGACTTTGCGTCCAGATGCTCTAAGTAATGAGGCCCAAAAGATCAACTTATTGTTACAAGGGTTGCCCCAAAAGCAGAGCCCCAAAATCTCAAACTCAAAAGCAACTTTAATCCAAAAGCTGCCAACAAAAATCAGCTAGCGCAATTTACGAAATTTCGTACAGTTTTTCCATGTCATCGTGCCATCGCAAAAAGCAAGATTCCGTATTGCTGCCATGTCAGCCTGTCAGCGCGATCTGCAAAATTTTGTACATTTTCTGTCACGTCAGCCTGTCGACGCATTTCACGGGCAGTCATATAGCAGGAAGTGTGTGTGTGTGTGTGTGTGTGTGTGTGTGTGCGCCTACGAGGGCTTGCCACATTACTAGTTTGTGATAGGTTGCTTTCCACTTGGGATGATTATGTATACGTTGAGGTTTCACCCATGAGGTTTCATCTAATGATGTGCCCATGATGTCACCCTCTATGAGTTCCTATGTAAGCGGCTTGTGATCTCTCTTTCTCTAATGCAGAATCAAGAGTTATTTTAGAGTGTATATTGTGTCTCTACTCTCTTTGATTACACACACACACACACACACGTCGCGCACAAACACCATGAATGCTACACTTACTAATCCTCCCTAGTCCCTAAAATTGGTATGAGAACCTGAAGGGGAGCTCTGATAAAGTTGACATTCAACATGCTACGAAAATCCAAGTGGTTCCATTTGCTTCCCAAGAAGCTGGCACACCATCAATAGTGGAGTCAAGAGATAAGGGCAAACAACTCTTCCTTTCAACAATTCAACAATGGATACAAAAGAGCAATTCACAGGAGATCACTTCTCCATATATCCTCCCCAAAGTAGTGAAGGCCAACAAAGAAAAAATGCCAATGAATATGTCAGGGAAACCCACAAAGTAAAGGTAGATGTCATAGCCCGCAATAGCACATAAGCAGGTTTGGATCAAGAAGGATGAAGTCGCAAAGTTTAGGCAGACCATACTCAAAGCTACCTCTTGACTGACATATGGTTTCCGGTTTGGATCAAGAAGGATGAAGTCTCAAAGTTTAGGCAGACCATACTCAAAGCTACCTCTCAACTGACATATGGTAAACCTAGGAAACCAACTCCACAATATATCACAAAAGTATGGGTGCCAAAGAAGTTGATTGCAATCCAAAGCAATCAAGAACCGCTTTGGATTCCAAGGAGACAGGGCAAGGAACTCCCTTCAGTACAAATATCTAAGATCCAATCAGAACCAAAGCCTAGCCAACCAAAACAAAACGTTAAGAATATTTGGGTACCCAAGAGCCTATGGCAAGCTCAGAAGAGTGAGTCTCAGATCTGGATTCTTAAACAAACGACCAAGTATATGACATATCCTGTCTCTGGATTCAAACAAGCGTGCAACCACACGATGCAAAATGAACCAACAGTTCAAAAGCATCCATTGTCAATTAAACATTGAGCGACACAATTACAATGCTTATTATTTCACCATTCTCATACAAATAATTTCAAACCAAGAAACCTCAACATCGAACGCCAATAAGCATATTGCTTATACCCTCCTCTCGCACAACACTAATTTTTTTCATGCATTGACTAAGTATGCATATAGGGGGCACTACATGACCTACATTAGCACATTGTTGATGCCCATGCACAACACATAACCTAGGACGATACATCATCGTCCAGGAAGACCCCGTTTCAGAGGGGGCAAGCATTGTTAATGCAACCCACAACAAGTATAAACGAGTGCAAAAAAGGACATTGTTTTTTATGTTTTTGGGTTTTTTGTGTTTGATTGTGGAAATTTTTGGTGAACCCAAGCTTTCATGCCTTTCTCTAACACGATTCTACAGATATATGAGGACAAACGCCAAAAATGCGCCTCTAGGTGTGTGTACATATGTAAAAATAACAATTTTTACGCTAAAAAGTGATAAAGCAGAGTAATTTGGCTAAAAATATTGCAAACAAATGTCTATATTGGTTTATTATGATATTTAATATTTTCTATGATTTATGGGTATTTTTCAAAATTAATTTGGTGATCAACAAGTCAAGGGAAACATGTGGTGAAGTAGGGGTGTAATTATGAGAACATCGCGAAAAGTCCAATCCGCCTAATTTTTGGAGGAAATGACAAATTTTCCAGAAATTGGGCAAACAAAGTCTAAATCACCATCTTTTTGAGCCGAAAGTGCGTTCCATGATGAGATAGAAGTACATGCCAAATTTTGCGGCAAGTGGTTCCGAGACCCCCGATATAAGATATTTTGATCCAACTTTCTAGCTCATTTCTACTATTCACATACTACAAAGAGCTTGAGAGACCTAGAGCGGGCGGATCTTCCACGACTTTGTGCAACTTTGTGTGCCACGCAGAGGATTCCGATCTTCACCAGATATGAGAGGTAGGCTCATTACCTTGTGCTCTTCACGTTCAATGCTAATTTCAATGCAAAAGCTAACCGAAGTGGCCACATAGCATAGGCGAGTAAAGAGTGAAACGGGACCGTAACTCAATAACCACTAACCTGATTACTACAAGACTTGATAGGGGTTGACCCTAGGCTAGAAGACCAGGCCTAAGCCCTACCATACTTGTTCAAGGCAGGAATAAAAACCCTAACGTCTTGGGCCCTACAAAAATCAATCTGGGACAAGTTGTCAAAACGGCACGAAACTTCATGGGTAGGTGCCTCTCAAAGTTTTCTACAAGTCCATGTAACTTCTTCCATAATCAATCTACAAAAAGTGGGCCAAATTGTCAATCTAGACGGATGTGACTAGCACTTAGGGACTCTGTTGGACACATCATTAGGAAACAATCGTCAGTGTTAGTCCCAGCGATTCATATCCTCCACATGTGGAATATGTCTTAGAAAATGATCAGGAAAAATAACATCTGGCAAGTAGGACATGTACTTGTGTGTGGAAGTATCTGTAAACACTCAACGACATGAGTGAGAGGGACACTCCTATAGTTTCTCCACATTGGCTAAACCAAACTCCCCGAGATCTTAGACCATGTTGCGTATTGTGTGATTAACAACATGTGCCAAACAAAACCGTACCATATAGGCCTATCATTGCAAAGTGCAAAAATTGCATGGTACACTACTTTTCCAAAGTGTTTTTCTCCAACATGACCTTTTCATGTGTTTGGCTAGCAAACTGGAAATAAGCATTGCAACATATACATCCAATTTAGGAACTGAATCAAAGCATATACAAATTAGGCAAAAACAACCAAATTAGGCAAAAACAACCAAATTACATACTGAGATTAAGCTAGAAACATATCACATATTCCCAAAGAACCACTTCAAGGGGCCCAGTATTGACACAACCTGTCAACTAAATACTAAAGAAAATTTATTAAATAGACACATACAATTACCTAATGATTTTTTCTCTTATCTTGGTAATTTGAAACCATTGGGCATATTCCAAATTATACGACAACTACCCCTTGGCAGATTCCAAATTATATGACGACTACCCCTTGGCAAATGAGAAGATCTTTCCTTGAAAGTACAATTATGAAGGTTCCAAGAATTGACTGTGATTTAATAATCTCAAGTTGGGTCTTACCCCAAAATTTTTCTCCTATAAACACTCTCAATGCTATAGACAAAACAAGAGATCCGCTCAAGTTGGAATCGTATTCACAACAGGATCATTTCTAGACCTAAAAGTCCATAATCTTGGGTTTTTTGTGGGCAGTCGTGTTGTTTGAAATGATTGCTCTATATACACCTTGGTATAGATAAGCCTTGACGAGTTTAAGACTTTCAAAAACTCAACTTGATATTTGCACTAGAAGTATGTACTGCTAAAGTGACACCCAAAAAAATCACTAATCACAAGACTTTTGCTTGTCCATTAGAATTGATGGGTACTTAACCGGGTAGATATGTTTGATCTTGATAGAAATCACTGATGGATTACAAACAGATGGCTCTCAACCATTCACGAATAGACATTAAAAAATAGATGACTCGTAGCCCTACTAAAATAGATGTCTTTTAGCCCTTCCTTTTACTAGACCAACTTAGAAAGATTTTAGTAAAATCATGCCTAATTTAACTATCCTTGTATAGAATTAGGAAAGAGATAGAGAGAAAGAATATTGGGATGAGGAAAATCCCTTATTCTACTATGGTGTGTTCTCCCTACGTATGCTTTTGTGCATACAATGTCTGTCTTGTAGCTTGTCCAATACATTAGTCTACTTGTACAATGCTCTCTCATAGAGATGCAACAAAAAACATAAGTCATAGGTTGACCCACCTATCGTGGATGTGATTGACTGTATCAGATAACGTACTTGTGGCACTTCACCCGTGAATGAAGTTCATTTGATTAAATGATTTTAAACATTCAATATCTGACTGTGTCCTTAACAGAGTAGTTGGTGTTATAGCGGAAGTATAAACAATGATGAGGTGGAATTAAGTCCACCGTACTGGCACGCCATGCATGCAAATTAGGGAAGAAAATGATAAGCCCTTGGCTAGAGTGACAGTCTCAACAGAGTGAGCCAATACCATAAGTTTCATGCACAACCTGGACTAGCATGGATACCTCACAATTCAATGTTGCCAAACATAATATGTGAGCTTATATCCCTATATTGCCAAATCCCCAAACCTATGTGCAATGCCCTTGATCCCAAGTCAATGGGCAATACCTAGGCATGGGTTAGAGGCCTTGCTTCTCGTGAATACCTTGTCACCGTGATGTGGCTACTTTTCTCTTGAAATTTTGAGGAAAAATCTCATTTGAGAGTGAATTTCAGCCTGATTTTGTTGTCTGTGCTAGAATCTGGCTCTTAGCCATATCTTTTGCTAGAGTGAGAGCTATCGTATATACCATGAAGGCCCTCTTGGTTTGTATCAGACTAACACCTAATAAAATAATATGTAGACACATTGCATAGTTCCCCAAGTTTGTAGGCTAATAGCATATTCCAAACTTTGGAATCCCCAACCAAAAAGCCTTGCTTCACATAAATGTTGTTGTGCCATGATAGCCAACACATGCTCCTACTATGATACAACTATCGTGGCAATTTTAATTCAACCTTATCAAGCAATTACAACTAATCGACCGTGTTAAATAGTACACCATATTGTATTGAGAGTCATAAATTGTCACTCACAAGTGTACCTTAAATTTTCGAATGGTGCCTCAAAAATAGTGTTCTCTGCTCACTTTGACGAGTGGTGATAAATAGTCAGCCATGCCGAGCAGCTATGTACCTGCCATCAAGTTGAGAAGCAGGCTGTGTCACTCTGAGTGAGACTCTAAACATTGTTGGTTGGCCTTGACTTTTTAGAAAAATTTAACCTCTGATGAGCGTGCCCTATTTCGGTATGCTGAAGGATCCCTCTTCTGACTGAGTTTCATACTCAAGTCGTACTTGACTGTGGTCTTCAACCAATTGTTGCTCTTTGCTAACAATGTATTAAGCAAGGATTTGGTGATGATGGTAAATGTCACAAGCCGTGCTTGTGCCTTGAGTGCATAAAGTACAGACATGTTTGTTGCATGCCATATACTAAAATAAAAAATATCAACTACGTACCTTCTAAAGCCCTTATGCGGACTTGCCTTGCTTTTGAACTAACACTTCTTTGGCTTGACACCCTTGGTGTGCATTGCTCTTGTTTGGAAACTTGAGTGCTACTAATTTGTGTCAAGTATCCCCTTGGAATACGGAGGTGATAATATTCACCTTCCATGATCTTGATGGTATGCAAATAACCATCCTCAAGCTTGCATGTGGATAGACCCGTGAGAAGTAGCCGCAAGCTTCCATGTCGTGAGCTCTATCTACCTCGTATGCCTTCAAAATTCCCTTCCTTTGAACCTTGCATGCGTTCAAACTCGTTGGATGATAATGATTGTCCCAAAAAATTTCCTAGCCATGCTTTGAATCCCTTAGTCGCAGCCAATCTCGACGATTTTTTGCCTCTTATTGATCTTGATGAGGGCCTTGCCGTAGGCCATTGAAATCAGGTATGTGGCCCTCCTTGCAGACTCCATCCTCGGGCTTAGCCCTTAAGAGGAGAGGGTGCCCAATTTTGGCAAAGCATGAAAAAACAACAACTTGGTGATGGTGGCTTCCTACGTAGGCAAAACAAAAGAGGTAAGAGGGTCGTTCCCTCATCTGTTCAATGTTGAGTTATGATGAATGCACAACCTTTCTCAGTGCCATGCCAATGAGCCCTTGTTTGCTCGGTTTCACGTAGGTTGAAGCAACCCATCTCCTCTATGAAAGAAGTAGTTCTTGCAGTCTCTAGTCTTGTAGTAAGCTTGCCCGCAATCTTGATGCAAAAAACTCCCTCTCCCATTTTGCTTCATGACCTTGCTTTGTCATGAAAGATCCCAAAGGGGAGCCAAAGGAAAGGCGAGCGAGAGAGAGTTCATGGACAAAGCTCCCATGATCAGCACGAAAAAGAGAGAGAGAGAGAGAGAGAGAGAGAGAGAGAGAGAGAGAGAGCATGCATGCTCCATGAAAAGCTCATGCAAGGCATTTCCCCACCTCCATTGCTCCCCTTTCTCCTAAGCTCTAATACCAATGTAAGACATAGAGAAGGCATACCTGCAAATAACCACCCAACCGTCCTATATAGGCCCCTCCCTACCCTCTAGATCCTAGCAATATATGGACCCCTATATTGCAATTGTGTACGGCATGGCGGACATGCCCTCCTAGTCCTAGCCTTGGCATAACATGCATTACCCTGACCCGTATGCACGATCAAACAAGTTCATTAATAGGCTGGGAACTTACCCCTCATGTCTTGTGTGAGACTATGCACCTATGGAAGTCGCTAAAAGCTACAGAAAACATGCAAGGTCTTTGAGAGCTCTCTCCCAAAGGTGAAAAGTACAAATGAGACTAGTTTTGGCGTATTAGGAATATATATATATGGACTTCCCTACTCACTTTTTTTCAAATCCCTCGGTTAGTCCTACTAGATCGTGAGGTTTACTGCCCTTTCAAAAATTTCTTCACTTGGACTCCGATTTCCTTGTTTCTGAAGATTTTGCCGAATCAAGTCCTGAGGGCCCAATTTAGGTCTTCCGTCATTGTCGTCAAAATTCAACAAGATTTGACATGCTTGTCTATTCTTTCTTCTTGATCATCAGGGTACCTTCCATTCTTCCATTCGAGCCTGTTTACTATTTGTGTTTTATTTTTTATCCTTTTATCAAAAAATTTACAAAACTACTCTAATAAATAGAAACTAATCAGGGTACCTCTCAATCTTCCATCTAAGCATGTTTACTATTTATTTTTCATTTTTGACTTTTTTATTAGAAAAATGAAAAGAAAATTACAAACTAATCTGACAAATCCAAAAATTACCTAGACACACAATAATACTATACTTGGTCTTATTTTTGTGAATTTTTCTGTTTCGATCACTTTTTGGCCCAAAAACATGCAAAAAGAGTGAAAATTGTAACTTTTTTGGCCTTTTCAATCATATTTACACTATTTATACACACTGAGGGGTTATCATATTACATTTCTTCATTCTCTTTACTTATAAGGGCATTTCTCATAGATTCTTGCAAAACATTATCATACAAACACTTCAAACAATGCCCTTTTTCTAGTTAATTTCATATGTTAGGGTCGCATTCAAAATAAACACCCCCCCCCCCTAAAAAAAATAAAATAAAAAATTTAGAGTTCTCTAGGATGATAGTGTATAACTCGGGTTGTGCAGTGCATGGGTTGATAAGTTGTGTCTATGCATAGCCATGATTGACTCTACCATGCTTGTTAAGTTAATGCATTCCAAAACAATATGATATGCAAGAGGAGGGTCTTAAGCGGATTTCTCAAGGGGGGTTGACGTCGAGGCTTTCTATTGGTTACTCTCTTGGAGAGTAAAGCTTGGAGCAACCATCCATTTCTACTGTATCAATCTGTGGAGACAGTTGGTGCATTTGTGGTTTGTTGAAGCTTTGGCATCCATTTGTAGACTAAGCCGCTTGGTTTCTTTAAGTTTGTCTTGGCCTTCTTTGGTATCCACATGTATACTAACTTAGTCAGTTTCTTTGCTTCAAGCTTTTTCTTTGGCACCCACACCCACTTGGTCTTTTGTGATGGCCGTTTTTTGCATTTTTTGGGTTGTTGAGCTAGTTGTGGTGATTTACATATAATTTGCTTATTTGATCATTCCTTGGGTTTCCACATCTATTTAGGATTCTCTTGCAATTGGGCTTGGTACCCAATATTTTCTGGTTCCTTGCATGTCGGAGTTATGAGGATAGATCTTATGCTGATCAATTGATATAGGTGCTTTGCTTGAGCTTTATTTTGCTGACTTTAAAGCCCTTAGGTCTGCTTTCCACTCTTCTTTTCTATAAGAAAATGGTACCTTTAACTGTCCACTTTTGAGTGTCAGTTCCAACACTTTTGCATCCCAATCTTGGATAGCTTTGTATGTCCGCATCCATGGAACTTCTAGTACCATATCTTCATTCATATGTTTGTTTGGAATGCAAATAAATATGTGTGGGCAAATAAATCCAAACACAAAGATATTCAGGTTGATCATTCCCAATGTTGGAATAAAATCCTTATGCATGCCTTCACTTTAGCTTTGCACACTAGTCCAAGGGTTATGTAGTTGCCTTTTTGTAGTTGAGTAACTTACTACGTTAATCCTAGCACTTGTATTTGCTGATGCTTTGATTTTGTATCCATTCTTCAGGGTCATTGATATCCGCATATCTAGTCTATCCAGCCATTCATCGTCTATTTTTACCTCATCTTCTACTAAAGCTCGATTGAAATGTAGAGTCTGAATTTGAAGCATATTGATTGGCATTATTTCAAGGTCTGGTCGCATTGTTGCTTTCCTCTTTGAAACTTGACTACGAGCTTTTTCTTGAGCTTCTTCAATGACCTATTGTCATTTGATTTTGTGTTCTTTCACTACATGCATTCTTTCCAAGAGATAATTATTCATTGGTTTATTATACTTTTACAAATGACATCACTAGTCTAGTTTTTCACGATTTCACCATCCAAGGTGTCCAATTTAACCGCCCTACGTGGTGAAACACATGATTAAATTTTAAATAGACCATGCCCCTTTTTCTTGAACTTTGGGATGTGTTGCTTCAAGGAAAAGAATAATACAAGGTCTCCTTGCTTGAAGATTTTTGTCAACAAATGTGAGTTAAAGAACCATTTTTGTTTCCTTTTCTAAGCATAAATGTGTGCAATAGCTTCTAGTCCTTGCTCATCTAATTTTTCAAGATTTTCTAGTCGTTCTGATAGTTCATGATCCGTCCATTCTAGCTCATGTGCAACTCTGAGGGTTTTCGATAGAAACTCCATTGGTAATATATTATCAATGTCAGGGACCGAATTAATTAGAGTGGAATTCATAGCTATTTTCGATGAAATCGTACAAGCCCATAGAGCTCAATGGAGATTCATCTCTCAATCTATGCTTCTCGAGCTTACAATCTTTGTAAGCACATAGCTAAGAATTTTGTTTATATTATCTGCTTGGCCATTTTCTTGAGGATGATAGGGCACATATCTGGTTATGGATGACCATAAACTTGTTAAGCAAGTTCTCTATCACCTCTTTGAGGAATTGCGTTCCTCAATCACTCACAAGCTCAATAGAAAGTCCATATTATGTGAACATGCATTCGTACAAGAATGAAACCGTGGTTCATGCATCGTTCTTCCTAGTGGCTCTAGCTTCCGTCCACTCGGTTAGATAATTAGTGTCTACAATAATACATAGTGTTAAAGTCTTGTAAGTACGTGGTTGTATAGGACCAACAAAGTCTATACCCCATTTAGAAAACGATCTTGCTCCCATCATTGGTTGCAACGGCATGCAATCCATTTTAGTTGGCATTTTACCTCTGTTGTAAAAATTACATCTGTTGACAAATTCTTTTGTATATGCAAACAGAGTTGACCACCATATGCTAGCCATCTATAATGCTCTAGACATAGTTTGATAAGAGAAAAAGCTCATCGCTAGTCTCACATGTGCTTTTTCCAAGATGGAAATGTACTCATCTTCACTTCAGTTTTAAGTTGATGGTCCTTTCCTCTTCTATATGGCTATTGGCCAATCATAGTGTAATTTTTTAACTCTATTTTGATTGCTCTTTGTCTTTATTTTCTTATGTCATCAAGGAATTTTCTATTCAGCAAGTACTCCACCATATATTTTCTCCATCTATGTGAAATAGATACTTAGAGCAAGGTAGAATGTGGTATCGTTGCTCTCTTTTTGCATTGGGAGTAGTTGTGTACATAAGCATGAACATCTCTTTTCACGTTTGGGCCAGTAAATCACTAACCATGTAAGTTATCTCAATGTTTAGTCTTCTATAAAATGGATTCCCACCAGTGTTGTATGAGCGTGATTTAGATGGTTGGCTTGTTCTTCTATGCTTACACATAAAAGTAGAATTCCATCTTTGTTTTTCTAATACAATCTCCTTGTTGCCATCAACTAATACATAAACATAGCCGATTTCTTGATTAATCATGGTGTTATAGGAAGCAGTATTTGTGGGTCTACTTTAGCTATAGTCATCAGAGAGACTAGATTCTCTGACCATCTAGGAATCATTGCAATTGTGAACACATAAGCATCTAGCAAGTCATCATCAATCCCCTTGGGAGGTTCTCTTGAGGTGATTCTTGGTAGGTGATCTGCTGGTTGATGTGTGGTGCCCTTTTAACAACCAGTATACAATCAAAATCTAGCAAGATGATGAAACCTCTTACAATCCTACCCGTGTTACATGGTTAACAAGATAAAGTAGAGCTTGGTGGTCCACAACGAAGAGAAATTTGATTGACCCAATGAGTAATGCCTGAGCTTAGCCACGTAGACCATGCCACGTCCTTTCCCTCTCTGCTGTGGTATACTTCTTTTTACCTGTGTTCAATTGTCTACTAGCATACGAGATATGCAAATCCATGGTTTACTCTCTTGTTTGTGCCAATATGCTACCAATAGCTACTTATGAAGAATCAACATATACATATAATTTTTCTTTTCTAGTTTAGAGTCTTCAAAATAGTATTCCTAATGGCTTCAAAAAAATTAAATTAAATTAAAAGGTTCCTAATGGCTTCGAAAAAATTAAAAGGTATTCTTAATTCAAAGATTCCCTCAACAAAAAAAAACGATGCGCTAGTCTCTAGCGCATAGCAACGGGCAATGATGAAGCACATAGATTTGCAATAGTATTAGCTCGAAAGGACGGATACAACATTGCGAGAGAGAGAGAGAGAGAGAGAGAGAGAGAGAGAGAGAGAGCAAGGAAAACGCTAAAGAGAAGTGAAGAAAACGCTAAAGGAAAAATGAAGGAGAAGAGAAACACCTCTTTATATGGACACAAAAGGTCTTTTGACTTTTGACCTTCATCTATCTTTTGAATTTCTAGCTTCATCTGTCTTTTGACTTTCCACCTTCACATCTATCTATTCATTTCCTAAGCTCACCCTTCACTTATGCACTCAATATGTTTTGAAAGAATTTTTATTTTTTTGAGATTGGGGAGACCTAATAGGTGTTGAAGACAAATCTTGTTTGAGATTTTGGAATGATTTTTTACACTCAGTATTCCATACAAATTGAGTGATAAGGCCATAAATGGACTTAGAAAAGATAACATATATGTAGATAAATCTAAGATATCATCCACAATGTCCCATGAATGCTTGAGCTTCCCTAACATTTGTTGGTATGGGCATTTCAACAATCTCTACCACCTTTTCCATATCCATTGCATCCAATTTATTATCACGCTAATTATGAACCAACCATTTTGGCATACCTCAAGCCTGCTCATTCTCAACCCTTTCCACATCAAGTACATCATGTACATGTGCATTAGTAATAGGTTGATCTATAGCATTTCTTAAAATCCTCATAGGCTATACATTTGCCTCATTGGAATTTACATTCAAGTTTCCACCACTGAAAAGAGGCAACAAAATGTCATAAATTTCCTATAAGCTTATATTATTGTCTCTAGTATATACAACAAACAAGGGCTGAACATAATCTTCCACAAACACAACATCCCATGAAACCAAGATACGATTTGTTTGTAGATGGTACATCATGTAACCTTTGCTTTCAGTACTGTAACAAAAGAAATTGCATTTGATAGCCTTATCATCCAATTTTCTATGTTGCCTTTGTGGCACCAAACCATAAGCCAAACAACCAAAAATGTACATGTGATCAATAAATGGCTTCTATTCATGCCATGCTTCATAAGGAGGCATAGACTGCAAATCTTTTGTAGGAAACCTATTAAGTACATAATTAGCACACATAATAGCTTCAAGCCAAAACAAATGTGAAAATCTTGACTTTTGACCATACATCATGCCATTTCCATAAGCGACCTATTTTTTCTTTAAGCAATACCATTTTACTGAGGTGTATATGGCATTGTATTAAGAAATATGACGTAGCTAAATAGATATTTGAGTAGATTACTTAATGGAGAGATAGATGTCACACACAAGAGATTATAGAGTAGAGGTAGAGAGAGAGAGAGAGAGAGAGAGAGAGAGTACACACGATGTACGTGGTTCACCCAATGTGGGCTATGTCCACGGGAAA
Organism: Adiantum capillus-veneris; assembly: GCF_014529385.1. NCBI lineage: Eukaryota > Viridiplantae > Streptophyta > Polypodiopsida > Polypodiales > Pteridaceae > Adiantum > Adiantum capillus-veneris. Next base: position 86,513,044 of record NC_140953.1, on the reverse strand, counting down.
GCAACCACTCAATGGCTTTAGTACTTCAAAACAAGAAGTAGTTTACAAAGGGATTTTACCCTTAATAGAGCTCCCACCTTGCTTCACTCCCACCACCTCACACCCACCTTGTTGCATCAACTTCACACTATAAGATGTGTGTAGAAATGGCCTCTTTTTATAGGCCAAAAGGGCTGCCCTCTCTTAGGAGAGGCAACCATGTGTAGCCGCCCTTGTGTAGATAAGTCCAAATCAGACCCTCCAATCCGCCCATGTGTGGCCGTCCTTGAGAAGACAAGTCCGCTTTTGGATTCGGCCACCGGCCACCAGCCATTGACTTCTGACCACCGGCCTTTGACTATCGGTCACCGACCAACCGGCCGGTCATTTTTCGACCACTTTTCGGCCGCCGTCCAGTCATAATATTTTGACGAAAAGGAATATTCCGACGAAGCCAATCTCGAGCTTTGCTCCAGATTGGCCGTGAAAATTTTGGTTCCCGACGAGTGATTTTTATTCCAGACGAGTGATTTTCCTTCACGCACGATGTCTTCTCCTCATAATGGGGGCCTTACAAATGTGCATTTTTACCACAGAAAATTACAAGGGGTAAATCAGGCTCCATACTTAACAATCTCCCACTTGGAGACTGATCTCCAAACCAAACTTGTGACTACTTTCCATACTGGCTTCTTATCCTTGATTGCCGATTGAAGATGATAAAAAGCTCAACTTCTCCTTGTTGGCCACCTTTGTAAACATGTCTGCAGGATTTTTACTTGTATGCACCTTTCCTAGCTTTAGCTGTCCCTCTTCCAAAAGAGTGCGTATGAACTGATATCTCACCTCAATGTGCTTTGTCCTTGAATGAAAGGCCGAGTTCTTTGCAAGACGGATAGCACTTTGGCTATCACTGTACAAGACACAATTATCTTGTTTGAATCCAAGCTCTTCTAAGAATCTGTGAAGCCACGTAATTTCTTTGCTTGCCTCCGTCATTGCTACATACTCTGCTTCCGTGGTAGAAAGTGAGACCACTTTTTGCAGCTTTGAAGCCCAGCTTACTGCTGTGTCTCCAACCGTGAAGACGTAGCCAGTAGTGCTCCTTTGAGTATCTTTGTCACCTACCATATCTGCATCAGCATACCCTTCTAGAAAAATATCAGTTTCTCCAAAATACAAAGCATTTGTTGTTGTCTGTTTTAGATACCTAAGTATCCACTTCACAGCTTGCCAGTTCTGTTTACCTGAGTTGTCCATGAACCTACTCACAACTGCCACTGCATGTGCAATATCTGTCCTTGTCCAGACCATAGCATACATTAAAGAACTTACGCTGCAGCATATAGAAATTTAGACATATAGGCTATCTCCTTTTTTGTCTTTGGACACATATCCTTGGTTAGTTTAAAGTGGCCATCCAAAGGTGTAGAAACTGGTTTTGCATTTTGCATTGCAAACCTTTCTAGTACCTTCTTGATGTAATCTTCTTGAGATAGCTTTATTGTCTTCTTGGTCCTCTCCCTTGATATTTTCATACCAAGTAATCTCTTTGCAGCACCTAATACTTTCATTGAAAAAGATTTAGACAGCTCCTCTTTTAGGTCTTTGATGTCTTGCATGTTTGCACTTGCAACCAACATGTCATCAACATACAACATTAGGATGATGAACTTCCCATCTCCCAAATTCTTCGTGTAGACGCAGTGATCCGAGTTGCATCTTGTGAATCAATGATCCAACATCCATCGATCAAATTCAAGTACCATTGTCTTGATGCTTGCTTTAAACCATACAAGCTCTTCTTTAATTTGCAAGACATTTTTCTCCTTACCTTTTACTTCATACCCCTTTGGTTGAAGCATGTAGATTTCCTCCTCTAAGTGACCGTGAGTGAATGCCGTATTTACATCCATTTGGTCGAGATTTAAATCATGAGCAGCCACAAGGCTTAAGACAAGCCTAATTGAGTTCATTTTTACAACAGGAGAAAATATTTCATTGAAGTCAATACCTTTCTTTTGAGAAAACCCTATTACCACAAGCCTAGACTTGTACCTTTTCTTCCCACCTTCTTCTTCCTTCAACTTGTATACCCATTTGTTTTGAAGTGCCCGCTTATCTTTAGGCAACTCAACCAACTCCCATCTTTGGTTGCGATGTAGTGAGTCCATCTTCACTGGAATGCTCTTCGTCCATTCTACTTTGGATTCGTGTTGTATAGCTTCTTCGTATGATTTTAGCTCTCCAGAATCTGAGATCAAGAGATGGTTGAAGGAAGGAACAAACCTTTCTGGAGGTCTACTTGCTCTTGTAGATCTTCGTGGAATAGGTTGAGGCTCCTCATTTGGTTGACATTGTTGCACATTGTCACCGTTTGCAGTCCTTGAGTCTTCACCGTCCTCAAGCTCCATGTCCTCATCACCCGTTTCTTTTGTTTGTTTTCTTTCCAAAGTAATCTTTGTACATATTTTGTTCGTTAAAAATTACATCCCTATTCCTTAAGATTTTACCATCTTTAGGATTCCATAGGCGATACCCAAAGTCACCTTCTCCATAGCCAATGAAGAAACACTTTTTGGACTTTGCATCTAGCTTTGATCTTAGGCTTCTATCTATGTGCATGAAAGCCTCACACCCAAACACTTTGAGAAATGCATAATTCACCGGTTTACCTGTCCATGCCTCTTTTGGAACTCCCAATCCAATGCGGTTGAGGGTGACCGGTTGATTAACTACACAGACGTACTTACAGCTTCCACCCGAAGCTGAAGCGATAGGCCTGCATGTAGCCACATGCTTCGTGCTCGCTCCATGATTGTCCTGTTCATCCTTTCCAAAATCCCATTTTGTTGAGGTGTCCTTGGGGTTGTCCTTTGCCTCCGAATGCCATTGCTAGCACAAAAGCTTTCAACAACTTGGCTGCAATATTCGCCTCCATTGTCGGATCTGAGCCATTTAACCTTGGTACCTGTTTTATTCTCCACAAAGGCTTTCCACCTTTGAAATATGGAAAACACATCGGACTTATTCTTCATGACATAAACCCATTTTTTTCTAGTCGCATCGTCTATGAATGTTACATAGTACAATGAGCCAACAAGTGATGGTGTACTTGCAGGACCCCAAATATCAGAATGAATCAACTCAAGTTTTTTATTTTTTCTTTCATTTCCTGATTTTATAAATTTTACCCTCTTTTGTTTACCATAAACACAAACTTCACAGAACTCTAAGTCCACTTCTTTCAAACCTTGTAGAAGCTTCTTTGTTTGAAGGATTTGCATTCCTTTGGCACTCATATGTCCAAGCCCGTAGTGCCACACCGCACTGTCAACTTCTGTAGTTGTTGCACAAGCTGAGGGTTGCGTGCTGATAGTACACTAGTAAAGTGTACCGACCTTTTCTCCCTTGGCAACCACCAACGATACCTTTGAGATCTTCCACCGTTTGTTTCCAAATGCAGTGTTGTGACCTTCATCGTCCAATTGTCCTGTAGAGATTAAATTTTTCCGAAGAGAAGGAACATGCCTAACATTTTTAAACTTCCATTTATTTCCGTTAACAGTTTTAACAGAAACTTTACCTTTGCCGACAATCTCACAAGCTTCATCATCTCCCAATTATACATACCCAAAATTACCTTTGGTGTAATCTTGGAAATGTTGCTTGTGTGGTGTCGCATGGAATGAAGCCCCGGAATCTACTATGCAGGAATTATACACATTGTCTAATGAGAGAATTAGAGCATCTTGCTCTACTTTACCTGCCACATTGGCCTCCGATGTTGGCTTGTTGTCTTGAGACTTTTTCTCCTTCTTCTTCTTGGACCAACAATCCTTCTTGAAGTGGCCTTCTTGCTGCAGTTCCAACATTCAAGAACTGACTTTGTGGGCGACTTACTCCGTCTTGAGCGATCACGACCCTTTTGGTTTTTGAACCTCTCCTTAGGCCTTCCTCTGGTTTTCGCTGACAGTGCAACACTTGATGATTCTCCTGTGCTTCTCCTTCGTATTTCTTCGCTTAGGAGAACACTCACAAGATCATCAAACTTAAGAGTATTTGTGCCAGAAATAGAATTACTTACAGCCATCACAAGGCTGTCCCAACTATCTAGTAGAGATGATAGTATAAGGAGAGCTCGCACTTCGTCACATCAAAATTGATTTTCATCGATCGAAGCTGACTTATGTTTGTGTTAAAGTCATCTAGGTGTTCTGCAACTGAACCATTCTCTTCCATCTTTAGATTGAACAAGCGCTTCATAAGAAATACCTTATTAGATGCCAATGGTTTCTCATAGAAGTCGTCAAGTGACTTCATCAAGTCCTCCGTGGTCTTCATCTCCGAAACATTGAAGGCCACCGTTGACGCCAAGCTTAACCGGATTGTTTCCAGTGCCTTTCAATCAAGGACAATCGATGCTTCATCTGCCATTGTTGTGGGCTTCTTCACAAGACCGCCTAGTGGCAAATAGAGGTCCTTCTGGTAGAGATAGTCTTAAATCTGCATCTTCCAATGTTGGTAGTTTTTTCCGTTGAACTTCTCAATCTTGAGCTTCCCTTCCTCCGCCATAACTCCCACTCAATTCAAGGAATCCTTTCCTTGAGATGCTTTAGCTACGAGCAAACCTTGCTCTGATACCAGTTGTTAAGAAATATGACGTAGCTAAATAGATATTTGAGTAGATTACTTAATGGAGAGTGATAGATTTCACACACAAGAGATTATAGATTAGAGAGAGAGAGAGAGAGAGAGAGAGAGAGAGAGAGAGAGAGAGAGAGAGAGTACACACGATATATGTGGTTCACCCAATGTGGGCTACGTCCACGGGAAAGAAGCCACTCAATGGATCTAGTACTTTAAAACAAGAAGTAGTTTACAAAGGGATTATACCCTTAATAGAGCTCCCGCCTTGCTTCACTCTCACCACCTCACACCCACCTTGTTGCATCAACTTCACACTATAAAATGTGTGTAGAAATGACCTCCTTTTATAGGCCAAAAGGGCTACCCTCTCTCATGAGAGGCAACCATGTGTATCCGCCCTTGTGTAGATAAGTCCAAATCAGACCCTCCAATCCGCCCATGTGTGGCCTAGCTTGAGAAGACAAGTCCGCTTTTGGATTCGGCCACCGGCTATTGAATTCGGCCACCAGCCACCATCCATTGACTTCCGACCACCAGCCCCCACCGGCCAGCCGGTCAACCGACCGGTCATTTTTCGACCACTTTCCGGCCGCCGCCCGGCCATAATATTCTGACGAAAAGGAATATTTCGGCGTGAAAGTTGGCCGTGAAAATTTTGGTTTCGGGCGAGTGATTTTTATTTCCGGTGAGTGATTTTTCTTCACGCACGATGGCTTTCCTCATAATGGGAGCCTTACAAATGTACGTTTTTACCACAAAAAATTACAAGGGGTAAATCAAGCTCTATACTTAACTCATTGAACGTTGGTGTTTTATCCCACAAATAGATGAAAATGCAGTAAACTCATGAGACATATACTTCCTTCCTCAATCTGAACGGAGGGTGTCATAGTACATCTAGAGACATTTTTAGCCATAACCAAAAATCTCTTGAAGCACATAAACACTTCGGACTTAGATTTAAGTAGATACACCCATGCATGCTTGGAGTAATCATCCATGAAAGTCACAAAGTAAAGGCAATCGTCCAAGGATGGAGTTTTCATGGGCCACAAACATCACTATGCACAAGTTTCAATCTGCATGTAGCCCGAACTAAACCATCCTTTGGAAACTTAGAATGCCACACTTCACCCAAAATATAGCCTTCACAAACATGCTTCGCAGGTGCTTGAAGAAGCAGCAAGGAAACAACCATATTAGATTTCTACAAATGCAGCACACTAGAAAAGTTCAGATGCCCAAAACGTCCATGCCAAACTTTTGTATCTGAAACGGTCTTTGAATCCACAATTGCATTCGTAAAATTTTGCCCACATTTGTCAGATACATCCCAGCTAGATGCAAAAATTTCATCACCAAAACTGAGATCATGAACTTTATATCTATTATCCACAAATTTCACGACACAACCAAGTCTAGCAAGTGTAGATATAGATAGAAGGTTTCTTTTGATCCTAGATACATACACTACATCAACAAGTGTGAAAGAACTGACATTTGTAGTAGTTAGCACCATCTTTCCAACCTTGACCAAACAAGAGGCATTGTTGGTAGAAGTAATTGTATTCCCATTAGAGACTACCTCGAGAGAGGTAAACAAGACACGATGAGAGGTAATGTGCTTTGTAGCACCACTATCAAAGTACAACACATGAGAATTTGTAGAGAAACTAGCATACATGCATCATGGAAAGAAGGATCATAAGTGCACTCTGCACTAAAATACCATTCTGCATCTACATCAACATCACAATCTCCTTTCACAGAAGAATTTACACTTGTAGTGGAACTAGCCTCTTTCTTCTTGGCCTCTTTTTCCTTCAATTTAGGACACTACTTGATCAAGTGATCATTAGCCTTACAATAACGACAAATAATTTTCCTGTTGCCCCTTTCACTAGAATTCCCAGACGAAGTGCTGCCAATAGAAGCATTAGGAACATGTGATTTGCCACTCGCTGAAGAACCATGAGAAGTGGCTACATTTCTATTACCACTTTTTCTTTGAGCAATAATGAAGGCTTGTTCAAGTGCATGTTGTTTAGTCCTGTTTTTTCTTGAAAGTAAATCTTGCAATAGCAATGTGCATAATGCATCAAACTTGACAACATCAAGATTTCCTTGGGTGATAAATCTCCAAGTACTAGCAAAAGTCTCTTAAGAATCTAGCAAAGCATCAAGAACAATCTGCACAAGGGAACCGTCAAAAATGACTTCGCTTGCAAAAATGAGTTGCTCATTTATATTCTTGATTCCAACAAGGAAAGTGTCCATGTCATCTTCCTCATGCATAATCTTTGATTCTAGCCCTTCATGCATCAATGTAATTTTAGCCTCATTACAACTTCCATAAAAGACCAGCCAGAATAACCCAAGCTTGTTTAGTTGATTTAGCTAAACGAGTGTGAAGATTAATAATTCGCTTCATAGATAATGCAATTAATGCATGAGAATGTGCATCTCTAGTATCCCAATAAGATTGCTTAGCCGTAAGCAAAATTTCTTTGGTGGCAGCAATCCTGCCACCAACCAAATCCTGAACCCTCCTCAACATTGCCTGTATCCATAGAACCAAGACATACATCAATGCCTTGCACAACATTCCAAATGCCCTTTGACACAATAACATGTTGAATCATGTAAGCCCAAATTGGGTAATTATCCCCATCCAATTTATCATCAGCAACAAAAATCTTGAACACATTTGTGTTGTTGTCAGCCATGGCGAGTGCCTACACCTGATGTGAAAATTACCCAAAAAGAGGAGAAACAAAGCAAGACCAACATGTGCTATATGTAAGGGACCTGGTATGCAAAAAACTGCACTGACAAAAATTCTACACAAAGGATGAAGTTGCCTACATAGTATTGCTTGAAGTGGAAACGGAGGCCAAAATTAGCTTGAATGGAAATTCCAAGTAGACCAAGCTCCACAACCTTTCTTGAAGTATTTTTCGATCTTTTGACACTCACCAAAGCTCACTAAAATATGAGAAAGTGAACAAACATGTGTTGGTGATGCTTGTAGCTAAGACTTAGAGTACGCAATGAAAATAGGGTTGTAGGGAAACACACACAGCTTGGAGAAAATGAATAAGTTTAAGGTATACAACAGAGAGTAGTATTTCTTAGTTCACAATAGAAAGATCAGTTAGCCCTAGAGTGATGGGTGTATATACAATGCACGTGGAAAAAAACCTCCTAGTGAGGGAGAAAATGCCCCAATGGTCTTAAGTGTGCTCACACATATCACTACCACATGTATATGGTAAAAATATGTAAAACAAATTTGCCTTGTCTAGCCATGAAGACACATTTTTGAGAATTTACATAAAGCTTGTATAGACAAAAAATTTCAAAGAAACACTTGAGGTGCTTAAAATGGTCTTCTCTTTTGGACTAATCCACATTGGTACAGGCAAAGTTGGTCGACCATAGAAGATGGTAGAGATAGGTATGTGAAAGTTAACAGGTGCATGGCAGAGAGCTAAAGCAGATGGAAAGAGCTTGGGCAGGTAGGTGGCCAACGGGTGTGTATGGTTGATGCGGTTTATAGACCAAGAAGGGCTCCAAAAAGGGCCAATTTGGGTGGAAGATGAAAGAGGTTCAAGGTGCAGTCTTTTTGCAGGAAATGTAGAGCTTGAATTTCTAAACAAGTAGGTTAAGATGGCTCATCAAACACGGTGTGTAAGATATGGCGGTTTGAATGTGCAAATGCATTGCAGATCTATGATGGACATGGAAGGTGATGTCGGGTGGTCAAAGTGGGTTTCAATGAATAGAAGTATAGAGATCATTATGGGGAGTATGTCAGTCTTTTTAAAACATCATTTCAAGTCTCGATGGTTACCAAGATATTTCTAGTTAAAGTTTTACAGGGGGGGCCAGTTCTATGCCAATTTGGCCACCTCGATCGGTGTGCCATTTGAGGATTTGGGACCCTTGCCAAGATTTGTATGCGTTCTATGCAACAAGGGGAGGCCATGGGATTTTACAACTCATCAACATCGAATCAAGAAGATATTGCAGGGTGAAGTTGGCAGCAGTCGGTTGTCGGACAATGCTAGAGAATTTTTGCCAGTTTTGATCAGATCGGCTTAGTGGCTTGGCGAAGAAGTATCATGGAGATGGAAGAGCTTAGAGTCGGGGTTGGTGGCTTCCAAGGTACCTAACAACGAGGACATTCCCTAAAAACATAACAAGGGCTAGACAAAGAACCATTGAATTGGAGGCTAGAGACTTCACCTTAATTGAAAACCAATTTTACAAAAGAGGGAAAGATAACCAACTCAAGATATGTACAACAAAAAATGAATATATACTTATCTTAGAATAGGCACATGGAGGAATTAGTGGAGGCCATTTTCCCGGTGATAAGAAAACTAAAATTGTCTTAACTGCTGGAATATGGTGGCCAATCTTGCACATGGACACGAAAGAATATATTAAACAATGTAATGATTGCTAGCGTATTAAAGTACCTATAAAAAATGATGAGATGCCACTACGGCCAATGATGGGTGCAAGGGCATTTGCTAAGTGGCGATTAGATCTTGTGGGACCCATATCACCACCTGCTTATAGATCCCATGCCCAAAATGGGATGAAGAAAAAGCCACACAAAAAGCAGATGCTAGAACCAATGCATAGTCTCTATACAAAAATGTCTTTGTAAGATATGGATTACCCATAGAAATTGTTAGTGATAGAGACACATTTCATAAATGAAGTTCTTGAAAATATTCTAGAGGAATTCAGGATCATTCATAAGAAGTCTACTCCATATCACCCACAAGACAATGGACATGTTGAAGCTACTAATAAAACACTTTGCATAGTCTTGACCAAATTTGTGATAGGATTCAAGAACAGATTTGGACCAGAAGCTACATTCTTCTTTATGGGCATATAGAGAGTGGCCTACAAGCCATCCATTGGCACACCACCTTACAATATGGTATTTGGTCTTAATGCCATTCAACGTATTGAATTTTAATCCCAACCTTGAGAGTAGCTAAATATTTAGAGTTGATAGGTCATGAATTTTTTTGGGCATGAGGAAGTTGGGAGGAGTGAGGAGGAAGTTGCCAAGTGTCATGGGGATTATTGCACATGGGAAAGGAAAAGGGAAAGGTGGAGGGTATATAGCCTAAAGGGGGAGTACCATTTAGGTGTATCACTTCATGCAAGCTTGGCTTGGTAGGCTTGTGGGCTCCTTGGGGAGAGATGGCGCATTTTCCAACTGTTCACACCACCTGTCCAGGCACCTGGTCAATTTTTTGGTCCTTCTCACGTGGGCACAGGGAGCAACTTACCCACCCTCTACTTGGGCCTTGGGTTAGTGCCAACCCTCCCCTTCCTTCAAGATTGGAGCCTTGTCCCTGAGCTTTTCATGCAACCCTCTCCCTCTCTAACCTTGTGGCAACTACTTCCAAATGTGGACCAGATTTATCCATACTTTACCTCTTTGCGAGCTGGCTCCTCAAGATCCATGACTAGCACCAGATGCAGACACTATCTGGCAAGAGTATCGTGTGTATGTGACACATCATCACGCCACATAGTTCTAGTTACTCTTTGAGCAGTTGGCATAGCAGAATCACACGATGACGTCGATTGTATTTCACCCGAGGACGTGATAGTAGTACTCAAAAATTAGATTGTAGCACTTTCAAGAAGCCTCGCATCACTCAATATTCACCTGGAGCTATAGCGGAATGAAAACAGTGAAAACGATGAACAACAGAGCAAACACAACTACTCAACAGTAGAACTTGAAGAGCATGGGACTCGACTAACTGAAATGAACCAGTACAGACTCTAGCATGGCAGGACACTCAGCTCCAAGCTCAAAACTCACAGGTACAATGGGGTGTCGAGGCTCAAAAATGTGCACGGATGGTGCAGAGGTGTTGTGCTTGAACTCAATACTTGAGACGCAATACACTCAACCATACAAAGTACATGATGATAGTGTACCGACAACTAGAACCAACCACACATATGTATCTCTTAAAGGACCACCAATGGCTAGCAAATATCCCAATCCAGCTAAGCCTATCTCCAAACTGAGGTGGTGGTGATCTTGGCCACGGTGTCCACTCGACCACCATTGGTATCACTTGCCACGTGTCACTGCCCAGTGTAATAAGAGTAAAGAAATACCGAAAGGGGCGCTAGTCTTTGGGGCCTACAGGGTGTCACTGCCTGCTTGGGAGCACTCTAGCTACCAAGTCGTGAAATGTCTTGAAGTGTTTAATTTTAGTCATAGGTTTATTCGTGAAGTTCCTTTGTGTCATAAACTTAAACAGTGTAAAGATCGGATAAAAGTTAAATTCTACCACCCTACGGGCCGGTTTCATGGTTCCGTTGCATTTTGTCATTTGTACACACGTTTGACAGTCTTTCTTGCGGATACATGCGATGATAAAAGAGTGCTAACCACACTAAATCATTTGTGACATGTATAGGATGCATGCAATCGAGGACGTTTGTGATTTCAAGAGGGGTGTATGTCACGAGACTTTGACAACCACTATATAAATTTGTTGGTTTCTTCCCCTTGATTTTTATTTAATTTTTGGGACCCTCTTGTTGACATCAGAAATGCCCGAACATTGCATGGCGAGTGTGAGACGGCCGTTGGCCGAGAGTTTTACCCGCAGGAGTCAAGGCCAGGCAGCCAGGAGATGGTTCTGCCGATTGGCACTACAATCCAACTAGTAAAGAAGTCGCTAGGCTCAGTTAAAGTTATTTAGGCGACTTTAACTTAGGCGCCTCGGCAGGACTTCATAAGTTGGTAGGTACTAGGACTTAAACCAAAAGGAGAAAACTGGACACATAGCAATAGGAGAGCAAACTACAGGCCAACTCAACTTCCAGAATGTCTCATCCCTACAAGGGGGCGCCCATTTTTGAGGCTAGAGGCTCATTTGAGTTATTATGCTACATAGTGTGTGTGTTAGTAGTGGGTGCACGTGATCACAACTCTAATGGAAAGCTTGCTTCTCCCTTGTCTCATGCAACACGATAATTTGCTCTCGTGCATCTCTGTCTCTCTCCCGTTTGCACATATAGTAATGCCCCACTAGTAGGGCTTCTCAAAATTCCATGCACAGGTTTGGGGTTCTATGCGCGTTTGCCAAGGCAAGAGCCTTTTGTACAGGAACCGTATTAGCTAATTGCTAATCCCCTTCACGTACGCACAGTTCCATTGCGAAGGAATGCACCAATGGAGAGTTTTCTCGTGTGAAAACTTGTCCGATTTACAGGGGAAGTGTCCCATTGCGTGCGGGAGCTTCTAAGACACGCGTGGACGTGTTTGCTCCACTAAAAATGATGCAACACAAGGAATTACAGCCTGCTGTGTTTTTTTGCAGGTTTAGGGTTTTTCACCTAAACTGCAAGGTAATGCCAGGGGAGGCTCAGGAAAGCCTTGGGTGCTTGTACATACAGTTTGGAGAAATTTCCCACGAGGAATCTCGTCTAATTCAAAGGGCAAGTGACCCTACAAGTGCGGGAGCTCAAGGGCTACCCACAGGATTGGTTGGCACGCGGCGCAAAATAGAGAATTACAGCTTGTTGTAATTTTTTGTTGGTTTAGGGTTTTGGCCAGTTTTGATTCGTACATGTCCGAGGAGCTTTGAGGAAGCTACGAAATCACCAAACAGGTGTTTTGGTGTAAATTGGAGGCCAAAACGAGAGATTTCTGTATGCTGTCTACCCACAGGATTGGTCAGCACGCAGCACAAAACAGAGAATTACAGCTTGCTGTAATGTTTTGCTGGAATAGGGTTTTGGCCAGTTTTGACTCCTACAGGTCCGAGGAGCTTTGAGGAAGCTACGGAATCACGAAACAAGTGTTTTGGTGTAAATTGGAGGCCAAAACGAGAGATTTCTGCGTGTTGTAATTTCTCATCAGGTTTTGTAAAGTGCTCTAAAGTGCGTGGAAAGTTGCTTTTTACTTGGGATTTTGACCTTGGGGGCTTTTACGTTGGTTATGTTGCCGAAATCGGGCTAGAGTAGGGGAATTTCAGTCCGACAAAAGTGGGATAGCTTGTATAGGTGTACAGTTTTTTCTCAAGTGTAATAAGAATAAAGAAATATCGAAAGGGACGCTAGTCTTTGGGGCCTACAGGGTGTCGCTGTCTAATTGAAAGTGCTCTAGCTACCAAGACGTGAAATGTCTTGAAGTGTTTAATTCCAATCATAGGTTTATTTGTGAAGTTCCTTTGTGTCGTAAAGTTAGACAGTGTAAAGATCGGGTGAAAGCTTAAGTCTACCGCCCTACGGGCCGGGTTCACTAGCCCTCTCTGAGTACATGGTAAGGTGATGACCTGCCAAGACACTTTGGGCCAGACTGACTAAGTGTCGCGTCCTCACCACAAAAAATTCATTATCAGCCTCTCCAGCTGGCTAATACAAGAACTTGAGAAGATCCAACAGGACATGATACACCACATAGTAGCCAACAACACCTGGTTGGCCATTACCACTCTTATCAGCCAAAGAGAGCCGTGAAAAACTCCAATGTAGCAGCCTCCTCCTAATAAATAGAAGGAGAGGAGCAATCTGCTGCTCCGGAGACAAATCCAAGCCAAGTTGACAACCCAAATACCCTACAGAAGTCCTTGGGGGTATCCACATGAAGCCCTTGCCTGGCGACCAATTAGGCGTAGGAGCACTACCAACCCAAAAAGCCACAGTCTTTCTCCAATTGATCAGTGCCTCTGATGCACAACAAAACACCTGAAGAGCCTTCTATAGCGGGAATACTGTGTCGTGCTCTACTCCTGAATGCAATGTGCATGAAATCTCACTCCAACATAATGAAAACATTGTAGATGACGATGAACAATATAGCAAACTAGTAACTCAATAGAACAACAGACTCAACAGTAGAACCTGAACACCATGGGACTTGACTAACTCTGATGAACCAGTACAGACTCTGGTAAGAGAGTACTCTGTGCTCTAAGCCCAGAACTCACGAGCACAATGGGGGTGTCGAGGCTCAAGATGTGCAGGGAGGGTGTTGTGTGATGAAGACTTGACTTGACGCTAGACTCAAGACTCACAAACCATCTAAAACAGTATATCAGACTAAAGAAAATGTGAGAATATATACAACCCCAAAAGAGCAACCAACAGATAACATCAAATGTAATATCTCTGACTGTCCAGTTGCACCTATCTCCAAACTGTGGCGGAGAAGAACTGGCATGGTGTCCTCTAAACCACCACTCATGCCACGTATCACGTGCACCAAGTGTGAACCTACGACCAACTGTAAATGTCTTGTCTTTCTGTATAGAGTGACACTATAGCCTAGCTACACCTGTGCAGATTGGCGTCATGGCCCTCCAAGTACATGTCTGAGTCGTCAGCAAACTCACGTCAAGCAACTCGTCTCCCTAATAGGGAGCTCTAAACGATGCAAACCAACCTCCTGTGAAGTCAGAAATCTACTCATCGCCTAATCATAGAAGAGAAAGAGGAAAGGGATGAGAGGGCAACCTTGTCTAACCAAACGCGTGAGCAAGAAATGTTCCCCTCTTCCCCGTGCTAAGAGCACCTGGCTGAGCGCACATCTCTAGGGAGCCGACACCCATCTGATCCAAGCATCAAATAAGCCCATCCTGTTTAGAATACCTCTTGAAAATCCAACTCAACTTTGTCACAAGCCTTCTCAAAGTCGAGGAGGAGTATCACAAGATCCTCTCCTTGAAGACGTGCTAGGGCCGACGCCTCCGAGCAGGTAAAGATGTTGTCAAGGATACTGTGCTCCTTGACAAAACATGTCTGAGTCTCATGTAGAATGCTCTCAAGTAGTGGTTGAATTCTCAAAGTTAGAGCCTTTGCTAAGATTTTGTAGGCTGAGTTGAGAATAGTGATGGGTCACCACTGCCAAATCTCATCGAAGGAACCATTAGGAGGAAATTGCTTCACTGGAGTTCGACACTACTCTCTGTGGCAGGCAAAGTTGTAGTGGCCAACCAGGTGCTGTTGGCTACTATGTGGTACATCACATCTTGTTGGATCTTCTCGAGCTCCTGTATCAACCAGCTAGAGAGGCTGTTTAGGAACTTTTTGTGGTTAGGGCGCGACATCCAGTTAGCCCGAGCTAAAGTGGCTTGGGAGGTCATCACCTTACTATGTTCTCGGGGGGGAATTGGGGATCATTTGCCCAGCACAACAGAGCAAAGCCCTCCTTGGGAAGTTTGTGGTTCGAGGATTGCTCCCAAGGGAGGAGCCCTAGAAAGAGTTGTTGCTTCACCATCTTCGAGCTCAAGTCCCCCATGTGGGCGGCCCTTGGAGCCCTTCTATCAGGTGGATTTTTACAAAGATGCCCAGAGTTGGTATGAGCAGAAGACTAGAGGATCGGTTTGCTGTGAGCCTGCTTAGGTCTTGGGAGCATCTGAGAAGTGTCCTGGAGCAGCATCAGCCCACTTGCACGGAAGAGTGCTTGAGGCAGGCAACCCCTTTTTTGGAACCCCATGGTCAGCCCGAGAGAGGCCACCTGGTTGGTAGTAGGCCTCATGTTTCTTGGGGTCCCATGGCAGAGGATCCAACCCCCACTCTCGATGATTGGCTTTCAGTTTTCAGGATTGTCCGAGGAGGCTTAGAGCATATAACTAGGAGGCATGAGGGGGTTGCAAGCATGTGCCAAGATATTACATAGGCTCTACCGGATGAGTGGTTCATCCCTCTAGAGGGAGAAGCTTCCAAATGGATGGAGCCTTCACTCGACCGTAGGTCCTCATCGCAGTTCGTACTTGCTCAGAGTCCATACCCCACATGTTCTTTGAGGTTCAGGGAGAGGATCGCCTTCACAGACTCTCGAGGCTCCACAAGTTGGAGAGTGTTTCTTTCAGAGGATACGAGTTGTGGGCATGTGCGGGAGAACCTGTGTCATAGATCCTGACCCAACAGATCTAGAGGAATCCTTTCTCTTCAAGCGATCACCCTAGGATTCCCTTTTTCTAGTACACAGTTCGACTGGGTTGTCTCATAGTGGCAGCACAGAGGGAGGCTTGTCCTGTTGCATCATTTCATTGGCAGGAGGAGCGTCTCACAACTGATTTCTTGTCAGGTTTTTGGGAGCGGTTGTGGGACTGCAGGCAGTCGAGGAGAGTTACTATGTTTCAGTGGCTAGTTGCACACAGAGCTACAACAGTTGGGAGATGGCTAGCACACGGTGGCTTTTTGGTAGCCTGTGTAGCTCGTGGCCATCCTTTGGAGAGTCAGCATCACTGTCTGTGGGATTACCCCATGTCGCAACAAGTTTGGATTCGGGTTCTTCGGTTGACGCTAGCTCTTTCCACAACCCGATAGTACACTTGGGGTGCTGCAGTATGGTCCATTCTCATGGATCTTGCACTCCGTTTTGAGTTGTCTTCCAACAGCAAGATGATCGTTATCCAGGGGGGCTGATCCACACTCCAGCTTGCCACAGAGCTTACCCCCAAGAAGTGGTGCAATGAAAGATGTGATGGGAGCTCGTTTGTGGTGTGACGCTCTGGTTCATTTGGTGGGACCGCTACTTCCGCATCTTCAAGGCTTGCTCTGTTCCACTTGGCAAAGACTGTTCGCGACTTCTGGCTAGAGCTGATTCACACTCTCAAGGGTCAGTTTGAGAGACTCCAAGGCAGCTCTGATCGCATGTGGGAGCACAGAGAGGCTTTCCTGCGACTCTGGCGCCCAGGGCCCTTCTTCACCATGGTCCACGGTATGCCGAGATAGCACTACCACCAGTGTGGCTTTTTCCTCCTCCCATTTTGTGATTTAGCCCTCATTGTACATATTTTGTTTACTCACTGGGAGAGTCTCCCCTTACTTTTGATGTAGCCCTCTCTAGTGGAGGTGGTTTGTAGCCCTATGGGAAGTTTTATTGACTAATGGAAGGATCTTTTTAAAAAACATGATGCTCCTGAAGCATCAGAATATCAATCATACCACCCACAAGGCATCTCTAAAGCTCGTGGCGCAAGTGGCCCCTGTGGCGCTGAAACTGGGGCCCACCTAAACCATGTACATTCCATGAGATAATCCTCATGGGATTTGTGAGAAAAGACCGATGCTCCAACAGCATCCAATCTTGCTATTTTCAAGGGCAGTTTGGATGGGGAGTAATCTGCATCCGAGTGGCCTCTAGACAAATGTATGTGAAGTGAGTGTCTCACCCAGGTCCAAGCAGAGCGTGCAGTACGTAGGGCTACATCCTCTGTGAAAGAATCCTCATGTACAAATACATAGCAAGGGGGACTCTTGAGTGTTAGCAAACAAGTGCACCACAATGTGCCTACATCCTATTGCATCCGACGGCGTCACAATTAACTTGGCTAGAGGCCAAAGTGTGTGTACCAAATCTATCACCCCCAGGTCCCGTGTGTGGTGTGAGAACTCAACAGCCTAGACCTGGAGCCAATCAAGAACTGTGTGCAAGATCCACTATGTGTGACGCACAACGGAACGGAGAAACCTAGCGCTGTATCCAAAGCCTCGGTGCCTCGAACTACTAGAAAAAGGACGTGAACTCGAAAGCAAGCTGCCTCAAGGTCGGGAGAAGGGTCACAAGAAAGCGTGGAAAATTGTACTCGAAAAATTTTGTTTGCCACTATCAAAACTAGTCAGCCCACGAGGGATTGTTGCAAAAGAAGAGTTATGAACCAGAATTGCAGTCCTCAAGTAGGGTTGTCCCTCTTGAGCCATGCGGCTCGTAGTGAAAGCACTACCAAGAGAGCATCTAGCTGCGGATGTGTGTCCAGTCCTCGATGTCGGAGGAGTGTGGGATAGGTCAAGTGATGAGGCTGAGCGCCTCGCAGGGGAAAGGGAGGTGGGGTGGAGAAGGGGGAGGGGGGGAAGGTGAGGGAGGTGGAACAAAGGAGCCTGAAGGTGGAGGAGAGGAAGGTGGTGGCCGCGGTGAAGTTGAGGTGGAGGGGGGCTCCTCAGAAGACTCGTGTTGTATGGGGTCAAAACGGTTCCCTGTCGAAACTTAATGTTGATGAGCTGCAGGAGGTCGGCCACAAGGGGGGTAGTTTGGTGAGCCAGTACCTGTCGACGGCAGCCGCGCATCTGCTGCCAGTCGCCAGCAGGCTGATGGTTGGCCTCTGTGGAGGTACCAGCTTGTGTGTCTTGGGTACTTGACTTTTGGGCATTAAAAGCATTTTAAAGACATCTTCCATTTGCATGGAGCTATAACTAAGAGACAATCTCTGTTTTACAGTTGTTTGTTCCTTTTCCTAAATGAGTCAAGGGGTATGTCGATTATGGGACTTCCACCTAGGTTCTTGGGGGTGGATTTCTTGCGCTTTGGTGTTGACTTCTTTTGCAATGGAGGTGATCCACAGCCTCATCCAACGCCTCACCTTTTTTGAGCACCCTTGGGGATGCTTTGGCACTCGTGGAGAACACAACAGCCTTTTTCTGGAGTTAGTTGTTGCCTAGGTGATTTGACTGCACTAAACTTTGCAGTAAAGATGTCTTCAATTTTTCCTCGTAGTTCATCCCCTAAGGCAGAGTCTACTTCATGGGCTGGTTGCACCCTCGGGGTAATTGGCTCATCCTTCCTTGTGGAGTGCATCATCTTGTTTGAGCAAGCTTGGGAGGCTCACCATACGATGTGGGTCGAGATCTCCTGCGAGGACAGGCCTTCGCTAAGTGGCCTATCTGCCTGCAAATGAAGCCCTGGTTCAAGAGTCCCGAATACTCCACCCTCTGGCGTAACCAACCCCCACTCACCCTAGGTAGAATGATGTAGTGTGCAGCGGAATGAATGTTTTTTTTTCTCAAGATTAGTGATCTTTATTGCTCAAGGTTCCTTTTAGTTCTTAGGGAAAGAGAGAGATTTCCGTCTTATGGAGAGTGCTATGATCACGAACAAAGTGAGTGGATTGTGTGTGCAAGTGAATGAGACTGAGAGAAGGAGAGAGAAAAGATACGACACCCGAGAGGTTGTAAAACCCTCCTCCGAAGGCCCCACTCTCATCGGCGAGAGTGGTCTACTTTGATTGCACAAAGGTGTACAATGCGTATGCAATGGACTGATGCAATGGGACTATGCCGATGACGACGACGGTGGTGACGACGACAACTTGGGCTTAAACTGTGGATCTTCTATATGCTGAATTTCTTGGACTGTTTCGGGCTGAAAATGGACTGTTTTGTCGCTGTGGTTATGGCTGAAAATGAAGGGCTCTTGTCGGGTTCTGCTGGGGCAAAAATGTTGAGAGGCTGGACCTCTCAGGCTGCGTTTTGCCCTGTTTTTGTACCTGCTGAAAACGCTGATTTGGGGATCTATTCCATGCGGAAAACGCTGGTTATGCACGCACATACATGCTGAAAATCGTTGTTGTGAGAGGGCTCCTAAAGCTGAGCAAAACGCTAATGTGCTAGTGATCTTCAATTCCAAAAACGCTGGCTCTTGGGCTGCCTGAAGGGGGATCAAAAACGCTAGGGTGCCTGGTTGGCTGGCGTTAGTGAGGGCTGCAAAAACTCTGGCTTGGGGCAGATGCTTGGTGAGCACAACGCTATGGAAGAGGCTGATCTGCAAAGGGAACAAGCGCTAGAAGAAGGAAGCTTCAAGGCGATGCTTCTGCTGGAAATCCTCGCGAAGAAGGAGGTCCAACAATGCTGGGGGGTGCTGGGGGGGGTACTGTTGAGAAGTTGCATGTTGAACGGTGTAATGGAATTGGCCTATTTAACTTGAGAGTAGCGGAAATTAATGAAAGTACTTTTGAGAAATGACTGTGTGAGCATAGCGGGTGAACATAGTTGAAGATAGCAACATAATCATAGCAATTAGTTAACTTGGCATGAACAATACTTTTGCAAGAGAGAGAATTTAGAGAACATGACAACAGTTGAGGACCGGATTTATGTGGAGCCGGTCCCCCCTCCAATAGGCATTTGTATTATGATTTCTCCGATTAAGAGAGACTTGTTACAATACAATCTTTGTGTTCCTTGTGACCTAGGTGATGCAATGAAGATGGAAAGCTTCATGCATCACAAACATAACATAAACTTGAAGAAAGCTTTAACTATCCGAAGCCTCAATCCCAAGACCTCAAACACCTTCGAAGGTGGAGAGAGCTAGCAGGGAATGAGGGTAGGGAAGAGGAAGAAGAAACATTTCATAGGAGAAAGAATTAGTTCCTCACTTATCATAACTCTTGTTGCTAGCATACATAATAGCATAGTAATGAAGAAGAAGGAGATGGCAAGCTTAAGCATTGAAGCATGGCTCTTGGTTGGATTTGCACTCCATATCCAAGAGTGTTGGTGTAGGCCCTCAACCTCTACTTGCTTGGAGAAGGAGAGGGAGCTCTTGCACTTTCCATAGCACACAATGAGAGTGTTTGTGAGTGTGTGTGGGTGAGTATACCCCCTAAGCAACCCCCTAGCTTGCTTGGGTCGACCCCCCCTTGTAGCTCATGCTTGAAGCTCATTGGACCCCTCCAGGCCTAGCCAATCACAAGCAGGAGGCATTACAAGCAGCAAGGTAGCCTTGAGACAAGTATCCCCCTTTCCCCTTTGAGAGAGAGGGCTAGATAAACGCTAAATCAATTAATTAAATCTCCTAAATTATTATTGGACCCCTTGGGTGGCCAACCAATAGGCTTCAGGCACACCATGAGGGCAACATGAGGAGGAACTTGACAAGTGTCCCTTTTGCTTTCTTTGTACCATGCATGACTTGTGTGAGTGTGTGGGTGTTCTCTCTCACCCCCCCTCATGTAGGGCTCGCCCCCTACTTGTAGGGATTGAATCTTTGACTTTTTGACACCTCAAGCCCCTCATACATAGGCCCAATTCCCACCACAAGCTTGGCTCATAAGCACTTTAAGCTTGGGCTGGGTTCTTACCTCAAGTGAAACCCTAGCATCTCAATCATGTCAAGCACCTCAAGCATCAAGCACCTCAAGCACCTTAGTCATCAAGCATGACAACCAGGACAAGCACCTCGAGCTGGGTCGGGTTCCCGCGTCTCAAGCTCAGCCCTAGCTTACCTAAGATCAAAGGCCTTTTACACACATTATTGGAGGTCTTCAATGAAGCTAACCCTAAGGTCTTATGCTCCATTTGTTAGCCTTGCTCTTTGATAGACCATCTCTCATTTGGGCCCCTTTATCATCGGTCCCGTGTTGAGATAGATCTATAAGCACATGTCTATATCTTAGCACTTGTTCTCGTTTATTCTCCCACATTAAGTGATCAATTTAATATGAGAAAATCATTTGGGTTGTTTAGATATTAGATATTAGATATTAGATTTTATGACATTACCTCTCTCTTGAAATCATAGTCGTCCTCGACTATGAGGTAGAAGAGATAAAGCCTTAGTCATTGGTCAATTTTACTTAGCGGGTAGAGGATCCCTTTTTACCCTACGATATCTTTCCAAGATGGATGACTAATCCATTTGGTGCTTGGGAGACATAGCTACCGAAAGCATGTCTACTCTTTAGTCCATTTCATTTTCCCAAAGTAGAGTGACAAATTCTACTTGGTGTTTGAGAGACGGCGTCATCACAAACATGATTCAAAGCACGCATACTAGTTAAATTTGTGCACAATTAAAAAGAGGACTAGTCTTATAAGACAGAAAAATGAGTCATTTAAAAGAAATTTGTACATTTGCTTACTCTAATGTAGCATTGTAAGCATTGACAAGGTTCATACTATCCTTAAGCTGTATTCCTTGCATCCATCTAGCATCTTCAAAAGGATAATTTTTGAACTTAATAAGATACCGACGGATAATCTTACCATGTTGTAATACCTTGTCTTCATGCCAAAGAACAGCTTCGGGTTGTAGCACCTCTTCTTGGTCTTCAACTTCGGGAGGTTCTTCAATAATTGGTTCAGTTGGTGGATCTCCTTTGTAGGGCTTAAGTAGGCTTACATGAAAGGCATTGTGTATGAGCCAATGGTTGGGTAACTTGAGTTGATAAGCCGTCTCATTGATGGGCTTTAAGATTTGGAAAGGACCATAGTATCTTTTTGCTAGTTTAGCATAATACTTTTGATGGCCCGTAGGATTTTTGCCCGTCGTTTGCCTTAATCGAGCCTTAGGAAACTTGAGTAAGACCCAATAATTTTCTTTGAACATTAAGGCTCTTCTGTGCTTATCAGCAAAGCAGCTTTTTGTCTTTGTTGAGAGATGGATATGGCCTCCCTAATCTTTTGAAAAGATTCTTGTAGGTCACGACTATACTCATCCGCGGCAAAGATCTTCCCATGTACTTTGAGTAGCAAGGGACTTTTAGGTCTTCCCTCAATGATCTTAAAAGGTGCTTTTCCCGTAGAAGTATGTACAATATTATTGTAGGCATACTCTACAAGAGGTAAATAATTTTTCCATTGTAAGCATTGATCTACTTCGGTAACATAAGTCTTGAGTAGATCGAGTATCGTAAGATTGGCTATCTCACTTTGGCCATCCGTTTGTGGGTGATAGGCCGAAGAGAAATTCATAGATTTTCAAAGAGACCTTTCCAGAAATTACTAGTCATTCTAGAATCTCTATCTGACACAATGGATGTGGGTAATCCATGGTGCTTGAAAATCTGAGATATGAAGAGAGTTGCCATTTGATGTGCCTTAATAGTCTTTTTGACAGGAATAAAATGTGCTTGCTTGCTAAACCTGTCAACTATGGTCCATATTCTTGTATTCCCATGGATAGACTTGGGTAATCCAAAGATGAAATCCACAGATATACTCTCCCATGGTGAATTTGGAATAGGCAATGGCTGTAGTAATCCAGGTTTCTTCCCTCTATCATACTTGGTCTTTTGGCATACTACACATTTTGAAACATACTCTTGTATGTCCACTGTCATGGTAGGCCAATAGAAGTACGTCTCTACTCCTCGGAGATTAGGTTGAATACCTCTATGCCCTGCATATGGAGGAGCATGGGATTCATACATAACTTTCTCACGAAGGGAATGGGTAACACATAGCCTATTGCCGTGGAGAATATAACCATCCTGCAAGGTGAATGGTTCCTCTTTCTTCCCCAAAGCAAGGGCTGACATTATGTCTCTAAAGTCAGGGTCAGTAGCATACTCATCTATCATAGAGGATAGATCATTGTGAGTAGCTATAGACACCGCATTAACTTTGGGTCGTCGTGAAAGTGCATCGGCCACTTGATTGTGCTTACCAGCTATGTAGCAATATGGAAATTAAATTGCGAAAGAAAATTTGCCCACCTCATTTGTTTGTCGGAAAGCTTGGTTTGCATCATGAAATACTTGAGACTTTGGTGGTCGGTTCGTAGGATAAATGGAGTCCCCAATAGGTAGTGCTTCCATGTGTCTAGGGCATGTAGAACAGCTAAAAGCTCTTTCTCATAAATGCCCAAGACTCATTCATCAATATTGAGCCTTCGGCTCTCATATGCTATGGCATGCCCTTCTTGAAGCAAAACTGCTCCAAGGCAATCACCACAAGCATCACATTGGACTTCAAATGGCTTTGAGAGATCCGGAAGCACGAGGGCTGGTTGGGAAGTAAGCTTCTCTTTGAGCTTTTCAAAAGCATTTTTCTCCTTAGCAGTCCACACAAACTTAACGTTCTTCTTAGTTAAGTCGTGTAGTGGTCCTGTTACTTGAGAGAACTTTGCTATAAAGGGTCTATAGTATGCGCACATACCAACAAAGCTTCTTAGCTCATGTAGATTTCTTGGGTTAGGCCATGCTTTTATTACCTCTAACTTTGATGGATCCATTTGGATACCATCTTTAGAGATAATATGACCTAGGTATTGAATCTCTTGTAGGAAGAATTCGCTTTTCTTTTGGTTGAGAAAAAGCTTGTTCTCCCTCAATGCTTGAAAAATCACTTGGAGATGTTGCTTATGTTCCTCCAAAGACTTGGAGTAGATGATGATATCATCAAAGAACACTCCAGTGAATTTGCGGTATGGTCTAAAACTTTTCTCCATCAAACGATTGAACGTAGCTGGTGCATTAGTCAAGCCAAAAGGCATGACTAGATATTCATAAAGACCAAACGTTGTGCGAAATGCTATCTTTAAGATATCTTTATCCACTATCCTTATTTGATGATAGCCACTCTTAAGGTCAATCCTTCTGAAGTAGGTCGAGCCTTGTAGCTTATCAAACAGATCTTCTACCCGAGGTACGGGAAATCTCTTTTTGATAGTGATATGGTTTAGTGCTCGATAGTCCACACACATACGGTATGTACCATCTTTCTTTTGCACTAAAAGGATTGGAGAACAAAAGGGAGAGGAACTAGGCCTCACCATCCCTTTGTCTACCAGCTCTTGTACTTGCCTCATGATCTCCTCTTGTTGAGCTTGTGAGACTCGATCAAGAGGCTTGTTAGGTGGTGAGCTTCCACGAAGGATCTCAATACGATGGTCATCATCCCCTTGTTTTGGAGGTAAGTCCATAGGGATATCATCAATGAACACATCTTCGAATCCTTTTAGAAAATTAGATAAGTCTAACTCTTCTTGATTCCTACCATTTACATTTGATGAAACATTAGTATCTTTTAGAGACTCTTTGACAAAAATCATGTACGCAGAAACTGAGCTCTTCATTAAATTATCAAAGGAAAGAGGATTTACAAGTGGAATAGTGCGACCACGCTCACTAGCATCTATATACATGTTCTTTCCCCTGTAGGTGAAGTAGATTCTCCTTTCAGGGAACTTCATGTTGGCAGCCATGCGATCGAACCATGGTGCCCCTAGGATAACATCCTCATGTTGGAGAGGAGAGATGAAGAAGTCGACATAGCTTTGGACATGAAGCCTCAACTTCCCAATCAAGGGAGTAATGGAGGCTTGTTGTTCCTTGAAAGTTGCATCAACCACTATTATATCTCCCATCTCAAAAGCTTGAATGCCCAACTTGGTGGCCAACTCCATTGATATGAAGTTAAGAGTAGAGCTAGGGTCAAACAAGATGAAGGCATCATGCTCTCTTACCTTTCCCCAAGCATAGGAAAGTGATGATCCTTTGCAATGAGCATCCTCTTTTGGAGCTTCGATGGTGGAAGCCCTAGGAGTCTCATTGCGAGTATTCTTCTTGGGGCAAGAACGATAGCCATGTCCTTGCTCCCCACACTTGAAACACTTATGATCCTTGCGAAAAGCTTCAAGCTCTTCAGGAGAGAGTTTTTTTTAACCTTTGTAAACTCCCTTCTCCTTGGACCAATTGTTGTTGTTGTTGGAATTGACTTGGGAAGTATTTTGAACATTGGTTTTCCCCTTTGCATCATTTTTGTCTTTGTTTTCCATGGGCTTGACATTACGTCTAGCCCCTTGATGGAAATTGATGCGTGAAGCAACCATGGTGTGATGGATTACTTCGCTAATAGTACCAGGACATTGAGAGTTGATGTATTTGGCCATCTCTTCAGGTAATCCCGCACAGAATTGCTGCCTTTGCTCGGCCAAGTCTATCTTTTGAAAGACAGTAGCCTTGAGATGTAAATCCCAAAACTTTTCTACATATTTGTGGATAGACTCATGGGAGAGGAGCTTCAAGCTTCGCCATTCGGTAAGCACTTTGTCCTTTGCATCGCTTGCAAGGAATTGCTTCATGATGGAAACTCGTAGAGTTTTCCATGTCTTTGGGGCTTCACCATTTCCACGAAGGCTAGCCCACCATTGACGAACTAATTTTTGGAAGTGCATAGCTACATGGCGTAGCTTAGAGGACTCTGTGAAGCCCTCATCTCCAAAGGCCGCATCAAATTGCTGGATGAAGGCCAACACTTTGTCGGTAGCATAGAAGGTGCCATCATAGGTGAGAAAAGAGATAATCTTTCCTCCCTCCTTGAACTTCTTTAGCTTTTGTGACCTTCGCCATGCAGGAAATGGTTTGCGATGTCCTCCCCTCTTGTATTCTCTAGGAGAATAACCATAACTTTCGTCAGAAGAGGAGGAAGGTGAACAAGAAGGAGAAGAGGGTGACCTCTTCCTAGCCCTTTTCTTCCTTTGTTTCCTCTCTTGCCTTTCAAAGTGATGAGGAGAAGGACAATGTGTTGATCTTTTCCTCTTGGGAGGAGTGGGCAATCGTCTAGACTGCCGTCTTCATGGAGCCACATCTTGAGAGGAACTTAAACTTTCATTGCTTTCTTGCTCTTTGGATTCCTCCTCTCGAATGGGAGAGAGTCTTCTCAAGAGGCCTCCTAAGCTCTCTCTCCTCTTGGAGAGGAAGGGAAATTCCATAAGCACGAAGTTGTTGAGTAACTTCGGCTTGCAAAGCAGGGTTGCCCAAAGCTTGCTGTAACCTAGTGACGAGATAATTCACAATCATGGGAGCATCATCATTAGCACCTTCATGTGCAAAATCAAAGCTATCAATGTTCATTCTACTCTCTTGATTATTGTCAGCCATGTTAACAAAATTTATGTATGTACTTAGTGTATGCTTTAGCAATTCAAAACCTTAGTTGCCACTCCTCTTAGCCTTTGAAAATCGGCTCTTAAGTATCTACACCCACGCCTCAAAGTGGTTAACTATAGAGAGTAGAGGAGTAGGTCTAACATAGCAGAGTTACCAAGGGCTAGCTCCTTTCGGACTTCTTATGGCTCAATAATGGTAAAGCCATAGGCAAGTCTAAAAAGACTCCATTATTAAGTCCAAAGCTCCCGAGGTGTGCACCATCCCCCACATAGTGGGCTCAACAAAACCGATAATAGATCCCACTTCCACTTACCCTAATATAATTAACAACATCAACCATTTATACGCTAATTAAGGGCCTCTCTTCTTAAGGAAGAAAAGAGAAACCAAATGCTCTGATACCAATGTAATGGAATTGGCCTATTTAACATGAGAGTAGTGGAAATTAATGAAAGTACTTTTGAGAAATGACTGTGTGAGCATAGCGGGTGAACATAGTTGAAGATAGAAACATAATCATAGCAATTAGTTAACTTGGCATGAACAATACTTTTGCAAGAGAGAGAATTTAGAGAACATGACAATAGCTGAGGGCCGGATTTATGTGAAGCCGGTCCCCCCTCCAATAGGCATTTGTATTATGATTTCTCCCATTAAGAGAGACTCGTTACAATACAATCTTTGTGTTCCTTGTGACCTAGGTGATGCAATGAAGATGGAAAGCTTCATGAATCACAAACATAACATAAACTTGAAGAAAGCTTTAACTATCCCAAGCCTCAGTCCCAAGACCTCAAACACCTTCGAAGGTGGAGAGAACTAGCGGGGAATGAGGGTAGGGAAGAGGAAGAAGAAACATTTCATAGGAGAAAGAATTAGTTCGTCACTTATCATAACTCTTGTTGCTAGCATACATAATAGCATAGTAATGAAGAAGAAGGAGATGGCAAGCTTAAGCATTGAATCATGGCTCTTGGTTGGATTTGCACTCCATATCCAAGAGTGTTGGTGTAGGCTCTCAACCTCTACTTGCTTGGAGAAGGAGAGGGAGCTCTTGCACTTTCCATAGCACACAATGAGAGTGTTTGTGAGTGTGTGTGGGTGAGTATACCCCCTAAGCAACCCCCTAGCTTGCTTGGGTCGACCCCCCCTTGTAGCTCATGCTTGAATCTCATTGGACCCCTCCAGCCTAGCCAATCACAAGCAGGAGGCATTACAAGCAGCAAGGGTAGCCTTGAGACAAGTGTCCCCCTTTCCCCTTTGAGAGAGAGGGCTAGATAAATGCTAAATCAATTAATTAAATCTCCTAAATTATTATTGGACCCCTTGGGTGGCCAACCAATAGGCTTCAGGCACACCATGAGGGCAACATGAGGAGGAACTTGACAAGTGTCCCTTTTGCTTTCTTTGTACCATGCATGCCTTGTGTGAGTGTGTGGGTGTTCTCTCTCATCCCCCCTCATGTAGGGCTCGCCCCCTCCTTGTAGGGATTGAATCTTTGACTTTTTGACACCTCAAGCCCCTCATACATAGGCCCAATTCCCACCACAAGCTTGGCTCATAAGCACTTTAAGCTTGGGCTGGGTTCTCACCTCAATTGAAACCCTAGCATCTCAAGCATGTCAAGCACCTCAAGCATCTCAATAATTAAGCACCTCAAGCATCAAGCACCTCAAGCACCTTAGTCATCAAGCATGACAAGTAGGACAAGCACCTCAAGCTGGGTCGGGTTCCCGCGCCTCAAGCTCAGCCCTAGCTTACCTAAGGTCAAATTACCTAAGGTCAAAGGCCTTTTACACACATTATTGGAGGTCTTCAATGAAGCTAACCCTAAGGTCTTATGCTCCATTTGTTAGCCTTGCTCTTTGATAGACCATCTCTCATTTGGGCCCCTTTATCATTGGCCCCGTGATGAGATAGATCTATAAGCACATGTCTATATCTTAACACTTGTTCCCGTTTATTCTCCCACATTTAGTGATCAATTTAATATGAGAAAATCATTTGGGTTGGTTAGATATTAGATATTAGATTTTATGACAAGCGGGAAGCTCCTGCTGCCTCTTTTGCCAGAAAGTGCTAATTTGGGTTTGCTTATTTATTAACTTAGCAAAATTTCCCTACCTACTTTTTGTTGGAAAGTCACTTAAAAATAATAAGTGAAAATAACCAAAAATAGGAAAATAGGCTAAATGAACTGGAAAATTTTCCTAACTGATGCTAATGGATTCTGATGGGAATTCCGATGATCCAACTGTGTGCAACTGGAGGATATGCATCTATGCTAAGTGACTGGGCATGCATGATCTACGAATAGACTCAGAAAAGTGCCAGATCACTGCTAATCTAGACTTGACTGAATTGATTGAACCCTGCTGCGGTGTAGCTTGTCCACGGACACATATGGTTGGGATGTGTCACGTGACATCCCCTCCTTTTCAAAGTGAGGTACTGGTACCGAACTGTATGGCATCGAGGTAGATCGCCAACAGCATCCGGAATCCTGGAAGGGACTCTTTGCCGGCCCACTCTGATGTGTGGGTCGTGCGGTACATAAACTTCATAAAGGTCTAAAACGCTTGCTTCTTTGGGCCGCGCTGAAAGCGACTCAAAGTCTTTTGTGGCTACTTTGATGCTTCAACTTCCTCTATGCCAGAGGTTGAAATGGACTAAAGAGCAGACATGCTTGCGGCAGCTATGTCTCCCAAGCACCAAATGGATTAGTCATCCATCTTGGAATGATGTCATAGGGTAAAAAGGGATCCTCTACCCGCTAAGACAAATTGACTAATGACTATGGATTTATCTCTTTTACCTCATAGTCGAGGACGACTAAGATTTCAAGAGAGGTAATGTCATAAAATCTAATATCTAATCAACGCAAATGATTTTCTCATATTAATCTGATCATTTAATGTGGGATAATAAATGAGAACAAGGGTCAGAATATAGAGATGTGCTTAAGGATCTATCTCAACACGGGTCCAATGGTAAAGGGGTCCAAATGAGAGATGGTTTGTCAAAGAGCAATGCTACCTAATAGGGTTAGCTTCATTAAATACCTCCAAAAGTTAGTGTTCAAAAGTCCTTTGACCTTAGGCAAGCTAGGGCTGACCTTGAAGTGGGAATCCTACCCAAGCATGAAGTGTTTGTTGGCTTGCTAACTTTTAGTGGGAACTTTATTCAAAAGATTGAAGTGTTTCTCACATGCTTGAACGATTAAAGTTCTTGAAGTTTTCAATTCAAAGATAACTCTCAAGAGACATGAGTGCGCCATGCTTGATTGATTAAGTCCTTGAAGTATTCCATTCAACCAAATGACTTAATAAGAACAAAAGATACATGTTCAAATGATCCTCCACATGTGGCCCTCATGATGTGTTTGAATGCTATTGGTTAGGTTTGAAAGGGGTCCAATGAGAATTTAGACACATAAAAATAAATAATTAAGTTCTTTCTCTCAAAGAGGAAAAAGAGGACACATGTCCAAAAGAAATAATAGAACAATACGAGCGAGAGAGAGAGAGAGAGAGAGAGAGAGAGAGAGAGAGAGAGAGAGAGAGAGAGGTGTGGACCAAGCATGAGAGGGGGGTATAATCTCTCTCTCTCTCTCTCTCACACACACACACACATTCTCTCATTGTGTGGAGTGCAAAATTCAAGAGCTCCATCTCCTTCTCCAAGTTTGTTGAGAAGTGGAGAGCCTACACCAACACTCTTGTCTATGGAATGCAAATCCAACCAAGAGCCATGCTTCAATGCTTAAGCTTGCCCTCTTCTTCATCTTCATTACTATGCTATTATGCTATGCTCAGCAAAAAGAGTGATGATAAGTGAGGAACTATTTCTTTCTCCTATGGAATGTTTCTTCTTCCTCTTCCTTACCCTCATTCCCCGCTAGCTCTCTCCACCTTCGAAGGTGTTTGAGGCCTTGGGACTGAGGCTTGGGATATTTAATGCTTTTTGCAAATTTTATGTTAAGCTCGTGATGCATAAAGTTTTCCATCTTCATAGCATCACCAAGGTCACAAGGAACACAAAGATTGTATTGTAACAAAGTCTCTCTTGATGGGAGAATCTATAATACAGACAGCTTTTGCAGGGGGGACCGGCTCTAAGTAAATACGGTCCTCATCTATTGTCATGATACCTAATACTCTCTCTCTTGCAAAAGTATTATTCATGCCAAGTTAATTAAGTACTATGTTTATGTTGCTACCATCAATTAAGTTCACCCTCCAAGTTCTCAAAGTAACCTCACAAAAATGCTCACTCTAATTCTCTTAATTCCGCTATCCTCAAAGTTCATAGGCCATTTTCATTACATATCGTCTCGAATACACCTTCAAAAAACACCACAAGCACCAACCAAATGTTGCTTGCACACTTTACCGACCCACACATCCTATGTAGCACTGCTCATTCCACGACCCTTTGCATGTACAACACTTCTCTGTCACCCTCTTTGCAACTCAAGACACCACCGGACTTACGTACATCCACACACGCACATGACACTGTGGATTGCACAAGAGAGGTCAAAAAAAGAAGGGAGGAAGGAGGAATGCACAAAGTGCGACAATGATGGCTACATTATTCCACAAACCAATTACATAGCCTATACGATCGGCACCATAGCCTTCTTTCTCTTCTCTTGGCTTCACCGGGCTACCAACTGTATAAAAAAAAACCTCTTGGCCTTGCTTTCTCTTCGCCCACACAGAGGTCCCCAAAAAAAGCTTCTTCAAAAGTCCCTCTCAAAAAAGTTCTTTTGATCTCTTATAGATAGCTTTCTTCACATTTGAAGTCCACCTTTTCATTTCCTTGCTCAGGAGAACACCCACAACATCATCAAACTTAAGAGTCTTTATGTCAGAGACAAAGTTACTTACAGCCATCACAAGGATATCCAACTATTTGCTGGTAGAGACGATAGTATAAGTTCACCCATCGAAGTTGACTTATGTTGGTGTTAAAGTTGTTTAGATGTTCACTGAACCACTCTCTGCCATTTTTAAATTGAACAAGCACTTCATGAGAATTACCTTATTGGATGCAGATGGTTTCTCGTAAAGGCCATCAAGTGACTTCATCAAGTCCTCTGTGGTCTTCACCTCTAAAACATTGAAGGCCACCGTTGATGCAAAGCTTAGCTAGATTGTTCCTAATTCCTTTCGATCAAGGAAAATCCATGCTTCTTCTGCCATTGTTGTGGGCTTCTTTGCAAGACCGCCTAGTGGCAAATAAAGGTCCTTTTGGTAGAGATTGTCTTCAATCTGCATCTTCCAGTGTTCAAGGTAGTTTTTTCCCACTCAATTCAAGTAATCCTTTTCTTGAGATATTTTAGCTACAAGAAAACATGTCTCTGATACTAGTTGTTAGGAAATAGGATGTAGCTAAGTAGATATTATAGTAGTTTACTTATTGGAGAGAGATAATTTTCACACACGAGAGATTATAGAGTAGAGAGAGAGAGAGAGAGAGAGAGAGAGAGAGAGAGAGAGAGAGAGAGAGAGAGAGAGAGAGAGAGAGAGAGAGAGAGAAAGAGCACACAATATATGTGGTTCACCGAATGTGGGCTATGTCCATGGGAAAGCAGCCACTCAAAGGCTTTAGTTCTTCAAACTAGAAGTAGGTTACAAATGGATTATACCCTTATGGAGCTCCCGCCTTGCTTCACTCTCACCACCTCACATATACCTCGTTTCATCAACTTCACAATGCATTTTGTGTGTAGAAGAGACCTCCTTTTTATATGCCAAAAGGGTTTCCCTCTCTCAAGAGAGGCAGTCGTGTGTGGCCACCCTTGTGTAGACAAGTCCAAGTTGGACTCTCCAATGCGCCCATGTGTGGCCGCTCTCGAGAAGACAAGTCCACCTTGAATTTTCCCACCAGCCACCGGCCATTGACTTCCGACCACCACCGGCCAATCAACTAGCCCTTTTTTGACCACTTTCAGTCACTGTCCGGCCATAATATTCTGACAAAAAGGAATATTCTGACAATGGGCATGACTTTTTAGTTTTCCGGCGAGTGATTTTTCTTCAACACGATGGCTTCTCCTCATAACAGGGGCCTTACAAATGTGCATTTTTAATACTAAAACTTACAAGGGGTAAATCAGGCTCCATACTTAACAAAATATACAAAATCCTAGGCGTCATAGCCTCTCATGAAGAGCTCTTCCTGTGAGATCTCAAACTTAGGATCACTACTAAAGAGTCACCATTCAACTATAAGAGTCCCTCAGGAGTCCCTCTTACACAGACTTTGCCATTCACAATGGGCCATAGATTTGCCAAGTATGTCCATGCCTATGGTGTGCCAGAGCAACAACTCGGGGACGGTTATGGAGTGAGCTCTTTGGAGCGAGCATTGGAGCGAGCTTTTTTTTTTTTTAAGGGCCACCACCACTACCTCCCATTGCCGATCCTTAGCACCCATCGCCACCACCACCTAAGTCCACCACCGATGGTTAGTTGTGCTAGCTTACTGCCACCATGAGCCGCCTCTAATCCTACCACCACCACCCATTGTTGCCCCTCCCCACCATTGGAGTAGCCAAGGACCTCTTCTCTCTCTCTCTCTCTCTCTCTCTCCTCTCTCTCTCTCTCTCTCTCTCTCTCTCTCTCTCAAATGCCAAGGCACTAGAATTTTGCTAGTGCCTTGGGTCTCTTTGGATCAAACCAACTCTCCCTCTCATGATCCCTCCAACCCATCCCCTCTCATGTCCCCTCCCCTCTCTCTCTCTCTCTCTCTCTCTCTCTCATCCCCCCACCTCTCTCTGTGCTCACACCTCTCTCCAGCCCTTTCCCTTCCCTTTCCCCCCCCCCCCCCCCCCCCCCCCCCCCCCTCTCTCTCTCTCTCTCTCTCTCTCTCTCTCCATTGCCCTCTCCAACCCCTTATCTTTCTCTCCGTCCGACCCTCCCTCTCTCCCTCTCTCTCTCTCTCTCTCTCTCTCACACACACACACACATGCTTGAGCCCATCCCCCTGCCCCTCCCCACCATTGGAGTAGCCAAGGACCTCTCTCTCTCTCTCTCTCTCTCTCTCTCTCTCTCTCTCTCTCTCTCTCTCTCTCAAATGTCAAGGCACTAGAATTTTCTTTGTCTCTTTGTATCAAACCAACTCTCCCTCTCATGATCCCTCCAACCCATCCCCTCTCATGTCCCCTCTCTCTCTCTCTCTCTCTCTCTCTCTCTCTCTCTCTCTCTCTCTCTCTCTCTCTCTCTCTCTTTCTCTCTCTCTCTTCCCCTCTTCCCCCCACCTCTCTCTCTGTGCTCACACCTCTCTCCAGCCCTTTCCCTTCCCTTTCCCCCCCCCCCCCCCCCCCCCCTTCTCTCTCTCTCCTCTCTCTCTCCATTGCCCTCTCCAACCCCTTATCTTTCTCTCCGTCCGACCCTCCCTCTCTCTCCCTCTCTCTCTCTCTCTCTCTCTCTCTCTCTCTCTCTCACACACACACACACACACACACACACACACACACACACACATGCTTGAGCCCATCCCCTTGTCACTGATACAGACTATCATAGCCATTCGGCTCAGCTCCTACTCCCTTTGATGTGAGACAGGACGTTCAGACAATGAAGAATAATCAATTTGATTGTGCACTTTTTATACTCACTGCAAGTTTGAGAGTCTGAGTACCACACACTACTAGAGTGCTCAGTTTTTGGTAACATCCAAACTTGCTTCCCTCACATTTTTAGCCATGACTTGGACCTATACACTTTCCTCTCCCATCCACAGTATGGGCTCTCCATTGTGACTCTCATTACCACAATTTTGGAGCATCGAGTATCACTCATCAGCCACACACATACTACATCACATGTAACATCGGTCCCATAGGTCATATTTGACCTCCAATGACGATAATAAAATCTCTCTCTTTCTCTCTCTCTCTCTCTCTCTCTCTCATATCGATGTGACGAGTCTGATGATTGAGTCAAATCATGTCTTGAGCTTGTTAATGCAAGCTTTGAGATTTCAATTCTCATCCATGACACAATTGAGGGCCGTTTGGAGGTGTTCAATGAGCCAAGCTTGCTTTGAGCTGCCAAGACAACCACAAAGCTCGATCGTGTCCTCACATGGTTTTGGGGTTATAGTCTTCTCTTTGGTTGTTATATTGCCCACGATGGGACTGGATTGGCTTGTAGCATAGGAACATCGGCTAAAGTGTGTGAGTGTGTAGACTAGTGTAAACCTAAAAGATAATGTATGTGGCGACCGCGTTGGCTAGGGTCGAGTGTGAGGCACAAAATGTTAGGAAATAAGACGTAGCTAAATAGATAATTGAGTAGATTACTTAATGGAGAGAGACAGATTTATATACACGAGATTATAGAGTAGAGAGAGAGAGAGAGAGAGTACACACGATATACGTGGTTCACCCACTATGGGCTACGTCCATGGGAAAGCAGCCACTCAATGGCTTTAGTACTTCAAAACAAGAAGTAGTTTACAAAGGGATTATACCCTTAATGGAGCTCCCGCCTTGCTTCACTCTCACCACCTCACACTCACCTTGTTGCATCAACTTCACACTATGAAATGTGTGTAGAAATGGCCTCCTTTTATAGGCCAAAAGGGCTGCCCTCTCTTATGAGAGACAGCCATGTGTAGCCGCCCTTGTGCGAATAAGTCCAAATCGGACCCTCCAATCTGCCCATGTGTGGCCGCCCTTGAGAAGACAAGTCCGCTTTTGAATTCGGCCACCGGCCATTGAATTCGGCCACCGGCCACCGGCCATTGACTTCCGACCACCGGCCACCGACCACCGGCCATTGACTTCCGACCACCGGCTATCGGCCATTGATTACCGGCCATCGGCCAACCGATCGGTTGTTTTCCACCACTTTCCGGCCGCCATCCGGCCATAATATTCCGGCGAAAAAAAAGTCTCGGGGGCCTCCGCCCCCGAGGCCTTTAAAGTTGCCCCTGATTCTTGTCCGTGAAAATTTGGGTTTCCGGTGAGTGATTTTCCTTCACGCACGATGGCTTCTCCTCATAATGGGGGCCTTACAAATGTGCGCTTTTACCACAGAAAATTACAAGGGTAAATCAGGCTCCATACTTAACACAAAAGAGGCACAATGAGGTTGAGCAAGGCTGAGCAGCAGGACTGAACTACGATGCTCAGTTGTGAGGATGAGCAAGGTAGAGCAGTGAGGCGCTAGGAGGTAGAGCTGCAAGAATGTACTGCAAGGCAGAGCAAGACAAGCAAAGAGTGAATGCATGTGGGCTTACAACAGACACAACTAAGATCTAACGCCACCCCACAAGGCAACCCTTCACGCTTGAGGGAGGCCAACGATGGAGAGGAGGGTGCTTGCTAGGGCAGAGAGAGAGAGAGAGAGAGAGAGAGAGAGAGAGAGAGAGAGGGGAGGGAAGGGAAGGGAAGGGCCGCTAGAAAGAAAAGAGGAAGAGGGAGAGGGGGGGAGGGATTGTGAGACGGAGAGAGGGGGAGGGATTGTGTGTGAGAGAGAGGGGGAGAGCATTGGCTTTTTTTGTTTCATATAAAGAGGAAAAAAGGAATGAAAAGGAGTTTAAGTATATAAAAAACGGCTCTCCCAAGCAAAGCAATAGCAATAGCAAAATTGCTATTGCTTTGCTTTGCTTGGGAGTGCTTTTTTTTTTTTTGATTTAAACTCCTTTTCATTCCTTTTGTCCTCTACATGAAAAAAAGAAAGCCAATCCCCCTCTCTCTCCCCGCTCGCCCTCTCCAACCCCCCTATCAGAGTTTAAAAAAAACGGGGTATAGTATTTTCAACTGGCTAAAATTGTAAAATCTCGATTATATGTTGAGAGGTCCTTCAAGAAAACTGAGAAATTCACAAGTTTAAGTGTAAATATCGGCAAAGTCTTCAATTTTTGACCTAAAAATCGAGAGAATTTCAAGTTTGCCCTTATTTTCTCCAGTTAGAAAAAATGTATTTCTCTAGCGCTATCCCTCTCTCTCTCTCTCTCTCTCTCTTTCCTCTCTCTAAGCCCCATATCTCTCTCTACCCACCCCTACCCTCTCTCTCTCTCTCTCTCTCTCTCTCTCTCTCTCTCTCCTCTTCTCTTCTCTCCCCCCCTCCCGCAAATCGTCTTCTCTCTATCTCTCTCTCTCCCTCCCGATCGCCTCCTCTCTCTCTCTCTCTCTCTCTCTCTCTCTCTCTCTCTCTCTCTCTCTCTCTCTCTCTCTCTCTCTCTCTCTCTTTCCTATCTCTCTTTCTGTAGGACAAAAGGGAGTCTCTTTCCTATCTCTCTTACTGTAGGACAAAAGGGAGGAAAATGGTGGGAGAGAGAGAGAGAGAGAGAGAGAGAGAGAGTGAGTGAGTGAGTGCGAGAGAGACGGAGCAAGCAAGAGAGAAAAAGAAGAAGACGAGATTTTAACGTCGTAGGAAACTATCCCAAGAGACCTTAAAGATGTATCCAATGAGGAGAGTGGGGGGGGGGGGGAGAGAGAGAGAGAGAGAGAGAGAGAGAGAGAGAGAGAGAGAGAGAGAGAGAGGGGATGGGGAGAGAGAGAAGGGGGAAGAAGGGGAAGGAGAGGGGCAGGCGGAGAGGGAGAGGGAGAGGGAGAGGGAGAGGGGGGGAGGCGGGTTAGAGAGAGAGATAGGGGAAACAAGAGAGGAAAACGGGAGGGGTGCACACGTGTACGCACGAGAGAGAGAGAGAGAGAGAGAGAGAGAGAGAGAGAGAGAGAGAGAGAGAGAGAGAGGTTATATAGTGATAGGGAAAGAGAGAGAAAGAAGAGGAGAATCTTGAGGAAGAAGGGAGATTGCTGGAGGAGGGAGGGCGGCTAGAGGAGTAGATGGAGAGAGGAGGTGGATGACGAAGCTGAGGAGGAGGAGCAAGGAAAGAGGAGGAAGCACATGGGCGGCAAAAGGAGGAAGGGGAGGTAGGGAGGGAGGTCCTCCAAAAAAAAAAAAAAGCTCGCTCCGTTGAGCTCGCTTGAAGACCTAACTCTAAAAACTGGTGTGGCCGTCTTGCCTCCTCAAATCCCATGTGGAATCCATCCTTGAACTTTGCATACACAATGTGCTCTACACACCTATCCATGCATGCCATGCATGCACCATGGTCTTGATCCTGTAGATGACGTGACACTTTCTTTCCCACACACTACCATTGTGCCATAGTCAAGCTTCTTCTTGATCATTTCACAATGGGCGTGCCCTATTTTTGGGCTTTGGGACCTTTTAGTCGCCAAAGGGAATTCACACCACAGGTTAAGGTGTTGGCAAGGCTTGCAAAGAAAAGGGTTGGGAAAGGTTTGAAAATTTAATCACCTTCTTGTTTTTTAATGTCATGCATAAGCTTGACTAATCATGGGTTTATTCCCTTGAGTAAGCCGAGAAACTAACACACTTGGTTGAGTGTTTTATTGCAGGTTGTGTCGATGTAGGATTCTAATTTTTGCAAGTTTTACAGGTTTTGTAGATCGATTTTTGAACCACTTTTTGAAGGCATTTTATGAAGTGGGCATGGATTTCATTCTTTTGCCAAGTGTTGTTTTCTTGTTGAGGCCAAGTTAGACCTCCTTGTATGGGTTGTCAAGGAAAAGCAAGCTCTCGAGGGAGTAAGCCAAGGGGAAGAAGCTTTCCAAGGGATTAGCTAAGGGAGTATCTCCCTAAAGCTTTTGATGTTTTTTTATTGTTTCTTTTGTCACGGACAAAGCCAAGGATGAGTTTCTACACCTATCAGAGGCGTGTTTTTTATGATGATCATCCTTTTTGCCGATTCTATTTTCTTAGGATATGGGTTGATATTAAGTGCATCTCTCATCCTCAAAGCTCCAAGGTATACTTTAAGGTTGCCCCTGATTCTTGTCCGTGAAAATTTGGGTTTCCGTTGAGTGATTTTTCTTCACGTACGATGGCTTCTCCTCATAATGGGGGCCTTACAAATGTGTGCTTTTACCACAGAAAATTACAAGGGTAAATCAGGCTCCATACTTAACAATCTCCCACTTGGAGACTGATCTCCAAACCAAACCTGTGACTGCTTTCCATTCTGGCTTCTTATCCTTGAATGCCGATTGAAGATGAGCAAAAGCTCAACTTCTCCTTGTTGACCACCTTTGTAAACATGTCTGCAGGATTTTCACCTGTACGCACCTTTCCTAGCTTTAGTTGTCCCTCTTCCAAAAGAGTGCGTATGAAGTGATATCTCACCTCAATGTGCTTTGTCCTTGAATGAAAGGCTGAGTTCTTCGCAAGATGGATAGCGCTTTGGCTATCACTGTACAAGACACAATTGTCTTGTTTGAATCCAAGCTCTTCTAAGAATCTGTGAAGCCACAGAATTTCTTTGCTTGCCTCTGTCATTGCTACATACTCTGCTTCCGTGGTAGAAAGTGAAACCACTTTTTGCAGCTTTGAAGCCCAGCTTACTGCTGTGCCTCCAACCGTGAACACATAGCCAGTAGTGCTCCTTCGAGTATCTTTGTCGCCTGCCAATCTGCATCAGCATACCCTTCTAGAAAAATATCAGTTCGTGCAAAAGACAAAGCATTTGTTGTTGTCCCTTTTAGATACCTAAGTATCCACTTCACAGCTTGCCAATGCTCTTTACCTGGGTTGTCCATAAACCTACTCACAACTCCCACTGCATGTGCAATGTGTGGCCTTGTCTAGACCATAGCATACATTAGAGAACCTACCGCTGCAGCATATGGAACTTTAGACATATAGGCTATCTCCTCTTGTGTCTTTGGACACATATCCTTCGTTAGTTTAAAATGACC
This sequence comes from Adiantum capillus-veneris, assembly GCF_014529385.1. Classification (NCBI taxonomy): domain Eukaryota; kingdom Viridiplantae; phylum Streptophyta; class Polypodiopsida; order Polypodiales; family Pteridaceae; genus Adiantum; species Adiantum capillus-veneris. The sequence continues at coordinate 86,474,272 of NC_140953.1, read as the reverse complement.
AGCCAAAGGTGTAGAAATTGGTTTTTCATTTTGCATTGCAAACCTTTCTAGTACCTTCTTGATGTAATCTTCTTGAGATAGCTTTATTGTCTTCTTCGTCCTGTCCCTTGATATTTTCATACCAAGTATCCTCTTTGCAGCACCTAAATCTTTCATTGAAAAAGATTTGGACAGCTCCTCTTTTAGGTCTTTGATGTCCTGCATGTTAGCACTTGCAATCAACATGTCATCAACATACAACATTAGGATGATGAATTTCCCATCTCCCAAATTCTCCGTGTAGACGCAGTGATCCGAGTTTCATCTTGTGAATCCATGATCCAACATCCATCGATCAAACTTCAAGTACCATTGTCTTGATGCTTGCTTTAAACCATACAAGCTCTTCTTTAATCTGCAAACCATTTTCTCCTTACCTTTTACGTCATACCCCTTTGGTTGAAGCATGTAGATTTCCTCCTCTAAGTCACCGTGAGGGAATGCCGTATTTACATCCATTTGCTCGAGATTTAGATCATGAGTAGCCATAAGGCTTAAGACAAGCCTAATTGAGTTCATTTTTACAACATGAGAAAATATTTCATTGAAGTCAATACCTTTCTTTTGAGAAAAAACTTTTACCACAAGCCTAGACTTGTACCTTTTCTTCCCACCTTCTTCTTCCTTTAGCTTGTACACCCAGTTGTTTTGAAGTGCCCGCTTACCTTTAGGCAACGCAACCAACTCCCATGTTTGGTTGCGATGTAGTGAGTCCATCTCCACTTGCATGCTCTTTGTCCATTCTTCATTGGATTCATGTTGCATAGCTTCTTCATATGATTCCGGCTCTCCAGAATCTGAGATCAAGAGATGGTTGAAGGAAGGAACAAACCTTTCTGGAGGTCTACTTGCTCTTGTAGATCTTCGGGGAATAGGTTGAGGCTCCTCATTTGGTTGACGTTGTTGCACATTGTCACCGTTTGCAGTCCTTGAGTCTTCACCGTCCTCATGCTCCATGTACTCATCACCTGTTTCTTTTGTTTGTTTTCTTTCCAAGTAATCTTTGTACATATTTTGTTCGTTAAAAATTACATCCCTACTCCTTAAGATTTTATCATCTTCAGGATTCCATAGGCGATACCCAAAGTCTCCTTCTCCATAGCCAATGAAGAAACACTTTTTGGACTTTGCATCTAACTTTGATCTTAGGCTTCTATCTATGTGCATGAAAGCCTCACACCCAAACACTTTGAGAAATGCATAATTCACCGGTTTACCTGTCCATTCCTCTTCTGGAACTCCCCCATCCAATGCCGTTTAGGGTGACCGATTGATTAAGTACACAGACGTACTTATAGCTTCCGCCCAAAGCTCAAGCGGTAGGCCTGCATGTAGCCGCATGCTTCGTGCTCGTTCCATGATTGTCCTGTTCATCCTTTCCAAAATCCCATTTTGTTGAGGTGTCCTTGGGGTTGTCCTTTGCCTCCGAATGCCATTGCTAGCACAAAAGCTTTCAAAAGCTTGGCTGCAATATTCGCCTCCATTGTCGGATCTGAGGCATTTAACCTTGGTACTTGTTTCATTCTTCACAATGGCTTTCCACCTTTGAAATATGGAAAATACATCGGATTTATTCTTCATGACATAAACCCATGTTTTTCTAGTCGCATCGTCTATGAATGTTACATAGTACAATGAGCCACCAAGTGATGGTGTACTTGCAGGACCCCAAACATCAGAATGAACCAACTCAAGTTTTTTATTTTTTCTTTCATTTCCTGATTTTTGAAATTTTACCCTCTTTTGTTTACCATAAACACAATCTTCACAGAACTCTAAGTCCACTTCTTTCAAACCTGGTAGAAGCTTCTTTGTTTGAAGGATTTGCATTCCTTTGGCACTCATATGCCCAAGTCGGTAGTGCCACACCACACTGTCAACTTCTGTAGTTGCTGCACAAGCTGAAGGTTGCGTGCTAACAGTACACAAGTAAAGTGTACCGACTTTTTCACCCTTGGCAACCACCAAAGATCCCTTTGAGATCTTCCACCTTTTGTTTCCGAATGGAATGTTGTGACCTTCATCGTCCAATTGTCCTGTAGAGATCAAATTTTTGCGAATAGAAGGAACATGCCTAACATCTTTAAGCTTCCATTCATTTCCGTTAGCAGTTTTGACAGAAACTGTACCTTTTCCAACAATCTCACAAGCTTCATCATCTCCCAAGTATACATACCCAAAATTACCTTTGGTGTAGTCTTGGAAATGCTTCTTGTGTGGTGTCGCATGGAATGAAGCCCCGGAATCTACTATCCAGGAATTAGACACATTGTCTAATGAGAGAATTAGAGCATCTTGCTCTACTTTACCTGCCACATTGGCCTCCGATGTTGGCTTGTTGTCTTGAGACTCTATCTCCTTCTTCTTCTTGGACCAACAATCCTTCTTGACGTGGCCCTTCTTGCCGCAGTTCCAACATTCAAGAACTGACTTTGCGCGTGACTTGCTCCGCCTTGAGCGATCACGACCCTTTTGGTTTTTGAACCTCTGCTTAAGCCTTCCTCTTGTTTCCACTGATAGTGCAGCACTTGATGATTCTCCTGTGCTTCTCCTTTGCATTTCCTCGCTTAGGAGAACACCCACAACATCATCAAACTTAAGAGTATTTGTGCCAGAGATAGAATTACTTACAGCCATCACAAGGATGTCCCAACTATCCGGTAGAGATGATAGTATAAGGAGAGCTCGCACTTCGTCATCGAAATTGATTTTCACTGATCGAAGTTGACTTATGTTTGTGTTAAAGTCATTTAGGTGTTCTGCAACTGAACCATTCTCTGCCATCTTTAGATTGAACAAGCGCTTCATAAGAAATACCTTATTGGATGCCGATGGTTTCTTGTAGAAGTCGTCAAGTGACTTCATCAAGTCCTCCGTGGTCTTCATCTCCGAAACATTGAAGGCCACCGTTGACGCCAAGCTTAACCGGATTGTTCCCAGTGCCTCTTGATCAAGGACAATCCATGCTTCATCTGCCATTGTTGCGGGCTTCTTCGCAAGATCGCCTAGTGGCAAATAGAGGTCCTTCTGGTAGAGATAGTCTTCAATCTGCATCTTCCAATGTTGGTAGTTTTTGCCGTTGAACTTCTCAATCTTGAGCTTCCCTTCCTCCGCCATAACTCCCACTCAATTCAAGGAATCCTTTCCTTGAGATAATTTAGCTACAAGCAAACCTTGCTCTGATACCAGTTGTTAGGAAATAAGACGTCGCTAAATAGATAATTGAGTAGATTACTTAATGTAGAGAGAGAGAGAGAGAGAGAGAGAGAGAGTACACACGATATAGGTGGTTCACCCAATGTGGGCTACGTCCACGGGAAAGCAGCCACTCAATGGCTTTAGTACTTCAAAACAAGAAGTAGTTTACAAAGAGATTATACCCTTAATGGAGCTCCCGCCTTGCTTCACTCTCACCACCTCACACTCACCTTGTTGCATCAACTTCACACTATGAAATGTGTGTAGAAATGGCCTCTTTTTATAGGCCAAAAGGGCTGCCCTCTCTTATGAGAGACAGCCATGTGTAGCCGCCCTTGTGCGAATAAGTCCAAATCGGACCCTCCAATCCGCCCATGTGTGGCCACCCTTGAGAAGACAAGTCCGCTTTTGAATTCGGCCACCGGCCATTGAATTCGGCTACCGGCCACCGGCCATTGACTTTCGACCACCGGCCACCGGCCATTGACTTCCGACCACCGGCCATCGGCCATTGACTACCGGCCACCGGCCAACCGACCGGTTGTTTTCCGACCACTTTCCGGCCGCCATCCGGCCATAATATTCCGGCGAAAAAAAAGTCTCGGGGGCCTCCGCCCCCGAGGCCTTTAAAGTTGCCCCTGATTCTTGTCCGTGAAAATTTGGGTTTCCGGTGAGTGATTTTCCTTCACGCACGATGGCTTCTCCTCATAATGGGGGCCTTACAAATGTGCGCTTTTACCACAGAAAATTACAAGGGTAAATCAAGCTCTATACTTAACACAAAAGAGGCACAATGAGGTTGAGCAAGGCTGAGCAGCAGGACTGAACTACAATGCTCAATTGTAAGGATGAGCAAGGTAGAGCAGTGAGGCGCTAGGAGGTAGAGCTGCAAGAATGTACTGCAACGCAGAGCAAGACAAGCAAAGAGTGAATGCATGTGGGCTTGCAAGAGACACAACTAAGATCTAACGCCACCCCACAAGGCAACCCTTCACGCTTGAGGGAGGCCAACGATGGAGAGGAGGGTGCTTGCTAGGGCAGCGAGAGAGAGAGAGAGAGAGAGAGAGAGAGAGAGAGAGAGAGAGAGAGAGAGAGGGGGGGAAGGGAAGGGAAGGGCCGCTAGAAAGAAAAGAGGAAGAGGGAGAGGGGGGGAGGGATTGTGAGACGGAGAGAGGGGGAGGGATTGTGTGTGAGAGAGAGGGGGAGAGCATTGGCTTTTTTTGTTTCATATAAAGAGGAAAAAAGGAATGAAAAGGAGTTTAAGTATATAAAAAACGGCTCTCCCAAGCAAAGCAATAGCAATAGCAAAATTGCTATTGCTTTGCTTTGCTTTGCTTGGAAGAGCTTTTTTTTTTTTTGGACTTAAACTCCTTTTCATTCCTTTTGTCCTCTACATGAAAAAAAGAAAGCCAATCCCCCCCTCTCTCCCCGCTCGCCCTCTCCAACCCCCCTATCAGAGTTTAAAAAAAACGGGGTATAGTGTTTTCAACTGGCTAAAATTGTAAAATCTCGATTATATGTTGAGAGGTCCTTCAAGAAAACTGAGAAATTCACAAGTTTAAGTGTAAATATCGGCAAAGTCTTCAATTTTTGACCTAAAAATCGAGAGAATTTCAAGTTTGCCCTTATTTTCTCCAGTTAGAAAAAATGTATTTCTCTAGCGCTATCCCTCTCTCTCTCTCTCTCTCTCTTTCCTCTCTCTAAGCCCCATATCTCTCTCTACCCACCCCTACCCCTCTCTCTCTCTCTCTCTCTCTCTCTCTCTCTCTCTCTCCTCTTCTCTTCTCTCCCCCCCTCCCGCAAATCGTCTTCTCTCTATCTCTCTGTCTCCCTCCCGATCGCCTCCTCTCTCTCTCTCTCTCTCTCTCTCTCTCTCTCTCTCTCTCTCTCTCCCCCACCATTTTCCTCCCTTTTGTCCTACAGTAAGAGAGATAGGAAAGAGACTCCCTTTCCTATCTCTCTTTCTGTAGGACAAAAGGGAGTCTCTTTCCTATCTCTCTTACTGTAGGACAAAAGGGAGGAAAATGGTGGGGGAGAGAGAGAGAGAGAGAGAGAGAGAGAGAGAGAGAGAGAGAGAGAGAGCGAGTGAGTGAGTGAGTGCGAGAGAGACGGAGCAAGCAAGAGAGAAGAAGAAGAAGACGAGATTTTAACATTGTAGGAAACTATCCCAAGAGACCTTAAAGATGTATCCAATGAGGAGAGTTGGGGGGGGGGGGGGGGGGGAGAGATAGATAGATAGATAGATAGATTTTATTATCGTCCTCGGAGGTCAAATATGACCTATGGGACCAAAGTTACATGTGATGTAGTATGTGTATGGCTGATGAGTGACTCTCGATGCTCCAAAATTGTAGTGATGAGAGTCGCAATGGAGAGCCCACACTTTGGCTAGGAGAGGAAAGTGTGTAGGTCTAAGTTATGGCTGAAAATGTGAGAGAAGCAAGTTCGGATGTGATCAAAAGCTGAGCACTCTAGTAGTGTGTGGTACTCAGACTCTCGAACTTGCAGTGAGCATAATGTGCACAATCGATTTGACTCTTCTCCATTGCCCCAACGCCCTATCTCGCATCGAAGGAAATGGGAGCTAAGCCGAATTGCTGCGATAGTGCGTATCGCGGACAAGGGAATAGGCTCAAGCATGTAAGTGTGAGTACGGTTTCCTCTCTCATCGAAGAACATGGTTTTGTAGTTGGGGGCAATATAGGTGGTGTAATGTATGAAGCGTGACCCACCGGATTTCTCCCAAGCCGTAATACATTGGCGTTGTAGAAAAGCTTCATTCACTTGAGAGTCAATTGAAGCATCATGTAGCAAGTGTAATGCATCCCATCTCCCAAACCACTTCTTTATGTCTTGCATCCATCTCGTGCTCAAGATCTTGCTTTTATGCGTCTTTTGAACTTTTTTGCTTGCTTCCCATGCAATTGTAGGAAGTCGATGTGAGGGGTTTTGACGCATCTTTATCATGTACTCCACAACCCTTTCCATGCCCATAACCTCAATTGGAAGAGATCCCGACTCAAGAAGTAGGAGCATATATGGTGTTTGTGTCTTAACTTGGAGAAAGTTTGTAAGAAAACGCTTTTGGACATTCTCAAACTCTTTCCAAGTAGACTTTGAGATGCTCCCACCCCACACTTCAACTCCATAAAGAAGAACCGGTGTCACCAATGCATCAAAAAGATACTTCTTGAGAACCCAACACTTGATGTTTCCCGCATTACACATGTTCTCAAATGCATAAAATGCTCTCTTTCCCGCTTCCAAATGACGCATAGCACATTCATGCCACTTGTGATTGGATGGAACCTCAAGGCCAAGGTACTTAAAGCTCTCAACAACTTCAAGTGTCTCGTTGTTGTACACAATGCATGGCTTCTCCTTATGGTTGGTTTTCACAAGCATAACCTTTGTTTTGGATTCATTTACAATCAGCCCACTATGCAAGCAAAAGTTCTCAAGGACAACCATAAGCTTTTGTGCATCTTCTAAAGTGTGTGCTAGAAGCACTACATCATCCGCATACAACAAAATCATGATTACCGCATTGCAAATAGTGACCTCTTCAATGCCTTCTTCTTGCATAAAGTCAAGTACCATTTGTTCCAATTGATCGATGCATAGACCAAAGAGAGTTGGTGACAATGGACATCCTTGTTTAACCCCAATAGTGCTTACAAAAATTTCTGAAATTTCTCTTCCCATGCGCAATTGACAAATCACCTTCTCATAGATTTGAGAAACCGCAAGCATAAACTCACTTGGCACTTGGAGTTCTTCCATCCTTCTCCACAAATTGTTACGTGGAATCATATCAAAGGCTTTCTTAAAGTCCACAAAACAACAATACAATCGCTTGCCTTTCAACCGCCTTTCCTCCATGAGAACACGAAGAGTGACAAGATGATCAATGGTGCTATGGCATCGACGAAAACCCGCTTGTCCCTTTGCACGCTTGTCATTCTCTTCAGCCCAATCACTCAATTTCATCTCCATTATGCACCCAAATAACTTTGCCATAAGAGACCCAATCATTATAGTCCGGTAGTTGCTTACATTCTTTACATCCCCTCCTTTATGCAAAGGCTTAACCCAATTAGTACTCCAATCATAAGGCATACCATGTTGAAGTGCAAGGTTGAACATATCACACATCCACTCATGGGTAAAATCTCCCGTCCATTTGATCATCTCCGGCTTGATACCTTGAAGATCTCCCGCTTTGCGAGTGGCCAACTTTTCAAGCCCACCGCATACATCCTCAATAGTAAAAAAAGACGGCATACATGGGAGTGAACCATAAAATGGCATTTTTTCAGTATTTTCTTGCTCATATAATTGCCTACAATGTGTGTACATATCCACTAGACTCAAGTTACCAAAATTCTCAACCCGCTTGCCTCTCAAGTTTTTCCAAAATCTTCCACATGCATGTGCCTTTTCTTGGACTTGAAATTCTTGTTGCTTTACTTCCCATCTTCTTCTCTTCTTTTGAATCAATGCCTTGTATGTATGCAAATGACTTTGATAGTTGTCTTTGTCCATAGTTGCATCAAGCTTTATCAAGGACTTTCGAGCATCTTGACATTCTTTATCAAACCACCTTTTGCGTGATCTATCTTTGTTGATACCATGGAGATGCTTTATGGCAAAGCATTCTTCCGCACAAGAACAAATAGCTTTCTTGAAAGCTTCCCATTTAGTTTCCAATGGTGCATCACATTGAAGCTTTGTCATCCATAATTTTTGCTCAACCATTTCAATGTACATTGGTTCCCGTTTGAAATCCATACATAGTGATATCTTCTCTTTCCTTTGGCTGAGATTATCATGCTTAGTTGCTTCTCCACATGAAAGGTCAATACATAAGGTGCGATGGTTGGATTCCGGGGTCCATTGACCAAACATAAAACTCTTTATGCGATACATGATGGCTTCAGAGAGTAGCATATAGTCAATCACACTATCCCCATTATGTCTTCTACATGTAAATCCATTGGTTCCACTCCACAAAGATACACCATTGGCAATGAGCATACCCGTGCTATTACACATGTGTAAAAGTAACTTTCCATAGTGATCCGGCTCTTTCTTATCCATTGAAGTACGATCATACAAGTGAACTTCCTCCAACTCCCTTGAAATGTATGGCATATCAAATTGTTGAGTATCATGTTGCAATGTTTTTGTGCGAGCATTCATATCCCCAAATACAATAACATCACCTTCACCTTTGAAATAAGCAATGTCCTCTTCCAAATCAGAAAATGGTTGATCTCTATCCATGCAAGCATAAAAGGGAGAATCATGATGAGGAATGTAGCAACCGGCTACAAAAATGGGTGCTCTTTTTGGTGTCATAATTTTCAGCCATACATAACGTTTGTACTTGTCATCTTTCACAATTGATACAAAATCTTCCAATCCTTTCTTAACCATACATGCTAACCCTCCTTATCCTCTTCGTTGCTTGAGATTCTTTGACCACATCAATGAATGTACATTGTAATCCTCCAAGCCGTTAATCCTTTGTGTATCATGCTCCCAAGTTTCAACAAGAAGTACAACATCGGCTTTGCTTGTTAGTTCATCAATGCCAACCCCCGCATTCCATGGGTATCCATTACAATTCCAAAAGCATATTTTCAATTGTAACTCGGTCTCGTAGGTCACGCATCCCTATTTGCTTGAGAGACTTGCTTCCTCCTTGGGCACATTTTCTTCATGAGAGATTTCCTTGTTTTTATTATTCTTTTCCTCATATGCCTTGCGACGCATATTTTGTTGCTTAATAGTGCGATCTTCACATACAAAACATTTTGCATTCCTCAAATAGATCCAACTATTATCAAGGATAATCTTTCGCTTGGTCTCATCCGGCATGGTGCATACAATTGGCCGTTCTCCCAAGCGAGGAGCTCCTTGCTTCCCCACTCTATGTGCTCCATAGACCATAACTCCGGACATGCCAAAGTGGGTTTTGAAGAAATCTTCAATAAAAATGGCAAGAGAAGGAGGTGTCTCTAACTTCTTTTCGGGAATTCCATGAATAACAATGTTCTTGGAACGTCGCTCCCGTTCCTTCAACTCCTCCACATCTACATTCTCAACATTCTTTGTTTGAACCATAGCTTGCATGAGTGAGGAATTAGAAACCACATTGCTACCACATACATCAGCCCAAGACTTGTTTGTGCATACATTTTTCATGTCGCATACATCCCGGCTCATAGTGTCAAATTTCTCCTCTTTCAATACATGGTCATGCTCTACTTTGGTCATCCGCTCCTTCAAAGCATTCAAGTCCACAAGAGAGCGTTTACATTCCTTGACTTCCTCTTCAAGTTGCATCAAACGTGTTGTTTGCATCTCAAGTGTCCTCTTGAGATTCTCATTCTCAACCACAAGTACCCTTAGTGTGCCATTCTCCATTGCAAGTGCTCGTAAGTCTTCGCCTTGTTTGTTTACGGTCTCTTGCAATGATACCAAGTACGCCATGATCATGGTTTCCGATGTCGTTGGTTGGGTGGTTGTGTTGCTATCTCCACACTTAGGAGATTTTGGATCATTTTCCACAATGGTTGTGGACCTTGTTGAAGAAGAAGAACCCTTGCGAGTGCCGGAAGACATTGTATGTAAAATAGGAGATGAAAATCAATTTTGTTGAACCTGTTCACTTCGGAAATGCTGCTATAGAAACGCCTTCCATAACTCTGAAAATTTCTGTCTTTACATCAATGCGTAGAGGACTTCGTGCTCTTCGATTAAGGCTATAGATCACCCAAATCGGAGTTCGGATGAAGAAGTTATGATCAAAAGAGTGGACTGCTGTCTACTAGGTCAAAAAACGGCTGCACTGAGAGAGAGAGAGAGAGAGAGAGAGAGAGAGAGAGAGAGAGAGAGAGAGAGAAAGAGAAGGGGAAGAAGGGGAAGGAGAGGGGCAGGCGGAGAGGCAGAGGGAGAGGGAGAGGGAGAGGGAGAGGGGGGAGGCGGGTTAGAGAGAGAGATAGGGGAAACAAGAGAGGAAAACGGGAGGGGTGCACACGTGTGCGCACGAGCGAGAGAGAGAGAGAGAGAGAGAGAGAGAGAGAGAGAGAGAGAGAGAGAGAGAGAGAGAGAGAGAGAGCGAGAGAGAGAGAGAGAGAGAGAGGTTATATAGTGATAGGGAAAGAGAGAGAAAGAAGAGAAGAATCTTGAGGAAGAAGGGAGATTGCTGGAGGAGGGAGGGCGGCTAGAGGAGTAGATGGAGAGAGGAGGTGGAGGACGAAGCTGAGGAGGAGGAGCAAGGGAAGAGGAGGAAGCACATGGGCAGCAAGAGGAGGAAGGGGAGGTAGGGAGGGAGGTCCTCCCAAAAAAAAAGAAAAAAGATCGCTCCGGTGAGCTCGCTTGAAGACCTAACTCTAAAAACTGGTGTGGCCGTCTTGCCTCCTCAAATCCCATGTGGAATCCATCCTTGAACTTTGCATACACAATGTGCTCTACACACCTATCCATGCATGCCATGCATGCACCATGGTCTCGATCCTGTAGATGACGTGACACTTTCTTTCCCACACACTACCATTGTGCCATAGTCAAGCTTCTTCTTGATCATTTCACAATGGGCGTGCCCTATTTTTGGGCTTTGGGACCTTTTAGTCGCCAAAGGGAATTCACACCACAGGTTAAGGTGTTGGCAAGGCTTGCAAAGAAAAGGGTTGGTAAAGGTTTGAAAATTTAATCACCTTCTTGTTTTTTAATGTCATGCATAACCTTGACTAATCATGGGTTTATTTCCTTGAGTAAGCCGAGAAACTAACACACTTGGTTGAGTGTTTTATTGCAGATTGTGTCGATGTAGGATTCTAATTTTTGCAAGTTTTACAGGTTTTGTAGATCGATTTTTGAACCACTTTTTGAAGGCATTTTATGAAGTGGGCATGGATTTCATTCTTTTGCCAAGTGTTGTTTTCTTGTTGAGGCCAAGTTAGACCTCCTTGTATGGGTTGTCAAGGAAAAGTAAGCTCTCGAGGGAGTAAGCCAAGGGGAAGAAGCTATCCAAGGGATTAGCTAAGGGAGTATCTCCCTAAAGCTTTTGATGTTTTTTTATTGTTTCTTTTGTCACGGACAAAGCCAAGGATGAGTTTCTACACCTATCAGAGGCGTGTTTTCTATGATGATCATCCTTTTTGCAGATTCTATTTTCTTAGGATATGGGTTGATATTAAGTGCATCTCTCATCCTCAAAGCTCCAAGGTATACTTTAAAGTTGCCCCTGATTCTTGTCCGTGAAAATTTGGGTTTCCGGTGAGTGATTTTCCTTCACGCACGATGGCTTCTCCTCATAATGGGGGCCTTACAAATGTGCGCTTTTACCACAGAAAATTACAAGGGTAAATCAAGATCCATACTTAACAATCTCCCACTTGGAGACTGATCTCCAAACCAAACCTGTGACTGCTTTCCATTCTGGCTTCTTATCCTTGAATGCCGATTGAAGATGAGCAAAAGCTCAACTTCTCCTTGTTGACCACCTTTGTAAACATGTCTGCAGGATTTTCACTTGTATGCACCTTTCCTAGCTTTAGTTGTCCCTCTTCCAAAAGAGTGCGTATGAAGTGATATTTAACCTCAATGTGCTTTGTCCTTGAATGAAAGGCTGAGTTCTTCGCAAGATGGATAGCGCTTTGGCTATCACTGTACAAGACACAATTGTCTTGTTTGAATCCAAGCTCTTCTAAGAATCTGTGAAGCCACAGAATTTCTTTATTTGCCTCCGTCATTTCTACATACTCTGCTTCCGTGGTAGAAAGTGAAACCACTTTTTGCAGCTTTGAAGCCCAGCTTGCTACTGTGCCTCCAACCGTGAACACATAGCCAGTAGTGCTCCTTCGAGTATCTTTGTCACCTGCCATATCTGCATCAGCATACCCTTCTAGAAAAATATCAGTTCCTCCAAAATACAAAGCATTTGTTGTTGTCCCTTTTAGATACCTAAGTATCCACTTCATAGCTTTCCAATGCTCTTTACCTGGGTGGTCCATGAACCTACTCACAACTCCCACTGCATGTGCAATGTCTGGCCTTGTCTAGACCATAGCATACATTAGAGAACGTACCGTTGCAGCATATGGAACTTTAGACATATAGGCTATCTCCTCTTGTGTCTTTGGACACATATCCTTCGTTAGTTTAAAATGACCAGCCAAAGGTGTAGAAATTGGTTTTGCATTTTGCATTGCAAACCTTTCTAGTACCTTCTCGATGTAATCTTCTTGAGATAGCTTTATTGTCTTCTTCGTCCTGTCCCTTGATATTTTCATACCAAGTATCCTCTTTGCAGCACCTAAATCTTTCATTGAAAAAGATTTGGACAGCTCCTTTTTTAGGTCTTTGATGTCCTGCATGTTAGCACTTGCAATCAACATGTCATCAACATACAACATTAGGATGATGAATTTCCCATCTCCCAAATTCTCCGTGTAGACGCAGTGATCCGAGTTTCATCTTGTGAATCCATGATCCAACATCCATCGATCAAACTTCAAGTACCATTGTCTTGATGCTTGCTTTAAACCATACAAGCTCTTCTTTAATCTGCAAACCATTTTCTCCTTACCTTTTACTTCATACCCCTTTGGTTGAAGCATGTAGATTTCCTCCTCTAAGTCACCGTGAGGGAATGCCGTATTTACATCCATTTGCTTGAGATTTGGATCATGAGTAGCCACAAGGCTTAAGACAAGCCTAATTGAGTTCATTTTTACAACATGAGAAAATATTTCATTGAAGTCAATACCTTTCTTTTGAGAAAAAACTTTTACCACAAGCCTAGACTTGTACCTTTTCTTCCCACCTTCTTCTTCCTTTAGCTTGTACACCCATTTGTTTTGAAGTGCCCGCTTACCTTTAGGCAACTCAACCAACTCCCATGTTTGGTTGCGATGTAGTGAGTCCATCTCCACTCGCATGCTCTTCGTCCATTCTTCTTTGGATTCATGTTGCATAGCTTCCTCATATGATTCCGGCTCTCCAGAATCTGAGATCAAGAGATGGTTGAAGGAAGGAACAAACCTTTCTGGAGGTCTACTTGCTCTTGTAGATCTTCGGGGAATAGGTTGAGGCTCCTCATTTGGTTGACGTTGTTGCACATTGTCACCGTTTGTAGTCCTTGAGTCTTCACCGTCCTCAAGCTCCATGTACTCATCACCTCTTTCTTTTGTTTGTTTTCTTTCCAAGTAATCTTTGTACATATTTTGTTCGTTAAAAATTACATCCCTACTCCTTAAGATTTTATCATCTTCAGGATTCCATAGGCGATACCCAAAGTCTCCTTCTCCATAGCCAATGAAGAAACACCTTTTGGACTTTGCATCTAACTTTGATCTTAGGCTTCTATCTATGTGCATGAAAGCCTCACACCCAAACACTTTGAGAAATGCATAATTCACCGGTTTACCTGTCCATTCCTCTTCTGGAACTCCCCCATCCAATGCCGTTGAGGGTGACCGATTGATTAAGTACACAGACCCAAAGCTCAAGCGGTAGGCCTGCATGTAGCCGCATGCTTCGTGCTCGTTCCATGATTGTCCTGTTCATCCTTTCCGAAATCCCATTTTGTTGAGGTGTCCTTGGGGTTGTCCTTTGCCTCCGAATGCCATTGCTAGCACAAAAGCTTTCAAAAGCTTGGCTGCAATATTCGCCTCCATTGTCGGATCTGAGGCATTTAACCTTGGTACTTGTTTCATTCTCCACAAAGGCTTTCCACCTTTGAAATATGGAAAATACATCGGATTTATTCTTCATGACATAAACCCATGTTTTTCTAGCCGCATCGTCTATGAATGTTACATAGTACAATGAGCCACCAAGTGATGGTGTACTTGCAGGACCCCAAACATCAGAATGAACCAACTCAAGTTTTTTATTTTTTCTTTCATTTCCTGATTTTTGAAATTTTACCCTCTTTTGTTTACCATGAACACAATCTTCACAGAACTCTAAGTCCACTTCTTTCAAACCTGGTAGAAGCTTCTTTGTTTGAAGGATTTGCATTCCTTTGGCACTCATATGCCCAAGTCGGTAGTGCCACACCGCACTGTCAACTTCTGTAGTTGCTGCACAAGCTGAAGGTTGCGTGCTAACAGTACACAAGTAAAGCGTACCGACTTTTTCACCCTTGGCAACCACCAAATATCCCTTTGAGATCTTCCACCGTTTGTTTCCGAATGCAATGTTGTGACCTTCATCGTCCAATTGTCCTGTAGAGATCAAATTTTGGCGAAGAGAAGGAACATGCCTAACATCTTTAAGCTTCCATTCATTTCCGTTAGCAGTTTTGACAGAAACTATCGCTAGTTTGATTTTGGTAACAATTGAGGACAATTGTCTTTCAACCCCGGGGTATGTAATGGAATTGATATTTTGTGTTGGGGTATAAAGCCCAATGTGTGCGCCCAGGTAAGTGGGCGGGCCGCCAGGTATGTACACATATTCTTTTGTAAAAACCTAATAAGAACTCACTATGCTCTACACATTACAGTAGAGTGAGTTCACCATATCTTCGTGCTCTTCTTCTCGCACTCTCTCTCGCGTCGCACTTCCGCTCGTACTCCTTCAGCTGGTATCAGAGCTCAGATCGAGGCTCGGGGCAGCACTGCAGGAGGCTAGAGTCACCAGCTCAGATTGGAGTGAAATTCGACAGGCGAAGACACGGCCCCAAATCCTGTGGGAACGCCCGAAGGGCTTGGTGTTCACAGAATTTCATTCTGAGGTCATCTCGGCCACCGTTCGACTTCGACAAAGGTCTGTGTAGGCCATTTTCGACTACGTGGTCTCGGCGCGTGCAGATCCAACTCTGCAAATTTGGGATTTTCGGCTTACGACTGCAGGTGCTGAGGATATCGACACTCCCAGAGTGTTGATTTGTGGCTTTCTACACATCAAAGGACGGCTCACAGTTCTTGGAGGCGTGTCACATACGACACGGGCGCATCTACATACATACTGTAGGCGACATCCACTAGTTCATCAGGTTGATATTGGTTCAGAGGTCAGTTTACAGGGGAAACTCTGTCGAATTTTTCCCAGAAAAGTAAACTACTGTGAAGCGTAGCTATGGCTGGATCACAGGACACTGCTCTTTACAATATCAAGAAGCTGGATGGAACCAATTTCCCATTGTGGAAGAAGCAGATTTGGCACGTGTTGGTACAAAAGAAGCAGATAAAACCTATAAAGCTCAAGGGGATAAAACCAGAAGATATGGACGAAGATGAATGGAGCGAAATGGATGAATTGGCACTTTCTACCATTATGCTGACTTTGGCAGAAAGCGTTTACTTCAATGTAGCAGACGAGATGTCGGCTTATCAAGCATGGTTAAAGCTGAGTGATCTTTATGAGAAGCAGAGTGCAGCTTCACAGGTATACTGGCTTAAGAAGCTTGTTGACTTGAATATGAAAGAAGGGACACCTATGTCCAATCATCTGAATGAATTCAACACAATCTACAGTCAGTTGTCAGCTCAAGGTGTCAAGTTTGATGAACCTGTTAGAGCTATGTTCCTGTTGATCACATTGCCGAAAAGTTGGGACATTTTCGCACAGCTTTGAGTAATTCTGCACCTCTAGATGGTTTGAACATAGCAGGTGTAGAAGGAAGTCTGCTTACTGAAGAAACCAATAGAAAGACAATGGACAAAGGCAAAGGAACAGCCTTAGTTGTCAGGGGAAGGACCAAAGAAAAGTACAAAGGTGGAAAGAGGAATCAGTCTCATAGCAAGTCCCGCAGTGCTAAAGGCAAGAGTGACATAGAATGCTACCATTGTGGCAAGAAGGGTCACATGAAAAGAGACTGCAGAGAATGGAAAGCAGAAAAAGGCAAAGAGAAAGCTGAAGACCATGGTGAGAAGAACAAGTCCTCAGTGAAGATTCAAGAAATAAATGTGACAAACACTCTTGTAGAGGATGACAGTCTAGTGTCAGGAGACATCTACTTCTTGAAGAATACAATGGACTCAGCTCTTCTTACAGCATCTGATGGAAATGCACTGAGTGACTGGATTATAGACTCAAGGGCATCACTTCATGTGTCTCCAAACAAGGCGTGGTTTACCTCTTATGTGACCACTAAAGATCATGTTCGGCTAGGCAATGGGTAGACATGTGAGATCTTAGGTGTTGGAGATGTTCAATTGAAGTTTCAGAATGGCTCTTCTTTCACGCTGAAGAATGTGAGACATGTTCCCGCAATTACAAAGAGCTTGATCAGCACAGGTTTAGTTGATGATGCTGGCTACGTCACCACTTTTGGACAGAACATGTGGAAGATATCCAAGGGTTCTATGACAGTAGCACATGGAGTAAAGTCTGGAGGACTTTACATGATTTATGTATCAAATGTCTCTAAAAATGTAATCAATGTAACCGAGCAGCCGAACGTTTCTTTGTGCCATAGCCGGTTAGGACATATGTCCAAGAAGGGAATGGAAATCTTGTCTCGTTCTGGTTATTTGCCCGGCTTTTCATTTAATGATTTTGAATTTTGTGAACATTGTCTGTATGGTAAGCAAACACAGCAGCCACATAAGCATAGAAGCAGTAGAAGAGATACACAGTTGGCACTTGTTCATAGTGATTTGTGTGGACCTATGCCTAACCTATCTCTAGGGGGAGCTTCTTACTTTATGACATTTATAGATGATTACTCGAGGAAAGTATGGGTTTACTTTCTCAAGCACAAGGATGAAGCGTTTAGTGTTTTCAAAACGTTTGTGACACTTGTGGAGAATCAGAGTGGCAAGAAGCTTAAATGCTTACGCACTGACAATGGTGGAGAGTATGTTTCAAAGGCCTTTCAGGACTTTTGTGAGTCAAAAGGTATAAAACGTGAACTTACTGCTCCTTACAATCATCCTCAAAATGGTGTTGCTGAGAGGATGAATAGGACCATACAAGAGAAGGTCAGAAGTATGTTGTCTAATGCACATCTGCCAAATGGGTTTTGGGCTGAAGCTGTATCAATAGCTGTTCATCTTGTAAATAGATCTCCTAGCAAGGTTTTGCAGAAGGATTCAGTGCTAGAGATGGTATGGTCAGGCAAAATGCCCTCATACAAGCATCTCAGAGTCTTTGGCTATGAGGCATATACTCACGTTCCAAAGGAATTTAGGAACAAACTTGAGCCAAAGAGTAGAAAGTGCATCTTTCTAGGCTATGGTAATTCTGGTGAGATGGGGTACAGACTTTGGGATCCCGAATCCAGAAAGGTTGTCTGCAGCATTAATGTTCACTTTAATGAATCCAAATATCATTCTAAACCAGAGAGGGTTGAGGAGATTAGAAGAGTTGTCTTCCAAGAAGATGGACCTGCACGTGCAAGACAAAATGTCAGGGCTCAAGAGGAGCAAGGACATGATAGAGTGGAACCACAGGTTGTGGCTGAGCCTGAGCCACCTATTGTGCGTAGATCTGGACGTGTCACGCGACCTCCTGATAGGTTTGTTCCATCTATGAACTATGTCATGTTGACTGATTGCAATGAGCCTTCATGTTACAAGGAAGCAGTGCAAATGAAGGACTCCGGGAATTGGCAATTGGCCATGCAGTCAGAGATGACAGCTCTGCATAAAAACAAGACATGGAAGCTAGTTAAATTACCACAGGGCAAAAAGGCTCTACCTTGTAAATGGTTTTACAGGTATAAGATCACCACTTATGATAGTCAGCCAAAGTACAAAGCAAGGCTTGTTGCCAAGGGCTTTAAGCAAGAACAAGGCATTGACTTTGATGAAGTCTTCTCTCCAGTGGTCAAGATGACTACATTGAGATGCTTTCTTGGATTGGTTGCCATATTAGATTTGGTGTTGCACCAAATGGATGTCAAGACAGCGTTCTTGCATGGTGATTTAGATGTGGAAATTTACATGCAGCAGCCAGAAGGGTTTGTTGAGAAAGGCAAGGAAGATTGGGTATGCCAGTTGTTAAAGAGTCTTTATGGCTTAAAACAATCACCGAGGGCATAGTACCATAAATTCCACAAGTTTATGCTTTCTCAAGGCTACAAACGTAGTGAGTTCGATCACTGTCTATATACAAAGAAGGCTAAGGATGGCAGTTGGCTGATCCTTATTTTGTATGTGGATGACATGTTGATTGCTGGCAAGCACTTGGAAGAAATTTCAGCTTTGAAGTCAAAGATGGAAAAATCGTTTGACATGAAAGACATGGGTGAGGCAAGTCATATACTTGGTATGCGCATTGAGAGAGACAGATCAAAGAAGTTGATTTGGTTATCTCAAACAGAGTATATTGACAAGGTTTTGCAACGTTTCAATATGGAGAAGGGAAAGGCATTGAGTGTTCCATTGCCACCATATGTGAAACTTAGCAAACAAGATTGCCCTGTGTCTGAGGAAGAACAGGCTGAAATGGATAAGATTCCATATGCGTCTACAGTGGGTAGTTTGATGTATGCAATGATTGCTACTCGCCCAGACATTGCATTTACAGTGGGAGTAGTAAGTCGATACATGTCAAACCCAGGCAAGAAACATTGGGAGGCAGTGAAAGGAATATTGAGATACCTGAAAGCTACAAAGAGTATGCGTATATGCTATGGGAGTCAGGAGCTAAGTGTAAAGGGTTTTACAGACTCAGATTATGCAGGTGACTTAGACAACCGAAGGTCTACGTCAGGGTATGTCTTTACATTGGCTGGTGGAGCAGTATCATGGCGTTCTAGATTACAAGATTGTGTTACTCAGTCTACTACAGAGGCTGAATATGTTGTAGCATCAAAGGCATGCAAAGAATCAATTTGGCTTAATCGACTAGTAATAGATTTTGGAATCAAAGAAGAGATGCCTGTGTTATATTGTGATAGTCAAAGTGCTATACAATTGACTCGCAATCCAGTTTATCACTCAAAGACAAAGCATGTGGATGTGAAGTATCATTTCATCAGGGAAATGCTCGAGGATAAGCAACTTCAGCTTGTCAAAGTTCACACCACAGAAAATCCTGTTGATCTACTTACAAAAGGACTTCCCTCAGAGAGCTTTGCGCATTTTCGCAAGCAGTTAGGTGTAGGGTAGTACATCACTTCTCTACATCTCTTGCATATTAGCTTGTATAGTAGCTTCTCTCACACTTAAAGTACCACATTGGACTTTAAGTGGGAGGTTGTTGGGATATAAAGCCCAATGTGGTCGCCCAGGTAAGTGGGCGGGCCACCAGGTATGTACACATATTCTTTTGTAAAAACCTAGTAAGAACTCACTATGCTCTACACATTACGGTAGAGCGAGTTCACCATATCGTCGTGCTCTTCTTCTCGCACTCTCTCTCGCGTCGCACTTTCGCTCGTACTCCTTCATTTTGATGATATATTTGATATTTTGATGAAGCATTGCAATGTTGATTTGTGGAATATGATCACTTGTTGGGTGTTGTGTGAGCAGATCAATGATTGGCACGTACTGGACAATAAGGCGATAGCAGTTATTCGAAATAAAACTTCCCCCATTGGATTTCGTGGCAGCCCTTAGCATTTTATGGTTTAGTTATAACTTGAGATGTAGACAGCTATTAATTGTTACATTGAGCTCTTTATGAGCCATGACTATTTTATGTCCAAGTGTGAACTGGATGTAACTCATTTTTTAGCATGAACTTTTCTATAAATTAAATACGTGCAAGAGGGACATGCTCACTTTTGCACAGGGGGAGATTGCACCCAGAGCCTGTGTCATTTTTCTCATTCCTCTCTTCTCTCTCGTCGTGCCAGCGTAGCACTCCACTTTAGGAGGTGCGCCTGCACGCACTCACGAGCTCTCTCATTTATCCATCTCCCTCTATATCTATCTCATGCCAGATTCGCTATGAATTCTTTGCGTACACGATTGTGCAGGTACGTGGATTTGCTAGATTTATCGTCGATTATGTGCTAGCTGTATGTTTTGCAGGGCCGCTATGCTCCCGTTTGTAGCAGTACGTGTACATCTTGCGCAAGCATCAATCACCTTTTTATGAGCTATTTGCAATTCAAATTTGAATGGATCGTACTTGATAGTGATTATAGGTACTATTTACGATTATGAAGGGGTCAGAACCAAGCGAATAGAGGCCCATGAGGGGTCTCTTGGGCCTCTATTCGTTTGGTTTTGACCTCGTGAGGTCCTAAGCTTCAAAAGGCTATATCTTGAGCTAGAGGCGTCAAATTTGAGCATTTTAAAGTGCTATCCTAATGTTTTTGGACGTTCTAAATGCATCCATGGTATTCTTTTTTTATTTTGAAAACATCTCTCATGCGTTTTCTCTCATCGCACATCACATCACTCATTAAGATTCATGGACATGGATTTTTGTGCACACTTAAGTTGGGCTCTCGAAAAGCATTTTGTATGATCTCGCATAATATAAGTGATCAAACAAACTTTTACATATGTACTACCTATACTATCTATAATCGGGGGAGAGATTCAAGTTGCCACGTGTTAGCAAATCCTTGCTCCGGCCAACATGTGCCCTCCCCTTGTCGTGTGCAAGTTTCGAGTTCTCCCCCAGTTTCGTATAGCGAGTCCACAACGGCTACTAATGAGTTTATCTGGGAACCCGAGTTTCATTCAGCTTTGATGTTACCGACTCATGCCCTATCGTGAGCTGTGCACAACTCTTCAACTTAGCATGGCGCCGCTCTTGCCCTGTCGTTTTCTCCCCTTGGTTACTCGCCTTTGGGCAAGCACACCTCAAGGCTTCAAGCTTCAGCTTGCTCCGTTCATCTACTCCTTAGTCCTTGCGCTTGCACCATTTGCCTACTAATCAACAGCTTAGTGCAACATCATCAACAAGCTTGGAGCGGGTGGTGCCAGACCTGCTCTCACTCTCTCTGTATCTCTGTATCTCTCACCCTATGGGTTGAGCTTCTCACTGCTCCTAGCGACTGGATCCATTGGCCACACACTCACCCCGTAAGCTCTACAAGCAGCCCCTCCAAAAGCCTCGACTTCTACAGCATGTCATAGGTTCCTCTAGAGAGAGAGAGAGAGGGAGAGAGAGAGTTTCTGCGCTCATAGCTCCATTGCCATATGAGATTTAGTGCGTGTGTGTGTGTGTGTGTGTGTGAGAGAGAGAGAGAGAGAGAGAGAGAGAGAGAGAGGCTTTCGAGAAATGGATGCAGCACCAACGGCCACTGACTCCTGAGGCTTGCGGCACGCGACGCCTCGGCTCTCCTAATAGCTCTCTCTCTCCTGCATCTAAACCTAAACGTTCAACTACCCTTCTTGTCTCCCCCTGGGCGAGGGCAGCCCAGTGGGGGAGGCGTTAACCCTCAGCCCCGCCCTGTCCAAGCCAAAGCCCTGTCAAGCCTGTGTTTTGTAGATCGGCGCCCCGTCCAAGCCTGCGTTTCGGTAGATCTGCAATTCGTCACCCTATCCAAGCTGGCGTTCCCTCCCAAATGTCTTCGTGTTGCACGCTAGCGCCCGCCTGCCTTTTCTATAGACCTGTCCCGCAGCATGGTCCTCATCTGCACAACCCCGTGGCCACCGTGCAGTGGCTCTGCAAAACAAAAAAACTCTTTGGAACACAAAGTTATTTTTGCCTAAGAGTTTGTTGACACGGTAGCTCGATTCATCTTCAAGTATGAATACCCCAAAGATCTCTGCAAGGGTCCGGCCGAGCTTTGCGGCTGTCGTAGAGGCTCCTAGCAAGCTCACTCAAATCGGATAGCTTCAAGCAGCCCTTGATCGGGTCATGGAGGAGAATCGTGACCTCAAAGCTCGCCTTAGCAAGCTTGAGGCACGCTTTGACTCCATGGTTCATATTGCCACCGACAAAGTAAAAGAAGTCGAAGCAAGGGTAACTCAAGCCCAATCGGCCACCTATGCCAAAATACAGACTTGAGTTACAACGGAGTTCCAAGACACAGACTCCAAGAAGAACACGCCCTCAAGATCTGCATTGGTGGGCTCCCCTCGCCATGGTGCACCGCCGAGGACACTCTCGAAGAAGCGACCAACAAGCTCAACGACATCCTACAACCAATTAACATCAACACTGAAACGGTTCCTTGGATCAACGACCCACATAGGCAAGTGCTGCCTGAGCATTGCCTTCTCACTTTCAAGGACAAAGAGAATAAGATGCAATTGCTACGGCAATCTCAACTCCTCAAAGGGACAAAGATTTGGATCAATGAGGAGCTGACAACAAATCAGATAAAGCTAAAAAAGAGTGAGCTCAAGAAGATGCACGAAGCCCGCAAGCAAGGTAAACGAGCAGTATATCGAGGTGGTAAAACCATCATCCAGGAGTTCCGAGCCCCCAAAAAGGCTCTACCCAACCCTCCTTAGGTCTTGTTTCCCTTTTCTTTTTTTATGGGTATGCACACAGAGTCTTGGGAGCACGCGTAGTCAGAGCAGATGCGAGATGGTTGGGAGAGGAGTAGCTGGTGCTAAATTTAGGTTATGAAGGATTCCAGACCCCCTCCCAGACACATGGTGAAAGCTCTTTCATTCGGCCAAATCTAGCGATAGTGTGCCTTGCACACACACACACACACACACACACATAGAGAGAGAGAGAGAGAGAGAGAGAGAGAGAGAGGCTAGCCACTAGAGCCCATTAGGTGTGTAATCTTTGTAGTCTGGACTAAGCAAGAGTTGTCTACACGCTCCACTTACACTGTGCATCTTTGCCATGTAAGAGAGCGACGCATGTTGCCATGATGTGGAGCAGTCACAGTCTCCAGTGTCCATGTCAAGGGGCGATGGCAGTCGAGAGGCAAGGTCACTGAGGTGCAGTGTTCGAGAAAAATGTGTCTCAGCTTAATATCGTGTTGTTTTCAATTTTAAAAATGCCCGTTGAGAGCAAGGGGAAAAGGATAAATTCCGTATAAAGACCTAAAAACTAAATCTAATTTTTTAAAATTTCCTCTTGCCAAATTCAAGAAAAGGAATTTTGTACGTTTGGAAAAATGATCTTTTCGAACACTACTGAGGTGGACTGTTCGCATTGATTTTGATGCTAATTCCATGCAAGTGAAACATTGTTCATGCTTATTCCCAACAATTTCTTGCACGTAACTTTACAGCACACAATGATCTTATATAATATTGTTGACGACATTATCGAGATCAATTATAGTGCGGCGTCGCCGCCCCCAAGTATCCCAAGTCCCCAAAAACCTAATCGTTGGTGTTGAGTCGGAGTGAAGTGACAATGACAGTGCTGACAACGGACCACTATGAGCCACAACCTGTAGACAACAATGTAGCTACGCAAAGACTCGATACTCTTGAGCTGGGCTCTTGCCAGCTCAGGCCGCATGAAGCCTCTTATATAACCTCAGGTTTCATGGGCGACCTCATGGGAAGTGCCATTTCATCTCTGATGTGGTTGAGCTCATGCAAAGTGTCATTTCATCCTTTGATGCCGTTGACACCTCTCTTTATATTGGTGTTACTGAGCTCACCTCACCTCAAGCACCGCAATCATCCTGGCAAGTTGTCTAGACTCAAAGCATCAACAATGGTTAGATCTTCTCAATATACCCAACAGAGAGCATTCACATTTTCATCACCCAAATACGCAACTCTTTGCGACGTCTCATGGTAATGGTGATCAGATGGATCTAGATATGCACCAGAGCATTCAAACAAGGATCATGATAGGATTGCAAATCATCGATAGCCCTCAAACACCCACTTGCAGCAGTGATGATGGTGCATGAGCCCGAGTTAGAGCATCTCCCCCTACAAAGATTCTAATGAGAAAACTCAAAAATCAAACCTCAATCTCCGGCATCTTTTACTTGCGTGCACAGCGGTGGTATGAGGTCTCGACTACAAGAGACCTCATACAAGAGAGATCATGTGAGTGGAACTTCTTTCCAAAGATTGGCTTTTTATTTAACCAAGGTACTTGAAGCTAGGCTCATGCCCTCTTCCAAGGAGGAGCTATGTCAAGTCTCTAACTAGGATGTCTTTACCCGTATGGGATATGCTATAGCCCTTAGGTGTATTTTACAATGTGAACCTAATAGGGAGGTTCTACCATCTATCTCTTAACAAGTAATACTAGATAACACCTTATCAAATATACAACACTTCACATCATTGGTCTACACATAGGCTATGGCATGCAATGGGTAGCTTTTCTTTACTTGCATTGAGGCCCTTTGGGCCTCCCAAGTTGAGATTGATAGGAATAGGGCCTCTGGAGGATCCATTGATAAGCATAGGGAAGAAACTGACGGACATGGCAAATTCCTTGCACGTGTCTTTTTGTTTTTCTTTAGTAATCTTTGGTGACGTCTCAGCTTGGCAGGTGATCACGACCGTCTTCTCTCTCTCTCTCTCTCTCTCTCTCTCTCTCTCTCTCTCTCTCTCTCTCTCTCTCTCTCTCTCTCGTCTACTACCCATCTCGGAGTCTCTAGCTCTCAAGGTTTGGTAGCCACAATGTTGGAGGTTTCTTCATGTGTCTGTTGCTATTCTCTTTGTATCTACTGTCTTCTTGGCCTCAATCTATGTCACATCCCTAGGGTAGAGAGACTTGCAACCATCATGTGCTCTCTCTCTCTCTCTCTCTCTCTAGATATGTGTGTGTGTGTGTGTGTGTGTGTGTGTGTGTGTGTGTGTGTGTGTGTGTGTGTGTGTGTGTGTGTGTGTGTGTGTGAGAGAGAGAGAGAGAGAGAGAGACAGACGTGAGTCTATTTTGGTAAATTGGAGTAGATAGCTGAATTTTTGAAGGAACTCTTAGCTATGGGTGCAGTAGCATGGAGGCCCACAAGACTCTTGCTTATATTCTAATGAGGCCAAGGCCATGTATGCGAGGCTCTTGCAAAGGCCTGCTTCTACCGCCATGCACATCTCAATAAGATGAAGTTTTACTATGTCTCCATGTGTTTTATTGACTTTAAACACACGCAAGCCTCTCAATATGGCATGAATGTGATCTTTTGCAAGGTTGTGAGGGTAAGAACTTACAGTTCTGAATTTTGATGGGTTGTGAGAATGAGTGCATGTCCTCCAAATCATTTTCCTTCTAGCCTTCATTCGTTGCTATAGTTTGGAAAAAATTCATTTTGGCATTTGCTATTGTAGGTGATCCTTAGTTAAAACTCTACTCTTCACAATTCATGTTGCAGAGTGAGTGGAAGACCCTCACTCCCGAGGGGGGGTGTTGCCCAAGTGAAGGCTTTTTTGTACTACTAAGGGTTGTGTGCCAGTGTGGACGAGCGCTCTCTATCATGGGTCATCCTAAGCCCAATCTAAGAGGTTGTTTGCCAAAATTTAGGAGTATCTAGATAAAAATACACAATTGTTTTCCAAGATATGTAGGTTTTTTCATCCTCAAAATGTATTGTATGAGGTAACTTTCAAATTTTGGAGGTGAGATTACACTAGCTAGACCACCGGGACGTGGTGCAAAGAGAGAGAGAGAGAGAGAGAGAGAGAGAGAGAGAGAGAGAGAGAGAGAGAGAGAGAGAGAGAGAGAGAGAGAGAGAGAGAGAGAGATAGACCTTAGAACTAGAGCTCGATAAGTTTTTTTTCAAAAAACTTGGTTTAATTCTCAAATACACTAGATTTTTTACTCTTTTAAAGTAGATTTCAAATTTTGAAGGTGGGATTAAAGGCTAGACCTAGGTAATTTTCGAGCACTACTCAAAAGGCTAGAGAGAGAAAGAGTACTTTTCTTGATCTACTTTTATAAAATTTGTCAAGAGTAAGAGGCCTGAGGGTAAAAGGGGCCATGCCGCCGCCGTCGTTCAGTGAGGAATAAAATTCCAAAAAATTACTTATGTATTTTTCAGAATTACATCCCTCTATGTTGAGTTGGCGTTTTTTACAAGGCCCAAAATTGAGTCCAAATTTCTCCGTCCATCATAATAGCTTTAGCAGTTTTGTAGGCCAATCCTACTTGCCCTCCATAGGCCTCCTCAAGAATAGACAATTTTCGCTTTTTTTGGCGCATTGTCTTAATTGTTGATCTTTGCTCCTTTTGTAGAGCTAATTTTCGATATAAGCACATAGTTCCTTCGCTTCAACAGCTTTGCATTGAGCCTTACTCGTGCCTTTAGAGAAGGCTTTACTGGAAAGATATTCAACTACATAGCACGTGCATCATAGGGCAATTGTAACTTGCAACACTTTGACAAGTCTTAGCGGAGATGTGGCTTGCACTTTGGACAAGCGCTCATAAGACAATGTACATCCCATCTCATGCTTAGGCAATTGTCATGTGATGCATCGTTATCAGTTACTTTTTGAGATAATTGCGCTTCATGCATGGTCACATGTGTTATTTGTCTTATATGCAACTATGCAAGTCTTTTTGTAGCTATGCCAATTTTCACATAGTTGCATCGGTAACATATCTTATAACTGGTGCATGCGTGACCACATACGTAGCCAATAGATTTGATACATATACATATGGTCCAACATCTATGCCTTAAAGTAATGGGCATTGCTTGCCTGAATGTGTGCATTTCTCAAACACCAATGTGTCACATGGCTCTATACGCAATTTTGTATTAAGCCATCTTAGAACACATTTTGTGCAACCCTCATGCAACAATTTATTTGAACTTTTCCTTCCAATTAGCCGCTTAGCTTCGGTTAGTAGCTTAGGGCTAATAATGATCTCACTGGTTTGACCATCTGGGCACCATTTCTCTGTTGAGAAGATAGACATCTAACAAATCATAGTCGACTTCCTTGGGTGGTTCTCCATTTAAGATCCTAGAAAGTGATATGCATGTTGATGGGTTGTTCCTTTTTGTATTAACACTCTGTGGAATTCCAACAAGATTATAAACCATCACACATTGCTTCCAACCTTGCATAGAGAATCTACTGCTTGATAATCCATCCACAATCAAAATGAGCTCGTTTGCAAACAACTATGCCTTAATTTCCTTCATTGCAAATAGCATGTCCTTGCCTTCACTCCATGTGGTTGTATAGGTCTTTTCTGCACGATTTAACTCGCTTCTTGCATAGCCAATTGAAAAACCCGTATTGGTGGCTTAGGCTGAGCTAATGCAATCAATGGCAAAACCATACACTCTGTAAATTACATTTAGCAACCAAGATGTGATTTTCTTCTTTGAATCACGATCACTAATCATGTTATTAGACAAACCATAGAGGATGTAACATTGTTTTCAAATAGCCATGGGGGTCTTAATCATGAACTTGTTGAGTGTGAACTTACATATCTTTGTCAACAAGTCTACAATCATCCATACCGAGCCACATCCTTGTGTAGAGTAGGGATATCAACTAAAACATCCGTAGAGATGCTTTTCCAATTTGCATTTGGGATCTCTAGGGGATAAAAGAGTCCTACCTTGAGGCACTCTATTTTTTAACTTGACATTTCTAACGATGCAAAAAGCTAGGAGCATAATCTATATCGCGGTAACAAAGAAGATATTATTTTCTATGTTTTGGCACTTTATAGGACTACACACATAGCATATGCTCTCCCTCCCTCCCTCTCTCATTCACACCGGTTTTCTTCTTCTTCGCTTATTAAATATTACATGCAAAATGAAGTATATATGTATGAGGAGTGTATAAGTCTCATGTGAGACTAGCAACATAACCATGCGAGCTGTGAAGAATGTCTCAGTTGGTCATCAAGTACCGGAAAAATTATATTTGGACATTTATATGTGAAACAGAGCCATAGAGTCAAAGCACCCATGAGGAAAACTTTCATGTCCTTCATCCATTACCTACCTCGAGTCTCAGAGCTTCCTACAAGCACACCTAATTTAAGAGAGTTGAATCTCTCCACTCTGTTGTCCTCCCTACCCTAAGAACAGTCCAATCAACAAAAAGAGTACAAATGCCTTTTCTACAAGTGGTGTCTTGTGATGCTTACAATCCAGTACCATAAACCTGAGGGAAGGCAAACACATCCCACTCCTTGAGTGGCCTTGAAGGCAATCTGTCCACACAGCAAAATCCACCCACCATTTACATGCTCGTGGCACACATACATACACGTACTCACAATTCTTTCGAAAGGACACACAAGCATGTATCAACTTTAAGAAGGAAACAATCAAAACTTCTGTACAAAATCCAATGCATTTTACCAAAAATCGACAGAAAATTAACTCTCCCAGTTACCCATCATCATAAAAGGATACTGTAAGCTCCTTACACAAGGGACACAAACAATTCAATATTCCAATTCACAACGCATATATTCATCCTGTTTTACATCGATGATGGGCAGGGGCAGAGCCAATAAAGCTCCCCTTTTGTCAAATTTAAAGAAAGGAGAGAGGCTTATTGTACACTGGTTGCAATAAAAGAATTGTGATGGGCAGCTGAAATTCTAGCTTCCAATCCCATCAAAAGCTGAAGTTAAGCAACCACACCCCCACCCTGAAGAATTTATGAGCAGTTCTGTTTGCAACCCAATCAGGGAACTATTATTCATCAAAGGCTCTTCCTAAAATCCTATTGCCTGCTTAAACCTCATGTATCAAAAATTTCTGCATGGTGAATTCCAATGCCTGATAATCGAATATACGTTCCAATTTCTTCCAAAACCCACACCGAAAGGACGAAATGCTAGCTACAAGCTCAAATATTGCTCATCATATGCTGACAATAGCAATTTAGGAGAGTGACTACACCATAGCAGGTGGCAAGCTGGTGGTAGTCATCGTAGTAGACTCTTGATTTAGAGCCGCACCTGGCCACGAAGGAGAAAGAGCAACCACCCGACCAATAAAAATGAGGGTCGGTGATTCAAGTTTCGCTGCAACGACTTCTGATGGTAAGTCGTGCAGCTCTGCAAAAACCTGCAAGCATAGTAGGAATAAACTTACTGTCTAAAGCATTTGAACCAATCAGGTTTAACAAATCAATAACTGAATAACAAAAAACAAAATTCTTAAAAAGACTTTTTGGGCCATAAAACCTTACCGTGCGTTGATATGCTGTTGTTCCCCTTTCTACAGCTGCAGAAGGAGTGTCAGAAGGTAGGCCACTATTAATAAGCCTTGCAGCCAAGCTTGGAAGAGTGGACAGACCCATATACACGACAAGAGTAGAGTCAGGGTCTGCTGCTTGATCTTGAATGAAAAGCGGGTCAATTCCTCCTTTTCTTGAATGCCCTGTGAGAAACCGGACACTGAAAGCACAAACAAATGTATGTACTGGTTCATGCCATGGTATCAAAATTCCACTTGCCCAATACAAACTAACAAGCACCCTTTCTCAACCTGTTTGCAGCTCCTCTATGCGTTAGAGGGATCCCAAGTTCTGCTGCAATGCCAGACGCAGCTGTAATCCCTATCCAAGCAAAGTATTGCTCTCAGCTACAGTGGTTCATCCACAAAATCTTGTAAACAAAGAAACTATCTTCCATCATACCTGGAACAACCCGGACCTGAACACCCTGCTGTTGCAAGAAATCCATTTCTTCACCACCCCTTCCAAATACCTGAGTAAAATACTTATCTTAATTATCTTCCTGCCTAAGAAAAGAACAATAAATCTTAGCAATAAACACCATGAATGCACGAATGTCTTGGTCGGGAGACATAGCTTCTACATCCCATATTTCTAAATGCGGACTTTGTTCACGGAGCCAAAGTCAGAAAGTACGCACATATGGGACATGGACAAGTATGCTCTCGAGATAGAAATGGATCGTTGCATGCCACCAAATTTCATATAATACCCCCAATACACCTTAGATAATCAGATAACACATCCAACACAAAGAGAACATATCTTACCAACGGATCTCCTCCTTTCAGCCTCAAAACTGTAGCTCCTGCCTCCGCAAAGCTCAATAACAATTGATGAATTTCATCCTGAGATATTGTCATGTGCGTTAATGAAAACTCGTTAAAAGGCATTCCTGCAACAATAAAGCATTTACTTTACATGCACAGACACGCACATGATCTGCACACCAGCAGTCAAAAGGAAATGCATTCATTGTAAGAATGACATATGGATAGCAACAGAAGGCAAGACACCTGAGTGCGACTATGGTAGCCAGCCGTCTTTCCTACATAGAGGAGGCGAGCACCAGCATGGACAAGCTCAAGAATGTCTGTGGACACGAGGCGATCATACAATACTAAATCTGCTGTTTGCATCAGCTTCAACGCTTTCACTGTCAAGAGATCAGGATCCCCAGGCCCAGTACCCACCAAAAAGACATTTCCTACTCCATGAGCTTTTTCCTGTTTTCTTTCATCTTTGTGTAAAAGGCTCAGCAGTTGTCTGAGTTCGGGCAAACGAGTTGCAATATCATGCTCCTGCTCAAACTCCAAACAATCCTGTCCGTGCTGAGGGTTTTCCTCTGCATCAAAATGGAAAACATTGAATTATAAACAATCAGCTTGTTAAAACAAGCCTGCCCTCTCAACACACGTTAGTATACTCCAATTGCTTCCCACATTATGATCTCTAACGACCATTGACTCTCCTTTGTCTTTACTGAAAACTGAACCACAAATACCAAGGCACCAAAGACATCCAACAAAACCATTGCAGACTTTGAAGAGCAACGTTTACAAAAAAAGCGCATTGTTGAAAAACCTCCTACAGGATGATCAGAAAATTACCTTTGCGGCAGGAAAGGACGGTAGAGATAAGGTCAAGCTTTCCACCACCACGCAGGGGCTTGACAGAATGGCGCTCGGTGAAGGGAGAACCGCTGCGAGATGAGCAAGTGGCGAAGAAGGTGCGTTTTCTGCAGAGATGGGAGGTATGAGAAGAGATGGAGAACTGCGAGCAAAAGGACGACGAAGCTTTCTCAGCTAAGGACGCCACAGCAGCCGCCATAGCATGGCGCTCTCGCACATTCTTTCTTCCCCTTGGTTTTTATACTATGCCTTGTCCTTTGCATTCCCAAAAGGACCATAAAGAAAGACCACAGTCCCTCAAGTTCTCTCAAGGGGCCATACTTTCCTCAACTTCACATTGCAATTTCGTTTTGCCTTTTGAACACTAGAAGGCTTTCATTTTGCCTTTTGAACATTAGAAGGCTTTCACACGCTTTGCCTCAACGTTAGATTTGCTCCTCGGCAGGACAAGCTTTCTCCATCATACAAAAGCATCCCAAAGGCGGAGTTAGAAATGAGGGTGGAAATAACACTTGGTGGGGATTTTATTGCTAGTCCTATCCAAAACAACTCTACTACAATTCACTCTATTTCTTGGCGGCAAGGCACTACAACCAAAAAATTTCCAAAATTGGTTAGCAATCCATCCGCAATGTTTTGCGTGCCATGAGTTTGAGAATTTCCAAAAGAATTTCTTACAAATATTCTCCAAGTTAAGACACAAACACAGTTTCTAAATTATTGTTTGGTGACTCTTGCTCTTTTACTTTTTTATCTTGTTTTTGTGAGTATAAGGCTTTATATATACATTCCCTAAGATTGGAGATTGAGAGGGGAGTGAGTGAATGATGACTGTCAGCAAATACTCCCCACTTCCTTGGGTAGATCATACCTTTTGGAATGATGTCGTCACCTTTTGAATTGTTCCAAGTTATTATGGGTGAACGCTTTAACCAATAGTTTTCGGTCGACCTATGCATTTCATCTAGTTGCAAGGGTGGTAAGATACTCTCCCATGATTTTATTTGCAACGTTGTTGTAGGTGGTGGACTTACAACGGGAGGTGCAAACTCTTTCTTGTTTGTATGGAATGTACAATGGTAGGTGGAGGTTGTGTCGAAGCTTCTATTTCCGTATAGGAACTACATGAAGAGCAAGAAGCTTCATTTGACTTCCCTGTTCCTGAGCTAGGTGGAACCAATCGTTCTTTCTTCAGTACCCAAACTAACTATGGAGCGGGTGTGTAGCATTTCGTGATTTTTTCCTTTCCGCAATCTTCTATTCGTTTTGGAGCTACAAGATTGGGCTCACATGGGTCAGGTGATAGGTAAGAGCACAATTTACGTTTTGGCACCCATATTTAATCATTTCCTTCATAGTAGCCCCAACGTTTCTTTACATTTGTTGGGACGAGTGGGACGTCTCTTACCAGGCTCCTGTCTTTTAGCACTAGCTATGGTCGCTAAAGAAGCTTTAGGGACCCACTTGTATGTTTTCTTTGTTATATTAGGATGGGTCTTATGTGTCTCAAGCTTTATTTCAACTACAACAGTTGAAGCTTTAGAGAGTTGGGCTATGGGGACATACGGTTCAACCTCCTGGACATGCAATGTTTTGGGTTTTATTTCCTTAAGAGGCAATATCTCAGGGACTATGGCTTGAGTGGCAAGGCTAAGAGTTGGTTTCTGTGTTGTGACACTCCCAATCCCCCAATCAATAGTGCATTTGGTGGCTATCATCCACGTGCATCCTAGGTTTATATTACCCTCCATAGTTCCAGCAGGCATAATCAAAAAGTCTTGAGCTACAACCCCATTCTCATAACTGATAGAAGTGTGTCATATTCCAGAAATCGCTGTTTTTTTCTTGTTGACACCCTTGACTTGGATAATACTCTCAGATAGAGGTGGCTTCCCTAACTGACACCACACTTCATATGATAGTAGATTATACTTAACACCCGTGTCCAATAAGGCGTTATATAGCACTTTTTCATAGGCGCTATTTAGCTCAATAGGGTATCGTAGAGGTGTGTCAGAGTCCAACCAATCATCCTCTGTTTCAACGTGGAATGCATGTGTAACTCCAAGGTTGGCCTCTGTTGGTGTCTTATGCATTGTTGTCGCTCTTTAGCCTCAGCTTGAGCTTGTATCTTCTTCATTCTGTTTGTGCCTTAGCTGCCTTTTTTTAGGATGGCACATAGCTCCTCTTGGCTTAAAGGATCATAATATCTTTTAAATTTGCTACCATTGAGGAATCCGATGGTTTCAACTCCATCAAGAGTCTCCACACGAATGGTTCCTTGTGGGGTGATTTCACATACTCTATATGGTCCTTTTCCTGCATACTTTAACTTTTTGTTTTCATTACGCATTCCATACATAAGGACTTTATCACCAAGATTGATATCTTTGTTCTTTAGGTGACGATCAAACCATTTCTTCCTTCTATCTTTCTCCACAAGTGCATTTTGCAGAGCCAATTGTCTTCCTTCATCTAATCTCTCAAGGATATATAAGCACTCAACTAAAGGGTTACCATCCCAACCTTCTTGTGAAGCTACGCGCAGACTAAAAATTACAAACTCCCACGGCATAACTGCTTCTTGGCTATATACCATGTTGAATGGTGTACTATTAATAGCCACTTTATAAGAAGTACGATAAGCCCATAGGGCTGAAGTCAGCTTCAAATCCCAATCTGTGCGATGAGCTTCCCCGTTTTGGTCAAGATAGAGATTAAGGTCTTATTGGTACTCTCAGCTTGGCCATTTGCTTGTGGATACTCTCAGCTTGGCCATTTGCTTGTGGATACTCTCAGCTTGGCCATTTGCTTGTGGATAATAAGGCGTGGACTTATGGTGAGCTATCATGAAGTTGGTAGTGAGTTCTTTTATCACTCCATTTATAAAATGAGTGGCATTGTCACTCAAAATCTCAAAGGGACAACCAAATCTTGTAATAATGTTCTCAAAGAGAAACTTGGCAGTTGACCTTGCATTAGGCTTACGTGTCGCCCTGGCTTCCGCCCACTTTGTTACATATTCAGTGGCAATGATAATATATCAAGATTGAGTGCTATAAGCTGCCGGACTAATTGGGCCTACATAGTCCAAACCCCATTTTTCAAATGGTTGAGTCACTTTAACAGGATGTAAGGACATCTTATCCTTTCGTTGTGTGATCTTGTAGCTTTGGCATTCATCAAATCCTTTTGCAAAAAGTGATTCATCCTTAAATAAGGTAGGCCACCAATAGCATGATTGCAACACCTTTCTAGCTGTTAGTTCCCTTGAGAAATGTCCTCCGGCTATACCCATGTGGGCTTCTTGCAGTATGTATAAGTACTCATCCTCACGGGAACAACGTCTAATAATATCATCCTTCCCTAGCTGTAGAGAGTTCTTGTGAGGAGAGAATAAGGTTCACACTCTTTTAACAGTTTTCGAACTATGTCCTTACGAAGTTCTTTTGGTGGAAAACCATTAACTAAAAAGTTCACAATCTTCTCACTCCATTCAGATCTGGTCTCGACTAGGAATAGAGAAATTTCAGACAATTCATCATCAACTCCGGTAGGAGCTTCACCATTAGGGCGCAAATGATCCGCCATGACATGTCTTTTACCAAGTCTCACCACAATGGTAAAATCAAACTCAAGGAGAATTAACAACCATCATGTAATTCTTCCCGTGGAACAAGGTTTATTTACTAGATACAACAAGGCTTGATGATCCACATAGAAAACAAACTTGTTGGCAAGAAGGTAGTAGCGGAATTTCTTTGATGCATAAATCATAGCTAAACCTTCTCGCTCTATAGTGGTGTAGTTTCTCTCAGCATCATTCAATTGACGACTTGCAAAGCTAATGGGGTAGCCCAGTTTGTTCTCTTGGTTGAGCTAGAACACACCCAATAGAAAAGTTTGATGCATCAATATGCACATGGAAAATTACATTCCAATCGGACACTCGTAGAATTGGAGCACTAGTCAAGGTCTTTTTCAATGACTCATAAGCATGGTCACACTCCACGGTCCAATGAAACTCAATAAAAATGTTTGTACAATGGACGAGCTATCTCGGCAAAGTTTAAAATAAACTGCCGGTAATAACCAACATGGCCCATGAACCTTTGAACTCCTTCTTTGTTTGTAGGTGGTGGCAATTCAGCAATGGCTTTAATTTTGATCTCGTCTGTGGAAATCCCATTTTTGGACAATATATGCCCTAAAATGACTCCATGCTTAACCCAAAATTGGCATTTGAAAGGGTTTAAGGAGATGCGATACAATCTGCAATTCTCAAACACTTTTTGTAAGCATGATAGATGTTCTTTCCAAGAGGAATAGACACAAAGGTCATCTAAGAAATCTTTGTAAAACTTCCATAAAGGTAGCAGGGGCATTGGTTAATCCAAAAGCCATAACACAAAATGCGAACACTTCAAATTCAGTTATAAAGGCTGTTTTAGCTTGGTCCTCTACGCAATTGTGATTTGATTGTAGTCAGAGTACCCATCTAAAAAGCTATAAGCTTCCTTCCCTGCAATTCTTTCAAGCACATGTTTTGAATATGGCAAGGGGTAATGGTCCCTCCTAGTGGTGGCATTGACCTTCTTGATATCCATGCACACTCTGAGTTTCCCATTCTTTTTCGGCACAATCACTATTGGAGACACCCATTCTGAGTGCTCAATAGGGTATATGAATCCGCATTTCACAAGCTTTTCAATCTCTTTATGAACGATCTTTGCATATTTAGGATTCATTGGGTAGGGTTGTTGCACACTCCTTAGTCTCTGTTAGATCTTGGGCAATGAAAACAGGTTTGGACTCTTCTCCTGGGTCTGCTAACTCTATTTTCTTAACTATCACTTGACCGTCATAGACTTCATTGCTTCCATCGATAGGTTTTATTTGAGCCTTTGTATACACAACCTTACGTTCCTCTGTGGTGTAGGATTTGAAATGTTCAAGTTGTGCAGGGTGTAAGTATGTGGAGTCTTGTTGTTCTATGGACTGTGATTTCACTTCCGATTCCTTTTGTTGTTGAGCTAACTCTCAACTTTGTCGTCTCCTTACGGTCTGGCCCAACTTTGGCTTCTCTGTAGCCTCTAGTTGTGCGTTTTTGTCAATGGGTTGTGGACTACACCACATAACTCTTTGAAGGTATTCACCCCAGTTATCTACCAACTTCCTATGAGCATCACATGCCCCTATATAATTAAGCCATTATACGGTATGTTTCTTTTCATTTATTCTAGCACGCACATTTGCTTGATATCATCACCTCTTATATCTCTTACTCTTCTTGTCTAATTTTTTATTACGACCGATCTCTAGTGAAGAGTCACTATATGAATCACTACTTGTGTCTTTTACTCCTTTGGATAGATTGTCATCTAGGATATCACTGGGCCCTAAATGTTTTTTCCCCACATTTGCACTAAGATTTAACTCAGATTCTTCGTCCTCAGAGTCAATTTCAATTGATGATTCTGACCCCAAATCGTGTGGGCTATAGTCTTGTGAGACGCTACCGGTTCCAATGCCAGACAACCTTCATCTTCTAGGTCATCAGAAGCTATATGCATTGTTTTTCTAGCATATTTAAGGGTACGAGTGGTGGCATTTCATCCCCCTCATGTGTTACCCAGGTCGTCCTTGTGTTTTCCCAAGTGTCTATGGTTGCTGCTAAGTGGACCCAATCCACATTGTCCGACTCAGTCATCCCAGGTAGAACATCCATATAAGGAGAATCTTCCCCAACATCAGTGTCCACTTTACATGTGTAACAATACTGCAATGGGGCCGAGTGAAGTGTGGTGTCAGATCTGTGATCAATTATAAATCTGTTTCCTAGAGGATGTGCTCGACCAGTTACAAGATCCACTCGAATGACAGAATCTTGGAATTGCAAGTAGACATGGTTTTTAGACCAGTCATGCACCATTTTTGCTTCCCTCATGAAAGGACGTCCTAAGATCATCTCAGATGCCATAGTGTGCTTGGAGAAATCCATAACAATGAAGGTATTTCTTATTTTATGTCCAAAGACCTTGATCTTGAGATCTTCTAGCATCCCGATAGGTTTAACAATAGACCCATTGGTCATCTTTACTACTATGGTTGTGGTCCCAAGGTGAGGTATTCCCATAGTTTCCCAGCAATTTTTAGTCACAATGCTAACCCCATTGCTACCATCAAGGATTCCCTTCATAGTTAATCCCTTGGTAGTGATTGGTATGGTCGCATTGGATTCATCACCCTCAAAGTATTGTTCCAACTTGTTAACATTTATTTCTACAACAAGGTTATCATCTAGGTTGGGTTGTGGATCTAAGCGTTCCTCCTCTATTGGCATCTCCCTAGCTACATCCATCTATGCAAATTGTGGTAGCCCGATCTTCAGTTCTCCAGTGAGGAAAGCTCGAAGAGCTAAGAATAGCTGAAGGTCTCCATATAGTTTGGACATGATGGTGGCTCTAACTTCTGAAGCCATGAAATCCATCAATTTGGCAACATTTAATGGCATCTTTTGGGCTTCAGTCCCTTGACGAGGGAAAGATGGGATCTCCTTTTTTGCAATAGGGTCAGGTAGTCCCTTTGTAAACATTCTTTCCAACAAGAAGTGAGTACGCCAACTTTCCCATGACTTTAAGTCACTTTCTTCTTGGATGACACTAGGTATGGCTAAGGGTCTATGGACTTGGTGAGGTTGTTGTTACGTAGTAAACACTGTGTCTGTAATCTAGATCTGCCTAGGTGCCAGCTCCAGATCCCTTTGGGTATCTTCTACCAAGCTCTTTTATTGCTTGACTCGTTCAATCTCCTCTGTAGGGTTTGGGTAAGTTCCTATCTTCTTCTTGGATCCTAGCCATTGTGGCTTATGACCATCTTCCTTGTTGGTTTCTTTCTTAGTGGTCGTTTTGGTCTCCATGGTTTCACTTGAATCAGAATCCTCTTCAGTGTCATTCATATATACGGGGTCGTCACCAGTGCGTATATTTGTCTTTGAACTGGGGTCTGACTTCAATGCTTCTTGTGATCTCTTCCTTCATGTTTTCTTCTTCTTCTTCTGAGATTAGGCAATTGATGCCGTGTCTCTTTTTTCAAGAATATAATTTTGTTTTTGGAGCATCGATCGTGTGAGTACGTTTATTGGTACCACAAATGTACTTTGTGATGGCTCCTCGGTAACATCAATCAAGTTTAATGGAGTGAACTTTGGTGCATTTGGATTATTCGGACATTGGGCAATCAAATGATCTATGACAGATTGATTACACATGAGTATCGGCATTGTAGACGTGCTCGCTTGATTGGTTTGCATTAGTGTAGCATTCTTTTGTATCCTAATAGGACACTCAGCCACACGATTGGACCTCATTGAAGAGGTGGTCTCTTGGGAGTGTAATTGATATTTTGGCCTCTTACAGCAAGAGTAGCTACTTGATAGACAGGTTTGACTTATCCCCAATAGTCCTCCATGTAGTATTGTGGACTTTCTTCAAGCGCATCAATCCCATAGGCAATATTAGAATCTATATCTTCCTCACAGCCTTCCAAACAAGCAATAGATGACTCGCAACCCACTTGATTCATAGAAATGATTCTCGGATGTGGTGGTTGCGGTCCTAACACTGGAGGTGGTAAGGGTGTTGTTTGAACAACATTTTAGGACCTAGAGACCATGTGTTGTGCGGTCTTAAATGTGTTCATACACATCACTATCACATGTATATGGTAACAAATTAGGGTTGCAGGAAAAGACACACAGCTTGGAGAAGACAAAGGAAGCTCAAGGCACAAAACAGAGAGTGTATTACTTAGTGTGCAATGGAAAGATAGATAGCCTGATGGGCGTATATACAGTGCAAGGGGGGAAAAACCTCCTAGTGAGGGAAAATGCCCTGGCGGTCCTAAGTGTGTTGACAGACATCACTACCACATGTATATGGTAACAAATCCCCCTTGGAAATAATGCGGTGAATGAGAGCTGGCACATAGAGTATAGGGAAGTGCCATGCTCTGTGGGGATATGGTCAGTCCACAAAGGGGAGTAAGCCCAAAGCTTTGCAAAAATATTCGAACTTCTCACGAGACAATGCCTTTTTGAAAGATATGCAAGATTGTCCCGTGTTGGAACATAAGCCAAGTTGATCTCTCCTATTGAGAGCCTCTCCCTGACATAGTGGTAATGCACCTCAATGTGCTAG
This sequence comes from Adiantum capillus-veneris, assembly GCF_014529385.1. Taxonomy (NCBI): domain Eukaryota; kingdom Viridiplantae; phylum Streptophyta; class Polypodiopsida; order Polypodiales; family Pteridaceae; genus Adiantum; species Adiantum capillus-veneris. The sequence goes on along the minus strand of NC_140953.1, from coordinate 86,435,227 downwards.
TGCGAGCATGAAAAACTGGGTTCCTTGCAACTGTTAATGCACTCTGATTGTCAGTGTAGATAGTGTTGGTGGTGTCTTGTCCAACCCCCAAATCAGCCATAAGGCATCTGAGCCATACACACTCAACCGTAGTTGTGAAGACTGTCTTGTACTTAGCCTCACAACTAGAAGTGGCCACAATAGGTTTCTTCTTTCTCAACCATGAGATACACGAACTGTCAAGCATGAAACAGAAACCACTTTTGGACACTTGTGTATCAAAACAACCATCCCAATCTGAGTCCAAAAAAGCATGTAAGTCTAGCGGCAATGATCCTCTCCTTGGCATAAAACAAGCCAAGATGTAAAGTGCCACTCAAGTAGCAAAAAATCCTCTTAAAATTTTGCCAATGCTTAGACCCTAGTCTATGCATGAATCTGCTGACCTATGAGATTGCAACTGAATAGCTGGTCTCGTGTTGCATACATAAATAAGGTAGCCAACAACAGTTTGGTAAAGAGTCACATCGGTAGGATCACCAGCATCATGAAGACTCGATTTCAAACATGTTTCCATGGGAGTGGAAATAGGTTTACAATCCTCAAGTCCAAACTTACATAGCAATGTCTCTATGTAACTTGTTTGACACAAGGCAATACCACCATCACACTGCTTAAAATGTATGCCCAAGTAATGATGCAACAACCAAAAATCTTTCATCTTGAAAGTAGCATTCAAATCAGCCTAAATTTAGCAATATGTCTCTCATTTGGTCAAATCTTTCATCTTGAAAGTAACATTCAAATCACCCTTAAATTCAGCAATATGTCTCTCATTTGGTCCAGTGATCAACAAATCATCCACATAGAGAACGAAAATGAGAAGTGCATCACCCTCACGCTTTACATACAATGTGCTTTCTGTTGGACTGTTACAAAATCCTTGATTGATCAAATGAGTCTCAACCTTCCCATATCAAGCATGAGGAGATTGCTTCAACCCATTGTTACATTTGCACACTTTATCCTCTTGTCCTTTCTTGACAAAACTATGAGGTTGCGTTACATAAACTTCCTCAAATATGTCACCATTCAAGAAAGAAGTAACATGTCTGACTAATGTACATCCCAACCAAAACGAGCTACCAGTGCACATAGAAAATGCATAGTAGTCATACGACAAGTGGGAGCAAAAGTCTCTTCATAATCTATGACTTTTTGTTGTGGATTACCCTTTGCAACAAGTTGAGCCTTATAGCGATCAATCTCACCACCCGGTTGCGTTTCAACTTGTAAACCCACTTTGTACCGATTGCCTTTTTGCCAGGAGGCAAATCACATAAAGTCCATGTGTCATTTTCTATTAGTGCATCATATTCTAATTGCATGGTAGCCATCCAATTTTTTGAATTATGTGCTTAATCAAAAGACAAAGGTTCCTCAACATCACATAAACTAAACACAACCAAAGCATAAGAATCTAATGCGTAAGATGCATGGTGAGAGCCTAAATGAGTACGACTAGACAAAGGTGCATCCAATTTACTGTCATGCAAAGTATGCACTAGTCATTAAGCATACCTCTAGCCTGCTCATTTTCAACCCTTTCCTCATCAAGTACATCATGTACATCTGCATCAATAATAGGCTGATCTATAACATTTTCATAAACCCCCATAGGCTATACATTTGCCTCATTGGAATTTACATTGGAACTTCTACCACTGAAAAGAGGCAAGAAAGTGTAATAAATGTCATGTGAGCTTACATTATTGTCTCTACTACATGGCAGCAAGGGCTGAACAAAATCTTCCACAAACACATCCCATCAAACCAAGATACTCTTTGTTTGTGGATGATACAACCTGTAACCTTTTCTTTTTGCATTATAACCAACAAAAGTACATTTGATCTCCTTATCATCCAAGTTTTTGTGCTGCGTTTGTGGCACCAAAGCATATGCCAAACAACCAAAAACATGCATGTGCTCACAATAGAAGGCTTTCTATAATTCCATGCTTCATATGGAGTCATAGACTGTAAAGCTTTTGTAGGACACCTGTTAAGTATATAAGTGACATACATAATAGCCTCAAGCCAAAACGAATGTGATAAAGCTTGATTTTTGACCATACATCTTTCCATTTTCGTAAGAGACCTCTTATTCCTCTCATCAACACCATTTTGGTGAGGTGTATACGGAAATTTGCATTGGTGTTTTATCATTTTGAGACATTTTCAGCCATAGCCAAAAATTAGTTGAAGCGCAAAAACACTTTAGACTTCACCTTAAGCGGATACATCCATGCATGCCTGGAGTAATCATCAATGAAAGTCATGAAGTAAAGGTAATTTCCCAAGGATGGAGTTTGCATGGGCCCACAAACACCACTATGCACAAGCTGCAACCTGCATGTGGCCCTAACTTAACCATCCTTTGGAAACTTCAAATGTTGCATCTTACCTAAAATATAGCCTTCACAAAAATGTTTGGCAGGTGCTTCAAGAGGCGGCAGAAAAGAAACCAAATCATATTTTTGCAAACCAGCAAACTGGCAAAATTTAGATGTCCAAAACATGCATGCCAAAGTTTTACATATGAAATAGCCTTAGAATCCACAACTGCATTTGCAAAATTCCACCCACACTTTTCATACAAAGTGAGCTTATACAACCCACAACATAAAATGCAAGATGCAATAATTTCATCACCAAAACTGAGATCATGTATTGTACATTTGGCATCCACAAATTTGACTACAAGACCAAGTCTAGCAAGTGTAGGTACATATAAGATATTTTTCTTGATCCTAGGGACATAAAGTGCATCAACAAGTGTGAACTAACTACCATTAGGGATTTCATTAACATGTTCACAAATGCGTGAATAACATAATTTATGTTGTGATCACATCTATATTCACACAACCTTTGCAATGACCGGCTTAAACTTGCTCTGCCTGTAAACTTGGTGGGCTTTAGGTTTTCCCGACGGGCGCGCCAAGAAAACTTAAAACCCGGTGGGCTATGTCCTCACTATATAGAGCGGATGATTAGGCGCATTTTTAGCATTTTGACAAAGATTTGGAGTGTTTAGAACTCCCGGTTGGCTAGGATGGTCCTTTTGGGAATAAGGTCCTTATTTTAGGGACAATCTTCTTTCCTCATAGGCTCACCTGGCGACCCCAACGGATACCACCAGAGATACCCGCCCAGGGGATTCACTCTATATACAAAACGGGACGCCACCTACGAGCAGACAATTTTGATAAAACCCCTATATACGACTCATATTAGGGAATATGACCCCCCTTTCTACTGATAGCCATTTTTCGGCTTTCCATAATTGCCATAGTAAGCTACCTCACCCTATCAAATCACTCAAACATTTTGGTTATCCCTACCATTTCAGTGTATATAGGTATGTGTGAGTTAGGGGACTTTTCCCATATCTTCTTAAAAACCCTCAATTAACTAGTCACTAGGCTAGTTGAGCCAAAAAAATAAAAATTATAAGTATATTATGGCCTATTTGTGTGTAAATATTTCATTGTATATAGGGCCTAAATAAAAGGAATTTTCATAATTATTTTTGTATTTATTTAAATATTTCTACCTATGGTGTGTTATTTATGCTATGTACATTGACTCACCATTACCATATTTTTTCTTACCATTTGCATACTATTTATTCCAAATAAAAATAATTTCATGCAAGCTTCTCTTATTTTTGGTGTAACTCCATCCCAACAAAAATCCAAAAAAAACTAGTTCTATATTTTTTCACTATTGTGATTTTTTCCTTCCTACATCTATTCTCTATTACTCTCATAAATTAAACCACCAAAAATATTCATCTTTTTATGGTAGATTTATAATGAGAGAGATTTATTTTGACCCCTTTATATTTTTTCCACCTATATTATTTATATTTGACATGTACATATATTTTTCGACCCCTCAATATTTGATTTTCTTAGTTGTACTATTCACTTATATCACGATCTCAACAATATCTTTAATTATAGACCTACCAAATAAGGTTAAGGGTATGTGGCATGCATGCATGCACTATGGGGGGCTCACTCTTGGAGGTATTCAAAAGAATCATCCAAAGAAGGACCTCACAAGGACTTTGTGTAGTGGAAAAAACAGTCGGTTTTGCTGAATTTTTAAAGATCACATGCTCCCGGAATTTGAAAAGGTGATACAAACAAAAGTTGTAGCTCGTGGGCTGAACGTTTACCTCAATTTTTTTCATATTTTTTTGAGCTACGAGCTGTGAGCTATGATTTTATTGGTGGACCCCAGTTTGCCCATGCTATGTAGCCACACTCCCTCTTCCACTTTATCATTTTCCTCTTTCACACACACCTCTTCACTTATCATCCCCACCTCTCTCACCACTCCTCTCTGCACCCTACTCACCTTCTTCTCAACCTTGAAGAATAAGAGAAACCATGGTGAACTCATGTCTCCTACACACACTTCCATTCCAAAATTGACCACCTAGTCTCATTTTTCCTCATCCATATTACCCATATCTATAAAAAAACCACAAAATTCAGCCTCTTCTCTTGAAAGACACCATCATCGTGATTGATTACTCATGTTCACTTACCTTGGCTCTCAAGAAAGGTCAAGAGTGGAGAAAAAACGTACCGTCAAAGCTAGTGGACCGTCAACAAGCGTCAAAATTGACTCTACTCAAGACACTTGGAGCATCAACATTGTAAGAAATCCATATTTTCTTACCTATTAAGAGTTTTTTCTTCCTTATTTGTATCCTATATGGATACTTCCATTGTAAATATCCAATTCCATTTGTAAATTAATAAAAATACTAACTCTACTAATTTACTAACACTAACCTACTATGAAAAGTCATATCACCTCCACTTCTCTTCTCTCTCTCTCTCTCTTCTTCATCTATCCCCACCAACTTCTTGATAAATCCAAGCAAAAAAAATTAGATAAGTGCTGAAGATCTAACCCAACCATGGTTAGAGGAGTAACCCTAGCCCTCAAAATTTCTATAAAAGGAGGGTGTGGCTAGCACAAAAAGGGGGGAGTCATAAGCAAGAGCACTATGCTATAGTTTGAGAAGCCAAGCTCAACCTCTTGAGAAGGAGCTCTTGAGTGGAAGCTCATTGGCTTATGCATATGCATGTGTTGTATTAGGGGTGATTAGCAAGGGAACTCTATGCCATTGTAAGAGAGAGTGATCATTCAATTGAGAGTAGGAAATCTATCATTTCTCCTACTAGTGTAAGCCCAACATTTGCTGAATCAAGGAGGGTGGATTTGGACTAAGCTTGGATACTTTGTCTCTCTTCCAACGTGAAGTAATGGAAAACAATGATGTGTAAGTGTCTTGGTGTTTTTTTTAAAGTTCTTGATAGCTTGTCTGTGGGTGTTGTCATCAATTTAGCCATAAATCCCACATACTGTAAGAGGGCGACAGGGTGGAGAGGACTCCCCTGGCCTTAAGACAGTGATTGGGGTGGTTTTTTTTGTGATGTGTTGTGGTGTAATTTACTCAAGCTATGTTGAACAAATACTAATCTCACTTTGATTGGTCGTGACAGATTTGTAAGAAGGTATTAATGCAACAAACACCCCCTCCCCCTTTCTCTCTCTTTCTTATATATATAATGGTGTTTGCTTAATCACGGCCGATACATTTCAAAGCAGCCCGAGCACTCTCTCTCTCTCTCTCTCTTTACGCGTCCTAGTTCACATCCAAAACTAGGTGGTGCCCCAAATTTGTGTAGGGTTAGGTTGAGGGTTTGTGTGTGTGTTTGTTGTTTGTTCCAACCCCAACCCAATTGAGCATCACCAGAGCCTAGAAGGGTGCTTAGAGGCCACTCTTCTTGTTGCCCGCCCCGGACCGCCTCAAATTGGTGCCCCCACTGAGGAACCAACTTGTGTATGTTTTTGTGTAGGATCAATCTTTAGAATAGTCAAGTAGTTTGCATGAATCACGAGAATTTGTATGATCCTTTCATTCCGATTGCAAGGCAAAAGGTACACATAATTGTTAGTACTAAGTTGCAATTTCAACGTGTATTTCGTAGAATTTTAGGTCCCCTTAGGTTGACAGAGATAAACGCATCAGTAAATCCCTTTATTTTGCCTCTCATTAGGTACGACCTTAGTTTTAGGTACGACCTTAGTTTGGACGTCTATATTTTTGTTTTGTTTTAAGCATTAGGTCATGCTTAGACCATGGATAATGGCCCAAGAATAGAGGTTTTCCCCTTCCATTTCACTCCACACATTAGAATAAATGTTGCAATTAGTAGGAAGATCCACTTTCAACAACGTATGGTGTTCATGTTTGGTGCCCAAAGAGTAGGAGAAATTCTGGCATCACCAAACCCTGTCATCCTGTCTCTTATTGATTATCATAGGTCATTTGATGTGAATATTTTTATTTTGTTGTAGAATAGATTGCAATTTAGAAAATATTACTGTGTAAATCTTAAGAAAAAAAAAACAAAACAAAAACGTGTTGTCACCTTAAAACTGATTCAATGGAGGCCCAACGCCAAATGTCTGGATATCCTCTTTTCTTTGGAGAGCCTGGAGAGGATGCAGAATTATTTTTAGCAAATTTCAAGATGTCTTGTCGTATCAAGAGGATAGTAACTGATCAAGAACGCGTAGAGATGTTTGAAGTGGTCCTTAGGAAAGATGCTAGCACTTGGTTTGACTCGTTGCCTGAGGAAGTTAAAGGGAATTACACGGAAGTTGTGAATCATTTCAAGAGATACTTCTTTGATCCCCAAAACACTCAAAAACTATGGCAAGACATTGTTTCTCATAAGCAAAAAGACCTAAATGACTACTACTTGTACAAGCAAGAGTTTCTACGTCTTTGGGTTGTATGGGTGAGAAATGTTGCTAACCCTAGTGATGGTGCAGAGTTCCTAAAGAAGGAGAGGTTCATAGCCGGACTCTTTCCTGACCTTAAGATAAAAGTTGAGGCGGCTGGACCTGCCACCTTTGATGCAGCTGAAACTAGGGCTGCTGAGAAATATAGAAAACTCAAGTGCCTAAGGGGAGAGGTTCCAATAGAAGGTCTTAGACCCAAAGGTAAGTCACAAGCATCAACATCTAGGGAGCTTCCTGAGGTAACGGCGGAAGTGATTGAGAAGTTAAATGAATCTTTAAGGAGCTTGTCAATTCACCTTGCACAAGCTGTAGGTCCAAAGGGACAAGCAAAGAAGTCTGAAGAGCGAGATCCACAACCTAGGAGAGTCTTGCAATGTTGGAATTGCGGAGAGTTTGGACATGGGATGTATAATTGTCCTTGGCCCCGTGGGGAGCCAGGGAGATCTAACTTGAATTACCCAGTGATGAATGCAGGTGAAGGAACTGGTCAACAACCGAGGCTTCTACAAAGACCAAATGGATCAAGACCACCTCCACAAGAGGTAGAAGGAGTTCCACCTTTTCCAGATCCAAATGTGCATGTGGTAGAGGTGACAAACTCAAATGAGGTTGACATGGAAGCAAATGGCATTAAGCGTGGCCGAGGAAAAGGTAAGGAGAAAGAAGGAGTCACATCACAAAGTGATCATGGATGAGAAAATAAGTCAAAGGAGACCAAGGAAACCAAGAGGACTCGACGTCGTATCAACCTCCAAGAATTCCCTCTTGGACATGGTATGGCTCCATACAACCTATTGGAAGACATGAGAGATAAGGGTCCTGATATCTCATGGCCTCAGTTTCTTGCATTATGCCCACAAGTTAGGAGGGATTTAACGAAGGCAGTTAGCACTAGGAGAAAGATAAAAGAGAGTGTTCCTGTTGTAAAAATTGCACATGCTGAAATGAATGAGGATATTACACCTGTGCTAGATTGTTACATCAAAGGAAGATTGGTTAGGAAAGGTCTAGTGGATGGGGGTGCACAAATTTGCATCATGACAGAAGGACTCATGCAAAGACTAGGCATGCACATCCATGAGACACCTGAAATTAAAGTCAAAATGGCAAATAATAGCAAGGCTAGGTGCGTAGGCATTTGTAAAAATGTCTTTGTGGTGGCCTTTGGCATTAAGAAGGCAGTGGATTTCTATGTCATGTCTACCAAAGGAAATGGTTACCCATTTATCCTAGGGAGACCATGGCAATGAAAATGCGAGCTTTGCAGGATTGGGAGAGTGGAAAGCTAATTTGCAGAAATGAAAATCATAAGAAGGTTGTCTTTGACATGAAGGAGCAACGCCAAGAGGAGCTCCATGAAGAATCATCTCAAAGTGAGATTGAGGAAGGCTGGACCGATAACACTTCAGAAGAAGAAAGTAGCGGCAGCATTACTGAAGAGGAGTCTTCCATCGAAGTCATGGGGGTAAGGTTTAATCCAAACAACCAAGAGACCTCTTGCCTAGGTTTGGAAGAGGTAGGTTCCCAAGAGAACCAAAATGTGCAAGATGAAGGAATGTTAGAAGGTATGTTGTCTACAACACTTACAAAGGACGAAAGAGAGGAGTTCAAATGTGTGCTAAGGAAATTTCCTAGGCTTTTTGCTAAAGACTACACCGATGTGCGTGGAGTAGATGTTGTTCAACACAAGATTGAGTTGAAGCCAGAGGCCACACCTAAGGCTCAGAAGCTATGAAGGCTAGGAGTCATCAAGGAGTAGGCTTTACTCAAGGAGGTAAGAAAGCTTCTAGCAGCAGGTTTCATTTATCCAGTGGAGAATTCAGAGTGGGTCTCTCCCGTTGTTGTCACTCCTAAGAAAAACGGCAAGTGGAGGGTGTGTGTGGATTACCGTCCACTCAATGAGGCAACAAAAAGAGATCACTTTCCCCTCCCATTTCAAGATGAGATACTAAATGAGGTAGCTGGTCATGAGAAGTACTCTGTGTGTGATGGGTACTCGGGTTACTTTCAAATAGGTATCGCATTGGAACATCAGTTGAAAACAACCTTCATTACTCCTTGGGGTTGTTATGCTTTTAGAGTCATGCCATTTGGACTGAAAAATGCTCCTGCAACTTTCCAACGCTTCATGAACATGGTGTTTCAAGAACTCTTTGGAAAGTCCATTAGGGTTTTTATTGATGATTTTTGCATTTATAGCTCAAAATCATTGCATCTACAAAGGGTAGAAGAAGGTTTAAAGAAGCTCTATGACATGGGAGGTCAACTCAACCCCGACAAGTGTCACATAGGTGAGGATGAAGTGATCTTGCTTGGTCACAAGGTTTCCTATAAAGGCATTGAGGTGGATCCTTCAAAGGCAAAGGCTCTTATTGAGCTCCCATCACCCAAGAATCTCAAAGAGGTCATCTCATTCATTCAAAAGGTGAAGTATATGTCACGCTTTATTCACTTAGCTTCGGAGTTTCTTCATCCTTTGCAAAAGTTGACACAACAAGTAGAATTTTCATGGTCTTATGAGCTTGAAGAGTACTTTTATAACATTAAAGTCATTTTGTCAGAGCTACCAACACTCATGCCTCCTTGTTGGGGGTACACATTCTTTGTTAGCTCTAGTGTTGGGAAGGAAACAATTGGTGCAGTTTTACTACAACAAGATCCCCACAGTACCAGGATGCGACCCATCTACTTTGCTAGTAGGGTCATGAATACTTTGGAGAGAGGCTACACGAAGGCAGAACTCATGATGCTTTCTCTCATGTTTGCGGTGAGAAAGTTTAGATCCTACTTGCTACCAAAACCTTTTGTAATTATCACTGAAAAAAATTTGTTTCCTTGGGTGTCATCTCAAATGAATCTTAGCACTAGGATCTCAAAGTGGATTATGGAATTGCAAGAGTTCCAATATTGTTTTAAGGTAGAAGATAGTGTGCATGCACAATTGGCAGGGATCCTTACTTATAGGGTACATGAGAAGGAGATTAAGGTGCCCGAAGTAAAGACCCTACCATTGCCACCACCTAAAAGTATTCCTAATGCTTTTACCTTGTTCTTTGATGGAGCTTTTCGACGAGCCACAGGAAAAGCAGGGGGAGGGCTAGTGTTGCTCAACCCAAGTGGGGAGGTTGTCATGAAAGAGAAAGTCAATCTACCAGGTTCAACTAGCAACAATGAAGCAGAATACGACACACTACTTCATGGTTTAAAGATATGCATTGGCCAAGGTATACAATGTCTCATGGTAAAAGGGGATGCACTTCTCATTGTGAAGCAAATTTTAGGCATTTGGGCATGCAAGAATGAAAGCCTAAGGACAAAAGTTCATGCCATTCGTAGATTGTTTAATCAATTTGAAGAAGTGCAACTATATCATATTCCTAGGAAACAGAATGAAGATGCCGATTTACTTGCACAGCAAGTAGTTACATGTGTTGAGAAAGAAGTGCAGGTCATCATGGTGGCATCAACTGTCAAGCAACCGAGATACCAGGGATTGGAGTCATTGACTCCCACTATTAGCTACATTTTGGAGGGTGAGTTTCCACAAGACTTCACGAAGGCTCACAAGAGGAGACTCATGAAGAAGGCAAGCACGTATCTCTTCCTAGAAGGATCCCTCTATCAAAGAGGGAAGGATCAAGTGTGTAGAAGAGTACCAACTATCAAGGAGATTCCAGCCATTCTAAAACGTTTGCATGAAGAGGCATGTGGTGGTCATTTTGCCCAAGATTTAACTATGAAGAAGATTTTGCTTGCGGGGTATGTTTGGCCAAGTCTGCATGTGGATGTCCAACATTGGTGTAAAAGTTGTCACAATTGTCAGGTAAATGGGAATAGAAGATTGGTTTATGGTCCAAGGCAAATCGTGCTTGCAAATGGTCCATTTGAAAAATGGGGCATTGATGCTATGGGTCCATTGCCTATGACTAAAAATGGGAAATTGTATATCTTGGTGGCCATAGACTACATGACTAGGTGGGTGGAAGCACAAAGTGTGGCAAAGGTAAATGAGAGGACAGTGAGCAAATTTGTCTACACTCACATTTGTTGTAGATTTGGCACACCTTTGGAGATTGTTTTTGATAATGGTCCAGGGTTTAGAAAGGGCTTGCTCACAGAAGTCTGTGAAGAACTTCACATTCTACATCGTCATAGTACACCCTACTATCCCCAATCAAATGGTTTGGTAGAAAAAGCTAATGGTGTCATTGCAGGCATCATTAGAAAGATGGTGAAAAACAAGACAAAGTTGTGGGATGACTTCTTGGATGGTGCCTTGTGAGCGTATTGAACCACATATAGGGAAGCCATGGAGTTCAAACCATTTCACTTGGTCTATGGTCAAGAAGCTTTGCAACCAATTGAGCTCAACATCCCAACAATACGGCTTCATGGCAGAGGTGCACAAAATGATCAAGAAGCATGGATGGATCGACTTCTTACCTTAGCCGAGCTTGAGTGGAAAAGAGAAACAGCATACGAGTGCTACAAGAGGAAAGCTACGTAGGCGAAGGAGAAGCTCGACAAGAAACTAAAGAACAAAGGCATCAATGAAGGAGATCTTGTGCTAAGGTATGACAATCAACTCGATAATCGTTTTGATGCCAAATTTGAAACTAGATGACAGGGGCCATACATAGTTAAGAAGGCTTTCAATTCAAGTTACTATCAACTTATGGACTTGAATGGGAAAGAGCACTCTAGGAAGGTAAATGGTTATCGCTTGAAGCCTTATTTGAGTCACCTTCTACCAAAGGATCTACCAAACATCTTTCAAAGGGCAGCTGTCTCATGTGATTGTTACATGAAGCATGAGTGTGACTCGAGCCAAAATGCCGAGGGGCCAAACAATGAAGATCTTGTCAAGGACTCCGAAGTACTCTCTTTGGAAAAGATGCTTTATGATGGTACATGAATATACCATCATCCTCGGGGAGGGCTAATGATAGCCGTTTTTCGGCTTTCCATAATTGCCATAGTAAGCTACCTCACCCTATCAAATCACTCAAACATTTTGGTTATCCCTACCATTTCAATGTATATAGGTATGTGTGAGTTAGGGGACTTTTCCCATATCTTCTTAAAAACCCTCAATTAGCTAGTCACTAGGCTAGTTGAGCCAAAAAAATAAAAATTATAAGTATATTATGGCCTATTTGTGTGTAAATATTTCATTGTATATAGGGCCTAAATAAGAGGAATTTTCATAATTATTTTTGTATTTATTTAAATATTTCTACCTATGGTGTGTTATTTATGCTATGTACATTGACCCACCATTACCATATTTTTACTTACCATTTGCATACTATTTATTCCATATAAAAATAATTTCATGCAAGCTTCTCTTATTTTTGGTGTAACTCCATCCCAACAAAAATCCAAAAAAAACTAGTTCTATATTTTTTCACTATTGTGATTTTTTCCTTCCTACATCTATTCTCTATTACTCTCATAAATTAGACAACCAAAAATATTCATCTTTTTATGGTCGACTTATAATGAGAGAGATTTATTTTGACCCCTTTATATTTTTTCCACCTATATTATTTATATTTGACATGTATATATTTTTTTAGACCCCTCAATATTTGATTTTCTTAGTTGTACTATTCACTTATATCATGATCTCAACAATATCTTCAATTATAGACCTACCAAATAAGGTTAAGGGTATGTGGCATGCATGCATGCACTATGGGGGGCTCAGTCTTGGAGGTATTTAAAAGAATCATCCAAAGAAGGACCTCACAAGGACTTTGTGCAGTGGAAAAAACAGCCGGTTTTGTTGAATTTTTAAAGATCACATGCTCCCGGAATTTGAAAAGGTGATACAAACAAAAGTTGTAGCTCGTGGGCTGAACGTTTATCTCAATTTTTTTCATATGTTTTTGAGCTACAAGCTGTGAGCTATGATTTTATTGGTGGACCCCAGTTTGCCCATGCTATGCAGCCACACTCCCTGTTCCACTTTATCATTTTCCTCTTTCACACACACCTCTTCACTCATCATCCCCACCTCTCTCACCACTCCTCTCTGCACCCTACTCACCTTCTTCTCAACCTTGAAGAATAAGAGAAACCATGGTGAACTCATGTCTCCTACACACACTTCCATTCCAAAATTGACCACCTAGTCTCATTTTTCCTCATCCATATTACCCATATCTATAAAAAAACCACAAAATTCAGCCTCTTCTCTTGAAAGACAGCATCATCGTGATTGATTACTCATGTTCACTTACCTTGGGTTTCAAGGAAGGTCAAGAGTGGAGAAAAAACGTACCGTCAAAGCTAGTGGACCGTCAACAAGCGTCAAAATTGACTCTACTCAAGACACTTGGAGCATCAACATTGTAAGAAATCCATATTTTCTTACCTATTAAGAGTTTTTTCTTCCTTATTTGTATCCTATATGGATACTTCCATTGTAAATATCCAATTCCATTTGTAAATTAATAAAAATACTAACTCTACTAATTTACTAACACTAACCTACTATGAAAAGTCCTATCACCTCCACTTCTCTTCTCTCTCTCTTCTTCATCTATCCCCACCAACTTCTTGATAAATCCAAGCAAAAAAAATTAGATAAGTGCTGAAGATCTAACCCAACCATGGTTAGAGGAGTAACCCTAGCCCTCAAAATTGCTATAAAAGGAGGGTGTGGCTAGCACAAAAAGGGGGGAGCCATAAGCAAGAGCACTATGCTATAGCTTGAGAAGCCAAGCTCAACCTCTTGAGAAGGAGCTTTTGAGTGGAAGCTCATTGGCTTATGCATATGCATGTGTTGTATTAGGGGTGATTAGCAAGGGAACTCTATGCTATTGTAAGAGAGAGTGATCATTCAATTGAGAGTAGGAAATCTATCATTTCTCCTACTAGTGTAAGCCCAACATTTGCTGAATCAAGGAGGGTGGATTTGGACTAAGCTTGGCTACTTTGTCTCTCTTCCAACGTGAAGTAATGGAGAACAATGATGTGTAAGTGTCTTGGTGTTTTTTTTTAAGTTCTTGATAGCTTGTCTGTGGGTGTTATCATCAATTTAGCCATAAATCCCACATACTGTAAGAGGGTGACAGGGTGGAGAGGCCTCCCCTGACCTTAAGACAGTGATTGGGGTGGTTTTTTTTGTGATGTGTTGTGGTGTAATTTACTCAAGCTATGTTGAACAAATACTAATCTCACTTTGATTGGTCGTGACAGATTTGTAAGAAGGTATTAATGCAACAAGCACCCCCTCCCCCTTTCTCTCTCTTTCTTATATATATAATTGTGTTTGCTTGATCACGACCGATACATTTCAAAGCAGCCCGAGCACTCTCTCTCTCTCTCTCTCTCTCTCTCTCTCTCTCTCTCTCTCTCTCTCTCTCTCTCTCTCTCTTTATGCGTCCTAGTTCGCATCCAAAACTAGGTGGTGCCCCAAATTTGTGTAGGGTTAGGTTGAGGGTTTGTGTGTGTGTTTGTTGTTTTTTCCAACCCCAATCCAATTGAGCAGCACGGGAGCCTAGAAGGGTGCTTAGAGGCCACTCTTCTTGTTGTCTGCCCCGGACCGCCTCACTACGCTTATACGACAATCAATGAAGAAAACTATCATACCCCTATCTTACATATAAAATTTAGGTCTCACATGATGTAACTGATTAAACTAGTCAAAGAGTGTGTAGCATAGTGACTGGCAACGTACTAAGGAACTAGTTCTGTTGATAACTACATCATGTACCCTCAATGTGTCTTAGCTTGACTTTAAAACTGTGTGCCCGATAAAACTGTGTGCCCAATGAAGAAAACTATCATACCCCTATCTTACATATAAAATTTAGGTCTCACATGATGTAACTGATTAAACTAGTCAAAGAGTGTGTAGCATAGTGACTGGCAACGTACTAAGGAACTAGTTCTGTTGATAACTACATCATGTACCCTCAATGTGTCTTAGCTTGACTTTAAGCTTGGGAGATAAATTATTGGGGCCTGCCCCTAACTTATATGCTTATCTAACTTGTAAAACAACCCCCTCCCCTGCACTTACGTGGTGCGGTAAGTTTTCCATGGTGAATCCCCCAAGGATACCCGATGGGATTTTGGTTGGTTTCCAAGTCGCCCCAAACCGGCAATTTTGTGAACATGAGAAGTTGTTAACGTGTTAATAACACGTTCACAAGTGTTATTACAAAAAAAAAGCTGTGATCACGTGATTATGAAATCCTTGAAATCTATCATTTGAGCAGTTAGCACAATCTTTCCAACTCCCTTGACTCGATAAGAGGCATCGTTGCCACAAGTGACTGAATTCCCATGAGGAACATCCTCGAGAGAGGTAAAAAAGTCACGATGAGAGGTATTGTGCTTTGTAGAACCATTGTCAAAGTACCACACATGAGCATCTGTAGCAACTAACATGGATAAAAGGATCATAAGTGCACTCTACACTAAAAGCCCATTCGGCATCGACATCAACATCACAATCTCCTTTCACAGAAGACTCATAGTTGCATTTGTAGTGGAACCAGTATTTGTAGTGGAACCAACCTCTTTTGCCTTCAACTTAGGACACTACTTGATCAAGTGCTGACCTATCCGCCACAACAGTCCCATCCGTGATCTTGTGCACCTTGCTAGGATCATGCTCATGTGATCCTCAAGGTGTACGCGGTGTGCCAATCGTTGAACTATCTACTGAAGAGAGTGGTGGATGCCCTCTCGGTGGTGTGGACGCATCGGTAGAACAATTACCACAACAACCACCGCCTCTAGAATGACGTCTACCTCGTCTCGAAGATGAACCAACCATCGATGTAGGGGGCACACTCGATTGAGGTGTGGGGCAAGTCGGTGTAGGGGGCACACTAGTCCTAGGCATAGGGGTAGTCGTACTAGGTCTAGAGGAACCAGCTGCCCAAAGGTTTTGTGCGTAAGTAATCTGCTCTAGTGTGATCTGTGTCAAAAGGGAGCCCATCTACTCGGGTGACATGCCGATCGGAGTGACGGGAAAACTAAAACTAGGAGAGTATGTATCGTTGTCATTGGCCATGGCTACAAATACACAAATAGCACACATACTATATGTTAGTTTACAAAAGAAACACTTAAGCAATGCAAATAACAAAAAAATGAAGCTGCAACGCAACTCAATGAATCTATCCAGTAATTAAAAGAGTTTTACAAAAGAGTTCCAATAAAAATCAGTAGTGACTCTCTCATCTACTATGAGAGCTGCACCAAAGATGTCTATCTCAATCTGTACTTTTACATCTTCGTCATCAAACTCCACTTCTTCATCGCTTTCCGCATCAACTTCACTATTTGAAAGCTCATTTCCATGTTCACGCTGAAGCTCACCACTGACCTCCAGCTCAAAATCCAAACTTACATCATCCATTGGCCCCACACTTTGTTCATGAAGCTCTTCGACCTCAACTTCCAATCCTTCACACACTTGCTTGCTCCGTGGAGCAACTTGAACAACATAGAGCCATCGCAATTTAGACAGATCTTTTTCATCAGTTTCTCTCCATAGTGGATCTAGTGTGAACACTTGTTCACAATGCCGCAGAAACGAACCTATCCCGTGCATCTGTCCACACCCGCTCAGAGTTAACTTGAATCAATCCAATCTTATCTTTGCGCACAATTGCATTAGGGCCGTTGGTATAACTTTGAACCACTTGACATCAAAGATAAAAATATCAAACTTTCTCAAGCTAATCTTCAAGATGTCTTGGATGTAACCAAAGTATTCAAGCTGGCTAGTCTCTGTGTTCTCATCCCTGGCACTACTTCTATTTTCTTGGACAAAGCTTGCCCTATCAGCACTGTCGAAGGTGACCCTTTGTTTGTCCATCCATTGCACTCTAAAGTGTCTCCCATGCGACCACAAAGCTCTATATTTGTGATACTGCAGCCACAAAAATGAAACAAACTTAAACTTACTAAAGTAATATGATCATGTGGAGCTCAAGAAGGAAGTTGTGAAAATTTACATGCCAATCGCAACCCCTTGACTTCTCCTCTTCCTCTTCAATAATCAACACTCTATTCCTCTTTGCCTCTGAGATTGTTGCATCTAACCAATACCCAGTTGGAAAGTCAGGCAATTTATGAAGATGATCTGGAAAAGGAAGGTTTTTAGTGGCACGATTGCGCTTGAATTGCAAGCGATCTGTCAAGCTTTGTTGCTTTGTCCCTTCGTACCTCTCTAGCCACTTTTGCATAATGTCTCATAACCTTTTATCACATTGTAATATCCATCTTCCCAATAATGCCTTGTCCCTCTGGCTCGTCCCCTATCACCTTGACGTTGGCATCAATAGTCCACATTTGGGGCATCTTTGGATCAATTGAGCCCAAAAATTCACTGATGAGGACAAGAGACTCTTGTACAAGCCATTCGTTGGCCATGCTACCCTCAAGGCGAGCCCTTTGATGAATGAACCCCTTTAAAGTCTTCATGAATCTCTCCAAGAAGAACATCCACCTGCTATGGACTACCCCATAAATTGCAACTTCATCGACCACATGCACAAGTAGATGCACTTGGATGGTAAGAATGCTTGTTGGAAAGTACTTCTCCACCATACACACTGCTTCAATAGCATTTAAGCGTGCTACATTGATGTTGTCTTTTCTTATCTCTTTTGAACTCATCCAGTGTACCAACTCACTGATTTTATAGATTGTTCTTCTAATGTCATCTGTCAAACTATCCTTTATGGAAATTGGTACGATAAACTATAAAAATTTGGGTCAATCATGGGACTTAAGACCACTAAGATTGTCATCTCTTATAAAATCCATTTTCAAACATTGCATGCACCCAGTGGGAGTCTTGAATGAAGATAGAGTCTTCTTCACTTGTTGCTCTTTTGCACGACTCAAAATCCAAGGACCTTTTGGTATAGCAAACTTTCCATTGGGTTTAAGTCGAGGCCACATCTCTGGCATTTGACCCACAGTCTGTAGGTAATCTCTTTGGGCCTTGCTCTCCCTTTTTCCAGTGATGGTTTTCCATATGATCTCCCCCACATTCTTGAAGATGTGCATTGGGTCACTCCGATACGAGAGTTCATGAAAAATAGAAAGTTTTTTCATTTCGGGTGGCATGAAATCTCCCCTCTCCAGCCACAAGTTTTTCCAATCGCTCGCTTTTAGTGGATGCATGTCATGTTTGCATATGTTTTTCCACGTAGCTCATGTCCTTTAGGCAAAAATCTACCATGCTCCTTGTAAATGTCTTACTCAAATTATCAAAGTGGCGGAAGCCAAGTCGAGGACCACATTTTGGACATGCATGATTGCCCGAGTAACTCAAGCCTGAAAAATCATAAAATTAAAATATAAAAGCGTTGGCATAACCAGGAATAACATGTATGTGAGGGTTTCAAAGGCACTCACCTGAACACTCACCAAAGCCTGGCCAATCGTGCATGGTCCACATGAGAATGCCTTGCACATATACATTTCGCCGTTCAATTGGTTGGGACATATCACCCACATCAATCCCTGTCCACAAGATTTGGAGCTCTTCTATAAGTAGTGCCAGATAAACGTCCATGTCCTTTTCTTTGTACTTTCCTGGGACGATCAATGACAACAATAGATGGTCCATCTTGATAGCTAGCCATGGTGGAAGATTATAATTAACCAAGCAAATAGTCCATGTGCTCCATGAAGGACTCCGTAATCCAAATGGGTTTACTCCGTTCATTGCCAGACCAAAGTGGATACATCGAGGCTCATCCTTAAATGTAGGCCAACTTTTCTCTATGTGCTTATATGCACGAGATTTAGCAAGTACCCGCATCACATCATCTGTCAATCCAGTATTTGATTTCCATGTCATCAAAGTGGCTATAGACTGCACCCAAACATGCTCTTTATTCTTGGAATGATAGGAAAGTGTCGAAGGACCTTTGCAGGGATAAATTTTACTTGTGTGTCCTGTCTATCATTACATGAACAAGTCAACCCCTTGATCACATTAATGAAATGTTATTTGCACTTTGGCATGCTTAGGATACAATGTATTTACCTGAAAAGCTCTGTGACAAAGGTGTCAGACTGCAAATTAAGCATTGCCAAAGCGGTACAGAGAACAGAGATTTTTGCACCATTGTAAAGCGGTATACATGCAAGAGTTTGCATCATCTCGCCCTTTTTATCGTTACTATCATGCCGTTGATATGGACGGGATGATTGAGGTTGGTTCGCAGTATTTCCTTGAATGTTGTCGTCTTCTATGTTTTCAATAATGGGATCCATGTCAAAGAACACGTCTAACATCTAAAACATCTCTACTTCTTGAAATGTGGAATCAGGTATTGATTGGGTGGACTCAGTCGAGTGTAGGTTTGGAGCGAGCTTTGCAAGTGAGCTGTGGAGCGAGCTTTTGGGTTTTCTCGTGCCACGTGGCTGGTCTGCCCTAAAAAATCTCACCTTCAAAGCTCTCGTCCGACAGGAAAAAGCTCACTCTTGAAGCTTTCCATCCAATCAAGAAAGCTCACTTAAAAAGATTTTAAGATCTTTTGCAAGATCGCTCCCTACTTCAATATGGCATAGGTACCAACTTGTGTGTCCTTATTTTTTTGCCATGAAGGAAAGTAGGTCCTCCTTCCATCCTATCACCGTGTCTTTGTTTACTTGAAGGGCGCAATCTGCTATACCTTTGTTTGACATGTGAAGAGGAAGCTTTTATGTGTGTATGTGTGTATGTGAATTGCATTTAAAAAACTAGGTATAAATAAGTAGGCTCAAAAAATTTTGTAGTATGAATGTGAGAAGCTCTCAAAATTCTTTTGTCGTCTCAAGCGAAATACAAATTTGCATTGAAATGTTAAAAAAAAAACGTGGATGTTGCATGCTCTTCCGATTGTCATTCCCTAAAAAGGTACTCATATGTCACCACTATTTAATCATCCTTAACTCTTGTGGCATCAAGACACAACAAAGGAAAGATACCGCAAGTGGTGGACTCAAGTTTTGAAGTGATACCTTACCCATTTTTGATTTCTTAGAATTAGACTTGAGAGCATCATTCTTCCTAAGTTTTTCACATGCTTGGAGTCTTACTAAGTCGTCTCAAGAAAATAACTATTTTGCACTAGTTTGTAAAATCCAGCTAATGTGCATGTTGCTTGCTCTTTCAATTGACTAGCATGAGATGTAGTCATGTATTACCACTAATTAATAATCTTTAACTCTTGTGGCACCAAAACACCAACGATAGTAGTTAAGTTAGATAGTTTGAAGATTCACCGCCAACAATCCAAGGTCATCGAACAACTCAAGATTTAAAACTATAAGGGTTGCACTGATGAAAAACAATTAACATAAACCGAACAATTAACATAAACCGAACAGGCCAATTCTAAGATCTTAGCAATAATATTTTCATCAATTTCTCAACACATGAGTGAGGAGTACTAACACAATTACAAAAATCAATAAAGTCACAATTTAATCTCAGTGTAGATCTCTAATGAGGAGTCTGATTGAAAGACATGAAATTTCCACAATCCTTGTGCTGCTCGATCTGCAAAGTCTCTACATGTACACACGGGGTTTCTGGTCAAGTGCACTTCATACACCTCATCACGTACAAGTGAACTCGACCTTCTCACAACTCTTCATCTAAGCATCATATGATTATATACATATGGGGTGACTTATGATCGCTTTCACTTAGTGTTTTGCCAAAGAGAAGCTCACTCTAGCATGCATAAATCTTGAGAGCTTTGCATTGAGCATAAATCACAAAGGCTTTTGCACACAAAGGTTAAGCTTGGCACAAGGTATTTGGAGTTAGGCATTTTTCATTCTAGTAATACCCAATTGTTATAGGTGATTGGAGGTGATTATGATTGCATATTTGAGCTTAATTGCAAGATATGTCTTGAGAAGTAAGGTGAAAGAGGGTGGGATCTAGACTTTGATCTAGTAGGTCAGTAAAATTAGTAAATAAAAAGGGTATCTAGAGATGATCCATATAGAAATTTA
The DNA here is from genome assembly GCF_014529385.1 of Adiantum capillus-veneris. Classification (NCBI taxonomy): domain Eukaryota; kingdom Viridiplantae; phylum Streptophyta; class Polypodiopsida; order Polypodiales; family Pteridaceae; genus Adiantum; species Adiantum capillus-veneris. Next base: position 86,414,356 of record NC_140953.1, on the reverse strand, counting down.
TAAATGGTGGATAATGAGGGTGGAAATCTCAACGAGATAGAATTATTTTTTGGTCCATTCTATAAAAAATGGTGATTTGGTTCCTCCATTGTTTGCATGTCAAGACTCCCTTACCTTTTCCTCATACATTCAAGTAGATATGCTTTTGCTTTGGATTAGACTCTTCCCAAATTTTTTAGGTGTTAATTTTTTTTTCATACTATTTATAATGGCAATCATAGCTAGAAGTGCATTTAAATAAATAGGATAGTAAAAAACATACCTTTATTGAATTAAAATAACTATAAAACTGACACTTATTAATGGTGCCCACTTAGGGTTAGGATTTGTGGGCAAGTACACTTTTTAAGAGTACGTATGCATGTCCAATTTGATTTTGTTTTGGCCTATACTTAGACCAAAAAACAATGTTGATAGGAATTGAAACCTAAAGCAAACACAACATATTGATTTCTATGCTTGAAGATGTCCTTTCAAATTAAATATGCACAATAACATTGGCTCTACGAATAATGGTTTCACTACCTAAAATTCATGAATCTTAATCCCTACATTGTAAACAATCTTTTAGATTAAGCTAGAATCCTGGGGTGCTATGCTCCCCAGATTCAAGTAAAAATTAAGGTTCCTTTTCAGAGAGACCTAAAATACATTAGGAACTTCAAAGATGTAGATTCCGTGTTTTTTTCTACAATACATTCGGAACTTCAAAGATGTAGAGAGACTGTTTATCTATATCTATTCGAAATCTATATTTAAATTACTTTCTCATTTTGGCAGACCTCCATAAGACATGTCTCCCACAAAAGCAAAGAAAGCCGCTCCCTTGGCAAGGGGTAAAAGAATCGTGGGAAGTCTAGTTGAAATCCTGAACAATGGAGAAGCTATTGGTAGAGGGAAGATTACAAAGGTATCAAATTTGGACGTTCTGCATGGCTCAAGAATGCCTAGTGGATGTTATGGTGTATCTGTGGTTCAAGTTTATGCTGGAAAGGATGCACCTTTGCGTCATCTCAATCCAATGGACGAGGACACCAAAACTTTGTGCTGTGCTGTGAATACCATCGTTGCCTGGCCCAAAGATGAATTGGTGAGAGCCTGAGTTTTGGCTAGTTTAAACTCTCTAGTGTATTTTTCATTTTGCTAAGGTCCTCTCTTATTTTAGAAAATTCTCAATGACATTGGACAAGAGGTCGAATCGACAAAGACTTCGATGGATAGGTCATCCCAATTACATCTAGGCACAAACAGTGAGATGACAGTTTCGGGTACTAGAGTTGAATCTGTTAGTACATATGATCGAAAGCGGAAGAGTAAGAAAGAAAATCTTGCTAAAGAGCACATCCGACATGAATCAATAACATGCACATTTGAGAGAGAAGAATGTGAAGAGGAGCTTCATGATGAAGAGATTGAAGCATACATTGAAGAGGGAGCTAATGCTGGGGGAGAATTTCCCATGAATAAGGACGTTACCCTTCGTCAAGACATGCTTTCAAAGCATCTCACAAAATTAAAAGTAAGTTGTCCTTCATAACTCTAAATGGATCACCACCTTTTCAATTTATCTTGGCACTTATCTTGAAATGACCTTGAGCAGGATGAGAGAGAACAGTTGTTGCCTTGGGTGCCGCGTTGTCGTCTCTTGAAATTGGAGAAGGCAAGGCAGGTTAGTTGGGATCCCAAGAGACTACAGCCTCTCAAAGAGGCGTTTTTGACAGAGGGATACTTTGAGCCAAAGGGTTCATTTATTTGTTCTGTTGATGCTCCTGGTCATCCGACAGTACTAGTAACCAGCGAGATTACAGAGCAGTGGGATGAGTTGTGGCACCTTGCCAATGAAGATTTTGAGCGTGAAATTTTTGATACATGTTGGAGTGATTTGAGTGGTAAGATGTTCTATACTTGGGATGGGAATCATTGCCTTGCAGCTTGGATGGGAGTTTTGCAAACATGTAAGTTTCTCTCCTCTTTGCAATTATCAAATCCGGTTGTCAATCAATACATTGTTTCAAAGATACTTACGTGCAGCTCCGGCTTATCAAAATGACGCTTCAATGCATCCTAGAGTTCGAGTAGATCTTGTGAAGGTGGATGATAAAAATGAGACAGATATGTTGAGCATTGTGATGCGCATCAATAGGCAAGTGTAACCACCATTGCTCATTTCTAAGTTTCTTCTAAAATGCATAATTTTATTGACATGTATTTTGTGGTGATTTGTAGGTTGAATGATTCCGGATATGTCACCACTTCTTACACTGACATGTTGTGGATGTTGTGCAATGGGCTTAGCTTCAAAAGACGCCTTGGTTAACAAGATACATTTCACAGTCTACAAATGGATGCAATCAGATATTGAAAAGAAAGTTGGAAAGAAAGCGTGGTATAACGTTCCAGTGGCAGTGATGTCACAATTGCTTAATCCGGTAAGTATACGCTATTATGTAGTCTTCATTCACTCAACGTGTGCATCTCAAAGGTTTGAATGCATTGTAGGACAAGTACGCTATAGCCTTGAAACAACTACAAGCTGAAAAGGACACTATGCTACCTTCAGAGTTTCAACAACGCTACAAGAAAGCTTTTTTTAAGGCAGATGGTCCGAGCAGGAGGAGGACAAAGCAGGCACTCGCTATTGTTGATCCCAATCTAGGCGATGAATGGTGGAGGTAAGAAAGTGTATTGTGGATCACTACTCTATGTCTAGTGCTGATTTGATTATATGTTCAGAACCTTGCGGACTATTGAATGGACTAACCGGCCCAAGTGGATTACTGAGGATAGATTGTATGTTCTGGCATGTGCTAATCTGCCTCCTGAGAAGAAAACTTACATTCTTCGAGAAATGGCCTCTTCTGATCCTATAAATGTCAAAAGTTTGGATATTCCACAGACAGGTATTATCGTTCCTTTTTTTTGCAGAATAAAAAATGACATGTTTCACTCAATGTAATTGACATTATTCTCTATGTCCTTTATTGCAGCTGACCATGTCTCATTCCGTGATTGGATGCGTGTGGAGGCTCTATGGAACACCATAGAGCGTGAAGCTCGTTTTCTATACAACAACATGAGAAATATCACATCCAAGCTTGGTCCAGGAGAGATGCTTGATTCCTTTCTAGAAGAAGCAAAGTTGACTCACAGAACTGAGGCGTTCCAATATGAGCTTGGAAAATTTAAATCTTCGGGAAGAGGTAGCCCTGACCTTAAGAAAGCACTCACAGACGCCGGTCAAAGATGTCTTTGCAGGTTGGAATATTGCTCTTGGCACTTCTGTCATTGGGAGAGCTCAATGTGGAAAGAAGCAAATTGGTCTAACATCTTCTGATTTTGTAGGTGGTTGACCACGTGTAACTTCAACATTAGAAGCTCTCGGACTCTATCTGACGTCTTGGATATCTCAAAGAAAGATACTATTTTCAACCCAGCGCAGTTGGCACGTAACTTCAACAAAACAGTTTATTACTCGTGCCCTTGGTTTCTTGAGTATAAAGAGGGTAAATTTCCTGCCAGCGAAGAACTGCAACATAACAATGCTGTCAAGGAGAGGGAGGAACGTGCACGGAGGGCTATCCGGGTGGAGACGCCGGAAACACCTACAAAAAACACTACAACAACAAAAACAGCCCCTTCATCTGATAAAGTCGGCCAAGTATCGTATTCTAGAGTATGTTTTGATCTTGGAACGTTGCAAACGCATCATTTTGAAATTGTGAGTTCGCTAAGAGTTTTTTGTTGCAGACGGGGACTCCAAAAGACATAGGAAAGAAACCATCCTCAAGCGAATTAAAGAAAAGAAGTGAGTTGCAAATGTATGACAAAATCTGTAATTGAAAAGAATCTGAGAATCTTGTCTTTACGAGAACCGTTTTAATGATCTTTAATATAGAGCATGATGCGGTTGGGCCAAATGAAAAAGAGCTTAAAGAATTCTCCCAGTCCTTGGAGCAATTGTTAGATCATCATGAGGGAGATCAGCAGATGGTGGCAAGCGATGATCTAGGTTTTTGTAAGACCTTTTTGAGAATCTTAATGCTATCATCTTTTGAGTTGTATTTTGTTGACCAACTACTTTGTTTTGTTGGTTGTGTTCTTCAGTGTTCGACGAGCAGAATGTGTCTATCTCCTTCTTGGATACAAGCATGGAAGAAAATGAGATTGTTGGCTCCATGTTGGCATGCATCGAAGGCCAAGTGAAAAAGGACAACCGTGTGTATGTCCGAGATGGGGTTTGGGTGGCTGTCTCAGTGTCCGCTTCATTCATGTTCTTGCCTCCAAATTGCCTCGTGCACGGTATCCCGTCGTCATCTACACAGAAATGGAATGACATGGACGTTTGTCAATTCGGCAAAGTTGCACGTCTGAGTTTTTTGACAGCAGATGACAATGGCATATTTGTTGTTGTTTGCATACCTATCCAACATCGAATGGTACATGATGTTGCAATAGCCGCAGGCTGGGAGCCAACATACACTACAGTCACAGTTTGCAAGACACCAGTATGCAAGGATGTTAATATGATTGTAAGATCACTTCTTCTTACCGTTTTCAAGAAAAACCAAGCCCCAATTGCTGAAGTGCTGAAACCCGATGAGGACACATGGCTGGATACAATCCAAGAGAGCGAATGGACCATGCAAGAAGATGGAACACCATTGAGAGGTACGTCCTTTTTTGTAATTGCTTTTACTGTGTAGCTTTGTTGCTTTCTCGACTTGTCTTCTATTCTCACAAGTCCTCTCGTCACAGGAGGAATGGAACGTGGGCATTGCTATTTGTATCAAATGTTGAACATGTATACCAAGAAGGGAGATGTGGTAGTGCAATATGGAGGAGACACAGGTGTTCTTGCATTTCTTGGTAGCCATATGGGACGATACTTCACAATCATGGAGAGTAGTAAAACATTTTTGGATGAGCTTCCAAAAATTATGAAAGCACAGGCAGTGCGGTTAAGCAAAAGAAAAGCATTAGAACAATGACTATGGGATATGGACAAACACTAGTTGTCTACAATTATATTTGAGATGTACAATTTGAAAAGTTGTAATAACCTATCTAGTGGTTCACGACGGATTCATACTGTTGATTACATTCTATTTCTTGTTCATTTGTGACATTGTAATGCCTTTAAATGTGAATATGTGTTTGCCATTGCAAATATTGGAAGTTTTGTATGTAAAATGTTTTCTTCCTTCTTTGTATCATGATATTGTAATGTGAACAATGTGATAATGTGTTGAACAAAGACAGAAAAACGTAGTGGATTCCAGAGACACTGTATAATCCTCTATTTGGCGCGAGAATGGAGTTGAGGAGACATGTTTAGTATCAAGGTGTTCGGGAGCTCAATGAGGTTGCGTTTGTTAAGTATGGAGCCTGATTTACCCTTGTAGTTTTCTGTGGTAAAAGCGCACATTTGTAAGGCCCCCATTATGAGGAGAAGCCATCGTGCGTGAAGGAAAATCACTCACCGGAAACCAAAATTTTCACGGACAAGAATCAAGGGAAACTTTAGAGGCCCCCGAGACTTTTTTTCTGCCGGAATATTCCTTTTCGCGGGAATATTATGGCCGGACGGCGGCTGGAAAGTGGTCGGAAAACAACCGGTCGGTTGGCCGGTGGCCGGTAGTCAATGGCCGATGGTCGGTGGTCAGAAGTCAATGGCCGGTGGTCGGTGGTCGGAAGTCAATGGCTGGTGGCCGGTGGCCGAATTCAAAAGCGGACTTGTCTTCTCAAGGGCGGCCACACATGGGCGGATTGGAGGGTCCGATTTGGACTTATTCACACAAGGGCGGCTACACATGGCTGCCTCTCATAAGAGAGGGCAGCCCTTTTGGCCTATAAAAGAAAGCCATTTCTACACACATTTCATAGTGTGAAGTTGATGCAACAAGGTGAGTGTGAGGTGGTGAGAGTGAAGCAAGGCGGGAGCTCTATCAAGGGTTTAACCCCTTTGTAAACTACTTCTTCTTTTGAAGTGCTAAAGCCATTGAGTGGCTGCTTTCCCGTGGACGTAGCCCACATTGGGTGAACCACGTATATCGTGTGTACTCTCTCTCTATATCTACTCTATAATCTCTTGTGTGTGAAATCTATCTCTCTCCATTAAGTAATCTACTCAAAAATCTATTTAGCTACGTCTTATTTCCTAACAGCGTTTTAGAGGGAGCTCAGTGAGGTTGCGTCGGCATTAGCAACATACATCTCTAATCTTGATGCACTAGGGTTGCCTTGGCTACAAGATTCGGCGGCGATGGAAAAACGCAGCGGATTTTAGAGAAAACGGGCATTCCTCTCAGAGCCAAGCGAGGAGGGGTTTTCTTGGGGAACAAAAAACATGGATTGCATTTTTTCAAGGTGATAATAAGGCATGGTTAGTGTCAAAGTGGTCGAACGCTCAAAACACTGAGTTGTTGGTCAAAGAAGGACAGATGGAGTGCGTTTCAAAGGGAGTTGAGTGAGGCTGCGATGGCCTATATACGGAGAGCCAACCTTGGTAAGTGGGTTTAGATCACGTATACCCACAATACACACCACTGATCTAGTTGAATTTGGGTCGCCTTGATGAGAAGATTCGACGGCGATAAAAAAATGCAGCAGACAGATGGTGTGCGTTTCAGATAGAGTTGAGTGCGTTTCAAAGAGAGTTGAGTGAGGTTGCATCAGCCTATATGAAGAGCTGGCCTTGAGTAAGTAGCAAACAACAATGATCTAGCTATGTTTGGGTCACCTTAGCTAAAACAATTAACGACGACAAGAAATCGCAGCAGATTTTAGAGAACATGCGAATTACTCCCATAGTGGAGCCAAGAGTGATTCCCCTGGCAAAGGAAGCACATGGATTGCATGTTTCCAAAGTATTCAGAAGGCATGTTTAGTGTCAAGGTGGTCGGACGCTCGGAACACTCAAATGTTGGTCAAAGAGGGACAGATGGAGTGCGTTTCAAAGGGAGTTGAGTGAGGCTGCGTCGGCCTATACTGAGAGCCCGTCACGAGTGAGTAGCACACAACAATGATGTAGCTGCGTTTGGGTCACCTTAGCTACAAGATTGGACGGCGATGAGAGAACGCAACGGATTTCAGAGGAAATGCAAATTCCTTTCATAGTCGAGCCTGGATTGATTCCCTTGGCAAACGAAGCACATGGAATCCATGTTTCCAGAGTATTGAGGATGCATGTTTAGTGTCAATGTGGTCGGACGCTCGGAACACTCAGATGTTGGTCAAAGAGGGATAGATGGAGTGCGTTTCAGAGGGAGATGAGTGAGGCTACGTCGGCCTATACAGAGAGCCGGTCTTGGCAAGTAGCAAACAATAATGATCTAGCTACGTTTGGGTCACCTTAGCTAAAACATTTGAGGACGACGAGCAATCGCACCAGATCTCAGAGGAAATGTGAATTCCTCTCATAGTGGATCCAGGAGTGATTCCCTAGGCGAAAGAAGCACATGGATTGCATGTTTCCAAAGTATTCATAAGGCATGTTTAGTGTCAAGGTGGTCGGACGCTCGGAACACTCAAATGTGGGTCAAAGAGGGACAGATGGAGTGTATTTCAAAGAGAGTTGAGTGAGGCTACGTTGGCCTATTCGGAGAGCCGGTCACGAGTGAGTAGCACACAACAATGATCTAGCTAGGTTTGGGTCACCTTAGCTACAAGATTGGACGGTGACGAGAAAACGCAGTGGATTGCAGAGGAAATGCGAATTCCTTTCATAGTCGAGCCAAACGAAGCACATGGATTCCATGTTTCCAGAGTATTGAGGATGCATGTTCAGTGTCAGTGTGGTCGAACGCTCAAAACACTAAGTTGTTGGTCAAAGAGGGACAGATGGAGTGCGTTTCAAAGGGAGTTGAGTGAGACTGCGACGGCCTATATACGGAGAGCCAGCCTAGGAAAGTTGGTTTAGATCACGTATACCCATGGCATGAGCAATACACACCACTGATCTAGTTTCATTTGGGTCGCATTGACTACAAGATTCGACGGCGATAAAAAAACGTAGTAGACAGATGGTGTGCATTTCAGAGAGAGTCGAGTGAGGTTGCATCAGCCTCTACGAAGAGCTGGTCTTGAGTAAGTAGCAAACAACAATGATCTAGCTACGTTTGGGTCACCTTAGCTAAAACATTTGATGACGATGAGAAATCGCAACAGATTTCAGAGGAAATGCGAATTCCTCTCATAGTGGAGCCAGGAGTGAATCCCTTGGCAAACGAAGCACATGGATTGCATGTTTCCAAAGTATTCATGAGGCATGTTTAGTGTCAAGGTGGTCGGACGCTGGGAACACTCAAATGTTGGTCAAAGAGGGACAGATGGAGTGTATTTCAAAGAGAGTTGAGTGAGGCTACGTCGGCCTATTCGGAGAGCCGGTCACGAGTGAGTAGCACACAACAATGATCTAGCTGTGTTTGGGTCACCTTATCTACAAGATTGGACGGTGACAAGAAAACGTAGTGGATTTCAGAGGAAATGCGAATTCCTTTCATAGTCGAGCCAAACGAAGCACATGGATTCCATGTTTCCAGAGTATTGAGGATGCATGTTTAGTGTCAGTGTGGTCGAACGCTCAAAACACTAAGTTGTTGGTCAAAGAGGGACAGATGGAGTGCGTTTCAAAGGGAGTTGAGTGAGACTGCGACGGCCTATATACGGAGAGCCAGCCTAGGAAAGTTGGTTTAGATCACGTATACCCATGGCATGAGCAATACACACCACTGATCTAGTTTCATTTGGGTCGCATTGACTACAAGATTCGACGGCGATAAAAAAACGCAGTAGACAGATGGTGTGCATTTCAGAGAGAGTCGAGTGAGGTTGCATCAGCCTCTACGAAGAGCTGGTCTTGAGTAAGTAGCAAACAACAATGATCTAGCTACGTTTGGGTCACCTTAGCTAGAACATTTGACGACGACGAGAAATCGCAGCAAATTTTAGAGGAAATGCGAATTTCTCTCATAGTGGAGCCAGGAGTGATTCCCTTGGCAAACGAAGCACATGGATTGCATGTTTCCAAAGTATTCAGGAGGCATGTTTAGTGTCAAGATGGTCGGACGCTCGGAACACTCAAATGTTGGTCAAAGAGGGACAAATGGAGTGTGTTTCAGAGAGAGTTGAGTGAGGCTGCGTCGGCCTATACGGAGAGCCCGTCACGAGTGAGTAGCACACAACAATGATCTAGCTGCGTTTGGGTCACCTTAGCTACAAATTGGACGACAACGAGAAAACGCAGCGGATTTCAGAGGAAATGCGAATTCCTTTCATAGTCGAGCCATGAGTGATTCCCTTGGCACACGAAGCACACGGATTCCATGTTTCCCGAGTATTGAGGATGCATGTTTAGTGTCAATGTGGTCAGACGCTCGGAACACTCATATGTTGGTCAAAGAGGGATATATGGAGTGCGTTTCAGAGGGAGTTGAGTGAGGCTACGTTGGCCTATACAGAGAGCCGGCCTTGGCAAGTGGTTTTGGATCCCGTATACCCATGGAGTGAGTAGCACACAACAAAGTTCTGGCTGCTTTGGGTCGCCTTTGCTACAAGATTCGACGGCGACGGAAAAACACAGTGGACTTTAGAGGAAATGAAAATTCCTTTCATAGTCGAGCCAGGATTGATTCCCTTGGCAAATGAAGCACATGGATTGCATGTTTCTAGAGTATTGAGGAGGCATGTTTAGTGTCAATGTGGTCGGACGCTCGGAACTCTCAGATGTTGGTCAAAGAGGGATAGATGGAGTGCGTTTCAGAGGGAGTTGAGTGAGGCTACGTCGGCCTATACAGAGAGCCGGTATTGGCAAGTGGGTTTGGATCCCGTATACCCATGGAGTGAGTAGCACACAACAAAGATCTGGCTGCGTTTGGGTCGCCTTTGCTACAAGATTCGACGGCGATGGAAAAACGCAGCGGACTTTAGAGGAAATGCGAATTCCTTTCATAGTCGAGCCAGGATTGATTCCCTTGGCAAATGAAGCACATGGATTGCATGTTTCCATAGTATTGAGGAGGCATGTTTAGTGTCAATGTGGTCGGACGTTCAGAACTCTCAGATATTGGTCAAAGATGGACAGATGGAGTGCGTTTCAGAGGGAGTTGAGTGAGGCTGCGTCGGCCTATACAGAGAGCCGGTATTGGCAAGTGGGTTTGGATCCCGTATACCCATGGAGTGAGTAGCACACAACAATGATCTAGCTACGTTTGGGTCGCCTTCGCTACAAAATTTGGCAGGCAACGGAAAAACAACGGATTTTAGAGAGAATGTGCATTCCTCCATCTAAAACACACTGTATCTGTCCCTCCTATAGCTATGACGACCCAAACGCAGCCACATCATTGGTGCGTATTGCTCACACCATGGGATCCAAATCCACTTGCCAAGACCGGTCCTCCCTGTAATGCCGAAGCAACCTCACTTAACTCCCTCTGAATCGCACTCCATTTGTCTCTCTTTGACCAACATCTCAGGATTCTAGGCATCCTAACCTTGACACTAAACACGTCTCCTGAAATTGTCTCTTCCATTTCAGAGACAATGCACATTTCTTTCAGAGACGAGCAAGGAGTGGTTCCCTTGGAGAACAAAGCCCATGGAGTGCATGTTTTCAAAGTATTAGGCTGGTCAAAGAGCTCTTTTGAAGAATACATAGAAAAAAGCTCGCTCAATGGACAAAGAGCTCAAGAAAAATGCTAGCCAAGCGAGCTATTTTTGTAAGGCCATAGAAAGAAGCTCGCTCCATGGACAAAAAGCTCACTCAAAAAGCTCGCTTTGTACCCTTCCCCGACTCAGTCGATGGCTGTTCATTTGAAAATTGTCTTCACTGGGATGAAGTTGGAGCAATATCTACTTACAAAGTTTGATCTATTGCCTCCGAACCATAAGATCGATAACACATGTCTTGTAGTTGCTCTATGGGAAAGAGACAGTTATTGCATATGTGCTGGTCACATATTTTTTTGTTTTCAAAAGATCTGATGCTTGCAATGCGCACACGGACACACCATCCTATCGTCCATACTTTATCTACCAATGATGCAACAAATAATTAAATCACTCTTGTTATAAGTATACACCACTAACTAAATGACAATACATGACAACCTCACATTCTCTAGCCATGCCCGATCCACGCACACCTCGATCTAGAGGTGCACAGAGATCAAGACCACAGGGTAATAAATCTCATCTTTATTGGTCAATGACTATATACTAGGGTTTTTGAAGTCTGTGTGTGCTATTGAAGTCCAATTGCATTATTTTACTTCGTTTGTCAAAGTCCGTTTGCGTTTTTGAAGTCCTTTTGCGTTTTTTCTACTATTTGCAGCTATCTTTAACAACCTCACATTCTCTAGCCATGCCCGATCCTCGCACACCTCGGTCTAGAGGTGCACAGAGATTAGGACCACAGGGTAATAATCTTGTCTTTATTGGTCAATGACTATATATTAGGGTTTTTGAACTTTGTGTGCGTTATTGAAGTCTGATTGTGTTATTTTACTTCGTTTATCAAAGTCTGTTTGCGTTTTTTCTACTATTTGTTGCTAGCTCTAACAACCTCACATTCTCTAGCCATGCCCGATCTCCGCACACCTCAGTCTAGAGGTGCACGAAGATCAAGACCACAGGGTACTAATCGCGTCTTTATTGGTCAATGACTATATATTAGGGTTTTTTTTGAAGTCTGTGTGCACTATTGAAGTTCGATTGCATTATTTTACTTCGTTTGTCGAAGTCCGTTTATGTTTTTGAAGTACACAAGTCAATTGTCACAGACTTTTGCATTTCCAAAGTTCGTTTACAGTTCTTCTACTATTTGTCGCTAGCTCTAACAACCTCACATTCTCTATCTTTTAATGATAAAATGTAGTTATCTTTCTCAGTTAATGACGATTTTTAATTAATATTACTTATAAAATAACATTTTATTTAAATTGAAAAATATGTGTGTGTCGTATATAGTGTGTTTATATTGTTTAGTGTGCATTTTATTTACTTGCATGCATGTTTATGTGAATGTGTGTGTGTGTATGCAACAAAAAACAATGTTAGAGCACTCTCATGTGGCCTATTTGAGCAAGAAAGAGTTGGAAAAATGTCCTCAGACTTGCAAAAGCGCGCACACACACGCTATGTTACACACACATACACTAAAGTGCACAAATCTACAAGGAAACTTGCAAAGAATCTCACCTTGTTGATGGGGAGTAGTCCACAAGTGAGAATCTCACCTCTGGCAAGTTGCGAGGCAGCAAATATATAGCAAGTGAGGAGGAGGAGGGCGAGAGAAGAAGAGAAGAAAGGAGGAAAATGCGTAGTAAAGACCCGCGGTTTTGTTTTTTTGCTATGAGTGTCGGTATGGGCGTCGATATAAGCGCCTAAAATTTAAAAAATAAAACTTTTAAAAACTTGATTTCCCTCCAGATTTACCTACACATATACCGACGCCGCCATTGACACCGATAATTTGACGTCAAAATTCAAGCAAGCTCTTGTAGTGACGGGGTTTAGATTAACCTGAATCCTAATGATGAATATGTGGTAAAGATCAATGAACACATAGTTGAGTTTAAAGAGGAGGTTAGAGCCAACAAGTAGGATAGCTTCTATATGGACCGAAACGGAGTGCAATATTTCAAAATTTAGAACCTTGACACTATGGATTGATGGGGATTGGAAGTTGATACGTTCATTCTAGACGTGACCACTATAGAAGTACCACCAAAGTTAGAATTAGAAGGATATAACTAAATAGATGCCAAACCTTTGAAGCGCATACCTACCAATAACCAACAACTTGGAGTTTACTGTTGGGAGGACAATAATGTCATGGATATGATATGGACAACTCATGCTAAACCATGGAAACTGACACCCTTGAAATTCATGTACATCTTCAAGATAAGGGAGAAAGGCCTAGCAAACCTACCTGTCTATCTCTATAGGGATTGTTATAACAATAACTTTGCTATGATGACTACGAAGGAGGTTGAACAGACAGAGTACCATGGATACTTGATCTGAGAAATCATCATGGGTATGAGACCTAAAACACGATAGAATTTGGAACCAGTATGGCCAACTAGTAGGGAAGCACAACCTGAGGCAACCATCTGAATGATGAGAATTGGGGAAGAGATGCAAGAACCAACAATAATAGGAGAAGAACGGGTGACACTAGGACAAGAAGAGGTCCACATGAGTCACACCTACCAAGCAACTGGTTTGAAGGCTTAGTGGAAGAAACATCGACCAAGAGAGCACATGTAGAGCACAACCGTAGGGTCAGACTAGTTGACTTTCAAAAATGGGTCAACAAATATAGTGGATGAGGGGATCCATATGACCATTTAGCAAGCTTCAGGCACATCCGGAGACTTGGGGGGTGGGGTCACTTAATAATTATGAGAATCTCATGTGAGTGTAGCAAAAGGGGTTATTAAATTTTGTTTTTTTCTCACATTTTCACACAATAGGAAAAAGGTACATTTTATTTGTCGAAAATTCATACATAAGGAGTTTTAGAAATAGTCCTTGAACGCATGCGATATATACAATTTGTATACCACCCCAACATCCCCCTACCCCGAGTCAAGAGAGCTGAGCGCATAACAGACTTCCACATCAATTTGAGGGGTTTGGAATGATTTTTGAAGGTAAAGCCTCAACTTGGTTTCATACCATACCTCCTGGATTTATCACTGATCTATCGACATTGGCTATGAGATTTGTCGATGCTTGTTCAAAAATGGAAATCAAACACAACACAATAGCACAAATCTACAACTTTAAACAACAACAGGGAAAGATTGTGAGAGATTGTGTGAGTCAAATGAGGCAATACGTCGACACATGTCCGAAGTTGAAAATCCCAACTAAGGAAATACTTGTCTCATTATTTCTAGAAGGTTTACTCAACAAGGATTTGCATGTCATTCTGTATAGAAAGAAACATACAACTTGGGAAGCATGCATCCTGGATGTAATAGACTTGGGAGATAATTGTCAAATCTTTAATGAAGAGAGTGTTGTTAATGACACTTATAGTGAGCGTACCACATCAAATGTGCCAGCACAGGTAGGAACAATTGTGGTAGCTCATGTAAATTCTATCAAAGACATGTTTAAACGCATGACTGATATGATGAGTAACATGCAAAGTATGCCGATGTGAGATCCAAAACATAGGGTCCACCAGAAGGGCAACCTAGACCATCAAAATGGTGTGGCATTGAGGGAAAATGGACAAAACCATAAAACAAATGAGTGTTATTACAAGCCCAAATATGATGAAAATGTCCACTATGTACCGATGAAACAACAAGGACAACCAATGTATAGGTATCCACCTAACATAGGACCAATACAAAAATCACCTATGGCTATGGAGAGACCACAACCGATATAGGGTCAGAAACCACCTCTACTAGGAAATAATGTTGTACCAGTTAAGTACATGCTTCCTAAAGGGCAAGTGGATGAGCAAGCTCTAGTACCAGTTACACCTCACAACGAAGCAAGTTCATCAAATGTGAGAGTAGAGGATGAGTAGTACACTCAATCAAATCCTGCCATGGTAGAACACGCTTATCAAGCACCTCCTGAGGTAGCACATTCATTTTATTGCAAATCAGGAAGTTAGGCCATCCATGGTGAAACCAATGCCTAAGACAATGCTTGATTGTGGTTCAGATGACCATTGGAAAAATGATTGGCTAGAGCCAAATAAGAACACTAGACCCGTTGAGGCATATTGCATGCAATGCAGTAAAAAAGGTGTGAATTTTTGTAATGACTATCCTAAAAATCCTCCTAACAAGGGGAAAACAACCATAAATGTAGTACAAGTCATGCCAAGTGGCCCCTCTAATGATGAACCTATGATTCCAGTTTGAGTAGTTACTAGAGCACATGTCAATAAGAATAGGCAAAATAGTGCAAGCAAGTCAAAAACAAGCAAAAAGCCTTCAAGAGACTCCCAGAAAGAGAGACATAGAAGATACGATCTTAGAAGACAAAAACAACGAAGAGAAGTTGAACAGAAAGTTCAAAAAAGGGTTGAGGAAATAACTCAGTCAATGTCATCGAAGTTTAAAGAATCAAAACCAAGGTTGAGAGGATCCGTGTTGGTAGACAAAATATATGAACCAACCAATGCAGCCTTGGAAGCCTTCCAAGCATGACTAAAAGCGGGTCAAGCATTGGAAACAAAATTGAAAAACTACCCAACCCTTGACATGAAAGCCGCAAATCTTGAAGCTTAAAAGAACTTGGGGCAAATCTGGAAACACAAAAACCAAAATTGGAAATCATAGGAAAACTAGCTGTGAAATAAAAACAAAACTAGAATCTATAGAAACAAAGGACGCTAAAGAACCGAGGGAATGTTTAGTAAGACTGACAAATTTGAACTGATAGTTCTAGATAGTGAAGAAGGGCTAGGTGGAATTCCTTTAATAGAGGAAGGTTGGCCAAATCGTCTGTGGGAACAAGTTAGGGAAGTGAAAAATGGAAGTCTAACTCTGCAGTGGACTCCAATTGAGGAAGTTTGGCTAGATCAAAGCCCATGGAGCTAGACAAACAATTCTTTTACGGAGATTGGGGATCATAGCAATCAAGCTGATCAAAGGCTTATACACTCCAGAAATTACCGTCATACCTGGAAGAAAATGAAGAAAAATCCGTAGTCTGTAAAACCACAAAACTGAAGAGATCAAAGCAGAGTGGAGAATTTGTAGTCAATCATGTCGGCTCACATTCAGTGTACTGTCACATTGGGTGAGTTGTTGAAGATAAAACCACATCTTTGGAGATATTTGCATGGTACCTTGGGAAAAATGGGCATAACGAGATTAACCAAAGAAAACCTTGAAGAGTTATGTAAGGAAGAATTGCGGCCAAAATTTATTAAATCCACCCCTATGAACAAAGTAGGAGATAACTGTGAAGGATAGGAAGAAAATGTTAAGTATGGAGCCTGATTTACCCCTTGTAATTTTCTGTGTTAAAAACGCACATTTTTAAGGCCCCCATTATGAGGAGAAGCCATTGTGCGTGAAGGAAAATCACTCGCAAGAAATAAAAATCACTCGCCGGAAACCAAAATTTTCACAGCCTTCGCTGGAACATTATGGCCGGACGGCGGCCGGAAAGTGGTCGAAAAACTATCGGTCGGTTGGCCGGTGGCCGGTAGTCCATGACCAGTGGCCAAATTCAAAAGCGGACTTGTCTTCTCAAGGGCGGCCACACATGGGCGGATTGGAGGGTCCGATTTGGACTTATCTACACAAGGGCGGCTACACATGGCTGCCTCTCATGAGAGAGGGCAGCCCTTTTGGCCTATAAAAGGAGGCCATTTCTACACACATTTTAGAGTGTGAAGTTGATGCAACAAGGTGGGTGTGAGGTGGTGAGAGTGAAGCAAGGTGGGAGCTCTATTAAGGGTATAATCCCTTTGTAAACTACTTCTTGTTTTGAAGTACTCAAGCCATTGAGTGGCTGCTTTCCCTTGGACGTAGCCCACATTGGGTGAACCACGTATATTGTGTGTACTCTCTCTCTCTCTACTCTATAATCTCTGGTGTGGGAAATCTATCTCTCTCCATTAAGTAATCTACTCAAATATCTATTTAGCTACGTCATATTTCCTAACAGTTGGTATCAGAGCAAGTTTTGCTCATAGCTAAATTATCTCAAGCAAAGGATTCCTTGAATTGAGTGGAAGTTATGGCGGAGGAAGAGAAGCTCAATATTGAGAAGTTCAACGGCAAAAACTACCAACATTGGAAGATGCAGATGGAAGACTATCTCTACCAGAAGGACCTCTATTTTCCACTAGGCGGTCTTGCGAAGAAGCCCGCAACAATGGCAGATGAAGCATGGATTGTCCTTGATCAAAAGGCACTGGGAACAATCCGGTTAAACTTTGGCTTCAACGGTGGCCTTCAATGTTTTGAAGATGAAGACCACGGAGGACTTGATGAAGTCACTTGACGACTTCTACGAGAACCATTGGCATCTAATAAGGTTTTTCTTATGAAGCGCTTGTTCAATCTAAAGATGGCAGAGAATGGCTCAGTTGCAGAACACCTAAATGACTTTAACACAAACATAAGTCAACTTCGATCGGTGAAAATCAATTTTGATGACGAATTGCGAGCTCTCCTTATACTATCATATCTACTGGATAGTTGGGACAGCCTTGTGATGGTTGTAAGTAATTCTATTTCTGGCACAAATACTCTTAAGTTTGATGATGTTGTGGGTGTTCTCCTAAGCAAGGAAATACGAAGGAGAAGCACAGGATAATCATCAAGTTCTGCACTATCAGTGGAAACAAGAGGAAGGCCTAAGGAGAGGTTCAAAAACCAAAAGGGTCGTGATCGCTCAAGATGGAGCAAGTCAAGCACAAACATATGTCCTAACCGGCTATGCCACATAGAAACGTTCGGCTACTCGATTACATTGATTACAGTTTTAGAGACATTTGATACATAAATCATGTAAAGTCCTCCGCAAGCTTCAGCTTGCACAGCAACTACTGAAGTTGACAGTGCGGTGGGGCACTAGCGGCTTGGACATATAAGTGCCAAAGGAATGCAAATCCTTCAAACAAAGAAGCTTCTACCAGGTTTGAAAGAAGTGGACTTAGAGTTCTGTGAAGATTGTGTTTATGGTAAACAAAAGAGGGTAAAATTGTAAAAATCAGGAAATGAAAGAAAAAATAAAAAACTTGAGTTGGTTCATTCTAATGTTTGGGTTCCTGCAAGTACACCATCACGTGGTGGCTCATTGTACTATGTAACATTCATAGACGATGCGACTAGAAAAACATGGATTTATGTCATGAAGAATAAGTCCGATGTATTTTCCATATTTCAAAGGTGGAAAGCCTTTGTGGAGAATGAGACAGGTACCAAGGTTAAATGCCTCAGATCAAACAATGGAGGTGAATATTGCAACCAAGCTTTTGAAAGCTTTTGTGCTAGCAATGGAATTCAGAGGCAAAGGACAACCCCAAGGACACCTCAACAAAATGGGATTTTAGAAAGGATGAACAAGACAATCATGGAGCGAGCACGAAGCATGCGGCTACATGTAGGCCTATCACTTGAGCTTTGGGCGGAAGCTTTAAGTACGTCTGTATACTTAATCAACCGGTCACCCTCAACGGCATTGGATGGGGGAGTTCCAGAAGAGGCATGGACAGGTAAACCGTTGAATTATGCATTTCTCAAAGTATTTAGGTATGAGGCTTTCATGCACATAGATAGAAGTCTAAGATCAAAGCTAGATGCAAAGTCCAAAAAGTGTTTCTTCTTTGGCTATGGAGAAGGTGACTTTGGGTATCGCCTATGGAATCCTGAAGATGGTAAAATCTTAAGGAGTAGGGATGTATTTTTAACGAACAATATATGTACAAAGATTAATTGGAAAGAAAAAAAACAAAAGAAACAGGTGATGAGTACATGGAGCTTGAGGACGGTGAAGACTCAAGGACTGCAAACAGTGACAATGTGCAACAACGTCAACCAAATGAGGAGCCTCAACCTATTCTCCAAAGATCTATAAGAGCAAGTAGACCTCCAGAAAGGTTTGTTCCTTCCTTCAACCATCTCTTGATCTCAAATTTTGGAGAGCCGGAATCATATGAAGAAGCTATGCAACACGAATCCAAAGAAGAATGGACGAAGAGCATGCAAGTGGAGATGGACTCACTACATCACAACCAAGCATGGGATTTGGTTGAGTTTCTTAAAGGTAAGTGGGCACTTGAAAACAAATGGGTATACAAGCTAAAGGAAGAAGAAGACGGGAAGAAAAGGTACAAGTTTAAGCTTGTGGTAAAAGGGTTTTCTCAAAAGAAAGGTATTGACTTCAATGAAGTATTTTCTCCTGTCGTAAAAATGAACTCAATTAGGCTTGTCTTAAGCCTTGTGGCTGCTCATGATCTAAATATCAAGCAAATGGTGAGAGGCGGAATTGAAAAATAGACCCGGTGGCCTCTACACCAAGACTATGCACAATGGCCTCATCATGGGGGATACACAATAGGGGCACCACCTAGCAAGATATGCGGCTAGGACGCATACATATACACAATGAAGCATGCCACGGAAAACAATTTCAAGATCCACGCCCAAATGTGGAATGGGGTGGTCGGAGAATAAGTTGAGAGGAGTGGTGAATGAGTGAGTGGGCTTGCTACTCGTGCATGTTAGTAAGGAAGATAATGAGGTAGGGGAAACTTGCGAGTATGCTCACTTATCATACAAAAGGTGGCGAATCCGCACACCTCAAGATGGAAGTAGCAAGATGATAGGAATATGAGAGGGAGAGAGAGTGTGTGTGTATGGTGGCGAATCCGCACACCTTAACATAAGCAGAAAAAAAATGGCAAGGAACAATCATATACCATACTCACAATGAGATGTATCCAAAGCGACCCAAAGTATGGCACCAAGATGGAGTGTGTTGATTGCTTGCAAAAGATGTATACAATAGGTAGCGTATGGCAAGAAAATGAGAATGGAACAAGATCGTAGGAGACATAATGGAGAGATGGGAGTTGATGGCGAGGAATATCATGAGTGTGTCCACCCTTCTTCTTCTTGAAATTGTGCCTTCAACCCTTAATTACAAGTGGTGTGGAGGTGTGGTGCTCATCTTTTGTGCATGGTGATGGTGATGATGATGGTGTTGTGATTATGTGATTAGGGCTCATGCTACAAGCATGTAGCACAAGAGTGTGTATGGGTAGGTGTGTGTGTGTGTGTTCTCTCATGGCCTCCTTATATAGGGAAGGAGGGGAGGATTTAGCAATATTTCTATTTGAGGTGAGTGTCCCACTTTGGTGACTAGGAAAATGGGGTGCATGTGACTGTGGCTCCCATCTTGTCTCCTCATTATTTAAAATACCAGAGTCAATAGAGAGAGAAGATGAGAGAATGTGGGTAGGATGTAGAGGATATGAGATATTTACAATAGTCTAGCTTTGGCTAGACATAAGCTTATTAGGGAGAGAAGAGAGAGGTAAGAATTTACAAGAGAGATTGTCAAAGGTGGATAGTTGTTGATGAGGATGGATCCTCCAAAAATTGTGATAGAATCACTCTAGACTTGCCAAGACCTCATTAAAAGAGCCTTGTCTCTTGTAATCATGCTTGAAGACTTGTAGAACCATAGCCATTCTAGAGGGAAGAAAATTGGGGATGGCTTGTGTCACCATTACACGAGCAAACTGGGGTCCACTACAAAAATCATATCTCCGTGTTCATAACTCCAAAAATTCTGAAAAAAATTGAGCTAAAAGTTGAGATCACGAGCTACATCTGTCATGTTGAACGCTCCTTCAGATTCGGGGTTCTTCTTTACTTAAAAAATTTAGCCAAATAATGTATTATTTGTGGCTGCAAAAGTCTTTTGGTGGTCCCCTTTGAGTGGACTTCTCTCTTGCCTTCAAGTGTAAGCTCCTTCATGTGTATGAAAACATGACCTAGAGTTTTGAAAAGATTAGCAATCATCTAGATGGAGGTATTATTGAAATTTGAAAGTGGGGTTGAGGTTTGAAAATGAAAACTAGTGAATAAAATATTTGGTATGGTGGAATAATATACATACATGAAAAATATATTAGAAAATACTAAAATATATAATATAATTTAGAATATATATATTTAATATTTAAGGTCAAAAGAGAGATCAACAAAGAAAGCTTACTTATTTATGCTACATCGTGATTGATTAGCATAAGTCTTATTTATTTAATAAAGGCTAAAACGTTTGTGAAAAAGGAAGAAAAAATCAAAAGTAACTTATATAATAGGAAATATTTTGGTAAAAGGGCAAAAATATATGGGGGGTTCCCATGCATGGAAAAGCTTACCTCATTAGCCCTCCCCCGAAGGCTAGAGGTATTCATGCCTCTAGCGTTGTACTTGATTCTTCTTCAATTGAGGTGGAGGAGTCTCCCTCCTCGGGGATTTCCATCATAGGTGTTTGATCAAATCTCAAAAAGTATTGCTTCAACCTCCATCCATTGACATGTGTTTTGTGGATCCTACCATCTGCATCCATCAATCGGTAACTGCCATTGGCGTAGCGCTTTCTAATGACAAATGGCCCCTCCCATCTGGGTGAAAACTTTTTATCCTTCCTAGTGTCAAACTTGTTATCATACCGTAGGACCAACATACCTTTCTTGAGACCTTTTGCCCTAAGTCCCTTGTTGA
The DNA here is from genome assembly GCF_014529385.1 of Adiantum capillus-veneris. NCBI lineage: Eukaryota > Viridiplantae > Streptophyta > Polypodiopsida > Polypodiales > Pteridaceae > Adiantum > Adiantum capillus-veneris. The sequence goes on along the minus strand of NC_140953.1, from coordinate 86,393,120 downwards.
AGGTAAGTCGACGTTGCTCTTCCTGTGCTGCATAATAGTTGATAGCATCTTCTCTGTCTAGTTGAAGCCTCTCTAGATCAAGAATGTGGTTGTGGAGATGAGCATTAGGACGTTCCACCTACCCAGCTAGCACCCTAAGACTAGCCAATTGTACTTCAATGGGTAAAATGGCTTCCTTACCAAACACCAAGTGATATGGTGTGAACCCAAGGGATGTGCGAAATGAAGTGCGATAAGCCCAAAGTGCAGCCATAAGATGCTTGTCCCAATCACTTTTGTGATTGTTTACATGTTTAGTGATGATCTTGCAGATCATACCATTTACCTTTTCCACCAAACCATTGCATTGTGGGTAGTAGGGATTTGAGCGTCGTCGTGAGATACCTAACTTCTCCATTAGCTCTCCTACAAGGTCTCCTCTAAAACTTGGTCCCCTGTCAGAAATTATTTCAAGAGGAGTGCCAAAACGACAACAAATGTTTTCAAATACGAACTTAGCCACTTCCTTAGCTGTAATCCGGGTGGTGGCAACTGCTTCAGCCCACCTGGTCATGTAGTCCACACCCATGATGATATAAAATTTACCTGATTGGCTCCTTGGCAAAGGCCCAATAGCATCAATTCCCCATTTCTCAAATGGTCCATATGAGATTATAGGAGTCTGTGGCTCATATGTGAGCCTCCTATCCCCTGCCTTTTGACATTCCTTGCATGTTTTACACCAATGATGCACATCCCTATGTAGACTAGGCCATACAAACCCGGCTTGTAGAATCTTTCTACTAGTGATGTCAAGTGCAAAGTGTCCTCCGCAAACACCATCATGGCAACTTGAAATGATTTTAGTAATCTCTCTAGAGAGAGGTACACGCCTAAGAATTTGATCCTTACCCTTGCAGTAGAGGCCGTCATTGATAAGGCGGTATTTTGTTGCCTTGCGCACAAGCCACTGCTTTTGGCCCTTAGTAAGATCCTTAGGACACTCTCCTCTGTCCAAGAAACTCATGATGTCAGGCATAGCATCGCTACCTTGGAAGAGAGGCAGCTTCAATTTGATAGCACCCACCACTGAAACATCTTGCAGCTTCTCTCTAGCTAGAGCATCTGCTTCTTGATTTTCTGCTCGAGGGACATGATGTAATTGTACAACTTGAAATTTTCCTAAAAGTTCCTTGACTTTGCGCAAATGGCCTAGCAAGCTATGATTTTTACAAGCCCAAGTTCCTTGTATTTGTTTTATTAAAAGCATGGCATCACCAAATACATTTAACCGTTGAATGCCCTGTGTCACACACCACTCTAACCCAAGAGTTAAGGTTGCATATTCTGCCTCATTGTTAGAGTGAGAATCCAAGAGATTCCCAATGGAGAAAACCTTATCCCCTTGCTCGTTGAAGATGACAATGCCTGCTGCAGCTTTGTCCACTTTCCTCTTGTAGGCTCCATCAAAGAAAAGAGAGTGAGCCTCCTCTACCTTAGGGACTTCCACCACACGTGTAATATCTTGATCATTTGGCTTTATCTTTAGCTTCTTTTCATAGTGGCTATGAGTGAGAATACCTCCTAGACTGGCCCTTGTGGAGTTCTCCACTTGCATTGTGTAGTCAAACTCTTGTAGCCTTGTGAGCCATTTGGAAATCCTAGAAGAAACATCCATGTGCTGCATTACATAAGGAAATACTTCTTCCATTGTTAAGATTATGAATGGTCTAGACAATAAATAAGAGCGAAATTTGGTGGTAGCAAACATTAATGCAAGCACCATGTGCTCCACTGCCGTGTATCCCTTTTCTGATGGAGTCATCATTCGACTAGAGAAGTAGATAGGACGCATGAACAAAGTTTGAGGATCCTTTTGCATCAATACAGCCCCAAGTGTGTCATTGCCCACACTAGGGTTTACATAAAATGGCTCGTCCCACTTTGGAGGTGCTATGGTGGGAAGTGAAGCTAGAATTTGTTTTACCTCATTGAATTGTTGTTCATTTTCTTCACTCCAAGTGAAGATCTCTTGACGGGTAACTTGTTGTAAAGGGAGAACCACTTGGGAGAGCAAGTGAATGAACCTACTCAAATACCTCACCTTTTGAAGAAAAGAGACCAACTGCTTTGTTGTGGTGGGAGAGGTTAAAGCCAACAAGGCTTGAACCTTGCTTGGGTCAGCTTCAATGCCATTGGCCGAGATCACATGGCCAAGAAGAGTAACCTTGCTTTCACCAATGTGGCATTTCTCCACATTGAGAGTGCCCCCCAAAGCTTGTAGCCTAGCTAGACCTTCATAAACTTTCTCCAAATGAAGAGAGCGAGAGCTATAGATACAAAATTCATCAATAAAAACACGGATTGATTTTCCAAAGAATGGTTGAAAAACAAATGTCACATATCGCTGAAAAGTGGCTGGAGCATTAGTGAGACCAAAAGGCATAACTCTGTAAGCAAAACATCCCCATGGTGTGATGAAGGTTGTCTTCTTTTGATCTTCTTCAGCGATACTAATTTGGAAGTAGCCTGAGTAGCCATCACATACCGTGTAGCGCTCATGTCCTACTACCTCATTGAGTATTTCGTCTTGAAAAGGAAGAGGAAAATGGTCCCTCTTTGTGGATGCATTAAGAGGCTTGTAATCAACACAAACCCTCCACTTACCATTCTTCTTTGGTGTGACTACCACTGGAGAAACCCACTCTGAGTCTTCAACAGGATATATAAAATCGGCTTCTAGCAATTTCCTCACCTCTTTGAGCAGGGCGTCTTGTTGAATTACTCCTAGCCGCCTGAGCTTCTGCACTACAGGTTTACTTCCCTCCTTGAGCTTAATGTGATGTTGAACTACTATGATGCCAGTGATTTTATCATATTCATCAATGAACAATGTGGTAAAATTACTTAGCATCAAAATATCATCTTCACGCTCCTTCCCACACAACTCACTAGAGAGCATTTGATATAGCTTACGTGCTTCTACCAGAGGTTGTATACCTTGTGTCTCCCCTTGGTTTGATGATGAGAAATCAGGTTGCTCCATCTTCTTAGGGTCCTTGAGAATGATCCCCATCACCTCAATGCTACTGTCACTTTCTTCACTCACTGTTGACTCCTCCTCTGAAGTGGTTGAAGAGTCACCACTAGAAAACTCATCCATAGAGGTTTCTAGATCCATGTCGCATTGCCGACCTTTCTTCATGTCGTAAAGTATTGGCCTCCCTTTTGCATCCTTCATCTGGATTATGCCGGTGTCCCAGTCCTGCTTAGCTCTCATAGCCATAAGCCAAGGCCTCCCTAGAATGATAGGATAGCCCTCCCCTTTGTGTGGCATGACAAAGATGTCCACATCTACCTCGGTGTTGAATGCCTTTATCATAACTACATTTATGACACCAACACATTGAACTTTTAAATTATTTGCCATTTTGGCTCGGCATGGTGCCGGCCGACTCACCTCTAAACCCAAACAGTGCTTCATTTTTTCACTCATGACGCATATTTGTGCGCCACCATCGATGTAGATATTGGAGATGTGTTGCCCTTTGATGTAAGCATCCATCACTGGTAGAATGTCATCTAAATTCCTCCCAGAGATAGCCCCAACTATCTTTGGCTTTGGTCGTCTCGTGCTAACCATCTTTGTCCATTGTCTCCTCACCCTAGGTGCTAGGTGGAGTAATTGGGGCCAGGTGATTTTTGGGCCCTGCACAGAAACATCTTTAACCAAATCATATGGTTTAGAACATTCACCCAAAGAGAAATCTACAATGTCAATTTTACGTCGTGACTTGGACGGCTTTTTGCTAGATTCCCCTTTAGTCTTCATCTTTTCTTCCTTTTGGGAAGATTTGCCATGCCTAGCGCGTTTTACCCCTATGGCATCTACTCCTTTAACTTTGGTCTTATCCTCCTCCACTTTCTCCTTTCCTTTACCTTCAAGACTGATGACGCTTACTGGTGGTGGGAGTAAGGGTGGAATGAGAGGTTGTGGTGGTGGTGGTGGTTGTGGTGGTTGTGGTTGTAGGATTTGCATGGGTGGTGCTTGTTGTGGTGCCCTCGGTGGTGGTGGTCTTGCTCTCGGTGGTGAAACCTGGTTTTGCCTGGCTCCTCTGTTGAAATTCTGCCTCCTTGGGTGTGGACAGTAGTACATGCCATGACCATCCTCCCCACAATTGTAGTAGTGGTATTCTTGGTTTTGCCTTCGTTGTCCTCTTCCTTGCTCTTGGTTGCGATTGTGTGCATGCCCTTGTTGTATCAAATGGACTGAGAGATTCTCAAGTTGATTGATGATTCGATTGAGCAGGTCTTGCTGATCTTCAATTGGTTCTTGTGAAGGAAAATCACTCGCCAGAAACCAAAATTTTCACGACCCTCTCCGAAATAATGCTTTTCATCGGAATATTATGGCCGCACGACGGTCGGAAAGTGGTCGGAAAACGATTGGTCGGTTGGTCGGTGGTCAGAAGTCAATGGCTGGTGGCTAGATTCAAAAGCGGACCTGTCTTCTCAAGGGCGGCCACACATGGGCGGATTGGAGGGTCCGATTTGGACTTATCTACACAAGGGCGGCTACACATGGCTGCCTCTCATGAGAGAGGGCAGCCCTTTTGGCCTATAAAAGGAGGCCATTTCTACACACATTTTAGAGTGTGAAGTTGATGCAACAAGGTGGGCGTGAGGTGGTGAGAGTGAAGCAAGGCGGGAGCTCTATTAAGGGTATAATCCTTTTGTAAACTACTTCTTGTTTTGAAGTACTAAAGCCATTGAGTGGCTGCTTTCCCGTGGACATAGCCCACATTGGGTGAACCACGTATATCATGTGTACTCTCTCTCTACACTTTAATCTCTGGTGTGGGAAATCTATCTGTCTCCATTAAGTAATCTACTCAAATATCTATTTAGCTACGTCATATTTCCTAGCAGGAAACACAACCCTTTTAGTACAATACAATAAAGTAATAACCATGGCTGTTCTAGCGAGGCAGGTATTGCCATCACAATGAAAGAAGTTTGGAAATCTTGGGAAAGGCCAGCAGCTAGACAAACACACATGAAACTGCAATTGGTGGATGGGCACATTGAGAAACTCATGGGACTACAGGAAAATGTGATAGTCAGCTCTTGTGGAGTTGACTATAAACATACTTTTTCAATTGTGGATTTTGGAAAAAAAATATGAGACAAATGCAATTGATCCAAGACTGGGGGAAATGACTGTCTTTACTTGAAACAAGTTGGATCAATTGCACGGGTAAACATGAAAGACCATTCATATAAGGATGTTTGAGAACACCAATCCAGGATTTGGATTCAGAGAACTCAGTTGGAGCTAAACTACCATCATGATTGAACAAAGACACATCAATTTGGATGTATGGAGCCTTTGTGAGCTGTATTTTATGTTGAGAAGATTGTATCTAAGATCGAGAAGTAAATGATTCTAAGTATACACCAAAACCCTTTTTGGAACACTTGTTCAAACAATTTGAGCGGACTTAGATTCTGGTTACTATGGATGTATGTGTCAACGAATCCATGGCCACACAATTTTGTGATGAGGAGGGATATGACATAATTCCTATCTAGATGGTATCTATAGAATTGATCGAGGAGACACAAATTTTCTTTGATTACTATTATGACGCCACTAATGAGTTGGAGGATGACCCACTTATGCGACTGAGGAATCTGACTTTGAAAAGGAACATGTCAGAGCCAAGATACTACTCAAGGGAGGGGAATAATATTTTTTTGAGTTTTTTAATCAGCATCGCAGATGCCAATAGAGATATCGTAAGAAATGAGAGAACAAACCGAGAGAGAAAAAGCCAGAGCCAAAAATAGGAGACAAAACTCAATTCTTGATGATATGGTAGATGCAAAAGATTGTATCAAGGATAAGATCAAGGAAGATACCCTATTTCAAAGAAAGAAAAAAAATAAATCGACAAAACAAAGCCAAGCAAACATGATGAAACAAAAAAAAAGGAACCTCCAATGATGAAGATGCAGCAAAAAGCTAAGTATAAGGAGTTGAGACAAACTCTAAAGGAGGTGTGGATTATTGAAATGGACTCCAAGGGTGATAAACCAGGGGCAATGAGTGTTCCCTCACATTATAAGAAGTATACTCTGCAAGATTGACTAATCATAGTGGAGCAGCCAATGAGACAACCCAAGGAAGCTAAAAAAATCCTATGAGGGTCTTGAAAATGCCAAAAGGATTGACCTAGTAGAGCGTAGATAAGACTCAAAGCTAGCATGCATAGCTAAAAATTTATCTCAGGAAGAAGAACTGATCCTCATTAAAACTTTGAAGGAATATAGGGATGTCTTTGCTTCAATCCTGAAATTTGTCAGCACACTATCCCTATGCAAGAGGATGCTAAACCGAGTAGACAAAGGCCCTACACCTACAATGAGACACTCGCTAAAAAGATCAAGGAAGATATAGAGAAACTCAAGGAAGCTGAGTTCATATAAAAAATTGAACATACTGATTGGGTATCACCAATTGTGGTAGTGCCAAAAAAGAATGGAAAACTTAGAGTGTGTGTTAACTTCAAGAAGGTGAATGCAGCTACCATACGAGATAACTACCCTCTTCCTATCACAGATCATGTTCTAGAGAAGGTAGTTGGAAAAAATATTATAGCATCTTGGATGGATTTTCTCGTTCCAACTAGTTGGTTATAGATCCAAAAGATCAACATAAAACAACTTTTGCCCATGGAATGGGACATTTTTGCATACCGAGTCATGCCTTTTGGGCTGACCAATGCACCAACAACATTCCAAAGACTAATGAGCCATGCATTCAAAGAGTATCTGCAAAATTTCCTAGAAGTTTGCATGGATGATCTTTGTATGCATTCTACAAAAAGAGAAAACCATTTTGCACACCTCAAGTGTGTCTTTGAGAAATGTCATTTATCTAGGATTTTCTAAAATCCTTAAAAATGTGTATTCATGGTTAGATAAGGCAAACTTCTCAGATCTAGTGTCTTGAAAAATGGTAATGCAATTGATATGGAAAGAGTGACAACAATTGCTGAGATTCCTACAACAACAAGTGTCAAGAAAGCTCAAGCATTCATGGGACATTGTGGCTATTATTGTAGATGTCATAAAATATAATATATAGCTTCACCCAAATGATTTTCTCATGTTAAACTAATCATTTAGTATGGAGAAATAACTGGGAAACAAGAGCTAGAACATAGATATGAATTTTTAGGCCAACTCAACACGAGGCCAAAAGGGCATGGTTCCATCTTACCAAGGGCTCACAAAGGATTTGGTCTACTGAAGAACAATGCTTGCATAATGAAGCTTAGAAGACCTTAGGTTTAGCTGTATTAAAGACCTCCAATGGTTAGTTTAAAAGTCCTTAGACCTTAGGGTAAAGCTAGGCCTATGCTTGATGAGCTTGATAATTAAAAGTGCATGGAACTTAAGCTAGGCATGTGCTTGAAGGTCAAAGTCAATCCCTACAAGGAGGGGGCAAGCCCTTGAGTCTAGGGGGATGGTAGAGAGAGAGGCCATGATTATGTTGTTTCCATGCATGATGACCCTAGGGCCTCCACTAGGAAATACGTAAGATAGCACGTGCAAACAAAATAAGGGATTTATATTTAGGTAAATTTACAGAAAAATATACTTACATAAAGGGTTTCTTAATTGAGAAAGTGAAAATTTTCATACATAAGGACTAATTTTTTTACAAAAAAAAATACATAAGGGGTACATATAATACTTAAAAATATACAGGTAAGGGATTATTTATATACCTCTTGTTCTCATGTGCTATAACTTTTTTTTACATGGTTGACTCCCTGGGATGATGACTAAGGTGCTTGAGGTGATTAAGCAACTAGGGGGCCAAGGTGCTTAGGGGTAGAAAGTCAAGACCTGTGCCTAAAAGAAGGGGGTGAGCCCTACAAGGAGATGATATGCATGGATGACCTTCCCCTCACCCAAGGGGCACCTCTTGCTCAAAGAGGCATATTTGACACACGTCAAGCCCCTAGCTAGGTTTCCCTCAAGGTGTGTTTAAAGCCTGTTGTTTGACCCTTAGAGAGGTCCAATGATAAATTAGTAAATTAAATTAATTATTTAATCATTTAACAAGCCCTCTCTCTCAAAGAGGAAAGGAGGATATTTGTCCAAGGACTACCTCTATTGCTAGTTGTGAACAAGCTTGTGATTGGCTAGTCTTAAGAAAGCCAATGAGCTTCCATCATGATCTAGAAGACGGGGTCAACCCAAGCAAGGAGGGGGATAGCTTCCAACATACAATATCTTGTTAGGAAATAAGACGTAGCTAAATAGATAATTGAGTAGATTACTTAATGGAGAGAGACAGATTTATATGCACGAGATTATAGAGTAGAGAGAGAGAGAGAGAGTACATACAATATACGTGGTTCACCCAATGTGGGCTACGTCCACGGGAAAGCAGCCACTCAATGGCTTTAGTACTTCAAAAAAAGAAGTAGTTTACAAAGGGATTATACCCTTAATGGAGCTCCCGCCTTGCTTCACTCTCACCACCTCACACTCACCTCGTTGCATCAACTTCACACTATGAAATGTGTGTAGAAACGGCCTACTTTTATAGGCCAAAAGGGCTGCCCTCTCTTATGAGAGACAGCCATGTGTAGCCGCCCTTGTGCGAATAAGTCCAAATCGGACCCTCCAATCCGCCCATGTGTGGCCGCCCTTGAGAAGACAAGTCCGCTTTTGAATTCGGCCACCGGCCACCGGCCATTGACTTCCGACCACCGGCCATAATATTTCGGCGAAAAAGAATATTCCGGCGAAAAAAAAGTCTCAGGGGCCTCCGCCCCCGAGGCCTTTAAAGTTGCCCCTGATTCTTGTCCGTGAAAATTTTGGTTTCCGGTGAGTGATTTTCCTTCACGCACGATGGCTTCTCCTCATAATGGGGGCCTTACAAATGTGCGCTTTTACCACATAAAATTACAAGGGTAAATCGGGCTCCATACTTAACAATCTCCCACTTGGAGACTGATCTCCAAACCAAACCTGTGACTGCTTTCCATTCTGGCTTCTTATCTTTGAATGCCGATTGAAGATGAGCAAAAGCTCAACTTCTCCTTGTTGACCACCTTTGTAAACATGTCTGCAGGATTTTCACTTGTATGCACCTTTCCTAGCTTTAGTTGTCCCTCTTCCAAAAGAGTGCGTATGAAGTGATATCTCACCTCAATGTGCTTTGTCATTGAATGAAAGGCTAAGTTCTTCGCAAGATGGATAGCGCTTTGGCTATCACTGTACAAGACACAATTGTCTTGTTTGAATCCAAGCTCTTCCAAGAATCTGTGAAGCCACATAATTTCTTTGCTTGCCTCCGTCATTGCTACATACTCTGCTTCCGTGGTAGAAAGTGAAACCACTTTCTGCAGCTTTGAAGCCCAGCTTACTGCTGTGCCTCCAACCGTGAACACATAGCCAGTAGTGCTCCTTCGAGTATCTTTGTCACCTGCCATATCTGCATCAGCATACCCTTCTAGAAAAATATCAGTTCCTCCAAAATACAAAGCATTTGTTGTTGTCCCTTTTAGATACCTCAGTATCCACTTCACAACTTGCCAATGCTCTTTACCTGGGTTGTCCATGAACCTACTCACAACTCCCACTGCATGTGCAATGTCTGGCCTTGTCCAGACCATAGCATACATTAGAGAACCTACCGTTGTAGCATATGGAACTTTAGACATATAGGCTATCTCCTCTTGTGTCTTTGGACACATATCCTTCGTTAGTTTAAAATGACCAGCCAAAGGTGTAGAAACTGGTTTTCCATTTTGCATTGCAAACCTTTCTAGTACCTTCTTGATGTAATCTTCTTGATATAGCTTTATTGTCTTCTTCGTCGTGTCCCTTGATATTTTCATACCAAGTATCCTCTTTGCAGCACCTAAATCTTTCATTGAAAAAGATTTGGACAACTCCTCTTTTAGGTCTTTGATGTCCTGCATGTTAGCACTTGCAATCAACATGTCATCAACATACAACATTAGGATGATGAATTTCCCATCTCCCAAATTGTCCGTGTAAACGCAGTGATCCGAGTGTGAATCCATGATCCAACATCCATCGATCAAACTTCAAGTACCATTGTCTGATGCTTGCTTTAAACCATACAAGCTCCTCTTTAATCTGCAAACCATTTTCTCCTTACCTTTTACTTCATACCCCTTTGGTTGAAGCATGTAGATTTCCTCCTCTAAGTCACCGTGAGGGAATGCCGTATTTACATCCATTTGCTCGAGATTTAGATCATGAGCAGCCGCAAGGCTTAAGACAAGCCTAATTGAGTTCATTTTTACAACAGGAGAAAATATTTCATTGAAGTTAATACCTTTCTTTTGAGAAAAACCTTTTACCACAAGCCTTGCTCTGATACCAGCAAACCTTGCTCTGATACCAGTTGTTAGGAAATAAGACGTAGCTAAATAGATAATTGAGTAGATTACTTAATGGAGAGAGACAGATTTATATACATGCGATTATAGACTAGAGAGAGAGAGAGAGAGAGAGAGAGAGAGAGAGAGAGAGAGAGAGAGAGAGTGAGAGAGAGAGAGAGAGTACACACGATATACGTGGTTCACCCAATGTGGGCTACGTCCACGGGAAAGCAGCCACTCAATGGCTTTAGTACTTCAAAACAAGAAGTAGTTTACAAAGGGATTATACCCTTAATGGAGCTCCCGCTTTGCTTCACTCTCACCACCTCACACTCACCTCGTTGCATCAACTTCACACTATGAAATGTGTGTAGAAATGGCCTCCTTTTATAGGCCAAAAGGGCTGCCCTCTCTTATGAGAGACAGCCATGTGTAGCCACCCTTGTGCAAATAAGTCCAAATCGGACCCTCCAATCCGCCCATGTGTGGCCGCCCTTGAGAAGACAAGTCCGCTTTTGAATTCGGCCACCGGCCACCGGCCATTGACTTCCGACCACCGGCCACCGGCCATAATATTCCGGCGAAAAAAAAAGTCTCGGGGGCCTCCGCCCCTGAGGCCTTTAAAGTTGCCCCTGATTCTTGTCCGTGAAAATTTTGGTTTCCGGTGAGTGATTTTCCTTCACGCACGATGGCTTCTCCTCATAATGGGGGCCTTACAAATGTGCGCTTTTACCACATAAAATTACAAGGGTAAATCAGGCTCCATAATTAACATATCTCTCACACTCACACACACACACACTCTCCTTGTGTGAAGTGCCAAGTGCAAGAACTCCATCTCCATCTCGAAGCTTGTTGAGAAGTTGAGAGCCTACACCAACACTCCTTGCTATGGAATGCAAATCCAACCAAGAGCCATGCTCCAATGCTTAAGCTTGCCATCTTCTACATCATCATTATTATGCTATTATGCTATGCTATGCAACAAGAGTGATGATAAGTGAGGAACTATCTCTTTCTTGTATGTTACTTCTTCTTCCTCTTCCCTACCCTCATTCCCTGCTAGCTCTCTCTACCTTCGAAGATGTTTGAGGCCTTGGGATTGAGGCAGGGGATGGTTAATTATTTTACAAAGTTTATGTTATGCTCGTGATGCATGGTTAATTATTTTACAAAGTTTATGTCATTGAATCACCTAGGTCACAAGAAACACAAAGATTGTATTGTACCAAGTATCTCTTTATGGGAGAATCTATAATCCAAAAGCCTATTGGAGGGGGGACCGAGTCCAAGTAAATCCGGTCCTCAACTGTCGTCAAGTTCTCTAATTATCTCTGTTGAAAAACTATTGTTCATGCCAAGCTAATTAAGTAAAATGGTTATGTTGCTATTGCTAATTAAGTTCACCCTCTATGTTCTCAAATTAGTCTCATAAAAATGCTCACTATAGTTCTCTTAATTCTGCTATTCTCAATGTTCATAGGTCATTTCCATTACGTTGGTATTAGAGCCATTGGATTCTCTTTCCTTGCTTAAGAAGAGAGGTCCTCAAGATGTCCATGAAAGGTTTGGACATGTTCATTGTAATAGGGTAAGACAGGGATCTATTATCTTGGCTGAAAAGGGCTTAGTTCGAGGTACACCGTTGGGAACTATAGTCTGAATAATGGAGTCTCTGGGGGCATACCTTTGGCTTAACCATTATTGAGCTACTAGCAAGCTCAACATGAACCATAATCAACTGAGAAATGTTAGACCCTCTCCACTAGTCTTTGTAATCAACAGTCTCTAAACCACGGGTGTGGCTACTTGAGAACTAATCTTCAAAGGTAAAGAAGAGTAGCAACTAAGGTTTTTGAGGGTATCAAAGCACAAAGTAATTTATACATAAGTTTCATTAGCATGCCTGACAATAACCAAGAGAGTAGAATGAATATTAACAACTTTGATTTTGCACATGAAGCTGCTAATGATGATGTCTCCATGTTTGTTAGTTATCTTGTTACTAGGTTGCAACAAGCTATGGGTAACCCTGCTTTGCAAGACAAAGTTACTATTGGGGTTCATCAACACAATGATCTCTCTCAACACACATACTCTCAAACAGAGAATAGATACTCACTCCATGATCAGACTCAGCAAAAGACACATTCAAATAACTTCAGAGTCAGCAAATAGAACATAGAGAAAAGATCAGACAGAGCAAAGAACACCATATCTAAAGCTTCTCTTGCATTCCTCTACTCAAAACTCGTCCCAATACAAGTACCAACTGATGGTTATAATAATTGTTCAACCCAAAAATGTTCTTGGCATAAAATATCAGACTCATCAAAATCCGACCTAGTGAAATTCTGACCTAGCACTATTCCGACCCCGCAGATATTCAGACCCAGCAATATTCAGACTCAGTAAATATCTCGTTGACCAAATATCAGACTCAGCCATAATCAGAGTCAGTAAATATCTAACTGATCAAACATCAGAATCAGTAATATTCACAGTCAGCAATATTCAGAGCAACATTCCAATTTCAGACCCAACAATATTTAGACTCAACATATAATATCTAGTCAACACATGGCACGTCCCGGTGGTGGATTTCATAGAAATCCGACTTGGATCCACACATTTCTTGATCAAAGTCAAATGCCTTATCCTATTTTCCCAAAAATCCCTAGTTACTATATAGCATAGTGCATAGTGCTTGGAACCTAATCCAAGATATACAAGTACACTATACAACACTATGACAAACTCAATGTTAGGATATTCATATGAAGCAAAGTGTACTGCCAGGTACGTAAACCAAGGTAAACAAAATGCATCATAGAGAGAAACTAGAGATCACCCAAACATTCCCCAAAGGATTATATCACATGAGAGCTCATTGAAAATGAGCTTATGAAACCAAAACTGAATAAGTATGTCCATTCTCCAAGAGCATGAAGTAAACATTAGCAAAATTAGTCTCTGCAACCTCTGAAACATGAGAATCTGACTCTAAAAATCAGGTTTCTGCAATCCAGGCCGCAAACCCTGAATATCCTCTTGTATCTTCAAGCCTCCTTGAATTTGAAAATCTGCATATTCAGCCTTCAACAATATGTGCATAAAGACATAATGCTCCCAACATCCAAATAAAAGATGATCCACATGATCCATAAATATTTGTTCTTCAAAATCAAGGAGTTTAGGTAAATCTGAGACAAAACAACTGCTTCCATATGAAGCAATCATTCCACTCAGCAAACTCTGTAATTTTGTCATGAAAAACATCCAAAATATCATATCCCTTTGATTTCCACTTGACTTTTGCAAAATCACGAAAAAAACCCTCTTTGCCTGATCATCAATCTGCAAAATCTGATTTAAACAATATGAAATATGGATCACTGAGTCATCAAATGCAACATTTTGCATCTACAAAATCTGATTTGCAACTTCTGTATTGAGAAAATCAGCAATATGCACTTTAGATATAGAAATATGATCTCAAAAAACTCTAAAATTTTGAATATCTGCAACTTTTGAGTTTGAGAATAAGCTCATACAACTGGTATGCATCTCCATAATCCACTTTAGCCACCAATTTGAAGCAAATAACACTTCCAACAAATCCACTTTCACTTGATAATGACCTAGAATTGGTTCAATATGAAAAAACCTCTTTGCAACCATCAAGCAATGCTTCTTCAGCATTTGCAACATCTTAGGACACTCATACTTTGCTTCAAAATCTGATTTAGGCTCCGAAAACCCACTTTCTTGATTTTGCAAATTCAAGAAACGATCAATCTGATCTTCCTTTGGTTCAATCTGAATTGATTTATAGCTATAAAACAGAGTATTAGCATCATCTTCACACAAATTTTGCAGACCTACATTAGTTTGCTCAAGTTCCTCCTCATAAACATCATAAAAATTTGAGTTTGGTTGCAAAAAAAATAAATCAATAAATTCCTTCTCAATCTGAGCACTTTCAAGATAATTTTCAGTTGCAAGGAACTCCATAAACACTTTCAAAAAAATTTGAATCAACACCTTGCATCTCATCTTGTTGTTGTTTGCATTCAAGAAAATATGCCTGATCTTCCATTTCAGAGAAATAAGCTTCACAATCAGCGAACATAACTTCATTTGGCTTTCTATTTTGACCTTGCATTGCAAAATAAAGAATATTTCCAAAAAGAATGGATTTTTGAACATCAAGGTACTCCAATCCTCCTTCTTGAATTTCAAGTTGAGTTGTTTTGCTTGCTGAAAATTCAGATTTCTGCTTTTTTGATGAAAGTGTATTAGTTTTACACACATTCAATGCATTATTGAGGTTGTAAAATTAAAAAAAAAAATCTTTGGGTAGTTGCTTGATTTTGGTGTAGGGGTTTCTATAAGATTTTGGTGGCTGCTTTAGCTCACGCCCATGTGCACTCCCTCTCCCTTAATCATGAACACTCCCATTGAATAACTCCACTCCTCTTTGTCATCATCACTATTCTCATCAAACCCAAACTCCTCTTCAAGTTTCCCTATCAAATGCAAACATGCCTTTTGCAAACGTCTGATTCCCTTCTTGGTAGAACAAGATTTCAGTCTTCTACCCTTGTGTTTAGAAGGATACTCCAATGCATCTTCAAGTAGACATATCTTTTTAGACAAAATTCAGACACTAACGGACAATCATCCTGAATATGGTCATCTCTCAGACAAACATCACACTTTTTCTTCTTCTTCTTCTTACTCATTTTAAAAATTAGAAATCACACAACAAGTTAGCCCTCATATTTAGTGCACCACACCAAACTGAGATTACATGTAATCCTGAAGTGGAGGGCATAGGATACAATACCTAGATCCATTCCCATCTTGACATGTAGTTGCTTCATCATGTTATACAACTTCTAAAATAAAAAATCTAGGTAAACTTTGTGCATAATTTGAAATAAATCTTACTTGAAACACTCTGAACTCCTCAAAACTTCAAAATTGGATCACTTTTGAGGTTCTAGCCTTCATAAAACCACATCAAGTACTTCCACTTCCATTTAACATTCAGATACACTTCCACTTCAGAGTTCAGACAGATTTCCACTTTAAATTGTAGGTTGAATTTGATTTTTTGATTTCAGTGGCACAAACACATTCTAATTTATCAACTTCAACTTTTGATTCAGTAGCTTCAAGTTGAATTTAGAGGTTCAGATTCAGCATATTGCATGTTCAGATTCAACAAACTGCATATTCAAATTCAGCATACGACAGCTTCAATTTCAGCAAACTGTAGGTTCTAATTCTATCTTCGCTTCCAAGTAACCAAATCATCCACCATTTGCTCTCCAATTGCAATCTCTCATGTTGTTCATGGCCCTAAATTTCAGCACGCGCACATCACTAGACCCACTCTTAATCCTCCAATATAATGAATGCTACAATTCAGGGACAGTCCCCTGATTCTCTAAATTGCTGAAAATCTGAATCTGCAGGTGTACTTGCACATTGTTTCATGCCAAGTCTGCTATTAGCAAGCAAATGAATTCGAAAACAAGTTTGCTTTTTTGTCTGTTGGAGAATATGCCAGCAAGGGAAAAGAAAAGCGCAGGCGGACTGGTCCAAATTCATCATTTCTAGGCTGGCTCCATTGCAGCCTAACAAAACTGTAAACACAGTAGGATCGCCAAATGTGTTGGGGTTCATCAACACAATGATCTTCCTCAACATCAGACTCAACAAAAGACACATTCAGATATCTTCAGAATCAACAAATAGAACATAGAGAAAAGATCAAACAGAGCGAAGAACACCATGGCTAAAGCTTCTCTCTCATTTCCCTACTCAGAATTTGTCCCAATACAAGTACCAACTGATGGTTATAACTGTCCAACCCAAAAATGTTTTCGGCATAAAATATCAGACTCATCAAATCCAACCTAGCAGAAATCCGACCTAGCAATATTTTGACCCCAACAAATATTCAAACCCAAAAATATTTAGACTCTGCAAATATCTGGCTGACCATATATCAGACTCAGCAATAATCAGAGTCAGCAAATATTTGACTGACCAAATATCAGGCTCAGAATATTCAGAGTTAGCAATATTCAGAGCAACATTCCAATTTCAGACCCAACAATAATCAAACTCAACATATAATATCCAGTCAACAGTTACTCAACAACTTCGTGCTTATGGGATTTCCCTTCCTCTCAGAGAGAGAGAGAGAGAGAGAGAGAGAGAGAGAGAGAGAGAGAGAGAGAGAGAGAGAGAGAGAGAGAGAGAGAGAGAGAGCTTAGAAGGCCTCTTGATGGGACTCTAGAAGAAGACTCTCTCCCATAAGAGAGGAGGAATCCAAAGAACGAGAAAGAAGTGAATCACTAAGTTCCTCTAAAGATGCGGCTCCATGAAGACGACGGTCTAGACGATCGCCAACTCTTCCCAAGAGGAAACGGTCAACCCATAGTCCTTCTCCTTGTCACTCCAAAAGGGAAGAGAGGAAACAAAGGAAGAAAAAGGTAAGAAAGAGGTCACCCTCTTCTCCTTCTTCTTCACCTTCCTCCTCTTTCAACAAAAGCAATAGCTAGAGAATACAAGAGGAGAGGACATCACAAATCCTACCCCACGTGGAGAAGGTCCCAAAAGCTTAAGAAGCTCAAAGAGAGAGGAAATAGTATCCCTTTTATAACCTATGATGGCACCTTTGGTGCTACTCACAAAGTATTGCCCTTCATCCAACAATTTGACCTTTGGAGACAAGGTCTTCAAAGAGTCCTCCAAGCTAGTCATGTAGCTATGCACTTCCAGAAATCTGCTCTTCAATTGTGGGCTAGCCTTCGTGGCAACAACAAAGCCCCAGAGACATGGAAAACTCTACGAGTCTCCATCATGAAGCAATTCCTTACAAGTGATGCAAATGGCAAAGTTTGAAGATTCTCTCCAGCGAGTCTATCCACAAAATGTGGACAAGTTTATTGGATTTACATCTCAAAGCTACTATCTTTTAAAAGATAGACTTTGCCAAGCCAAAGAAACAAATTATGTGAGAGATTACTTGAACAAATGGCCGAGTATGTCAATTCCCAACAGCTTGGTTCTATCACCGAAGTAATCCACCACACTATGGTTGCTTTTCTCCATGTCTGATTTCTCATGGCAACAACGTGCTTCACTAGGTTCTAGCGGGGCTTTTGAATTGCGAACTTTTCTTTGTGGCACCGATACAATTGTGTGTAGCCTCGAACCGTGATTGTGGTTTGCAAAGTGTGTGTGTGTGAGAGAGAGAGATTGGTGTGTGTGTGCGGTGTGGAACAAGGTTCGTGGATGTGTGGAGTGTGCTGGAGCTTTTCGAGTTATGTATTTGTATGTTGGTGTATCAAAATGGGTGTGTGCAAGTGACTTCATGTTGATTTTGAAGGTGAATTTGAGTGGTTAGGAGTGTTGTGTATGTCTTGGGCTATAGAGAGGCATTTATTGAGCTATCCTCCACCACCAAGATGATAGTGATACAGGGGGGTCTACCTACACTTTAGCCTGCTCTACATAGCTTACCCCACAAGAGGTGTGTTAGAGATAGGTGTGTTGGGAACTCTCTATGGCCTGACACTCTAGTTCATAAAAAACATGATCATCCACCAATTGAGTCTCTCACCAATGGATATTGCCTTCATTTTGGGACAACCATGAATGAATATTGACAACTTTGAGTTTTGGCACATGAAGGTGCTAATGATGATGTCCCTATGTTTGTTAATTATCTTGTTACTAGGTTGAAACAAGCTATGGGCAACCCTGCTTTGCAAGCCGAAGTTACTCAACAACTTCGTGCTTATGGGATTTCCCTTCCTCTCCAAGAGGAGAGAGAGAGAGAGCTTAGAAGGCCTCTCGATGGGACTCGTAGAAGAAGACTCTCTCCCATAAGAGAGGAGGAATCCAAAGAACCAAAAAGAAGTGAATCACTAAGTTCCTTTGAAGATGTGGCTCCACAAAGACGGCGATCTAGACAATTGCCAACTCCTTCCAAGAGGAAATGGTCAACCCATAGTCCTTGTCCTCATCAATCCAAAAGGGAAGAGAGGAAACAAACTAAGAAAAAGGTAAGAAAGAGGTCACCCTCTTCTCCTTCTTCTTCACCTTCCTCCTCTTTCGACAAAAGGAATAGCTATTCTCCTAGAGAATACAAGAGAAGAGGATTGCAAATCCTACCCCGCATGGAGAAGGTCCCAAAAGCTTAAGAAGCTCGAAGAGGGAGGAAAGAGTATCTCTTTTATCACCTATGATGGCACCTTTGGTGCCACTCACAAAGTATTGGCAAGAGGATTGCAAATCCTACCCCGCATGGAGAAGGTCCCAAAAGCTTAAGAAGCTCGAAGAGGGAGGAAAGAGTATCTCTTTTATCACCTATGATGGCACCTTTGGTGCCACTCACAAAGTATTGGCCTTCATCCAACAATTCGATGCGGCCTTTGGAGACGAGGCCTTCGTAGAGTCCTCCAAGCTACTTCATGTAGCTATGGACTTCCAGAAATCTTCTCGTCAATGGTGGGCTAGCCTTCGCAACGGCAAAGCCCAAAGACATGGAAAACTCTACGAGTCTCCATCATGAAGCAATTCCTTGCAAGCGATGCCAAGGACAAAGTGCTTACCGAATAGCAAAGTTTGAAGCTTCTTTCCAGCGAGTCTCTCCACAAATATGTGGAAAAGTTATCGGATTTACATCTCAAGGCTACTGTCTTTCAAAAGATAGACTTTGCCGAGCAAAAGCAACAATTCTGTATGAGATTACCTGAAGAAATGGCTGAGTATGTCAACTCCCAAAATGGCCTAGTTCTATCACCGAAGTAATCCACCACAGTATGGTTGCTTCGTGCATCAATTTTTGACAAGGGGCTAAAAGGAATACTAAGCCCATGGAAAACAAAGATCGAAATGATGCAAAGGGGAAGTTCAATGCCCAAAACTCTTCCGAATAAAATTCCAACAACAACAATAACAACAATCGATCCAAGGAGAAGGGAGTTTACAAAGGTAAAAATAAACTCTCTCTTGAAGAGCTAAAAGATTTTCGGAAGGACCACAAATGCTTTAAGCGTGGAGAGCAAGGGCATGGCTATCGTTCTTGCCCCAAAAGAAATGCCCGCAATGAGACTCCTAGAGCTTCCACAATCGAAGCTCCAAAAGAAAATACTCATTTCAAAGGATCACCTCTCTCCTATGCTTGGGCAAAGGTAAGGGCGCATGATGACTTCATCTTGTTTGACCCTGGCTCTACTCATGTCCAAGGCTATGTTGACAAAGAAGATTTCTTCATCTCCCCTCTCAAACACGAAGATGTCATCTAGGGGCACCATGGTTTGACCGTATGGCTATTAATGTAAAGTTCCCTGAAAGAAGGTAATATTTCAAGTACAAGGAAAAGAACATGTACATAGATGCTAATGAGCCTGGTCGTACCATACCCCTTATAGATGCTAATGCTTTGACAGATCAATGAAAAGCTCAGTTTCTACGTACATGATTTTTGAAAAACAATCTATAAACGGTCGTAATGATTTATCAAATGAAGATGGTAGGAATCAAGAAGATTTAGACATGTCTAATTTTCTAAATGGATTACTAGAGGTAATAAAAACATGGCCTAATCCAAGGAATCTACATGAGCTAAGAAGCTTTATTGGTATGTGTACATATGATAGATGCTTCATAGCAAAAGTTTCTCAAATAGTAGGACCATTACATGACTTAACAAAGAAGAATGTTAAGTATTCATGAACTGCTAAGAAGAAAAATGATTTTGACAAGCTCAAAGAGAAGCTTACCTCCCAACCAGTCCTCAAGCTTCCGGATCTCTCAAAGCCATTTAAGGTTCAATGTGATGCTTGTGGTGATTGTGTTGTAGTAGTCTTGCTTTAAGAAGGGCATGCCATAGCATATGAGAACCGAAGGCTCAATATGGATGAATGGGTCTTAGGCATTTATGAGAAAGAGATTTTAATTGTTCTACATGCCTTAGACATATAGAAGCACTATTTATTGGGGACTCCATCCATTTTATGAACAGACCATCAAAGTCTCAAGTACTTCATGATGCAAACCAAGCTTTTCGACAAACAAATGAGGTGGGAAAATTTTCTTTCGCAATTTATTTTCATATTGTTCACATTGTTGGTAAGCACAATCAAGTGGCCGATGCACTTTCACGACGACGACCAAAAGTTAATACGGTGTCTATAGCAACTCACAATGATTTATCTTCTATGATAGATGAGTATGCTATTGACCATGAATTTAGAGATATAATGTGAGCCCTTGCTTTGGGGAAGAAAGAAGAACCATTCACCTTGCAGGATGGTTATCTTCTCCACAACAATAGGCTATGTGTTACCCACTCCCTTCATGACAAAGTTATATATGAATCTTGTTCCTCCCTATGCGGGGCATAGAGGCATTCAACCTACTCTCTAAGGAGTAGAGACGTAATTTTATTGGCCTACCATGAAAGTGGACATACAGGAGTATGTTTCAAAATGTGTAGTATGCCAAAAGACCATGTATGATAGAGGGAAGCAACTTGGATTACTCCAGCCAATCCTATCCCAAACTCACCATGGGAGATTAAATCTATGGATTTGAAATTTGGATTACCCAAGTCTATCCATGGGAATAAGGGAATATGGACAATAATCGACAGGTTTAGCAAGCAAGGACACTTTATTCCTATCAAAAAGACTATTAAGGCACATCAAATGGCAACTCTCTTCATATCACAGATTTAAAACACCATGGATTGCAACATCCATCATGTTAGATAGAGATCTTAGAATGACCAGTAATTTTTGGAAGGGTCTCTTTGAAAATATAGGTACAAGATTGAATTTCTCTTCGGCTTGTCACCCACAAATGGATGGCCAAAGTGAGATAGCCAATCTTATGATTCTAGATATACTAAAGACTTATGTTGCAGAAGTAGATCAATGCTCACAATGGGAGAAGTACTTACCCCTTGTAGAGTATGCGTACAATAATATTATCCATAATACTACAGGAAAGGCACCTTTTGAAATCATAAAGGGAACACTTAAAAGTCCCTTACTACTTAAAGTACATGGGAAGATCTTTATTGTTGATGAGTATAGTCATGACCTACAAGAATCTTTCCAAAAGATTAAGGAGGCTATATCCATCTCTCAACAAAGACAAAAGGTTGCTACTGATAAGCACAGAAGGGCCTTAACATTCAAATAAAATTATTGAATCTTACTCAAGTTTCCCAAGGTTTGATTAAGGCAAACGACAAGTAAAAATCCTACGGGCCATCAAAAGTATTATGCTAAACTAGCAAAAAGATACTATGGTCCTTTTCAAATCTTGAATCCACTCAATGACATAGTGTATCGAGTCAAGTTGCCCAACCATTGGCTCACACACAATGCTTTTCATGTGAGCCTACTTAAGCCCTACAAAGGAGAGCCACAAAGAGAACCAATTATCAAAGACCCCCTAGAAATCGAAGACCAAGAAGAGGTGCTACAACCCGAAGCTATCCTTTGGCACGAAGACAAGGTGCTACGGCATGGTAAGTTTATCTGATGGTATCTTATTAAGCTCAAAAATTATCCTTTTGAAGATGCTAGATGGATGCAAGGAATACAACTTAGGATAGTATGAACCTTGTCAATGCTTACAATGCTACATTAGAGTAAGCAAATGTACAAATTTTAAATGACCAATGTTTTTGTCTTATAGTACTAGTTCTCTTTTTATGTGCACAAATTTAAATAGTATGCATGCTTAGAATCATGTTTGTGATATCGACGTCTCTCAAACACCAAGTTGTATTTATCACTCAAAAAGGGAGAATAAAATGGACTAATGAGTAGACATGCTCGTAGCAGCTATGTCTCCCAAGAACCAAATGGATTAGTCATCCATCTTGGAAAGTTGTCGTAGGGTAAAAAGGGATCCTCTACCCGCTAAGAAAGATTGACTAATGACTAAGGCTTTATCTCTTCTACCTCATAGTCGAGGATGACTATGATTTCAAGAGAGAGTTAATGTCATAAAAA